>NC_141880.1:11232142-12461785 GCF_030686135.1 Camelina sativa | reverse complement strand
GTATGTTTTTTTGTGTTTTTCATTTATATTTTTCATGTTATTTTTTGTCATAATAATTTGAAATTGTTTTTTGTATTAGTTTTTATTTCCTACTCGATTTTAATATAAATGTTATTTTTTAAAGTTTTTAAAATTGTAATATGTTTTAAATTATTATATTATTAAATTTTATAATCTTAAATATATTCTCTTAATAACCAGTTTCTTAAACAAAAAATCTAAACTAATAATATTATATTATTTTAATAATATTTTTACTTTTAAAAACACTCTAAACAGTTCTCTCAATATAGATGCCTTGAATGTATTGTTTACCGAGGAAAGCTGTAAATGGATAAACTTGCCATTTTCGGATTCTCTTTTGTCGTCTTCTATATGAGTAATCAAGAATTAGTTTGTTAATTAGAAGATTTGATAGTTTTGGAATTTTTATAGTTGATAAAAGAAAAAAGAAAAAAAATATGAGGGATACACGTCACGATTCTGGGGAGAGACGTGGCGAGTTTGACTTATTGTGAGGTTTTCAGTTATATGCTTTGCTGATTACAGCTGTGTGACCAATTCCTTTGCGGCTCTTTTTTATATGGTTTTAACAATTTTGTTTAATAGTCAAGTGATAAAAATGGTGAACCCAACATTTTTAGATTGTGTGAAGTTTTGTGTATGTTTTTCTTTACTTATATTTGAATTATTTATACTTAATTATCGAATTGGTTACAAAGAATTTAAAATGTACGAGAATTAAACCTACGAGGTACAAAAATAGAGGAAACACATTTATTCTTGGTAAACTCAAGTGATGATTTCTTGAATCAAACCTGATAAGATAAGTTTCTCTAAGTCAACTACAGCTTGATAAGTTTCATCGATCTGAAACTCACTTCTCCAACCCAAGTCCCAAACTCCACTTGTCATCTCAGTCTTCTTATCTTTAAGATCATTCTCCAACACCATGTGAATGCTCTCTTTAACGAAGCTGTTCTGTTCTGAAAACGTGTCTCTGTAACTTCTCAGAGACTCAAACTCATCACAGACTTCCGTTAACAACTCATCAATGTCCACTGAGCTTCGTTGGGGACTCATTGGTTTTGCTAGTAGAAGGCTTCTACGTCTGGCTACTTCTTTGGCAAAGTCTAGTGCAAGTCTTTGGTCTGTGGTCACAATGCTAACTCTATTTCGAAAGGCTGATTCGTTGGTGTTGGTGTTGATGTCGAAGAGATCCTCTGCGTAGCCGATGAAATCTGAGGAGCTGGACAGGAATGTTTTAAGAGAGATTTGGGAGGTTTCTGGCTCATGTGAACGCTGAACTGTGGGAGCACAAGATGAAACTTCTCCATTGTCACAATGACCTTTACAAGAACAAAGTATGTATGATGAGACTTTTTAAAAGAAACAAACATTTAAGCATATCTTGAGAATTGAGAACTGTAGTAAGTAATAACTTTGATTGTGAAACTCTGAAGATGTGGTTTCTTCTGTAGAGAGTACTTGGTTAGGTGATCCACGTGTGTCTTGTGAAGAGCATGAATTATTCTCTGAACCGAGCTCGTTGTCTTGTTGTCGAAGTTTCTTCTTGGCCTAGATGAGAAACAGAGTTAATGAAACTACGTAAGTTAAGAAATGAAAAGTATGCATTGATTGCTCACATTTGGTCTAGTAGCTTCACCGGACTTCTTTAACCGACTACTACTCTTCTGCTCACCACTACTAGAGCTTGAGCTCAACCTGCTGGAACGTCCACTCTTGTTTCTTGATAAGTCTGAAGAATTGTTCGATTTCTTTTGAGTCGCAGTGTTGCTGGGTGGTTTAAGAGGTCTATTTCTATCTTTGCCTTCAGCAGTATCCTCCTTCTTGACGCCAAGCTTTTTGTTGGTTTTGTTGCCGCCTTCCATTGGTTTTCGATCTTTTGTTACAGCTTTGACATTGCTCAGAGACATTGGTTTGATCACCTTACCTTCATTCTGTTCTAGTTTCCGCACCATCTCTTTCGGTTCTTTGTCTTTCTTGGTCATCATACTTAATGGTAACTTCATTTTCTTGCTGTTTCCCTTGGCTAATTGATGATCTTTTCTCTGGTTACTAATCATTCTTGGATGAACCTCCCCTTGCATTCTTGGTTTCTTAGGTACAACCACTCGTTTGTTTCCCGGCTTCTCTTCCATTACCGGTTGAACAACACGCATAGGTCTAATGAGTACTATAGTTGAAGGATTCTCTTCAGGCAAAGATTGTAAAACAGCTTCTCTTGTAGAGTTGCATCTAACAGTTTCAGAACTCTCCTTCTTATTATTCATCTTCAGCTTCTGCTCTTGTCTTTCTAATGGCAGCTTTACCATATCCGCCTTATCGATATGATCCACGACGCTTTTGCTCGGTTCTTGGGTTGATGATACATCCAAACCCATAAGCCTAGCAATCAAACTTGGAGCTCTCCGTGGAACATCAGACGAAGCAGAGGACTTTGTAGAGCCAGAAACCATAGAAGATTGGCTAGAGCTCGTTGACGACGACGCAGCTCCAGACGAGGAAGCAAAATGATCACTTCTAACAACACGAGTCTTAGTACCTTTTGTTTGTGACACAAGATTCTGCCTAAGAAAGCTTTCTCTAATCACTTTTCTCAGCTCTTCATAACAATCTTTTGATGCTACATTCTCTTGAACCATCGTCCGTTTCTCAATCCTCTCTCCGAATCTATCAGACATCGATCTCTGAAACCGCAAATCTCTTCTACCGTCTTTACAAACACTCGGTTTCTGCTTAATATCATCTTCTTGAATACTACTGAGCATAGCTAAAGACTCTTCCAAATCAAGCGCTCCTCTCAACAAATCTTTCGCTATATCCTCAGGCCTAGACGCAGTCTCAAAGCTAAACCCTTTAGACCATGAATCAATCGCGACGTTCAGTTTCTGAATCCCTTTAGATACTCTCAAAAGCTGCAACGACGAATGAGGTGGAGCATCCTCGGAACTCTTCCGTGGAGGCGCCACAGCCATATCTGATCTCTCCTTGGCTTTCGAAGGACGGCTCTTACTCTGTTTCTTAATGGCACCACAGTCAACAACATCTCTTGGATCATCACACATTATAAATGATCTGTAAACTCCTGATCTCAGTTTCCCTTCAGGCATTGTTTATTTATTTATTTCTTACTCTCTGCAACAACAAAAAAAGGTCAAACTTAAATTAGATCTCATAAACAGTGCAAGATCTTCAACCCTAAGTTATGAATTCTCGATCTAATAAGACTAAAGACATCATTCTTTGTTTTTGTTCTTCTTGAATTTAGTACAAGAACAAACAAATTAACGAATTTTAATATTCTCTCTTAAGAATCAGAACTAAAGTGACACAATAAAACACAAAACTAACCAAATATGGAAGCTTTTGTAATAACCTCAGTTCCTTTTCCTCTGTACCCCAAAAAAAAAAAAAAAAACTTAAATCTTTACAAAAATTTATTAAAAAATCTCAATAAAGTCTGTGAATTTACTTAAGAAAATGTAAAACCCAGATGAGAAAACACAAAATTAGGAAGATTTCAATCAAACCTAACGAAGAGTCATCGCCTGCAAGTAACAAGAAGAGAGAGAAATGAAATGAGCAGACGAGTCAAACTTGAAGAGAGATTCCAAGCTTATGACTTCGTCGAAGGTTTCGTAAATTTTACACAGATAAGATCCTCTCTGGGGACAAGCTGATTCACTTGTCTTAATGAAAATTGAAATCTAAAAAAATACATTTTAATTTTTTTTATTCTATCACTATATGAAGAGATGGGGAAGATGAAGCGAAGCTACACGTCATCATCAGAAGAAGAAGAAGAACGGTGTTTGTAATTTCGAAAAAGGACAAAACTACCTTCCGTTAGTTTGTAACTAATAAAGTTTCATCTTTATTCGGTTCTATTTTTTTTTTTAATTATATAATCTCATTTAGTAATTAACTACATAATCTTTTTCGTATTAATGAAATTATTACAGTATTTTAGTATTTGCTGGCGAGAGAATCAAATGTGAGTAGAAAAAACGATTAAGTGAAGAGAATATACTTTTTAGAAAAGAAAAACATATTTGTGGATAAACTCGTGTTTGGTTTTTATTAATTTTAACAGCTGGGTGCAAAACGGCCGTGGAATGTTGTTATAGTGGTATTGAACTAAATTTATTTCACAAATTTGTGATAGTGATGTGTTGTAAATCATGTAGGGTGAAGAAAAAATTGGTGAATAAAAACAAGAGATGCATACAAACAAAAGACATTAGTAATATTCCTATTTTTGGAGAATTCCATTTCAATGACACTTTTTGTCTAGTTTCTCCACAATTGCAAATAATTTGGTTAAGCATTTATTGAAGAAATATCACCATTACCTATCATTTATTAGTATCCAACGACTTGCTAATCGAGTGTATCATTTCGTTAATTTTATTCATTACAGTTAATTTCCATTCGTGTATTTCTTCCATTCCACAAACTACAGTATTGTCTAGTCATTTTTCATGAAATTGGCATTGCTTGCATTTCCAAAAGTTTTAAATGGGACGACATATTTGACTTGATAAAAACGGTCGAACTAAATAAAGTAGGGACTTTCTAAATTTAATACTAATAAGGAATGTGGTTTTTGAATTGAACACATTTATAAGGGTTTACCAAGTATCTTCCAAATATGACCCGTGACAAGAAATCGCAAACATTTCAAGTTTGAATGTTATACATTACCACAAGACTGTAACCTTGTTCTTCGTCAATTAAGATTTTATAAGAAGATGTGTGAGAAGGATAACTTAAAAGAACACAAATCATGGGAATCCCGTAAGAAAAAAAAGTCATGTAAGTCAGCATTTTACAAATTAGGAGTGGTGTTTTTGTTAATTACTTAATACTAGATATTTCCAAAGGATGATTGATTCAAAATTTGAAGCAAAAGAAAGAGAAGGTGTTATGCATTAATATAGTCACATGGTTCTTGCAAAATAGTGACCGCCGCAATAAATGCCCAAAATTCCTCTTTGGTTATCTCGGAGGCTAAGTGTGAAATCATTAACAAACATTTCTTTAATTTTCATGTGCAGTGTTGGCCTTAGATTCACACATTGCCTATCGACAAAAGACCTATCTCTGAATGATCTAAGCTCCGACATTCAGAATTTTAAGTTCGACTAGTTAGTTATGAATTTGATTAATCGGGCATTCGGGCTAATTCTAATCTCATTTTGTTTGTATTTATGAAACACCGATTTTGAGTTCGGTTAATTCTTCTTTAAATTATATACGTACATGGTATATATTATTAGTTATAGAATATGGGCCCAACTTTATAATTTATGTACTGTAAAACTAATAGAATATATGGGCCTAACTTTATTATTTGTCTATCTATATAAGAAAAGAACCGTGAAAAGTTAGAAGCCCTAACTTTTTTATCTAAAAACAATGACGATCATCTCTGATCTTCCGTGGGAACTAGTAGAAGAGATACTCTCTAGGGTTTCGATAACTTCTCTCACACCTGTTGGATCCACTTGCAAACAATGGAGAAGTCTATTCAAAGATGAGAGCTTTACACATAAGCACTGTGGTAAAGCAACCAAGGAGTATATGATTACAATGACTTGCGAGTATTATTTTCAAATTGATATGTCAAACGAGATTTAGTCGCCATGATATCAAAGGCTTGTCATCTATAAAGGAGACAGGTGAATTACGTTGTCGAGTCAATAAATTTAAAGTAGTCTATCAGTGTGACGGTTTATTGTTATTTATCACTCAGGAACCCTCAGGGCTGGTGGTATGGAACCCGTATTTGGTGCAAACCAGATGGATCCAACCTAGAAACGATTACTACTTATCTGATTCGTATGCTATAGGATACGACAACAAGAACAACCACAAAATCTTGAGGCTTTTCTATGATAACTATCCTATTACAAGGCATGAATTCGAAATCTACGATTTTAAGTCTAATTCATGGAGGGTTCTTGATATCATTCCTAATTTTTATTATATATTTAAACGAGGCGTTTCATTGAAGGGGAATACTTACTTTCTTGCTGATAAAGGCGAAGATTTTGTAATATGTTTTGATTTTACAACAGAGATCTTTGGATCTCTTCTGCATTTGCCGTTTGATTTCAATGGTGATGTGACTCTATCTTGTGTTAGAGAAGAGCAGCTTGCGGTGCTTTTTGGTAGGTGCCGGGGTAGGTATGAGGTGGAGATATGGATTACAACTAAGATTGAATCCAATGCATTGTTGTGGAGCAAATTCTTTAAAGTTGCTATACAACCCGTGTGTAGATCTTACTTTTTATCTGAGTTTAAAGCTCAAAGTTTCTTCATTGATAAGGAGAAGAAAACAGCACTTGTTAGTGGTAAATACTTACTCAGTAACAATTATCGCTACGAGGCATCTATTTTAGTTGGAGAGGATGGGTACTTGGAAGAACTGGATCTCAGAGATGTGTTCTCTTATGTTCCAAGTTCGGTGCAGATCCAATAGTTATTTTCGTCCCAGTAACTTACACTACCTTTGTTTGTTTGTTTCTTTCTTGCACATCATCTCTTCCTTATATTCTTTAATTATTGTTTCAAGACCCAAATATGATTTGGATTTTTTTCTTTGGTGTTGTTTTCTTTTTCTCTTTATAGACGTAAAAATCTCATTAGGAATGAAATATATGTTTTGCTTTTACCAAAAGCTTAATCGTAAACCTCTATAAATTAAATTAATATTATGTAGATTAAAC
Organism: Camelina sativa; assembly: GCF_030686135.1. Lineage (NCBI taxonomy): Eukaryota > Viridiplantae > Streptophyta > Magnoliopsida > Brassicales > Brassicaceae > Camelina > Camelina sativa. Next base: position 12,455,030 of record NC_141880.1, on the reverse strand, counting down.
ACTATAAATTAATAAATTTTGATGATTGACAATGTAAAAAATAACAAAATTCGATAAAATAATAAAATAATATATTTTTTTAAAATTTCTATGTAAAATATAGTCCAAATAATATCATAAATTAATAATCATGTAAATTTACACATATTTTTATATATAAGAATTTGTACTCGCGCATGCACATAATTTTAATTTAAATATTTTATATCAAAAAAAAATTTAGTGTTGCAATAATGTTTTCTTGGCAAATCAACAATATATCACATGGTAACAAAATGACTTAAGATCTTTGTGGAAGAGTAAACAATATTGTCGACAATTTTCTGACTTTTTATCTCCAGAAGAGTTCATTTCATATTCATAACCCTTGAAAACATCTATTTAAAAGTTCTAACGTCAAATGTGGATCGTTGGCCTAATTATATTGATATCTTATATTAAATGCAAATATACAAAGTTTCATGAACATTTTACAACGAGATTCTCCAAGTGCATCAGCTACCATAATAGAATTTTTAACCAAGTCAAGAATGCTTAAATGGTTAAACCTATAACCCGACAATGAATATATGTTCACTAATCTAAGTTACATATTTTTCTAAAACCTCATATGTTATTTTTAGATGTTAATTTTATGATGCAACCTCAGCTTCATCTTCACAAAAAACATAGACTACTTTAAATATGTTGTTTCTGCCAATGTTTTGGGTTAAAAGCATTTGATAAAATTGATGAAATCTCAACCTTGTTTTATATATTTTTTTAATCATTTTATAGAATTGTAGCTCCAATTGATAATATGCCTCTTGAGATACTACATAAATCATATGTCATTTTTGTAACGGCTTACATATCATTTTTTCTATATTTTGTGACCATTGATTTTATTTTTAAAGATGGATTATGTTTTCAATATTATTTTTCATAGTTTTCCCAAAGAAATTATGACCCTTATAATGTCTTCATTTTAGATCAAAACTTTTAAGTTGAGTTGAGTAATCTTTTATTTTTCTTTAAGTAAAATTTAATAATAAATCTTTGTAGTATACGTTTCTTAGAAACTAATGTTTCACTTCAATTTTATTTTTATATTTATAATTTTATAAATACAATTACATAAATTATTTTTTTACTATATCATGCATTAAAATCTTACTTCCATTCTAAAACTCATTAACCCATTCTAAATTTTGGAATATGATCATTTTTGGTTATAATTTGAATAATAACATTTTTACTAAAACAAATTTATAGTATCATTTTTATTATTTTAAAATTTTCATTTATGTTAGTTCATTTTTATATAACTATTATTTTTATTATTTACCAAAACAAATTCATATTATTGTTTTTACGATTTTTAAATTTAATTAATATTACTTAATTCGTTTTATTTATTTTTTATAATTATTAATTATAAGTAATAAATATGAAATGAATGAATATTTAAAATAGTAAATTTTAATGCAAAAATAAATGTATAGCATTTCTTAGGTGGATGTTGAGAGAAGAAAGAAAAGTTAATTATATATATATATATACTAGCAACTGATCCGCGCTACGCGCGGTAGTTAGATTAAAGTGTATTCCGGGTTTTGTTGTGTATATTATTTTTTTGGTTACGTAAATTCATATTTACGTTTGTTTTTGTATTTGATTTTGGTTGCTTAAGTTGTTTTGTTGGATATTTTTTTTATACAAATAGGTTTTGCATTAAGTATAATTTAGTTTGTTGTTTATTTTTAAAAAATTGAGATCATCTTGTGTGTTTTTTAATGTTTTAGAAAAAAATTATCATTACAAGTTAACATTGTGTAGTTGAAGTTGGTTTGCTGTAGTTGTTAGTTGTGATTAATTTATTATTATTTGTCATTTTGTGGTTGAATTGTTATTTAATATTTTGATATGTATTTTGTAAACTGTTGAAGTAGTTTTTTTTGTCAATGTTTAAAAAAAACATTTAAAAATGGATGTTTTTAACAAAAGATACATGATTTTGATAGTTATATATAAATATATACAGAATTGTTTTAATTGAGGAAATGGAATATGTATCCATATGTGCAGAATATTACTCCCTCTTCTTAGTTGGGGTTTGTCTTCAAGATTCGTCAGTCGTTCCTTAAAGGATGTTGTATTTGCATAGAGGGTATGTTGCTCATTTTAAGCCATTTCACAATACAGGTCGAATGAAAATGGTGGTTACAAGGAAGAGCATGAATCTCTGCACCATCCTCGTATGAGCTCAGACATATGCAACAGTCCTGTTAAGAAAAATCAATTAGAAGAAACATTTTGGAACTTCATAAAGCAGAGTTAATTGTTGTCATAGAAGATTGACTTTACCGCATCCTCAGCAAGCAGCGTTCTTCCAGTTGCTAAGCATAGTCTTTTGGTCGGTATAGGAACCATTTTGCCAGGTCCGGCAATATTCTTCTCGTTGGTATGGAAAGCCTTAAATTTAAAGTGGAAGAACACCGAGCTCAGCCTCTGATACTCCTTCCACTACAACAAATATGGGTATTGATAGCAGACGATTAATGCTATGATATGGTTATTATAGCGTTTTCATGAATGCTATTAAAACAGACGCTATAATAGAGGGGCTATATACGATAGCGTTTCTGGGCTGGTGCTATCGTAGGATATCCTTTCATAGCATATATTAATTGTTATATTATAATGTTTAATAACACATATATCGTGCTATATATAATAATACTTTTTGCCTGCTATATTTACGATAATCGTAGCTATCTTTTCTTGCTATGATTTAATTTTTAGTAGCTCTATGTTAATGCCATTTGATTATTTATCTTAGCATCGGTGTTGAGCTATTTGTATCTGAGTTGTAGCTTTTATTATGTGCTACTAAGTGAATGTATAATGACTTCATCTGCCTGCTATAACTATCAATTAGGTTTGTCTTCTTGTTACTATTAACCGTTCCCTATACAACATATTCAAATGAAATTACAATTTGAAAGTATAGAAACCTGTGATAAAGCTGAAATTGTATTCGAGAATAGAAAATATCAAACATTGTTATGATACACAAAGAGCATACTATCCAATTCCAGAAATCCCAAACAAAGAACACAAGTCTCATTTGTCACAACAACGAAAGTAGAAAATCATACGGTTCTTACTCGACATCAAATGATGACAACATTTTCTTCAGGCCATGCTATAGTGGTACCAATAGCATCCTCCATACACTCAATAGCAGAATTAGGCCTCCAAACCTTTGCATCAGGCACCTTGACTACATCAATCCACACACAAACTGCATTATGACCCAAGGGAACAAAATGCACTAACTGATCTGGGTTGTTTGAAGACCAGCGTCCTTCTGCAACAACCATATTCTGACCAGTAATGTCCAGCAGTTTGCACTTCTGATCCTCCTTTACAATCCATTTCGGAGAAGTATGCTGCATTGTATAAATAATATGCAGAGCTTACCAAAGGCATCAGTGCTAACGATCATAACATATTTTATAAGTAACAAAACATTGAAATTTACCTTCTGAGATGAACTTGAAGGAGATTGTGAAAGTGGTTTTGAACCCTTCACAAGAGCTGCTGGTGTGGGTACGTGTGACTGCGTGCGAGGAGATGCTGTACCTGGTGCCTCTGTACCTAAATCTTCGATTATAACTCTGTTGACTGGCCATGCTACAAACGACTTCAAAGAGTCATGATGATTTGAGAGTTCTTCTGTTGGCCGCCAAAGAAATATCTCAGGTTCATTAACCGCATCCACAAAAACTTTAATGGCATTTGGTCCAAGAGGAATGCCATTCACCAAAGCTTTAGGATCACTAGTCTGCCAACGGCCTTCAGCAACAGGTTTATCATCATTTGATAGCCAATGTAGAAGTTTGCACTTGTATATGGAAGTTGTATTTGGGCTCTGTTAAACAAAATAATTCCAATATAGAAAAATATTACTAGATTTCAGTGAGAGTGAATGAGGTTCCAGCTGATATAGGACGACTTCGAGGATGAAGTGATTCTCATACTCAATGTTCCTCTCCTCTTTTTCTTCTATATTTGTTGTCGTCTTCAAGAAATCAGAGTAGAACTTCATGCATTCTTCTGCAAGATATGACTCAGCTATACACCCCTCTGGTCTTGCTGGGTTTCTAACGTAGTCTTTCAATACTTTCATGTACCTGTTTGTAATGAACAGCAATAAGTCCAATTAGATTCACTAAGTTAGTCTTGAAGATGATACTAAAATTAAAAAAAAGGACACTACCTCTCAAATGGATACATCCATCGGAAATGGACATGACCAGCTAGTCGGGCTTCTCTTCCTAGATGCACACACAAGTGTACCATGATGTCAAAGAAACTAGGTGGCCAAAATCTTTCAAACATGCATAGAGTCTCCACAATTTCTGTTTCCATTATTTGGAGTTGTTCCATATCAATCACTCTTTGGCACAATACATTGAAGAATGCGTATAGGCGGAAAATGACTATTCTAGGACCCTTAGGAAGTAAACCTCTAACAGCAACTGGTAGCAATTTTTGCACCAAGACGTGGTAATCATGAGATTTAAGTCCCATCACTTTACACTCTTCCAATGATACACAAGTAGATATGTTAGAGAAATAACCATCCGGACCTTTAAAATCAAAGAACCGCTTACAGAATATTTTCTTTTCTGACTTTGACAAAGACCAAGGACCTGCGGGAAGTAGTGTCCTTTTATCGTGAGCTTTTGGATGCAAATCTTTCCTGATACCAAGAGTTTCGAGGTCCTTCCTAGCTTTTAATCCATCCTTTGAATTGCCACAATGTAACAATGTGGCAATCAAGCTTGCAGCCACATTTCTCTCAACATGCATCACGTCTATGTTATGTCTTACTGGGAGCTCCTTGTCAAGACAAAGCATAAAATAGAGTAATCAGTTGAAAGTCATATACAAGTGATGTTAATGGAAACTCTATAAGTGGTGACAATGGAAACTCTATAAGTATTTTACATACCTCCCAATAAGGCAATGTGAAGAATATTGATCTTTTCTTCCATCTAGATAACTCCTCTTCATCTTTTTATACTAAGTTTTCTTCTTCATCATCAGATTCACTGTATTCATCTTCCTTATCAGATGGTATATCACAAGCAGCTCTAGATCTCTTTTTCCCAGTCTCTTTTCTATTACCAAAATCATTATTGTAGTTTCTCAATAGTATGGAAATATATCTACCCGTGAGTATCCTTCCCTTTGTTCCATACTCTGCTTTACCATCAAACCAACTCTTCTTTCCTCGAAATCTATGTGACGGAGACAAACTTTTTCGGTGGCACATATATACAAACTTCCTACTATGACTCAACCACAAACTATCTGTGTGCTTCCCACATATAGGACAACCCATTTTACCATTTACTTTGCAACCAGCAAGATTTCCATATGTTGGGAAATCACTAATGGTCCAAAGCAGCACCACCCTCAACGTAAAAGTTGTTTTACTAAATGCATCGTAAGTTATCTCACCTTTAGACCACAAATGATTTAAATCTTCTATAAGAGGTTCTAAGTAAACATCTATGCTATTACCAGGTTGGTGCGGTCCAGGAATCAACAAACTAAGCATGATGTTTTCCTCCTTCATACATAAGTCAGGAGCCATGTTATAGTTAACGAGCAACATAGGCCAACTACTATATCGGCTGTTCTTCATGTTGAAGGGGTTAAACCCATCAATAGAGAGCCCAAGTCGCAAGTTCCTCTGCTCAGCTGCGAAAGAAGGATACTTGTCATTCATTGACTTCCATGTCACTAAGTCTACTGGATGGCGCAATTTCCCGTCAGTGCTCTTGTTATTGAAATGCCATCTCAAATCCGCAGCCACTTTCTCCGATCTGAACATCCTTTTCAGACGAGGGATAATTGGAAAGTACACCAAAACCTTATGTGGAACACCCTTTTTGATTTCCCCAGTGTGCATGTTGGTCTTCCATCTTGAAGACTTGCATTTTGGACAAGTATCAACCTTCTTCAGCTTCGTTCTGAATAAGCAGCAGTCGTTCACACAAGCATGAATCTTTTGATATCCCATATCAAAAGATTTCAGAAACTTCTTGACGTCATAGGTTGATGTGTGCAGTACATTGTCTTCAGGTAACATTTTTGGTAAAGTTTCCAGTAAATCATCGAAGCTCTTGTCTGACAAGCCATTCTGAGTTTTAATCCGAAACAATGTAACTGTAGCTGAACAGAATGAAAGACCTTAGTTCATGAGTTAAGAAACAATATGAACCATATTGGAGTTGATCATGGAGTTGTTGATGGAAGATTGTCCTCCTCAGCTGACTGAGAGGCTATAAACTCAAGGAAAGCTGGATTAGTGTGGCGCATGAACTTTGCCATCAAAGTCAACTCTTTGATCTCGCTCTTTTACTCAGCCACAAGGAGAGCAGTCTCTTTTTCTCGAGCAGCAGCTTCAGCATTGAGAGTCGCTTGAACTTCAATCTGACGTTGGTCTTCCTTTAGTTGCTCTTGCAATGTAAGAAAGGCTTCGGTTTGTGATGGTTGATTGCCCTTGCCCTTACCAAGAGTATCTTTGAGGCTTCCAACACCATAAGGAGTTCCTCGTGAATCCTTCTCAGTGCACTGTTTACAAAACAAGAAAAACAGTAAGTAAAGAGCAAAACAAGAAAAACAGTAAGTAAAGAGCAAAACAAATGGATGATCGAGTAGAAATGCTACTTTACCTCAAGAAAGATGGCAGTATATTCATCGCTGGTGAGCTCTCGATGGTGTGAACTACCATCTGAAAGAGTTAAATCTGCCTCGAGCTCAGCCATCTTCTCTTGCAACTTCTGCTGATAAGCTTGATGGATTTTCTCTGCCTTGCCATCAACATAAGAACCATCCGGCTTTGTATGTGTTTTGAAAAAAACTTCACCCATACTGACCTCTCTTCCCAACTCTTGTTCCTGCAATGTTAGAAAGTAAAGAATAGTTATGAAAGTGTTTAAAGATAGAAATGTTGATAAATGTAACTAACAAAATAGAAATGACTTATTACCAGATCATCTTGGATTTCCCTATATGACTTAGGGCCTGATAAGTGGATGTGAGGACCGAGACCATTACGGTCAGACATACGACACTTGGAATAGGTTGAACTCTTTTGCTGTTGTTCTTCAGTATCCCACTTATCAACCATCTCTTGCTAGAGAGTACCTTCAATCCATGAAGGTTTAACTCGAGACGTCCTTGTATCGCTAACCATGCCCTTCATCCGGCGTTTACAGATGGTGTTGAAATGTTCTTGAACGGTTCCTGTTATCAAGGGATCCCAGGTGTGAGTTTTCTACATAACAAAGAGAGAGAAGAAATTATGTCAGTGAAAGTCAGTGAAAACAAGTAATAAACACATGTAGAAAACAGGTTACATTGGACTATTCTTACCGCAAACTCAATGAAGTATCTCTATTTTCTATCCGGAGGCACAAAAGTCCAAATATAATATGGACCATCGAATTTGTTTGTAAAAATCTTGGTAATCTTCCGAAAAAGTTGGCCTTTTTTGTCCCGATCAAACCACCACACACACATGTAAACAATGTGTGTTAGTGTGATCAGTTAGAAAGCAAACAAAAAAAAACAAAAAAAATCAGTTAACAATGCCAAAGAGATTCAATGGTTTCACATACACATGCTGCATCAAAGACACCCTAAGATAAATAAACCAATTGAAACGAGAATCAAAGACACCCTAAGAGTCGTCCAGATCTCAGTAGCGGTGGTGGTGCGGGAGAGTATCGACTGCATAGAGAGCGATATAGATCCAAGGAGAGAGCTGTAAATCAGCTGATCCTGTCTTAGCCAGAGGGCATAAGCGGGATTCGGAGAGACAACATCGGCGGTGGTGAGCGTAGCAGGAGGAATCTCACCATAACCATCAAGATGGCTAAGAAGACCATAAACAGCAAGAAGCACTTCGACTTGCAACTTCCACATGAGATAGTTGGTGGCCGTCAACTTAGTGATGTTGGTCATGTTGATGTTGAGCAACGTTTGATTGTAAACAATGACAGCATCCGTAACAATGGCAAGAGAGGAGGTATCAGAAGAAGACATGATGGAGAAGCAAAAGAAAAGAAAGAAAACGAAGAAAATATATATATATATATATATATATATATATATATTTTTTTTTTTGTGTATAAGATCGTTATGCTCTGATACCATGTAAGAATGTATTGAAGTGATGATTGTATTACATTCTAGAGAGCCGCTTATATACACAGCTACAGAGTTAGGGTATTACAATAGACATTAATGTAACTATACTTATGTACATATATATAATCCCAATCATGAACTTAATCGAATCAATCATTGATATGATTAGATCTGTGTATCCTCATTAATAAGTACTTAATTAACTATATTTAAACTTTGATATATATATTTTTTCATGTTTCATATGTCATGTTTCGTATCTACTTGTAAATTCCCTTGAAGACAACGGCCGCAGGTGTTACGTGTTGCACACTGTTGCCTGCGTTACGTTCTAGCTTCCGTAAAATGAGAGGGGGTGATATGATCTTGGGCTGAAATCAACCCATGCATTAAAATAATCCAAGGTGATGAATCCGCGAGGAGTGAGGCTTAGACGTGTGTATCCAGATCGCGAGAGTGAGTCGATGTAGTCACTAAAGAGCAGTAAGTAGTAGTCCCTGGTCTCATCATAGGGATTATATTGACAACAGTAGTCTTTGTTCAATGCAAAGCAGAATCTGCATCCCTCAAGAGACAAGGCTATATAGTTCACTGTTCTAGATAATAGTTGACCAATTCCGACGCTAACCAAAGGTAATTTAAAAAAGGGTTTGTTAGGAGTTTAGTACATTTTTTAAACATAATTATGAAAAACATACATTCACTATTTAGAATTGAGAAAATAGGGTGGTGTGAGATAGAGTTAGGGAGAAATAGAAAGTTGGGTAGGACATAGTGATGGGGAGAAGATTACAAAAAGGGCATAGAGAGGGAGAGTTGGAAGGAGGAGAATGATTATGTAGGCTTTAAGGGGTTTTTTTTTTCTTCTTCATTATTATATTTCATACAATCTAAAAACATAAAAATTGGCTAATTAAAATTTGTTTTTTTTAAAATTTCAGATATATAAAAATCTAGGTTTTTTTCTTTACAATTTGATATGCATTTTGTTAGATGATTTTATTCGATAATGTTAAATATCTTTTACAAATTGTGTATCCGTACACCATATTAAGTCTACAGATGTGTATACACGTCTGTACACATTATTAAGTGTACAGATTTTTGTACACAATATTAAGTTGACATATGTAATTTGTTTAATTCTTAGGGTTGTGGATGTCTGTACCACAATGGTTTTGTAAAAATTACATTTGTACATTTAATAATGTGTACAAACATCTGTACATTTAATAAGGTGTATAGATATCTGTACACTTAAAAATGTGTACGGATACAAAAGGTTTATATAATATATTTAAAAATTATTAAACAAAATTCATATCAAATTGTAAAGAAAAAAATTTGTTTTTCTGTATCTAAAAAGTTTTCTAAAAAAAAGTTATATTAACAATTATTTGAAAAATAAAAAAAAATGAAAGAAAATAGGAAGCAATGACATGAGATGTAATTAATTAGAGTCATGAATGACAAAAAAGGCGGTGGAAATAGTTGAACAGTAATAAATGTGTTTTTTTCTAATTGTAATTAGTGAATGTATGTGTTTCCTAATTATGTTTGAAAAATGTATCTTTTTGCCAAATATCTCTTTAAAAAACGATTTATTTAAGTAAGTTTTAAACTCGAAAAATCGCAAGACATAATTTTGGGCCGGGATAACTAAATACTCTATTTGATGAGTGGTACGTAGGTGTCCCATAAGAAAGTTGAATCAGTTGTGGAGTTTTATTGTCTTTTCCGTGTTTCGTGGGACGTCACTTTTACCACAAACCATCAGTTTTTATTTCTAAGAAAAAAAAGAGAAGTTAAGGAATCCTAAAAAAAGATTTACTTCCTAAATTTTGATTTACTATTTTCTTATTTGAAATGCTTTTAATTCCTTAAAAATCCAAGACAAACGTTTGTTCACAAGAATTTTGTTTCATTCTCAAACCAAACAAGAGTTTTCTTCTTCTTTTTTTTTTAATGCGTTTAACAAAAATCTTAGAGTTGTATCATCTTTAGCTCAGCTGGATTTTAAAGGAATAAAGGGGTTTAACTTGCGGGGCAAGAAAACAAGCGAACGTTGTCGTACCATGGTTGCAGCGTTGGAACGAAGACTAAGCGCTTCCACATCATTCAACTTTAAAAGAATGTTTGATACATCTACGACGAAACAACAACAACAATCTCAAACCATTGTCGTGGAGAACGGAGATTCTCATCTTGTCGAATCCAGCACGCCTGAAAGCCAAAACTCCGACAGCTTCGCTGAAAGTCCCGTAGAGAGCAGCCGTCCCATGATTTCCCCTCTTACTCGGCCCGGAAAAAGATCCGACAGACAACAAGCAGGTCTAAACCTTTTTTTTCCTTTCTTTATTTTTTTCCAATATTTTGTTTCTTTAAAAAGAAAACCTAATATTCACAAAAAATATTGTAGATATGGAGATGATGAAAGACAGGTTCGCGAAATTACTTCTTGGAGAAGATATGTCCGGTGGTGGAAAAGGCGTATCTTCTGCTCTGGCACTTTCCAATGCCATCACAAATCTTGCTGGTATAATCTTCTTTTCATGTTTCTTCTTCCACAAGTAACTATGAGGTTTTTGTTTCTAAAGATTTTGTTGTGCTACGATGATATTATGTGCAGCGTCAATATTCGGGGAACAAACAAAGCTACAACCGATGCCGCAAGATAGACAAGCGAGGTGGAGGAAAGAGGTTGATTGGTTATTGTCTGTGACTGATCACATTGTCGAGTTTGTTCCTTCTCAGCAAACGAGCAAGGAAGGAGTTTGCACTGAGGTTCGGGTTTCCCAAAGAACCAAAATACATTAATGTTCGACCTCTCTCGAATAATTTATAATGTTTCTTGTGTTTTTTTTTTGTGTAGATTATGGTGACAAGACAAAGAGGTGATCTTCTTATGAACATTCCAGCTCTTCGAAAACTCGATGCCATGCTCATCGTAAGTGTCTCCATTTGGATCTGTATTGAATATAGCTGTATATTCTAGCGTTTGATTGATTAATGATGATCATGATAACATTTTTCAGGACACATTGGACAATTTCAGAGGACACAACGAGTTTTGGTATGTCTCGAGAGATTCAGAAGAAGGGAAGCAAGCGAGGAATGATCGTTCAAACGACAAGTGGTGGCTCCCTCCTGTGAAAGTTTCTCCTGGAGGTTTATCTGAACCGTCTCGGAGAATGCTTTACTTCCAAAAAGATTCAGTCACACAAGTTCAGAAAGCTGCAATGGCTATCAATGCTCAAGTCCTCTCAGAAATGGCAATACCCGAGAGCTACATAGACTCTCTCCCAAAGGTAAATCAATCAATTTACATTTTTATTTTTTCTCTATATAAATGGCTTCTAAGCTTTCATACTTGTTGCCAGAACGGAAGAGCCAGCCTCGGGGATTCGATCTACAAGAGCATAACAGAGGAGTGGTTTGATCCAGAGCAGTTCTTGTCGATGTTGGACTTGTCAACAGAGCACAAAGTGTTGGATTTGAAGAACAGGATTGAGGCATCTGTTGTGATATGGAAGAGGAAGCTTCACACAAAGGACAGCAAATCTTCTTGGGGATCAGCAGTTAGCTTGGAGAAGAGAGAATTGTTCGAAGAGAGAGCTGAGACGATCTTGGTCTTCCTCAAACAAAAATTCCCCGGTCTTCCTCAATCTTCCCTTGACATCTCAAAGATTCAGTTTAACAAGGTAAAATGCAAAACAACGTATAAATTCTTAACTATAAGATTGAGCCCTCATCTACTATATATGCCTTGGATGACAAAGAAACAAAATCTGAAGTAATGATTGGTTTAATGAATACACAGGACATTGGGCAAGCGGTTTTGGAGAGTTACTCGAGGATACTTGAGAGCTTGGCTTACACAGTGATGTCGAGGATAGAAGACGTTCTTTACACAGATTCATTGGCACGAAAGCAGGGTTCATCGGTGGACGAAACATCAGATGGTGGGAGAACAACAGAGACGGATTCCGAGTCAGCGGGATCTTCAAACTCGGGAGAAGAAACCGAGAAGCTTGAACCGCACTACTCCAAGACTTTGTTGGATTTCATGGGTTGGAGCGATAATAGTTCCAAAGGCGGCGATAAATATACTAAGTCGCCAAATCTTACGCCAAAAAAGCTCTCGTACTTGGAGAAGTTAGAGAACTTGAACGGCTTTAGAAGCCCCAAAGATAGACATTAATTAACCATGAGATACTTTATACAGAGAACATTAAAAGTGTAGATAGGTAAAAAGGATGAAAGCAAAGTAGCAAAATGAATTGATATCACATACCCCATTCCTTCCTTCCGTCTTTCTTTACTCGGATAGCGAAGTCTTTTAGCTTAAGGGGTTTTAAACTCTTTAAAAAGAAGATAACTATCTCAATTGTACATGTTTGTGGTTGTTCCATAATCTTGAAATGTTCTCTTAATTTATCTTTTCTTGACTTTCAATATATAGTGGGATATCTAATTAATACGTTTGGGTTTGGTATGGCCTTAAGGAAAATATTAGGAGATTGAGCATCTACGCTCTTTTCGTAGCAAAACTTTATCATTCCCAATCCCACCATAGGACTTGAAACTTTTCAAAATCTTAATGTAGCTCATTTTAATTAACAAATTATATATTGCAAAGATATGTAACATTATGTACTAAATCCTTACAAGTACATTTTTCAAAATCCTTTATAAATGTTTATTTTTTTCGATCGCTAATAGATAAAATTTTTACATGAAACAAACGGGTAAAAGTTAAGGTGATCAGTAGATATCCAAAAACCAAAAGCTTGTTGTATCTTAACCTTAGCTAAATTATTGAAAAAATCTTATGATTTTAAACTTACATTATTTGTGACTAAGCCAATTATGTTTTATTCTAAAATATTCAAAGATGTTACCGGTTTTGATTACACACTATGTCATTATCCATGTGATTGTGAATGATTGGAATAACTTCATACTATTGTTTTAGTCCAAAGTCCACCTTACCATTTGTTTTTTGTCAACAAGTAATGAAATCACCTAAAACACCCTAATCCAAAAACATATAAAATCACAACAAATTAAAATAAACAATAATTAAAACTGAAAATATATAATAAAGTTCTTTTATGCAGCCAGATTCTCACAAATTTGATAATTGCTCTCTATACTATTAGATTAGAGACATATTTATATGTTTTTTTTGTTGTTGTTGTTTCATATGAAATAGTAACCAAAATTAAAAACAAATTTTTTTTTAATATAAATTAATAATAACAAAATTTCCGAAACAGACTGGAAACAGATACTCACCGTCGAATTGAGGAGGAGTCAGCTTCTTCCTCGTTGAATCTTTTGACCTTTCTTCAATTGTTTATCTCTTCTTCTTCCTTCTCTATCTCGATTTCTGGGTTTTCAATTTCGTTTTCTCTCTGTTTATGGGCGACGCGAGACCTGGGATCTTCATGGCTAATAGAGATCGTGAGCTTCTGATTCCAGTTGCTCATTCCGGCGAAGATGATCACGATTCTACGCCTAAACCCTCTTCTTCTTCTTCTTCTTCTTCGTCTTCTTCTTCTGGTCAAGAGGTTATTATTGTTATCTCTTTTTTTAATTCCCCCTCTCGATTTTGAGAGTTACGACGTCTCTAGGGTTTTGTAGGTTGTGAATTGTGCGATGTTCGTTCTTCTGCGATTTAAAGTTTTCGATCAATGGGGATTTTGTTGGGTTTCTGATTGAATTTTAATCGTAGTTGATAAATTACGGACTTTGTTGGTTTCGAGAATTTGACAAAGTTAGCTGAGCTTGATCTGAGTTTTGAGATTGCTCTGTTTAGCTTTGTTAATTGATTAGTGATTCCAATGAACAAGCCAAGCTAATTACTTCGAACTTCAATTGATTTTTTTTTTTTGTTGAGTAGAGTGTTTTTATTGTAATTGGTCAATCGCAGGGTCGATGTTGTAGTTAACGATTTTGCTGAGAGCTTGGGGAATTTATTTTGGTAATGCGAGAGAGAGAGTTGATCTGTTTTGAGGTTGCTCTATTTTAGTTTCCTTAAACTTATAGTTGGTTCCTGGATGGTTACTGATATACCAATGAACTTAGAAATTTAGTGCAATACAGAAGAAAGTGATTTCTTGTTTATCTGCAGTTCTGTCTTGATGTGTTTCCTGACTCATAATTGCTTTATCTTTACTCTTTAGACATTTTACAAGTTGATCAGAAGCTGGGCATCAAAGAAGTTCATGACTGGATGGTATGAAACTTCTGTCTTTCTTGCTTAGTTTTCTATTTGTTTTCCTAAGCTAGTATCTTATTACTTGTTCCACCAGTAGTCCAGTATATTCTGACTATCCTAAATCGTGCAGTGTAATCTTGCTTCCGATGGCGATTACTTTCTATGTGACTTGGTGGTTTATTCATTTCGTGGATGGATTTTTCTCCCCGATATATACTCATCTCGGAATTGATATATTTGGTAAGCTTCTTCCAGTCCTTCTATATCTTTGCCTAGTAACGAATTGTTTGTTCATTGGCAATCACGAAGTAACTCTATGTTGTCTAGAAGAACTTCTTTGAAGAAACATATAAAAAACGAAAATCATTTGGTTCTACTATTGGAAAAGAATGTAGAAGACAGTGGAATTTGATGTCAGTTTCTTTTCGTAAATTTGCTTTCCAGGACTTGGTTTTATCACGTCCATTACCTTTATCTTCTTGGTTGGGGTGTTCATGTCTTCATGGTTGGGTACATCGGTTCTAAATTTGGGAGAGTGGTTTATCAAGCGAATGCCATTTGTTCGTCACATCTACAATGCCTCCAAGCAAATCAGCACTGCCATATCACCAGGTACCTTTGTTGCTCTCTTTTTTCTTCTTTGATTCTCTGGTTCGGTTTTTTTTGGTTAAGTCTTGATTATATGACTTCTCACTATTATATTTCAGATCAAAACACCCAGGCTTTCAAAGAAGTCGCCATTATAAGGCATCCGCGTATTGGTGAATATGCAATTGGGTTCATTACATCGACTGTTGTTCTCCAGGTCAGTTACAAGAAACCGTAACCCTCTTTCTGGAAATGAAGTTTTTAACAAATCCTAAAACGTCTTAAAACCATTGCAGACTTACGCAGATGAGGAGGAGCTTTGCTGTGTATATGTGCCAACAAATCACCTTTACATTGGGGATATATTCCTTGTTAATACAAAAGATGTGATCAGACCAAACCTTTCAGTAAGAGAAGGCATAGGTAAAGGAAGGAAGATTCATCAACTGATTTCGTAATAGAAAATGTTGGAGAGCTATGATTCGATCTTCTGATCATTACGATGTGTTTTATTTTATCTGCAGAGATTGTTGTGTCGGGAGGAATGTCGATGCCACAGGTTTTGTCAACGCTTGATATGAGAACGCCTACAGAGAGAAGTAGAAGTAGAAACTAAAAAAAAAAGAAACAAAATTAGTTTTTGGCAGAAAGAAATGGTTTCTCAAATTTGCCTGTTTACATTGTCTTCTTCTTTCGTGTTGGATTCTGATTCAGTTAAGTTTCACATTTGATGTTGAATCATTCATTAGACAAGACAACAATAGTGGTTTTAGAAGTTCGTTGTGTTAACACTGTTGGTGTCTTAAATGTCTTAGACTCTCTTGTTACCCTATTAAGCTGTGTAATATAATTGATTTAGACCCAATCCATTTTAATTTTCATTCACAAAGCATCTTATGGAGATTCATCAGCTAATAAATTTTACATATATACTGTACACTTTTTTTCAATAAATAGACAAATTTTAAAATTCAATATAAAACGATTCTGTTAATTTTGTAATTAGTTTCGTAAACATTGTTTGAGACGGGCTGATGGGCCCCTAAAAAATATTGTTTTAGACTTTGAAACAGCGTGTAGTTTAAAGATATTCGTGTCGCACTACACGTTGTTTCTAGTATAAAAACGCTTGTGAAAGGAGCCAAAAACCCTAGCTACCAATATATTTTTCTGTATAAATAGCGTGAGAAAGTAAACCATTCAACAACTACAACTTCTTTAGGGTTTCTTTAGATCTCCGCCGATTAAGCTCCTCTCTGTGGTTATTTTTGGTTTTGGTTTTTCATCATTCTTCCTCTGTATGAGTTTAGGTTAGGGTTTTTTAATGGACAGTGACGATTGATATTAAGGTCTCGTTCGTCGTAAAAACGGCCGTAAAGGCCTATTTGCCGACCACTCTGTTATATCACCACCCATATTCTGAGTCCATTCTTCTTCTTTGTTTTCAATGTTTTTCTTTTATATAAATCGATTTTGTTTGGCCAATGATTTAATCAAAAAATTGACAAGCATATGTCTGAATTAATCCTTGTTGATAAATCTAATCTTCTCTATGAGGCCTAAGTTCATCGAATTTCAAATCCGATTTAGTTTTTTGTTTCTTGTTTTGGTTGATCTTCTTATTAGGGAATAGTGGCCAGTGATTTAAATGATTATCGACAAGCATATGTCTTAATTAATCCGTGTTGATAAACCTAATCTTCTCTATGAGGCCTTTTCTTTTGTTTTAATCCAAATCCGATTTAGTTTGTTTTTTCTTTTTGATTAGACTGATGTGAGAATTAGAGCAAAGAGGGGTCAAGTGATGATTGATAACGCATAGTTCAGATGATAATACTATGATTAATATCTTCAGCACAGTCTTTCGCTCCTATCTGATGATCCCTTTAAATCCCTAATTCTCATATAATTTTTTTTGTTTACCCTAAATAAAATATTGGTTTTCATTTAATCTTTTTCTGTTACTAATCTTGCTGGACATAGTCCTGTTAGAATTTCGATCGATCAAGCATTGGCGTTCTGCTTGGTAAAATATTCCTTTTACTATCCGGTCTTCAGGCTATGGATGAATAAGAGATGCCTCGGACTCTCTATAGGGAATAGGTGCCCTAGTGGGTCATTACTGAACCCTTTATGGTCCATCTTTGATTTCATTCAGATGAAAATCACCTTCTTGGTTGTTGATCTTGTATCAATTTTTTACAATCTAATACAAAGTTTTTTAATGTCCTTTGTAATGGGCCTGTTCATTAAAAACCAAATGGGCCAAGATAATTGTAAATACCTCAGAACAGCAAGCAAGGCAATTATAATTTTTAATAAATCTATTTGATAATATAAGTGAAAAGGAAAATAGAGATTCAATCTTATATTCTTAATAAGAAATTGTGTCACATAATGCACAGATATTAAAAAAATTATAGAAATTTTGATTTGATTCTTTATAAATACATTAAAACTATTACTTTTTCTAATTAATAAGCTGGAATAATTGGGATGAAAATGAGATTTAGTATTAAAAACAGCATTGAAAAAAATTATAAAATGAGGTAGTCAGATTTCATAAAACGATCAATCCTTCTCACATGCCCAACTACGCTCCCGAAGCTGTGGCATCTTCGTTGTTATCGCTGCCTGATGCGGTGGCCATAACTTGCTTTGCCCGCGTTGATCATGCAGCTTTATGTGTCGTCTCCAAAAGCTGCGGGTCTCTGGTGGTTTCTGAAGAGCTCTACCAGATACGATCGTCGATGGGTTGCACTAAAAAGTTTCTCTACGTATGTTTTTTTTTTTTTTTTTTGTTCAAACTCTACGTATGTTTATGCGTACTTCCTAACCCAACCCCACGTTGGTTCATCCTCCCTCCATCAGTAGACGCTTACACCGGGAAGCACGTGAATCGTGCTCATCCCATCCCCTCGTCCCCCTCTCAGCCACAGAAAGGATCCTCGGTGGTGTCGTTGGATTGGGGAATCTACGTCATCGGTGGCTGGGTTAATGGTATGCCCACGTCAGGTGTATTGCTCTTGATATACAGTTGTGGTGTAGACGGAAATATATACTTCTGTAAGCCGAGAGAGGATTTGGATCGGTGTGATGATGCGGTAGGGATACACTGGATGAAGGTGTTTAGTTTGCAGTATGAGCTCTGTGATTCAAGAGCGGTCCACTTTGGTGGGAAGATGGTAAAACTGTGGGAGTCTTATAGGCTGATGCACAATATCAACAAAAACCTTGAAGAATTACTTCCGAGGAACAAATTGATCAACCTTGGTCTGAATATTTTGGTCTTTTGGGAAAGAGATATTTGGAAAATTAGTACATTTTTTAAACATAATTGGCAATTTAGTATATTCACTATTTATAATTTGCAAAATAATCACTTTCAACTATTCACATACTTTCTAACCCTCAAAAAATCCTTTTATTTACAAGTATGCCATTAAAATTAAATATTTTATTATTTTATTACATGACCCCTTGAATTTAATATTTAAAATACTAATCAAAATAAATTTATTTTCTAAAAAATTTTAGGTATATAAAATTCTATATTCTTGCATCTATTATTTGATATCCATTTTATTTGATAATTTGTTTTTATTATGTAAAATAAAGTTCACAAATTTTTACCCGTACACTCATTAAATATACATATGCAATCCGTACAGTTTATTAAGTGTATATGTATTTGAGGTGTACAACTAATTTAGTATACATATGTATATTAATATACACATTTTCATTTGTACAACTGATATAAAGTACATTAAATATTAATAAATTAAAAATATTTCTATTTTTGTATTTCCGTACCTAAATGAGCTGTACGCCAACTACCCTTTTGTAATTTCACAATAATACATTTTACCCCACTTTCTCATCTATCTCACAACTATTCTATTACACAAATAGTAAAACCTACCTAATTATCTAATTATAAATAGTAAATGTATTAAAAATCCAATTAAGTTTTAAAAATGTACTATTTTGGATAGAAACCCTTTGAGAAAAGCTCAAGCGTGATTTTGTTAACAAGCGGTTAGAGATTTATTGTGCGGAGATTTCCTTGAGACGGCTGATTGTAGACAATAATTGGGGTATGAGCATGTCGCCTACTGGGATCCTTACAATCAATCTTCACACGGTCGATCCTCTCTTGTATAACTCTACGACTAAAATCTTGTATTATGTTCCTGTCAATGTTTGAAAATTTGGAATTTATATATTATTATTAAAATCACAGCTCTAATACCTTACCAAAAAAAAAAAAAAATCACAGCTCTAATAAGAATCATTAATAGGCACTATGTTTTCTAGCTCTTGCTAAAATACTATATCAGTCACATGTTACTTGTTTACGAAATTTTATACTGAGATCAAATAGTTACGTTGCTTTCAATGTGACATTGTCCCTTTTAATTTTCAATATTAATTTATAACCTAAGAAACCAAACGAGTTCTGTTGGTAACCGAATTGTATAGTACGTACTTGAGAAGAAGCACCATAACTAGCTTTAGCTAAATCAAAACTATCTTTTTGATCTTTATTTTCTCCCACAACATCATATCTACGCTTTAACCAACTAATTAAAAGGAGTGACTAAAATGCCTCGGTTACAAATGTCAAACATGGAGAATTGAGAACGTACTACTATGTAACTGACACCCGAAACTAGTGACAAATGGTCACCTAACCTATGGGCCTTTGTTTTACCCAACCTAACGCTTGTAATTATTTCCCTGTTTTGTTCCCATGCACCCACAAAATGCAATATTTATGAGCACAAGAGCAAACATTAATGTAGATGATTAACCAAAAAAATGAAGATATATCTAAAATCTGACTCAGACATCACAAGCCTCGACGAATCATCACCGAAACAGCCTACTTACTACGTTCAAAGCCCATCACGTGACTCCGAAAAGTCTTCTTCGGTGGCACTGACGACTCACCAGACCACTCCCACAGAGTCTCCGTCACACTCATCGTTTGCTAGCCGTGTATCTAATGGCGGTGGTGGAGGATTCCGGTGGAAGGGACGGAGGAAATATCACGGCGGAAGATGGTCTCCGGCTGATAAAGAGGAAAGTGGTGATGGACGGTACGACGATCTTTACGAGGACAACAGGGGAGTCTCAGTTGTTACTTGTAGACTTATTTTGGGAGTTGTTGCGACGTTGAGTATCTTTGTTCTTCTATGTTCGGTTCTCTTTGGTGCTTCTCAATCTTTTCCTCCAATCGTCTACATCAAGGTAATTTTATTTTTACTTACATAAATATATTTAACTTAGTTCGTGTGTTTGCATTTGCGTTTTCCACATTTTAAAAAGAAAGAGAAGTTTGTGTTTTTCAAACAAGATTTTGAATTTGGTGTTATCGTTTACAAGTAACAGCCTAGTTGTAGTGGTTTCATTTGAAATAGTATAACATATATGCACAAACACAAACAAACAATCGTTTGAATCTTTGTTTAGACCTTGAATTAGTTGTATGTGTTGGTGTTGGCGATTACATTATCTAGAAAGTGTTTTAATATATAGAACCAAATCACTTCCTTAATTATAACTGAAAACATAAAAATTTGCGATTAGTTACCTTAGTTTAGGGTAAAGTTCTATACAAGTGTTTAATTTTGAGTTGTATGTGTAAAATAGGGTGTGAATGTGCATAGCTTTTACTACGGAGAAGGTTCAGACAGTACAGGAGTTCCAACAAAGATCTTGAACTTTAAATGTTCCATGGAGATCACAATACACAATCCTTCGACATTCTTTGGCATCCACGTCAGCTCCTCTGCCATCAGCCTCATCTACTCTCGTCAGTTCACGCTTGCGATTGCGCATTTGAAGAGTTACTACCAACCAAAGCAAAGCAATCACACGTCCATGATCAACCTCGTTGGCTCCAAGGTTCCACTATACGGAGCAGGAGCCGAGTTAGTTGCTTCAGACCATAATGGCGGAGTTCCCGTGAAGTTAGAGTTCGAGATCCGATCACGAGCCAATATTGTCGGACACTTGGTCAAGTCTAGACATCGGGAACACCTCTCTTGCTTCTTCCTTATCTCTTCCAACAACACAACGTTTGTAAAATTCACCCACAAGACTTGTACTTGATAGATATATTTCTTCTTTTTTTGTTGTTGTGTAATTTAACAGGTTCCCTTTGTTTTGTTTTTTGGTTGTTTGATATATATATTTTAAAGAAATAAACCCGTTAAAAACGGTTAGTTTTTTGGACCAAACCATTTATAAACAATTAAAGAAATGAAAAAAAGAAAGCTTCAAAGGGGTCGTTTCTAAAATCCACTCTCTACGCCGTGTTCTCTTCTTGAATTATCTTCTTACACATAAAGTTTCTAAATCCATTTTTTTAATATTTACGTCGATCTCAAAAACACACAGAGAGAAGAAAAGATGATGGACGCTACGTCAGAATCAGAAAGAACAAGTTTGGACCTATCGATATCGTCACCTAAACAAGCTTACTACGTTGAGAGCCCTTCAAGCGTGTCTCACTTAGACGATGGTGATAAATCCTCATCCTCTGCTTCGCTTATTCAGGTTCATACCCCAAACTACACTATTCTCACTGAATCACGTCTCTCTTCTTCGAGCCGTACCTCCAATGGGACTAGTGGTATGGGATCTCGGTGGAAAGGAAGCTCCCGGAGGAGTAATATGTATTGGCCAGAGAAGCCTTACACGATTCATGAAGATGAAGTTTATGAAGAGAACAGAGGATTGTCAGTGCCACAATGCAGAGCTGTTTTGGTAGTGTTCGGGACTGTGGTTGTGTTCTCTGTTTTCTGCTCTGTTTTGTGGGGAGCTTCCCATCCTTTCTCAACTGTCGTCTCCGTCAAGAGCTTTAGCCTCCATAGCTTTTATTACGGAGAAGGAATAGACAGAACAGGTGTTGCCACCAGGATTCTGAGCTTTAACAGCTCAGTGAAGGTTACAATACACAGTCCTGCTCCTTACTTTGGCATCCATGTCTCTTCTTCTACCTTCAAACTCACCTTCTCCTCTTTCACCCTCGCCACTGGTCAGGTACTCAACTGTCTTAGATTAGACTCATTGCTCATATCATCATGGTAATCTGATTTTCGTGTTCTGGTTATGAAGCTTAAGAGCTATTACCAACCAAGAAAGAGCAAGCACATAGCCATTGTAAAGCTCACTGGCGCCGAGGTCCCTTTGTATGGAGCAGGACCACACTTAGCAGCTTCTGACAAGAAGGGTAAAGTTCCAGTGAAACTAGAGTTTGACATCAGATCGCAAGGTAATCTTTTGGGGAAGCTGGTCAAGTCGAAGCACGTGAATCACATCACATGCTCTTTCTTCATCTCCTCTTCCAAGACATCCAAACCCATAAAATTCTCTCACAAGACCTGTAAACTCGTTACAAAGTAAACACCTTTTCTATATTTCTTCATCCTGCTAATAAGAATTCAAATTTCTTTTCAATGCAACTTTGCAATTTTCAAATATGCAATTTTTTCCTTAATAGAAAGATACATGGTTTTCGTTTTTTATCTGCACAAGTGTTTAAAAGGAAGAATCAAAAGGTTTCAGTACTCTATTGCTTATCAACAGCACAACCACCTTCTAGTACTGTCCCGTTTACTCTGTTTGGTGGCCAATACCGAAAAACTGACCGTCCGATAATATTCTTCAAAGGCAGAGGACCCCTGAAACACAAGTGAATAAGGAACAATCCAAAAAGGAGCTAAATCCCATGATAGATATCTCAAAACCAGATAAAGAATATGCCTCTTACCACACGTGCGAATCATAACTGTTATTCCGGTTGTCACCCATCACAAAGACTGAATTTTCCGGTACCCTCTACAATGTTGAACAACCAAAATCAGAACAGAAGATAAACCAGAAGGTTTAGGTTTCAACAGTTGATTACAAAGCAGAGATGGTACTTACAACTGGTGTCATTTCATAACCAGGAGGCTCTAGGATGAATTTTTCATTTCGAGCAACACCATTAACCATCAGTTTCCCATTATGTACCTACGCGCATTACCCCAAAATCAAATAACCACCAGCTTCACTATCACAAGTCCTTCACTAGTGTACCACATGCTAATAGCCAGAATATGACCATACATACCTCTACAAGATCGCCTTCTTTCGCAACAATCCTTTTAATGAATACATCCGCATCAGTATACCCAACTTCTTGTAGAACTGGTGGACTTTTGAAGATTACAATATCGTTTGCACAAGGCTTCCTGAAATAATAACTCACCTGTAAAAACAAATCACCAAAACCCATCAATAAAATCGCTCTAGAGATGTAACCTTGACACTGTAAACAGTCTAAAGATGTAACCTTGACACTATAAACACTCTAAAGATGTAACCTTGACATTGTAATCTCTCTAAAGATGTAACCTTGACATTGTAATCACTCTAAAGATGTAACCTTTTACATTGTAATCTCTCTAAAGATGTAACCTTTTACATTGTAATCAAAACACAAAACCAACAATGTGAGAAACCTTGACATCATCATCCCATAACTTCCTAATCCCTTAACTAACATAGCTGATGATTCCAAAATTTGGTCTTTCACTAAGAAAACAAATACCTTCTCTGCAACCAATCTATCTCCAACATCAAAAGTAGGATACATGGACAAGGAAGGAATGTATCTAGGTTCTGCAATAACAGATCGAAACGCCAGGGACACAGCAATAGCCACGAACACAGTCTTCGCATCGTCAGACGTGAAATCAAGCCATTCAGGAAAAAGTCTGTTTTTTTCCTCCACTTCACTTTCACCATCATCACCACTGTCTCCGCCGTCGCCTCCTCCTCCTCCACCGCCGCCGCTGGAGTCTAACGACGGCGCAGACTTCGTTGTCTCACCTGAATCCTTGACCCCATGGCAACTGAGACTTCGCCGGTAGTTTCTACGGTTGAAATTTGTTGCTCGAGCATTGAAATTGAGACGGCGGGAAGAAAAAAGTTGGGATTTTGGGATGAATTGGACGGAATTGGGATTAGGGTTCCTGAAAAATCTGGAATTTGAATCAGATTTGAGGAAAGCTAGTGGTCGAGTAGAGAGGTGAAGAGATATCATCATCGTCATCAACTAAAAGCTTCAATTTTTTCTTTTTCCCGGTGAGGTTTATTTCGTCTGAAAAAAAAAAGGATAAATTAAAAAAGAAAGATACTTAGGAAAAATAGTAAAAATAACAAAGCTTCAAGCCTTCTTCAAGTGATGATATTATTACTTCTCTTTGATCTTTTTTCATATCTTTCGAAAAAAAATACATTAAAAAAGTTTGAGCTTACAAACTTCATTGAAAAAATCATAAGTTTATCTTTAAATAAAATACTAGATTAAGATCCGCACCAGTTTTAAAATTATTGAATAAATTTAAATTTAATAAAAAAATATGAATATCTTATTATATAAAGTTTGATGTCAAAATTACTTATTAACGAGATCGTGACACGTGTCAATTGTATCGATAAGATGTCGAGACGTGTCCAGATTACTGATTAACATGATCGCGACATGTGTTAAATTAACAATTTTAAATTTTGACATATGTAAAGTTAATCGCTAGAAAAAAAAAAGTTAAAAAAATATTTACCTAACAAAAAAAACTAATCCAAAAGCAAAAAATAAATATTTATCTATCACCATAAGGAAATAGAGCATATGTCTTATTAATAAAGATGTATATTAAGTAATGGTCGAAAATACTTGCAGATAAATCTCGTATAAGGTTGGATTTAACTATGCTTCATATATGGGTAGACAAACTAAGTCAATGTGTACGTACAATATTTAGATAATGTTACACATATATCTTCGACGACTTTCACCTATCTGACTATTTTCACATCTATAAATAATAGATATCGTATTATTTTAAAATTTTCATTGATTTTCATTGTCTAAAATAGTTTACCAAAATACAAGGTTCCAAAATTACAACTTCGCAACTTACACGATGGTCAAGACTTTTAATATGTTTGTCTTATACAATTTTGGATGACAAATCTATTTGTTTATTCCTTCTTTTTATTATTTTAATTTAATTATGTTATAGTATTTTTAGATTTTAGTTATATTCTTTAGTTAAATTTGATTTTCTTATTAGAAATTCCTTGATATTTTGAAATAATTTTTTTCTATTATTTTGAGTTTCTTTTTTTTTTTCAGTTAAAGATATGTAAGATCTTTATTTATTTATTCCTTTTAAAATAAATATTTTAAATTTCTTATGCTGTAGTATTTTAGATTTTTTTTAAAAATTATATTTTATATCTATAAATTATCTGAGACTCCTATATCATTGTGTATAATTTTTTATTTTTGTAACTATCTTTTAATTTCTGAAATTTTATTGGGTTGGTCATAAACTCATTTCAATCGTGTAGATATTTTTTCCTCAGTTTTTCATCCAAAATATTTTTTCAATAAACAGTTTTAGAGGTTAAACAAACTGTCCCTACAAACTTTAGTGGTGAAAAAAAACTACGTCAAAATGAAAGTAAAGAGACAAAAATTAGTTTAATTTGTTCACATATACATTTTATAGATAGTGATAAAGAGTGTATTTTAACAATAAAATATTTTAGCGTATAAGAACACATTATTAGTGGTAAAACATAGAGTAAAACTATACGTAGATGTTAATAAGATGACACTTTGACGGGTTGATTGCATGTAAAAAAATTTGTGAATAAGTTGTTGATTGTTTTAGAAATTTGACAATAATAATATTCATAATGGATAATGTTTAAAAAACATTTTGGTGGTCGATAATTTAGCTTTAGGTTATTGTAAGAATTGTAATAATAATTTATCTATTAAAGTAAAAATAGATAAAACTTCTTTCTAATTAAAAATATTTATCTTTTTATTTCCGAAAAATATATTTCACTTACAAAATATTATTTATACATTTTTGAAAAAAAATAATTTTATTAAATAATTTTAAAACCCTCACATTGTGTGGGTCCTAATCTAGTTTTGTTATAAAAGATCAACTTTTTAAAAAAAGTATATATATGTATATATACTTTATACCTTTTTAGTCAGGAAATATATTCATTTTTGCTTTAATACACGAATTTATATTTATATATTATGAATTTCTTAAAATAATAATTATAATAATCTAAAACTCAATTATTAATAATCAAAACTTTCGCCAAATACTCATCATTATTATAATTTTCATATCGCAAAACATGATTTCACAATCTCGTCTAAACTATGATTTCACAATTTTTTCACAATTTTGTTTACACGCAAACATGCCATCAAATCTCATTTTTATTAACATCTGATTTTACTACTAAAGATGTATTTTTACAATCAAAGATAATTTATTGTTAAAATAAAATTTTTATCACTGCAATGTTCCGGCCGTCACCTCTTAAGTGAGCTCCATGTCCTCTCTAGGCCCATGAACTCACTTTTATCCGACAGCCGGTACACTATGTTCGGGAGGACATCATGTCTAAGACTTGTTTACCGACCTTACAAATCACCATGTAATATTTCTTCATTTCTCACTCGCATAATTGCGACAATCACTTTTCCAAATCATGAAACTTTCAAAGCTTAAACATGATTAACTGTGGAGTTCTCTCATAATGGTTGACCAGAAAGATAAATGCACTTTGGTCACACAGGTGGACAAATCAAAAATACACATGACATATCAATTTCACCAACACGTCTCGCTTACATGTACCAATTTCACCTGAAATATCAATTTATCTTTCTGGTCATTGAAAATGAGCATGATCAGGTATCAATTTCACCAACACGTCTTGCTTACAGGTAGCAGGACTCAATTCTTTTGCTCCTACACAAACAAAAACCTACCTTCCCCTGCAAGGAACCTAACTCTGCAGGGTCGAATCGAAGCGGCTTTAGAACATAAAGCAGAAATCACAACGGTGCTTGAGAAATGGCGACGACAACAACAACAAATGAATCAATTCAACCCTTCGATAGTGAGAGGTGTCATGGAGAAGCTACGAATTCCCAGCGATTTCACGAAGCCCTAAAAGCATCAAATTGGATGATTGCACAAAAGATCTGCAGTGTAAAACAAAATCTGTTAGTAAAGTTTATTTTTATTTTTATTTTATTTTCGCGTAAAAATACGTTTCATCCGTGAAATATTTGAATGAGAAAAAGAATTTCAACATGGTGGAAAATGTTTTGATGTATTTTTGTGTTTCTAAAATCAAATGCACATCTTTTATGTTTCACATTATTATCTACATCACTATGCCATTAAATAGATAAAGCAATCTTTTTTAGACTAACCGATTTAATTAAACTAATCTTAAGTGTAAAACTGCAATGAAAAAAATGTATAAAAAATGATAATTATCAAAAAGTGTAGTTTTGGTGAAAACTTATAGGGAAAAATGATTGTCTAGGGTTTTCAAAAAATTCAATAACATGGATATCATGTTAAGATTGGAAATTGTCATTGGAAATTTTTAATAGGTGACAAAGTTTTTGTTTTTCAAAAAATTTAGATTGGTGAAAAGATTTAAAATTGTTTGGAAATTTTATTTATTTTTAAAAATATAGTGATAATTATTTTTTAATATACTTGAATAGTTATCGGATTTTTTAAACCGAAGAATAATTTTGTCAAAAAGTTAAATAGGTGAATAAGTTTAAATTGTTTGTGATATGTAATTTACTTTTATGATTATTGTGATAATTCATTCAATTAAATTTTTTAAATATAGTTGAATAGTCATTAGACTTTTTCAAAATAGGAGACTAATTTTAGCATTTCAAAAAATTAAATAAATGGTTTATAATTCTTTTGTGAAATGGAATAATAGTTGATTAAATCTTTCATTTTTAAAAGTTAATAGAAAAAAACATTGTCTCATATATCTCAATGGCATATATATGTAAATAATAATAAAAATGTTCAAAAAAGCGTTAGGCGTTAACTAGGCGGTGATCCAACGTCTAGCGCCTAGAACGCCTAATCGGAATCTAGGCGGTTTTAGGCGTTTACACTATAAACTAATATATATATATATATGATATTATATACATAATTATACAAAATATGTATAAGAATAATAAAAATATTAAGTCAAAAACAAAATAATAGATAAAAACATTATTTCAATTCATTTTAAATAACATATTAAACATTTATAATTATATTTATAGAAATAAATCTTATTAATTTTAAATTTGTGCAATTAAAGTTTTAAAAATACACTAAAATGATAATACTATAATTTTAGGCGGTCAAAGTAGTCATGTAGGCGGTGCTATAGCGCCTAGCGCCTAGACGGGGTGGAGGCGGACGCCTAAAACGTTTTTTTCGAATATTATTAAAAAGTAAAGGCATTTATTAAAAGGTACAATAGCTCTGTAATCAGGACACCATCGGGACACCATACATTATAGCATATTATCGTTGTTAATGTTTCTGCTACAGTTGAGTTTCAACAAAATTTCTATAGCTTTTTCGAACAGGCAATGTTTGGGCTCACGTGTGTAGTATATGTGTGTCTTGCCGGCGTCCTATATATGCATTAGACTCTGAACTGAGCAAGGGGTATTAAGAACAGAGTTTAACTCCAAGAAATCATTGAATCTTTAAAGTATTAGCAAGAAAATTAAAATAGCAAATGAAAGAATAAACAGAAACTTTTGCTATGAATCTACTATAACAGAAGAACAAGACAATTATATGAAACCAAAACATGGCAAACAGAAAAAACAAAGATGAGAAACAAAAAATTAATTAATCTTGTTCAAAGAACATTATAAAAGAGAAAACCAACAAGTAAATAATATGCAAGAATCAGACTGTATAGGCATTGTAAAATGGACTAATTAAAGTTGCACTAAACTAGGAATATAAGAGCACACAAGTGGATAACAATCTTTGACTTGAGATACTCCGAGATCGGCTTCTTTCAAGGATCCATCCACTCCAACGATGTAAGCTACATTGCGATTGCGAGTAGGGTTCATGAAACCTTCTTTGTCTTTAACGAAAATAACGGCGACTTTATTCTCCTCGTCGACGAAGAAACTCGCAGCTCTAACTTGAAACTGAAAGTGATAGCGAGTGAGTTGTCTCAATTTCACTGATAAGAACACCTTGCTGTTCCACAACACCCAGTTGGGCTGAATTTTCGTTGTTACCCAGATCTCTATCTGAAATCTATTCGGGCACTGAAACAAAACCGCAAGCTGTTCGTCTCTGACACTTGACAGACTGGCAGTATCTAAAGTTCCAAACTCAAAAGGCAGAGGCAAATGCGACCTAAAGCTCTCTCTCGTGAAATCAAAACAAACTAAGTCACGTCACTTAGTTCCATCAAGCCAGTATGTGTTTCCCTTGACAGAGACGCCACGAGTATTCTGAGCGTATATCTTCCATTCTGGAGTTACGTCAAGAACCTTCCATGAATCAGAGTTAATATCGTAGATTTTGAACTCAACATAAGTGGGAAAAAAATCAAGAAATCTCAAGATTTTGTAGCTACGGCATGATTTGCTGCTCTTCTCGTATCCGACTGCATACGTATACGAGTACAATTTGTGGGAATTATGTGTAGGGACGATCCAACGGGGTTGCATCCAATACGGGTTCCAAACCATAAGCTTAGTATGGTCATTAGTGATGCATAGCAATAAACCGTCGCAGTGAAAGATTTGAGATATATTGACTTCATCGTCTAAGCTAACAAGTTCACCTTCACGCTTTATACATGACTCTGTTATGAGCCGACTTTGATCTAGTGATTGGAGCCGTGATTGAAACTAGAACAAGAGAATAAAGCTAAACCTTCCCTTTAACCCAAGTCTCTTTCTAGAGAATTAGGTTAATTGTTGGAGGCTGAATTCTTATTGATCATAAGGGGTCTTTATATAAGACTCACGTACAAGCCGACTTACGTAATTAGAAAAGGAAAAGCACCAAAACCTTAATCTAATGTTAAAAGGAAAAGACTCCCAAACCCGATATTAAAACCAAAACCATTAAACCAACAAATCATCTAAACCATAACACATATCATTACTCCCCTCCTCCACTAGGAGCTTGTCCTCAAGCTCCAGCTTTAGGTTTCACTCCAGCACGTTCCACATATTCAACCAACTCCTCTTCTAATGGTTTATCTTCCTGATCCTCCCCATCCCTCACCAGCTGAATGTGAAACATAACCCGTTGACATGTATGTCCTGGTGTAAAAGGCTCGTCACAGTTGAAACAAAGTCCCTTTGCCTTTCTTTCCGCCAATTCAGAAATCGTTAGTTTCTTCCAAACCTGCTTATGCGGGGTTGTTTTGGTTTGAGGATACTCTTTTTCTTCCCCAACTTGAGCTACTTGGTTTCCTGTAGACCATGGCTTAGGACAAGAGGTTGGGTACCGTTGTGATGGAGCTGAATGTCCTCCAAACGTGTGCACCCGTCCATCTCCAACTATCTTATACTCATTATCCCTCGCATATTCCATGGCTTCAAAAATTGTCTCAGGCCTCAAATATTCCACTTCCTTGCGTAAATTATCAGTCAACCCTGCGCAGAACTGCCACAGTTGTTGATCTCTGGTTAATCGTGTCTGTCTCCCCAAGCATTCATCGAATTGATTGCAGTATTCATCGACCGTCCCCGTATGCCAGAGGTTACATAACTCGCCCACCGGATTAACAGCATCCGCTTTTCCAAACCTGCTCTTGCATATTTTTTTAAACTCGATCCATCTTAGCTTGTGAGTTACCAGCCTTCTTAAATTATTGTTCCAATGGTAGGCTTGTCCGGTGAGTACAAAAGTGGCCTGCCTAACCCGAGCATCATCATGGTAGATTCGCTGGTCCTCAAAATAGTCTTCACACTTCTGTAACCAATTCAATTGCGTTTGTAGTCCCGTCATAGGGTGGAAACTCTATCCGTGCAGGCGGTAATGAGAAACCTACATTTCTCCCACCTTTGAAGTCTTCCTCTCTGCCTCCCATCTCTCCTCGCCCCTGGAAGTCTCCTGCAAAGTAGTCGGAGTAGGCTTCATCACCAATTGGCCTCACAGGCCAGTCACCTCCACCATCCGCTCGCCTATGTCCTCTCTCATTACCTACAGAGCGCCCTGCCCAAGGACCACCGGTACAAGCACTCTTCTGTCCTCCTCGGATCACCCCTTCGTGTCCAAGGTACGTCCCTTTTTGTGGTGCTGTTTTGTCCATGGATGCGGAACCCTTCCCACCAAGCGTTTGATTTACGTGAGTCGCAGGGGATGTTGGCTCCAAACCCACGGTTTTGTTCGTCTTGCCAACTTCAAATCCTCCTGTAACTTCTGTTGTCTCTCCTTGGTTTTCTCCCACCACCGCTTTTGTCAAGTCCCTTCTGTTCCCTTGACCAGCTCTGGTTGCTTCCATCACGGTTAAGACTGTTTCTAGGGTAGCTTGTTGTGATGTCGTGGCTTGTTGTAGCTCACTAATCGCTGAGGACAAAGGAGCCAGCTGTTCATTGAACTCTTTCCTAAGCTCAGACATCTCTTTCATGAATTCCCTTTTTTGATCATCCATGAGCTGTGACATCTTTGTGAGAATTGCCGTGAATCCATCAAAGTCTCCCATCGGTTCGAACTGCACTGATACCAAGTTGTTATGAGCCGACTTTGATCTAGTGATTGGAGCCGTGATTGAAACTAGAACAAGAGAATAAAGCTAAACCTTCCCTTTAACCCAAGTCTCTTTCTAGAGAATTAGGTTAATTGTTGGAGGCTGAATTCTTATTGATCATAAAGGGTCTTTATATAAGACCCACGTACAAGCCGACGACTTACGTAATTAGAAAAGGAAAAGACTCCCGAACCTGATACTAAAACCAAAACCATTAAACCAAATCATCAAAACCATAACACATATCAGACTCATTGACTCAACGTCATTGTGAAGATTGACGCGCATCAGATAAACCCTAAAATCCATCATTATGATCATCATAAGCTCTCTTTCCTTCGCTGCTAGTTTTGCTTGATCGCCAAGGTGCTTCTTTGCAAAGCTCTCACCTTCGGATAAAGTGTTCCACTTTTTGCAAGTATATCGGACTTTTCTTAGAGATGTTAACGGAACCTTTGAGAGCACCTCCTCCGCCAAATCCTTTGGAAGATCAGACATCTTCGTCATTGTCTGAAGTCTCAACGAGGAACGTTGAGTTGTAGTAAATAAGTTAGGTTAAACCTTCAAAAGCACTTTCTAGGTTTCTTCCGCCTGTGGTTTTCGATTAATTGGACACATTGGCCAAAAGAATTCGATTACGAAAAGAAAAAGAAAAAAAAAAAGCTTAATCGAGTTGGTTCATGTCCACAAAATTGGACTTAAATGCCCAAAGACCAACTGAACATGTGACAAGACACGTAATCATCAATCAAATATAGAAAATAATTTTAAAGAGAATTGTAGGTTTTGATTCTTTCCATAAACTTAGAAAAGAGAAAAAAAATAATTCAGATTGTTGCTAACATTAAGTTTACTGCAGCCTGGTTTTTAATTGTTTAAAAAGAGCTTGAAACGTTGTTGATAATGTGCTATATATTGTGAAGCCAGTTGTTGCGTTTGCTCCAAAAGAGGAACACAATGATTTGGACAGCAAGACGTACGTTTGAGCACGATGTTCACTAGATGGATGCAGATATACTGACATGATTCGAGCAATAAGAGCATCCTAGTTGTGGATGGTGAAGAGGTTCCGGCAGAGTTTTGATTGGATGTCTCTCTTCCCATTTTTTTTTTTTTTTATGCGAACTGCATATACAAGTCATGCCTTGAAAGTTTCACTTCTTCGATTAATTTTAAGAAATTTTGTGATTTTTGATTGTTTCTAGAATTTAACTTTACTAGTTCTTTTTTTTTTTCTTTCATATGCATGGTTTTGTTTCAAATATTTTTCTTTCTTCATTGCATGGTTTCAATTTGATTAATAATCTCGTTCAAAGAACATGACAAAAGAGAAAATAAACTAGCAAATACGCAAGAGATAGACTATATAGGTATTTGTAAAAATGGACTAATCAAGTTGCACTGAACTTGGAACATAAGAGCACACGAGAAGGTAACAATGTTTGTCCGCAGATTCTCCGAGATCCGCTTCTTTCAAGGATCCGTCCGCTCCAATTATGTAAGCTACGTTGTGAGTTGGGTTTATGCGAGATTCTTTGCTTTTATCAAAAAACACAGCGACTTTCTTCTCCTCGTCAATGAAAAAACTTACATATGTAAGCAAAAACTGAAAGCCAGAGTTTATGAGTGGTCTCATATTCACTGCTAAGAACACTTTGCTGTTCCAAGACACGACATCAGGCTCAATTTTATTCGTTATCCATATCTCCAACATTTTTGTGTCCCAGTGCTGAAATAAAACCCCAAGCTGCTCCTCTCTGACACTACATATATAGACTCACAGTAGCTTTCCAATACCACTCGAACGGTACACGCAAACGCGGTCCAAATCTCTCGCTTGTGAAATCAAAAGAGATTAAGAAAGCATCATCTTGTGGAAGCTTCTTTCTTGCAAACCAATACGTGTTTCCCTTGAGAGAGATGCCATGGTCATAATAATATATAGTCCAGTCTGGAGTAACGTCGAGAACCCTCCATGAATCAGAGTTGAAGTCGTAGATTTTGTAGGATTTGATGCTCTTGTCGTATCCGAGAGCATACGAATACAAGTCAAATCCTCTGAACTTGTGTGCGTACTTGTTCCACGGCGGGGTTTGCTCCCAATACGGGTTCCAAACCTTAATCCATCGGGTTTGCCCCAAATACGGGTTCCAAACCATGAGCTTATTGTAGTCCTTAGTGATGCATAGCAATAGACCGTCACAGTGAATGACTTGAGCTACATCCACTTCATCTGAATCGTCTAGACCAATAAGTTTACCTTCACGCCGAATACATGATTCAACGTCGTTGTGAAGATTTACGCTCATCAAATAATAAACCCTTAAATCCATCATCATGATGACCATAAACTCTCTTTCCTTTGTTGCTTGTCGACCAAGGTGTTTCTTTTTAAAGAAGTAATCTTTGGATAAAGTGTTCCACTTTTTGCAAGTTGATCGGACTCTTCTAAGAGATGTAATCGGTACCCTAGAGAGCACCTCCTCCGCTAAATCCCTTGGAAGATTGGACATCTTCTTCATCGTTTCAAGTCTCAACCAGGATCAACGTAACGTAGTATAGAAGTTAGGTTATATACTCTCTCAACTCCTTTTGCTTATGTGATTCTCGAATTTTGGAAGAAAAACAAATTTTTTTATTTTTATTTATTTATGTTTTGGAAAAACGAGTTGTTTAGTTTGAAATTTCGTTTTTTTTTTTTTTGGGTCATATGTTGCCAACACAAAAAAAAAAAAAAAGTTTAAATATTAATGGGCCTAAGCCCAATAAAGAAGCCTATAATGATATTAACATCTTTTTCGAGTGTTGTTGTTTGACTCGGGAAAAAAATAAAAAAATGAAGAAAGGATTAAAGAGAAGAAGAAGACGTTTAGGAAGAAGAGGTTAAGCGCTGTGTCAACCTCTTTCCTCTTAACCAATCAAATTCGCCCTTCTCCTTTCCACGGCTGGTTCTCTCTCTCTCTTTATCGCGGCGACGGCGACGGCGACGGAAAATACGGCGACTGGTACATCATGTTGAAGCTTTGGAGA
The DNA here is from genome assembly GCF_030686135.1 of Camelina sativa. NCBI lineage: Eukaryota > Viridiplantae > Streptophyta > Magnoliopsida > Brassicales > Brassicaceae > Camelina > Camelina sativa. The sequence continues at coordinate 12,420,307 of NC_141880.1, read as the reverse complement.
TGGTACCAGCGATGCCTGACGGTTCATCCAGTGAAAACTCAGGTCATCAGTTCTGGGTTTCTTTGGGGATTCGGCGATGTCACCGCTCAATACATCACTCACTCCACTGCCAAAACTCGTCTTCTTCGTCTCACCGTTAGTCATTTCTTCCGATCTCCCTCTCCCTCTCTCTCTCTCTCTCTGACCTTCGATTTTTGTTTTCTTCAAATTGGGGATTCTCTTCCGATTCTTGATACTGTTGCGTGTTTCTTCTGGTGTTGATTTTACTGAAATTAGTTTAGGTTCATCTTCTGAGATTTTACTGCAATCAGTGTATTTGGGACATTTCACTGAATCGGTTAGTGTTTGAATTAAATGTATTGATTGAAGCAGCTCGTCCTTAGACCTTGATGCTATTTTTGGAGCTTTCTTGCTGTTACATATATCAAAGATTAGGTCATTCGTATAACAGCACTTTGATTCATTTGCTGGTTGACGATTAGAAACTTGCATTTACTTGTTTTCTGAGATCCCATGATGGTGTACTGTCGACCTAATGGCTTTGTCCAACAATCAGAGACGTTTTAGTGCTTAGGCCAGAACGTTGTTGGCACTACAGCTTCAGTTTTCTTTTTTGAAAGCTTAAACAAACAGCTCAGAAGAGGGATTCTATCTATGGTGATAGGTATACTTAAAAGATAATCGTGGAGCCAATGTGATTTTGTACATTATATTATCACTCACTATTTTGGTCCATTGGTACAGATGTTCATGCTGTAATGTATTTATTTCTTGATTAGCAACTGTAGCCTATTGCATAACTTCTATGGAATCATGAGATGTTTTATAGTTGTGACACCTTATGCTGCGAAACAACCTTTAGAATTCAAGAAACCACTAACTAAGCTCAGAGTCATTTGGTGCTTTGAGATGTTTTCTGGCTTATACCTTGATATTCGTTTTCCTTTAGAGGTGCATGGTATGTAGAAATCGGTTTTCCCATTTTAACAGATGATATCTATTTAAGTTTTGCCAATATATATTGCTTAGTTTTGGCTATATCTCGAGACTCTATTGACCTACCTCTGCTCCAGCACTAAAACAGTGTTCAATATTAACAGGACACAAATAAAGATGGTGACGCACATGCAGAATTCAAGGTCAACTGGAAGCGAGTAGCTATCACGAGCATGTTTGGGTTTGGTTTCGTCGGACCTGTTGGCCACTTCTGGTTTGTCTCCTTCTGATCTCAGATCATTTAGTTATAGCTTTTGTATATCCTATGCTGCGTCTCACCTAATCCAACGACACCGAATCAGATACTGAGAAAGAGTGGTTTGTAGATAGATTGATAAACCTGATATTGTTCTATTTTTGGTTGCACAGGTACGAAGGCCTGGATAAATTCATAAAACTGAAGCTTCGATATGTGCCAAAGTCAACACGTTTTGTAGCTGCCAAAGTTGCAATGGATGGTCTTATCTTTGGGCCTATAGATCTACTGGTGTTCTTCACATACATGGGATACGCCACAGGCAAGAACACAGCTGAAGTGAAAGAAGGACTCAAGAGGGATTTTCTTCCAGCTCTAGCTCTTGAAGGCGGAGCATGGCCGCTTCTTCAGATTGCAAACTTCAGATATGTTCCCGTGCAATACCAGTTGCTTTACGTCAATATCTTTTGCCTAGTAGACAGTGCTTTCCTCTCATGGGTCGAGCAACAGAAGGATGCAGCTTGGAAACAATGGTTTACTTCATTTCAACCACTGAAAGAACGAGGTGGCCACGGCGGAGTATGATCGTTTTCCCAAGTCATAAACTCTGAATGAAAACAAAAACGAGTGTAATTGGCGATTTTCAATAACGAAAGTTGCCTAGGATACAGATTCTTGATCAAATATTATTTCTTTTCACAAGAAATTTGGTACAAGTGAATAAATGTCTGTTAGAATTGAATGAATGCAACAGGATATGGCTAAAGAAATGAGCTATGACCGCCTCCGAGTGGTACTCTTGGAAGAAACACTGCAGATGCTTCAAGGCATGAACAATAACTGAGACCAATAGCCTGAAAAGCACACAGAAAATAATCAGTCTATGGTCCTTGGAGTTGTTAATTCTGACCCAAAAAAATGGTTTAAAAATGGAAATTTCACATACAGGAACGCCAAGGAGTGATCCACAGTGATTGACCAAGACAGGTAGGCTTCTCCTTGCTGCGGCTGGGATAAACTTTAAGGACCTGAGAGCTTTTTGTGAGGATGACGTAGAATGATTTGTGTTCAAGCATCTTGAAAGCTCTGCTAGATATAGCCAGTCGGATTCAACCATGTGCCGAACCTCCACTGATATAGCTGTTCTCACTGGACAATTTCCGCAGACCGCTTCATCACATTGGTGGTCACTCAAGTTCCATCTGATGAGAAACCGATTCATGAAGTAGAGATTTTGCCCTGGACGAAGATGTACTTTATCAGAGGAAGATGCAATGTTGGTTCCATGGTCTGGTTCATCCACTGATTTCTCTTCTGTTTTAGTTATGAACCTACTGGTTTCATCCCTCTGCAGTAGACCGATGGTTGTATAGGTTGATTCACTGATAAGACTGAGCTCTCTGGCTTTACTCAATACGGATTCAGATGCAACATCCAAAAGCTGAACTTCAAACAATCTGCTTGGGGCCGCATGGTCTGAAATAGATTTTGCTTCTGATATAATTTTTCCAAGGTCATCAGATGTCGGATTTTTCTGAGTTTCATTGAAGCAAACGTTCAAGAGTTCTGTCTTCGACGGTAAAGGACAGTCAGCAGAACAGGAGACTATAATTTTTGTACCCTTCGACCCTGGAGCCGGACTAAGGTGGCAACCAGCAGCTGTTAGAGATGTCTGAGTACCCCAAATGAAGCAAATGTCACTTAAAATAGTACAGAATAAAATCTAGAGGAGCAGAACAACATGAAAAATGCTTACCCTGCATGGACTTGAGCGGAGGTAGTTCAAAAGCAACTTTGAAGTGTTTCCTCTGATTGGTCTTTGCCGTTGAGAGATAAACTGGGGTTTCAAGAGCAAAGAAGAGTCAAGAAAATACCCAAAAGGATATGATAAATTTTCCAAAGAATAAAAACTGAAGATGTAACCACCTGCAGGACCGCAGCTAGATACTTTGACAGGCAAAACTCTTTAACTCCAGAAGGATTTAGTCTCTCTAGATCAAGAATAGCATACCCTTTCTGCCAATTACCAATATCAAAACAGATATGACTTTTTCACTTTTACCAATTCAGAAACCGTTTATACATATGATATGAGCTTATACATATGATACCCTCTCTCTTACATCTGTCACTGTTACAGTCTGATTGATTAAGTCTGTACAAATTTTATCGACAAATGAACGTGTTCTCCTGCATTCAGAAATGACTGCTTGCAGCTCTGATTTGAAGTTACCTGAAAAGAAAAAACAATAACTTATATTAGTCTCACACATCACCATCAAGCTTTAGAGAACAAGTCCGGTTTGATGTTTTGATAGACTTGCCTGATGGTAATTTTCCTATAGATGTTCGAATCCTATTCCGAACAAACAACTGACTACGGTTAGTAGGATCCTCAACCCAATCTTGTCTATCCCATTGACATATCTGCTAGTAAATAACATAAGAGTTTAATGACAACAACCATAAAACTAAACAACTTTGACTTTCTAGTTTCAAGAGAACCTTGTACATGTCTTCTTTCCACAAATCCAGCAGCGGACGCACTAAGAGAATAGATCGGTTCTTCATACGTTTTGCATCTAACTGCAGATTTTGGGAGAAAATTTCAGAAGCAAACGCTGTCCCCGCAAGCCCAAGTACACCGCTACTACGAGATAACCTGAGAATGAATAACTCAGCCTGCATCCAACTTCAGACAACATTTCATGAACATCTCAATATGACACCTTTCCTTGTCTAAAGTCTCAAAGAGCCATTTACCTGGTCATCTGCATGATGAGCTATAAGCAAGACCTCAATCTGTTGTCGAAAGCAAACATTCGAAATCATTTGATACCTACAAAGAGGGAAATCAAATAAACACCAAGTTTCTTTACAAGTGATGATTCAAATCAATGGAAATAAAAGGAAACATTGTAAAACCTCATTTCACGAGCTGCTTCTTGCAAGTGACCAAGCTTTGGTCTACCATCAACCCAATCACAACTTGCAATCTCACATCTGATTCCTATAAATTCTCCCCCAAGTTACTAAAACCAACTCAAAAAGGTTACATCTAATATTCATACTTACCCATTTCAGAAACTCTGTAACAGACAAGTTCAGCCTCATCTTTGCTCTCTTGTCTTAATCCATGATCCACAACTACAGCAACAAGTCCATCAATGAAACCATCTGACTTATTAACACAACCTAATCCTTCAGTTTTCCATTTTGCAGCTAGAACACAAAGCGCCATACTATCAGGACCACCTGAAACTCCCAAAGCTGAAACCACACAAAATTGTCAAAACATTAACCAATTGAATTGAAGGAACTATGAAAAAGATCAATAATTTACCAATTCGGTGGTGAGGTTTAAGTCCTGCCATGGCCATTCTTCTATTGAAAAGCTCCTTATACCTCGTTTCATCCACCGTCTCGGGAACACAGGCGTGTTTACAGAACAGTCGTGAGAATTTTGGGTGGCGGGATTGAAACGGATACGAATAAGTGAAAAGGGTTTTAGTAGAAAACGATAATGAAACCCTAGCAATAGAGTTCGAGAGTAAAGTCGAAGGCTTTCTTCCATTGGAGCATAGAGCTAGACCTCGCGCCATGTTACGAACGAGCCAACTCACCGAGTTGTGTCACTCCCGAGTTGTGTTTTATTCACTTTCAAAATTTGGCTTTTTTATTTTGCTAAAATAATCTCTAATGTCTTTTTATTTTATTTTTGGCCCTATTAAATTTGTAATCTTGTGATTTAGTTAGACTTTAATCATATTTGTAGCGGGAAAATAGCCATTTCATACCCGTACATTCCAAGAAAGTGTGAATTATTTTCTTTACAAACAACGAGTGCTAATTTAGACATGTATCCTAATACATTTCAATTTTCATACTTGTACTCACAAAATTGAGCCAATTGCTAAGTCCACGTTAACGGATTTAAGTCAACCGATAGAGATGGTGACTCAGAATCCACATGTGTATTGACTTGGCATCGAAATTGCAAAACGGCGTCGTTTTGGTACGTTTTCTTTACAAAAAAAATGTTGAAAATCCTCACACTCCCATGGGTCGAACCCTCGAACTCACATTGGCTTAGCGTAGGACTTAACTAGTTCATCCCACAACAATACTCGATATTATGATACAAGTTTATGCTTATAAACCTAAAAAAAAATTTATTCCCAATTAAATGAAACGCCGTCATTTTGAATTGAGGGAAAATTTGAAATCCTAGGGTTCTTCTCTCAAATCCCGATTTGTGTTTCTTCTTTCTTCTTCTCTCAAAACTCCTTATGTTTTTCAAATGGAAACTTATACCACAACATCTGCCCATAAATTCCTTCCCCTCTAAACTCACTCGACAAGTTAACAAAGAACTCTTCCGGATTACATGTTATAGTTATCGGTTCTGAACCTTCCAGATAAGCGATGTCACCTTTATGATCTTTTACCCAATATCCACCACTGTAGACATTGAATTTCACTTTGGTATCACTAGGACATCATGAAATCTAAGATCAAAACCTTAAAATAAACCTCAATTGAAATCAGACATTGAAATATACTTTGATTTACCTTATCTCTTCGTATCGTCCCACTCTTTCCTCTCTCCACTCGAATTGATCACCTTCATCGTCCATCTTCGTCGGTTATCTCGTCGCCGATTTGAGAGAAGAAGAAGGAAGAAACACAAATCGGGATTTGAGAGAAGAACCCTAGGATTTCAATTTTTCCATCAATTCAAAACGACGCCGTTTTGTGTTTCATTTAATTGGGAATAAGAATTTTTTGAGGTTTATAAGGATAAAATTGTAGGTTAATATTGAGTATTGTTGTGGGATCAACTGGTTACGTCCTACCTTTAATTTGTCTGCGATCGCGGGTTCGACCCATGGGATTGTGGATTTCCCATATTTTTTTCGATTTCGATGCCACGATAGATAGGTTTATAAGCATAAACTTGTTTCATAATATCAAGTATTGTTGTGGGATGAACTGGTTAAGTCCTACGCTAAGCCAATGTGAGTTCGAGGGTTCGACCCATGAGAGTGTGAGGATTTTCAACATTTTCTTTGTAAAGAAAACGTACCAAAACGACGCCGTTTTGCAATTTCGATGCCAAGTCAATACACACGTGGATTCAGAGTCAGCATCTTTAACGGTTGACTTAAATCCGTTCACGTGGACTTAGCAATTAGCTCAATTTTGCGAGTACATGTATGAAAATTAAGATGTATTGGGATACATGTATAAATTAGCACTCGTTGTTTGTAAAAAAAATAATTCGCACTTTCTGGGGGGTGTACGGGTTTGAAATTGCCATTTTCCCTATTTTTAGCAGTACATGATTGAAATGGTTGTACTTGTATAATTAGAAGAATAAGAAATCAAATCACATATTCAACATTTCAACTCAAAACCAAGATACGAAAAAAAAAAAAATGAATGAAAGAATAATATAAAAATCAAGAATCAAGATCTCACAAACATCTAAAGAAGAAACCAAAGAAAAAAAAAGATGTATCATATCATCGTAGTGTAGATCAATTAGAGAAGAGTAGTAAGGCAATTTCCTCAAATCTTTACAGTTAATAGTAAAAAAAGAATCCAAAAAAAAAAAAAACCCTGCAAATGTCCTCCCCTCTTAAAGAGAAGGTCCACTATAACCTTGACCAGGTCTTTTGATCTTCCCCATCTCCATTTCTCTTGTGGCTTGACCTTCACTGCTCGAGCCTGATGGGTACAGTCCGTAGTCACTTGTTGGATTACTGTACTCTCCCGTTGTGCCGTAGTCTTGAGTTCCAAGTGCCATTTTCCTAAACTTCTTCATGTCATCGTTGTATTGGCTCGTGTCATAGTCTGTGCTTCCTCCATATGAACTGTAGACGTTGCTGTGACCTGGTCTCATCCCTTCGTTCAGATCTGACAGTGATACGTTTCCTTCTAAGGCCCGTACTATCTGCTCAGCAAAATCACTCACTCCATTAGCATTGTTTAACATGTTGAATGACTATATTTAGCAAAAGCGACAACAAAAGAAACTAATATGAACTAGTCAGCTTTTATTCAACCGGTGTAGTCTAGGTAGTACGGCCTAGGCTATATATAAACATAATGGAAACCAAACCAAACGTTTTAAGTTACCTGGCTCATGCGAGGTCTACGGCGACCTGAATGGCGTACACAAGCTGCAGCACAAGCAACCATGCGAGCCATCTCCTCTTTGTCATACTCATTACCCATCTTTGGATCAGCCAAACCATCATAATCTCCTTCCTCAGATGCTCGGTTAAGCAATGGTCGTGCCTGTTCCACCATCAATCACACATAGCTTTTTGCTTCAGTCAACAGTTAAAATTGTAAAAGAAGTCAGAAGTTTAGATTATATGTAGTGATAGTAAGTACCCAGTCAACTAAGCTGTCATCTACATAGACATTTTTTGCATCAACAGGGCGCCTCCCGGTTATAAGCTCCAAAAGTACAACGCCAAATGAGAACACGTCAGACTTCTCCGTGAGCTTTCCGCTTGCAGCATATTCTGGAGCCAAATACCTAAAATCCCAAAACCAAAAGTTTCAGAACTTGTACAATGATAAGGATCACATACATTGTGCATACTACATAAATGTACAAAATTTAGTAGATTCAAGATGATATTTACCCAAAGGTTCCCATCACACGTGTAGATACATGAGTGTTTGTATCAGAAGCAATCTTAGCAAGACCAAAGTCAGCAACCTGAAATATAGAAGAGCTTCTTCAGTGACACAAAATTACAAAAACACACCACACAAACATATTGAATAAAGATGATGTCACACCTTAGCTTCAAACTTGAAATCCATAAGTATATTTGCCGCCTTAATATCACGGTGAATGATTTTGGGATTGCCTGCATATATACATTTACATCATAAACAAACAAAGACTGTATTTATCAAACATCTGTACATAATTTTATAAGCTTCTAGACTTACAATCTTCATGAAGATATGAGAGTCCTTTAGCAGATCCAAGAGCAATCTTCAATCTAGTACTCCATTCCATCGTAGGCCTTCCTTTCTCTATAACAAATTCAATTCATCACTAATTGAAAAACAACAAGGCAATGTACTGAAAACAACAAGAAAGAGTTGAGTTTTGTTCTAACCATGAAGGTGAAACTCAAGATTGTTGTTAGGAACAAACTCATAGACAAGTAATCTCTGAGCACCAGCCATGCAATAACCAATAAGAGAAACCAAATGCCTGTGGTGAACTCTGCTAATGATCTCAACCTCAGCTTGAAACTCTCTCTCTCCCTGACCACTCCCAGCTTTCAACTGTTTCACAGCAACTTCTTTCCCACTAGGCAATATACCTTTGTGCACGTACCCGAACCCGCCTTGTCCTAACAAATTAGCCTCAGAGAAGCCATTAGTAGCTCTTGACAGCTCCTCATAAGTGAAAGTGCTTTTGGAAAAGCCCAACACTAGCCCTGGTGATGGTGGAGGAAGCACCGGAAGATCCGAATAGTCAGAACCGCCGCTGCTACTCATGAATGCAGGTGGTGGTGGAGGCGGAGGAGGTTGTTGTCGTGGTGGAGAAGGAAGCTTAGGTGGCAATGACGACACTACGTGATTATCTGACGGCCGTGATGCGTTCTGTTGTTGCCAATACTGTTGCTGTCCACCGTAAGGTCCTCCAGCTGATAAAACCAACATCAAAATCTCTGTAAATTCGTAGCCAAGTTTGGATCTTTTCTACAAAACTAATCTCAGATTTGCGAAATTAGTATCGGAATTGAACATAATCATGGAGATGATGAAGAACTATAGTTAAAGATTGGATTTTTAATTTCGTAAAAATGAGATCTTTTGGATTCTTTACCTTTGGGACCAGGAGGAGGAGGTGGAGGAGGAGCGTAGTAAGCAGCTTCATCATCGTATCGTCTTCTTCGTTTCTTCTTACAGAGAAGACAAATCAGAGTCAGTACAACAAGCGCAACAACTCCTCCAATGGCGATTCCGACCACCACTCCTGTTGATAAACCACCGGAAGAATCAGACGGCGGCGAGGGTTTAGAGCCTGATGATGGGTTGTTAGATGGAGTTCGAGGAGTAGGTCCTGAAGGATTGGTTGGTGGTGGTGGAGGGCTTGATCCAGGTGTGGTGGGAGAAGGAGGAGATGGAGTGACGGGAGCGGGGGGAGAAGGCTGAGGAAGAGGAGGAGTTGAGGGTCCAGGAGGAGGGGAAAGAGAAGGAGAAGAAGGAGGAGGAGAGGTTGAGTTAGTAGATGGAGATGGCGGCGTAGGAGGAGGAGAAGAAGGAGTTGTGGTTGGAGGTGGAGAAGAAGCTGGAGGAGGAGTGGTGGTTGTTGAGTTTGTAGGAGGAGACGGTGGAGATGTGCCGGGCGAAGGCGCTGAGGACATTTTTGCTTCGATCTAATCAAATCAATAAAGAATCTTTATTTCACGAGAAAGAAGAAGAAGAGAATGTGAAAAAGGAGAGAGAGAGAGAGAGGAAGTGATCTGGTGCCACCGAGACTAGAAGAGAGAGTTTAGAGTTTTTTGGACAATGGAGTTATGTTTTTGTGTTCCAATCAAAAACACGATTCATCCGCGTTACTTCTTCTTTCTTCTCATTACCAAAAAAAAAAAAAAACATACCCGCGTCAAAATTTAGTTTTGGTATGTAATTTTTAATTATTTGAATGTACGAAAAATTAGAATTTATTATTTTTGACCAAAGAGAAAATATTTCTTTCCAAATTATTCAGTTATTATAAAAACTTTTTTTTTCTTTCCTATAGGTAAATTATATTTTGCTTAATTTTAAAGTGTCTAGATCGGAACTGAATAAATTCGAAAGTTACTTTTCAGTCTTTTTTTTCTTTTGAAAAGGAAAAGTGGATATGTCGTTTGAGACAATCTACCTTTGCCTAATGATCGATGTAGACTATAATAAATCTATGCATTTAATGAAAAAACACTGAATAATTCGGTTTTTATTGGACCAGTAAGAAGTAGAAACAATAATAAAGTTTAGATCCTCTTCCATATATTTTTTTGGGGCTATTGATTCTCTTACGATCTTGATATAAGTGCATGAAATAGAACCACACAAACATATTATGATGTGCAGAAAGAAAAAGAAAGAAATACATTACTACTATGTTACCAAATTAGAAATACTATAATGGTCAAAGTTATTATTGTACATAACTTAAAGCAATTTAAGAGAAGCTATTTTATTTAGTCAGCTCATAAAAAAAAAAAGTCAGCTCATAAATTAGGCAATTAGACTTTTAATAGTATAAAATTTCATTACATATTTTCTTATTATAGAATATATAAATTAATATCCTCTCATATTTTCTCATAGTATAAGATTGACAATGCGTAAATTAATATTTTTGAATATGTGGAAAAAATAGTTGGGATTCTTCTACTTGCTCCAAAGCAAAGAGAGAAACAGCTGGAGTGCACTAGCACAAATTCAAGGGCCAAGGCCACCTATTACATTGACGTTTCCTCTAATTTATTACCATTATCTTAAAACCATGTTAAACCACAAATACTCCATTAAACTCGATTTAAGGTTCTTAACAACACGTCAATTATGGCCAGTCCAGATAATAATGTTTTTGCACTTCAGGTAATAATAATAATAGTATAAGTTTATGAAAATATTAATCATTGTATTGGGTCAATCCTTATCATTCGATTTTTAATGTTAGTTTATGTAAACAACCGACGACAGACGCCAAAATCTATGGATAAATTACAAATTCAACGCGGCGTAGTTGCTGGCTTGCGGTGATGATTTGTTTAAATTAGTAATTTAGTATAGTCAAATTTGTTATACATATGCCAAAGATATTTTGGTTCGCATATAATTGAACTGATTTGATTTTCAATATAATATTCAAATAGCTTTAAATTCATTTTTCTGTATTTTTGTTAATTCATTTAGTAGACAAACTAGACGAGTTGAAATTTATTTTATTTATATTATAATTTTCATATAAAATATAATTTATATGATTGTTTTTAGAATTATTTTGGAGTAAAATATTATGCAATAAAATCATATGTTAAATATGATGCCTTGAAAAAGACACATATTTTGTAAATTTTATATTGTTAAATGATTGATAAGTACCCGTGCTGGTTAAATTTTATTTTATACAAAATTTTGTATATTTTATATTTTAAAATAAAATTTTAATATATTGTATTAGTTTGTGTATGTTAAGTTATTTCAACAATGTATATTGTACATCATGACTTGAATGTCATTATAAGACATAATTTTGTAAATTGGTTTTTTAAAAAAGGAGTTATTATATTGTTCTACTTTTTGTTTTCATATACTTGGTTTCTTCAAATTCTTTCATATTATAGTGATATATTATTAACATTTCTATAACAATTTAATTTAGAGTGTTTATAATTTCTAACTTTTATATCAAGTTTCAATATTTTAAAAATATTTCAAAATAAATTATTTGAAGTTTATCATATTATATAAAATTATAAAATTCAACAAAAAATATGAAATTGAATTTAAATATTCAAATTTTGACTCGTGACTCAGTAAAAGTTTTAATTTAATAGATATTATTTTTAAAGAATAATATTAGTAAAGCTTGAATATTTTATACATTGAACAATTTATATTTGTTTTAAAAAAATCAACTTATGGTATATCCAGAAATAAACCTATTTTTTTAATCATAATAAATAATATAATAATTAAAATGAGAGGTGAAGTATAATGATAATTAACAAATTAATATGTTAAGATAAATATCAAAAGATTTTAAAATGAATGAATAATTTAATAAAGGAAATTAATATGATAAGTTAGATTATATCAAATGGTTTTTTCAAGATTTTTGGAAATAAATTAAAGTTGCATTCACTATTTAACTTGTAACCAATTAATCTATCAATTAATATATAACCTATTTGTAATCAACTTATTAAAATTATATAGTTTACAAAACAATGTTGTGTAATTCCCTTTTATTATAAAGAGGATTGAAGCATATGTTGAAACTCAAATAATAACGTCCCCAAGTGGGCGTTATTATAGTGATTTTGAGAGTAAATACTACAAAATTATTATTTAAAGTCAATTTGAAAAAGATGATTTACGTTTTAAACACGATATTATTATGAAAAAAAAAATATATGTCATGTGTGCCTAATTCTATTGGTTGGGCATGTGTGTCTTGGGTTGTGCCTTTGTGTGGAGGGGATAACTTGTTGAGGAATGAGTGAAATTAGAAAAAGGGAAGAAAAATGATCATATATTGCAAAGTCACTGAGTTTTACCTCGTGGTGTATCAGGAGTCTATTATTTTGTTGATATGATATTGTAATGGTTTAGAAGTGTTTGTAGTTGATGGTGAATTGCATCTATATATATTGTTAACGATTGTAGGTAGGGTTTTGTAGAAACTCTTAATTCACAAGTTGAGAATATACATTTTACGATTTGGTTAGTTTTGATTTAGGAAGAATGATATGACATATTCTTATTATGATTCTCAATTGATATTATTGGATTAATAGTGTACATTTAAAGCTAATAAGATCTTACCAAATATGTAATCGTTTATTAAACGCAAATTAGATATTTCCTATGTATTCATCTTGAATTAGTTGTTAAATTATAGGGATGTGATTAAGAAAATGTGATTACATAATTTGTGTTATCAATTCTTTTTGTCAAACTCGGCCCTAGAAATTCGGCATGCAAATTAGACATTTCCTAAAATATAATGGACATTAATTGGATGTAAATTAGTACGCTATGGATTAAAAACGGACCCAAAATATTTGGCAATCTTAAAGAGGATCTGAATAATTGAATCGGTTATAATTTTAGTTAAAAACCCGACCCGAAGTTGGCAAAAAGTGATGGCACCATATTATACTCCAAAAATGTATTGTCGAGCTCTATATGTTGATATACTTGTTTGGTTAGAAATATAGTAAGATAATATTTAAAGTATATATCCGTTTATAAAGATTCAAATCACATCAAATGCTGAAAAAATCTAAAATTTTATTAACTTTATGTATTAAATAGTAATTAAAATAATAAAAAATAAGATTAAATAAAAGTGAAAGAAATAAATATATTTTAATCTAACATATTGATTTAAATTAAGTAGATAGATTTTAAAAAATTAATATTATCAAATAAGGAAATAATTATGTTTGGTTGTAAAGAATTGTAGAGAATTTAGTTGGGACTTATTTGAATACAAAAATAAAAGAGGATATCACGAAAATCTACTACAAAAATGTTAAATAGATACAAAGACTTATTTAGAGGAGAAATAAAAATCAAAATTTTCCCCAAAATTAAAATCAACTAATCTCTTAGTTGTGTGAAAAAAATCTTTTTAAAAACGTATAAGTGGGGTTACGAGATAATAATAGAAAAGTAAGGGTGTCACATGGGGACATTATGATTATTTGGTATAACAATTATGAACATGATTTGTGGCATGACATTCGCTGGTCTCTCACCTTCTTATATTCTCTTTTTTTTTAGTGTTTTCTTTTACAGAAACTAAAGCTGTCAACACCCAAATTACAAGAAAAAAAAACATACACACACAAGCTTACGAGAAATCCTAACTCTCTCTTGGTCCTGTCGCCCCGTTTGCCCTATTTAGCATCGGTCCAGTCAGTTTTGGCCTTTTCCACAATTTGTAGTTGTTTATAGAAAAGTGCTGTTCAAAAAAAAAAAACAAACAAAAAAAAAATTGAGAAGACCATTCTATGATCTGCGAATCTACATTCATTGGAAACTGTTATCGTATGTTTAAGAATTCTTTAAGACATAATTTCTATCTCTATAAAAAGTTTAGATTAGCTTTGAATTCCTCTCATTTTACATCTTTAGTTTTTTTCGTCCAATTTAAATTTATATTCTTATTCAATTCGAATAATAATCTTTTAGTTTAAAATATTTTTTTTCTATCACTCAAACGAAATTTAATTTGTATGGGTTTTAGTTTCTCTTTCATGTCATAGGTTTTCAAGTTTTACCTCTTTGCTTGAACATAGACTTATGAGTTTGATCTCATACATAACAAGCACATACCTCTTAATAAAAAAATTTGTCTCTTTCTTCCTTGTTTGATTTGATTAAATTCATTGATCAGAAGCATAATTACCAGGTTCGTAGTCTCCATCACTAAGTCAAGTAATTATGCGGCAAAGCTTAACTATTCTTTCAAGTATAAAAGGTATGATTTGTAATCCCGTATAAGAATTATACCACTTTCAACATAACCAATCACAAAAACGATCCATATTGCTGTTTTATATATATATATATATATATTTTAACTATTTAAATATCGCTAATCTTCTCTTTACTTGCTAAATTTTTTTGTACTACTTTGACCTGAAATCATACGAAGAAACTCCATTGGATGAGTTATATAAGTGACAACCAATATGGTTATGTCTTATAAAACAATGCATTGAACAACTTATATTATGAATTCTAAGTGAAGTATACCATACTAAAAGCTAGGCCTGCGATTATGACCCGAACCGATTTATCTGAACCGAACTGAACCGAGATTTGGGCAAATCGGTTCGGTTTGTATTAATTGAATAAACCGAACGGAATGATTTTATTTTCAATGGGAAAACCGAAAGTTTCGGTTCGGTTTGCCCAAATCGAACGGTTAACCGAGGAAGAGAACTCTAACTAATGTAGTCTCCAATCTTCTATGTCTGTATCTCTCCTCTACCATTTATCTTCTCCTAAGCCACCAATCTTCTTCGATCTGTCTTCTTCTCCTTTTTCTCCTTCTTCTTCATATCTTTTTCATCTTCTTCTCCCTTTTCTCCTCCTCCTTCTTTTTTGGTCGGATCTCTTCTTCTTCTCTTTAACCTTAACCTTCATTCTCCATCTCTACCGAATCACGATCAGCCAAAACACATCAATTACAGACTTTCCAAAGCCATCACGAGAAGAATTAAGCAGCATCAGAGAAAGCTATTACTCTAACTTTGAATTCACGATCGTCAAGTCGCCGTCGAAGAGAATTAGGATTACAGAAGGAAAGTTATGAAACACACCGTTTCATAATTTGTTGGTCAATTATTTTTTGGGTTTGGCCCAACTATTTAGTTAAAATAATTAACGTTTGGCCCAACTTTTTAACTAAAATAGTAACCGAAATAACCGAATCCTCCAAACTGAAATAACTGTAACCGAACCGATCTGAACCGATCTATTAGTCGGTTAGTTTCGGTAGAACTTTCAATTTCCGAATTACCCGATAATTGAAAAAACCGACCCGATTTACCCGGAAAAACCGAATTCGCAAGCATACTAAAAGCTATCTCACTATGCTAGGCACTAGTCACAATGTTAGACCAATTCTAATGGTAAATCAACTAATGAAGTTCTAAAACACGAAGATTAAGATTGAGATTTATCACCCGACATATACATATAAAGGGTGCTTCGTTATCAAACACGTAAGGTTGTAGACATGATTTTCGAGAGCTTTTTGTATCATGCACCACAGTTTTTTCATGTGATATTAATCGTCTATGAGGTGATTTGTAAGCTAAAACGTTTATCATTCATGAAGTTTAAAATTTACCAACTGATCTATAAATGTATACAAAAATTTGAATATTCTCATATAAACTATAGGACAACATATATTTGGCACCAATTAATCATATATTCTAATTATTATTATTATGATTATTATATTTACCTTCTTTGAGGGAATTACAGTGAACATCAATTAACTGAATCATAATAATTAACACCTCATGGCACTATTTTTTCAGTCAAAAATTTCTAATTATCACACCTCTTTTTGTATACATTTGATTTACAAAAACACTATTAACTTGCATACTTTAACAAAAAAAAAAAAAAAAACTATTAACTTGCGTAGAAGCGATTCAAAAAATTTAGAATCTAAAGTTATTGTAAAAACCTTAGGTGATTGGGTGTTTTTTATTTGGATTTTGAATTTACCCATCCATCACTAGTTTGAGAAAATATTATTAAATTAAAAAAATAAGTCAAAACCTGCATGAAAAGCTAATATTACCATAATTAAAGATTTCTTAGATTATAACTTGACATCAACACTAATACATATGTTTGGGCTAGATGTCCATTTCAAATATTGTATTAATTCATTGTTAAGTTCTTAATATTATTATAATTGGAAATTTATTGTTATTATAATATTAATTAGCAATCCCAGCTGCATGCACATTGCTTATGCCCTTTATATGGTCCACCAGGTGAAACAACACAATGTGGGCGTGCGTGTGAATGACTCTTGGAACACAAACTCTTACAATTTTGTGGCGTACAACCAGTATAGCTTAAAACAACACCACATTTATTTGCAAAATCCCAACCTTTCACTCCTGTTACAATAAAAAGTTAAAATTAAAAATCTTAGTTCATATATCTAAAATTGAAAATATTACTTTGACTTTTTACCGTAAAGATATATTCTTTTGAAATGGAACATAGGTTTACAATTATAAATATTTAATATATTAAGTTAATTTGAAATTTTGAATGTATCATATAGTTTTTCTTAGAAAATTGTTTAACACCAATATTTATAAATCAATTAGTTGTAATTTGAAACACTTACCTATGTGGCATGAGAGAAAATAATCATTTAAGAAAAAGAAACAACTGTAATATGTTTCATCACTTGTATATCACAATTATTCTAATAATGTTAAGACCATATAAATTCACAAAGTAGGGAATTAACCAATATATGTGAAAAGTTAAAAAAATATATTTGATGTTTTTTTTTTTGGACAATGGTGTTGTTTCTTAAGTCTAGTAAAAACAATTAGGAGAAAATTGGTCAAAAGGAGAAAAAAATTAAGTATATACCTAGCAGAAGAACTGTGAAGACAATAAGAACGGTGAAGGAAAGTTGATAGGATTTTTTCATCATGTTTGATATAAATGGATCTTTAGTGTTTTTTTTTCTTTTGTTTTTTTTAGAAAACTTAAATATTTAATAGTGTTTTAAATTTTTCATATTGAAAACCAAAGAAATAACGTGTAGTTTATATATAAAGTAATTTAGGAAATGAGATATGTACTATCCAATATCCCAAAGTATAGGATCTAATTTGACCCAAATTCAAGGTTTTTACGGTAAGATAGGTGTTGACTTTTTTTTTTTGAGTTTTGATGGCATATCTTTTTGTCGCGGGAACAAAGATGATAGGATATCCGTCGAATATTATGGCAGTCAGTTTTACTATTCGATCACGTTTAAAATTAACCACAAGATGCAATACATTAATACACTCCATCTAATTTGTTGATAGAAACTGAAATTTGAGTTTTTCTTGTGTTGTTGATGGAAACTGAAATTTGAGTTTTTCTTGTGTTGTTGATGGAAACTGAAATTTTAGTTTTTTCTTCGATTGATTGTCGTGTTGATGAAGACGTTACTAGAGAGCTGTATAAGAATAGAATTACAATTTAATCGTTTAAGGTTCTAGGTGAAGAGTTTGGTATGGTGTCATTTCACCTTTGCTATAAGAACATGCATGATGAGAGTTTTAAATTGATGTAAGGCTTATAACTACTATTGAGATTGAGAAGATCAATAATGTAGTCTAATGCAACATGTTGGAAAGATTTTAGTTAATTGTTGGTTCTTATTCTCGTACTTTTTGTATGTTTGCATGTGGGCAATATGACATCAGCTGTAAACACACCAATTCAGTATCACAAACGTAAGCTCAACTTTCATTAGCAAACCCTTATGCGATTGCAACCATCTTCCTATTTTTGCTTGTATATGATTTACCTTACGTTCTGAAAGTACCTAGCTAGACGTTTACTTCTACAATGAATACCTAGCAAGTGGGAGGAGCATCTCCTTGTCCCTTTTTCTAGCTGTGCAGCATTTTTGCGTCATCTCCTCGTCTTTACTCAAAATTTAATGTTAGTGCATGTAAAAGATTAGCTTAAGTTTGGTATAGCCTGAGAGTTTTGATGCAGTTGCTTTAATTTATCTTATTCTCTCTTTGTCTCATAAACTAAGAAACAAATGGCACGTGTTATCCGTACTTTCAAGTTTTCAAAGTGTTATCTTATTCTGTCTTTGAGTTTTTTTCTCTATTTTCGAAGTGTTATCCGTACTGTCAAGTTTCAACTAGGTAAATTGCTAGCCACCTAACCCTCCATCTTAATCTAGAGTAAGGAGCCGTAAAGATCAAACTATAGAAATCACTGATTGAGACGACTCGAAATAATTCATAACGGAGGTCGCCATGATTGAACAAGTTATTTTCTTTGCTTACGTGAGGAAATTTGAAGTAGTAGATATATATGAGAAGTGATTGAGTAGTTGCAAACTAATTGATGTGTACGTCGAAATTATTATCCTAAGAAAAATCTTCGGCCTAAAATCGTTGAAAAAGGTGTAGAAATTTATATCCAATGCCAACAAGGAATGAAACCAGCGACAATTATAAGAAGTAAGAGACCAACAAATAGGGGACATTGCTACTTCTTTTTTTTTCTATCTAAACTCCATATACTAGCTCACAGTTGAAAACTTTTTTCTAAAGAGAGCCAGTGAAAAACCGTCGAACTTACATGGAAAAAACAGAATCCGCAATCTCTTGCACATTTCACAAGATGATCAGCAAAAGTATTATCACTATAAGGAATATATCTAATAATCAACTAAGAAAATAAGCTCGTGTAATACATAAAATCCTTCACAAGTCATGTCTCTTGGACATTGCTAATTGATATATTAAGTAAATTTAAATGACTTCGTAATTATCCAAAAAAAAGGTTGAAATGTCTTCGAAAATATTGACGGACCACGTGAGAGGAGAGTGAGTTACATAATTATTTGAAAATAATTTTTGTTCCATATTTTTACACAAAAAATGTGCTACTAAACTCAGATAGGATAGTTCTAAGTCCTTCCTATATATACACTATACAACATAAAATTGTTGTCCAGTCTAGACAGACGCATCACGCATGCACATGTTTACCGAACCTATGCATTGTAAGTTGTAACAGGTAAGTTCTCAGTAAATTGTAAATTGTGAACAAGTGACTGGTTCTTATCGTTTTCTCTTATATATGTATCTCATGGTGATATAAGTTGTCTGTCTCGCGATACCAATATAGTTCATGTAACGTATTATATCTTTTATTCCACAAAAAATTTAACTTAAAAGTTAATTTAACGATTTCTTTTGGATTTTTTTGTTTTGTTTTGTTTATGTAGTCGGAGATATAAATAAGGGAGTAAGAAACAAATTAAAAGAAAAGTGAAAAAAAAGTTTTAAAGTGTAAAATGAGAAGTATATTAATTTGTATACTACTAATGATGTGTATGATTAGGCCACTAATCAATGAAAAGCTTAGCTGGGTTTTAGAGGAAGGCGCCAGGAAAGTAAAATAAAAAAAAAAAAAACGAAAATCAGGTAGGGGTAAATTAGTCTTTTCACAAACCAAATATAATGAAAGGAAGAAAGGACTTAGTGAGGAAAGAGGAAGACGCGGAGGTACACTCATTTCTTCTCATAATCTATTCTTCTGATTCTCCGCAAAATCCTCTGAGAAAGAAAAAGGTTAGATTTGGTTTGGGTGTGGGGAAAGATTTTAGATTTTTAGTTGTTGTTGTTGTTGGTTGGAGGGATTGAAGAAGAAGAAGAAGAAATGAATCGACAAGGCGGTGGTGGACAACGGCTGAGATCAGCTAGACCCACCACAATTCACGATTGTGCTCTTTCCGGCGATCTTATCGCTTTGCAGAGGCTTCTTAAAGACAACACTTCTCTTCTCAATGAACGCAATCCCGTCGTATGTCCCCTCCCCCCCCCCCCCCCCCCACTTTCTTTTGCTGAATTCCAAATCTGTTACTTAAAAACTCCGATTTCGATATGTGTTTGGTTCGGTACCGGATCGATTTAGACTAGTGAATGAATTTGAATTTGCATTTGAATCTGGAGAAATCGTATGCCCATGAATCAAAAATCTTGTTTTTTTTTTTTTGTTTGATTTTTGGGAATTTTGCAGATGTATCATACGCCACTTCATGTTTCTGCTGGTAATGGTAATGTTGATATAGTTAAGTATCTTCTTGCTTGGACTGGATCTGATAAAGTTGAGTTGGAAGCTATGAATACCGTAAGTCTTTTGTTCTTTTGTTTTCTTGAAGGTTTTTGATTTTGCAGTTTTAATCAATGTTGTTCTTTCAGTATGGTGAGACTCCATTGCACATGGCAGCCAAGAATGGTTGTAATGAAGCTGCTAAGCTACTCCTTGAGAGTGGTGCTTTTATTGAAGCTAAAGCCAGTGTAATTTTCTCTCCCTCTCTCTGTTCTACTTGATTGATTTAGCTTGGACTGATTTGGTTTGGATATTTTATGCAGAACGGTATGACACCATTGCACCTTGCGGTATGGTACTCAATTACTTCGAAAGATATCTCTACTGTTAAGACACTGCTCGACAATAACGCAGATTGCAGTGCCAAAGATAATGTATGATTTTTCTGAGATTATTATTGGTTCTTTTGTTTTTCGTAAATTGTGGTTTTAGTTTTGTGATAGCTGTTGGGATTTTGCATTTCCAGGAAGGGATGACTCCTTTGGACCATTTACCTAAAGGGCAAGGTAGTGAGAAGTTAAGGGAATTACTGCGGTGGTTTCTCCAAGAGCAGAGGAAAAGAAGTGCGCTTGAGCAATGTGGTAAGACTAAAGCCAAGATGGATCTGCTTGAGGATGAGTTATCTAATATTGTTGGGTTAAGTGAGCTGAAGACACAACTGAGGAAATGGGCAAAAGGAATGCTTCTAGATGAGAGGAGAAGGACTCTTGGGCTTAACATTGGAACTAGAAGACCTCCCCATATGGCATTTCTTGGAAACCCTGGAACAGGTGAAAGGAAATAAAATGATTAATGATTATGCTTCGCTGTCTTTAAAAACAAACCAATACATGACTGCTTTTGTTGATCCAAATAACAGGTAAAACCATGGTAGCTCGAGTTCTGGGGAAGTTGCTTAACACGGTTGGGATTTTACCAACTGATAAGGTAACAGAAGTGCAGCGTACAGACTTGGTTGGTGAGTTTGTTGGCCATACAGGACCAAAGACCAGGAGAAAGGTGAAAACACTGTTCATATTATTCTAATTTCACTTGTGGGTTTGGTTTCAAGAATCTAAATGCTTTCAATTTCTGGACAGATCCAAGAAGCTGAGGGAGGGATTCTGTTTGTGGATGAAGCATACCGGTTGATCCCGATGCAAAAGGCGGACGACAAGGACTACGGTCTAGAAGCTCTGGAAGAAATCATGTCGGTCATGGACACAGGGAAAATCGTGGTGATATTCGCCGGATACAGCGAGCCAATGAAGCGTGTGATCGCATCAAACGAAGGGTTTTGCAGAAGGGTCACAAAGTTTTTCAATTTCAGCGACTTCAGTGCCAAAGAACTGGCACAGATACTACACATCAAGATGAACAACCAGGGAGAGGACACACTGTTCTATAGTTTCAGATTGCATGAGTCGTGCACCCTGCAGGAGATAGCATCACTGATAGAGAGGGAAACTACGGAGAAGCAGAGGAAGGAGATGAACGGAGGATTGGTCGACACGCTACTTGTTAACGCGAGGGAGAATCTTGATCTCCGACTTAGCTTTGAGTGTGTTGACACTGAAGAGATTTGTACAATCAATTTGGAGGATCTAGAGGCCGGACTTCGTGTTTTCTCGCAGTGAATCTCTGTATAATTTGATTAGTATTTACAACTGTATTGATTCAATTCTTTACATCCTATTCTTTTATGTTTTGTCCCCCTCAAGCTCTTGTAGGAGGAGAGATTTCAACATCCGTAGTCTGATCGCTCGCTCTATTTGTGTTGTTGTATAACAATATTGCTATATTTTGTCCTTTTTTTCTTTCACTTTTCTTAAATTTTTCGTGAAATATGTATCTATTTATTTTCTTTCATAAGAATGCATTACTTGTTAGATATGATACCAACGATTACATGCAAAGGTGTTGGGGGTACCAAACTAAGTAGTAAGTACCATTGCTCTGCGTTCTTTGGAGAACATGCTAAGTCGAAAATAGTGAGTGTAGTTTTTTTTAGTTCGGAGGTGTTTTGAAACAATATGGCCTAGGCCACTGCATTTCAGTTGAGCACAAATTATCCGTTTACTTGGATCTAAATTCGTTCCTTTAACTTATCTTTTTAAGAGTTTTGAGTGAGAATTATACGAACCTTACAAGTAGTTACCACTATGTAATTGCATGTAATCATACATGTTTGGACTCGATACACTCACTATTATCAATAACTACTACGACTCACTTTTTCTAGAACCTCTTGTTCGCACTAGAGTCTCTGTTGCCCACCGAAACCCTTCATGCATTCAGAATTTAAGATCAACTGCAAGAACTCAAGAGGTCGAAAATACTACAAAATCATCAAACGTATGTCTGAAAATACTACAAAATCATCAACTGCAAGAACTCAAACGTATGTCACGAGACACTTTATACTTAAAAGATAAATGTCCACTACTTTGACAAAAGTTAATCATCATATTAATCAACAATATTTTAAGAAAAAGATCAACTGATTATGAAATTTCATCAGGGTCATTGCCTCCGCCCCTGAACCCATAGCCCCCATAAGCTTGTTTTTATATAAAAAGCACCTTTTAAGAGGACAACCAAGATTGATTGGTTTAGAATTAAAACCTCTAACCCAATCAAAATCTAACACACATCAACATTAAGATGCACTACTTTATTGTCTAAGAAGAAACCCAATATCCTAATACAAAAAATATTCTACCAATTAAGTATGTAGATTTAAATTAAAAGGACGTGGGTCAATCACTAACCACATGTTAGGTGCATTATAAAAAATCCAAAATTATACATGGCTTGAATAAAACAGCAATTTATAGCATCAAAAGCATGGTCCTTGATTCGCTAGATCCTAAGAGACAGTGACCTCCTCCAATCGGCAAGAGATGGCTATACGCCCTTTGTCAACTTTCAACTATTCTCTCTTTGCCTTTTTTAAGCATATATTTCCATTTCTGTCGAGTGTTACACCTTCGATATGGACAAGAAATACAATACTAATTACTAATTTGAGGTTAGCTAATCCATAACCAATAGTTTATTTTGTTAGCTAATTAATAGAATAAATTAAAATACTAAGGACTCCTATGTTTTCTAATAGATAGTTGAAAAACAGGACCGTTCAGTATATATTCAATTCAGTAAAAAAAAACATTATTAAAAAATGATGCATGTTAATTATTGATCTGTTAAGTTGGAGAAATATTTCGCAAACAACTTCAAAGGAAAGTATAGAATGTTAATAATAAATAAATAGAAAAAATCAAAATTACACCACATATAATTTTTTATTAGTAGGTGTCTACAAATGATGAAATTATAAGTATATGACAAACAATTTTTTAACATTCAAAATCAACCATACTAGATTAGACATGTAAAGAAACTAGTATATAAATAATTGTTTTTAAAAAATGATGAAGGGTTAGGAAACTTTAATAAATTCTTTACAACTTCAAAAATATCATTTTAACCCAAATAAAAAGTATATTACCGGAGCTAATCAATTAGTCAAGAACTACAAAAAAAATGCGATAGTTACTTTTGCATGATGTGTGCGTAATGTAGAGCCGACAATCAAAGTGTGGGATCAGCACATCTACAAGAGATTTTGCCACTATCTGCTACCGACACGCGTCCTAGTGTGTTACATCAGGTGGTCCAATTAAGATCAATCGTTGTTTAAGACACTCACTAACCCAATGAGTGTTCGAAACGTTTTGGGCCGACCAAAGTCCCGTGGCTAACTGTCACGTCTCAAAACTTAACAATACATGAAATCATTTTTAGATGACAGTGAGAGTGGTGGAGCGTCGTGTTGGGTTGGGGGTGCGTTTGAATCTGAGTGGGTGCCTCGTTGACTTGTTTTACCACCCGACTAGTGTCGCCATAACCACGGCAAATACATTTGCAATGTTTACTAGTCAGCTTTGGGCATGTGGGTACAATAATCTAGTCTATAAACAATCCAATTCATATGTTTTGAACAAGTGTCAAATGAGAAAAAGTCAAATAACTCAAAGATAAGTAATGTCTTAGAATTATGGTCCACTCCACATCTCCATTATTCTATGAGATAACACAAGTTTTCTTATAAGATTGTTTGACCTAGAATCAGTGAATGAAAACATAGTCAGGTTAAACCGTCTTTCATGCCGGCATAGTAGATGTCATCTACTAGATGAGGTGATGTAGAGAATTTTTGACATAGTCCAAAAATTAAAATATGTAAATTGTGTTCGCAATACCCATTGCTCGAGTGGTATGGATTTTGTCTATAATACAATTTAATGGACATGTGAGGTTAAATCATGGATCAACGTTTAAAATTTTAGGAGACATCCTCACATGGCTTGGTTAGAGAGAAAACTACCTTTCAGATAGTGAGGCTCAACATTGACATGGTTTTTTACATGATTTTTTTCCTCGTTTTCATCCGAAATAGCTCAGTAAAGACATTTAACCACATATATATACATCTACTTAGCCCTGTTAAAAGTCTCCTATTTTATTCCATCTCTCCAAAATAAACAAATAAAATTTTGCCAAGTGTTGGATATGGGCTTTGCCCCAACATTTACAAAAGTCCAAACCAACATTTACAAAAGTCCAAACAGAAGATCTTAAGAGTTTTGGGCCTAAACTCTTGGATCTGGCCTATCTGGTCACCGGGGCAAAGTCATCATTTTACAGAGAAACAGAAACAGTCCTAGGTCACTGGCACACTATAAATACTAGAGGTCTTTGTTAGAGATGGAGATCCAAAATCTTGGCAATCAGAGAGAAAAAAACAATTATTTTCGTATTATTTGCGCTTAGATCTTTGATTGTATTTTTCGTAAACTCTCACCTTCAATTCTACGTTAATAAAAGGACCAGCTCCGATCCATCCCATTAAGACTCGTTTTATTTATATTGTCAATTTCTTACATCAACAATTTGGCGCCCACCGTGGAGCCAGACGGAATCCTTTCATTTCACGAATAGAGTTTGAAGACAAAAGCGTTTTCGGAAAACCAGAAGCATATCTCACACTGATCTCTCAAGTAACGAAAGCGTCGACTCTTCCGCGCCACGCTCTCCTGCGACCCGCGTCGCGTCTCCTAGACTGACCATATGGGGGCGCACCCGTTCGAGGACGAACAAGCTCCAAGGCGTCAATCCAACTGACCGCGAAGCCGTAGGCGCTACGTGCGTCGCTCCGACAAATCGCAAAAGCAACGGCGCTATCCCTCCTATTCATGTAGCCGCTGGCGTCAATCCAACCATCCGCGAAGCCGTAGGCGCTACGCGCGTCGCTCCGACCATTGGCGTAGCCAACAGCGCTATCCCTCCTGATCGTGTAACTGCTGACGACACTCCGAACACCGCGTAGTCGTAGGCGCGTACGCGCATCACCCAAACCATCTTACACCATCGTACATGCAATCAACGAACAATCATCGATATTCTCCACTCCCGAATACGATCTTGATCTCGCAAGCATAACCAGTAACAGCGACCTCGTCAACTCTCAAGCACGCCACAACGATGTCACGTACGCCATCATCAATCTTGCCATCTCGCCAACAAATATGCTAGCAAGTCATCTCGCCTAAAATTACAAGCATTCATGCGCTGACTTCCGCTGCGTCACCTCGCGACCGCATCGCCGAAAAACCTTGAAATACCACTCACGATCTCGCACTCTCGATCTCGCAACTCTCGTTCGAGCTCGCATCTCACGATCTTGTACGCAAAAAGTCTCGATCTAGCCACGATCTCGTACGCTAAAGTCTCGACCTCACTATCCTCTCGATCTAGCCACGATCTCGTACGCTAAAGTCTCGACCTCGCCATTCTCTCGATCTAGCCACGATCTTGTATGCAGAAGTCTCGATCTCGCCACGATCTCGTACGAAAAGGTCTCAATCTCGCCACGATCTCGTACGCAAAAGTCTCAACCTCGCAACTCTCGCTCGAGCTCGCTACCCTCAATCTCGCAACTCTCGCTGGAGCTCTCAACCCTCGATATCGCAGTCACGATCTCGCCACTCTCGATCTCGCATTCTCGATTTCACAACTCGCGCTCGATCTCGCACTCTCGATCTCCCCACTCTTGATCTCGCCCTCTCGAGCCCACAACAATAAGGATGAAAATTCTCAATTATGCCATCGTACGTTGCCCGTCGTCGTTCCGTGACTCCACGATTCTCCTACCACCCTCGGCGGCACCTCGCCATCGTCTCCATTATGCTACCACACCACAGAGAACAATATGCTGTTGACCTCTACACACCACCACGCTTGGATTAACGACACGCTAGACCAAGGCACCAGCATCGCTCCGTATTGAAGCTGACATCGCAAGCACCATCACGCTGCAACGCACAGTAACCGGAGAGGATAAAGCCTCACCAAGCTCAGCAGGCAGCATTCCAGCCGACCTCTCTAAATTGGAAGAATGGCGAGATTCCGAACAACCATGATCTCGCCCTTGCCAAGTCTCGAACACTCCGACTGGACAAGAATCAGAGTCGACAAATCGTCACACGAGCCATGCTGCCTCCGCGTCAACTACCATACCATCACGCCGACATCGTACGCGCACCCACCAGCCAGCGCCGCTGGCAAACCACCGCACATTCACCAGCACGCATGAAGGAGCAATACCTGCCATATTTGGTGCAAAGAGAACCTCTCAAGTCCAAAAAAAAAAAAATCATCACACGCTCGACAATATCGAGCTCTAAGTACTCACAGGATAAGCCGGAAGCAAAAGCCGCACCGAATGAGTTTTCAGGCAATACTGCCTTGCTAACGATTAGCTTGCACATCGTCGCCCTGGCCAGGTGTACGATCTTAAACGCACTCCGCATGGGTGCAATGTTGAAATAATCCTTGTCCTTACTTCGGTAGGACATTTTAAGCCGAGCTCAGACTCGCAATGAGGTAGCAGAAAGCGGAGTGAGTAAGCCGAGACCTTGACTCGCACACACATAATTATTGCAGCACCCACAGGGTAACCCGGTCACGCAAACCTCACCTAAAACAGTACGACAAGTCCGTCTTGTCTACTCAAGACGTTTCGGGGAAAAACATATCCAGGATAAGCCATGAGACGTCCTGCACTGCAAAATATGCCATGTAAACAATTAAAACGTCGCATATGTATTTTGAGGGTAATTTCGCAATAATATAATTTTGTGCGACAAAAATCAGCAATAATCAACCGTTGCGAAGATCATCAATAAAATACGAATGACCAAGTTCATGCAGCAATCGAGTTCGCATGACAAAAAGAAAAATCCAAAAACAAAAACAACAAACAATAATACGAGGACATATCACTCGTTTGCAGCATCATCGGCGCCTCCATCAGCAGCCTCCGGGAATGGCTCCAGATCCTATCCTCGGGAATTAATATCCATCTGTTAATCAACGTCTGAAAACACTCCACCGTCCTACTACACGCGCACGTCTTGACTCGTACGAGCTCGTAATTTCTCCGCAAGCGGTGATCTCATCAAATGGTGACCCCGCCAACTTGATCTCGCCAAGCCAAGCCAACATCATACACAGCAATATCGTATACATATGTTGAGCTCGCCAATGATTCCATACGGAGAGGTATTGAGGTCACCAATGATTCCATACGAAGAAGTATTGAGCTCGCCAATGAGTCTATATGGAGAAGTGTTGAGCTCGCTAATGATTCCATACAGAGAGGTATTGAGGTAACCAATGATTCCATACGAAGAAGTATTGAGCTCGCCAATGAGTCCATACGGAGAAGTGTTGAGCTTGCCAATGATTCCATACGGAGAAGTGTTGAGCTCGCCAAGGTCCTGTACGCAGAAGTATCGAGCGCGCCAACGCGTCACCACCTCATTCTCGCAATAACAAGCGCAGCAAGCTCCGAATGCAGGCAATCAACTCGACCTCAATCTCGCTACGAGCACGACCTCGCCATTCTCGATCTGCGCCCTCAAACTCACAACGAGGACAAATCCTTGAGCACACCACCTTACGGACAAATCCCCGTCAATCCATCTCGCCAGACCATCTCACCACGCCATCTTGTCATCTCGTCATCTCGCACAATCTGCCCCAACATTCCACGAGACTCTTGATAGTACCCCATAAGCATGTCACGAGTTCGCCACAGCGAGATAACGATCTCCCACAGAGAACAAGGCGGCGGAAGATGGACCGAACCCCACGATGGTTGGGAAGAGATCACGGCGGCAGACGACCTCGGCGGAGGGCGTGCTCGGCGAAGCCATGGCCCTTACACAACCACAAAAAATCTAATGTAAAAGGATAAGGGAGAGAGAAAGAAAATTACCTTGTGGAGACATATATATATATATATATGGAGGGACCAGCACGTTGACCGAGGTAAAAAGGAAAACCCTAATTTTGGAGCCATCTCTACTTCTCGCGCCTCGGGAAACGTGCAAACACGCAAAACTCCCGTTTAAAACCCGAGTGACCTAGAAAAACGTGCACAATACACTATTCATCCCGAAATCTCCCGGATGTTTCGAAAAATGTGCGGAAGGCATTATTCATCCCGGAATTTCCCGGATGTCTCGAAAAACATGTGCAATGCACTGTTCATCCAGGCACCGTCCGGAAGGCCGTCAAACTCTCAAAAATCTTCTGTTCATTTTGCAAGATGGATCTAGAGACATGGAACTGTACCAGACGAGCTCAAGCACGCCATCGCTCATCGGACTTGGGGGGACCATTGTTGGATATTGGCTTTGCCCCCAACATTTACAGAAGCCCAAACAGAAGATCTTAGGAGTTTTGGGCCTAAAGTCTTGGATCTGCCTATCTGGTCGCAGGGGCAAAATCACTATTTTACAGAGAAACAGAAAAAGCCCTAAGTCACTGGCCAACTATAAATACTAGAGGTCTTTATCAGAGCTGGGGATCCGAAATCTTGGCAATCAGAGAGAAAAAAACAATTATTTTCGTATTATTTGTGCTTAGATTTTTGATTATATTTTCCGTAAACTCTCACCTTCAATTCTACGTTAATAAAATGACCAGCTCTGATTCATCCCCATTAAAACTTGTTTTATTTATATTGTCGATTTCTTACATCAACACCAAGTAGTATTAGAGAAACAACTCAACGACGTGAACTTTATAACTCTTCAATACATAAGCTAGGTCTTCCCAAACATGTCTCCTCAATTCATTGTGACTATTAATAGAATTTCTCTAAACCAAAATCAGATTAACTCTAAATAAATTCTCTCATTGTCACACAATGAAAGGATTCAAAATTTCTTCCATGGCTCTTGTATTGTGGCTTTTAAGCCTTTTCCTTCTCCTTATAACTATTGTTCAATATCTTCAACTTTGTCATTTTCTTTTTTGCGAACTCTTATTATTTATTGTTCATATTCGAACACTCCAAAAACTTCTGAAAAAAAATTGTTTCCTCTCTTTGGTCCTAAATATTAATCCACATACAACTTAGTCCGGTAAATAAAAGTAGCCTTCTATTTTCATCACCGTTTTGTTTTCGAAGCCATTGGATATAGATTTTTTTTATCTTCTATATGGGATACAATTAAGGGAATGCATGTGCTTATAATTAATCACTAAAACAAAATATTAAATTTAATATACTGCAAAGTATTAGCCAAAAAGTGAAAGCCATTTGGATAAATTTAAATTTTTAATATTAAAATATATTACAAAAAGAAACTAAAGTGCAAAAAAGTGAAACATATTTTGTTATTATTATAAAAGAGAAGATATCTTTAATACTTAAATTAAAAAGCATAAAAAAAAACACACCAAAGAAGATCAAAAATGTTGTTTATTACAAAAGTATGGAATAAATTACAAATCATGGAAAATGCTTAAAACCAAAGTCAACATATCAACTTTAACAAAATATAATTGGAAAATTATATACTGTCAAACTTTCTATAATCGATGACTACTGACTCTATCTATCTCCCCCTGTCACGTAACCTTAACAACTATATATCGATCTTTCTGTCCTTATTTTTCTTCTTGGTTATACGTTTACCAAAATAATTAGAACAACAACAAAAAGAAACAAAAAAATAAATAAAAGAACCATAATAATAATAAGAAAGAAGATCATATATCATGTGAAGCTAAAAGCTAAAAGCCACCTCGAAACAGAGAAAACGGATAAGGCGGTGTTGTTGGTGGATTTGACTCTGCCACTCCTCCAAACGTCGATGTCTCTTTATACCTTGCTTCTCCTTGTATACTCCCACATCCTCCTCCTCCTCCTCCTCCTCCTCCTCCTCCGTTTACACTCTCCGGTAAAGACAACGTCGATGTCAACGATGATGACGTGGAAGACGAGGACGTAGAGATCATCGAGTTTGCTACTAGACCGGTCTCGTAGTTACCAAACTGTCCTTGTTGCGTTATCGGAACACACCAGCCCAACGAACTCTCCGGCGAGTGATTCCGGTAAAGATTCTCAGTTGAGGACGGAGACGGCGAAGATGAAATCACTCTAAAGACCCTACCTTCGTCTTCTTCGAGTACTTCTTCCTCCTCTGCTTTAACAGTGGAGGACATCGTGACACGACGCTTCTTCTTGTCCGAGACTAGCTTCTTTGTTCGCTCTTTCTCGAGCATCATCCTCGGGAGGAGATCAGGATCTTCCACGACTTTGTACAAGAAGGCCATCATCTGCTCCGGTCTCCTCTCTGTCGCTTCGATCCTTTGGTTCATCTTTTGAATCTCAGCTTCTAGCTCTCTTTGCTCCTCTTTCAACCGTTCGATCTCCCTCACGATCTCGCCGTCCTCCAAATCTTGACCGTACATCCCACGCGCGTGTTTCCTACGTGCTATGTTCCTTAGTAAGTGCTTCTGCCCTCTCAAGAAATGTTCGTTCGCAAACTCCCACCTGTCCGGATCCACTTTCCTAAACCCCTAAAGAAAAAAAAGAAACAAATTAGTATAGGAAGAGAAATATTTTTCCTCTGTTTCGATTTTGTCGAGAAGATGTATGAGTTTAGGTCCAAAAGTTCTGAATTTTTAACCGTACCCGAAAAAGAAAGAAAGAAAGAAAGAGTAAAGATGAATTACATAGGTATTGAGTTGGCGAACGAAGCTGCTAAAATTGTTGTGTTTGAAGTAAGCAGGCAAGATCCGTTGAGAGAAGTCGAGAGGATCAACGACTATGAAGCTGTTATGAGCAGGTCCCCAAGTGATGAGCCAATCGGTCGAAGGATCGTTGACCATCTGATAAGTTTTCACTATGAAAGGTGCGATCACGTTGTTGGTGTTGGTGTTGGTGTTGGTGTTATTATTGTCGTCCTCCATATCTATATATTTTTTTCTCTCTCTCTCTTTCTCTCTCTCGTTTTTTTATCGCTTTATATGTTTGTTGTTCGTAAAGAAATTAAGGAGCAAGCTGGTGGGTTTATATAAACAAAAAAAAAATAGCATCTTAAATTGTGAAAAATAGTAAGTATAAGTGGTTGTGACAGTGAGACTGTATTGACGTGGCTTGCTATTTTTGA
Organism: Camelina sativa; assembly: GCF_030686135.1. NCBI lineage: Eukaryota > Viridiplantae > Streptophyta > Magnoliopsida > Brassicales > Brassicaceae > Camelina > Camelina sativa. The sequence continues at coordinate 12,388,423 of NC_141880.1, read as the reverse complement.
TAACGTGGCGACTTCGTGTTTTCCTTTTACGGTGTCACGGGTGAACTAGTGGGACCTAATGCAGGTGTCCCCCCCAAAGCTTCAGGTCTTTTTTGCCCTTTTTGTTTTTGTTAATAGTATTATTTTCTTATGTGACAAGTTATTTTCTTATGTGACAAGTTAATACTATGAAATTGTTAATAGTTATGCATATCAAGCTGTGTTACGATTTTTATTCGATCGTTACTCATGAAAACTATATAGACTATAGTGTGATCTTTGTTTGTAGGAACCAGTTATTGAGATATAAGAAGAATACATAACAGCCCCACTCAGTTTGGTTTGTATAGTCTAAATAAAATTTTGTAAAGAATAAATTTAGGTGAAGCAAAGATAAATTTCTAAAATATCTTAGAAAGTGAAAAAAGAGAGAATATATATTTTTAATTAAATTCTATAATATTTGTTCTTTTTATAATTATATTTAAATACTTAGCGTAGGTATATATACAGATTTTAACTTAAAAATATCCTACTTGTCTAAAAAAAGTTCTGACCATATCTGTTAGATATATATTTATCATATGCCCTCGAATTTATCCTGAAATATCATCAAGACATTTTCTTTGTCGCATATCATTAAGACAATCTAATGACATTTTCTCTAGTCGTTATATATTGCAAACGACAGCACTAAATTCCAAGTAAACATGATGTTTATACATAGTTGAAAAAAAAACAAAACATGGTGGTCAAAGACACACTATTTTATCTGCAAAAGCTCACTATTTTATCTGCAAAAGCTCACTATTTTCGTATACATATCCATGGACTCTGGAATAAATTAGCCACGCAAGTGTCTTGCAAAGAGTTATCTAAGTATATAGGGGTATTATATAAATAAAAATTCCATAAGCATATACTATAAACAACTTCAGTCGACAAAAGATTGCTTGGTTAATAATCAAAACCCTTAGTTCCAATCAAAATCTCACGCATCAAAGGCAGTACTATTTTATTGTTTATTGTGCAAGCCACCACCGAGAAATCCAATAGCAAATCTTAAATATAAATCTTTCCTAATTATATACTGATTAATTAATCTAGAGTTAATTCAGGGGACGTGGGTCAAATGCTAACCACATATTACGTGTGTTATAATAATATATTTAGTTTGAATAAAACAGCAATTTATTGAATCAAAGCATGGTCCTTAATCCTCGAGAGGCTAAGAGACAATGACCTCCTCGTATAGGCGAGAGACAGTTTCTCCACTTTTCATTTTTTTTTAATTGTTGTCTCCTTTCTTTTTATGGGGTTAGCTATTTGTTTTGATCAATAAATATCCATCTGATCGCCAAATGGGGTTAGCTAATCCACAAGCTATAGCTTTTGTTTGTTTGATTAATAGTTTTATAGTACAATAATTTCGAAACCTAAGGGATCTTGAAATTTTTTCACAAGCGAAATGCTAGAATTTAGTAGAAAATTAGTAGTCAAGATTGATAGGTTAATTACCTCTCTATTACGACAATTGATTATAAATATTTTTTGAATAAATTCAAGATTGTCAACTAATTTATATCTTAATTATTATAGGTTCTTTGTCAACCTACAATTAACTTTTATGTTTCTAATTTGATTACTTATTAAATATTGAGAGGAGCAATTAAAAAGTAATCGGAGACATCTCTCCCCCACTTCGTAACTTTTGTTGTCCCTAACGAAATAATAAAGTAGAGCAAGATAGTGTATACTGTTTAACACTAAGACGGTGACGTGGTCTGGCTTTTGTAATAACGTGGCAAGTTCATGTTTTGCTAGTTTTACAAAAAAAAAAAGTTCATGTTTTGCTTTCATGCTACTGTCACGGGACAAATATGGAACCCATGCAGATGCAGGTGCCTCAAAAGCCTTAGGTCAATTGCTTTACTTAGGTGGCAAGTTTGGTCCCAGCCATTGTGCGAGATATTTTCAAGAGAGGACGATCGAGCGTGTGGGTGTGTGGGATACTGACATGGTCCGCACTGGCTAGTGACAAAGGAACGAGTAATGACTTGACACGTTGTGTAGAATCTTTTTAGCTGGCGATTCACACTCCACTACTCGAGTGTTTTTTTTCTCTCTTCTGGATTGTTTATTACTTACGTTGTTTAATTCAGGTATATACGAACATAATTTAAGTATAATCGCAGATAAAAAAATATTGATGTAGTACGGATAAGATAGTTTAGTAGTGAATTATATACATCCTTTCATACGTCATGGAGAAAAAGAGCACCCCAAAGAGAGTGCAAGATTATTATTTTTTAAAGAAATTTGTCAATTTATAAAAAAAAAATTGGCAAAAGTAACACACAAAAAAATTATATTTAACTTGGTAACCATTATAACCATCAAAAGGTTATATAAGATATATTTTGTGTATTATTGACAATTTTATATTTCTTACCATCACCCTTACACCATCATCACCATCCACCCCATCACTCCAACTACCGCTCCGGCCAGCCACCGCCCACAATCGCCCACCACTCCGACCACCGCTCCGGCCAGCCACCACCGTCCAACCATTTCCGGCCAACCACTTCCGGCCAGCCACCGTCGGCCAGCCATCGCCATCCAACCACCTCCGACCAACCACCTTCGGCCAACCATCTTTGGCCAACCACCTTCGGCCTACCACCTTCGGCCTACCACCGTCGGCCTACCACCGTCGGCCTACCACCATCGGCCAACTACCTCCGGCCACCATCTCTAACTACCACCTCCGGCCATCATCTCTGGCCACCGGTCTCCGGTCACTGCCACTGGCCACCAATTCCGACAAACAACCACCACTGCCTCCACAACCATTGATAATTTTCCACTGTCCTCATCCTAATCTTCTATTTTTTTAAATAGAGTGTTATTTACAACTATAGTTTTTTTGTTTTGGTTATTGGACTAATTCACCCTTTACACTATAAGAAATATGCCCATTGTTAGCACACGAAAAACACCATTATATCGTTTTGATATCGATTTCGTAAACGCTGTCTTTGCCGGTGCTATCTTAGAGGAGGCACATACAATAGTGCTTTTTACCTATGCTATTAATTGTCAATATATAATAGCGTCATAATATTGCTATAATAATATTATTAGTAGCGTCTTTTATTTACTATAATGGAGTTAATAGTAGCAGAATATTTATAATATGTTTTTATCTATTGTAGCTATGTATGTTTGCTATAATTTATTTTCTCATTGCAAAAAATTAACACTATAATTTAGTTTTACGTAGCTGTGATTTTTTGTTATGTTCTATAATCGATATTTATATATATAGATATATCCAATATTTATATTATATATATATATATATACATATTATATAATTCTTTGCAAGAAATTAAATTTAGAAGAACTTTATTGTAGACTAAAAATACCATACATAAAATTCAAGTGTACAAGTCTGAAAACAACACTCATTGATCTAACCATTCAAGTACCAAGTCTCAACCAAACGTTCAAGCATGAAAAAAAAAGAAAGTTATAGTGCTCCTTACTCCAACAGCTTAGACGATGATTACTTTGTCCGTTGGCCATGCAATGGTGGTACCTATTGCATCTTCCATACACTCAATCTGAGAAGAAGACCTCCAAACAGCGGCATCATTGACCTTTACTACGTTTATCCATACACGAACTCCATCAGGGAACAAAGGAACAAAGTGAACTGTTATGTCAGGATTGTTTGAAGACCATCTTCCTTCAGCAACCACCCTTTTATTGCCAGTAACATCCATCAACATGCACTTCTTATTTTCGTTGACAACACCGTCTGTAGGACTTTTATGCTGCAATGTTTTCCCGAAAAGAAGTACTTAGTCACTGCTTTAAAACTATCAAAATTAACCATCACATATCTTTGTACAGAAATGATAGATGTTACCTGAAATTGTTGAGTAGGAGACTGTGAAAAGGATTGTGAATCCTTCTGAGGTTTCTTCAAAGGAGCTGTGGGTGTTCCTGCAGAATCTGGTTGAAAAGGAGACACTGAACGTGCTGGTGTTTCACTGTTTAGTCCGCATAACGTTACTTTGTGCGCAGGCCATGCTATAAAAGTCTTCAAACAGTCCTCAAGGATTGTCAGTTTAGAATTGGGCCTCCATAGAAATGTTTCAGGTTCATGCACAACATCTAGGAATATTTTAACAGCTTTTGGTCCAATAGGAACTCCATTAACCAATGCGTCCTTATCGCTGCTTTGCCACCGACCTTCTGCCACAAGTTCTTCATCATTTGTTCCCCAATGTAGTAGTCTGCAGTAGTTGATAGATTCTGGGCTTGGACTCTAATAAACATACACAGAGAAGAAGATGATTATGGCTATCTGAAATGTAAAATTAATGGTAAACATATGAAAGAAACTCAAACCGTACCTTAGGATCAATGTCTTCTTCTGGTATCGCGTCGTCTATAACAACAGTAAAATTATGAGGCCATGCAATCATTGATCCAACTACTTCCCCAACAATATTCATCTTAACAAGTAAACATCATGCTATTACCAGGTTGCTGTGGCCCATGAATCAACAAGCTTAGCATGATGTTCTCCTTCTTCATACATAGGTCAAGAGCCATATTATAATTCACTAGCAAAACTGGCCAACAACTGTATCTGCTGTTCTAAATATTGAAAGGGTGAAATCCATCAGTCGAAAGTCCCAGACGGATGTTCCTTGGTTCAGCAGCAAACGCAGGGTATTTGGCATTCATCTGATCCCATGTAACAGAATCTACAGGGTGACGCAGTTTTCCATCACTACTCTTGTTTGAAAAATGCCATCGCAGGTCCTTGGCAAGTTGCTCAGACCTAAACATCCTCTTCAGTCGCGGTATAATTGGAGAGTACCGTAAAACTTTCTGGGGGACACCTTTCTTTATCTGACTAGTGTGCATGTTTACCTTCCATCTCGACGCCTTAGGACAATTGTCAAGCTTCTTCAACTTTTTCCTGAATAGACAACAACCATTAACACAAGCATGAATCTTCTGATAACCCATATCAAAAGACTTGAGAAACTTCTTCACTTCATACATTGAGGTATGTAGAACATTCTCCTCCGGTAACATGTCTGGCAAAGTCCTTAGAAGATCGTTGAAGCTTTTGTCTGACCAGCCATTTTCTATCTTGATTCTGTACAGTGAAACAATGGCTGATAATTTGCTATGATTTGCACACGTAGGGTATAAAGGAGTTTCAGCATCTGCTAGTTTTGCAAGGAACTCGTCCTCTTTCTTGTCATCGGCCTCACCCTCAGCATCATCCACTAATTGACCCTGACCAGCTAACTCTGCATCTAAGTATTCAACAGCTCTGTATAACTCTAAAACCTCTTCATTCCACTGACTTTGCTGTCTACTGAAACCACTTCTCCATGATGATACCACTCCCTCTGTATCTTGTAAGCCTCGTCCATTCCCTTACTTACTAGGTGATCTACTACTACACTGCCTAAATGTCGATCAACATTGTGACAGTCCGTACATGGTCATATTACCAACTGATCAGATCCTCCTATAGCATCAGTAACCTCTTTAACAAAATTTAAAGCACCAATCTCATAAGCAGGATCAATCCTTCAGTGCATGCCATTGAAAACAAAACAAACTAAATCAGACATGCACAAATTAACCACTTACCATATAATTTATTTATGAAAAAAGTAATTACCTGCATAGATGAACCCATCTCTTCTCCACCATTTTATATGTTACCCTTATTGAGAACCGTCCATTCAGTAATTAAAACCAGCATGATTCATACAGAAACACAGTACATGTGCAATCCACAAAACAATTAAATTCACAATAAAGTTTTGTTTAACTAAACACAAAACTTATCAAGCTCTAAACCGCGAATACATAAAGAAATTACTGACAAGGACTAACCTATTGAAATTGGGTGAAATCCAGAAAAAAATTTCTCCAAACCGCGAGTACCAAAACCTCCAAATAGAGAACCCAAATTACTGACAAATCTCGATATAAGACAGATCTAAACTTCAAATCCCTAAATAAGATAGAACCCTAACCATGAAATCTCTAAATAAAACAGATCTAAACTTGAAATCAGAAGAATCCTAATTGAGAAAACACTGAATCGAAAAATCTAATGAAACAAACCGACTGAAATGCGAATCATCGGCGGAGAAGATTGTTAACAGAGGAGCTTTGTCGGCAGATAAGATCTCACTGACAAAGGAGCTTCGTCTTTGATGAAGATATGGACCGTCGTCGACTCGTCGGCGCCTCGGCAGAGAGCTCGATGAAATGAGAGATGAAGTGAGACTTGGTTTTATTTTTTCATTCTAAGTTTTAACTAAAATTTTATTAAGTCTCGCGGGTGGAGAGGGAAAAAGTCAGTTTTACTAAAATTTTACTAAGTCTTGGGCGAAAATACTGATTTTTGGTTCGCGCTTACATATTTTTATGTTTGGCGTTTTAAAAGCGCCATTAGACCTCCATTTTAAAAAGTTTATCAACGAGAACATTTGCGAAAACTGCGCTATATTATTCTACTATTAATGTCCATATTTCTTGTAGTGTTATAAAATCATATTTTTTTCTTTCAAATAAAAGCATTCTTCAAGTTGGTTATAGACTTATAATTCTATTTACTCAGCCTTGTTCATTTGATAGACATATCAAACACCAACAAACAACAACCAGTGACACGTTAAATGGTTCGTTTTGAAATCGCTGACATTGATCAGTATATTGGTTCGTTTGGCTGTTTTGTTATTGATTGTTTCTTTTTTGTCATCTGATTTTATATATATTGCATAAACAGCAAGACAACCTTACAAAGCAACAAGGAAACCTATGGACTCATATACAAAAAACAGCCCAATTAACCTACACTAAGTCATTTGAGTAAACATGACCTTTACAAAAGAATAAGCTCCCAGAGCCAAACAACACTTCCTTACTAACAAGTCAATTAGAAGAAACAACTCTCTCATTCTCAAAAATACCAGTTAACCAAGAAGGAAACCCCATCGCCACATAAGAGTTGAGGCGAAATTCATGAGTAACACTTTGACCAATGAGATGAGCTCTCTTTGTTGTCTCAATCTCCAAAACCACTTTCCATTCGAAAAAACCATCCAAAACGTTTTGTTATTTGTTTAGTTGTTATTGCTGATTTTTCATTTCAAACTTTTTAATGTATTTACTGCTATATGATTTTTAGATGAAAAATGTAAATTTTGTAAAATATATATCAATAGAACAATAATTATAATTAACAAAATATACAACAATAATATTGATTCAAACAAATAACTATTACATGTTTAATAACAAAAATAGTAATACAGTAACATATGTTTTCTACCAATCTCACCGGTGATGATTTCAAATAAGTTTTCCATAATTTCATCATTGATAACTCATATAGAAAATTTTCACTTTGAGCATGATATTCTTTAGTCTTCTGCCAACTTACAAAATCATAATCTTCTTGATGTGATTAACTTATGAAGTTGTGTAGTATCACTTTCTCCGTTGGAATTTCCACCCACTTAGACAAAACTATATGTAGAATGCGAATGGTTTAATATTCATTATTTTGCTTTATATATTCTAATTTTCTTTTACTCATTGATTGCAAACTCGATTATTTCATGTTAAACGACGTTCGAGTGTTTTTGGTGGTTTTCTCCATATAATATGATCAAGATGGTATATTAGACTCTACGATATGCATACCACTATATCATGTCTTTGTGGGATATTTAGAGTCAACAAAAACTAATTTTGATTTTATGGATGAGAAAAAAACTTTTATATTGTGTTTTCTACATAATACTCCTACATATGCATTTATAACATCATATCAAAGTTACATATGACAAAAACACTCATCATATGTTTCCTTTGTTACCTTAGATTCTTCATTTTTACTAGGAGAGTAAACAGATTATGGGTTATAGATAGTGTTGTAATATAGCTTTTAAGAAATGGTCCATCATCATTCCTAACAACTAATTTATTTTTGTCAAACTATCATTCTCATGGTATTATTGCAAACTTGAGAACAATTAAAACTTTATCAAGTTTCCTAATAATCTGATACGTCAACTATAAAAGAATCAATTGATGCACTATGAGAATATGTCCTTCAAAAAAATCCATTAAGAATAATTGATACAGTAACTACACTAGAACTGTCATCACTCTCCAACATTCATTCCAATAACTCATTCTTACGCACAAAAATTGTATTTGGTGGAAAACATGTTTCCAAATTAGGAAGTAGCGGTTGAATGTGACCATTTCCTCATAAACAATTTATTTTGTTCATTTGTATTTATTCGTTTTTTTTTTGTGTTATATGTTTTTGGAGCAGGTAGACAAAAATAAATGTTTGATCAATACTACATACTTAACTTTTTTATCATATAAAATTGTGCAAGTGATTAGATGGTCCAAGACAAGACAACATCACTTCAAAATTTCAATATTTGGTGAAACTGAGATTATCAAATATGTTAAAGAGGTTATTACTTTAAAAACAATCTTTAGAAAAAAAACTCTATTCACAGCCCAAAAATTGAGATTGTTTTAAGGTTTTAGAAGACTATTTATATTCACAGTTCTCATATTTCGTTCTCTAGAACTGTATGTAGACATAGCTAAACAATGTGTCTAGATATGTATACATGAGAGGAGAATTTAATCTAACTTCATTGGTTCGAAATTGTTATGAATCATTTATCATTTAATTTTCACTCTTTTTTTTTGATTATTTTGGTGTAGTTTTCATCCAGTTATAAATTACATACATGGTAATCAAAAAATATACCTTGTATATTAACTGATCAGCGATGGAGAGAGAAAATAGGCAAAAAAAAAAAAAAAGACGGCGAAATGGGATCTGAAGCTGTTGTGCGCGGCGAACTGGAAGAAGATCAGGAGAAAAAGGGTTTCTTTGGATTTCTTAATCAACATTTGGATCTCTGAATCTGAAGCTGATCATGTCCTAAGAAGATCTGTCGTCTTTTCTATGTTGCAAGATCAATGTTTTCATTAAAATGAAAAATAAATGTTGAAAAAAAAAATATTAATAGAGAAAATATTAATATAGAGAAAAATGAGAAGGAAAAAATAAAAGTAAAAAAGTAAATGTTATAATTGAAAGGATGTTGTAAAACACGGATGGTGGATTACCATAACCGGTCCATACTCGTTCCGTATTCGGTCTATGTACGTCCAAGACAATAAAGTCCATCGGCCACCTCCTTTAGTCTAGGTTGGTTTAGATTTCCTAATGTACTTGGGCTTTGCCCTTCACTATATATATGTAATGTTCTATTGAATCATAAATAATAAAACAAGAGAAAACCTCCTTCGAGTTTCTCTAGTTTACAACACGTTATCAGCACGAGTTTTCCCTAAACTCCAACTGAGAAAAACCCTAAAACCCTAAGCCACCGCCGCACACAAAATCCCTTGCTCGTCCATACTCGACGATCGGTTCCTGTCCTCAATCCGTCCGAGTCCGTTCGTGTTCGGCGATCAGTTCTTGTCCGGGGCCGAGGTTCGTGATCAAGTTAAAGGTAAAACCGAGGTCTTTAGCTCCCGGTTCAAATCCATTCAACCTCCAAACGGTAGAAGAAATGGCCGAGGACAAAAACATACTTGTGGTGGATAGTGGATCCAACCACACAATTTTGATGTGTAAGCTAATAATAAACTCTAAAGGGCACACTCTAAAAGAGAGAAGAGTTATTCCTAAAAATCGCACGTGTGTAGCATGTGCTCAAGGAAAACTCATTGTGAGGCCATCACCAGTAAAAGTCACTAAAGAGACTTTAAATTTTCTGGAAAGGATACAAGGAGATATATGTGGACCAATACACCCACCATGTGGGACGTTTAGATACTTTATGGTTCTAATCGACGTATCGACCAGATGGTCGCATGTTTGTCTATTGCCAACTAGAAACCTTGCGTTTGCTAGATTGCTGGCCCAGATTATACGGCTAAGAGCCCATTTTCCAGATTTTCCACTTAAGACTATACGTCTAGATAATGCTGGTGAATTTACATCCCAAGCGTTTAATGAATATTGTATGTCCATGGGGGTGAGTGTGGAACATCCTGTGACACATGTCCATACACAAAATGGATGAGCTGAATCCTTCATTAAACGGATCCAATTGATTGTTCGACCATTACTAATGAGGTCGCAGCTTCATGTGTCGGCTTGGGGATACGCAATATTACATGCAGCAGAGCTTATATGTATCAGGCCATCTAGTGAACATAAATATTCACCATCCCAACTATTAACGGGTCATGAGCCAGACATATCCCATCTCAAAACATTCGGGTGTGCCGTTTATGTACCGATTGCTCCACCACAAAGAACTAAGATGGGACCTCAAAGGAGGATGGGAATATATATTGGATATGATTCTCTCACCATTATTAAGTATCTTGAGACAACTACGGGTGATTTATTTAAGGCCAGATACGCGGACTGTCAGTTTGATGAAACCGACTTTCCCAAATTAGGTGGAGAGACAAGCAAGCTGGTCAAAGAAATTTCATAGAATCAAACATCCTTAAATTGGCAAAATCCTCGGACTCTAGCCTGTGATGCAGAGGTCCTAAAGATAATACATTTGCAATCAATTGCCAGATTCCTTTGCTGACCCTACGAGAGTATTAAAATCGTACATACCAGCTTGTAATGTACCAGTACGTATTGATGTTCGAAAGGAACACAATAATCAAGTTGCTACAACGTCTAAGACCCGTTTGAAACGTGGTAGACCAATAGGTTCCAAAGATAAGAACCCTCAAAATCTAAGAAAGGTGCAAATGAAACCGAGGTTAAAGAGATAACGGACATGGCCGCGGCAAATCCTAAGGTACCAAATGAGGTTTGGGACGCTGAACCTCAAGGTCCTGATGGTATTGATAATAATGAGATCTCAATCAATTATATCATGTCTGGAATACAACGGAACATAAAAGATGTCGACATTGATGAAATATTTGCATACAAGGTAGCACTTGAAATAAATGAGGATCATGAACCATCGTCCATTTTAGAGTGCACTCAAAGACCAGAATGGTTAAAATGGAAAGAAGCTATCAACTTGGAATTAAGTTCATTAAAGAAAAGGAATGTGTTTGGTCCGATCTTAAGGACACCATCCGATATAAAGCCAGTAGGACATAAATGGGTCTTTGTAAGGAAGAGAAATGAGAATAATGAAATCGTGTAATATAAAGTACGGCTTGTAGCACAAGGATTCTCTCAAAAGACCCGGAATAGATTATGAGGAGACATACTCCCCTGTGATGGATGCAACGACTTTTAGATTTCTAATAAGTCTGGCTATAAAAGAAAAACTGGATTTGCGGTTAATGGATGTTGTAACCGCATACTTATATGGTCCACTGGATAATGAGATATATATGAGATTACCAGAGGGTATTGAGCTCAAAGATAAGAGCGGTTCTCGAGAATAATACTGCATAAGGCTAAACAAATCACTTTATGGACTGAAACAAAGTGGGCGTATGTGGTACAATAGACTAAGTGAGTACCTAGCCAAAGAGGGCTATAAGAATGATCCTATCAGTCCATGTATATTTATAAAGAAGTTTGCAAACAAAGGATTTGTCATAATAGCAGTATATGTGGATGATTTGAATATCCTAGGAACCTCTGGAGAAATCGCCCAAACAGTCGGATATCTAAAGAAAGAATTCGAGATGAAAGACCTAGGCAAGACAAAATTCTGTTTGGGATTGCAGCTTGAGTATATAAATGATGGAATCATTATTCCATCAAATGGCATATACAGAAAAGGTACTCAAGAGATTTAATATGGACCAAGCTCACCCATTGCCTAGCCCAATGGTTGTGAGGAGCCTTGATTTGGATAAAGATCCATTTGGTCCAAAGAAGGCCGATGAATAAATTCTCGGACCAAAAGTGCAATACCTCAGTGCAATAGGAGCGTTAATGTTCTTGGCTAGCAACACTAGACCAGACATATGTTTTGCCGTGAACCTCCTAGCAAGATTTAGCTCTTGTCCAACCCAAAGGCACTGGAACGATATTAAACATGTGTTGCGTTACCTACAAGGAATGCTTGATTTGGGTTTATATTATACTAACTATAACAAAGAAGGTTTAGTTGGTTTTGCTGATGCAGGTTATCTATCGGATCCGCACAATGCTAGGTCTCAAACCGGCTATGTCTTTACACACGGTGGTAAAGCTATTTCGTGGCGTTCTATGAAGTAAACCATTGCAGCTACTTCTTCTAATCATGACGAAATCTTAGCAATGCATGAAGCCAGCCATGAGTGTGTATGGTTGAGGTTGATGACTCAACATATCAGGACAGATTGTGGCATGGCCGACGATAAGGAAGCTACGGTTATCTACGAAGATAATACGGCCTGCATCGCACAGCTTAAGGAAGGATACATCAAGGGAGATCGGACAAAGCATATTGTGCCCAAGTTCTTCTTCACACATGAACTACAAAAGGCCGGAGAAGTTCAAGTGGTACAAGTTGAGTCTAGCGAAAATTCAGCCGATCTCTTCACCAAATCTTTACCGACATCAACATTCAAGAAGCTCACACACCAGATTGGAATGCGGAGACTTAAGGACTTCTAGGGATGCTTGGAACAGGGGGAGTAATGTGTGATGTACTCTTTTTCCTTCACCATGGTTTTGTCCCAATGGGTTTTCCTGGTAAGGTTTTAATGAGGCAGCACCCCCAAGCGCATTACAGAGATCCTACTTAGCATTTGCACGGTTATGTCATCCAAGGGGGAGTGTTATAAAACACGGATGGTGGATTACCATAACCGGCCCATACTCGGTCCGTACTCGGCCCATGTACGTCCAAGACAATAAGGCCCATCGGCCACCTCCTTTAGTCTAGGTCGGTTTAGACTTCCTAATGTACTTGGGCTTTACCCTTCACTATATATATGTAATGTTCTATTGAATCATAAATAATAAGATAAGAGAAAACCTCCTTTGAGTTTCTCTAGTTTACAACAAATGAGAGTTAAAATTGAGTTTAGTTAGATTAGGGGATAATATGTAATTTTACATGGTCAAAAAGTAGGTGGATACTTTATTAAAGTTGAATAAGTTGGATGTATATACTATTTTCTGATAATGTTGGGCCAATTAGTTTTGGGCCCATAAATTATTGGGACTTGAGAATTTTTTATCCAAAAATCTTTCCCCGCCATTGCCAAAATCACTTTTGCCCCCAAATCTTTTTTTTAATCAGAAGCTGTAGAGAGTCTAGAGACGAAGACGAAGAAGACATTTATTTTTCTCAATCATTGGCTCAAGCAGCGAGGTTAAGCATGCAAATGCACAAAGAGCTAAATCTTCTCCTCTCCGATCCACCTCACGGCGCTTCGTTTCCACATCTCTCTTCCGCCGCCGCTGGCTCCGGCGATCTCTCCACTTTCTCAACCATCGATGCTCGTAAGCCTTTTCTTCAATTCGCGTGATTGAATTAATCTCTTCCTCTTCTCTGTGCTTTAACCTGTTTTTGAGTTTTTTTTTTTGTCGTGTTTGGTTTTGGTTTTCCCAAGAAATCGAAGGTCCTGAAGATACAATATATGCTAATGGAATCTTCAATGTGAAGATTCAAATCCCTGAGAGGTAATCTATCAAACTCTTTTTGTTTGTGTTGGTTCTAATGTGAATTTTGTTAAATCAGATATCCATATCAGCCACCAATTGTGGCCTTTGCTACTCCGATTTATCACCCAAACATGGATAACAGTGGCCGGATTTTTCTTGACATCCTATATCTCCCTCCCAAGGTTAGATAGAGACTTTGTTTCACCAATTGTGTTGTTAAATTGAAGTTCTTGGCTATTAGAGAATACTTGAAAGGTAGATACTCATCAGTATTAGTGATGGAATACATGAATGCTCATGTTATGTAATAACTGTGTATAGTTTTCTGATAGGGTGCTTGGCAACCATCATTGAATATCTCAACAGTTTTGACTAGCATAAGGTTGCTACTTGGTGAACCAAATCCGGATGATGGTTTGATGTGTGAAGTAGTAAGTCTACTCTTTTGTTAGACATTTATTTTCTCTGAGATTTTGCGTTTTGTTTCTTTTAAAGTTTATTTTTTTGTTTACAAAGCAGGGAGTATAAATACAATAGACAGACTTTTGATTATAAGGCAAAAGAGATGACTGATAAATATGCTAAGGTTAAGACTGATGGATGCAGAAGCACATACTTTGTTATACTTATATATTCTTCATAAAATATGATTCTTCAGTGAGCTTTTATGTTAAATGATGATTTTGTTTCTTTAGAATCATGGAGATGAGAAGGCTTGTGAAAGTAGAAATAGTGTTTTAGCTGGTAATGACGATGGGATTAAGCTGAAGTTGACAGTGGAATATTGTGACACTGCAGCAAAAGCTCGACGAGAGGATGGAAATGGGAAGAGAAAAGCTGTGATTGGTTCTGGCGAGGCGAACACATTTGGTAATGATGGGATGAAAACGAGCAGGAAGAAGTTATCTCTTGCCTTGCCTCCTCAATCTCAAAAGAAAGACTTGTGTGGTGAAGAAGAGCTCACAAATGGAGTTTCAGCTGCTTATAAAGAAAACAAGAAACCAAATTCAAATGGAAAGAAGCTTTCTCTGGGGTTAAAGCAGCCATGTAAGGATACCTTGACGAGTTTTCAAACTTCTGCTGCAAAGAGTGAGAACAATAGACAAAACCGAGTTGCAGAGTTGAGTGAGGTTAGCAAAACCAAGGTAGTACATGCGCAAACTGAAACAGAACTGGAAATGAATCAAAATGAAAATGCAAGAAGTCGAGGTGAGTTTGAGAACTTGGTGTTATGAGCCGACATTGATCTAGTGATTGGAGCCGTGATTGAAATTAGAACAAGAGATTTAAAAGCTAACTTCCCTTTAACCCAACTCTCTCTTTTGAGAATTAGGTTAATTGTTGGAAGCTTGGAATTCTCATTAGCATAAGAGGGTTCTTATATAGAACCTTACAAACCAACCTATCTCTCCTATTAAAAGGAAACTATATAAAACCTTAAATCTAATTAAAAGGGAATAACAACATAATTCTAATAGCATATCAAAACCTAAATAATCATATCATTACTCCCATCTTCCACTTGAAGCTTGTCCTCAAGCTTCAGCTCATGGCATGTCCTCCTCTTCAATTGGTTCGTCGTCTTGATTAGCACCATCATTGACTACTGTGATCTGAAAAAGAACTGGTTTGCAAACATGCCCTCGGGTGAAGAATTCATCACAATTGAAGCAGAGACCTTTTGCTCGTCGCTCTTCCATTTTTGTGGTGGTCAATTTCTTCTAAAGCAGTTGTTGAGGAGCCGGTTTCTCTTCTGTTTGTTGGGGCAACTGAGCTTCCTTGTCTTTTCCACCCTTGGAGCTCTAACGATTTCTTGTCCTAGGGAACAAGACCGAGTGTTGAGCTATTGGTGCCAAATGTCCTCCAAACGTCCGTGTCCGCTTGTTATTATCGATCTTGTAATCATTATCTCGAGCATATTCCATTTCTTTAAAAATGGTCTCAGGACGGAGATACTCGACTTCCTTCCTTAAACTATCTGTCAGTCCAACGCAAAACTGCCACAGTTGTTGGTCTCCAATTAGTCTCGTTTGCCTTCCCAAACATTCCTCAAACTGGTTACAATACTCATCAATTGTTCCCGTATGTCGTAGATTATATAACTCTCCAATTGGATTCACGGCATCGGCCTTTCCAAAACGACTTTTACAAATCCTCTTCAATTCAGCCTAGCCTAGCCTATGCGTGAATAACCTTCTCAAATTGTTGTGCCAGTGATACGCTTTACCAGTCAAGACAAAGGTTGCTTGGCAAACTCTTGCATCGTCATTGAAGATACCTTGATCTTCGAAATAATCTTCACACTTTTGTAACCACTCAATTGCGTTAGCTGTACCATTGTAAGGTGGAAAGTCCATCCTTGATGGTGGCACCATAACTCTATCAGCCTCTTCCCTTCCACTTTCTCTAGAGCTCTTCCAACCAATTCCTTTTTGCACTCTAATATCTCATGTCACGTAACTGGTTGTTTCTTCTTCTTCTTGGACATCTCCAATTAGTCGAACTGGCCATTCTCCTCCCCCGTCAGCCAAGCGGTGACCACACTCTCTTCCCACGGAGCGTTTAGTCCATGGCCCTCCTGAAGAAACCCTTCTTTGATCGCTTATCAAACCTATGTTATCTTGAGATGTTCCCTTGTTTAGTTTGCTTTTCGATATAGAGACTTCTTCTTTTCCTTCATCTATCTCGTCTTTAGCCACAACTAACGAAAGAGCTTCAAATTTTTTTGTGTTTTCTCCTTTTTCTGTCATAAAGCTCTCTTGGAGTTTTTTTTGTGTTTTTCACAAAGTTCCTCACGAAGTTCTTCTATCCTTGATTTAGTCTGCTCTCTCTCCTCTTGCTGGGCTGCAACAATGGATTCCAGAGCCGCCTGTTGTGCCTTTGTTGCCTTTTGCAGATCCTTGGTGTTAGCCTTCATCGGAGTTAACTTCTCGTTGATCTTGTTAATGTCAGCTTTCAGCTCCGTTTTCATTGATTCCATCGCTTCAAACAGTTTTGCTTCCATCGCTTCAAGCAGTTTTGTGAGTAGAGCTTGAATGGATCCAGTCTTTCCCATTGAATCGTCTTGCTCCGATACCAATTTGTTATGAGCCGACTTTGATCTAGTGATTGGAGCCGTGATTGAAACTAGAACAAGAGATTTAAGAGCTAACTTCCCTTTAACCCAACTCTCTCCTTGAGAATTAGGTTAATTGTTGGAAGTTTTGAATTTTCATTAGCATAAGAGGGTTCTTATATAGAACCTTACAAACCGACCTATCTCTCCTATTAAAAGGAAACTATATAAAACCTTAAATCTAATTAAAAAGGAGTAACACCATAATTCTAATAGCATATCAAAACCTAATAATCATATCACTCGGTCTTGGAAGAAACAGCAGTACTTGAATCCATTGTTGTTCTAGACAGTGATGATAGTGGAGAAGAAGAAACAGTCTCTTCATGGTCAAGGTTATCACTGGCAAGAGGAAGAAGAGGCCTCAAGTGTAGACCTTAAAAAGTGACGAAAACTGTTTTGTTGTTTTTTTGGGTGGAATCAAAGCTTTCAGATTAATTTTTTCTTAAGCTTATGGTTATTAGTCTTGAAATGTAAATGGGAATCTTGTTCTGTCTTTGATAAAGTCTATGAAGTATCGATGGATAAAGTCTTATTGATAAGAGTAGATTAGAATGAACTTTTTAGAAATTAGAAACACCAACATTTGTTTAAGCCAACATTGCAGATTCCATCTTTGGGACATGTAAAGAGACAATCGAAGTCCTTCTTGCACGGTATGTTGGTATAACTGCCGCCGGCGTAACTTGAACTTCCGGCGAAATCCTCTAGTTTCCTCTTCTCATCAGCTCCACGTAGCTCTCTTGCTTCTGCTCCAACATCTTCTCCATCATTTGCATATGCAACACATCATCATCTCTTCATTAGTTCCTCACTACTTTTTTGTTAAATGGAATGTAAAAAATTTGATTGATGTCTCTATGCATTATAAATTTTATATTAAAACTAAATTAAATGAAAAATAAAATAGTAAGAAAAATTGTATTGAACCTTTTCATCATTTTGTTTAGATAAAAAAAACACTTCCTAGATGTGATGACCAGAATGAAAACCAAGAGCGAAAGCTTGAGAGAAACGTTCTTCATTTTCAATCTATTTAGGAAATTTTCTACTATAAAATTGGAATATCTTGAAAGTTTGATACTGCTCGAGTGCGCATATATATATCTTTATAATTTGGCAAGTCTAATCCTGTTTTTTTTTTTTTTTTTTTAATCTAGAATTTTATTGATAGAATTTTGTGGAGTACACAGGTGAAATACAAACTTATGCCTGCCAAAACAAAATTTACCCAAAGTCTAATGTCCAAAAGAGGGAAGCAAAGATCGATACTAAAAAGCTAAAAATATACAAAGATAGAAGAAGATCCCCATTTGCAAGACAAACCTAAACTGAAAAACCCGATACAAAGGAAACAAACTAAATCCATCAAGGAAAACAATCTATTCTTAATAAAAGATTTTAGATTTTATCAAATATACAGTGAGTAATAAAAGATTTTAGATTTCCTTTTTAAACCTATTTACATACTTGAAAGACTATTAAGAGTTATTTGATTTCTCAAAAGTGGGAAAGAATCTACATAAAAACAGAATATGAAATCTTTAGTAACTATCACAATTCAAAAGTTTCATTGAGTGTATCTAGTCTAGGCATTCGGGTACCCGCTTGAGTTCGGATTGGATATTTCGGATTTTTGGGTTTAG
The DNA here is from genome assembly GCF_030686135.1 of Camelina sativa. NCBI lineage: Eukaryota > Viridiplantae > Streptophyta > Magnoliopsida > Brassicales > Brassicaceae > Camelina > Camelina sativa. The sequence continues at coordinate 12,369,984 of NC_141880.1, read as the reverse complement.
AGATATATGACCCGTTCGGGTATTTCTAGACTTCGGGTTTGGATCGGGTTTGGTTCGTGTATTTCGGATTCGAATTCGGATTACCCGAAATTCAAAAAACTCAAAATTTTAGTATCTAATTTAATTCGAATTATTCAATAATACGCAATATTTCTAAAAATTTAGAGTATTTAACCAAATTTTCTAATAAACAGTTTAAATACTTCAAATTATCAAAAATATCTAAAAATCTGAATATTTTGGACACTTATATTATTAAAATTATAAATATTACTAATATATTATTACTATATATTAAAAATATGGGTATATTCGAATACCCGTTCGGATTTCGGTTCGGATCAGGTTCGGGTTCGGATTTTTGGATTTAGAGATTTAGAGCACGTTCCGGTATTTTACAATTTCGGATACGGATTCGGATCGGGTTTTTCGGGTTGGTTCCGGGTATTTTGTCCAGGCCTATGTGTATCTATCTAATATTCCAAGTGATTTGAGTTTTTATGAGATTTTAAATGATTTTGATGATTTCAAGTAAGTTGATATAATTTAGTGTAATATTTTTTCAAATCCTACATAAAATCATGAGATTTGATACCAATCTGACAGTGGACTTTAAGATAGATTTTTAAATCATTAATTCAATAAAAGTGGATTCAGAAGATTTTTAAAATTTATGATTAAATAATATAAGATTTGTAAATTTTTGACAAATCATTTAAAATGTGAAGTTGAATATACCATTTTATCCTTAGATATTAATAGTAGAGAATCTTCTATAACTTTTCTTTTTCTTCCTATTTTCACCATAGGAAGGAAAGTAAAAAATTAAAAAATTACTTGTACTAACTCATCCCCAAATAAATCTCCTACTTTGCATTGACTTTGTAGATTGAAGTTTCAACGTTAATCAAAAGTGACGTGTCTTTAAACAAACAGATTTGAGACTTTTAAAAATATCCAAATTCTTTTTTAATGTAATGATTTAGTCTTTAACTATGGAAACTAATTTGGTCCACTGATGGTCTAAAGATTTGTGTGTTTTGTTTTGTCTGTAATTATTTCATTCCACGCGCCAAAAGTGCGTGTCTACTCTTTACACGATGATGAACTCTTTTATCATAATATATAAATTTTGGATTTTTACTGAATTGAGTTGGTTTCTTATGTTGACTTTAATCTAATAACAGAGGACGAAAGATCAGAGCTTTCTACAAACTATGGAAGCAGAAGAAAGTACCCAAGATATCATCATCGTCAGAGCTGGAATCTCCGGCCTTGCCACCGCACTTGGGCTCCATAGGTATGCGTGTGTGTCAAAAGTATACGTTATATAGTCCATGTAAGTTAATTAATCGAAGTTGTGGTTACAGACTTGGGATCAGAAGCATAGTGTTGGAATCTTCTGAGAATCTGAGAGCCACAGGATTTGCAATCTCCTTATATTTCAATGCTTGGAAGGCCATGGAAGCTCTCGGTATCTCTCAGCATGTTCGTAGTCTCGGGTGATCGTTTCCAAGGGTAACTAATAATTAAAACACTGTTACGATTAATAGCAACTATGAACTTATTATTTAGTTGACCTTTGATGCAGATGGGTGGTCACACCCATTTCTTCAGGGAATCCTCCTAAAGAAATGTTCTTTCCAGAATCTGAGTATGTATCTTTTTATTTTCTCCTTTGGACAATTGACTAAAACAAAGAAGAAGAAACCTTTATTATAACTTTTGTTGAAATGGTTTTGTTAGAGAATATGAGGTTCGCTGCGTACAGAGGAAGTCGTTGTTAGAGGCTCTAGCTGGTGAATTGCCTGATGGGACCATACGGTTCTCATCTAAGCTTGTTCACATCGAATTGTCCGGACATTACAAGATGGTTCATCTCTCTGACGGGACTATACTCAAAACCAAGGTACTAACTACTTAGTCATGACGACTCATGTGTAAAATAGCTAGGCTGATCATGTAAACGAATTTGTGGTCTTTGAAAGGTTTTGGTAGGGTGTGATGGAGTGAATTCAGTGGTTGGTAAGTGGCTAGGCTTCAAGAATCCGGTTAAAAGTCCCCGGTTCGCAATCCTTGGGCTCACTCATTTCCCGACAGGCCACGGATTAGGGAGAAGGTTCTTTCAGTTTTTTGGCAACGGTGTTCGTTACGGTTTCATCTCATGTGACCAAAACACTGTCTACTGGTTTCTAACCCACACCTCTACTGAGATAGGTAAATGAAACTTTTATTGTAGATATATATATATCTTTGTTCATATCGCTATTGATTCATCTCCTTGACTTTGTTATAGATAAGAAAAACCGGGAAAAGATCAAACAGTTTGTGGTGACCAAGATCAAAGACTTGCCTGACAACATCAAGAGTATCGCGGAGACAGCTGATCTTGATAGTTTGGTGATGTCTCGACTGAAGTATAGACCCCCTTGGGAACTCCTTTGGGCAAACATTGCAAAAGACAACGTATGTGTTGCAGGGGATGCACTTCACCCAATGACTCCTGATATTGGACAAGGTGGTTCCTCTGCCATGGAGGACGGAGTTATCCTCGCTCGTTATCTCGGTGAAGCTATGAAAGCTAAGAATCCAAAAGGAGAAACAGAAGATGAGGAAGAGAGTTATAAGCGGATTCAAGATGGTTTGAAGAAGTATGCTAGGGAAAGGAGATGGAGGAGCATTGATCTTATAACTACATCATATACAGTAGGTTTCATACAGCAGAGCGGATGGAAGTGGCTGACCTTGTTCAGAGACAAATTCCTGTCCTCTTTTCTTTCTTGGTTGCTGATGAAAAAATCTCATTTCAACTGTGGAAGTCTCAGTCTCAGCCATGAATGATTGATTCTCATTTCTCAAAATCTCAATGAGCAAGCAGAATGGGATCTTAGTCAAAAGCTTGTTGCTTCAAGACTATCATCATATCTCAGTAGAAAGGAAAGGATTGATAAAGATACAAAGGCTCATTGGTGAACAAGATAACGTGATGAGAAAATAATGTATGTGACATTTTCTTACAAAGAACCATAACATTTTGCAAAACAGGATTTCACCTTCAATTTCGAAAAACAGGACTAATATTTTTTTTTTAATATGAAAACATTTTAAATACTAATATTCTTAAGGATAATTTTTGTAAATACCACTAAAATGGTATTTTTAAAAAATCATCTAGTTTTAAATTAATACTTATAAATTGATATCTGGAAAAATCATTAATAATTGTTGGTCCTAAAATCAGGTTATGAATCCAATAATATATAATCTGTTTATAAATTGATATCTTGATTAATAAAATTTATTTTTATTTTATTAATTTATAGAAGTTTTACTAAGTTTGGATTTTTATTATTTAGAGAACTATGACTGTAACCACCGCTACTTAAGTGCCTTGTTTGACTAGCCATCCTACGTTCCTACTCCACGACCTCCACATATTACTTTAATCTATAACACATAAGATTATCGACAAAACCATGGAAGCAAAAGCTGCAGCAGACACCCAAGATATAATCATCGTCGGAGCTGGGATCTCCGGCCTTGCCACAGCACTTGGACTACACAGGTGATTGTGTGTGTGTGTGAATTGTGAAAGTATCTGCCTTTGAGTTATAGAAACAGAGTAATTAAGTTAACCAAAGTGTTTCACAGGCTTGGGATAAGAAGCACGGTGCTTGAATCTTCTGAGAAACTAAGAGCCACAGGATTTGCACTTTCCTTTTATTTCAATGCTTGGAAGGCCCTTGAAGCTCTTGGTATCTCACAGCATCTTCGCAGTCACCATGATCGACTTCAAGGGTAACTAATAATTACTATTTTCATTGCAATTATGTCGCAAAGGAACTTATCTTTAGTCTTGATGTAGATGGATGGTCGGATCCATCTCTGCTGAGAATCCTCCTAAAGAGATGTTATTACCAGAATCTGAGTACGGTTCTTGTCCTCTGGACTTCACTCACATTCACATATGAATGTTATAATAACATTAAAGAAGAAAACTTTTATAACCTTGTTGAAATGGGTTTTGCTAGAGAATATGAGGTTCGATGTGTACATAGGAAAATGTTGTTAGAGACTCTAGCGAGTGAGTTACCTGAAGGGACCATAAGGTTTTTATCTAAGGTTGTTCATATCGAATTGTCTGGGTACTACAAGATGGTTCATCTTTCTGACGGGACTGTACACAAAACCAAGGTAGTTACTACTTGTCCTGTGTGATGTTAACTGAATTGTGGGTTTTTTCTGAACGACATTTAGGTCTTGGTAGGGTGTGATGGAGTGAACTCAGTGGTAGGTAAATGGCTAGGCTTCAAGAGTCCGGCTACAACTGCCCGGTTAGGAATTCGAGGGATCGCACATTTCCCAACAGGCCATGGATTTGAGAAAAAGGTTCTTTCAGTTTTATGGCAACGGTGTTCGTTCAGGTTTTGTCCCCTGCGACCAAAACAGTGTCTACTGGTTCCTAACCCACACCTCTACTAGTATAGGTAAATGGAACTTTACTGTAGATTTTGTTCATATCCTCTTTATTATCATTGACGCCTCTCTTTGCGCTTGTTAGCCGAGGAGACAAATCCGGAAAACATCAAACAGTTTGTGCTGAACAAGATCAGAGACTTACCTAAAAACATCAAGAGTGTTGTGGAAACCACTGATCTTGATAGCATGGTGATGTCTCGGTTAAAGTATCGACCTCCGTGGGAACTCCTTTGGGCAAACATTGCAAAAGATAACGTATGCGTTGCAGGGGATGCACTTCACCCTATGACCCCTGATATAGGACAAGGTGGTTGCTCAGCCATGGAAGATGGAGTTATCCTTGCTCGTTGTCTCGGTGAAGCTATAAAATTTAAGAATGATCTGATGGGTGAAACAGAAGATGATCAAAACGAGAGTTATAAGCGGATTGAAGTAGGTTTAAAGAAGTATGCAAGAGAAAGGAAATGGAGAAGCATTGGTCTTATAATCGCGGCATATACAGTAGGTTTCATACAGCAAAGCAGAGGGAAGTGGATGAACCTGTTCACAGATAGGTTCTTGAGGCCTCTCCTTTCTCAGTTACGGCTGAAAATGTCTCATTTCGATTGCGGAAGCCTTAGCATTAATTCTCATGAACTGTAATCTTTAGACCATTTTTTTTTTTTTTTCCGATAACTTATAATAAGAGAAGGTTTTTTCTAACTTTTACTCACATTGCCACATTTGGTATTTTCTTTTAGTGACACCTGTCATTTTTTATTTTTATTTTATTCTTCTAAAACAAATTTATATCATTTATAATTCCAAATAATCATATTTCTCTTCTTAATATTGGTACAATTGACATATATTTTTAAATCTATTTTTATATCTTAAGTTCTTTTCTTAAACAAAATTAGATTATTTTCTAATAAAATTAAAATCTCATATTATATAGATGATACAAAATATAAAATTCTACAACATTTACTAATAAATAACTGATATTTGATACATGTACTTTACACATTTTTCTTACATTTTATTAAATTTGTCTTTCGTCCTTTAAAGTGAAAAAACACACACTATTTTATAATAAAAGAAAATATCATAATAAAAACCATATCTTGGATGAGAAATAAAATAGTTTAAATACATGATTATGATTAAGCTTTTATGTAATTTTATAAACCTTAATTTTTACACGTTTTAGAATCATATAATATTTTGTTTCATCTTACGGATGGCGGAGTATGGTTTCTGATCGCTCTCTCATAAACAAAGGACTCATTAAACGGGTAGGATCCGGTGATTCCATCTCGGTATGGTCTGATCCTTGGATTCCTGCTCAACTCCCGAGACCAGCACTGCGCACAGAGTCGGTTTTCGATCCTTCGCTTCGAGTTAATACCCTCATTGACAGGAGTTCAAACTCCTGGAATATGGCTTTACTTTCGGCTACTTTTGTACCGGAGGATGTTGCAATCATTTCGGCTATACCCTTGGGCAGTTATCCCTCACCGGATAGGTTGGGATGGCATCTTACAAAAAATGGCATTTATACGGTCAAATCAGGATATAATACTCTGCGGCAGCATAAGGTCGGTTCCACTGTGACGACAGTTTCTGGCCCCAATATTATTCCTTTACAAGCCTTTTTTTGGCAGATTCGGTGTCCTCCAAAACTTAGGCATTTTATGTGGCAAGTTCTCACTGGCTGTGTCGCAACAACAGTGAATCTTCGGAAGCGCGGAATGGGTTGTGATATTGAGTGTGCTCTTTGTGGCTGGTCGGAAGAGACAATCAATCATGTTCTGTTTGAGTGTCCTCCGGCAAGACAGGTTTGGGCATTATCCCCGTTTCCAATGGGGCCGGGGTTATTTCCTACATCGTCGATTTATGCAAATATGGATTTTTTGTTTTAGAGATTTCAGCAGGTTTCCTTGGCAATTTTATATCCTTGGCTTTTATGGTATATATGGAAGGCATGGAATGATAAAGTTTTTAGCAACTTGGACACTAATCCACTTGCGATTTTGCGGATAGCGGAGGATGAATTCAAGGTTTGGTCTTCGGCGCAGGCTGAAATTTCGGGAGAATCCCCATATGGTGATATCCGAACGGGTCCTGCGAGTGACAATATTTTAGGGGTGGATAGACATGTTACGAGTTATAGATGTTTTGTGGATGAGTCCAGGAAAGCGTCAGACCAATACGCTGGTCGCGGGTGGTATTGTCTATCCCCTGTAGGGGATCCCCCAACTATGGGGGCAGCCAACCTCCGTCGTAGTCTTTCACCCATTCACGCTGAGGTTGAAGCCTTAGGCTTATATAATATGAGAAGGTTTTTCTCAACTTTTGATATGAAGATGACACTTGGCATGTTCTATTTGATACCTGTATTTTGTTGTTGTTTGGGTCTAATTATCTAAATTCATTTGTATTTTAGAGGCCCATAAAAAAAAAAAAAAAAAATCTGAACATTTTCAAGACTTTCTTCTTCCACTGTAGACCCTTCCCATCTAAAGCCAACATTTATCAGTTTGTGGTTTCATAATAGAAAAAAAAACAAACAAAAATAGTTTATTTTGAAATTATAATTATGGGTTGCAATCTTATGAATGATTCATGGACAAGAAAATATTCTAATTTATGTAAAAATGTATTTTTGGGTTTCAATCTTATAAATGATTCATGGGTAAGAAAAGATTCTAAATTATGTTAGATTGTGGGTTCTCAAAAATCTCTTATAAATTCATAAATTTTTAGTTCAAAATTAAATTTTGGCTATTAATCTTATATAATCTAATGGTAAGATGTTTTATGTAAGTAATTTGATAATTGCTTACTTATTTATTCCTCATTAGAGATCTAACCAATTTGTTTTCCATAAAATTAGAATTCAATCCCTAATTACTCTTCTTTTAAAAAAAAAATTTCAGTCATTAGGTTCCTATGAAATATAATATATTTTTATGTCTTTCCAAATTGCAATAGATATTTTTGAATAACTTTTTTTTATATACATTTTTAAGTTATTATGTAGCATTTATACTACACAGACAAAAATAAGATGAGAATGTTTGACAAATTGATTTATTCATTTGAGTTTTTATGTATGCCTTTCCTAATCTCCATGGGCCGGTCCCGCAATTTTATATGCTCTACGCCAATTTTTTAAAACAATTTTTACTATGAAAAATAAACTCATAAAAATAGTAAATATAAAAAATATTTAATAAAATAGTTTCTATGCCCATAAACCAAAATATGTTCGTTTTGCTTGCTCATAATTTCTTTGTCTTTTCAATGTTTATATGTTGATTTAAATATATATATATATATGAAATAAATATTACATTGCTTAATCACTCATTATTTTTTTTAAACTCATTAACAACAAGTGTAATCTAATGCTCATTCACTCATTAATTCAATGTTCATTCACCAACAATTCAAAAAATGAGATAGTTTTTCACATAAAACTAATAAAATTTCATCTGTAAATATACTGTTTTCTTATATAATACTTGAACTTATAATTTTTTTGAACTTAAAAAAAGAAGTTTAAGAACAACTGAACTTTTTTTTCTCCTACATAAAATACCTAAAACTTTTGGTGTAAAATATGCCCCAAAATTTTTGATGCCCAAATTTTTTTTCCTTACATTAAATACCTAAAACATTTGGCGTAAAATATGCCCTATAACTTTCGGTGTAAAATATGCCCCAAAATTTTTTTGTAGATTCATTTGCTTGGTATATGGGCGGGACCATGTTTTATTTTAATTCGGGTTCACTTGTGTTGGTTGTGGTAATACTATTACATCATAAAAAAAGATAAACTATCATGATTCAGTATGTTGAACATGTTAGGCCCTACCTAACATGTTCTTTTCTTATATTTTAGAATCTCAATTTTTTTTTTTGGATATTTATGTGGTAAAGCAGGCTAAAAAATTTCTTATTCCATAGATGCATATGAGTCTCTTCATTTTAAATTTAGCTTTTTACTAGTCTTCATTATTAAACTAAAAAATATATTTATTTCAAACTATTATAAAAAGGAAAATTGTATGTTACTATGTTTAAAAGATCATGTTATTAATGCAAAATAATAAGCTAAAATTTTCTCAAATTACTAAAATTCAAAAATAATGTAGGCTAAACCCGTGTATAACACGGGATGACTTCTAGTATATTAATAATGAAAACTTATTTCTTGGTAGTTGGTACAGAGTAATAACCGTAGTCTTTAAACACTAACGACAATATTAGTCGTGTAAATTTGGCAACCGAATCATCCCTTCCTTCTTAGATAAGCACAAGAGGACAATTAGGCACGTCCACGTTATTTTCCACGTCCACGGTTACATCTTCCACGTTAGCCTTGATGGAAGGTTGGACCGGTCTTTCACGCAACAGTCTCTGCCCGGATGGAGTCATATGATCCATCATTTCCGACCCACTGTCGGACCCATATGCATTAACTGAATCTTCACCATCTCATGGAAGTGATTCCCCATCAGATAACGAGGTACCCAAACGATTGAACCTGTTTTTAGCTAGGACATTCTCTATCTCATGGTCACTTAGACTCTCCATTCTCTTTGTGCCTACAGTTTCCATAACCTATTGAAATGTGCATATCGCCTTAGTTATAACTTCAACTTCAACATTAGTGTGACAATCTGCCTGCCTCAATGTCTAAGACTGTTTTGACTGTTATGAGCCGCAGCCTTTGCCTTCTTTCTAGTAATAGGTATTGTTTTTGAAAGTAAGATAATGAAAACGATTTAGCTAAAACTCCCTTTAATCCAACTCTCTCTTTGAGAATTAGGTTAATTGTTGGAGCTTGAAATTCTCATTAGCATAAAAGAGTTCTTATATTGAACCTTACAAACCGACCTATCTCTCGTATTAAAATTAAATTATATAAAACCTTATATCTAATTAAAAAGGAATAACACCATAATTCTAATAACGTATCAAAACCTAATAATTATATCATCCACTTGGGTTACTGATTTTGGCGGTGATGTCAACAGTTGGGGGTTCTTGTTGTTTAGTAATTGTCGAAACTAAAATTGTTGCAGTAGTTAAACCCTCATTAACATGAGTGAAGACCTCGTTGGACAAGGTAAGATCCCAAAACCAGACTATTGCGTCCGGTTCGAAGCCAGAGTTGAAACCAACCCTGCCATTAATGCTTCCAACGAGGGTCACTGGAAGTCCAGCCTCAGACTAGTCTTGAGTCTGATGTTCTAGAACAGAGCTTACTCTGCCTTTCATCTTCCACCGACGCGCGGTAGAAGCAGAGAGGATACACTTCTTCTTCTCTCTTTGGAGGGTACCAATATCGTTACTCGAACCATGGTGGGACTTCAATATCTTGCTAAGTCATCACCACTTAGACCAATTCTCATGAACTTTAATCTATAATCCAATGTTTGAGGAGTTTCTTTGAGACAAATTGGTGAGTCAAAACTAAGGTACTTGAGCAGACTAATATGGAACCGTAAATGAAGTTTTAAAAAAAATATGCGCTTGGAATATATATGAAGGATCATTGATGAATAATTTTTATCCATAAAGTAGATTGCAATGTGATTAATATTACAAACATTCACATCTGCCAAGGCGTTCGTTGCAGAATCCTCCCTTATGACCGGGACATTTGAAGTAACAATCGATGTCCCTCTTGCAACTTAGAGCCTTGCCCAGTGTGTCACCGATGCTTACGTACTCTGGACTTGCGGCGGCACCTTCAAAACTAGCATCAACTTCGGTGAAATGTCTTGCTTGTGCTCCAAGATCTTCTCATCCATCATTTGCATAAAACAAAATGGCTTTAAAGGTTAAACTCTTCATCTAGAAACAAAAATACTAATAACCAATACTTCAAAATATACTTTTTATTTCTATCACTTGTACAAAAAAAACACATCTTTACAATGCACCTGGTGACAAAAGAAAAGGCAAAATAAAGAAAAACTTACTAGATGTGATGACCAAAATGAAAACCAAGAGTGACAGCTTGAGAGAAGCGTTCTTCATTTTCAAATTTGCTTTGGTTTTTTTAACTTCAGAACTTCGAGCCTCGTTAAAGTTTGCTATGTGTCCCTAGGATTTAGCCGTACGTTTATAATGTAGTAAACTATAAAATCTAGAACAATTAGTCAAAACTTAAAACTTTATTACTTAAACTGGGTCATTTGTGTTTTCTTGACTAGAAAATCATACCATATTTCAAGATTTTAGATAACACACATAATTATAAAAAAAAAATTGACTAGAAAAGTATACCATAAAAATTGAAATTTTATACTCAAAACACAATGGCCTGATTGGTAACGGCAATTATTTGTGGCTGTAGAGACTTTGACTTTAATTTGGCAGTATATGCTTTCCTATTCTCTGTTTTATTATGAGCCAATTTATTTTTGTTTTCCTATTCTCTGTTTTATTATGAGCCAATTAATCGACTTATAGTTTTATAAATTTCAAAAATTCTACTATCATGTTCTCGAATTTATATTTGTATACCGATTGTGCTGATTTTTATAATTCATCGATTGATCCTATTTATTTTCCTGTTTGTATAGTGATTTCTTGGAAAGCAAGATCCACTAATCATAAAGCTTTGGTTGTTGTTAGTTCACCTTACAAAAATGTATAATATTGTGTTTTTTTGGTTGAGGTTTCACGTTTAAATCTTTAATCATGTTCTCAAAATTTATATTTGTATTCCGATTCACTGTTTTATTATGAGCCAATTAATCGACTGATCGACTGATTCTTTTTATTTTCCTGTTCTTATAGTTTTTTCTTGAACATAAGATCCATAAATCATAATGCTTTGGTTGTTCTTCGTTCACTTTTTAAAAAGGGTATAATAATTATGCTTATTTTCCACGTAGGTATTGTGAACGAGCTGAATCGATCAAAATTTTTGTTTCTAATTAATATCAGGAATTATTTTCTATAATCACAATGCTTATATCGATTGTATTTTTCTCTTATTACTGATCTCATAATTTGATTTTTACTTGGATTGCCATATTTATAGGAAAAATATAATCGTAAATAGCCATGTATATTCTCGGGTATGTGGAATCGATTTTTTTTTTAATTCCTCTTTAGTTTGAATTTCATTAGATTAATTAATTCCATGTTTTAAATTATTACTTAATATATATATATATATATATATATATATATATATATATTTTGAACAGGATATACCTAAAGAACACCACAATGACGATGGTCGTGATGATGATGTTGTGATTCATTCGACAACTACAAGAACTAAATTCTCGGAATGGATTTTATTTAATACACAAGCTCTTCAACCCAAAAAAATCACTTATTATGAAATCCCATATCAATCCGTATGGTGTCATAAAGAGATGATATGTAAGCCAAGCTCAAAGAGAAAACACTTTTTTTTACCCTACAATATTCCTGTTACATTTGTTCCTTTGGTTTAGTTTTTATTTATTTTAATGTAACAATAATATAATTATTAATATATTGATATTTTATCTTTTAAAATATTACACTTTTTATTAATTTTGTCTAAAAGAATCATTAATTAATAATTTTTGATAATATTTAATTTGTGAATAAATTTATTATAAAAGTTTTTGACAATATTTAAAAATTATATTATTATAATTAAAAAAATTATACATAAATAAATGAAAAATAAAAATTTATATTTTTAAACTTATATAATTTCGTAAATTTAAACGATGAACATGTAAGAAAGTATTATTATATACCTTCATTTGTAAAAATCAAACTCGCAAAGGATAAAGCCCATGATTTTTAAGAAATTTACAAATTTGAAATGATAAAGGTAGAAATAACTACTGTTTGAAAAAGAAAATTAACATATCTCAAAAAAATATATACATAAATATGTTATACATACTTACTTAAGTGGATGATTATCTTTATAAGTATATTTATTATAATAAACTTAAGGTGATAAAGATGGAAATTATTATAATTATGGAAATGAATATATGTTGGTTATATTTAAAAATAAAAAATAAAAAAATAACATAAACGATACGATTAGGATGTAAATAAGTATTGTTTAAATAAGTAAGTTAACATATATAAGAGATATATGTGTTATATATTTACCATTATCTATTATATTATTAATTAATTGTGAATTTAGAAATGTATAGCAATCTCTAAGGTTGTATATATAGACCTTGGTCAGAGCTTATGATTGATATCCAACTCTCGAATATATTTTAAGGTTCTTAAAAATTTATCTTCATTCAATGCTTTTATTGTGTTTGACAATATAATTTTGATTATAATTGTTGAATTTGTTAAGTACAGGTTATATTATTGTCATGAATTCTCCAACTGATCGTGTTTCACGTTTGAATCTTTCAAAATACGAATGGAAAATCCGGGTTAGAATCTTGTGTTTATGGGAAGAAAAATCTCTCCGACTTGATTCAACCCTAGAGATGATTTTAACAGATGATCAGGTTTGTTAAATGTTTTAATTCTTAGACAATGACATGTAATCCGGGTGTCTAATTTTCCACCCGGGAAAGGGAAAGTCAAGCTCCCTAAGCTGAAAAGTCCACCAAATACATTATCGGCGTTGTTATATAATCATGATGATAGGAGTGACAACTTTCGTGATAATATAAGAGCATACAATATGATGTTTCATCTTCCTGGACAGGAATTGGTTTTTTACAACGAAGATGATCCTATCGCAGATGTTATGAAGCGTTCAGCCAGAGGATCTTAATTGTTGGCTTCGATGGAATGCAATAAAAAAATACCCGGAAGGTAGAAGTCTCACTTATGCTGAATTTCCTAACATGTTTGTGTGGGTTAAGAGTAAAAGAATCTGGCAACCAAGATCTAAGAAAAGAAAGAGTTTTGCAGTAGGTAGAGTTACTTATGTACCACCTGCTATAGGGCAGGCCTATTACTTGAGATTTTTACTTAATACAGTTCCAGGAGCCACAAGTTTTGAATTTTTAAAGACGGTTAAAGGTAAACTGTACGAGGAATTTAAAGATGCCAGTTTTGCATTGGGAATATTGGATGACGACAAAGAATATATTTTAGCTATAAAGGAGACAAGTACATGGTGTTTTGGACCGTTTCTAAGGAAGTTGTTTGCCATACTGTTGCTTTCAAAAAGTGTTTTAGTGCCTCTCGATCTCTGGGTCGCTACAAAAGATATATTGTGCGAAGATATTTTATATTTGCAAAGGAATCGTACGAACAACCAAGATACATATATAGTTATTTTATAATTATATAAAAGTAATATAAAGATATATTGGTGTAAACTGACGTTTACGTTTATTATTCATAAAAAAAATATGTCAACTAAAATCAAACTACTTTATAATGCAGGTCTAATGTTAAGTCAGGAACATATAAAAAACCTATGTCTAGCTGAGATTGAAATGATTATGCGGTCTAAGGGAAGCTCTTTGTCAACTATTATGAATATGCCTAAATCAGATGGATAATAATGAGAATAGGCTTCTCATAGATGAGAGAAACTACAAGCATGATGAACAAGTAAAGAATTACGACAGGTTATTACGTATGGCAACCAATGAGCAAAAAAGTGTATATTTAGAAATTATTAATGTTGTGAATCGAAACAAGGGAGGTATGATTTTTGTTCATGAATTTGGTGGTACTGGAAAAACATTCTTATGGAGTATTCTTGGTGCTGATAATCGATCTAGAGGTGATATTGTTCTTAATGTTGCGTCAAGTGGTATAGCTGCTTTGCTTATGGAAGGTGGTAGGACAGCACATTCTAGATTTAGTATACCGATCCATGTGGACGAATATACAACGTGTTCAATAGAAGTCAATTCTCATCTTGCCGAGTTAATTAGAGAAGCATGACTCATTATATGGGATGAGGCTCCAATGATGAACACATTTTGTTTCAAAACGTTGGATAGGAGTTTGAGAGATATTATGAAATGTGATCGGGTTTTTGGAGGTAAGGTTTTTGTTTTAGGGGGGTGATTTTAGACAGATTCTACCGGTTGTGCCAGAAGCTGGTAGAGTTGGGACAATTTTAGCCTCTATAAACTCATCTTTGCTTTGGAATAGTAGTAAAGTACTTCAGCTTACACAAAATATGAGACTCCCTAAGGCTAAAAATAGTCGGGATGCAAATGATCTCTCTATGTTTTCAAAATGGCTTCTCGACATTGGGGATGACAAAATCAACGAGCCTAACAATGGTGAGGTCGAAATAGACATACCCAATGATTTATTGATTACAGAATGTGATAATCCTATACACGCAATTGTTAAAGAGATATGCTGTACATCGTTTCTAACAAGGACTGATGCAAAATTCTTTTGCAAAAGAGCTATTCTTAGTCCAATGCAAAAGAGCTATTCTTAGTCCAAGGAATTATGATGTCAATAAGATAAATCAATATATCCTCTCTCAAATTCCAGGTATATAAATAGTATTTTTTATATATAAATAAAATCCAGTATAAACGGATTCTCATTTTGATATTTTTATATCTAGGGGAAGAGACACAATATTTGAGTTCATATAGTGTTGAGACTTCCGATACAAGTGCTTACGACGATATTATCCACA
This sequence comes from Camelina sativa, assembly GCF_030686135.1. NCBI lineage: Eukaryota > Viridiplantae > Streptophyta > Magnoliopsida > Brassicales > Brassicaceae > Camelina > Camelina sativa. Next base: position 12,354,884 of record NC_141880.1, on the reverse strand, counting down.
CTCAGGAATTCGTAAACAGTATTCAAGTTTCTGGATTATCTAACCATTTTCTGACATTGAAAAAGAGCGCACCTATCATGTTGCTTAGGAATATTGATCATAAGGGAGGTTTATGCAATGGAACGATATTGATTCACTCAAATGGCTAATAATGTTATCGAAGCAAGGATTTTAACAGGTAAAAGAAATGTCAACGATAAAGTTCTTATCCCTAGGATGTTTGTTTCGCCACCGGATACCAAGTTTCCCTTTCGTATGAGGTGTCGTCAGTTTCCCGTTGCTCTTGCATTTGCGATCACTATAAACAAAAACCAAGGTCAGACGTTGGAACATGTTGGATTGTATCTACCCAAGCCCGTATTTACACATGGACAACTATACGTTGCATTTTCTAGAGTGACAAGCAGAAAAAGATTAAAGATTTTGATTACAGATGAAGAAGGGAAATGTCAGTACAAAACCCTTAATGTGGTTTCAAAGAAGTCTTTGAAAATATATGATTTTCTTTTAAGCATCTAATATCTACTATAATGTTTCATTTTATACTATTGTCATCCGATTTTCAGTTTTTTAATAAACAAACAATGTTTAGTCGTGACTCTTTGTATTCTTACAAATCAAAAATCCCTTTTTTTTTTCTATAGCAGAGCAGAATCAAGAAAAACCCTAATTTGAGAAAACCATGAAGTTCGATTATATTGCTGATCTGCTACCCGAAAAAACTAATTGGTGTATCAACGCCAAGGTCTTACATTCTTGGAAAGTTAGAGAGTTCTTTACCAAACGAGTTCTGCTTCTTGTGGATGTAAAGGTTAGTGTCGTTAGTTAAATGATTTTTACTGAAATATCATATTCTAACAGTTATTGTATATAAGACCTCTTACACAATTGTTGTTAAACTGTGAAGGGTGACACAATTGAAGCTCCTTATTTACCTGATACAGTGACTAAACTCCCAAAATATATCGACGATGGTGAGTGGTACAATATTAGAAATTTCAAAGTGATCAATCCAACCATGGAGGAGAAGAATATTCATCATCCCTATTAGATTAAATTTACGGGTGAAACTAAAATGACGCTGCTTGAATCATTAAGTCCTAAAAATTACTTTCGGTTCGAGGATTTGGATGACATAAATCGTGGAAGAATAGATCATTCCATCTCTTTCGGTAAGAATTTCTTAAATAGATTTTATTTTATTTTGGAACAATCCATCAATATAGTTAAAGGGTATCTTTGTGTTTGGAAAACTAGATTCTTTTTAGGATTTATGAAACTTTGTGTATTGGTCCTTCACATAAAAAAGAATGATTAACACTTTACCAAAAATAGATTAGAAACACTTTGTAAACCTAAATTCTGTCTTTTTCCTTTATTAGATGTTTGTGCGTGTATAATGGATGTGGAAGATAGAAGAAGGCCTGCGAGTATCATTGATATTAATGAAGTTGTTCTCATGTTGTTGAATGGCAGGTAAAAGATATTTACTCTACCTTTATGACTGTTACATTTTAAAGTTGTCTTTGTTAAGATTTTTATTGATTTGATAAACATGTAGGTGTGAGACTGTGAAGTGTCGTCTCAAAGACAACTACGCTTCTCAATTCAGGACCATATGGCAATCAAGCGGGTGCCATCTCATATACAAATCCGAACTTGTGTTCTGTGTAATGCGGTTTATGAGGGTTGGAGAATATGAAGGTATGTAACATAAGTTTTTCTGATATTATCACCATAAGGTAATCAATAAATTCACCTAAAATTCTAAATGTCTATAGGTGCACCATGTCTTGAAAACACCTTGGACTCTTCGAAGATCTTCATAAAACAAGAATTCGAAGGACTGGAGCATCACCAGGCTATGTAAGATGTAATTATTTATATGAAATCAAGTTCAGTGTGATGTTAAAGCAAAATTTCTTAAAACACTTTATATATTTACAAGAATGAATTTCCTGAATGTTATTACATAAACCATGTGATCAAGCAATAAGGTGAAAGCTCAGGCACTCAAGTGTAAAGAATGGGGCGTTAGCCGTTAATTTTTTCTTTTAGAATGTCTATAAAAATTAGTATGTTTGTATTAACCACTACTTGAAATCCAACTTTGTATTACTCTCATCTTTGTTTTGTAACTAAGATAATACATTATAATATATATTTTTTAACTATTGGAAATTGCTTACGCTTTTAAAATTTTGGAATTTACTTATTGAATTTCAATATATGTTTTCTACAGTTTAGTACTTTATTTTAAAGACTCAATTAATATTTCACATTGAGAGTATTATTTATATTTGGTAAAATAACACTTCTGTATATATGCAAATGCACAAAATTCTTGACAATTTGATAAAACATTTAATACTTTTAAAAAAGAAAAAACACTATATATAAATATGTCAATTATTACATATTAAGTCATAAAAGCTACATATCATCAGGTTAAAAAAAAGTTGTTATTAAAATCTTAATACCGCGCTTTAAGCGCGGGTTCCTCCCTAGTGTCATATTATAAATCATAACAATTTAATAACAAAAATAAAGTTTATTAATGATAAATAAAAATTTTAAAAATGTATGTCAATAAAATATGTGATTTTGTTTGAAAATTCTGTTTTTTTTTTTGTTTTTGGTGATTGATTTTTAATTGTTTTGAATGTTTTTATATTGAGTAGTTATATGACCAGTCAAAAATCTATTAAACACTAATGAGTGTATTGTTTTAAAAGTTACTCTAATGATGAATTTCATAAACTCTTTTAAATCATTATTAATGATGATGATGAAAAATAAAATTATTGTTGAAATGGATCTTAAAAGAAAGAGAAAAAAATGAGAATAATTAATTTGTAAAAATAAAATATGTAATATATATATTTCTTTGGAGAGTTTTTAAATATAATTGGGAGAGAAAAAAATAATACTTTAAAAATTTGTTGAACAAGGAAGGGAAATAAAGAAGAAAAAAAATTAGAAGTGGCTGTTAAAACTTAAAAAAAAAAAATTATAAAAGTCTGATTGGCAAATAAAATGCTTTTATAAATTTTAAATGTTTTAAAAGTCTTAAAAGCTTTCACCAATCTAGGCCAATATAAAAAGAATAAAAACCTCTAAACGGCGACTTTAATCTTGGCTAAAATTGTGATAAATTCAGTGGAATAGGTTGATGAAATATGGGTTTAAATTTAACAAATAAAAAAATGTCTCACTAAGAAGCATTACGCTAAAATATGGTCATGGCTGTATATACGGTTAAGTTTGTTTTTGTCATCTGAATTTATATTAGAACTGACATCTATTGAATACAAAAAATTGAAAACATCAAAATCACCTAACACTAAGCCCAAACAAGAGAAGTATAAGCTAACAAGTTACACACTTTCAGAGACATAAACTGACAAGTTATACAATTCCAGAAGCAAAGATACAAAGACTAACAACTTAGAAAATAAGTCACTAAGTAATAAACAAAAACCAAAGCACTAAAACTGTCCAGCTGATCCATAAAAAAGCTCACTAAACTTTTCCATAGAACCTGTAAATGCTGGAGATTAGCAACTAGACCGGAAATGCTATAAACCATGATAGCACACCATCAACAAAGCATCATCAGCACCAGCAGGAACGAAAGCAAGCTCGAACGAAATCAAAGAAACAGAAACCACAACCATGCAGTCGCACAAAACCAGTCGGAAGAAGGCGAGCCAAACTAGGGACAAAGAAGATAATCTTGAGATTGGACCTGAGACAAGCCAAAGAGGACAAACAGCTCTTACACGCAGACCCTCGTCGACCCAACTTTAACCATCTACAAAATCAAAACTGGTGACCTCTTCGCAAGAGAACAGCTGAAAAACGATTCCACAACTATGCCTAAAATCCAAAACCACAACTCAAAAGAACCGCAGAAGAGAGCTAGTAGATGGCTAGCAACAAAATACCATCCGAATGACAAGCAAAAAGAACGAAACCTAGCATATAGAGCAAACATTGACTAGCCAGGATACCTAATAGAGCAGAATAACTAAAAATTGAGTACTAACCAACAGAGAAGGCAAGTTTGAGAGAAACACAAACCACAAACTTCTCTTTGCAATCAGTCCAGGAATTTGTATTGTCTTATAACTATATAACTAGATAAGACTCGTGCTTGAGCACGAGTTTCAATTCATTTTATTTATATTATAATTTTTAAATAAAAAATAATTTATGTGATTGTTTTAAAGAATTTTTTGGGATAAAATATTATGCAATAAAATCATATTGAAAAAGACACCTATTTTGTAAGTTTTATATTGTTAAATTCTATTTTATACAAAATTTTGTATATTTTATATTTTAAAATAAAATTTTAATATTTTTTATTAGTTTATGTATGTGAAGTTATTTCAACAATGTATATTCTACATCATGACTTGAATGTCATTATAATACATAATTTTGTAAATTTAGATTTTAAAAAGCGAGTTATTATACTATGAGTAATTTAATATATTAGTATATTTTTTGTTTTAATATACTTGGTTTCTTGAAATTCTTTCATATTATAGTTTTAACTTATACCAATTTTTTTATATATTAAATTTCAATATTTTAAAAATATTTCAAAATAAATTATTTAAAGTTTATTATATTCTATAAAACTATAAAACTCAAGAAAAAAATATGAAATTGAATTTAAATATTCAAATTTTGACCCGTTTGTAACACCCGCGACCAGGGGTGGGTGTCGATCGACACCAAAGGTGGTGTCGGTCATCACCAGTTATTTCTGGTTTGGCCAGATAGATTCAATTGTCGATTTTGGTCGGTTTGGTTTAACGAAAACCATAGAACCGGATTAGTTAAGTGGCAAGTCGACCTAGGTCGTGGAGTTTTGTTGTTTTGGCCGCTTAACAGAGACAAAATGAGAGAAAACAGTTTCTTGTGAGAGTTTGTGAGATTTTAAGGTGTTTTTGGTGAGATCTTGTTGTGGGAGTGAAGATCCAGGGCTAGGAACATGTTAGAAGGTTGCTAGGAGTGTGGGATTCGTTGTTGTGGTTCAGAAACTTCCTGCAAAGAGGTGAGTGCATGACCATGGCTAATCTAAGCATTTGATTCCTTGTTCTTGCTTTTTTTGTTGTTTTTTTTTTGTGTGTTTTTCTTGTTGGGATTGGTTGCTACATGTTCCTATGGATGTATATGGCTTGGGTTTTGAGTATTGGACGATTTGGAGGAGGTTGGGAGCGAGATTCGACTCTCGGCTTCGAGCAGATTGCGGTTGCAGAGGAAGTGTCGATCGACACCAAGTGGTGTCGGTCGACACCAGCAAAACGGCATCGATCGACACCTCCCTTCCAGCGAGATGGTGTTTATTTTCCTAGTTTGTATGTTTGTTTGTGTTGATTGTTTGGACATTGGAATCAATGTTGCTTGTGTGTATAGTCCAGTAGATGCGAGGATTGCCTCACTGAGTGTTTATCAAATACTTATGCATCTCAATTTGTTTTTGTGGTGCAGGTAAAGGCAAAGTGTGATCATGGAATCAAGACGATGAAGAGGAGGATGTTCTAGGGACTCGATTGGTTGTTGTTTGGCATTGCTAGGTTGCTAGAGTTGGGTCATTAGAACATTGTTAGGATTGCTGGTTCTATGTTTCCCTGTGGTTTGGTTATTGGAATTGTTATACTTGATTATTGGTTATTAATTATTGGATAATATGTTGGTTATTGGTATTGGTATTATTTCCGCTGTTTGGTTTAATTGTGGTTAGGAGACTAGTGAGTATGGAACCACTAGTTATAGAGTATTTATTTATACTAGGTGGATGCCCGCGCTATGCGCGGAATGTTGTTTTTGTTTTTTTGTAGTTTATTTCTGGTTTTATATTTTGTATATTGACGTTTGTTTATAGGAAGTTTTGAGTAGGTTTTAAAATAATGTATGTTTAATAGCAGTCACCTCAACCGATTTTTTATACTCTGCAATAGATGTTTGAGGAGTAGTACGATGCCAAATTTTTGTTCTAGACAATCGGATGAACAACAATAGCAAACACCTTTTTTCTGCCGCAATAGTTCCACATGCAGCAGTTGCAATTACAACAACTACTACTACCAAATCAACACCCTGTAGAGCAACTGTAGTTGATCTAAATGAGACATTAGTTATAGAATAGTAATTAGTTAAATCAATTGTATTGTGAATTTGGTTCATAATAATATGTGGGAAACTTTTGAAGAAACTAATAAGACAATTGAGACAAATACTATTTTACTTTTCTAACATCATTTTTTGTTTCCATAAGAATTTTTTTTTGGTAAAGTGAGACTGTAATTACTTAATCTAACCACATTTTTATTTAAACTATTCTAATTTGTTTGCTTAAAAACCCTAAATTATTTACCCAAGTTAAGAAGTATGTTAATGGAAATAAATAAAACTGTAAGTTATATAATTTCATTGAATTATCTATATTAATATTTTTTAAATACATTTTGTGTTATAACTATTGAATTATACTTATTGACAAATTTAATCTGCGGTATACCATCTTATGATTTTTGGATACAATTATTACACCGGCTATATCTAAAAAACACTTAACTTACGAGATAGATTTAACCTTAGTATAGATTTTTAAAAATCATATTATAACTATAATTCTTTCATAGGTTATTTGTTAAAAGCCCTACAATTTTAATTTATCCTACTCATTTAAAATTTAGTTCTATATAAATGTACTGTTATTATAAAAATATACACAAAAAAGTGTCCAACCTTGAAATAGTGTTGGGTTTAATGTTGTTACGAGCATGACATTCATATTATCACTTGTTGAGCTCATGTATGATCGGAAATTTGATGCAGCCTCATCCCAAATATTCAAGTAGGCAATGATCGACCTGTAAGTGGGTGTAAAACTATGTTGTTAATTGATTTAGAATCATTTTCTTTATATTTACCTTTAAGAAAACCACACTTACGTATTGAGTTTCAGTCGGACTATCAAACGGTCCTTTGAAGTTGGATCTTTAAGGTTAGGACCTTCTATAAAGATGATTTGTCCCAAAACATCTGTTAAATAAATGGGACTATTTCTTATTAGTTTGGTTATATATTTTCATGCTTTAATTATTTACTTAGTCTATGAGTATTTACCAGGTAGTGCTAGATTGGTGTTCGCTAGAGCTTGTAGGTGGTCGAAATTGTGCAGATTGAAGTTTCCTTTTTTAACTGTTAAGCCTTCATCAGGTATGATGTTCATTTGTGTGCCTCGGTGAAAACGGATAGCAATTGGTTTTCCCGTAACCTTGTAATGATTTGTGCATATTTGCACTTCGAACCGAGTCAGTTCGAAGATAGTATTTTCTTGCAAAGCATCCACATACATGGTCGCAAGATTAGCTGGTATGAATCTATGTATCATTGAATCCTATAAATGGTAGGCAGTGAGTTGTTTTTATAGATGTTTGCGATTGTAATATAATCCATATATGTGTAATTGTTAATACCTTCTCGTCAAACGACACATAGGTTTCTCTTGTCGGTATTGCGACAATGTCACAGTCGGCCATTTTTTAAAAATAGTGCCTGAATTTTTTTCTGTGTTATATGGGGTGTGATCTCTGGGGGAATTTTCTTTTAGTCGTTTTTTTAGAAAGAGCACTTAACGGAGTATACATCTACAAATACTATTGTATTTATAGTGCGTGGCTGTTAGAATCTGAATTGCATCTGTTATTTAATGTCGAATTATTTTTAAAAATTATGTGAATCTTTGATTGTCTTTGTGTTGTTTGGTTTTCTATTACTCCACTGTTATAGTTTAAAACTTAGATGCTATGTAGGGGGATTTATTACCCAATTTATGTGTAGGAGTTGTTAGTGATGGTAGTTATGATGAGTGACTTTTGACATCCATGTGGCCTTAACGAGTTACGTTTGAAATCGATTCAGTGCAAAGTAAATATCAAGAGCTGATAATGTATTGCATAGCTTTTGTCCTGCTTCTTCATTGTAACCGAAACCTAGCTCAATCGATCTCTTTAGCTCGTTCAAATCCTCATCCGTTAGTTTCATTTGTACACTAAGATTATCTGAAATGTCTTTATGAAGCAGCCTCTTCTCTTGAATCATTATCATCTGACGTCTTCTTCTTTTCCAAGCTACGTCTCTTGGTGTTTCACACATAGAGTTGTTTTGATAACCACTGTTTAGGTTTCTGTGAGTGTTCTACGCCACCAGAGTGTTCTTTTAAAAACGCCAATGATTTGTTGATATAAACAATTTTGAGAATTTAGCAGTTGTTGAAGTAGCTTTTGTTTTGTTTCCTCATCTCTCTAATCTTAGTTAAATCCATAGAGTAGTCAGGCAATGTTCCTCCTCCTTTTTGGTCCCAATCACCAAGTTGTGGTACAGATAGCGACGGAGTGTTCTTCTGCACAAACACTAATCCGAAACAAACATATTAAGTAACTATAAAACTGTTTCATATTTGATTCCTAGACTTAACAAAATGAAAGACGTTTTACAAACAGAGCTATTTACAAAGCGATGCATCATGAGGCAGGCATAAAGATGAATACTCAAAAGAAACAAAAGCCAAAAAATTCTTGACTTTATTGGATAAAGTCACAAGCTTTGATTAAATCAACGATGGATAATAAAATCTGGGTAAAGTATGATCTTTTTTTTTTTTTTGATCAATCCAGTAAAAGTTTTCTAATTTTTAATTAACTTCACCACCACAAGCCAAACTAACTCTACAGCAACATGCATCATCAAACCCCATTAAAGCAGAGACACATGGATTATGGTGGATCCAAGAAGAATAAATCGAGTATGATTGATTGAACGAAGAAGCACAGTCGGACCATGGTTTAACGGCGAAGAAGGCGAAGAAGACATCTAGAATCTGGATTTAGGAAAAAAACTGAATCAAGTAATTGGTTTAGCAGTAATGGACTGCATTAGAATTTGTTTGTTTCAGTTTGTTTTTTAAATAAGTTGCGTTATTTGTATGCAAAGTACACGTGGCACTCTTTTAGGTGGTGATGTGTCATGCTGAGAGAGTTAGCCAACTTTTAAATTATAGATTATATATTATTATTATTATTATTTAATTTAAAAAATAAAATAAAAATAGATTGGGTCGTTTCACCGTTACTTAGTAAAATTTTTAATTCAATAGATATTATTTTTAAAGAATAAATATTACAGAATCTTGAACATTTTATAGATTGAGCAATTTATATATTTTTTAAAAAAATCAACTTATAGTATATTCGGAAATAAAACTATTTTCTAATTATAATAAATAATATGATAATTTATTTGTTTCACATAATAGGCTCATATATAAAAATGAAAGGTGAAGTATAATGATAATTAACAAATTAATATGTTAAGTTAGATATTAATTTTTTTTAATATGGATGAATAGTTTAATAAAAGAAATTAATATGGTAAGTTAGATGATATCAAATGCTTTTTTTAGAATATTTTCTTTGAAATTTTTGGAGATAAATTAAAGTTGTATCTACTATTTAAATTTTAATCATGTAATCTATTAATTAATCTATATAATCTATTTATAACCAACTTATTAAAATTATATAGTATACAAAATAATGTTGTGTACTTTCGTCCTATTAAATAGGAGATGTTTTAATACAGTTTATACATACAGCGTATTCCACATATATATGACTTTTTTTTTTTACACTCGAAAACAAGATTATGTCATTTAGTGATAATGGTAGAAAGAAAAAATATTTACTGACTTACGAATTTTTCTGTGGAAGTCTCATTTGAAATAACTAGAACCTTGAATACTACTACAACAACACCAAGATATTAGTAAACTGAGCTTTATTAAGAATTTCTCAAACACCTTTCTTACAAACTTGTTTGATCAGTTTTATGCAACACCAAAACAGTTGGTTTGCCACTGAAACAATCCTAATCTACCCAACCTTACCTGCACAGCAACAGCTATGCTCTCTCTTTATTCACTCACCAATGAAACCCTCAAGCAATATTGTTCTTCTTGCTTAGATCTAAATACACACACTTTTCTCTCTATAAAAGTGGTAACCGAACAAGGATGTGAGCTGCTTCTCTTTTATATGCAGCAACAATCTTCACATACTCTTCTTTATCCAGCAAATCCTCATATGCACCATGTCCTTCAAGAACCTCTCTTTGTCCAATGAGTCATAGGAGAAACCCCATCATTATGTTGACTTCAACACTCCACTTGCTTGTAGCTTCCAACGAACACTTTTTTAGCTTGACACCTTTTTCGCCCATGCTCAACAACTCCACGCTCGATGTATCGCACTATCTTCAAGGTGTTGTGCTGGCGGATCAACTTGACACTTCCCGCTTCGTCTGAAGTCCTTTAGGTACATCCCGTGACAGTGTGTAACTCCTACAAATACTCTATTTCTTCAATCTCCCCCTTTTTATCTGAGTGTGTGCCTCAAACTTCCTGTAACAAGTTAGTGATGCAAACCGAACAGCAAACCCAAAACTGAACCACAAGGCATTAAGATTAACTGAAATACTTCAGAGCAGCATAAGGTTCAAAGGTTCAATACATAGCCGAGTAGAACTAAAAAAATCAGAGTTCTGCAATTGTAAATGCAATACATAACCGTTAGAGAGTTTCTGACTAAAAACAACCACTAAGTCAAACTCCTATTTATATTACTCCCCCTACATGCGAGCATACATGAATTTGTTCAGCCACTCTCGGTTTCATCGCCGTCTTCCTCATCTTCAGGATCACCCTCACCCTCAGAATAAACGATATCAAGGTAATCTCCCCCTGCTTGAGTGCACAAACTCATATAAAAACTAGAGAGAAATGATCAGAGAAAGTGGAAGAGGAGAGAGACTTACCTGCAAGACGTTCCATCATGAGTTTGGTGAAGTCATGCAAGTGGCAAATATCCGACAGAAGAGTGAGTGGAGTCTGAGAGGACAGAAGCTCCTTCGGCTCAATCTTGAACTTAACAGGTGCAGCAGAGGTAACATCACCGGAGAGAGCAGGAACAATGCGTTGGAAATGCAGGAGCTGATCGATGAGATTGGGAAGAATGAGACGAACATTGGAGGAAGCATTCGCGACCACAGAGCTGCAGGCACAGATTTCATCAAAGACCAATTTCCCAAAGTTAAAGCGATGGCCTTTGAGAATCATGAAGAGGAGTATAGACCGCTCAGCAGACATAGAGCTGGGGTTCATTGTGGGCATCCAGTTCTGACAACAGATCTTCTGAAGCATCGCCACCGTATCGCCCATCTCCTTTTTGTTGCGAAGCTCCCAAGTACGAATCCAACCATCAGTGAGGAGAGTGACAATCTCATCAACATTGTCAAGAACTTGGATCTGAGTCGCATTCAAAGGGTACGACTCATTGGGAAGCTGATACATGGCATTGATGAGAGATGGAGAGAACTCATACATGGATCCACGGACATAAACTTTGAGTGTGTCAATCCCCTCTGTTTCAGCTTCAGCCAGGTTGGCATAGAACTCTTTGATAACAGCCCCTACAAACGAATCAACTTCAGTAACCGTAGACAGAAGACCAAAATCCGACAGGATTTTGTATGCATCACCACCGTGAGGGTTATCAGCAGCAAGGCAGCCCATCTCATTGAAGGGGCGATCTGAGATAGTCTGAAAACGACGCATGGTGAGTTCGGAGAAGAACTGAGATGAGTAGGGATCTGAGGACGGAAGCTTCAGTTCATGGTAGTTGCGATCACGAGCAGCAGTGAGACGGCGATTTGCAACATAGCGAGAGAGGTACGTCGGTGGAGGAACTTCTACAACATCCTCTGCAGTGAGATCGGGCTTTGGAAGTGAAGTGTCAGTGACATCTTCAAGGTCATCGTGAGTGGACGAGCGAGTAGAGCTACGACGAGGCATGCGACGAGTTGGAGCGGGCGATGGCTTAGACTTTCCTTTGGATCCAGATGCACGAACACAGGAACATTTGCTAGGAGGAAGAGGAGGAGGCTTACGCTTGGTCTTCTTAGGTTGAGAGACTCCAGGTTCGGTCTTTAGGACAAGTGGAGGGTCTGCTGAAAAAAGAACAGGAGCAGCGGAAGATTGTTCAGCAGCAGGAGTGGAGTTCTCAACACCAAGATTCGAAGAAGGTGGGTTGTCGTGGTCCATGATCAACGAGTGAAGAGATCTGAATGTGAGGAAGGTTTTAGGAGCGAAAAAAAAGAGATGTGGACAACAAAGAGACAAGGCGAAAGCGGCACAAAGAGAAATGAATAAGGTTTAGGACAGTCTCCCAAATAAGTAGCCACCTGCGACACTTAACACACATGTGAGATTCGTTCATGGCCCGAAAAGAGTTTCAGGTCAAACGACAAACTGGGCCCAAACACATAAACCAAAACCCACACAAAGGCAACAGTGCTTACACACATAGCATAATGAGATAAAAACACATTCTTTGATATCAATGTTTTACACAAAGCTGTGATAACAAGAAATGTGAAATCTCATCAAGAGCATCTTCAGACAAAGTAAAATGTTTTTTTTATTATAATACATATACACATATATATAGATATGATAAATGTCTGACAAAATAACATATAAAACAAACAAACAAAAGGATGAGGATACCACACCTGAGTCTTATGGCTGAGGTCAAACAGACAGATTCCCAAGTAAGAGTTGCACAACTGATGTGATTTTAGTAGATGAAAAAACTAGCAGCTTCTTAGCTCAAAGAGATGTAAAACATACTCAATGATCTCAACAGACTAGACTACACTCATCATACTCAACCGGAACAGATCCTCATGATGTGAAGCCAAATTCATGGCGATGAGGGTTGATGGATTGATGTAATGAAGAAACAACATAGATACAGATATACACAGAGTTGTACTTTTTTTTTTTAAATTCAAGAAGAAGAGAAAAGAACATCAACCCCTTTCCTGCCGACTCATACACTCTTGAGTTGTCTTTTTTTTTTTTGTGTTTTTTTTTGTTGTGTATTTTTTTTTTTTTTTTTTTGCTTCATCCATCCTTTTTGGAAACGTTGTAGGGAGAGCATGATGAGCAGCTGTTTTTCTGAAAAGACTTGCCAAAACAGAGGTTTTAATTATACATAGATAAAAAGCAAAACAAAGAGCTGTGCAATCCTGTACCGGGAACCTACAGCATGAGGCTCAGACATATAAACACATTAGTGATCACACAACCCAATTGAAGTTTGAAGATTTGCGAAGGTGTTCAAATCCAAAGGTTTGGTAAAGATATCAGCCAGTTGTTTATCTGAGGACACATGAGAGATCTCAATTACCTTGTTTTCAACCAATTCACGGATAAAGTGATGCCTAATGTCTATGTGCTTAGTGCGAGAGTGTTGAACAGGGTTCTTAGAGATATTGATTGCACTTTCATTATCACAGTAAACTAAGAGGGTTGAGGATACAATACCATAATCAAACAGCATTTGTTTCATCCACATGAGCTGAGAATAGAAACTCCCCATGGCAATGTATTCAGCCTCTACAGTAGACATAGTCACACAACTTTGCTTCTTGTTGTGCTAGGCGATGAGATTATTCCCAAGGAAGAAACAACCTCCAGATGCTTCGTCGATCATCAAGATTCGAGTTAGTTTGCTTAGAGTAAAACAGACCTCGATCAGTTGTTCCCTTGACATATTTGATGATCCTTTTGACAGCATTCAGATGAGACATCCTTGGATCAGCCTGATACCGAGCACATACACCAACACTGAAGCACAAATCGGGCCGAGTAGCAGTGAGATAGAGAAGACTGCCAATCATAGCTCTGTAGAGCTTTTCATCAACCTTTTGACCAGTTGAGTCCTTCGACAGCTTTGTTGTTGAGCTCATAGGGGTCCTGGCTGACTTGCTCGTTTGCATTCCGAATCTTTGAATTAAGCTCTTTGCATATGTTGATTGAGAGATGTGAATCCCACTATCACTTTGTTTGATTTGTAATCCCAGAAAGTAGTTCATCTCACCAACCATGCTCATCTCAAATTCCTTAGTCATTCCTTTGACAAAGGTCTTCACAAGTTTTGGATTAGTGTTTCCAAACACAGTATCATCCACATAGATCTGAACAATGAGGATATTTGAACCTTCTTCATAGATAAACAAAGTCTTGTCTACACTGCCTCTTTTAAACCCATTTTCAAGAAGGAACACAGTGAGACGCTCATACCATGCTCGTGGTGTTTGCTTCAATCCATACAGAGCCTTCTTGCGTTTGTACACATGATTCGGAAATTTTGGGTCTTCAAAGCCCTTTGGCTGAGTGACATAAACTTCTTCTTGGATAATCCCATTTAGAAATGCACTCTTCACATCCATTTGAAACATCTTACTGTTTAGAATACAGGCCATCCCCAGAAGTAAACGAATGGATTCAAGACGTGCTACATGAGCAAAGGTTTCATCAAAGTCAACTCCTTCAACTTGAGAGTAACCTTGAGCAACTAGTCTTGCTCGATTTCGTGTAACATTTTCATCCTCATCAATCTTGTTCTTGAAGATCCACTTAGTACCAACAACATTTACTTGTGGAGGTCTTGGAACAAGATCCCACACATCATGCCTAACGAACTGATTAATCTCTTCATGACACGCAACAAACCAAAACTCATCTTCTAAGGCTGCAAAGATGTCAGATGGTTCCAGTGTTGAGACAAAACAAGAATGTTGTACATTTCTCGAAAGTTAATCTGAACTCCTCTTGTTTGTCTTTGACCTTCGAGGTTGCCAATCACATCCGATTCTGAGTGATTCTTAGGAACTTGCAAAGATGTTAACCTTGAGTCCACAGCTGGTCCTTGAGTAACCCTTGTTTCTTCTTCCTTATCCTATTCAACTTTCTCTAGATCAAGAGTTGGCAGATCTTCATCATCCTGAGCTACAGGGAATTCTTGAGTAGGTGATCTATCATCAAATACAACATTAACAGATTCTTCAACTCTCTTGAGACGTTTGTTGTATACCCTGTAAGCCATACTATTTGCAGCATAACCCAGAAAAATACCTTCATCACTCCTTGAGTCAAACTTACCCAGGTGATCTTTATCATTCAAAATGTAACAGATACACCCAAACGTGTCGAAGTAGCACAGATTCGGAGTTTTCCCTTTCCAAATTTCGTAAGGAGTGGTGTTGGTGTTTGGTTTCACATAGACACGATTGATGATGTAACAAGCGGTGTTTATTGCTTCAGCCCAAAACCTTGGTGACACAATGTTGCCGTGAATCATGGCTCTTGCCATTTCTTGAAGAGTTTTGTTCTTCCTTTCAACAATCCCATTTTGTTGTGGTGTCCTTGGTGCAGAGTATTGATGTCGTATCCCTTGAGAGTTGCAGAATTGCTCAAATTCTTCATTCTGGAACTCACCACCGTGGTCACTTCTAATTTGAACTATAGGTCCCTTTTCAGTCTGAAGTTGCAGAGCCAGTATCTTGAAGCTCTCAACAGCTTCTGATTTTTCTCTTAAAAATCTGACCCAAGTGAATCTAGAAAAATCATCAACAAGTACAAAGGTGTACCTTTTTCCATTCAAGCTCTCGGTCCCCATAAGATTCATGTGTATCAACTCCAAAATTAGTTTTGAACCAATATCAGCGATTTTCTTGTGTTGTAACCTTGATTTGTTTTCCTTTACTGCAGGCATCGCAGACTGCATCAGATTTTCCATCAAGCTTTGGTATACCTCTGACAACGTTAGCCTTTACTATCTTGACTAAACTCTGAGTGTTGATGTGACCAAGCCGTCGATGCCATAGATCAAGTTTAGAGACTGTAGCGGATAGACACATCTCTAAATCTTTCCACATATAACAGTTGTTTCCTGAACGAACTCCAGCTAGAACTTTGTTTCCGTTTTCATCATATGCACCGCATTCCGTTTTTGTGAATGTGACTTTAAGTCCATCATCACATAACTGGCTTATGCTGATTAGATTTGCACGAAATCCATCAAAAAAATACACATTTGCCAGTTTAGGTTGGTTGGATCTGTCAATCACCCCTTTTCCTTCGATTTGACCTTTTCCTCCATCACCAAAAGTGACTTTTCCACCTAGAATAGGTGTAAATTCGTCTAATGCTGATTGATCTCCTGTCATGTGTCTTGAGCATCCACTATCAAAGTACCAAGAGTTGACTTCAGATGAGCCTGTAGATGTATAGGCAACATTGGCTTCTTCGTCATCCTCTCCAAGTTGTATCAAGCTTAGATTACATCTTAAGCTGATATTCTCGGTTGTGTCTTCTCCAGAAACAGCAGTGAAAGCCTTTAGATTGCAACTTATGTAGATCTCATCATCTTCTTCATGCATCTTTATTAGGTTGAAGTTTGATCTTTCTGTAAGTAGATCACTATACAAATCTTTCTTTGAGATCCACACGGAGCAGAACTTCCCTGGCTCCAAGTAACACTTATTGAGATTCCACAACAGATTGATTTTCTTCCTGAAACTGTAACAGTGTTTTCTTTGATGATTGTCACCACAGTGATCACACCCATAGGTTCTTCTCCTTATGACCCTCCTGTGATGGTCCTTCAACGGATGGTTCTGCCTTTCCTCTGATTTCTTTATCACCGAAATTTCTTTCTTCAAGTTAGTAAATATACCTGCTTCCTTTTCTAAGTGATTGGCACTCACGAATTTCACAGGTTGAACTGTCATATCACTTGAGGTTCCAGTATTTCCTTGATACCCTAGACCTCTGTGTGTGGCATCTATTCTTCCCATGGACAAAATCTTGTCTAGATCCTTAGTCCCACTGTTCAGCATCCTGATATGCTTGTGTTTCTTATTCAACTCCTTTTCAAGTACTGTGGCTCTTCCCTTTTCTTTGTAATACTCTTCTTGAAGGTTGCTCAGTTTCTGAAGAAGTCCTTCAGTTGTTTGATCATTAGCCTTGAGTGGAGTATGGTTAACCTTTTTCGTTGCATCTTCATAGGCTGTTTCAAGTTTAGATTCCAAAGTAAGCTTTTCTTGAATAAGCTTAAGCTTATCCTTGCTTAGTTGTACCCAACTGTCATACAGAATTTTGTATTCCTCCTTAGGATTAATTTCTTCGTCACTCTCTGAATCAGACTCAGCACCTATCGGAACATTATCTCCACTGACTGTAAAAGCAACAAAGTTGAGCAGTTCTTCCCCTTCTTCAGCAGACTCAGAGTCACTGAAGCTCAACAGGGATTTCTCTTTTGACTTGGTTTTGTTAGGACATTCAAACTTTGTGTGTCCCATGCCTTTGCACTCAAGACACTTTAACTCATTCCGTTTGGTTACAGGTTTGATATGACCATACCCTCCACATTCATAGCACTGAATCTCCTTTCTCTTACCAGAGTAGTCAGCATCTGGTTTTGATGATCTACCACCTGGTTTGTCTCCTTCTGTATTACTCCAACGTCGTGTGTCTCTGTTGTTGTTTCTCTCAACCCTTTTTAAAGCTTTACCAAAATTTCTGGCCAACAAGGACATGCTATCTTTGATTTCTTGAAACTGATCAGGTTTTTGATCGGCCTAAAACACAACGCTTTTAGATGGTTTGACTTTGTCTTCACCAGCTTCCATTTCTTCAGATTTTAGTAACCCGACCAATTCAGCAAAAGTCATTGACTCAGTGTTCCCAGCTACCCTCATTACAGCCTTGTGAGCAACAAATTTGGCTGGAAGACATCTCAACAGTTTCTTCACCAGTTTTTGATCCTTGTAGGTCTTTCCAAGAAATTCAGCTTCATTCGCTATGGCACTGAGCTTTGAGCTAAACTTCACTATTGTTTCATCTGGAGCCATCTTCAGACACTCATACTGAGTAGCTAACATATCAAGTCTCGTTCTTTTAACACTTGACGTTCCTTCATGAGATTGTTGGAGAATATCCCAGGCTTGTTTTGCAGACTTGCATCCTTGAATGAGTTTGAACTCATCTTCATCCACACCAGAGAAAATGGCATTCATGGCTCTTGCATTGAATTTTGACAGATTCTTCTCGTCAATCATCCATCTGGCTTTAGGTTTTGGAATCTTAACTCCCTCTTTTGTTGTATCAAACGGAGGTTCCCATCCTTCTTCTACGGTTGTCCATGCATCTTCTCCTTGGCCTCTGATGAGTTGTGTCATTCGAACTTTCCAATACCCATATCTCTTAGTATCCAACACGATGTTCTTACTTGTACCCGTACCATCAGTATTTGGTTCTATAACTTAGGATCTAACCTGTGTAGAGACGACAGTCTCAGATCGGTTTCCTGCTCTGATACCAATTGAAATAACTAGAACCTTGAATACTACTACAAGAACACCAAGATACCAGTAAACTGAGCTTTATTAAGAATTTCTCAAACAACTTTCTTACAAACTTGTTTGATCAGTTTATGCAACACCAAAACAGCTGGTTTGCCACTGAAACATTCCTAATCTACTCAACCTTACCTGCACAGCAACATCTATGCTCTCTCTTTATTCACTCACCAATGAAACCCTCAAGCAATATTGTTCTTCTTGCTTAGATCTAAACACACACACTTTTCTCTCTATAAAAGTGGTAACCGAATAAGGATGTGAGCTGCTTCTCTTTTATATGCAGCAACAATCTTCACATACTATTCTTTATCCAGCAAATCCTCCTATGCACCATGTCCTTCAAGAACCTCTCTTTGTCCAATGAGTCATAGGAGAAACCCCATCATTATGTTGACTTCAACACTCCACTTGCTTGTAGCTTCCAACGAACACCTTTTTAGCTTGACACATTTTTCGCCCATGCTCAACAACTCCACGCTCGATGTATCGCACTGTCTTCAAGGTGTTGTGCTGGCGGATCAACTTGACACTTCCCACTTCGTCTGAAGTCCTTCATGTACATCCCGTGACAGTGTGTAACTCCTACAGATACTTTGTTTCTTCATCCTTGTCTCAATCGTTGATCATTGGTTAACTAATGATTCTACATCATGAGGTTTAGCGTTCGATTCCCAAATAATACGAACGCAAGTTTACATGAGATCTACAACTCTGAGCAATTAGAACCGTTCACCATGAAATATAATTAAATATTAATTATGATAGGCAGAAAAATTCGTAACTTTACATCAGAGTTGAATATTAATTATGGTAAACTTTAGATCAGAGCCTAAACTTTAGAAAAATTCGTAAAGTTACGAATATTTATGGTAAACTTTAGGCTCGTAAATCATGAGATCTACATCATGAGGCAGAAAAATGTCAAACTTTACATGTCAAACTTCAAAAGCAAATGTAATTTTGATATATAAGTATGTAACTCATACAAGTTTGTGTAGCTACACAAAAAAAAAAATCAAGATATCGTGTAGCAAGGAGTCCATTGGAAACTGAATAGAAATCAAGTAACTAGCCGGTGAATTTGCCTCGGGCTTGGAATCAATGCTTGAATTATGAATACATAGTCGTTCTAGATAGTGTAGAAATCGATCAATGCATGCATGAATACATTGTTGGTCGTTTGAACGTATGATTATTACCCTTGAAATTAATGCAAATGAGAGTAAAAGTCTGAAAATGAGTAGATAAATTTTATTGATAGAAATACATTAGAATGCGATTAATCCAATTAGAGGCAATCACATTTGCCATTATTGCAGATTCCAGCTCCCTTGGGACATCTTAAGTTACAATCAACATCTCTTTTGCAAGGTGGGGATTGCATTAAGGCCCTGGTGGTGCCGCCGTAGTTTGAACTTCCGGTGACAACTTCGAATTTCTTGTCAGCTCCTGTTAGCTCTCTTGCTTCTGATCCAATATCTATTCTTTCATCATTCATAGGGTTTAAACTTTTTTCTTTAGTAATAATATTTGTGGCTCTAAAGCTATAGAGTAATTCAAATGATAAACCAAGGTAACATATTTTAAAAGAAGTATATGCTTCCTCAGACCAAATGAATCAAGCCCATTAAATTCAAACATGAGATCAATGCAATATTCACCACTATGTTCAAGCTTTTCAAATTATAAAAAAAAAAAAAAAAGGATGTTGATGGATTTTTTTACTTTTAAAATATATTGATAAATTCTAAGGTTTCATAAATAAATTAGTTGAGAGTTTTTAAATGAACCGACAAGTAGAAATCTCTTAGTTCCGGATTTTTTTTAATAATAATTTAGTTGAAGGTAAAAAATGGATCCATCGATATTTGAAAGTGTTATTTGTTGAAAATTCCTCAAATATATATATATATATATATATATATATATATATAAGTTGCATATTAAAAAAGTTTTTGCTTTGTTCGAAAGGATGTGCTTCTTCTTTTTTTCAGTGCAAATGGATGTGTATATTATATAAAGTTTTATATCATAAATTCATTTAATTTTTAATTCATTGCATAATAAGTTGAGTTGGATTGAGTTAACCATTTTGACACTCCTAACTATAATACTTACCAGATGTGATAACCAAAATGAAAATCAAGAGTGAAAGCTTGAAAGAAACGTTCATCATTTGAATTAAACAATTTTAGTCTTGTGAAAGGTTGATCTTTCGTTGTAGTGTTTAACCATGTCCTTCATTCACATATATACACAAGCAAGTCTAGTCATGTCAAAGGATTTGAGGATTATTACATACCAAATGTTAGGGGTGACAATCTATTAGTATTACTTGTGAATCAATTTTACATTAATTTCTATGAAAAAATTATAAATTTTTTTACTGATATGTTAATGTCATTGGATTTTAACTTTTAAAAATAAATTTATTAAGTGCACTTATAATAATAAATTAAGCATATTTAATTAATAAAAACCAGCATAAATAGTTATGAATTTTACATTTAATAGTCAATCACAATTAAAAAGTATTTGATATAATGGTATCAAATTATATAATATTAAATATTAATAATTATTGTATTCACCTTTTCATCTTTCGTTTGATCCTATTTTTATTAAAAGAATTGAATAGTCACATAATATAAATCACAACAGAAAACTTTAGATTTTTTTCTCTTTATGTCATCTAATAAAGTTAAATTTATTGTGCTTATATATGTGTCAAACTCACAAATTTAATTCATTGACTAATAATAACTCCATAATTAATTTCCCCAATCAACCGAACCCACAAACCATCATCATACCACCAGCGGTAGCGGACACAACCAGATAATATAAAAACCAATAAAGTAGCAATGTCATAAACCCATCTCCTAGCAATTGCCAAGTATTGGAACCCCAGACATAAACCTGATGAGAACAAACTTGGTCGTCTCGGAGAAATCGAAGAAGAAGTGAAAAGAAATGGAGATTTTAGAAGTAACATTGGTCAACGTCTTGCTTCGTTGTCCACTGAAGGACATCGCGAGATTCAGATCAGTGAGCAAAGAATGGAAAACTCTAATCGATTCAGACTTCTTCAGAGATCTTTACATCTCTTTCAACTCATCTTCATCAACCTCATGGTCCATCATCCAAACCAACCCTCACAAACTCACTCTTGAAATCGTCGGCCACCATGGATGCGAAAGATGGGGACTTTCTCGTTCTCCAGGATCTCTAGTAAGTTTCTTTGTCGAGACGACGATCACTAAAATAAATGTGTTAGCTTGTACAGATGGGTTGGTCACGATTTGTGCAGAGTCTAGTGATGGGTCTCCGATGTATTACATTGGGAACCCTTTGTTGCAGGAATGGTTTCGACTCCCTCAACCTCCTTTTCGTAATTTTGAGAGATTGCGGAAGAACGAGCGGTTTAGTGAGAGTGGGTTGGTTACAAAGATGGAGAAGGGTGTAGTTGTGAGTTACAAGGTTGTGTGGTTGTTGACTCATGAAGGTAAAGTCCAGTTTATGATCTACTCGTCTGATACTGGGATGTGGGGGAGACAATTTGTAACTTGTCATCATACTGCTACGTGGTCTGGTCAGGACAAGTCGCTTGCGTTGAACGGGTTTCTTCATTGGCTTTCTAATCTCACTAGTTCTATTATCGCCTACGATTTCTTTGGAGGTCATAATGGTGTTGATGGTGGGTGTCATATCGTACCTTTCCCTGGAAAAGATGATGAGTTACGGCGTTTTAGGAGAACCTTTACAACCTCGGAAGGGTCCATTGTGTATTTCAACGAGTTCCGTGTGAATGGAAACCGCACGTTACGGGTTTGGAGGCTGGTCAAGTACACTGATATTGGTCCTGAGGACCAGTGGCAGCTCTTTTGGGAAGTTAGTTTGGTGTCTTTGATCGAGTTAGGTATTGATTATTTCCCTGTGGTGATGCATCCTTTGAAATCTGAGATCGTCTACTTGTGGAGCAGGAGCAACAATGGTCTGATCCTTTTTAACTTGAGGACAAAAGTGTTTAGTCTTCACAAGGAAGCTGAAGACGCTCGTAAGTGTATGGATGGTTGCGTCTTGAGTTTTAACCAGTGCAGGGAGTATATGAGGGACATCTATAGATACTTTCTCTCATCAGTTCAAACTGGTCCTAACCATCTCTACTTTACACAGTATGTTTTCCCACTTTGGCTGCACCATCTCCCTCGTCCGAATCCTACTTAGTGTATACTATGTTTCAAGTTTCAGCGACAATGAGTTTATTTTAAGAGTAAGAACAGACATGTGGGAGGTAAACTTGCAGAGGAAGACTGAAGGAAGTAGAGAAGAAGCTGGTGACCGAATTGTAGCTGACTATGGGCGTGATGTTATTGTGAGTTAGCTGTTAATAGAAGTTGAGTTGAAGCTCTAGAGAAATCTTCCTTCATTTCATTGTGTCATTACAAGGATAAATACTGAGATTATACATTTCATTCTTATCAAAATCGCATATGTCTAATGGTTGAAAAAGCAAATTTCGCATTCGAGTCATGATGGTAATAACCTTTCTATTCTATCAAAACAGCATTTTAGTGGCACAAAATAAGCTAACAATCAAAGATTTACAATTGAAAGGATGATTTCATATCATTGATAGCTAAACTCACAAACACACAATCATCCAACTAAAGATCAAGCACAATCATCTTCTTGTTATAGCCGCCTTTAAATACCACAAAAACAGCCAATTTAACTTGAGCACAACGAGTAAACTTAGGTAGTCTTTCTCTTTTACCAAACCAAACCCTTCGAGTAGTAGACCATGGTAATATAAAATGTCAACTTTAAAACAAAGATTTAGTGGGCTATGTTGGGCCTTTTGTGTAACTGAAACTACTTACATTAATCACACTGACACACGTAACCTAGAGAGTCGAGAAGGTTGGGGCAAGTGATTCCTAATTTCCACCGGCGAAATTACGATCTACAGTTCCGGCAAGTGATTCCATTCCGTTCGACCAAAACACTCTTAGGTCCTTCTTCTTCTTCTTCTTCTTCTATTCTGATTTTACCCATTTTTGCTGTAAAAATTATCTTCATGATAAAATTTAGGAAAAATATCTTCATGATAAAATTTAGAAAAAAACCCTAGCCTGACTTATAAGTCTCAATGATTTAGTTTCTCTATCATACTCTTCTTCTTACTCCTTCTCTCTGAAATTTGTACCATTTCTTACAGATTTGGTTGTCTGGGAAAAGAATAATACGAATGGCTTGTTCCAAAGGGTTAAGTACTGAGAGGTTGAAGGAAAATAAAATAAGCCAATTACCAGATGCTTTGTTAAGTCATATACTTAATCATCTTCCCACAGAGGAAGCTGTGAAGACAAGTGTTTTATCTACCAGATGGAGGACTCTCTGGCTTTTGGTTCCTCGTTTAAAACTGGACTTTAAGAAATTCCCAAGTTTTGATGCCTTTTTGAGTTTTGGTAACTGGTTTTTCGATTCCGATAGGGTTACATGCATAGAAAAACTCAGGTTATATATTGATGGCAATGCATGCATCATCCTATCTCACATCATGGATCGGTGCCTCGGTTAAGCGTAAGGTTCAGCGTCTTATGGCTGCTCACGTTACTCTGAGATGCCTATTCTCATGAGATGCCACTTAGTCTCTATGTTTGTGAGTCACTACTGGTGTGTCTAAGACTCTATAAGCCGACTTTGGTTGATCCTGAGCTTGTTTCTCTACCTTGTCTAAAGATCCTCCGTTTAAGTGATATTGTGTTTACCAAGGAGACCACTTTTGAGAGGCTTGTCTCGTCCTGCCCTGTGCTAGAATACTTAAAGGTTGACGTTGTATGGAATGACGAAAACGTCTATAGGGTTCATTCTCGGTCACTGAAGTGGCTCCGTTTAACACGACGACCTTCTTCTCTCCGGAATCTCCGGATTGAGTATTGTGATCCGGGAGTTGTGATTGATGCTCCTCTGCTGTGCTCTTCGAGAATGACAAGTTTGATTTATCTATCCTTTGTGGTACTGGCCAAGGAAAGACAAAAGTCATCCACAAGATTCTCACTTTGATTTCGAGGATCAGAGATTTGACAATATGTTCACAAACTTTTACGGTATACATATACATTAGTTTATTGATTTTATATATAACAAAACTAATGAAGAATGAAGATGTTAAAAAAAAAAAAAAAAAACAAAACAAAATGTATTGAATTATATATTTATATTAAAAACAAAACAAAAATGAAAGTGTTGACGGAACCGATAGAATCATCGAAGACACAGAGGCGGAGGAGCTATGGCGCCGCTTTATGTATCGGCATCGCTTACGTCGCCGTTGCCACTTCTCTCTCTGCCACTATATTCACCGTCGCTAAACAGAGCTGTTACCAAGTCTATTGGTTGCTCTTTCGTCTCCGTTCAACGCTTCCCTCTGAGCCGTAAGACGAGGAAGCAGTTGCAGGTGGTGTCTATGGCTCCTGAGGAAGAGAAGCTCACTCGTCGCAACCCTCTCGATTTCCCTATCGTAATTATCTCTTTGCTTTCGATTTACTTTTTAAAAATTTGGCTCTACAGATTCTTAGGGATTTCACATTGCTATTAGAGCCTCAATTTCGATATAGACACTTTGAAATTTCAGTTACAATTGTATTTGGATTCTTGAGTAAATTGAGATTGTGAGGCTATGTCAAGCTTTGATTTGTTTGACTTATCTTGTTCAGTGTTCATCACTTGGTAAAGCTATCACAGGTGTAGAGTTCTTTAGGTATGAATCAATTAGAGAGAAGCTGCATCTAGTGACAATTGTATACCGAGTTTTGTGTGTAACCTCTGTATCGATTTCTTGGTTCTTTGTTTGCAGTAATTTTGAGTGTAGTCAGTCAAATTCCACTTCTTGATTTCTGATTGTTATGTTGTCGTTGTGTTTCTTGATACACCATTCATGTCCCTCTTGATTGAAAGAACTGTATTTTTGGTTGTATATCGATGCACCAGTATTGGTGACTTTTCTTTTGGCTGTTTTGTTGAATATTTGCTCTATCATTTTGCTGGTCATTGCAATTATTTGTGCATTTGATGTTTGGGGTTTTGTGGTAGGAATGGGAGAGACCAAAGCCAGGGAGGAGACCAGATATATTCCCCAAGTTTAGTCCTATGAAGTCACCGTTGCCTCCTCCAATGCCTTACGATCCTCCGGAAGAAGATGATGAAGAGGAAGAGAAGAAAGAAGAAGAAACAGAAGACGACCCTGACAAGGAAGACGAGGACCAACCCAATAACCTGTAGTAAGAAAAACTCATTTCTCAAACTGTTGCTGTTGTTGTTATTGTTGTCTTGTCTTAGAAACCTTAGTGGATCTTATTTCACGTTAAAGAGATAAAAAAAAAAAAAAAGATATTGTCAACCCACAAAAAAATGTTGGTGGAAGCTTACATCTGCTGTAGTAGACTCGCTTTCTGCAAACGATTTTTTGAATGTATTCTCAATAAAGCTCCTCGTATTTTATTGTTTAAACTACATTTTCATATACGAACTACAGCTTAAACCGTAAAGAAGGTATTTGCCATGCTTATGCCTTATTAGGCATTGTTGGGAAACTAGTTTGCTTAAGGACAGAAAAATGTCTTTCTTTCAGCTTTCGGACCATGTTTGGTCTCTTCTATCTCGTTCAAATATGAAGTTAATATTGTTAAAGGAGTCTTTAATTTTGAATATATATGTTTTGATATGCTTATAAGACGTGAGTACATGTTTTGATGATAACTTTGATTCTGATTTTGGTCAATAGCTGTATGATTATGCTGACGTTGAAGAAAAATATATGTAATAAATCATACAAAATATAGTATCTCTTTAAAAGTGTGAAACAAGTAGATTTGATGATAACTTTTAGTGATCTTTAGCGGGGTTAGCCTTAAAACAAATGAATGATCAGAAAATCAAGAAACACTTGGTTGGTGTGTTAAAAGGTGAATGTTGTTTTTTGATATTAATTTGAACGTGAATGTTACATGTGCGTTTGGGGAAATCCACTAAGAAACAACAGTGCGGTTGTTTAGCAAAAAAAAACAACAGTGCAGTTAGGTGTAAATTGGATTAATTAAGTACATTGATGGGTCCAGAATAATGACAAGACATGGCTAGTCGTGTTTGACATGTTCTGGTTCTCCATGTCTTGTTTGTTTACTTCAAAATCGGGACTGTTAGTCTGTTACTTAATTGTGCCGACATCTTACGAGGTTTTCCCCATATACATAGAAATAACTGAACTTTCACTAACTAAAGATTACTAACACTGGAAAAAAATTATAATGGTTTGATTGGCGATTCAAAATCAGACACACTTTGCTTATCGAAATGGATATGATAGATTATAGAAACTGGAATTACAAAAAGAACCGAGGATTTTATTATTGGAGCTCCTCCCACTCTCCCTAGAAGACCTCACCAAATACTCGATAAATCCCTCGTACCCTCTTAGACATCTTATATAAGTGGAGACTCATGAGAACCCCTAAAAAAACCATAGTTACTTTACACTACCCATACTCAATTGATAAAACTTAGCAATTACTAAGAAACTCTTGGACCTTAAAGCCCAATGATTGTATCCTCAAAACCCATTGAATGTATCATTACCTCTGCCTTTGAAAACAACCTTGTCCTCAAGGTTGAAATGAGCAAGCTGTTTAGCCAACTCCTCTTTTGAGCTTCCAAGGATATCCATATTCTGGCCGCACGTCCCACTTCACCAAAACTACTTCATGCCCTGTCCCCGTATTGTCTTTGGCCACCAAATACCAGATACACTTTGCTTATAGAAATGGATATGATAGATTATAAAAACTGGAATTACAAAAGGAACTGAGGATTTTATTATTGGAGCTCCTACCACTCCCCCTAAAAGACCTCATCAAATACTCGATAAATCCCTCATACCCTCTTAGACATCTTATATAAGTGGAGACTCATGAGAACCCCTAAACAAACCATAGTTACTTTAGACTACCCATACTCAATTGATAAAACTTAGTAACTACTAAGAAACTCTTAGACCTTAAAGCCCACTGATTGTATCCTCAAAGCCCACTAAATGTATCATTACCCCTGCCTTTGAAAACAACCTTGTCCTCAAGGTTGAAATGAGCAAGCTGTTTAGCCAACTCCTCTTTTGAGCTTCCAAGGATATCCATATTCTGGCTGCACATCCCACTTCACCAAAACTACTTCATGCCCTGTCCCCGTATTGTCTCTGGCCACCAAAAACAATTTTGATTTGACTTGGAGATATCTCTTAAGGTGTGTCAGCCGTCTGTCTCTTACTTGTAACTGACATCTCTCATAGTCCACTGTGTCTTCAATTTCTCTTTGTGTATACTGCTCTGCAAAAGACAACACTGAGGTAGAAAAAATGATAAACTGTTCAAAGCTCAGATCTTCAGGTTGAAACCACAGCTTTAATTCCCAAGGTTTTCCTTCATCACGAAGACTTTCCCAAGCCTCTCCATTCTTTTCTTTATCTTTTTCGGCCATAGTGATTAGGTAAACAGCAAGAAAACCCATCCCCACCAGCATTACTTCCCTTTCTCGACTAACAGCAGCCACTCTGATTTTCAGCATTGTTTGAAATTTATCGGCAGTAGTGAAGGCTAATGAGACTGTATGCTTCTGTTTTGTTGAGACCTTCATTAAATCAGAAGTTTCCAGAGAATAATCATCACCACTCATGCAACCTGCACTAGAAACCAATGTAACCATCTTCGAGCTATCATCTTGTCTCCCATCTAACGCTTTCATACCTACATCAATTAGTTTCTCCATTCCTAGCAGTGGCAGCTGAATCAATTTGTTAACGTCGATGCAAACTACTTGTATTGTGGTAGCAATGGCAAGCTCTTTACCGAGCAAAGAAGCACATGTTCTTTCGCAATATGCAGTTTCCATCAACCCTTTGCCTAGTGGAGCTTCTTCTTCTGAATACTCATGCAACACACAAGAGTGAATTTTCCTGTTCTTCTTTCTAAACTTGTCTCTCTTCTCGCTTGTCAAGGATTGTTTCTTATCTACTCTCATCCTTTCCCATAACAGCTGTACACAAATCTTCTGCTTGTGCTTCTGCCAAACCTCTGTCTCTTTCCGCTAGTCCCAAACATCATCTCTTTGTCTGTTTTGACTCCCCTTATCAGCACATCAATGAACACTTGCTGAAACTGGCTGTCCCATTCCACAAAAAACGTGATAACACTACTTATCTTCTTAGGTATGTACTCTTGTTTCTCACGTGACTAAAGCATGTTAGCCCCAGTGATTCTCTTATTGTCCCAATTTTACGACCTTTGCACTTTATCTTCTTCAGACGTTGACGTTCCATGTTCAGCACCCTGTAGTTGTATTTAAGCTTGGTGAACTTGTTGTAGAATCTCTTCTTTTTCTGATCACTAAAGCCTCTCTTACAAAGATAGTGAAGAAGTGTATCCTTTAGCTTACGTTTGTGTTTGTCTTTGAACTTTTTCCTTTCTTCCACATCTTAGAGAATGTTTCCTTTCTAATGACTCTTTTACTTCTACTGAGCAGCATATTGTCGAGCAATTGGTAACAGTCTACCTGGTTCTGAATTTGCGACTTCTTCTTCTTAACCTTAATTCCCTACAGTAGAAGCTTATCAAGCACAACACAGCAACACTTTCTTTTACCTCATTTCCTTCTGGTGCTTTGACGTTTTATGGCTCTCTTCATCTGAGACTGAAATTTGAGGTTATCCCATATCCCTGATTTGTACTTACATCTCCTGAGTTTACCATACACCATATTTTTCCTCCTTAGCACTCTTTGACCTTTCCATTTCCTCTCCAGAACCATTAAATTGGTCTTTGTGTTCACTTTGGTTCATGTCCTCGTTTCTTCCCTCTTTTTTTTCCTCTAGTGATCTTCTTTTTCTGTCTTTTTTTCTTCCTGATCATTTTGTCGAACACTTGGTGGGCGTTTAGAGACATTGTGATACCTGTCTTGTTTGGCTTAGCAAATTTCTCCTCGTGGCTTACTTTTCCCTCTAACAGATGTGGGAAGTAGAATTTAGTATTCTCTTCTTTCCTCTCTGTCAACAACTTCAACAAATCTGTATCACCATTTGGTTCGAAACCACTTACAGACCCATCAAACAATGGCAACGTCAAGATCAACTGATCTTCTCCAGTCTCCTTGGTGCGATGTCCCTCTCGGCGCAATATCTGCTTTCTAAAGCTACCACTTCGGCAGAGATCTGGACGACTCTTCACAACACCTATGCTTAACCAAGTCGTGGTCACATCCTCCAGATCCGCGACCAACTCAAGCATTCAAAGAAAGGGACAAAGTCTATCGAAGAGTACTTTCAAGGTTGCATGGTGCGTTTTGATCAACTCGCCCTACTTGAGAGTCCTATCCCACATGAAGATCAGGTAGATTACGTCCTCGGTGGCATACCAGAGGAGTATAAGACAGTCACGGATCAGATCGAGGGTCGTGATACAACGGCCTCGTTGGATGTGATGCTTGAGAAGCTAATTAATCAAGAGTTGAAGCTTCAAACTTTGATGTCCACTTCCTCTGTTACCCCTGCTTCCCCCAACATGGTCACGCCCAAGAACAATAAAAGCAACCGAGGTCAATCTTTGTCTCGTGGTCACTATGCTTCGCAGCAGCAACCGCATCTTTCACGAGGCTCTCACGGTTGTGGTTACCAAGGTCGTTCCTATCAGGGACATTGTCAAATTTGTGGCACCCATGGACATAGCGCTCGTTGGTGTTCTCAATTTCAAGGTCGTAATTTTGTGCCTAACTACTCACCTTCATCGATGCAACCATGGCAGCCAGGAGCGAATCTTGCCATGCATTCCTCGCCTACCACCGCTCCATGGATTTGTGACACTAGCGCAACACACCACTTGACATCAGACCTTGCGAACCTGTCTCTTCACCAACCGTATAATGGTGGCGAGGAGGTTACTCTTGCTGATGGATCTGGTATTCCAATCACACACACGGGTTCTGGTTTACTTCCCACACCCTCTAGATCTCGTAAGCTTAAAGATGTTCTCTATGTCCCTAATGTGGCTAAGAATCTTATTTCGGTGTATCGTCTTTGCAATGATAATCAAGTCTCAGCTCATTTTTATCCTGCGCATTTTCAGGTGAAGGATCTCAGCACGGGGTCCGGTTGCTCCAAGGCAAGACTAGGAATGAGCTATATGAGTGGCCGATTCAACACAACACAATCACCACACTCTCTATATCCCCCTCACCAAAAACCGACCTCTCATTTTGGCATTATCGCCTAGGACATCCTTCTTTATCAGTTTTAAAGACACTTGTCTCTAAATTTTCTTTGCCTTTTTCCAATTCACCGCAAAAACAATGGTCGTGTTCCGACTGTTTGATTAATAAAAGTCACAAATTGCCTTTTTATTCAAACACAATATCCTCCATACAACGGACGTGTATCTCTACACGGACGTGTGGACATCTCCTATATTGTCTGCTGATCACTTCAAGTATTACCTTATTATTGTTGATCATTACACACGCTACACATGGTTGTACCCGCTGAAACAGAAATCTCAAGCCAAGGAAGTCTTTGTCGCGTTCAAAGCTCTAGTGGAGAATCACTTTCAACACAAAATTCTGACCCTTTTGTCTAACAATGGTGGTGAATTAATTACGCTGCGTCCCTTCTTGGTTGCTCATGGTATATTCCACCTAACGTCCCCACCACATACACCGGAACATAACGGTATCGCAGAACGGAAACATCGTCATGTTGTGGAGACAGGTTTGACGCTACTAAGTCATGCTTCGGTTCCACAAGTCTACTGGCCATATGTTCTAGTCACCGCTGTGTACCTGATCAACCGGATGCCCACTGATGTGCTAAATGGTATCTCACCATATGTAAAGCTCTTCAATCAATCTCCAAATTATCTGAAGTTACGTGTTTTCGGGTGTGTATGTTATCCGTGGCTGCGTCCGTATCGTGCAACAAAGCTTGAGAGTCGTTCCACACCCTGCGCATTCGTCGGTTACTCACTAACTCAAAGTGCGTATCTATGTTTGGATATTACGAGTGGAAGGGTATATACATCACGCCATGTGCAGTTTGTTAAACTGAGTTTCCATTCTCCTCCTCATCGTTGAGTGCATCCCGTGAATCCTCACCTGTGTATGTGTCCTCCCCACTTTCTGTCTCCTTACCCTCGCCTATAGCTCATTCCTCGTCGCCTCCGTGCTCGGTTCTTCACCCATCATCGCTGGCTTCGTCGCAAGTGTCTCTGGTGTTACCACCAACACCACCGTCTCCTCCGGCATCTGCGATTCTGACATCGCCAGCTACGCCGCCCTCATTGACACCATCAGAGTCTCGTTCGCCGTCTCCTCCGTCTGTCAACATGCCTTCCTCTCCTACCTTGAGTCCTCTCGAACCACCAAGCCCAAACTCAAGCCCAAGCCCAACAACAAACTCAAGCCCATCTCCACCACATCACCCAAGCCCAGATCCACGGGAATCATCACATTCTCCTACAATTTCTTCCTCGTCACAAAGTCGTGACTCGCGACCCACAACCACCACCCAACCTGAACCTTCATCTTCCACCATCGCACCACAACTTGCACCACAACCACACCAAAATATTCCACACCCAAACCAAAATGTTCATCCTATGACGACGAGGGCAAAGAATCACATAACCAAACCTAACAAGAAATTTAATCTCCTGGCCACCAAAACCCCTCTTATCCCCACAACCATGGCTCAGGCGTTAAGGGATCCAAATTTCCGAAAGGCGATGTCGGAAGAGATTGATGCTCAAATGCGCCATCACACATGGGATTTAGAGAAACCGCCACCATCCAAACAAGTGATACCCTCTAAGTGGATATTTACACTTAAATATAATCCTGATGGTTCTATTGCAAGGTACAAGGCGAGACTTGTTGCGAGGGGGTTCAACCAACAATATGGTGTGGATTATGCGGAAACCTTCAGTCCTGTTATCAAATCAACAACAGTTCGGCTGGTCCTTGAGGTTGCGGTCAAGAAGAACTGGAGCATACATCAAGTTGATATTAATAACGCCTTTCTCCAAGGCACTCTCACCGACGAGGTCTAAGTATTGCAGCCACCGGGGTTTGTGGACCCTGATCGTCCTCATCATGTTTGTCGGCTGTGTAAGGCGCTCTATGGTTTGAAACAAGCCCCGCGGGCGTGGTATCAGTAACTACAGACGTTTCTTCTCAACTCTGGGTTTACTGGTTCTCTCTCCGATACCTCCTTATTTACATACAAAAGAAATAATGACTATCTCTATGTCCTTGTTTATGTAGACGATATCATTATTGCCGGTCCACCCTCCTTGGTTCAACCATTCAATGTGTCCATCGCCGCTCATTTCTCTCTCAAGGATTTGGGTCCTCTTAGTTATTTTTTGGGGATCGAGGCTACTCGCTCACGCCAAGGGTTACACCTTATGCAGCGGAAGTATGTCACAGAACTGTTGGCTCGTACTAACATGTTTGGTGTAAAACCAGTAGCTACTCCAATGGCTCAGTCACCTAAGCTCACTCTTCACTCCGGAACACCGCTGGTTGATGCTACGCATTATCGGAAGGTCGTTGGGAGTCTCCAGTATTTATCATTTACTCGCCCCGACATTGCCTTCGCCATTAATCGGCTCTCTCAATACATGCATCAACCAACGACGGATCATTGGCAGGCTATCAAAAGAGTTATTCGTTATTTGGTAGGAACGACGACACATGGGATTTTTCTCCGCTCAGATTGTCCCCACACAATCCATGCTTACTCTGATACGGATTGGGGAGGTGATGTTGGTGATTGTTTGTCTACAAATGGGTATATTGTTTACCTTGGCGGCAGTCCAATCTCGTGGAGTTCGAAGAAACAACGAAGCGTAGCTCGATCTTCAACGGAGGCAGAATATCGTGCCATCGCCAATGCTGCCTCTAAACTACAATGGATTTGTTCTCTTTTATCGGAGATGGGAGTCATGTTACCGGTTGCACCAGTTGTTTACTCCGACAACATGGGTGCGACGTATCTATGTGCAAATCCAGTCTTCCACTCTCGAATGAAACACATTGCACTTGACTATCATTTCGTTCGTGGTCATATACAATCTGGTGCTCTTCGTGTCTCACATATCTCTACACATGATTAGTTAGCTGAAGGCCTTATGAAACCACTTCATCGTTCACGGTTCCAGGAGCTACGCAGCAAGATTGGCGTTAGACATCTGCCTTCATCTTGAGGGGGGATGTAAAGGAGATTCGTATCAATCACGTTAATGATGATAGGATGTCAATCCTCTATATATATGTAAAGAAATATATTGTGTATTTATTCCTATATGAATACCCTAGTCTCCACTCCTTGTATAAGTACTCCTGTTTATACTTCAATGAGAATCATCCTTCCATATTATTTGATACACTTTGCTTATAGAAATGGATATGATAGATTATAGAAACTGGAATTACAAGAGGAACTGAGGATTTTATTATTGGAGCTCCTCCCACTCCCCCAAAAAGACCTCACCAAATACTCGATAAATCCCTTTTAGACATCTTATATAAGTGGAGACTCATGAGAACCCCTAAACAAACCATAGTTACTTTACACTATCCATACTCAATTGATAAAACTTAGCAACTACTAAGAAACTCTTGGACTTTAAAGCCTACTGAATGTATCCTCAAAGCCCACTGAATGTATCAGATCAATTGCTTTGGCGGTTATGGATCAATTGCACGGTTTGACGAGGTGGTTGGAAGCAGAATGTTTAGCGCTGGGATTTGTAAACAACTATTGGTGACCATACAAACCATTTTTAACATCATCATCAAGAATCATCAAAAATACTCAATATTTTTGTTTACTTCAAACTTTTTGAAGAAGACAAATTCCATGACGGATCATTTACAAGACTGGTGGCTAACACTCTCCTTGTTCAAATCAAACTATATAACCCCTTGTGGGTTTAAAGAGCTAGCCAGTGGGCCAAGTTCTTCCTAGTATGGTTAAAAGAAGTAAAAACAAATAAAACGAAAAAAGACAAATTTCTTTATGCAAACGCAACGGCAATTGCAAACGCTTTCTTTTTTGCTATTGTCATTATATGTATCACTTTGGACCATTTTGGTGTTAGTATATTACTAGGTTAATACCCGCGCTACGCCGCGGATGTTGTTTTTAGATTTTACTTGTTGATCAACTTGTCAAGTAAAACATTAGCTTACAGGTTATTTTGGCATTGAGTTTGTTTGGTTCTTTTATTGAATCAATGAATTCTTGTATGTTTTATGAGGGGAGCTAAATGAGAAATAATAGCAACTTTGATGCATTCTAGTTTTTTCTTGTTTAGTTTTTGCATGTTTTGTCATACTTCTATATATAATCCAATATCTTTTCTCTACATATAAAGAATAAAAGATCAATAATCGTTGCATCAAAAACTCTAAAAATATCAAATTTAGGGGAGCAACGAGATCATGTTTTTCAAGATTTCACAATTCGACCAAGAACTGTAACAATTTGAATCATAATAGATGATGAATTTCTCATAGAAATTGAAATTAGGAGGATTCTCTCATAAGCTATGGATGGAGCAGCCGGAGAATATTCCGACTTGTATCGCTAGTTCGCTACGAAGCCTTATCCCAAATCTCAAGTCTCTTCTTTCTTCAAGAAGCTCAAACTTTGCAAGTGAACACTCTTTTTTTTTTTTTTTTTGCATTTCTGTAAGCTGAATATTTCATAATCATGATTCATACATAAACTGAGAAATCATAGAACAGTAGACATGTTCTTTTATTTTGTTACAAACGTTTACAAATACGATACACAAAGCAACTCAGAAATTTGAATATTTACATTATAGAAATGATCTCTCGGAGTCGGAGGAAATTAGAGTTTTTTTTTTTTTATGGTGGTTCCAGCCATGGACGACGAGGCGTTTACCGCAAGTGGAACAGAGATGGCGATGTTTGCCTTTATTAGAGAGAGGAACGAAGCAAATTCTCCATTGGCTATTAACGTCAACCACTTGAACTGCTCCGCCGCAATACGGACACGCTCCAGGAGCTGCGTACCTTCCAATCACCCTCTCGTCTTGATCGCACACGAACACCAAACACATCCTTCTTCTTCTTTCTTATTTTCTTGCTCGATCTCTCTAAACAAAGTCAAATTATGCAATCGTTTCTAACGTTTTTATTTTGTTTCCTCGTAAATTAAAGGTTTCAGTTCAGATGATATTTATAAACATATAATATTATTTTCTAGGTTTTTAAAATAATTTTAAGGGTGATATATAAGCAAAATTATAACTGATTTGTATTAATATTTTAATTTTATTGGTTACTATTTTTAACTAATGTATCAACATCAGCTTTAGTGTTGAGGCTAATATGTCAATAAGAAATGAGAAACGTTCTACTTTTATTGTATTGATTCTTGTGTTTGATTATTTTAAAACCTTTGCGCGATCTCATGTCGCTGACTCAGCCAGATATTAAACCAGACACACATGCAAAACTCCTTCGAGAAGTGTAGCTCAATTAGACTATTTAAAGCCTTACGTAAGTATTTGTGGCTCAGAGTCACTCGTGTCGTGACGCTATCTCTTTTGGTATTTATTATTTTTATGATCTTGAGACTTGAGGTAAGCCACATCGTGTGCCGATATGATATGATATATGCTTCTTAACCATTAATTAAATTATTCTTTTTTTATTTTTTCTCAAATGTTACAAAATCTGTAATTCATTTTTTGGATGAGTACTTGGTTCCACGCACCCAATCTATATTTGGATTTTCTAACAAATTTTTTTATTATTTTTGTAATAGTCCAAATCTAAATAACTTTTTGCTGGCAAAAATAATTTGAAATCATGAATTATTATTATTATATAAACTTCTATAAATTTGATAACGACGTACAAAATCTTTTATTTGGTCACTTGTTCTAGATCATATTATTCACGAATATGAATTGTCAATATGTCTATTTCACATTTTGTACGTCGCTCTCAAACACTTTGTCTTAAAACTGCAATTATTCGTAGACAGAAAAACATATTTTCGTTGGCAACAAAAAAAAAAAACAGCGATTATTCTTTGGTAGAGAAAAAAAACCAATGCAATAATTATAGTGTTGTGACAGAACCGGGATAGACTGTATTATTAAAATTCGATAGACGTCATAGTGGAATTAATAATAGAAAGAGTTCAGATTTCTCTGTTATTTATCTTCTTAGGATTATATAAACGATTACAGGGGGATATTTCTGAATATACAAATGATGTAATTTTTAACGAATCAGGTTTTAGTTCAACAAATAAGAAATCAGACGAATTACTTTCAGTGAAAGCACTATCTATTTGCTTTAAATAATTTAGTTATTAATTAAATATCATGCGGAAACATAGTAGATTAAAGGATGACGAAGAAACATAGTGTAAAAAAGTTAGTAAAAATGTAGAATGGCGTTCTTTATGAAACAAAGATATATTTTTTGAATAACCTTCTTTGTGAAACAATATATATATATATATATATTTATATTTACGAAATACAATGAGTTTCGTAAGTTTTAAGTAATAATATCTTAGTTATAATAGAAATCTTATGATTTGAATTTTTTGTTTTAAAAAAAGAAATTGTTAGTTGTAGTTTAAGTTCAAAAAAAATTGATTCTAATAAATGGTTTCCTCCGTAAGTTTATGGTAGTACAAAATTTTCAAATGAGCCATTTCATTTTCTCTACTCAATAGAGATGTCCATGGAGCTTGCCATCACTCTGTGTATCTGTCTCATTTGAGCTGAAACCAAAGCGGTAATTAAGACCAAATTTTGATGGCCACACTTGTCGGAGTTTTGTGATGATTGTATATCGTTTTCAATGCCCATGGTTGATAAATGGTATTTGGAATCATATCTTCTTTTATTTGACGAGAAAATTTGTTTCATGTTCTCTAATTTTCTAACTGTATATTTTAAAATTTTAGAATTTTTTATAAATCTTTAAATTAAAATTAATTGGCAATAATTGGTTTATGCCTTTTATATACTATTTAACATTTTTTATATGTCATTTTTCTCCACACATATCTACTCAAAATAAAGGTATTTCTAACTGTTTATATAAATAGAAATATATCACATCCCATAAAGGTATTTAAACTGTTTCTAACATGATACAAACGGTAGTTTAAACTATCAATTAATTGGATGATCAGACTATTTTTTCAAAGAAATTTATACGATATTATGGATTCAAACTTTTGTATCATGTTAAATTATTTTAACTTCTACCTTAAAATCAATTAACAACAAAGAATTCCTACCAAAAAAAATTAACAACAAATAATAACTCATATTTTTAACTATTTACTACTCAAATACCTTTCCATCTTTTTCGATGTGGGAGTTTTTTCACATTTTAATATACATTTTAAATTGTAAATACTTTATATATATATGATAAAATTATTTAAATTAAAGTATAAGTCTAAGAAGATTAATGGTCCATCCCAAACTGCTCGATTGTATACATGATGTATGGTTTGTAGAGTTTTGTATAAGTTATATATTGGGATGGGGACAAAAGAAAAAAAGAGTTTTAAACGAGCCAAACGACACGCCTGGCCATACGAACACCCACTCTATACCTCCATATTCTTAGCATCTCTCTGAAAAGTGAAAACTGATTTGTATTCTTACTTTTGTTTTATCAGATGTATTAATTTCATGTTTCCAACCAAAATTATAATTTAATGGTACATATCCATTGAGACTATTCAATTCTTTCCTTTTCTTTTTTTTTTAAGCTTGCAGTACAGAACAAAATGAGATGACCGCCGTTCAAATGTACTTATAGTTTGAAACATCATTTCTAGTTAATTTTAAGTAAAGATACAATAATATTAGAAAATAATCACGTTTTCTGTACAACCTATATACATCTTTTATATATAACCCTAGCTTATTATTTTTTTTTTTTTATTTCATCCACGTAAGTTGATATCGGTTTTGAAATACTAAAAAGGTTCAAGTAATTAAAACACAAAATCTAGTGTAGTAAATTTAAAAATCTTTGTTGATTCGATTTCATTTGCGCTCAATGTATATTATTATTCATGTTCAAACTTAGCAAATCAAGTTTTTCATCACTAGGAAAGATTTTGAGATATAGGTCGATCGTGATATACAAACTAAGTCCTTGGATGACTTTGGGTTATCGTCAGATGGTATTCTAGTCTTATGTCTATCATCAAATCATTCGTTTCTTCCATTTAAATAAAGTCTTATTAGTAATTTTCTTCTTTCTATTGCATTTAATTTTTTAAATCGGTAATGTATTTATATGAAATTGATTTCAAAGTTCAAACATGTTGCAAAACCAGATTAATGGAGACATCAACAAACGAAGATAAATTTATGTATATCATAGTGTTTCATAATGGTATATCAGGGTGGGTAATTGCGTTTGACCATGCATGCTTTTTTCTTGGATGGTCTTTTTCAATAGGGATTTTGAATATAGGTTTTGCAGGGTTTAAATCATGACACTTAGTTTGGTAGGCTCGTTAAGTGTGATAGTCTATTTGCAGGCGCATAGTTAGCAAACTATACGAAATCGGTAATAGGTTTATCGGCTCATCGCATTTGTATGATAATTTTTTGTCTATATTGTCCATTAAAGTACACTTTTAAGAAGATAGGTAAATTTGGTAATATAGCTACACATAAGAAGTAAGAAGAGTACAAACTCTGGGTTTATTGGCTTTTATTTCATACCGTTCTTACAATTATATATAGCTATAGTATTTTTTTTTCATTTTTTCAAATACTATTACTTATTTTTTAATGTTTTTTTTTTGATAGAGGGTCTTTTGTATTATTTTTTTGGACCCAGTTGGAGCGTTGGTCCAATTTTTATCACAAATATTTCTTATTATAATTATATGATCTTCACATATATATTTAATTCATTTTTATAGTATTAAATAAAATTTTAGTTTGTTCATAAAATACATTTTTCTCTCTAATTTTTTTTTTAATTATATATTATACAAGAGATTATAAACAATCAAGGTTAGACTTTTACTATATAAAAAAACTATTGGAGGGGTGTATTCAACTTGACATTTTAAGTGATTTGTGTAAAAATTACAAATCCTATGTTATTCAATCATGAATTTTAAAAGGTCTCATGAAATCCACTGTTATTCAACTGATGATTTAAAAAACTATTTTGAAATCCACTGTTATTCAAAACAGTTTGTGGATTTGGATTTAATAAGTTTTAGGGATTCTGGAGGATTTTGGAAGATTTTGGAGGATTTTGGAGGATTTGTTTAATTAAAAATACAGAAATATAAATCTCATGGTTTTATGTGGGATTTGAAAGAATTTTACCATAAATCATATCAACTCTCCTAAAATCTATCAAAATTCCAAATTTTCTAAATCCCATCAAATCCTCCAAAATCATTGTTTCATTTATATACAGAAAGAATATTCCATTGTGAATAATGTAAACAAACAAAAGAACAAATTTCTGAATCGTCTATTTATGTACTGTTACTTTTCAACAATGTAGACTAATAATAATTTGACAAAGAAAAACAATTTACTCGTTTAATTTCTTGAACTTTTCAAAATAATTTTAGAGTAATGCCATCGATATGATGTGGACAGGTAACCAAATTATCACGTCTACAGTTTTTGTTTTCAAGTTGTTGACATATATAAAAAGGATTTGAAAGCAAGGTGATGAATTTTTAATTATTTTTAAGAGAAAATGTTTTTTTTTCTAACTACATACTTACTATTAAACAAAAAGATACTCCACGATTCGTAAATTGTTTAGTATGGATTGGACTAAACAAACATGCAAAATGGGTAAATTAATCAAAGTGGTGTAGCGGCTCTATAAATGATAGAAGACGTTGCACTCATCCGGACCGTTGCAAGTAGTATCAAAACTCAGCTAACTGTCGAGTCATATGGGTTCACATTGTATATAGTGTAGTATTCGGGATTGGTAACAATACTCAAATCTCAAAAAGAAATGGGCAGTCGCATTTGGAAAACAAATGTATATAAATAATAGATTTCACTACCTATATGACCAATAATATATAATATATAATATATATCTGGAAGAAAAAAACTCAAGTTCAATTTAAGTAAACTAACATAAAATGAAGGATTGTTTTCCAAAATAACTATTCTAGTCGCAATTTTATACACATTACCATTGATCTTTAAAAAATGTATGTCAAACATGCTAAATCAAAAATAATATACATTATATTCCCTCGTTATAACATCATCGTTAAAGTTTGCAAAATTATTAAAAATAATATATTATATTAAAGTCTTTAAGATTAAAAAGTTAAAAAAATTATATATATTATATTAAAGTTTTTTTTTTCCAACCAAACATTAAAATTAAAATATAACTCCACGGTTGGTTGTCCAACCCGGAGGATAAGAGTTTACAAAGATAGTTTCAGAAAGTAAAGATCTTGAAAAACGAGCAAGACAATCGGCCCACACATTTGACGTCCGCGGGATATGGTTAAGAGTAAAGGAGAGGTAAGACAATCTGAGGGAGCTAAAATCATCCAACAAGTTAGAGAAAGCTGGTCAATCATCAGGAGACTGCACCATTGCAACTAACTCTGCACAGTCTGTCTCAAAAAGATGACAATCAAGACCCCCCGCCAGGAGACACTCCATAGCCCAGATTAATGCTTGCAACTCCGAGTGTAGCGGAGAAAGACCACGCCGAAGACAGCGAGTTCCCAAAGATAAAGTCGTCTCTTGGCTGCTACAATACCACCACCCCAACCCCACAAAAGAATCAGAAACTTTCCAGGAACCATCTATCTGACATCAAGGGGTGGGGTCCCGTACCTCCAAAGGTGGCGGTGGGTGTAAATATCCTGCAGAGAAGGACTTGGCCTCCTCCCACAATAATTTGTCATGCTCCGCCTGATTTAAAATATATGTGGGCTCTGCTTCTATTCCCTGAAAAACTTTTTATTCCTGTCTTTCCAAATGGACCATACAATCCAGGGTAAGCGGTAGTTTAAATTTGAAATCCCGGACTGGGAGGCTGCCCGCCAAAAAATGTAATCCAAATTCGTATATACGGGGCCGTAAGGAAATCCTTTCGGGACCAGCCCAACGGGAGACACCTCCCAAACCCGCCGCAAAAGGGGGCATTCGAAAAGAGCGTGATTAATAGTCTCTGCCCCCCGACCCACACCGCATACACATTAATAGTCTCTGCCCGATCGGACTGAATACTTTCCCGATTTGGTATAATGCCAAATCAAACGATTCGGTTTATATGATTTACTAACCGTCATACTTCGAATGAACGCAATATCTGCCGGATCCATGAACTCCTCGAGAATAGGCAAATGACATTCCCTCGTGACTGGGTTAATTAAATGATTAACCATCAAATTAGGATGCAATAACCTCCCTCTACCATTAGCAGGGCGCGGCTGATGATCCGGTATCCATGGATCACGCAAAATCGAGATACTACAACCAGAACCAACCGCCCACCGAGCTCCCTGCTCCAGTAATCCTTTAGTTGAAAAAATACTCTTCCAAGCGAACGAAAGAGAGTAAGGTTTTGTGTCCAATAGAGGATGTTTATTCCTAAAGTATCTACCCCGCATTACCCGAGCCATTAAGGATGTGGGAAATTGAATTAACCGCTAGTACTGCTTAGCCAGCATCGCATCATTAAATTGCTCTAGAGCTCGAAAACCCAACCCTCCATCACATTTGTCTTTACACAATTTATCCCAAGCAACCCAATGCATACCTCGAGCCTTATCATTAGACTTCTACCAAAACCTTGATATAGAGCTCGTGAGTTTAGAAGTTAGCTCTTGCGGCAATTTGAAACAGGACATCACATGGGATAGGAGTGCTAACGCAACTGATTTAATCATAACTTCTTTACCTCCTTCAGATAAATATTTTGCCGACCAACCATTTACTCGTTCATCCAAACGATCATTCACATAACTAAAATTTTTAGTGCGGGAACCCTGTAGATTTTCAGGGATACCCAAGTAAGAGCCCATACCACATTCTTTCGAAATACCAATAACTGTATTTAACTGAGCTCGCAACTCTAACGGCACTTTCTTACCAAAAATGATTAAAGATTTCTCCAAATTAAACACTTGTCCGGAAGCTTCCACATAATTACCTATTATTTCCATTACCGTGTTACATTCAGCCTCCTCAGCTTTACAAAAAAATAGACTATCGTCCGCAAACAACAAATGCAAAATCGGGGGACTATCCCGAGCGATCTTAATACCCGTGAGTCTCTTCTCCCATTCCGCCTTCTTAATATTCACTATTAAAACCTCCGTGCAGAGAATAAACAAATAGGGTGACAGAGGGTCTCCCTGACGTAAGCCCCGCTGCAGAAGCACTTGGTACGACACAGAAGAAACACACCAGAGGATCCAAGAAATCCATTTCCTGTCAAAACCTAACTTAATCATAACCGCTTCTAAAAAATCTCACTCCACGCGATCATAAGCCTTACTCATATCCGTTTTAAAAGCCAAATAATCCGAATTACATCGGTTATTAGTAGACAACCCATGAAACACTTCCTGGGCAACGAGAATATTATCCGTAATCAAACGACCCGAAACAAAAACCGATTGAGTTTCCGAGACCAAAGATGGTAAAACCTGTTTGAGCCTAAAACATAGAACTTTCGAGATAATCTTATAGCTAAAATTGCATAGACTAATCGGCCGGAATTCTGACATACGCTGCGGGCGATCCACTTTAGGGATTAGACATATATTCGTTTCATTTAACCGTGGATCAAAACGACCCGTTCGAAAAAACTCTCTAACCAAAGCCACCAGGTCCCCTTTTAAAGAGGGCCAAAACCGTTGGAAGAATAAGACTGTCATACCATCAGGACCTGGAGCTTTCTTCGGGTGCATAGCAAACAAAGCTTTATGAACCTCCGCCTCCGAAACTTCTCTTGTCAAGACTTTGTTCATAGCATCGGTAATAATTGAAGGAACCTCCTGAACCATCTCTGAGATGCCACTCACCTCAGATTTCTTAAAAACGTCCTTAAAATAACTTACGGCAATCTTTTCCGTACCCAAAACAGACTCGTCCCAAACATTGTCCGAACCGAATAAGCCAACAATCTTATTCTTCACCCGCCGTTGTTTAGTTGAAGCATGGAAAAAATTTGTACTTTTTATCGATCGCCCGGATTTCCCTCTGGGTAATCGTGTCATCAATTTTTGCCTCCTGTAAAACCGCCTTCAAAGAAGAAATTCCTGTTGGACCGGAACGAATATTATTCTTTCGCCAACAAGAGATCAAATTTATACAGTTCCGTAATTTATCCACAAAACCCGGTATCCGAAAATTATTTGTACGACTCCACCCTGACTCGACTGCCCCTGATAAACCATCCTTCCCCAACCAACGCTTATCAAAACGGAATTGCCTGCTATGTCACATAATTGTGCGCAGGCAAGTTGCCAGGATAGGACAATGATCTGAACCAACCATCTCCAAATAATCTACCTTCGAGTTTGGGAAAAAATCATGCGAGTCCTCATTACCCAATGCACGATTTAGACGACACCGCACCACCTGATTATTACATCGGTTACCTCGCCAGGATAATTGCTCCCCATAACAAGGAAACTCGAGCATGCCGCAATGGCGATT
Organism: Camelina sativa; assembly: GCF_030686135.1. Taxonomy (NCBI): domain Eukaryota; kingdom Viridiplantae; phylum Streptophyta; class Magnoliopsida; order Brassicales; family Brassicaceae; genus Camelina; species Camelina sativa. The sequence goes on along the minus strand of NC_141880.1, from coordinate 12,310,722 downwards.
CATAGATGAGAAAGGCACAAAGGAATAGAGTGGACGTAAGTTCCCACCCCGTTTTTCATGATTCCCAACAAGTTCATTGAAGTCACCAATCATAAACCAAGGGTCAACCCGGAAAGAGCCAATATCCAATAATTTGTCCCAAACTTCGACACGGTGTTGTGGAAGAGGATCACCGTAAACGAAGGACAGAAAAACAATTTGGTTTCCAAAAAATGCTTTAACGTCAATAATACGATCAGATTGATATAAAACAGCAAGTTTTATTTCATCCTTATAAAATAAAGCTAAACCACCGCTAGAACCGCGTGGATCAACAGAATACAAATTATTATAACCAAACTTATTCTGGAATTTTTGTAAATAAGAAAAACATTTCTTCGTCTCTGATAAAAATAAAATGTCTGGTCGGTGTTTTCTCCACAAGTCCTCTGTCAGGTCAGTCCCTATGCCCTGACAGTTCCAGCTTAAGATTTTCACGGTTTCGCCGGTAGTTTCGGGAGAGCCACCGTCCCTTTTTTGCCTTGACAACCACCATCCCATGGTTTACCCGTCATCGCAGAATTGGTCTGTTTCCCCACCATCTTCAGTTTATGCCCTTCACCCGCAGGTTTAGACAAAGCCTTAGCTAATAAGCGTTTTCCCGGAGAAGCCAAAGGCAATGGAGCTATCCTAGGACCACTAACACCTTTACGAACATGTGAACCCAAATATCTCCGTCTGTTACCTCTCTCGTTCCCTAAAGTAAAAGCGGACATGACACTACTAACTACCCCAACATCAATGCCAACAGAAACAGGAAAAGAGGAAGTACCTTTCTGGCCGTCCTCATCCCCCTCCTCCATCTTAGACCCTTGACCCGCTAAGAGCTCAGACCCATGATCCTGAGGAGCATCCTCTTCCTGAACAACCGTGGTATCACTCTTAACAATGTCACCTAACTCCCCGTCCTCCAGAAGATCATCTGTATCTTCCTCAAAATCCATAGCCGTCAAATCCATACCCTCTCTCTTGTGGGAGAATCCCTCCAACTCCATATCGACTTCTGAATCTCCAACCACAGGATCCATCACCCCGCTGCCTGTCCCTCCCTGCACAGTATCCTCAGTGGGTAGCTGTTTGACCTTATACAAAGGTTTCGGCCAAGCCGGTCCAGCGACCTTCCTGTTAAGATGGAAGACAGGAGCCTTACCCGACCTCTCTCCACCACCCAAATGAGAATCTCGCCGCACCTCAACCTCATTAGGAGCAACCTCACCCAGATTCCGTTGAGAACCCCAAACTGAACCCTGAGAGCGCTCCTGCTGACGAGTGCCAGAGGGACCACTTATAATACCACGTTGCTGTTGGAAATAACCATAATCACCAACATCCGAAGACTGAAAATCCAAAGCTCTCTTTGCATGCTTCCTTGGCTTTTCCCAACCTCCAACATTATGATGCGATTCTTGCTTGACCAGAAAATGTTGCCTTTGCCCACCTCGCTTATCTGAGTGGTCTTCAGAACCATGACCACTAACCACCTTGTTTAAATCAGGATACAATCTTGTATCATGAGTCAGCTTTGAACAATGGTCACAAAAACCCACCAGCTTCTCATAGTCAAAGGAAACCACCACTTCATCGCCGGTATCGAAAGGGACCACCAGCTTGAACAACAAATGGTTAAAAGCATTGAGTGTAACACAAATACTCCCCGACTCCTCATCCACCTATTGAATCTTGCCAATTTTCTTACCGATTGCCTCTAAATTTGCCACCTCCCAAATATGCATGGGAATCCCAGACACCTTCACCCAAAAGTTAATCGCAGAAGGATAGGAAGAAGAGATGATTGGCTCCCATCTCACCAATGACACCATCCACCCATCAAAATGGTACGGACCGTTCTGTAAAACAGCCTGGATATCTCCCTCGTCCTTAAAGTTGAATTGAAACACACCGTTTCCCAGATCTGCTCCCATCACTTTGTCCTCAAGCTTCCATATTTTTGGAAAATTAGCCACCAAAGACTCTATTCTCTGAACAGCCGGATTCAGCAATCTCCCAATAAGTGTCATCGAGAATTGCTGAATTCTCTGAGCCAGGACCGAGTTTGAGATCTTCACAGTATCAGTACGAACTAGGGAACCCTTGTTCTTGTTTGCCGCTAACTGAGCCATAGCCTTCGACAACAACAGTATACTGAGAAAACTGAAGCGATAAGAAGGAAAACCAAGACACGAAAGAAAAGTACTGATATTTCCAAAAAAACCCATACCAATGAATAAATACTACTTCCATTGCCCATTCACCGCTAAAAGAAGGAGACTCGCAAATCACAAGCCATACCAAATCCAATCTTGCCCTCTTAACTCCGAAGCTTTTCCTTATCATACCCCGAGAAGCAATATTCAAAAAGATATCATACTTGGGGCATAGAGTTATCCTTGCCTCAAACCTTAGAGAATAAATCACCAATCTATCAAAAACCAGATCACAAAATATAGACGAGATCGAGAAAAAACCCGATACTGTCCAAAAACAAGATCCCCCATTACATACCTGTCAATCTCCAAATCCAACTGAATCATGAAATTAGACACCAAAAAATCCAACAAGTCCCACCGACAATCAGATCCGGACAATAAATGCCGAAATCTCCTTCGGCTCAGAAAAGGATTTTCGATCCGTCCAACAAGAGACCGCCTCTCCATCCCTCAGTACCTACACGCACGCCCATATCAAGATCTAGAACAAGCCACCGTTGAGTTCTCAATCACCTTCGTCATCGCTCTCTCGTAGTATTTTTTTTTAAATACAAAATATTATTCTTAGTATTTGTGTATTTATGAAAGGGATTATTATTATTTTTTATTATATTAAAGTCTTTAAGATTAAAAATTTAAAAATAATATATTATATTAAAGTCTTTAAGATTAAAAAGTTAATATAATAATATATTATATTAAAGTCTTTAAGATTCTTTTGTTTTAAGATTTTATTATATGTGAAAAGTTAAAAAAAACTTAATGTATATAATAAAGTATTATATAATTTAATGTATATAATTTGTACGGAATTTTTAATTTAAATTTTTTATTAATAAAAATCATTAAATATAAATATAATCATTTAAAAACTAAAAGATAAATCTTTTACTAATCTATATATAATATAGATTGTCTATTGTTGCAGTTAGAGGTGTCAAACGGCCCGGCCCGCGTCCATCCGGCCTGTCCATAGTGGGCGATTTCTATTTTATGGACCGCAACGGGCCGGCCCGCTAAGCTCGCGGACATAAAAGTTATGTCCAAGCCCACTGCGCTAAGCCCAGCGGGTTAGCGGACTAGCCCGTGGGCCTAAATAATATATTAAAAAATAAAGTAAAAGTAATAAATAATATATTAAAATAAAGTATTAATAAATAATAATTTAAAATTTTTTTAATAAAATCAATGTTTATATTAATTTTATAGATGTTTTAATTTTTTACATTAAATTTATTAGTGTTACCACATACTTTTACAAGATATGTATTTAAAATTATATAAAAATAGTTACATATCTATATTAAATATTTATTTTTATTTAATATTTGAAGATCGTGGACCGACCCGCCAACCCGCAGGTTATATCTGCTAAAACTCGTAATCCGTTTGGGTTAGGCCCGCAAGGCCCGCTTTTTAGTGGGCCTAATAATTAGTGTTTATACCCGCCCCACTGAGGTACTATTTGTGCTAGGTCCGCGGGCATGGAACCTGCTTGACACCTCTAGTTTCAGTAATGTTTTCCTCGCAAATCAATAATATATCACGTGGTAACAAAAATTACCTAAAATAACACTGGAAAAGTAAACAATATTGTCGACAGTCTTTTGAGTTTTTATCCTTAGAAAAGTCTATTCCATATTCATATCCCATAAAAACATTTTCTTAAAAGTTCTAACGTCGAATATCGATCATTGACCTAACTATAGAGATCATTTCAATTTATCGATATCACACATTAAATGCAAATATACAAAGTTTTATTAACAGTTTTAGTGTTATGTCGCTACAACGGGGTTGTCCAAGTGCATCACCTGCCATAGTAGAATTTCTAATCAAGTCAAGAATGCTTAGTTGGTGAAACGGTTAAACCCGATAATAAATATTCATTCAGTAATCCAAGTTACATATTTTCCTAAAGCCTCATATAATATTTTCAGATGTTAATTTTGTGATGCAACCTCAGCTTCGTCTTCTAAAAAAAACATAGTGTACTTTAAATATGTTATTTCTGTCAATATTTTGAGTTAAAAACATTTGATAAAATTGACGAACTCTCAAACTTGTTTTATATATATATTTTTTATCATGTTATAGAATTGTAGCTCTAGTTGATAATAGAAAATTACAAATTTCAAGAATCATTCATTGAGAATTTAAAACTTTGATGAATTAATATTGATTAATACTTCCTCTGTCTCATAAAGATTGATGTTTTGGGATATTGTTTTTGTCCCAAAAAAATTGATGTTTTGTAAATCTCAAAAAGTAGTCATTGAAAATATTTAAAGTTTTGAATTGTTATTGGTTTAAAATTAAATAATATATCTTTAGTCAAAAGAAAAATATATTTAAACTTAATAATCATTGTTTTCTTAAAATATGTAAAAATTTCTAAACATCAATCTATACGGAATAGAGAGTAATTATGAAAATATGTTATTATGAATAATAATGCATTTATTGATAAATATTAAATATCTTTCTTTAATTTATGTGAAAGTCTCAAAAAATTATCTATTCTAATCCAATCGAGAGGGAGTATATAGATTACCAAAAAAAAACGTTGAATCTTTCACATGCACGGTCCTAGCTACTTAACAAAAAACACCACTCTATCTTGGCTGACGTGTGTATCGAGAGGCTTCGTTATAAATACGTAAATAACTTCTCTATGTCCCTTCACGGTCCCTTTAAACAGAAAGAGAGAGAGATAGATATAGAGAGATATTAAGAAAACAAATAATATGGAGAACGGCAAATGCAACGGTGGCTCGACGGTGAAGTTACCGGAGATCAAATTCACCAAGATTTTCATCAACGGCCAGTTCGTTGACGCCGCATCAGGTTCTTTTTTCTTTGTTAATTTCACTATTTGCTTCTTTTATTAATTTCATAACTTCGAACGTTGACCCAAATCATTCCTTTGATTCTGATTTTGGCTCAAATAATTAACTCAAATCCTTTGGGTATATATTACACTTTGGGTAAAAAAACAAGCAAACAAACCGTGGTTGTGATTTGTGAGTACAGTACGGTGGTCCGGTAGATCAGTATTGAGTGGTCTGCAAAACAAAACTATTTAGAAAAAAGGAAAAACAACAAATTATAGTTTTTATGAATAGAGAAACATGTTCCACTATAAAACACGAATACTTTGTTGGTCTACCCTGACATTTTTTCTTCTCCACCACAAGTTTCATCAGTTTCTTCTTTTTCCATTTTTATATTTTTTTCGGAGAAGTCGAGATGATAAAGCTAATGTTTTGTCCTTTACCAACGAAAGAAAAAAAAAGTCATGATTCATATATTGACACGGGTGGTTATGATTTGACATACGTTTGCGTTACAAAAATTTATAGGGAAGACGTTCGAGACGATAGACCCAAGGAACGGTGAAGTGATCGCTCAAATAGCTGAAGGAGACAAAGAAGACGTTGACTTGGCTGTTCAGGCCGCACGACACGCCTTCGACCATGGTCCTTGGCCTCGCATGACCGGCTTCGTACGTTTCCTCCACTCTTTTTTTTTTTTTTTTTTTTCATTATTCTACTCGTTTTAATAATTTGACCGTTTTTCGTATACTATAAAGTTAAACCAATTTAATTGTTAAATTTTTTGCTAATTAATTAATGTGGTCCCGGGTCATTAATTTATTTGTGTCTTATTTTTAGCGAAACTCATTGATTTTGATACGCACAATTCATTAACTGTCAATCGTGTTATTTTATCTAAAGAGAAAAGAACGAGAGAGGTTTGACTTCTTGTGGGTGTCACTTTCATGTTGTTAACACAAACGTGTTACCCATATTAGTTCAGGATAATTCCTAATCAAACTCTAAAGCTTATGATAAACTTATCTTTACATGGTTGTTTGTAATTTGGACTAGTACTCTCTCTATCTAACGTGACGTGACTATTCTTCCTTTCTTTTGTGATATTTGTGTTAGCTATAATAAAAGCATAGCTAGTGTTTTTCTTCACTTAACCAAGTTTTGTGGATGTGATTTGAACAGGAGAGGGGAAGGCTTATGAACAAATTCGCAGACTTAATAGAGCAAAACGTAGAAGAATTGGCTAAACTTGATGCGGTTGACGGCGGAAAGCTATTCCAATGGGGAAAATTAGCTGATATTCCGGCCACAGCCAATAATTTCCGGTACAATGCGGGTGCGGCTGATAAGATCCACGGGGAGACTCTTAAAATGACACGACAGTCTTTGTTCGGATACACACTAAAAGAACCAGTTGGAGTGATTGGTCACATTATCCCTTGGAATTTCCCAAGCATTATGTTTGCCACCAAGGTGGCTCCATCTATGGCTGCTGGTTGCACCATGGTGGTCAAGCCAGCTGAGCAGACTTCCCTCTCTGCTCTGTTTTATGCCCATCTCGCCAAAGAAGTAAGTCCGTAGATTTCAAGCTTTAACTTGTTCAGTATTTGCTATAGTATAATTAGTTAATTAAGACATCAGTTGCTTTAAACGCAATTTATTTTAATAATGGATTCATTTTTTTAAGCCTATAATTACGTAGGCTTAAAACATTTCCAAAGTTGTGGTTTCGTTTAAAAAGCAAACACACTAATTTAACATGTAATTAAAGAAACTTAAACGCAACAAAGACGATAGAAACCTAACAGTCTTTAGACATTTTTGTGTGACCAAAAAAACAGGCGGGAATTCCTGATGGTGTGCTCAACATTGTACCTGGTTTTGGATCAACTGCTGGAGCAGCAATTGCCTCACATATGGACATAGACAAAGTAAGATCTGTCGTCTTATGAGTAGCAGTGACTAGTCATGTTGTTGTGTGGATGTGTAAATCTTGAACCTTCTCTGTATATGTTATGATCAGGTTAGTTTCACGGGATCAACAGATGTTGGGAGAAAGATAATGCAAGCCGCGGCCGCAAGTAATCTCAAAAAAGTTTCCCTTGAATTAGGCGGGAAATCGCCTCTTCTCATATTCAACGACGCTGATATTGACAAAGCCGCCGAGCTTGCGCTTCTCGGTTGCTTCTACAACAAGGTATCATAGTGACCATTCAATGATGATATTGATATGTACATCATGTATTAATTTGGTTGATGTACAGGGTGAGATTTGTGTGGCGAGCTCCCGTGTGTTTGTTCAAGAAGGTATATACGATAAGGTTGTGGAGAAGTTAGTGGAGAAGGCTAAAAACAGGACCGTTGGTGACCCTTTTGATTCCACTTCTCAACAAGGACCTCAAGTAAAGAAAAAATAACTAATCATCTTGATTTGAGTATTACTTAAAAGTGAGATTATGATTTGATTATATGGGTTTGTTGCTTAAGGTGGATAAAAGACAATTTGAGAAGATCCTTTCTTACATCGAGCACGGCAAAAACGAAGGAGCGACCTTATTAACCGGAGGGAAACCCATTGGAGACAAAGGATACTTCATTGAACCAACTATATTCACAGATGTCACTGTAAGTTACACATTCACTAACAAGGGTTAATTAGATGCATCTACAGTTTTAACTATATATGTAACTGTTGTTATTCTTTGTTGATTATAGGAAGATATGAAGATATACCAAGATGAAATCTTTGGACCAGTCATGTCACTGATGAAATTCAAGTAATTAGACCCTATAAACAAAAACTTAACTTCTCTTCTCAATCATTGTCTCGTTCCATATAACACTAAAATCTCTGAAAATTGCTAGGACGGTGGAGGAAGGGATCAAATGCGCAAACAACACGAAATACGGCCTTGCAGCAGGAATAGTAAGCCAAGACATAGACTTGATCAACACGGTTTCAAGGTCAATCAAAGCTGGAATCATTTGGGTTAACTGCTACTTCGGGTTTGATCTTGACTGTCCTTACGGTGGCTACAAGATGAGTGGCAATTGTCGTGAAAGCGGCTTGGACGCTCTCGACAACTTTCTACAAACCAAATCCGTCGTTATGCCTCTTCACAATTCCCCTTGGATGTAACAAAATTGTTTATAACAAAGAGCAAACTTAAGGAATCAAACAATAATAAATCAAGCTTTGCACTTTTTTCTTTACGTTTTTTTTTTTTTTTTTTGGTGTCAAACTATAATAATACTGTTGTTTATACTTTCACTAGATTAAGCCCGCGTATTAACGCGGATATAAGAAATATATGTGAAATTTTAAGTTGTATTCAAATGTTAATTTTTTTTTTTAACCCATACTACATCTTGTAATACAATTTCTTTGTATATTATTACATGATAATAAAATTATATTTTAATTCTATGCAATCAATCCCAATGAGTAACATTTATAATTTTCATATCAAAAAAATGTGCATTATATCAAATTTATATATTACTTAATATTTTTTTTAACTAAAAAATAATAAAACATAATTCTCAAAGAAATAACTGAAAACTAATTTTATCTCATATTTGAAAAAGTAACAATATCTTAAATATATTTGTTTCATATTTTGTAATCTCATACGTAATAATTTTACCACTTGTCCAACTAATTTTAAATAAAATTATACTAACGTTATCATAAATTAATCAAAAATTCAAAGATGTTATTATGAGAGAAATTATTTGAGTATCTACAATCCTTTTTTCTTTTAGAATTAATAATTGACAGTATAATTTATTTAATTATGGTATTATAGTAATTAATTGTATAATTTTCTTAATTCTTTTTCTTATAGAATTAGTAATTTAAAATTAGAATTAGTATTATTTCTATATATATATATGAACTATCTTTTATATTTCATAAATTGTTTAAATTTTTAATTTCTTATAATTTACAAACATATAAAATAAAGTTTTTGTATAACACATGAGCAAATATTTAATTGTTAATATTGACATGTGTCGCAATCACATGAGTTACTAGCTTTGAAAACTAATGCTTATATGATAACATAATATTGAATATGTTATCAAATCATTCACCGATTGAAAAACTTAAGGAAATTATATTAATTTATGATTTTGATTATCTTATTTTCTTATATTATGTTAATAACTAATTTTAACATTTTTTTTTCAGCATCACAAATTTTAACACATTAAACCTTTTTATACTTTATTCACTTTTTTGTATAAATTTCTTTTTTACTGTATGATTATAATAAATAATAATTACAAATATTTTCCTTATTAATTGTACATATTTTCCTATTGAAGTTAGTAATTTAATATATAAATTTTCTATTAGAATTAGTGATATAATATATTACTTTTGGTTTTATATATTTTTTAAAAAATATTAGTTCTAATCCTTTTATTTTTAGAATTTTTTAATATTCCTAATAGTTATTAAATAAATTTTCTTTTCACACATATCAAAATATAATCGATATACTTGACGCATGTCACAACTATATGAATTACTAACTTTTAAAACTAAGATTTATATAATAAGATTACATTTATTACCAAACAAAAACAACAGTTTTTTTTTTTGTTTTTACTTTTTTACACTAGCAAAATACTAAAAAAATAAAACGACAGCGTTTAATCATTTCCCAGTTTTGCCCCTAAGTTTAACACCAAGAACCTTCTCCATCTTCGCAAGCACGGCTTGGTTCGGAACAGCTTTACCATTCTCATATTCCTGAACCACCTGAATCCGTTCATTGATCTGTTTCGCCAGATCCGATTGCGACATCTTCTTCTCCAATCTCGCCTTCTGTATCATCAACCTCACCTCCGCTTTCACACGATCCATCGCCGCAGGCTCTGTTTCTTCCTCAAGCTTCCTCGTGTTAATCACCGGGACCGCCGTCGATTTCCCCTTTTTGTTCGAACCGGCATCGAATTTCTTAACCGTTTGAACCGCTACGCCGCTTCTTAAGGCCGCGTTAACCGCTTTTGGATCGCGTAGGTCTTGGCTCTTTTGTTTTGATTTGTGGAGAACCACTGGTTCCCAGTCTTGAGTCACTGCTCCTGGGTATCTGCTCGGCATTTTTTCGTCGCTGATTGAGAAGTAGAACAAGGTGAACGATGAAGATGATGATGATGATGAGATGAGGAGAGGATTGTGAGATTTTTTATAGACGAAGAAGATTAGTTTCTGGAGAATTCGATCATCTTTTTTTCTTTCTCCATGTTCGTCTCTGGAACGTTATTAAGAGATGAGCTGACGTGTCATCATCTTATTTGATGTAATTCGTATGACGTGGCATTAACAAAGTTGGATTCCGATACACCAAATTATCTGATTGGTTGGTTTTCTTATAAGTTATAATAACTGTAATTTAGCTAACCAAAATTTTATCAAAACCAAACCATTTTGTTTGGTATAGTTGAATCGTGATTTAATTTCGGGTCTCGTGATAACCGAACCGAATTGACACGAATATCAATGCCTATCCAACGGTACACAGTAATAGAAGAGAATCAGACGGTCATCAAAGCTTCAAAGAGTGAACAGTCTAACAAAAAAAAGTAGCCCTGAGGAAGTGAGTGACGTTTCTTCCATTTCGACGACGGGAGGCGAAACATTTTGGCGCCAATCTTTACCCCCTTCTCGATTACGTCTCTAAGCTCAAAACATCGTTTCTCGCTTTCTCTCTCTCTCGCACACAGTTCCAAAATGCAGCGTCAGAGATCGATTTTGTCTTTCTTTCAAAAACCGTCGAGTACTCAGGGTTTGGTTTCCGGCAATGCTACTAGTGGCGGCGGCGACGGAGGAGGATCGCGATTTACTGTGAAGGAAGGGGATGGTAAAGGTGACGCTTCGGTACACTCTGCTGTATCGAAATCGGTGGATGAGGTTAAAGGAACGGATACTCCGCCGGAGAAGGTTCCGCGTCGTGTCTTGCCGTCCGGATTTAAGGCGGCGGAATCCGTCGCCGGAAGTGGAGCTTCGTCGCTGTTCACTAATATCATGCATAAGTTTGTGATGGTCGATGATCGAGATTGTTCTGGAGCAAGGTACTAATCTTCGTTTTCTCTTATCTTTGAATCATTAGCTAGAGAGAGATCTTTTGCCTCTGTAAATAGTAGTATTGTAATGTGTTTGTCAATGTGGAGATTTTGATTACTGCCTTGGATCATTGTTTGAAATGTTACAGGAGCCGAGAACATGTTGTTCCGCTTCATGATTCGTCCGTATGTGTGAAGAAGGATGACAATGTTTTTCCTGAATTTCGTTCCAATAATGGTCAGTCTCAAGAAAGAAGCCATGCTTTTAGCTTCAGTGGGAGAGCTGATATTAGATCAGTAGAAGATATAGGAGTTGATGATGATGTTCCTGGTCCAGAAACTCCAGGGATGCGTCCAAGTGTTTCTCGTTTGAAGCGAGTTTTGGAGGATGGAATGACTTCTAAGGAGAATAAGGTCCCAGTATTGGATTCTAACAAAAGGCTGAAATTGCTTCAAGATCCGGTTTGTGGAGAGAAGAAAGAAGTAAAGGAAGGAACCAAATTTGAATGGCTTGAGCCTTCTCGAATCAGGGACGCTAACAGACGACGGCCTGATGATCCCCTTTACGACAGGAAGACCCTATACATACCACCTGATGTTTTCAAGAAAATGTCTGCATCGCAAAAGCAATATTGGAGTGTCAAGAGTGAATATATGGATATTGTCCTGTTCTTTAAAGTGGTTAGTGGATATCAATCTTGTGTTCAATTCATTTCCTGAATGCGATTCGGTCACTACGCCTCTGCATAACATTATGTTCTTCTCAGGGAAAATTTTATGAGCTGTATGAGCTAGATGCAGAATTAGGTCACAAGGAGCTTGACTGGAAGATGACCATGAGCGGCGTGGGAAAATGCAGACAGGTAAATTATTGAAACAACTGGCCTGCTTGAATTATTGTATCTATGAATTCTGACTCCCCCTTTTGTATCAGGTCGGTATCTCTGAAAGTGGGATAGATGAGGCTGTGCAAAAGCTATTAGCCCGTGGGTAAGGGAACCATCACACTTTATGGAATATGTTTACTGCTGTTAAGATTTGGAAAAAAATAAACAGAAATCACTTCAGCCATCATCAGTTAGGATTCTGAGAACCTAGGATGTTTTCTTCTTCGTTATCATTTATAAGAAGTCTTCTCATGGAGGAGTAACAAGCAAATGTTGCACAATATTTGTGTGCTCAGCCAACCTTTGCTAGTTCATTATAGCAACAGTTATAGATGATACATGTTTACTTGTATGTGGTACACTCATTTGTGTTGAAACTGGATAGTTATACATGCTTCGAATGGAAACTAGCTTGCAGGTTCGTATGTTTTCCTATTCCACTGATTATGTATTGACACACTCACTCGTTGTTTCTTTTGAAAGATATAAAGTTGGACGAATCGAGCAGCTAGAAACATCTGACCAAGCAAAAGCCAGAGGTGCTAATACTGTAAGTTTTCTTGGGACAGGTCACGATGGTGTTGCAGATTCTTCTTTATCGTTTCTTTTTCTGTATGCTATTTCTATGCCGTAATTAACACAATTGCTATTCTGGTCTGATTATCAGATAATTCTAAGGAAGCTAGTTCAGGTATTAACTCCATCAACAGCAAGCGAGGGTAGCATCGGGCCTGATGCCGTCCATCTTCTTGCTATAAAAGAGGTTTGTTATTTATCTTATATGTTAAGGTCATTCGACTCGTGGAAAATCACACTCTTCTTTAGCAATCTTCCAACAAGAAGTGTACGGATTTGGGATCGGAAATTCAAGATTTGCTGCTTTGTTTATATACAAGAGGTTCCCTTGAAATTTTTTTGTAACCTGCAGACTATCTGTTTAAGAATCTTTAATGTGAAAGAGTCAATCTATTTTTACTGAATTTCCTACTTTCTCACAATGATCATAGTTTGCAATTGCATGTCAAGTAGTCTCATTCCTTGTTACTGCATCCCCCTCTATCTATAATGACAGTTATCTGTGTTGTGTTTGTCTTGCGTACCGGAGAAAATGATAGATGATCAAGCCTTACATTGCCATGATAAAAGTAGCCTTTCGTTTCATTCCTAATGGTTTGATGTCAATTTTTCTTCTGAATCTTGATTTTAGATCAAAATGGAGCTAGAAAAGTGTTCAACTGTGTACGGATTTGCTTTTGTTGACTGTGCTGCCTTGAGGTTTTGGGTTGGCTCCATCAGCGATGATGCATCATGTGCTGCTCTTGGAGCTTTATTGATGCAGGTAAGCAAGTGTGTTCTGTATTTTAGCTGTACCATGTGACTTCGTGTGCATATATTTGGTTTGTAGGAACTAATTATGTATCACCATTTGTTTTTTTTCCCAGGTTTCTCCAAAGGAAGTGGTATATGACAGTAAAGGTAAACTGATTGTGTAGCTAGTTGTTTTGTCAAACAGAATTTAAGGTGAATGACTCTGGTTAATTTAAGTGCATAAATGTTTAAATATTGCAGGGCTATCAAGAGAAGCCCAAAAGGCTCTAAGGAAATATACATTGACAGGTACTCTTTCAGTAGGAAACCTAACTGAAATTTTAGGAAAACATGTGTTATGAACCTCTTTTATTGCTTGTGAATTAAGAAGGATAGAAAGCTTAGCTCCCTCTTAACCCCTTTTATTGTCCTTTTATTAATTGATAGAGACCCTTATATAGGTTTCATACAACTTAATCATAACCCTAATGCATAAAGGAATCTACTCTAACGTATAAAAGATATTATGAAAACCAAACTCATAAATAAACCACTAATTAATTATAATGTCCTAATCATATCCTAATCAACTTAACCATAGTCTTGTATCAACATGCTCATACTAGATCATCATGTAGTCTCGGTGTGCAGATCCGTGCATGAAAATCTGTCTTCTTTTAGCTGCTCACCCAATGATAAATATCTTGAACATTACTAATGCATCTGATGTTTATGTTTCAATTTAATAGGGTCTACGGCGGTACAGTTGGCTCCAGTACCACAAGTGATGGGAGATACGGATGCTGCTGGAGTTAGAAATATAATAGAATCTAACGGATACTTTAAAGCTTCTTCTGAATCATGGAACTGTGCTGTTGGTGGTCTAAATGAATGTGATGTTGCCCTTAGTGCCCTTGGAGAGTTAATTACTCATCTGTCTAGGCTAAAGGTGTGTTGGCTTGGTTAGTTTTTGCTTTTCATAAGTTAAGAAAAGGAACTCTTCATAACTTACCGTTTCTATCGTCTTGCAGCTAGAAGATGTACTTAAACATGGGGATATTTATCCGTACCAAGTTTATAGGGGTTGTCTCAGAATTGATGGCCAGACGATGGTAAATCTTGAGATATTTAACAATAGCTGTGATGGTGGTCCTTCAGGCAAGTGCATCTCCAAATATTCTAAACTTGGTAGTTGGTACCGATCTCCAGTAAGTAATAGCTGATTTGTGTTTACCTCTGCAGGGACCTTGTACAAATATCTTGATAACTGTGTTAGCCCAACTGGTAAGCGGCTCTTAAGGAATTGGATCTGCCATCCACTTAAAGATGTAGTAAGCATCAATAAACGGCTTGATGTAGTTGAGGAGCTCACAGCAAACTCAGAAATTATTGAAATCACTGGCCAGTATCTCCGTAAACTTCCAGACTTAGAAAGACTCCTCGGACGCATTAAGTCTAGCGTTCAATCATCAACCTCTGTTTTCCCTGCTCTTCTGGGGAAAAAAGTGCTGAAACAACGAGTAAGTATGCATCACATGTTTTTTAAGTAATGCCTTCCATGATTTGTTAGGGATTAAGCATTACGAGTCTAGCTTCTATTGCAATATGTCTGGTTAACGATGACATTTCACTACACTCATTGCACTGCAGGTTAAAGCATTCGGGCAAATTGTGAAAGGGCTCAGAAGTGGAATTGATTTGTTGTTGGCTCTACAGAAGGAATCAAATATGATGATTTTGCTTTGTAAACTCTGTAAACTTCCTGTATTAGTTGGAAAAAGTGGGCTAGAGCTATTCCTTTCTCAATTCGAAGCAGCCATAGATAGCGACTTTCCAAATTATCAGGTGCACATCTATCTTGCATATTCATATTTGGCAAATAAATGACTGTCACTGCTCAAAGACATGCTTCCATGCTCAATAGCCTTAATCGACGTTCATTTATTCTTAAATTTGCTTCAGCATGTGCATTTATTAGCAGATAAAGTTGTATAGCTTGTTAGTTGTTAGTTTGTTCATACTGTTAATATCATGTGCATATGGCTTAGATCTGAACCCACAGCCCGGGGTTACTAAAAGAATTTGCTTTTTGTTCCTGGTTTTTTTTTTGGAATACGAGTTCAGTTTGGTATATGGTTGGATATGTATCTAACTTGCACTTACTAATCTTGTATCAGAACCAAGATATGACAGAAGAGAATGCTGAAACTCTCACAGTGCTTATTGAATTATTTATCGAAAGAGCCACTCAATGGTCTGAGGTTATTCACACCATAAGCTGCCTAGATGTCCTGAGATCTTTTGCAGTCACTGCAAGTCTCTCTGCTGGAAGCATGGCCCGACCTGTTATTTTTCCTGATTCAAATCAGAATCAGGAAATACCAGGGCCAATACTTAAAATCCAAGGACTATGGCATCCATTTGCAGTTGCAGCTGATGGTCAATTGCCTGTTCCAAATGATATACTCCTTGGTGAGGCTAGAAACAGCAGCAACAGCATTCATCCTCGGTCGTTGTTACTGACAGGACCTAACATGGGTGGAAAATCAACTCTTCTGCGTGCAACATGTCTTGCCGTTATCTTTGCCCAAGTTTGTACACACACTTGTTTCATAAATCACTGTTTTTTTCTCTTCAAGCAACCATTTTCTATATATGACAATAAGTTCTTTTTTCATGTGCAGCTTGGTTGTTATGTGCCTTGTGAGACATGTGAACTCTCCCTTGTGGATACTATCTTCACAAGGCTTGGCGCATCGGATAGAATCATGACTGGAGAGAGTAAGTTTGTTTTCACAAATTACTTCTTGCTCAGTTATGCGGATTGGTGTTTGAGTTGAAATAACTGGTTTTTGTTTTTGTAGGTACCTTCTTGGTAGAATGCACTGAGACAGCGTCAGTTCTTCAGAATGCAACTCAGAATTCACTAGTAATCCTTGACGAACTGGGCAGAGGAACTAGTACTTTCGATGGATACGCCATTGCATACTCGGTAACCTAATCTTCTCCTTCATCCAATACTCGTTGATTCAACAAAAACATGCAAATCATTTTGCTGAAACTTGTCGAATTATATATCAGGTTTTTCGTCACCTGGTAGAGAAAGTCCAATGCCGGATGCTGTTTGCAACACATTACCACCCTCTCACCAAGGAATTCGCGTCTCACCCACGTGTCACCTCAAAACACATGGCTTGCGCATTCAAATCAAGATCTGATCAAGAACTACGTGGCGGCTGTGACCAAGACCTAGTGTTCTTGTACCGTTTAACCGAGGGAGCTTGTCCTGAGAGCTACGGACTTCAAGTAGCCCTCATGGCTGGAATACCAAACCAAGTGGTTGAGACAGCATCGGACGCTGCTCAAGCCATGAAGAGATCAATTGGGGAAAACTTCAAGTCAAGTGAGCTAAGGTCTGAGTTCTCAAGTCTGCATGAAGAATGGCTCAAGACATTGGTGGATATTTCTCGAACATCCCACAACGACAACACCGTTGTCGAAGATGACCATGACATGTTGGTTTGCTTATGGCATGAGCTTAAATCTTCTTACTGTGTTGCCCAAGTGAAGGCGGATAACCTAACACCTCTCTCTATCTGAAGCTCGTTAAGTTTACTGATGTTTCGTCCTCTTGAAAAATGCTTAAATATCAAATTTATTTTCACCAGTAGAACAAGAGTACAAATGAATCTGCCAGTTTGGCTATGACTAGTAAACAAGACAGAACCCTTCCTAACCAAACAGCTTCAAGTAAATCCCACTTCTATTCTTAAACACGTGTAATCATAAACTGTATCTTCTAGATATGGAAATGTATTAACGCTTTGATTTAAGGGAAGTTGCAAATAAATAAGCTAAATTAATAAAGTCGCAAAGACTAAACACAAATTACAAAACTCATCAATTCTGAATTCCCCAAAACGAAAAAAAGAAAAAGAAAAAACAGAACCCTTTGCATCTAAAACAACAACACAAGCTACATAGTTTTATAACTTTATTCATCACTGAGGTTCACATCAGAATTATTCTCCATTTCCTCATCTTCACTCTCATCATCACCACGATGATAGTTCTCTTCCTCTTCACGTAGCCTAGCAATCTCACTCTGAGCTCGATCCACAATCTGTTTCTTCTGCAACTCCAAATCTTTCTGAAAATCAGCTCTCATCTTCTCCAACTCCTTCATTTGATCCTTCTTACTCTTCTCCATCTTCTCATAAACCTTCCCAAACCTCTCAACGGAATCCGCCAACATCTTATACGAAGCAGCGTCATTAAACTTCTTCCTCTCGTAATCAACCTCATCTTCCTCATCCTCCTCCTCTTCAGAATCACCAGGACTATCCATCATCTCATCAAACCCGTTCGACTTATCCAAATACACCTTAGTGTTCATAAACACAAACTCACCCGAATCAACACCACAAGCTAAACCTAAATCCGACTTGGGAGAAACACAAAGCAACATATCCAACTTGTTAAAAAACGCCCATTTACTCGAACCTAAACCAGATTTCTCAACCTTAATCTTCTCTTTCCTATACTTCCTCTTCAAGTTATCAATCATTCTCCTACATTGTGTCTCGGACTTCTCCATCCTAAGCTCCTCACTCACTTTCTCAGCTACTTCATTCCAATCTTCGTTCCTCAAACTCCTCCTACCCAATTGCAAAAACCTATCCCCCCAAATCTCAAGCAACACAAAAGCTTCTTGCTCTCTCCAGTCATACCCAACTTTCCCATCGCTTGGTCCAGCAAAATCGTAACCAGAAGCCACAGGTTTGTTTGGTTTCTGCCTCTTCTGAAACCTCTCATTCCCACGACTGTAACCTCCTCCTCCTTGTGGCTCTTCCTCGTCTCCATCGACTTCATCTTCGTCTTCTTCTTCATGGTAATACGCGTGACGCTTAGGAATGGGTCTACTATACATAGGATGACTCTGTCGATTCAAAGAGTAAAACTTTTTTGGGTACCCTGTTTCATCTTCGCTGTCACCCATCTTTTGAGCAAAACCCAGAAAAAAATGAGAGCTAAAGAAAAGAAGAGAGATGAGATCTAGGGTTTCAAATCGGAGAGATCTAGGGTTTCAAATTACCTGATTGTTTTTTTTTCGATCATCGGAGAAAGATCTTGGAGAGTTTAGCTTTGAGGAAGGAGAAGAGGTAGAAGAAAGTGATGATGAGTTTTATTAACCATGGCCGTGTCTAGGGTTAGAGATTTGCATATTGGAGCCGGGTCGGAGTAGGAAAGCTACCACCACCGGTGAAAACATTGCTTCAGCCAGCGACGGAGTTTTTGTCGCGGCGTTCGGTTGGACCAATCCAATCCATTAGGATCAATTTGGGCTAATTTCAAAAATTTATGAATAGCATTAATAAGGCCCATAGGCCTTGTTTGAATCTAATTTTTATAGCTTTGCTTTGGTGTCGGTTAACTTATTTAGTTATGAGTTTATGACTAATGGATTTGGAATACGAAAATTGTTTGCCTAAACATGGATCAATGTTGTAATAAATTTGGTTAATTTTTTTTAAATAGATGTTTACTTTTCCAAATATAAATAAGTTTTTTTTTTGATATTTAGCTTATATTGGATAATTTGTTGTTTGGTATATTTTTTTTGGTCAACTTTATTTGGTATTTTTGAGTATAAATTTATAACTAATAATTTCGGATATATATAATTTTATTTCAAGTTTTCGAGCGTCTTTTTCAGTTTTTTGGTGCGGATAATTAAAATAAAAACATTTAGAATCGGTTCGAATTTATGACTATTCTGTTTGATACCAAAACCAGATTTTGGTACGATTGTGGTTCTGGTTTTGCATTTTGGGTTTTTATACCCAAACCTAATTAAGGTCCTGATTGGTAAGCTACTTTTAATACTTTAAAAATGTTTAAATTTTTGACAGCCAATTTTTTGCCAAACAGACTTTTTTGGCTTTTAATTTTTTTAAAGTTTCGAAAGTAACTTTTTTTTCTCTTCCTTGTTTTACCTTTTTTTTAAGCGTCAAAAACCAGACTTTAAAACTAAAGATTTTTCAAAGCATTCTTTTTTTCACTCTTTTATATATAAAATCTCTCCAAAAGTATATATAAATATTATACATATTTTAATAGAAGAGTTTATGAAATTCATAATTAATAGAGAATAATAAAATTTATTATTAATAAAATTTATTTTGTCATTAAAATGTTATATAAATTATTTTCTGACATAATATATATTTATTATTAATATTTATAATAATAATAAAAATAACAGCTACAACATTAAAAGTTGTAGGTAAACAATCAGATTCTAACAGTTAAAGTTTCTACAATCAAAACATCAACAGCCAAATTCTCTGCAGCTAAAATTTTAAAATCAAAATCTTTAGAGCCAAAAGTAAAAGCCGTTACCAATCACGGCCTAAATCTTCTATGTTTGCTTTTTATAAATGTGTCTAGTCGGAAAGTCCATGTGGTGGTGTTTTTACTGATCACGCGAGTTTAATAAGCTGCATTATGATTCATTTCTTTTCGAAAAGTGAAAAGTTCATCTAAACAGTAATTCATTAACTGACACTAAAACTATGTAACGTATAAATTATAAGATTGAAATCATATTTTTCTATTTGAGTGGACTAATAAGGAAATGCCAGAACTCTTTAATTAATACAGTACTATATGTTTTTTTAGTATAAATAAATGAGAATTTGTGCTTATTGCCAATGAAAATGTCGACCACGCTTCAACGTTGGTGGGCAATTATTATGCATCAGAAAGGAAGTTAGTATAACCTTAATTGTGGAAATGATGGTAGTGCTAATTAGTATCATAAATAATTCCAACGAATTATCTACTTTTGTTGCATGATTGCATCCTATATCAAATAACTAACACTAGTTTCGTACAGTTACATTCAAAGTGGATAAATATTGTGTAAATATAACGAAATAAACATTTAAAAGACGAAAAAAATGAATTGTGTGAACTTTTTTTTTTTTTTTTTTTGTGTGCAAATGAATCGTGTGACCTAATTAAGAACTTATTTTAAAAATTAAGAGTTAGGCCATTGATATGAACAGATTTAGGTTTAGTATATGAATCGGTCACAAGCTTCCAGGGAAATTTTATATGAATCGATTAACTCGGTCATTCCCATATTGACATAAGTGAAGATTAATTCCTGCTTTTAGGACGACACAAGTAAATAATATCAAATTAAAAAAAAAAAAAAAAAGATTTGGTACTTGAGTTGAGTTGGCATTGTGGACTTTAAACTTCATTTGCATCTCATTAACATGTAATCCCCAGTTTTATTATTCGACTTAATTATAATTAAACCTAGATGATTGACCTGTTTAACTGTTTTGTGTGGGTAGATGCACCAATACATTTCAATGATTATAAAAGTTTAGTTTTGGTCCTTTACATTTTAAATTCGAAAAATTCAACAGCTTCAAATTTTTTAAGTAAATACAATTTTTGCTGTAAATGAAAAATTATAGCATATAAAAGATATACGTTGACTGATTGTTAAAACGAATTTAAACAACAGTTAGAATATCAATTTTTATCTATCGAAAAAAAAGAAAACTACAGTAGGAGTCCGAGCTTGGTCCTGATGGGGCAGGTTCGCATTTGCATATGGCAAGTGTGTGATGAGAAGTGGACGCATTGTGTTGCACCAATCCCGAGGATAAACTTACCTGAGATCATTAAGGCCATTGACGATGGTGACAGGATGAAAGTGTTGTCACGCCTTCTTATGATGCTGATAGTATTATCCAATGATACTTATGGGTAATGGTTTTGAGATTTGATCGTATCTTACAATCTCCATAGATAAATCTGTGCATAAGACCAAATTACAAATTACAAAGTATCTTACAAACTCAGCTGCATATATTTTCTTGAAGGTTCCTAATATAAACATAGCGGCCTGCTGGGCTTAATTACTCCACAAGTCACAACTAATAAATCTGTGCATAAGACCAAATTACAAAGTATTATCAGTTTTTCACTCACTAAATCTTTTTCTCATCCGTCTACACAAAGCAAAATCGACCAATTATTTTTGGATTTTTTTTTTTTTTTTGCTTCAATCCTATTGGATTTCTATTTTTTTTTCTTTGTCTTTCTCTCATCTAAGAGCTCATGTGAAAGGTGTATAAAAAGAAGAAAACTAACATTCGTTATTATATGAGTCCTAAATATTTTGATAAACTAACGAAAAATTCAAGTTTTGAATTTACTAGATAACTTCGTGATGAAAACTCTTAGCACTTTAGTTTTATCGGTTATTCAAATACAATCAATTAGACAGTTTCACAATAACTTTTTTGCAAACTATAGTCTATCTTTAAAATATTTTTTTTAGCTAACTAGTTTAAGTTTAATTTTTCATTTGCATTTCGTTTACAAATAAAATAACATTCTAGTTATGAATAGTTTGAGTTATTTGACGAC
Organism: Camelina sativa; assembly: GCF_030686135.1. Classification (NCBI taxonomy): domain Eukaryota; kingdom Viridiplantae; phylum Streptophyta; class Magnoliopsida; order Brassicales; family Brassicaceae; genus Camelina; species Camelina sativa. Next base: position 12,288,918 of record NC_141880.1, on the reverse strand, counting down.
ATACAATTTGTTAAGGTTTTAATATTTTCATAAATATCTAATTATTGGAAGATAAAAATAGTTTAAAATTTCAAAAATCTAACTATTGAAAAATAAAAATAAAGATAAATTCTAATTTACAAATATTTTTTTGTATAAACCTTTTTGCAAATCACACAATCAAACGGTCTAGCTTTCTCCATAATAATATACTATAATAATGTCAAGTAACGGTCCCTTTTAGGCGCCTAGCGGATGGATACCTTGGTACGTAGAAGAAGAGTTCTGCTAAGCCAATCGTAATACATGGCACGAGATAATCAATGACGTGAAAATAAAAACGAAATGAACCTAGCATTTATGGTTGGAAGGTCGCTTCCGGGACATAAGTGTGTAAACCGGTGAGAGAGTCAAATGAGTGATCGTAAAACCGTTACGAAGCTTCCACAAAGTCTACACAACAATCTCCATCAACGCGTTATGAGTGGGTTTACGTTCGCTCACTCACTCCAATGCCAACCAGTTTACTTTCACCAATTTTTTTGTCTTTAGTCTTTACTTTCAGTCAGCATTTAATTTCTTAATCTTTTTATTTATTGATTTGACAAATATATAGTCCAAGAAAAAGGTATCTTCGTTGTTGAAGATGCGCTGTTCCGATTTTTTTTCGTAAAGAAAATAGAATCTTGTGTAAAAAAAAAAAAAAAATAGAACCAAATTTTTTCTTTTTTAAAATAGAACATAATTTATTTTATTTACATGAGTTGCGAAATAGAAAAGAGTTATTCGATGGTGAAAGGAAAAATTAGTTAGAAAATACTGCATGTATATATTCACTAATTAATTAAGTTAACAAAATGGAGCTTCATTAAAGAGACGATCATTCAATTCTGCATGTTTGTGAAACATACTAATTTTTATTTCTTCTATTCATTTCTTGCAGCAACATGCACATACGTTTCATTTGTTATATATAACGCCCTACTACTTTTTTTTTCTAACTACTAACGAGGTAGTGAATGGTGATGGATTTGTGATGAGAATTATATTATTTTCTTCCATGCACGAAAGTAAGGGAGATGCTGCATATGTGTTTATAGAGGAAGAACATATACTATGCAAACTTAACCTTTTTTTAATGCAAATTTAACCTACTTTCTTTATATAATAAGATAAATACAAATATGAAGGAAATATTCACAAAAAAATTTATGATATTTAGAGTACTATATATGAGAAACATAGTACTCTAAAAAGGGAGATAGCTAGAGTACTTATTTTCTTATTGTTAATAGTAATGAATTAGTAAAAGGAAAGGTTTGTTGGCTTCTTATCCATTACAAGATCCTGGTACTGGTGAATGTGTATATTTTGATAATTGATCCGCTATTTGATTTTCCATTCGGAAAGGGTGAACGCATAAGACTATGTCGAATTGTCTAGAGTGTTTGAAATTCATGTGTAGTACTTAGGGAATCTCATAGAATCTATATATGTGAATGTGAAAACAGTTTAAAAACAAAATAGATTCATGTTCAAATGAGCTTATATATTGAGATAAAAAATCTAAAACTGAAAATAAAATGGTTCATTGAGCCTTATTCAGTTATTGTGTAAGAAATGTAAAAGACGAAAATACTTGTTTTTTTGACAATAGACGAAAAGACTTTAGGTTGTCACCAATTGACATTCATTGAGCTTTAGATTTTTTATCTCAATGGGTATTATACCTATAGTTTCCAAATATATACGAAACATACAAATCTGATAAGACAATCGAAAATTACTTTATTATTGTAGTATATGGTTTATTCTAGATCCTCCATACTAATAAGCTCTTTCATCAATAACTGATTTTTGGAGCAAAACTAATATATTTTCAATATATTGTAACAAGAGCTGAATAAGTACTTGTATTAATTCGTTCATATGGAGACACGAGCTCGTGAGTAAGTGAAACTTGCATTATTCATGGGACCTTTTTGGCCCACAACAAAAGTGTTAGAATACAAAATTTGTGTGTTTGGACTATGGAACGATCGAGATATATATGTACTTCTTTAACTAATTTGAATGTTTTATATATACGTTCCGACTCAGTCTAGGTGTTCTAAATTCCTCCACATTGTTTTCAACATAAAAAAAAAAGCATATGAAAAACAAATTCAAAATCTATGTTCTAACTCCTTTTGGCACCAAAAAATGTATCTCCTTTAGATCATTCATCAGCTATTGTACCCAAAGTTAGTGTTAACAATATGATTAATCAAATGATAGGATCATCGAATTTTAAGTTAATAAATTTTAATAGAAGTGGTTATGCAAAAGTAAAAGCATATGTTTATTAAACACTGACTATCTAAAAGAGCGACACATGTCGGCGAGCTCAAAGCCCTCGAACATCCCGCTGGTCTATCTGATATGTAGAAAAATGTCCCCACACGGTTTGCTTCGTTGCGGCAATAACTAAGAAAAAATGCTCCAAAAGCAAATTTAATTAGACAAATAAATCTTTTTTGATTACTACTAAAGGCGATTTGTTTGGTTCTTTTCTTTTTTTTAAACATCTAATCAATGATTAATAAAACCTTTGGTAGTTAGGCTGTTAGGTGTCGCGAATTCTTATAATTTATTAGTACTAATAAACCTTAATGGAGTCGGTTATCAAATAATTTGTATCAATGCTTTTGTAGGATATACAAAATAGAATAAATAAAAAAGATTCGAAAATGTTTCGGTTTTATAATAGTGTTTTGGGGTTTTAAAACAGTGTTTTACTTATGTGCCTTTTTTTTTTTTTTTTGAACGAAATGTGCCTATCTTTTATGAATCATAATTCTGCTGACTTGATTCTTTTTTTTAGTGCTCCTTGCCAAAATCATGCCGTGAAATCATAATCACCATACAATATAATAATGCAAAATTTGATAGATTACTAATTTTAAATTTGAAATTTTTTAGGGTAAATCTAGGGTAATAGACATTTATCATTCATTTTTATGATATGTAAATATATATTCCAAGCAGCTACAAAACCAGTAATAAGAAGAGAAGCTAGCACATCTCACTACCTAGCTAGGTAGAAACTAATATAATGAGACAGATCACATCACACAAAGCTCCGGAAACAATACAAACAATACATGAGCAAATTAGTTACCACAACTAGTTGAATACGTTCTATTTTGTGATGCATGATTAAGAACTACAAAACTAATCCAAATTTAAGGTACTACACTCAACATCCTGTTTTTTGTGACCATAGTCGTTGGTTCGTTATGTAGTAAATCTCCAAAATTATGGAAGAACTAACGCATAATGTGAATCATGACAAAATACTGCAAGACTAAATAGATGTCTTCGATTTTATGTCTTTCATTCCAAACTCTTTTAATCACATCATATTATTTTGTTTTATCTCAAAACACGATAGTGATTTGTAGGATCTTAACATGGAAACTGATATTAATGAGTTTCTTTTGTATACACTACACTTAAAAAAAAAAAAAAACCTATATATATACATATAATTTTCTTATCCAAATTAGATTAGTTTTTTGGGTCCGAATTAAACAATATATAAGTATGCAACAATTCTTTCGCAGAAACATTTAATCTTTCAATGTGCATCACTTAGATGGACTAAAGCCATCAATTTATATGAAATTTTTTAATTGGTTTGGTCATGAAAACGATCTAAAAGGAATTATCCACTAATTGCCAATAACCTCTTAGTTATTAACCTAAATCTAAGTGACTAGACACCATACCAACCTTATAATATGGTTTTATATATTCTGATTAACAAAGAACCAAGTGCGTAATAGTTAACTAATTGTTGTTATCCCTTGTCAAGCTCATCTTGTGAATGCACATACGTCCAAAGCAGCCACACTTTGACGTAGAAATAAATCGACATCTTCTGAATAACAATAGTATTAACAATAATAATTTTAAGAAAACAAAGACCTAATAAATAAACCCGTGATCGATCGATAGAGAAAAATTAAATGTTACAAACAAAAATGACAATAAATCAAAACACGATCACAACCGATACGATTCAAGAAATCGTCATGAACCACACCGACTCTTTCCCCCCTTAACCACCTTCTCTACTTTTTAATTTTATTTTTCTGCATTATTATGTAACTGCTTCTTTTATTATATAAGTTTGGAGATATTTAATACTAACAAAAAGAAGAAGTAGGATACACCAAACACTAATTAATTTTAGTATTGACATTATGTCTATTTCCGTGGAATATGTTGATATGGATTTTTCTTTTGTGACATTTTCAAGAAAAATAAAAGAGGCTCAAAAAGCTGGCAAATCGAAATTATCATACCTTTGACCATATATATACCAAATAGTAGTATGAATTAAGATGAAAGCTTAGTGGTGGAAAATGAGAACCACTGATTAATTAAAACACTGAGAAAACAAATAAAGAAAAGCCAAAAACTATGCACAAATAATACTTTTTTTGGTAAAGACATCTTTAGCCCATAATCAGACACTCGTATCTTCTTTTGGGGTATATGTATTTATAATCTCCACACAAAATCAACAAATGCGAAATCTTAAATACCAAAATCCAAAATCTGTCCACAAAACTAAAAAAATATGATTTGATATCAACAATAATACCTTATAGTCTTTAGACATTTATAGTTTCCTCAAATTGATAAAATAAAAAAAAATAATAATAATAAGACAACTTTTTTTTTGTTTGGATGTTACAATTTCACACACTTTAGAAGAAAAAAATTGGGACAGATGGAGGAGGCACTTCTATCTCATTTCTCATTTAACTTACTAAACATTGTGATTTGCTAGCATCTAAAAAGTCTAAACCTTTGTATACTTCCATTGATGTTAAATCCATTTATCTTCTAAAATTAAACCTTTACTTTCTAAAATATGTAGATGGTGACCTACAAATAATTGAAGAAAATATGGTACCACAACTTTAAAAACTTATAAAGTTGATACATATATATATATATATACACACATATCTCACAATGGGCTTATTTATATAAGATTTGGTGAAGAAAGAATACAATAAACTGAGCAGCTTAAGATTGACCCAAAACTTTAAAAAATGAAATTTAAAAAAAAAACAAGTATAACGTATACTTTGCAAACTACGAAGACGCTCCATTCCAAAAGCCAAACTCCACAAATATCGAATTGCTTTTTTGTTTAAATATCTTTCTAAAAAAAAAAACAAAAAAAAAACGAATAAGTGTAGGCCTGAGCTGTGTTTGAGCTGTCTCTCTTTCTCATTTAAAATCCCCACCTCACTCTCTCTCTCTCTCTCTCACAACACAACTCTCAAAAATCCTCTAATTTTATTTTCCCATTTTACCCTTCCTCCTCCTCCGAATTTTCCAAAACCTCTGCGCCACACTCTTAACCTCACCGCAGATGTATCGTATACTGACTACGACGACATGATGAAGCTGAACACCACTCACTCTCTCCTCCTCCTCTTCTTCTTCTTCTCCTTCTCTCATTCTCTCTCAATCTCATCCAATGCTCCTCTCTCTTACAACGAAGTCAGATTCATCCAACGCCGTCAACTTCTCTACTACCGCGACGAGTTCGGCGACCGCGGCGAGAACGTCACCGTAGATCCATCACTAGTCTTCGAGAATCCGAGGCTTCGTAGCGCTTACATAGCTTTACAAGCTTGGAAACAAGCTATCCTCTCTGATCCTAACAACATCACTTTGGATTGGATCGGATCCAATGTCTGTAGCTACACCGGAGTTTTCTGTTCTCGCGCTCTCGATAATCGCCGGATCCGTACCGTCGCCGGAATCGATCTCAACCACGCCGATATCGCTGGGTATTTGCCTGAGGAGCTTGGTTTGTTGACAGATGTGGCTTTGTTTCATGTTAATTCGAATCGTTTCTGTGGTACTGTGCCTCGTAAGTTCAAGCAGCTTAAGCTTTTGTTTGAGCTTGATCTCAGTAACAACAGATTCGCCGGGAAGTTTCCGACGGTGGTTCTTCAGTTACCGTCGTTGAAGTTCTTAGATCTCCGGTTTAATGAGTTCGAAGGAACCGTACCGAAGGAGCTTTTTAGTAAACCTTTAGATGCGATTTTCATTAATCATAACCGGTTCCGGTTTGAGTTACCGGAAAATTTAGGTGATTCTCCGGTTTCGGTTATCGTTCTTGCGAATAATCATTTCCACGGTTGTGTTCCGACGAGTTTGGTTGAGATGAAGAATCTTAATGAGATTATTCTGATGAACAATCATCTGAATTCTTGTTTGCCGGCGGATATCGGAAGGTTGAAGAACGTGACGGTGTTTGATGTTAGTTTTAATGAGCTTGTTGGTCCGTTGCCGAAGAGTGTTGGTGGTTTGGTGGAGGTTGAGCAGTTGAATGTGGCTCATAATTTGTTGTCTGGGAAGATTCCGGCGAGTATTTGTCAGCTTCCCAAGCTTGAGAACTTCACTTATAGTTATAATTTCTTTACTGGTGAAGCTCCTGTGTGTTTGGGGTTGTCTCAGTTTGATGATCGGAGAAATTGTTTGCCGGGGAGACCTGCTCAGAGATCTTCACGGCAATGTTCAGCTTTCTTGTCACGGCCGCCGGTCGATTGTGGATCTTTTAGTTGTGGTCGTTCTGTTTCACCGTCTCCTCCTATTGTAGCATTACCGCCGCCTCCTCCTCCATCGCCACCTTTACCTCCACAAGTCTACTCTCCTCCGCCGTCGCCTCCTGTTTTCTCTCCGCCACCGTCTCCCCCTGTCTTCTCTCCCCCGCCACCTCCGCCACCTCCACCACCAGTATTTTCTCCTCCGCCTCCTCCGCCGCCACCACCACCACCAGTCTACTCTCCGCCTCCGCCTCCTCCTCCGCCACCGCCACCCGTTTATTCTCCCCCACCACCACCTCCTCCGCCGCCTCCACCGCCACCAGTTTATTCGCCACCACCTCCACCTCCATCGCCACCACCACCAGTATATTCTCCTCCTCCGCCGCCACCGCCGCCACCGCCGCCACCACCATCGCCACCACCACCAGTCTATTCTCCTCCTCCTCCACCACCGCCACCACCACCAGTCTATTCTCCTCCTCCGCCACCACCGCCAGTATATTCATCTCCCCCACCACCAGCTCCAATATATTGCGTTCGCCCTCCACCACCGCCATGTCCCTTACCTCCGCCACCACCACACTACTCACCTCCACCACCGCCACATTACTCTTCTCCCCCACCGCCACATCACTCACCTCCTCCACCTTACTACTACAGTTCACCACCGCCACCGCATCACTCACCGCCTCCACCTTATCACTACAGCTCACCACCGCCACCCCATCACTCACCGCCTCCACCTTACCACTACAGCTCACCGCCACCACCAGCACCAACTTATACATACTCATCCCCACCGCCACCACCACATTCTCCACCACCGCCACATTCCCCACCACCGCCCCCACATTATTCACCTCCTCCACCACCTCCATGTATCGAACCACCTCCACCTCCACCTTGCATAGAGTACTCACATCCTCCTCCACCGACAGTCCATTACAGTTCGCCACCGCCGCCACCATCAGTCCATTACAGTTCGCCACCGCCGCCACCATCAGTCCATTACAGTTCACCACCGCCACCATCAATCCACTACAGTTCACCACCACCTCCATCTCCAGAATTCGAAGGTCCATTACCGCCTGTTATCGGAGTATCATATGCATCTCCACCACCACCACCCTTCTATTGATTCTTTCAGAGGTAAACCGTTTCAATTACTCTTTATCAAAAAAAAAAACAAGACTTCGTTCATAGATTATTTACAGAGATCAAAAAAAGAGAACAGATTTTAAGAGTGATCAAGATTGTCTAGAAGAAGAAGATGATTTATTCCGATGAAAATAAGTGAGATTATTATTATTATTATTATTATTATTGTTATTAGGGGATTCCAGGAAGGAAGAAAAACGAAAAAAAAAAAAAAAAAGTTTGTATAGAGGATGATGATAAAATCGGGGAGCAACATCTTCTGCTCCATTTGTTTTTCTTTCATTTTGTGTCTTTTTTTTTTCTTCAGATTAATTTTATTTTTATTTTTGTGTTCTATTCAGAGAGTTCCTAATTCCGTAGTGAAAAACTCGACCACACTTTTCTCTTTTTTTGGGGTTTCTGTTTTGATCTTATCAGAAGAAGATCTTTAGGCTTCTTACATTAGTTCACTTGTTTCTTGCTATATTTATCGAATAGAACCATAAACAATAAGATTCGTAATCTCTAAAGCCGGTGGTAGATCGAGAAACATTTTACTGTATTATATACCACGCGCAACTAATATTTTTTTATTTTTAAGTTTCTGTTAAATTAGTAATGATAAAAGACGTATTTAGAGTAAATATATGTGTGAAAACAATAAAGTTATTGAGAATCTGACTATAGGAGCTGTTAGAAGTCATCGATACAATTGTCAAATGTACGAAGAAGAAGAAGAAAACAATTGTATTCTTTGAGTTTTTTTTGATAATTTTTTTTGAGAGATATTTTATTTCTTAACTTTAGTTATTGAATTAATCATAATAATAATGGGCTTCACGTGGGAATGAAATAGACTCTCTCTATTTGGTACTCCCTCTATGTCATAAAAATTGATGTTTTAGAATATTTTTTTTGTTTCATAAAGATTAATGTTCTGTAAACTTCAAGAAGTAATGATGTTTTGGGATATTTTTTTTGTTTCACAAAGATTAATGTTCTGTAAACTTCAAGAAGTAATCGTTAAAAATATTTAAAATTTTGAATTGTTATTAGTTTAAAATTAAATAATATCTTTTTAGTCAAAGAAAAAATATACTTCCTCTGTTTCAAAATATAAGATGTTTTGAGTGAAAGCACGTACATTAAGAAATAACCACTTTAAAAAAGTTCAACCAATCATAAACAAGACTGCATAAAATAAATAATAAAAAAATAGAAAAGTAATCTAAAAATTACTTAAAAAGTTGAAAACATCTTATATTATAAAACAAAGAAAAACCTCTAAAACATCATATATTATGAACAGAGAGAGTATTTAAACTCAGTAATTATTGTTTTCTTAAAATATGTAAAAACTTCTAAACATTAATATTTTAGAGACAGAAGAATTATATTCGAGTAAAAATTCAAATTTTATTATCGAACTAGTAAACTGCCCAAAAAATATAAAAAAACTGAGACAACAGAAAAATATGACTGTGTGCAATAAAATTTTAATCTTTAAAAAGTTTACCACTAGTTAACAATTTGTTATTACTGCGTGCAGCTGATACACCATTGTTAACAACTTAACAATATTTTTAAACAACCATGATTTAACTCCTAAACAAAAAAAAAATTAAAAAGTGAAAAAGTGAGGAATAAGAGCCTTGATTGCCGCAAAGATTTTTAGAATAGTGCTAGTAGTATTGACTTGACTTATTTGAGAAAAAGAAGTAAATTTAGATTTCTTTGAATGCTGTGAATCCTTAATATGTGGGTCGCTTCATTTCACCTTTTTCTGTTCCTTCTTTATTTAATATTTCAACCTTTTTTTTGGTCTGTGTTGAAAAATTGAAACTACAACAATATTTAAAAAATACTAGTACAATAGAGAGAAACAGTAGAATCCTGCCGACAGTTCAACGATTTCTTGCGTCAGTATCTATTTACGAGTTTACATTGATTTTTTTGTGTACTTTTATTAGGAATTTTACCTTTTATGTCATCGCTCTTTCTCTTTTGGTGGTAAGACAGATTATAGTATTGATCGAAAAAATGTATCAGAATTAGCACAATAAACGCCTGTCGTACCGGATTTGTGCTAACCGGATATATTGACAGGAGAGAACAAATGGTTTGTTCTTTCCCCAAGTGCAAAATCGGTTTAAGTATAACAAGTAACAACAACAACAAGTTGCTAAAATATTATAGGTGTCTTATGCGAAAAAGACTTGCAACTCTCTTTGTGACAAATTGAAAATACAGTTTTTTTCTTACACGTTAGTATCGTCTTTACGAAATGGAATAATATAAATGGATTCTTGTAGTTCTTATAAAAACTTAAATAATGGAATATAATTGTTGGCAGCAATCTCAGGAAAACGATAAGAAAAAAGTAATGGCCGAAGTAAGTGTCCTGCATCTAAGGGTTTTAGGATGCCATTAGATTTATAAGACATCATGGGGATTTCACTTAATCTATTCATAAAATTATCCATCAGTTTTGGGCTTATATGGTTTACTACACTAATATATTATTGTGAATTGATGTTTTCTAATAAAATCTAATATTATTTATTAGTTAAATTAGATATGCTTATAGTGAGTGTCATAAAACATAACTTTCAACATAAACAAAAAAGGGTTGAAATATTAAAATATGATAGTATTATTAGTTAAATTAGATACTTACAAGTTTTATCATATGTATGTAACACATTACATTTCTTAACCTTTTTTTTTTTTTTGAACATCTACATTTCTTAACATGCGAATGCATTAATCAAAAAATTTAAAGTGAATGAATATAAACGAGGGTGGACAAATATATTTCACCACAGAAGAAAGTGGACCGACAGAAGGATAATGCTTTCGCGGGGTGAGTGGGGGCTGACAAGTCTGTTTATTCTTGTTTCGCATATGATTTTAAATTTACCCTAATATCTCTTTTTTTTTTACTCAATTCAATTCTCATATCACTTCTAATATTTAATTGCTTTCCACTAGTCAAAATATAACTGTACTATATATATATATATATATGTAGATTTGGAACTTGAACATAAACTCATCTAAAATGTTATAATTCTCGTTGGAACTTAATGCTCTTTAGTACATTTGCAACTTGCAAGTCAGATTTTCAACCCAATAACTTTTTTTTTCTTTACTTTTCATATTTGTGTACTTGGAATATTATTGGTCAATGAGTTATTTAAGACTTGGGAAAAATATGATAGAACTTTATAATTTTTTAATACTGAATATTGAAAACTTATCATTATTCGCATGTGTGAAGTTTCTAACAAATAACGGGTGAGTGGATACCTATCTAACGAGATATTTAATTAAGACTTAGAGAAAATATGTTGCATTTTTTTTAAAAATATTTAATATTGAAAACTTATAGTTTTTTTCATGTAAAGTTTTAAACGGATAATCGATAAACTTTATCAATTAAATTCTTAAATTTTCATAGATCAGTTATTTTTAATGGATAACCAGGTATACAAATTATTTTGAGAATTACCTAGAAGGATTTTTAAGGGGCAATTCTCATCAACAACACAAAGATATGTTTTTATTTATTTAGCACATCATCATCCCAAAATATGTGATTAATGTTTTGAAATTTCACTTCACAAATAATGAATGACCTTGGTTAGGTAACAAGTTTAGAATATCCTTTTTGAAGTAAAAATGTAGAATAATTATTGATATTTATTTTAATATCATGCATATTGATTTTTTTTATTGTTCTACCCCTACCTTCATTAATGTATTGTTTTATTTGATATCATAAATTAATAAATTAAAAGAATAGAGATAAAATTGGAAAAGCTATCAAAAAATTGTATTGAAACATAAAATGGCAACGAATAGTTTCTAAAATGACAATAATTTGAAATGAAAGAATTATATTCTAAAGTTAAGATAGAGTAATAGGTTAGAAATGTTTTTCTTTTGTGAACGAAATGATTAGAAATGTTTGTTAGAAAATTCCAAATATGTCTATTTGGGAGTAGACGTTGGCCAAATCATTTGCCAGTTTTGTTTAGTTGTTTTTTGGTTTTTATCGTTAATCATTCGGATGTAAAATTAAAATATTGTAGTTGGAGACTTGATGATAAATAAATAAATCAAGATATTTTTAAACTATAGATAAAAGTAAAGTAAGTAATTTTCTTTTTAAATGTACAAATGTAAAGATATAAAGCATATACGGATGATATTACATTGAAAGAAAAATGCCAAAAATATATCAAATCCTTTACTTATTGCCCAAAAAACAAAAAGTTTATTTTTGAAGTATAAATTACGTTTTTTCATTTCGGTTTGCATAACCGTTCTTGATTTAAATCTGTTATATTTCCCAATACTTAGTTTAGTTCATCAAGTTCAAAACGACGTCGTTTGAGTAGTCTCCAACTTTGCCCAATCCTAAAACTGCATGGGTATTTCCTACAATATGCTTGTTCTTCTCCAACTCTCCTCAATTGCATTAATTAATTACAGACGTTAATTAAAAATATCATGATGGCATAATCCATCATAAGAGAGTTCCACTAGTCCACCGTCACACTACCATACACAAGCTAAGAAGAATCAGAACCATACTTTTTTTTGGAACTGTAAATTTTTATTAGTTTTACTTAAAATTTTGTAGATTATTATAAAAGTTTTAAATACTACAAACAAATACTACTTATATATATATATATATATATTTATATATATATACATACATATATTTATAATTATTATATATAATTTTAATAACATACATTGTGCCCTAGTGACTAATAACAACACTAATAGAAATTACCAAAATACATATTATGATCAACCTAATTTCTATATTTAAAAAAATATTTTTGTTATTGTTCTTTAATAATTTGAATTTTTTTGGAATTGTAATTTTTTTTTAGTTTTACTTCGAATTTTGTATATTTATCATAAAAGTTGACATTGTGTGTTTTTTGTTGTTGTTGTGGAGAGAAATGAAGATGAAGATGAAGATGAAGTTGAAGTTGATAGAAAAAGATAAATAATTCAATTGTCGTATAAAAAAAATAAATCGAGTAAACATTTTGATTTTGAATGGTAATTCACAAATGTGAAAATGGTAGTAAAACAGGTAAAAAATCGGTTTGATGATAGATGATAGGTATTGGAAATTCATTATAACGTACACATATCACAATAATCAATCAATGCATCTAAGTGTCTTTCTTTATTTCTCTTTCTCGTCTTTATTAACTTTGTGAATTGTTTTTTCTTTTTGTTTTTACATTAGATGCCACATTGATATATCATCATACTAAGAGTAATTTTTTTATATATATTTTGTGTGTTTGTTAACAACATACATTGTACCTTAGTGACTCAATAACAATACTAATACAGATTACTAAACTAAATATTATGATCAACCTAATTTCTCTATTTTAAAAATTATTTTTGTTATTGTTCTTTGATAATTTGATTTTTTTTTTTGGAAATGTAAATTTTTATTAGTTTTACTTAAAATTCTCTAGGTTTATTATAAAAATTTTAAATACTAATATATATGTATATACATATATATATATATTTAAGTTTATTATATATAAATTTGATAACATACATTGTACACTAGTGACTAAAAACAACACTAATTCAAATTACCAAAATACATATTATGATCAATCTAGTTTCTATATTTTAAAATTTATTTTTGTTATTGCTCTTTGATAATTTGATTTTTTTTTTCTTAGAACTGTAAATTTTTATTAGTTTTACTTTGAATTTTGTAGATTTATTATAAATGTTGACATTGTTTGTTTTTTTGTTGTTGTTGTGGAGAGAAGTGAAGATGAAGATGAAGTTGAAGATATACAATTGTGGCGTTTATTTTTTATGAATTATGAGGATGTTGTTTTTTGCTTTTGAGGATCCAATCTTATTATTGACTGAAATTGTTCCCAGTACATTTACTGTATTTTAGATTTTCTAATTAACTGCTTATGTAAACCCTTCATACGTTGATGTTGCAATAATAAGTTATTTTTAAAAAATAATTATCTTCCGTGTAAGTGATTATGTTTGTATGCCCATGTTTTGGTCTAATATCAATAAGATCGTTTCTGTTTTTCTTTAGTTGGTTTGAAACCAATTTGGAGTTAAGCAAATAATGGATCGAATTATGGTGTTAATAAGTAATATAAATTCTTATGTATGTATATGTATATATGTGACTATAAGTTTAGCTAAGTAAAAAATTCTATAATATTTAAATATAATCTTGAACATATATATATATATATGTGGAAGGAATGTATGGAATTATTGGATAGAAGTTATTTTTGAGTTAAATGACCTTTTATGCCTTTAAAGTAAGTTAAATATTAATAAATTTTTATATGTGTCTTGACTTTTTAAAAAAGGAATACCAAGTATTTCCTTCCAAATTTGAAGTGACATAGTATTTTAGTTTTCTTATATGATTTTATGAACTTCAGTGTAAAGGTTTTTCAAACTAATCAATACACTCACACTAATTGAATTATAAAATTTGAAGAAATGTTTATTAAATAAATATTTTGTTGTTCCTACAAATAGGACAACATATATTATAGTTTAACCATGGAGTTAAGCAATGGAAATGGAACTTGTGATTGCAAGACAAAATGCTTATATATATATATATTTTTTTTTTCGTGCAAAAATGCTTATATATATATTATGTTACACATTGATCGTTTAAAAATGAATAGGAACATCTAATTCTCAAATAAAGTTGATTTTTTGTTAAAACCAACATATGTGAATTTAAATTTAACTATGCAAATTTAAAAAATAAATATGAATAGATTAGAAAGGCAAGAAATATAAAAGAAATATTTTTGTTTATATAAATAAAGTAAAAATTGAAAAAAATGTTAAATATATATAATACTTTCTAAATTAAAATATAGAATCAAGCTCTTACAACACATATGAGATATAACAACATTTATTGGTGGGAGAGGAGGAGAGAATGATTACTATAAGATGATAATCCAAATTAGATAATGGAGATGAATCTTTAAAAAATAGAACAATGTAAAATATATGTATAATACTTTCTAATTTAAAATATAGAATCAAACTCTTACAACACATATGAGATATAACAACATTTGATATTGGTGGGAGAGGAGAAATTGATTACTCATAAGATAATAATCCAAATTAGATAATGGAGATGAATCTTTTAAAATAAGAACAATACAAAATATATATCATGTAGTCTCTAAAATTAAAATTTAGCATTACAAATTTACATTTGTATTGGTATTTCATTTGTTTTTTACAACCCATACAACAAAAATAAGAAATCAAGAAAAAAAAACGAAAAGTGATTTGAAGTATTGTAGAAGAGAATGAGAGAATGTGAAAATGAGATAGTAAAAGAATGTCAATATGAGAGAACAAGAGATTGAGAGAATGCTTATTTATATGATAAGAAAGGATGGAAGTTATATTTAGAATTATGGAGTTACAATAGTAATTTATTGTGTTTAAATAAAATTGAGTGGTGGAATATGATTAATGCATAATTTATTGTATTTTCAGTTATAATTTTATTTTAATGTGTGAGTTAAATGTATTGTATTTATTGGGTCTTAAATATTGTTTAAAGCAATTAGAAAACAAATAAAAAATAAAAAAATTAGAAAACATTAAATGAAAATCAACCAATAAGGAGATACCAAAACCTTACTTTTACATATATGATTAGATGCTATATTGATATATCATCATACTTAGATTAATATTATATATATATTTTGTGTTTGTTAACAACATACATTGTACCCTAATGACTTAATAACAACACTAATACAAATTATTAAACTAAATATTATGATCAACCCAATTGCTATATTTTTAAAGTTATTTTTATGGGCAATTGTCATAAATACCACTAAAATATGTTTTTATTCCAAAAATACCACAATTTAGTTTTTTTTTTCCAAAAATACCACTAAAATGTATTTTTTTTTTCCAAAAATACCACATTATTGAATTAAAGTTCTAATACTAAAAACTTATTCCTAAATTCTAAATACTAAACCCTACCCCTAAAAACTATACCCTAAAATTAAATGTGTCAACCCAAACCAAAAAGAAAAATTTTACATCCTTAAAAATCTATTTTTTTTTGTGTTTGTGGTAATTTTGGAAAACAATTATGTGGTATTTTTGGATAAAAAAACTAAAATGTGGTATTTTTGGAAAAAAAAACCTTTTTAGTAGTATTTAAAGTTATTTCTCTATTTTTATTGTTCTTTGATAATTAATTTTTTTTTTGGAACTGTAAATTTTTACTAGTTTTACTCAAAATTTTGTAAATTTATTAGAAAAGTTTTAAACACTAATATATATATGTTTATTATATATAAATTTGATAACATACATTGTACCATAGTGACTAACAACAACACTAATACAAATTACCAAAATACATATTATGATCAACCTAGTTTCTATATATTTAAAATTATTCTTTGTTATTGTTCTTTGATAATTTGATTTTTCTTTTGGAATTTTTTTTATTAGTTTTACTTAGAACTTTGTAGATTTATTATAAAAGTTGACATTGTGTGTTTTTTTGTTGTTGTAGAGAGAAGTGAAGAGATGAAGTTGATAGAAGAAGATAAAATGATTCAATTGTCTTATAAAAAAATAAATCGAATCAAAGCATTTTGAGTCAACATTTTGATTTTGAATTGTAATTCACAAATGTGAAAATGGTAGTAAAAGATTTTAAAAATTGGTTTAATGATTGTAAAAGAGGTAAAAAATTGTAATTCACAAATTTATGTGTTTGCGTTTTTGGCGGGAAATTTACGGGTTTGCGTTTTTGGTGGAAAATTTACATGTTTGCGTTTTTGCGAGAAGTTTATGGGTTTGAGTTTTTGGCGGAAAATTTTACGGGTTTCGCTTTTTGCGGGAAATTTACGGGTTTGCGTTTTTGGCGAGAAATTGCGGATTTGCGTTTTTGGCGGGAAAATTATAAATTCTGAATTTTGGCAAGAAACTACGGATTTCAATTTTTAGCAAAAATTATGGATTTGTGTTTTAGCGGGAAAATTGCAGGTTTGAGATTTTGGCGGGAAAATTATGATGATGTTGATGATATTAGGTTGATAATGTAAAAATTGATGGGTTAGTAGGTTAACTCATAAACCTATTATAACCAAACTTATTTGACTCATTAACTCATTTAATCATCAACTCATTTAACCCATCAAGTCATTAGGGTTAAAATTTCAACTCATTAGGGTTCTTGATTTGAGTTGAATTGAGTTGAACCATTAGATATATACAATTGTGGCGTTTATTTTTTATGAATTATGAGGATGTTGTTTTTTGCTTTTGAGGATCCAATCTTATTATTGACTGAAATTGTTCCCAGTACATTTACTGTATTTTAGATTTTCTAATTAACTGCTTATGTAAACCCTTCATACGTTGATGTTGCAATAATAAGTTATTTTTAAAAAATAATTATCTTCCGTGTAAGTGATTATGTTTGTATGCCCATGTTTTGGTCTAATATCAATAAGATCGTTTCTGTTTTTCTTTAGTTGGTTTGAAACCAATTTGGAGTTAAGCAAATAATGGATCGAATTATGGTGTTAATAAGTAATATAAATTCTTATGTATGTATATGTATATATGTGACTATAAGTTTAGCTAAGTAAAAAATTCTATAATATTTAAATATAATCTTGAACATATATATATATATATGTGGAAGGAATGTATGGAATTATTGGATAGAAGTTATTTTTGAGTTAAATGACCTTTTATGCCTTTAAAGTAAGTTAAATATTAATAAATTTTTATATGTGTCTTGACTTTTTAAAAAAGGAATACCAAGTATTTCCTTCCAAATTTGAAGTGACATAGTATTTTAGTTTTCTTATATGATTTTATGAACTTCAGTGTAAAGGTTTTTCAAACTAATCAATACACTCACACTAATTGAATTATAAAATTTGAAGAAATGTTTATTAAATAAATATTTTGTTGTTCCTACAAATAGGACAACATATATTATAGTTTAACCATGGAGTTAAGCAATGGAAATGGAACTTGTGATTGCAAGACAAAATGCTTATATATATATATATTTTTTTTTTTCGTGCAAAAATGCTTATATATATATTATGTTACACATTGATCGTTTAAAAATGAATAGGAACATCTAATTCTCAAATAAAGTTGATTTTTTGTTAAAACCAACATATGTGAATTTAAATTTAACTATGCAAATTTAAAAAATAAATATGAATAGATTAGAAAGGCAAGAAATATAAAAGAAATATTTTTGTTTATATAAATAAAGTAAAAATTGAAAAAAATGTTAAATATATATAATACTTTCTAAATTAAAATATAGAATCAAGCTCTTACAACACATATGAGATATAACAACATTTATTGGTGGGAGAGGAGGAGAGAATGATTACTATAAGATGATAATCCAAATTAGATAATGGAGATGAATCTTTAAAAAATAGAACAATGTAAAATATATGTATAATACTTTCTAATTTAAAATATAGAATCAAACTCTTACAACACATATGAGATATAACAACATTTGATATTGGTGGGAGAGGAGAAATTGATTACTCATAAGATAATAATCCAAATTAGATAATGGAGATGAATCTTTTAAAATAAGAACAATACAAAATATATATCATGTAGTCTCTAAAATTAAAATTTAGCATTACAAATTTACATTTGTATTGGTATTTCATTTGTTTTTTACAACCCATACAACAAAAATAAGAAATCAAGAAAAAAAAACGAAAAGTGATTTGAAGTATTGTAGAAGAGAATGAGAGAATGTGAAAATGAGATAGTAAAAGAATGTCAATATGAGAGAACAAGAGATTGAGAGAATGCTTATTTATATGATAAGAAAGGATGGAAGTTATATTTAGAATTATGGAGTTACAATAGTAATTTATTGTGTTTAAATAAAATTGAGTGGTGGAATATGATTAATGCATAATTTATTGTATTTTCAGTTATAATTTTATTTTAATGTGTGAGTTAAATGTATTGTATTTATTGGGTCTTAAATATTGTTTAAAGCAATTAGAAAACAAATAAAAAATAAAAAAATTAGAAAACATTAAATGAAAATCAACCAATAAGGAGATACCAAAACCTTACTTTTACATATATGATTAGATGCTATATTGATATATCATCATACTTAGATTAATATTATATATATATTTTGTGTTTGTTAACAACATACATTGTACCCTAATGACTTAATAACAACACTAATACAAATTATTAAACTAAATATTATGATCAACCCAATTGCTATATTTTTAAAGTTATTTTTATGGGCAATTGTCATAAATACCACTAAAATATGTTTTTATTCCAAAAATACCACAATTTAGTTTTTTTTTTCCAAAAATACCACTAAAATGTATTTTTTTTTTCCAAAAATACCACATTATTGAATTAAAGTTCTAATACTAAAAACTTATTCCTAAATTCTAAATACTAAACCCTACCCCTAAAAACTATACCCTAAAATTAAATGTGTCAACCCAAACCAAAAAGAAAAATTTTACATCCTTAAAAATCTATTTTTTTTTGTGTTTGTGGTAATTTTGGAAAACAATTATGTGGTATTTTTGGATAAAAAAACTAAAATGTGGTATTTTTGGAAAAAAAAACCTTTTTAGTAGTATTTAAAGTTATTTCTCTATTTTTATTGTTCTTTGATAATTAATTTTTTTTTTGGAACTGTAAATTTTTACTAGTTTTACTCAAAATTTTGTAAATTTATTAGAAAAGTTTTAAACACTAATATATATATGTTTATTATATATAAATTTGATAACATACATTGTACCATAGTGACTAACAACAACACTAATACAAATTACCAAAATACATATTATGATCAACCTAGTTTCTATATATTTAAAATTATTCTTTGTTATTGTTCTTTGATAATTTGATTTTTCTTTTGGAATTTTTTTTATTAGTTTTACTTAGAACTTTGTAGATTTATTATAAAAGTTGACATTGTGTGTTTTTTTGTTGTTGTAGAGAGAAGTGAAGAGATGAAGTTGATAGAAGAAGATAAAATGATTCAATTGTCTTATAAAAAAATAAATCGAATCAAAGCATTTTGAGTCAACATTTTGATTTTGAATTGTAATTCACAAATGTGAAAATGGTAGTAAAAGATTTTAAAAATTGGTTTAATGATTGTAAAAGAGGTAAAAAATTGTAATTCACAAATTTATGTGTTTGCGTTTTTGGCGGGAAATTTACGGGTTTGCGTTTTTGGTGGAAAATTTACATGTTTGCGTTTTTGCGAGAAGTTTATGGGTTTGAGTTTTTGGCGGAAAATTTTACGGGTTTCGCTTTTTGCGGGAAATTTACGGGTTTGCGTTTTTGGCGAGAAATTGCGGATTTGCGTTTTTGGCGGGAAAATTATAAATTCTGAATTTTGGCAAGAAACTACGGATTTCAATTTTTAGCAAAAATTATGGATTTGTGTTTTAGCGGGAAAATTGCAGGTTTGAGATTTTGGCGGGAAAATTATGATGATGTTGATGATATTAGGTTGATAATGTAAAAATTGATGGGTTAGTAGGTTAACTCATAAACCTATTATAACCAAACTTATTTGACTCACTAACTCATTTAATCATCAACTCATTTAACCCATCAAGTCATTAGGGTTAAAATTTCAACTCATTAGGGTTCTTGATTTGAGTTGAATTGAGTTGAACCATTAGATATATACAATTGTGGCGTTTATTTTTTATGAATTATGAGGATGTTGTTTTTTGCTTTTGAGGATCCAATCTTATTATTGACTGAAATTGTTCCCAGTACATTTACTGTATTTTAGATTTTCTAATTAACTGCTTATGTAAACCCTTCATACGTTGATGTTGCAATAATAAGTTATTTTTAAAAAATAATTATCTTCCGTGTAAGTGATTATGTTTGTATGCCCATGTTTTGGTCTAATATCAATAAGATCGTTTCTGTTTTTCTTTAGTTGGTTTGAAACCAATTTGGAGTTAAGCAAATAATGGATCGAATTATGGTGTTAATAAGTAATATAAATTCTTATGTATGTATATGTATATATGTGACTATAAGTTTAGCTAAGTAAAAAATTCTATAATATTTAAATATAATCTTGAACATATATATATATATATGTGGAAGGAATGTATGGAATTATTGGATAGAAGTTATTTTTGAGTTAAATGACCTTTTATGCCTTTAAAGTAAGTTAAATATTAATAAATTTTTATATGTGTCTTGACTTTTTAAAAAAGGAATACCAAGTATTTCCTTCCAAATTTGAAGTGACATAGTATTTTAGTTTTCTTATATGATTTTATGAACTTCAGTGTAAAGGTTTTTCAAACTAATCAATACACTCACACTAATTGAATTATAAAATTTGAAGAAATGTTTATTAAATAAATATTTTGTTGTTCCTACAAATAGGACAACATATATTATAGTTTAACCATGGAGTTAAGCAATGGAAATGGAACTTGTGATTGCAAGACAAAATGCTTATATATATATATATTTTTTTTTTCGTGCAAAAATGCTTATATATATATTATGTTACACATTGATCGTTTAAAAATGAATAGGAACATCTAATTCTCAAATAAAGTTGATTTTTTGTTAAAACCAACATATGTGAATTTAAATTTAACTATGCAAATTTAAAAAATAAATATGAATAGATTAGAAAGGCAAGAAATATAAAAGAAATATTTTTGTTTATATAAATAAAGTAAAAATTGAAAAAAATGTTAAATATATATAATACTTTCTAAATTAAAATATAGAATCAAGCTCTTACAACACATATGAGATATAACAACATTTATTGGTGGGAGAGGAGGAGAGAATGATTACTATAAGATGATAATCCAAATTAGATAATGGAGATGAATCTTTAAAAAATAGAACAATGTAAAATATATGTATAATACTTTCTAATTTAAAATATAGAATCAAACTCTTACAACACATATGAGATATAACAACATTTGATATTGGTGGGAGAGGAGAAATTGATTACTCATAAGATAATAATCCAAATTAGATAATGGAGATGAATCTTTTAAAATAAGAACAATACAAAATATATATCATGTAGTCTCTAAAATTAAAATTTAGCATTACAAATTTACATTTGTATTGGTATTTCATTTGTTTTTTACAACCCATACAACAAAAATAAGAAATCAAGAAAAAAAAACGAAAAGTGATTTGAAGTATTGTAGAAGAGAATGAGAGAATGTGAAAATGAGATAGTAAAAGAATGTCAATATGAGAGAACAAGAGATTGAGAGAATGCTTATTTATATGATAAGAAAGGATGGAAGTTATATTTAGAATTATGGAGTTACAATAGTAATTTATTGTGTTTAAATAAAATTGAGTGGTGGAATATGATTAATGCATAATTTATTGTATTTTCAGTTATAATTTTATTTTAATGTGTGAGTTAAATGTATTGTATTTATTGGGTCTTAAATATTGTTTAAAGCAATTAGAAAACAAATAAAAAATAAAAAAATTAGAAAACATTAAATGAAAATCAACCAATAAGGAGATACCAAAACCTTACTTTTACATATATGATTAGATGCTATATTGATATATCATCATACTTAGATTAATATTATATATATATTTTGTGTTTGTTAACAACATACATTGTACCCTAATGACTTAATAACAACACTAATACAAATTATTAAACTAAATATTATGATCAACCCAATTGCTATATTTTTAAAGTTATTTTTATGGGCAATTGTCATAAATACCACTAAAATATGTTTTTATTCCAAAAATACCACAATTTAGTTTTTTTTTTCCAAAAATACCACTAAAATGTATTTTTTTTTTCCAAAAATACCACATTATTGAATTAAAGTTCTAATACTAAAAACTTATTCCTAAATTCTAAATACTAAACCCTACCCCTAAAAACTATACCCTAAAATTAAATGTGTCAACCCAAACCAAAAAGAAAAATTTTACATCCTTAAAAATCTATTTTTTTTTGTGTTTGTGGTAATTTTGGAAAACAATTATGTGGTATTTTTGGATAAAAAAACTAAAATGTGGTATTTTTGGAAAAAAAAACCTTTTTAGTAGTATTTAAAGTTATTTCTCTATTTTTATTGTTCTTTGATAATTAATTTTTTTTTTGGAACTGTAAATTTTTACTAGTTTTACTCAAAATTTTGTAAATTTATTAGAAAAGTTTTAAACACTAATATATATATGTTTATTATATATAAATTTGATAACATACATTGTACCATAGTGACTAACAACAACACTAATACAAATTACCAAAATACATATTATGATCAACCTAGTTTCTATATATTTAAAATTATTCTTTGTTATTGTTCTTTGATAATTTGATTTTTCTTTTGGAATTTTTTTTATTAGTTTTACTTAGAACTTTGTAGATTTATTATAAAAGTTGACATTGTGTGTTTTTTTGTTGTTGTAGAGAGAAGTGAAGAGATGAAGTTGATAGAAGAAGATAAAATGATTCAATTGTCTTATAAAAAAATAAATCGAATCAAAGCATTTTGAGTCAACATTTTGATTTTGAATTGTAATTCACAAATGTGAAAATGGTAGTAAAAGATTTTAAAAATTGGTTTAATGATTGTAAAAGAGGTAAAAAATTGTAATTCACAAATTTATGTGTTTGCGTTTTTGGCGGGAAATTTACGGGTTTGCGTTTTTGGTGGAAAATTTACATGTTTGCGTTTTTGCGAGAAGTTTATGGGTTTGAGTTTTTGGCGGAAAATTTTACGGGTTTCGCTTTTTGCGGGAAATTTACGGGTTTGCGTTTTTGGCGAGAAATTGCGGATTTGCGTTTTTGGCGGGAAAATTATAAATTCTGAATTTTGGCAAGAAACTACGGATTTCAATTTTTAGCAAAAATTATGGATTTGTGTTTTAGCGGGAAAATTGCAGGTTTGAGATTTTGGCGGGAAAATTATGATGATGTTGATGATATTAGGTTGATAATGTAAAAATTGATGGGTTAGTAGGTTAACTCATAAACCTATTATAACCAAACTTATTTGACTCACTAACTCATTTAATCATCAACTCATTTAACCCATCAAGTCATTAGGGTTAAAATTTCAACTCATTAGGGTTCTTGATTTGAGTTGAATTGAGTTGAACCATTAGATATATACAATTGTGGCGTTTATTTTTTATGAATTATGAGGATGTTGTTTTTTGCTTTTGAGGATCCAATCTTATTATTGACTGAAATTGTTCCCAGTACATTTACTGTATTTTAGATTTTCTAATTAACTGCTTATGTAAACCCTTCATACGTTGATGTTGCAATAATAAGTTATTTTTAAAAAATAATTATCTTCCGTGTAAGTGATTATGTTTGTATGCCCATGTTTTGGTCTAATATCAATAAGATCGTTTCTGTTTTTCTTTAGTTGGTTTGAAACCAATTTGGAGTTAAGCAAATAATGGATCGAATTATGGTGTTAATAAGTAATATAAATTCTTATGTATGTATATGTATATATGTGACTATAAGTTTAGCTAAGTAAAAAATTCTATAATATTTAAATATAATCTTGAACATATATATATATATATGTGGAAGGAATGTATGGAATTATTGGATAGAAGTTATTTTTGAGTTAAATGACCTTTTATGCCTTTAAAGTAAGTTAAATATTAATAAATTTTTATATGTGTCTTGACTTTTTAAAAAAGGAATACCAAGTATTTCCTTCCAAATTTGAAGTGACATAGTATTTTAGTTTTCTTATATGATTTTATGAACTTCAGTGTAAAGGTTTTTCAAACTAATCAATACACTCACACTAATTGAATTATAAAATTTGAAGAAATGTTTATTAAATAAATATTTTGTTGTTCCTACAAATAGGACAACATATATTATAGTTTAACCATGGAGTTAAGCAATGGAAATGGAACTTGTGATTGCAAGACAAAATGCTTATATATATATATATTTTTTTTTTTCGTGCAAAAATGCTTATATATATATTATGTTACACATTGATCGTTTAAAAATGAATAGGAACATCTAATTCTCAAATAAAGTTGATTTTTTGTTAAAACCAACATATGTGAATTTAAATTTAACTATGCAAATTTAAAAAATAAATATGAATAGATTAGAAAGGCAAGAAATATAAAAGAAATATTTTTGTTTATATAAATAAAGTAAAAATTGAAAAAAATGTTAAATATATATAATACTTTCTAAATTAAAATATAGAATCAAGCTCTTACAACACATATGAGATATAACAACATTTATTGGTGGGAGAGGAGGAGAGAATGATTACTATAAGATGATAATCCAAATTAGATAATGGAGATGAATCTTTAAAAAATAGAACAATGTAAAATATATGTATAATACTTTCTAATTTAAAATATAGAATCAAACTCTTACAACACATATGAGATATAACAACATTTGATATTGGTGGGAGAGGAGAAATTGATTACTCATAAGATAATAATCCAAATTAGATAATGGAGATGAATCTTTTAAAATAAGAACAATACAAAATATATATCATGTAGTCTCTAAAATTAAAATTTAGCATTACAAATTTACATTTGTATTGGTATTTCATTTGTTTTTTACAACCCATACAACAAAAATAAGAAATCAAGAAAAAAAAACGAAAAGTGATTTGAAGTATTGTAGAAGAGAATGAGAGAATGTGAAAATGAGATAGTAAAAGAATGTCAATATGAGAGAACAAGAGATTGAGAGAATGCTTATTTATATGATAAGAAAGGATGGAAGTTATATTTAGAATTATGGAGTTACAATAGTAATTTATTGTGTTTAAATAAAATTGAGTGGTGGAATATGATTAATGCATAATTTATTGTATTTTCAGTTATAATTTTATTTTAATGTGTGAGTTAAATGTATTGTATTTATTGGGTCTTAAATATTGTTTAAAGCAATTAGAAAACAAATAAAAAATAAAAAAATTAGAAAACATTAAATGAAAATCAACCAATAAGGAGATACCAAAACCTTACTTTTACATATATGATTAGATGCTATATTGATATATCATCATACTTAGATTAATATTATATATATATTTTGTGTTTGTTAACAACATACATTGTACCCTAATGACTTAATAACAACACTAATACAAATTATTAAACTAAATATTATGATCAACCCAATTGCTATATTTTTAAAGTTATTTTTATGGGCAATTGTCATAAATACCACTAAAATATGTTTTTATTCCAAAAATACCACAATTTAGTTTTTTTTTTCCAAAAATACCACTAAAATGTATTTTTTTTTTCCAAAAATACCACATTATTGAATTAAAGTTCTAATACTAAAAACTTATTCCTAAATTCTAAATACTAAACCCTACCCCTAAAAACTATACCCTAAAATTAAATGTGTCAACCCAAACCAAAAAGAAAAATTTTACATCCTTAAAAATCTATTTTTTTTTGTGTTTGTGGTAATTTTGGAAAACAATTATGTGGTATTTTTGGATAAAAAAACTAAAATGTGGTATTTTTGGAAAAAAAAAACCTTTTTAGTAGTATTTAAAGTTATTTCTCTATTTTTATTGTTCTTTGATAATTAATTTTTTTTTTGGAACTGTAAATTTTTACTAGTTTTACTCAAAATTTTGTAAATTTATTAGAAAAGTTTTAAACACTAATATATATATGTTTATTATATATAAATTTGATAACATACATTGTACCATAGTGACTAACAACAACACTAATACAAATTACCAAAATACATATTATGATCAACCTAGTTTCTATATATTTAAAATTATTCTTTGTTATTGTTCTTTGATAATTTGATTTTTCTTTTGGAATTTTTTTTATTAGTTTTACTTAGAACTTTGTAGATTTATTATAAAAGTTGACATTGTGTGTTTTTTTGTTGTTGTAGAGAGAAGTGAAGAGATGAAGTTGATAGAAGAAGATAAAATGATTCAATTGTCTTATAAAAAAATAAATCGAATCAAAGCATTTTGAGTCAACATTTTGATTTTGAATTGTAATTCACAAATGTGAAAATGGTAGTAAAAGATTTTAAAAATTGGTTTAATGATTGTAAAAGAGGTAAAAAATTGTAATTCACAAATTTATGTGTTTGCGTTTTTGGCGGGAAATTTACGGGTTTGCGTTTTTGGTGGAAAATTTACATGTTTGCGTTTTTGCGAGAAGTTTATGGGTTTGAGTTTTTGGCGGAAAATTTTACGGGTTTCGCTTTTTGCGGGAAATTTACGGGTTTGCGTTTTTGGCGAGAAATTGCGGATTTGCGTTTTTGGCGGGAAAATTATAAATTCTGAATTTTGGCAAGAAACTACGGATTTCAATTTTTAGCAAAAATTATGGATTTGTGTTTTAGCGGGAAAATTGCAGGTTTGAGATTTTGGCGGGAAAATTATGATGATGTTGATGATATTAGGTTGATAATGTAAAAATTGATGGGTTAGTAGGTTAACTCATAAACCTATTATAACCAAACTTATTTGACTCATTAACTCATTTAATCATCAACTCATTTAACCCATCAAGTCATTAGGGTTAAAATTTCAACTCATTAGGGTTCTTGATTTGAGTTGAATTGAGTTGAACCATTAGTCTTGATCCATTTTGACACCCATAAGATAGATAATAGATATTGGAGATTTTTTTGAGGTCATAAAAGAAATGTAAAGTTTACATTTTTGTGTCACAAAATTATGTAAACTTTACTTCTTTTATCAAAGGTATATCTAATTTGTGATCAAATATATATTGTAAAGATATAAAGCATATGTATAAGTATAATACGATAATCTTTTGAAAATTTATTAAAAAGAAACTGAGGTGATTTAAAGTGGACTGTATTCAAGACTTAAGTAATAAATGATTAAGGAAGTTGCAATATTTAAGTACTTAGTTATGGGCATATATAAATGCATCAATATACCGAATACAGAGTTTACTATAAAATTTTAGTTAGATTATAGAATAATGTTGAATATTAGATATTAATATTCAATTATTTCGATTCAACATAAAGTGAAAAATTTGTTTCAACGAACTTGTTGGTTACTGATGAAGAGACAAATATAAAGAGAGTTCAGAAGACATGACTATTTAAATAGACACACGTCAATGACGTCATACACCTATTATAACAAAAGTTGTGACGAAAAAGTATAAATAAAATATTGTGAAAAGACACAACTCTAGAATGAACAGATACAACCGTTTGATTTTTAAAAAAAACAAATAAAACAAAATATTTACGAAAAGGTACTATGAAAAATCGCAGCTGTCTGCAATTGATTATACCTAATAATCCATATAAACTGCTTTCAAATAGAAGATATCTTTATTACCATATTGAAAAGGTCAAATTCAAGAACTCACTATATAATTCATCTAACTGTTCAAAAAAAACATAGGTATTTTTATTAAATTTTTATATTTAAAATTAACTAAAAGTTGTAAATTAGATTTATCATTCCAAAAAATCTTTTGTTAAATCAAGAATTAGAAGAATTTCTTTACTTTTAAAAGAACGAATGCTAGAGAATAATAATTTAAAGCTGTAAAAACTTTTGAGACTGAAATTTATATTATTTTGTGTCATGGCAAAAAAAATGAAAACAGTTCAAACAAACAAATATATATAGATTTCAAAAAATATGAATGTTCCAATAAACACAACTATACAGTTGTGACAACTCGTCCTGCAGACCCCACTAGCCTCACTGTTAGCTGCCCCAACGGACCCGAAGCTGGCCCTGTAGGGCATCAATCCTAATCCACTTTGGACCTATGGGGGCAAGCTAGCAGTGAGGCTAGTGGGATCCACAGGACGGGTTGTTACAAAAGTGAATCGTTGTAACTTTTCATAAGTAACCGTTTTAATGAACCATCACAACTTTTTGGAAAATATCCAACATGTACGATTGAAAAAACACAACTGTTGATCGCATTTATTCAGATTGTTATTATATATAGATTTATCCGGTCTAAGTATTAAACCAGTTATCTAAATAAATCGTTGTCAAAAAAATTTATGTTAGTAAGACTTGGATTAGTAGCATAACATAATTGGTAACATTATGTCATGGTAAAATAACATAAATAAAAGAAAAATGCAGAATGAGAACTCGTAAAATATCGTAGAATAACAAAATTGTAGGATTTGATATGTTTTTGTATTTCTAACATAACATGGAGAGAATCGAGATCAACTATAGTATCTGACTCGACTCATACCCATCACATTAGGCCCAATTTGGATCTGTTCACAGTTGGCTCAATTTGATCATTGGCCCATACCCAAAACCATGTGTCTATTTTTCAATAAATTGGTGGGAATGAGCCATTGAGAATCATTTTGAGGAATGAAACACCCTTAAAATAAGTTTTAGGGATTTAGACATGTAATGTAACTCATTTCTTAATTGTTAAAAGTTCCTCATCAAAGTAAATTGAGACATATAATTAAATATATTGTACATCTTCATGTGATTATAATTTATATGTATATAGAGAAGTATGAACCGCATGAGAAAGTGGTATACTCAAAACTCATGGATGGGGATGAATAAAAGAAGGAAAAAAGTCAGACATAAACACGAACAAGAAGCACGCGACGAATCTTTGTTGCTTTTCGGCTGTTGTAATCCTCTTTGAGTTTCTGATTCCCAAGTTTCTCCCCCACCAAAATAGTGCTTCTAATACAAACTCACCATCATAACCTTTTGCACGTTCCATCACTATTCACTAGTAGATTTTTTTCAATCGTTATTCACGTTAATAAATGATGATTTACGCCAGTAATATTTCCAATATCAAGCAACTTCAGTATCCGTTCTCATATTTGATTTGGCTTCTTCAAAGGTGCACAAACTCCACAACAGATTTATCTCTCTTTTGAGGAAAAAATAAAACTATGATATTTCTCCACCAGTAGATGAAGATTCGATGTGACTACAACAGAACATATGATGTTCACACAAAAATGACCATAATTTATTTTTGGTCGAGTAAAAAATTAATAATTGTGGGTGTCATCTACGATATCCATCCATACTAAAATAAGTTTATTCTTCTTTACTCAATTAATTTATTGTGTTAAGTATGGACCGTTCAAGAAGAACTTTGTCGCTGAGACTTGAGAAGGACTCACGTGGACGCCAATGCCTGCTGAAACTTATATTTTTTGCATTACGCAACTTTGTTAAATCTAAAATAATAATAATAAAAAAATCTATTGGCGTAGGCGAAAAATCTTGTCAAAAATATATTACAAATATTAAGAAAACAAATCCAAACAAATTAATTGATTAAATAACAAGAAAAAAAAAAGAAAGAAAAACAAGTGGGTGATGCATAATGATCCATCTTCTTAAGTGTGGTAGAAAGAAAAGCACCCACAACTACACCATTAACCTATCTTGTCCTGTCCCTTGAGGTTTCATATTTTTCTAGTTCTATTTTATCAACTTTGTATGGACATCATTTTTGCAACCTTTGAGATGTTGATTCGTTGACCTCCACCTGTGAATTTTATTAGTTTGTCTCTAGTCTCTCTAATATGACACATGATTATCCATTAATGGTGTTTTTAATAGTTTTTTCTAGGATAATATATGTGAGCTACTTATGAGGTTTTTGCAAATTTCATAAGGTTACAATTTGCAATCAACAACCGTTATATTAATTATTTGTTACTTCAAACATCCACCTAGCAATAATCTTACGTTATTTAATAAGAAACCATTCATCATTTATATACAAGAAAAAAAATGTCATGTCATTTAATACTCATAATATTACATTCAACCCTTGCTAAGGTATATAAGGGTTTATGAAAATCAATATGAAATTATATATGTACTTTTCTAATAATTTCTCTATTATGATATCATACTTTCTTCTCTCATTTAAATTTAAAGTTGGTGAAACTCCTCCAAGATATGCATTCCATTTTACGCAATTCGACGTACGTCAGTGCCAGATTTTGTAACATCTGAGGTGAGTTACAACTTGGATACATTATTCTCAATCTCAATGCTTCATGATGTCTGTACCTTGTATATTATATAGTTTCAATACCAGCAGTACCACCATCAAAATTCTGATCGTAACTTGGTAGATCAGCAGGAAGTTCATAGATGCAATATAGTAATTTGTAAGTTTGTTTACATTTTTAGTTGAGATAGTCAATATTCACATATTAATGAAATTTTCCTGAATTTTTTTTTCTTTTAACGTATTCATAAAATTTAATAATTTCTCCACATCTGAGACAAAAACTTAACACATGAAGTTGCGTAGTCTTTTGCCTTTTCTCTTGTATATTTGTTTATGCCTTTTCTCAGGCATTCTTTGCTTTGGAGTAGATGAATTTCCAACGTGATTCTTAGAAGGCTTCACTACGACTTAAGTATTTTGCAGATTATTAAATGTTATTGGTTTTACACTCACATATCCAGTCAAAATGTATATACAGTACATATATAATATTTTAATTATATGATACTCACCAATCACCACCTTCATTTATACTAATGAATTACTTGTCACTGATTTTGGTATTGTGCTTAATATATAGAGTTTCGATCAGGGTACACTTCCGCGCTGTCCTTTTCCAACCAAAAGCTCGACTAAAGAAACAATGTTTCATTTCACCAAGTGTGTTACTAGCTAATTTTCATTTTGACCTTGAAGTAGTTTGATATAATTAATAGATGTTTATAAGATAACGCAAAATGAGAATGTTCGGGTTTGTCAGCTTCCTTTAATCAAGAAGGTATACGAGTCTCGAGCCTTTCTAATTCGTTTGGGCATCAGGATCAGGGTCATTGGAACTTTATATGATAGCATTATTATGTTCAAGATATATTTTAAAAGCCGACAACTATATTAGAGTTATCAAAATTTCAGATTGATATCCTTGTGTGATTTTTTTATCTTGGTTACAGAAAGTTGTTTGATCTAATTTTAGTTGATCCGGGAATAAATGTTAAGGTAATTTTTATATAATAAGAAAGGGAAAATCCCATAAAAACCATCAAGGTGGCACTAACTTCTAGTTTAAACCTCCAAACTATTAAACTCCCAACTAAAACCATCAAAGTGTCAAATTTATTAAATAAACTTTCAATATGGCATTTGTGTTTGCAGATCCACATTTATCACCGGAAAAGTTAACTCTGTTAACGAAATAGTTCACCCCATCAAGTGAATAATAATTCCAGTCGTTTAATAATCCACATGTAATTTTTAATATATTTTTCTATTAACAAAACAATTAAAATAATTAAAACAACAATAAAATTAGAAAAACTCCCAAAATCAAATAGATTTGGGGGTTGGGGTTAATTAAAAAAAAAGACTTACACGTAAGAAGATGCATTTTAGACACTACAGTCTTTTTGTAATGACTCGAAAGCATTTTGTATAAACATGGTTTATGTTTATGGAATGGTTTATGTTTTACTTTGTAATGTCTTCACCTTTTTATTCACGTTTAAAATCCTAAATTCTGAAAAGCATGTTAATTAATAAAGTGAATGGAGTTAGTTTTTACTTGACGGAGTTAACTAAGTTCTAGTGAAAAATGTGGATTCGCGAACACGATTGTCATTTTGAAGGTTTGATTTAAGAAATTTGACACTTTGGTAATTTTAGTTGGGAATATAATAGTTTGGAGGTTTAAATTGGAAGTCATTGACACCTTGATGGTTTTTTATGGGATTTTCCCGAGAAGTTATGATGAAAACATATAAACTCTTTAGTTATAATTTAACAAAGTAAATTAGATACAAAAAGTAGATAATATATTAAAATGTAATTTTAAATGAAGGTTGAACTCATAAACACTTTTTGAGAAACGAATATGTGGCTTAGACACTTTTTTGATATGTTTTGTAATTTATACATTTTATAATCTAGATTGGTCAAGAGACGAGAAGTGTTAGTTCGCCCTAATATTCTCTCTCAGGCACTATTCTCGAAGTGTCGCGTTCACCATTACTCTCCGATGCCGGTAGAGCTCCGGCTCGCCAGCGTCGGATCTTCTCACCCGTTTCGAATCTTTGCTGTTTCATGTGTTCCTTTATTCCCTTTGTTATTTTTGTCTTCCCCTTTTATTTTCCCCTTTTGAGTTTTTATCAGTCCTCGACCTTTAACTCAGATCCAGACGAAGAAGGCTTGCCTTTGCTCTCAGATCAAAGGATGTGGAGTCCGGCGAACCCCATCCTCTTACACCCTAGCCCAATCCTTCCGTCGACGCCTTCAAAGTCCCTACACCACCAATTCTCTCGATCCGGAGCGTGCTCCGCCTCTGAAGAACCATGTTCCGCAACATCATCCGAACCTCCCCAGGTGGCGTCGGAGTCGATGATTGACGGGAAGCCTCTCAGAAGTGCGATTTGCCTCTGCTATTGGACTCTCTTTACAGATACATGTCACCTTGAGAGCTCCGCGGACTCAAGGTCACACCCACCAGAGAAGCAGAATTTCTTCTCCTCTCCGGTTAGCCGCTGCACGAATCAACTCCCCTGGCCATCCACAATATCCACCGGATTCCTGCGGATGAGTTTTGGTCCCGAACTCGGCTTGTTGGCTTCCCAAATGGTCTTGCCATACCTCCAAATTCCCATGTTCTCTCTATCTAGCCCTCTGTTCTCCTCTAGATTGTTACTAGTTTGTTTGGTCATCCTCGGTGTTCGAAGACTGCATCAGAGAATCCACTTAGCTAGTCTATCTTGATTGTACAAGGGGTATGTTAGAACTATGGCTATTGCTAAACATATGACATTGTCTATTGGTCCCCAAATCTGGAGTTATCGCGTCTCTCCCAAATCCCATCAATCATACCCGCCTCTGAAGTTCAGGCCGTTTGTTTATGTCCTCATGTTCTGTCGATTGCAAGCTTTGTGTGGGACCCTTGATCACCATTTCCATGGCAGAGAGTACCCGCCTGTTTTAGCACGACTTTACATCACCCTTTGGCACCTGATTTTAGCTTCATTGTTGCACTCTCATACACCCAATGCCCTGCAACCAACCTCTCCTCCGAAGCAAGGTCTGCTCTTTATTCACTAGTGTCCTACTGACTACTAACCATGTGTAGAATTCTTGATCACCATTTCCATGGCAGAGAGGACCTACCTGTTATGTTACGGTTCTACACTTACTTATTGCAAATCCTGATATTAGCTTCTATCCTGAACTGTAATACCTCTAAGGTTTTGAAGTCTCATGCGAATTACTTCAGGTACTATCTTGTTAAGCAAACAACTACCATCACCTACACCACCTTATGGGTCTTCGGCCCCCAAATCCATGTCATGTCTTTGATCCTGCTAGTGTTCACCACTCCAGTGAGTTCCTTGGCCTTGACTCGTCTACCAACGGCACTGTGTCTTTTGACCGTGACCTTCCTGTCATCTCTCGAGATCCTCAATGATGTCCGATCTTTCAACCATGATCCCACATGTCTCCAAGTGTTTCTTAGCACTTGCTTCATAGCTCTCATGGAGTTTTGCTTGATGTCTACCTTACTCTTATTTATGCTTATTGCTTTGGGGAAAGCTTTTATTTGTATCTGTAATCGACTTAACTTTGGGATACTTTATCTCATTCCTTGTAATATTTCTGTTTGATGAATATAATCATTGTTGTCCAAAAAAAAAAAAAAAATCTAGATTGGTCCTGTTAAAATCTATATGTGTTTGTCAACTTAAAATGATTTATTAGATTTTATTTGTTAAAGTTAGATACAAAGATCGTCAATGAACTATGTTTGTTATCAGTAAAGACAACCAAATATAAAAACACATTGAGAGAAAATAGTGACATCATTCTCTGTATCTTAGAATTTTCTGTCATATAACCGCTTTCTTTTAAAGGATTATAGATCATCCTCTTTTGAACAATACTCTGTCTTCATCTTCTTAAAGAAGAATCACACAAGTTTTGACAACTTGTATTCTAAATTGATCAGCGTCGAACACATGCTTTTTGTTCTGACATAGTTGAGAGTGTTAAATTTAATCCAACAGATAAAAGAATGGGCAAAGGATTTAAACTTAATACTTGTATTTCGTGTTTCATTATTTAATTTTTACAAAATTAATGAAATTTAGCCAAAATACATTTTAAATTTTTTTTAATTCTTTTAAAACACATACCCAAAATTTCCGAAGATCTTTACCTGTCCATTTTGTTTTACTAACTCTTATCACAGTGATGAGAATTATCAAAATTATTGAATTTATTTATGCAAATTCTTTTATCACAAACGTAATTATTTGTTAATATATTTGCAACATCTAAAATATACAATTTTATAAAACTAATGGGACTCTAAAATTCAAAGTTAATAGAAAAAATTAGACTGTATGATTGTATATTAATAATTAAATGTTTCGTTCAATCAAACACCACAACTAAGCTAACTAAGAAAAAAAATCGAGCTATAAGGCAATAAATAATCACAGAGCAAGCACGTTCACGTTTAATAATAACAAAATCATAAAGAACAAATCTGAAGTCAGTACTAATAGTATTTTTATCATTTGTGGTAAATTAACTGTCTGGTCTAAACTTTAATACCATTAC
The DNA here is from genome assembly GCF_030686135.1 of Camelina sativa. Taxonomy (NCBI): domain Eukaryota; kingdom Viridiplantae; phylum Streptophyta; class Magnoliopsida; order Brassicales; family Brassicaceae; genus Camelina; species Camelina sativa. The sequence continues at coordinate 12,253,432 of NC_141880.1, read as the reverse complement.
AATTTAAGTTTTATGGCATGTTATTCTTTTTCAATTACATCACCACTAGACATATTTTATCTAATCTTTTTATGATATTTAATATTCAATTACAAAGCATGTTTATTCATTGTAAACAAAAGTGTGTTATAAAAATAAATTCTTAATTTCTGTCTTGTATAGTGGTAGTTGGCATTCACGGTTATATGTAGTTTTTTTTTTTGTCAAATTAGTAATTTTTATGTTCCTTTAAAATTATGAATTCATTTTTTTGATATATTATCAAATATACTTGTGGTTTATAAAGAATGATATCAGTTTTTTTTCTTTCTTATAAAGAAATATATTTAAGGTGGATGTATCGGATAGAGGAAGCTAACGGCGGGAAAAAAACAAATTACAAAGAAAAAGAAAAAAGATCTCTTCACAAAAATTTAAGCTATGTATAAAAATAAATATAATATTTGTATATAATAAGTACTGTATTCTAAAAGCAAAAGCTCTCTGATCATAAAACCTGAAACCTATTCTCTTTTCGTTTTCACATTTTTCTCATTCTCTTTATCTTTATCTTCTTTTTCTTTGGTTTCACATTTTGAAGAAGCTTGTGGAGGTAGCAACACTGCCAACACACAACATTATTTACAACATCTCCAGATCCAATCTCGCTTCATAGATTCAAGACACGAAAAGATTTACAGGTTCTCCCTCCTTCTTTTATCTTCTTTAATTTGTTCTTCGTTCTTGTTTTTGGATCTTTTGAGATTTGAAAGAACATGTTAATGCGTTTGTGTGCTTGTTATGATATTATGAATGTTATCTCGGGTGTAACATATGTGATATTGTAATTAATGGACATTCGAATTAAGTTTCCTCCGTTTCTCCTCGCCGGAAAAGCCACCGGAAATTAGCCGGAGCTATTTAATAGTTCCAACACTTGCAAAGTTGTGGAACATCGAGGGACCACTCGTTCCCACACTTTTTTTCTGCCTCTTTGCTTTCTGCTAATTATCCCACTTTTCCAACAAGATTATCCGTAAAAATTAAACATAATTATGAATTTCAAATTTTTTACGTTAATGATAAAAAACACATGAGAACGAGCTACTGACAGATTTTGACCTTCTTTGTCAAAGTATGAATAAGTTGTTAGGAAATCACCGTTTTGAGCTAGTCAAAATTTGGTACTTTTTTGTTTTGTTTTGTTTTTATTAGAAACATATGTAATTTACAACTGTTCTACGTTTTAGTTAAGAAATCAAGGTTTTGCGTTACTCATTTAGTATTGATTCCTTTGTAACACATGTAATAGTTAAGTATTGTTTTACGTTTTGTTTTTCCTCCTTTTGCAATCTAACTCAATATCTAATTTTTTTTCTCTTCGTTGAGTCAAAAGAGAACACACACACATACACACACATTTTTCAACTTCTATTGGCTGTCCAATTTGTTGTTGTGGAGTCAATGAAAACACACTCAAATGTTTATTTAAAAAAACAACCAAGACCTTTATGATATAGTATAATGTATGCTTGACTATATGGTATTATGGTTTTACTAGTCTTCTAACAGTGCAAGATTGGTTTAGATATCGGTTATTTCGGGTTTGTTTTCCAGTTTAGGTAAAATGAAAACGATATACTAACTCCCAACAATTTTTGTTTTGGTTTCAAGAGTTGTCTTTATAACACGAACGATTTGATGAGGTCCATATGATGGCCTACCTATATTTTTTAATAATCTAATCCAATTCCTTATTGCCGAGCATCTAAACATTCTGATGTACACCTAGACTACAAATACCAATACCACACATCTTCAGTCTTCACATGCTAGCTACCTCTATCCTAGGGTCAAATTTACCATTATGCTATATTCTCTCTATATACCGTCCTCTATTTAATAAAACGGAAGTACACTACATAATTTTTGTAGATTTTATATTTTTAATAAATGGTTATAAATAGGTTATAGATAGGTTATAGATTAATTCATATATTAATCGGTTACACCTAAATATTGGGTCAATCTTAATTGGGGATATTCCAAATTGATAATTGATATATTAATGGTAACAAATAAAATCATGGATATTCTAAACTGTATTTTCGGAAGATTTTAGTTTTATATCAAGTGGTTTCCAAAGATCTTTAAACACAATATTACAAATTTATTTTCCACAGATTTTACTGATAAACCACAATGTTTAATAAAAATTAGGATCCGTGCTAGAGCACGGATTGAAATTTCTTTTATTTATATTATAATTTTAAGACTTACATATTGTAGCACGAGTTAAATTTTTATATACTCTAGCACGAAAGCTGCTCGACACACTCTAGCACAGGTTAATAATTTTATATACTCTAGCAGGAGTTAAAATTAACAATATAAGACTTACATAATACATTTACATTTCATGAATGATATTTACCATAAAAATTGTTTGCATGAGTTGCATCCAAATAATATTATAAACAATTACATATATAACATTTTGAAAATAATGAAATGTATTTCAACCCGTGCTACAGCACGGATCCAAATCTAGTACTAATTTATATATATATATAATGTATGTTTCTCCTAAAGCTCATATCGACAAAACAACTGTTATGTTGTATTTTCAAACTATAATGATAGAAAATATTTTGTAACATGTCATAAATATAGCTATATTTTTTTTAAGTTTTCAATTTTTAGATATCCATCATTTACATTTGGATAGTTTGATTGACTATTAAAATACAACAATCTATATTATTATTCATAAATTTAATTTTATGTATGTCATGTATTTAAATTAATTTGTCTATTGTATTTGTAATTTATTGTTAATAATGTTTTCTAAATATTACAAATTCAATTCCAATACCATAAAATTTTGAAATTATTGTTAAAATTATCTCAATTCATAATTTTTAAAAGTTAAACTATTAAAAATAAATCTATAAATTAATAATTATTAATTTATAGATAAATTAATATTACTATTAATTAATAAAATGTCTTGGTCCCAACATTATTAATTTATAGAGGCTTTAGAGTATTATGTATTTCATAATGACAAGGCCATGAGCTCATTACTCCTAAATCTATATGAACGTGGAAACGTGCTAATGAATGATCAGCTATAAATGTTCACTAGATCTACACAGTTATACTGCCTATATCCCAAAATTTTATACAAAGGTATTAAAACGAGTTATTGATTTTCTTTGGATTTTTGTTTTTAAGAAAAAAAATTAGTTTAAACTTTTCTCATACGTAAAAATATAAACACGGTGGATTTTTTCCATAACAAAAAATATCTTCTTTCCGTTTTGAATTAGTTCTTGTTACAAATTTTTATTTATATTTTTATTTTGTTTTAGTTGATATCATCAATTAATAAGTTAAACGAATAAATATAAAACTGAAACATACGATTACGAAAAAATTGTATCAAAACATAAAATGACATCTAATCTGAAACAAAATTTAACTTCTAAAACGACAGTTAAATTGAAACCGAAAGATTATTATTTACTATCCAAAATATCAAACTCATAAAACTCTATTATTTTAAACTGTAAACTTATATTTTTATTTTTAACGTATAATAGTACGTTGAATTAAAATTCATATTTATAAATTTAATTTAAACATTATGCCCACGCCGATTTAGGCCATTTGAACCTCCACTTGTGATGGTTCATTTTTTTAACCACGAAATCCACGTAAAACACGAAACTCATTTTTTCTTACCTCTAAAATTAAAGCCATGAACTGTTAAATTGCCATCGATTTTATTAGGTCCGTCTAACCTACAAGGTTTGTGGTCTTAAGTTTTTTTTTTCTTGAGCCTCGGAATTTCAAGATCAAATCATATGTATATGGATGGGAACATTGGAAAGCAAAAAAAGTATATATATATATATATATATATATATATATATATATATTTTTGATCAATCAGCATAAAAAGTATATAAATACTATAAAATTCAATAACAATAAAAATTCGAAGATTCTCTAACAAAAAATGGGAAATTTGAAGATCTTATAATCTATGTTATCCTAATATTGTAGATGAAATTATTCTTTATTAGATTTTTTTTTGGTGAGATGGGGGAATAGTCTAACAATTGTCACTTTTTTTCTTCAACTCGTCTTAGTGCCTTAGTGGAGGTATGTGTCTCCCCACTCTATATGAATCCCTAGAAAAGGGCATCGGATGTTGCTGCTTAGCATTACATTACCCATTCATATTTGTAAGATTCGTCTGCCCAATTTTGTATCCGTACCAACACGTTTCTCTTTCAAGTCTTTACAAATTGCATAAAAAAATTCCGAATCCTTTATCTTTTTATAAGATCTCTAATTCGTTTTCGCTTTTTGATCTCTTAACCTTTTGTTTCCTTGTCAACTAAAGTTTTTTTCTTAGTGCTTCTTTGTTTATCCACGCCTCTCCATTATCATTACGGCAAATTATAGTTACAACACAAAAGGTTCTTGCTTTTTTTTCTTTTTTCTGGATTAGTATATAAATTTATATATCAGTTCCTGCCAAATCTTGACTTTGTGAGTTTTAAGTCTTAAGAATCTTGACTGTCTTAAGATTTTGTAGCTTCCTTTTTCAAGTTTGGTTTGTTTCTTTTGTCTTTATTATTCACATGGTTAAGGTTAAAAGTTGCAATCTCGGATTAAAATGAGCCATCTATTGTGGATTCTCGTTGATGCTTATAAAAGGTTGCTTTTTAAGTTTAAGATTAAAGAAGGGTAAAGGGTTACTTGCACTATACGTATTCTCTGTTTTATGTTCGGCTAAAACAGAAAACAAATGAGATAGCTTTCTGTTGAGAAACGAATTCTGTGTGATATTTTTTGAGAATAGACAACCGATGTTTCTCATGTAAATCATGAATTTTGTCCACTTGAAATCTACAAAATTGCAATCTCTTCACCGTTTCTTGAATAGATTTGTATGTGCTCCTCTCTTTGTTTTGATAACGGAATCAGATTCTTATCCTTTGCTTCGTTCTTCTGTCTTCTTGTTCTGTTCTTGCCGACTCTGTTTTTGCAAATGCTTGAATTTTCATTGTTTACTTTCACAGGTTTTTGATCTGAAGGACGAAAACTCTCGGACAAGGACAAGGAATAGACAGGGGAAGCTTGTCGATCGCTCCTGTTTTGTCTTTTTTTTGGTTCTTGACGATTTCTATCCAAGAAACTGATTTCTGGTGCAAAAATCTCAGTAATATGTTTCTTATATCTTTCGATCTTCTAATGTCATGAAGAGAAGAGAGTCTGGTAAGTATAAGGAGTTATGGAGACCGGTACAAGCGTTAGCAACAACAGTAGAAGCAGCAGAAACGATAGCTATGAAGCAATCAAAAATGGATCATGGTTTCATCAGTTCCGCAATGGCTGCAATCCCTGGATGGCTAGATATGTATATGGTCTGATCTTCCTCATCGCGAATCTACTAGCTTGGGCTGCCCGTGATTATGGTCGGCGTGCCTTACGAAAAGTGACAAGTATGTTCCCCTCTTGGATCATGTTTCAAATATAAATTACATCACTTGTTCGTTGTACTTATATAAGTTTGATTATATTGCAGTATTCAAGAACTGTAAAGGCGGAGAAAACTGTTTGGGGACGGAAGGAGTCTTAAGGGTTAGCTTGGGATGTTTTGTATCCTTTTCTTGGTTCATTCTTTATATACTAATATAACTACTTCAATGTTATATGTTTCACTAAGTCACTTAGAAATTGTTTTGACCTTGACCATTAAGTCATCAGTTGTTCTACTTCGTTATGTTTCTTTCAACTCTTGGCACGTCGAAAACGCATTCGTCAAGAGATAGATGGCATTCTGGATGGTGGTTTGCTAAGCTCATCTTGTGGCCTGCTTTAACCATCATTCCCTTCTTGCTTCCTTCTTCCATTATTAACCTTTACGGTTAGGCTTGATGAGAATATTACTATTTAAAATTCTCTTTCAAATTCAATTGGCACGAAGACTAACGTCTTTTTTCTTTGGTTTGGTTTTGTAGGAGAGATTGCCCATTTTGGTGCAGGGTAAGATTTTCATTTATCAGTCCAACTTTACATTGAGTATATACTATATGAAAAATCCCAAAATCTTATTGTTGTTTGTTTCTTTACAGGGTATTTCTCTTAATACAACTAATTAGTGTGATCAGTTTCATTCAATGGCTTAACGAATGCTATCAGTCCCAAAAAGATACAGAAAAATGGTTAGATTATTTTGATACTTATTTACAAGAAAATTTTGTTTTTTTTTTGTTTTTTTTTCTAGTACTAATCAAGCAAACACACTTAATGTTTGCAGCCGTGTCTATGTGATGATACTATCAACTTCCTCATACACAGTGTGCATAGTAGGAGTGATTTTGATGTACGTCTGGTATGCGCCTGATTCGTCATGTCTTCTCAATATATTCTTTATAACATGGACTTTGTTCCTCATCCAACTCATGACAAGCATAGCTCTTCACCCTAAAGTAAGTCTTTTTTGTATCTATTATTTTTATTATTATTATTATTATTATTATTATTATTATTATTATTATTATTATTATTATTATTATTATTATTATTATTATTATTATTATGCATATAATGTGATTGTTATTGTGATTGTGTTTTGTATCTATTATTATTATTATTAATGTGATTTTTTCAACACCAATAGGTGAATGCTGGATACTTGACTCCAGCTCTAATGGGACTCTATGTTGTGTTTGTCTGCTGGTGCGCCATTCGAAGGTATGCTATGTTTCATATCATCTCTGTTTTTACAATGTCTAAAATTTAAAACCGATAATCCGGTCTAATTAGATCTTTAAAATTCAAATTATATCATCATTAGCTAGAATTATTTGATCTAATCTTATTATGATATAATCTTATATATTTATTTTTCATCACATTTACAAATATATTCTTTATAGATATGTTTGTGTTCCCAATTTCTGCATTCTTGGTGAGAAAAATACAAACCAAAATCAGCTCAAAATATTAGTATATATCTATAATCGAGGATAATAATTTTATTCTCATCTCTATTTTTATTTATTTTGTGGTTTAGATAACTTCTCTAAAAGTTAATATGGGTTAGGAATTAGGAGTTAGTACTAGTCGAGTATGATTAGGAAATTTAGTTGGTTTGGGTGTCCTTAGCCACTATATATATGGTGGAGAAGATAGGTCAAGAAACCATTCATCATCACCATCTTCCTACTTTGTTTCTAAGCTTCTGTCGTCAGATCTCTCTCTCTCTCTCATTTCCTGGAGATATGTCAGAGAACAAAAATAATGCAGAGAATCTTAGCAATGCCTTTGTGGAGCATTACTATTACATTCTTAACGAAGCACCTCGCTATCTTCATATCTTCTATAATGAACCCTGTCTGTTTAACCGTCGTGATCCTGTAACCCATGTCAAGAAAACTTTCTGGACTAGGGAAGAAGTGAAAGATGAGTTTCTGGCTATGCGATACGAAGATTACACGGCTGAGATTGAGACTTCACTTGGTATACCATATCCTATGGAGGATGATCGTGTTATTGTGTTCGTCAATGGATACTTGACAAGGAAGAAAGATAACGTGAGGGGCAAGTTTACGCAAACGTTTCTCGTGACTCAACAAGACATCGGTTTCAGAATCTTAAACGATATTTTCAGGTTCAAGGAGACGCAGATCCCAACCTTAAATCCGATTGCTCTTTCTCCTCACAAACCGGCAGCAACAGAGAACTAAGCTTTCCTGCTTGAGAAAGCTCCAAGCAAAGGGGACGATGATGATGAATTATGTGTTTCAGTTTTAGGGTTCTAGACTTACATATAAGTGTTCTCCAAAGTTCGTTTTGAGTTGGGTTTCTAGGTTTAGGGATCCTAGGAAATTAGGAATCGAATCAAAAGATGTAGGTTCCTATGAATATAAAATCCTTTTCTAGTCTTTTCATAGAGATTTATCTTTGGTTTATAGTAAATCTCATTGTTTCAGATGTTGGAAAAGTTTCAAAATTATAATCAGAAAAATTCCAACACATCTTATTATATTTTTGAACGTTTGATCCACTTCTATTCAAGTTCTGCATTTGAACGAAAAAAAACTAGAAAAGTTAATTAGAAGGTTGCACAAGTAGTGGAGCTATAATGTTTCTTTGATGTCGTGCAGTGAACCAGTGGGAGAAAGTTGCAACAGAAAAGCAGCAGCTTCGAGCAGAACAGACTGGCTTACCATCATTGTAATGTCTTTTAACCTCTTAATTAAGACTAATTTGTTTTTTAATTTCATTCACACATAAATATGCTAATTTTGAGTACCATTGTGCAGAGCTTTGTGGTTGCGCTACTTGCAATGGTTATCGCCACATTTTCTACAGGAATAGACTCACAATGTTTCCAGTTCAAGAAAACTGAGAGCGATCAAGAAGGAGAAGGAGAAGAGGAAGATGGTGTTCCATATGGATATGGATTCTTCCATTTTGTGTTTGCCACAGGAGCAATGTACTTCGCTATGCTACTCATTGGTTGGAACACTCATCACCCCATGAAAAAGTAATGTTTTTCTCATTCTAGCTTTTGTGAGATTTTTGTAGTCTCAGCTTGAATCTTGAGACTTCAACTCATACTGTTTTTTCTTCTTCTGTATTTAGGTGGACGATTGACGTGGGATGGACGAGTACTTGGGTAAGGGTTGTGAACGAGTGGGTTGCGGTTGGCGTATACAGTAAGTCATGACAAAAACTTGAATGCTTTCATCCTTAAAAACTTTGAGATTGTGAGACAGTTTTGTAATGTTTTGTTGATGAAATTTTGTGATAGTTTGGATGTTGGTGTCTCCACTCATACTAAAGAGTAGAAGACAAACGACAAGTGGGACATAAGCGAAAAATCGATTATGGATATCTCTTTTCTCCTCATGTGGGATAGATAGAACTAAACCGCCTTTTTCACCTACGACCAGGATGGATGTTTCGGTGGCAACTCAAACATGTTCTCATGGGTTTGGTGGAAAATAGTATTAGACGATTAGATTGGAGAATTGTTGGACGACACAGCCAAATCTTTGTAAGTAGATTGTTCTAGGAAGGTGGATTACAAAAAATAGTAATGATTATTATTTTAGTCATCTCATTTGCGACTTAAGGGTTGATTTTAATTATCACAAAATTACACATGCATATGTCAAAATGTAAATCAAAGACATGCAACATTAATAACAAAAAGTTCAAAGACTCTTTCATCATTCACCGAACAAATATTCCAAAAAGAAAAGTAACAAACAAACGTTGATCCTCTCTATGAACGATGCTTCAATCCTCCAGAAACACATCGAGAAACCAATTTTCACTCTTAACAAGACTTTCTACGGCCCCAGTGTATACACTTTTACAAAAAAGGATAACCACCAGTAAGTTAATATTACAACAACACAACAAATATAAAATGGCACCTGATGAAGAAAAGTACATCCATGGAAGAGTAAAAGACATCGAGCTTTAAAACCCTACACTGGATGGCCGGGAACGGGAGTGTTGTGATAGATCATCTTTCGTGTCAAAATTGATGAAACGAAGATGATCACTGAGAAAAAGAACAAATGAAGCTCTAGTGACCAAAGTGACCGAGTAAGTCACCAAAAAAGTCAAAGAAGGCCATTTGGGCCATTAAGTACAATATAATTAAGCCCAAATTTAGGTGTGTATCTTGTTAATTATTAATATTAGTAAAATGACCTTATGTAATAGAGAAAATGTATGACTGCTACGAAAGGTAGAAAAATGAACTTATGCTTACAGAAGAAAAAATGTTTCAAAAAATCTAATATTTTTATCTTATTACCTAAAAGACTCGAGTTAATGCATTCCCTCAAAGAGTCGAGTTATGCATCTAATTGTGCATATAATTTTTATTGATTTGTTTTTAATTGGCAAGACCCTATTCATTATTCAATTCCACACACAAAATCCACTCAAATCCTTACAAACGTATACGAGAGAAATCATAAATATCACAAAATTATATGTAACCAATATTTGAAACCGAATACAATGGACTTGTTCGTTTGGTTGACGAGGCGACTGTGGCAGCGGCTGTGTCTACAATTTTAACCGCTGAATCGAAATAATGTTTAAAAATGTTAGATGCAGGTCGCAGTGGTTGTCGCAGCGTCATAACACAGATATCTACGATAAGCAAACAAACAAATATACTTGCGGCTGCGGTTACAGCAATGCAATAAAACAACAAGCCCATCTAATAAACCGATCGTAATGTCAAAACTACGATGGTTAGAGCTTTGTATATTTTTCATTCTCAAAAGTCGTGAAGCCAGAAAATCTTTGGGTCTTTTTTATCTAAAGTAACATAGAGATGTGTTTATATTCTGCCTACGATCTAACTCTGTTATTTGCAAATTGCAACGTGTAGAAAAAATAATATTTAGAATAAACTTCAAAATTGTGTCATATTATTTTAGTATAGATATATGGATTTACTTCTAGTAATTTTCTCCGATATGGTCAAATGTTCGATAAATTAGAAACCAGCAAAAGGGCCGGGGCGGTGGATGCATCTTGAAGTTCTTAAATGTTCCTCAAATTCGACCACACACACAGTACCTGACAAAGCCAAGTAAGGCTGCAGGTTTCCCATGTTATTACGTTCTTGGTTCCTTTTTAATACTAAAATAACGAATTACAAGAGAATGTTGCATCTATATTATTATTTTTGGAGTACATTTTGTGTTATGCCTTTAAAATTTTGGTTATTTAATTTGTTTTATTTACAACATTAACTCTTAACTATTTTTCTAAAATAACAATTCCTGGAAACTCATTTAAACTAATAAAATTAATCTTATTTGATATGTTTATTGCCATACAAAGCTTGACAAAATCTATACATGTCGATTGTTCCAAAAACAACTCTAAGCATTCAATTTTTAATCCCATAAAAATTTCAAATTTTATTTTAATAGATCTGTAGAGACTGTATGATCTCTTCAATTTTAAATGACACAACCGTATCTATATATACATTTTTGAATTATATTTTAGGTTTTACTCTTAAATTATCCATATTTGCATAGTTAATCCTTACAATTTTGTCAAAATAGCAATAACTAAATTATTCTTAAAATCGCGAAAAAAAATATTTCTAACATCTATATTATTATTTTTGAAGTACATTTTGTGTTCTACCCTTGAAGTTTTGGTTATTTAATTTGTTTTATTTACAACATTAACCCCTAACTATTTTCCTAAAATAACAATTCCTGGAAACTAATTTAATGGAACTATATTAATCGAACAAATTTATTTACACTTATTGCCATAATAAGCTTGACACCATCTATACTTTATGATGTTCCAAACACAACTCTACGCATTAAAATTTTAATCCCATAAAAATCTCTCAACCTATTTTAGTAGATCTTTAGAGACTGTATGATCTCTTAAATTTAAATGACAAAGCCGAGTTTGAGTAACAAATGATTACAATCACAATAATTATTATAACGTTAATAAAGTTCATAAAAACGAGAACCCAACTTTTAGAAACTCAATAATCGGGTATATTTAACTTTAGCATCAAGAAAAACATTTAATATAGTTTATACCGTGTTAAGAAACTGAATATTATTCTGCGATAATGTTATCAACTCAAATATGAAAACACTAAAATCTCTTTTTTATTGCTACGGATCGTAAACTCCTTGCTCATCAAGCATTTTCCATGTATAAATATCAACTTCACAAACGAAACAGAACACACAACCAAAACCACTAATATGACGATTTTGATACACGTGTTAAACCACTAATATGACAGTTTGTTGTTATATAGCGGGATATATTATTAACATGACGATTTGAATTAACATTAGTATAAATATAAAATATTATTAATTCGGTTTTGAAAAACGGGTTAAATCTTCATTTAATTATTTGGTCAATACCACTAATATAAGAATATTAGACATATTAAATCAGGGTAATTTAACAAAAAATTTATAAAACAATTAAATCATTGATAAAATTGTGACTTAATCCGACGATAGCTTATAAATTACATATTTATGTATTTATTTCTCCTATTATTGTTCTAATAATTGACAATCCAAACAAAATTATTATTTAATTAAACAAAACAAACTAAATATAAAAAAACAAATTAATTAAGATGTTATTATTTTTTAGAAAATTACACTGCGGATTAAAATTTAATAATAGTATAAAGAAGAAGTTCTAAGTTACATAGCTAATATTCACTAAATTTTCTCTTAATATATTTTTTTTAATCAAAAGTATTATAAGTAGGCTTTTAAAAGTATTAGTAAAGAATTCAGTAACGCTAGTGTTGGTTATTAGGGCATCCCGAAAACGTTCGGGTCGAAATATGGCACTCACTCTGACTGCGCTTTCCATACCGTTTCTATTTTATAATTATACACAACTGACAAATCCGTAATTTAAGATTAATTTGAACTATTTATGTATTCTCTATAGAAGGATCCATCTCAAAAAAAATATTAAAAGCTGCAACGGTAAGTATTATGCCGTTTTTGTTGTTATCAATCCTAAAAAATTAGAGGAATTAACAGTACCAAAAATAGTACTATCATCTATAGCTTACCTCTATCTCTTATGTTCTTGTTCACTAATCTGTTTACTGCTTTGGATCACTAAACAGATATATAACATTACATGATTTTGATGCATTGTACAAAATAATCAATTTACTACATTGATAAAACTATTTTTTTTAGTTACTTGTAAATCGTTTAAACCGGACATATATATATTATTTACTTGTAATTGTAAATTCAATCAAGCAATTGAGCATGATATAACGTTTGTTGGAAATGATATATTAGATTTCTATATAAATTTGGTTCACCATGTTGCATCTTTAGTGGACCTACCTGAAATGTGGTGGTAAGTCTTACGTAGTCAAGTCTTATATACATTGATTGAAATTTTCTGCGAGAGAGCAGTAAACCAAAAGTAAGAGAAGAGACAGAACACAAGCAAGAGACATTAGATGGCCGTAAAGTAGAAAGTGAGTGTAGTCACTCAGCTATAGTGTCCATTATGGTCCATATGCAGTGATTACTATACTTAAGTAGTGACAATTCAATTCGACGATTTAATATGTGTATTCAGAATATTTACATTGCAACCCCTAAGTAGTATTATTAATTTTAGGGAGATTCTAAAAAAAGTACAAAAATAAATTTATTTTTCTAAACTTAACACAACATCTCTAAAATTCCAAAAATAACACTAATTAATCTTTTAAAATTAAATCCTAAATTGAAAATACTAAACCCTAACTCTCAAAACTATACCCTAAATGTGAAATTGAGAACTCAAACAGAAAAAACAAAATTCTAAAAATTAATTTTAAATATTTTAATGTGTTAAATAGTGCTACTTTTGGAAATTTATGGAATGTGTGCTATAATTGTCCATAAAACTTGTTTTAGTGTTATTTTAGGGTATTTTTCTTGATTTAATTTAATATCGATTCAGAACATAAAAAAAAGTACAGCTGTAATATATTTTCCAAACCATACATACACTTATCGAGTCGTTGGTCCCTGGATTCGGACGTCCGACATCATATAGGCGTATTGCCCCTATACCCCCAAAACATAACATTTGTGTGTGTGTTTTGTTTTTGCTAACTTAAATGTCCGTATGTTTGAGTTGGCTTTCTCCGAACTTAAAGATCATCGAGGCAGCTATGTTCTTGTGGCTTAAACTAACTCTCCATTTTCTCGTGTTTCCAATATGCTTAAAAATATTATTTCTAAATAATTAATTATGTTATCTATTATTGATCCAGATTTGTTTTTTTTTTTTCTCATTTTGTGTTTAGCAGATGAGCTTTTCGTATAAACAAGACTTCATCAAGCATGTTTAAATGATTGGACATGTAGAAATATAAGAATAGTCATCAACTTGTACGTGAAAGAAACAAACTATAAAAATTGGCAATCGATAGGACTTATCACTTATACTTCGCAAGTGGAGTGTTGACTTTAATTGGTAATTGAGTTTCTCTGTTGGCTTTGATTGGTAACCTTGTATCGTTGTAGCATACTGTTTTAATTTTGTTTTGTTTTGTGCCACCAATTGGATTCGTCATACATTTTTTTTTTTTTACTGACATCTCTTGATGAGGTTCATTCAGTTCATTCATTTGATACATACATTCGATTCATGCATGCCACGCAACTATGCAGCTGAAAAGAAAAAGAGAAAATGTATGCAACTGAAAAATGCTAAAGAAATATAATAAAAATATAAGATTGAAATGAAAAGAATGAGTTGGACCAATGAGGCCATGAGTACAAATAATAGAGGGGCGGTGCTGATGCCAACGCTTTTCTATACACAAGAATGAGTACTTTGAAGTTTTTTTACTAAGACCATCTCGATCTCCATTTCCAAAATGAAGTTTGGAGTTGATTTTTCTCCAATACATCTCTATTTATATCTCTAAAATTGAATTTTTCAGTTTTTTCTCTTCATTTGATAACTTAAGAAGTTCTGAACTTCTCACAACAAAATTTAGAGGCCAACATTTGAAAATATTTGCAACGTCCATAATTTATTTTTAACGTAGCACTACATTATTTCAGTTTTCTCATAGTTAAAATTTTGGATTGCTTAATATGCTCAGAAAAAAAATAATTCTGTCAGAAATTCGTAGTATGTTTTTAGAATTAATTACAAGATCGGTACTTTTTTTATATAGGTATTGTAGAAATAAGACTTTCTTTCCGTACTTATAGATTTAGGTATTTTTAATATGTTAAAAAGACAAATTTGTCCTTAAAACAATTGATTGTTTCTCCTTGTCGCAACTTTTTTTTTTGTTCTCTTGAGTCGCTGGTGTAAAAACAACGACGATACTCCGATCTTCTCCCTCCAACTACATAAACACAATTCCTTCAATTGAATTAGCCCTATATAAATGCCTACGACGATTTATAAGAGATTAGGTGGTGGTGATGATGAGATCTAATGAACCAGATGGTGGTGATGATGATGAGATCTGGCGGTGACGATGAAATCCAGTGAACGATGCTGGTGAAGATGATGAGATCTGGTGGCGATGAGAAGATGAGACGAAGAAGACGACACTGCAAATGAGATCTGGGGTGATTGACGACGACGATTTGCCCAGTGACAACGATGGTGATCTCCGCGTAATGGTCACATGATTGCCGTTAAACGCTTCAGTCGTCTTACTTAGAATGATTATCGATAGTTTTTGCTGCAATTTTTCAAGATTTGTTAATTTTAAACCTATAGTTTTCAAATTTGATTTAGATTTGAAAACAAATTGGAAGTTTTTAGCAGATTCGTGTTTACAATTGGAGCCCTTGGGTTCACAAGACATAATTTCCTTAGGGTTTAGTTTTCTTTGTTCAAAAGACAAATGATTCAATTCATTGAGTTCATCGGGCATCTGAAATGGTAGTGGCGGAGAGATTTTGTGTTTTGATCGGGAAAAGAACAAGAAAAGCTACACAGTCTCAGGGTTAGAAACGACATACACAATAATAAAAGTATCTAAATCTATAAGCATGGACAGAAATTCCTAATTACAAAGTTTTTAGCTAAAAAATGCCTTATTAATAACCTGTGTTTTTATGATTCTAGATTTATGGATTTTTCTATATTCAATTTTTTGGCTTACAATTTTTTTTTTTCTTAAATTAAGACCAACTGTAAGGTTTGATTTAACTTGTCGAACTTGTTTCCGGCCTTTTCTAGTCAGTTATGTTTTTAATCTTATTCCTCGTGTTTTTTGGGTGTGTTTCTCTGTTCAGTATTTGTCTTGGAACTCCTTACATATATAGTATACAATAGTATAAAATGCATTTATGCATTTTTTAACTTTAAATACAAGTAACCAGCTAATGAGGATTCATAATTATAGCAGAAAATAAACATTAAAAAAGTGGAGATAAAAAGTACATGAAGTAGCAACATAATTAATGTAGCTTCGATAGTTAAGCATGAAAATAAAAGGGCATGTTTTAGCATGCAGAAGAAGAATTATGCATTTGCCTTTTCACGTGATTAACCTAATGCACTTAGGCACTTAGCATATAAAACCTTCTTCCGCTATGCTCACATGTTCTTCACAGGTTTAGTCATGTTTTTTGGTTTTATAATCCACCTCATCTATTTTTGTGGTCGGGGAGTTCATATTTTCAGGTTTATCTAATCTATGATTTGAGTCTATGAGAGAATTAGAAGTAGAGAAAAGAGATTTAACACAAGGACTAAACGTTTACTAATTTTGAATGTTTTTTTAGCTGAATCATGTATAAAGACAAAGAGATGGGATAATCAAAACAAGAAAATTAAAAAAAAAAATAGAGAAGTGGAGCGGCGAGAGTGAAGCCAAAAGAGTAGATGCTTATCTACAAGTCACACTAACTTAGCTTGCATCACATGCCTCGCTCACTAATTCACTCTTATCATTATTATGAATATTGAATGTAGTTTTATTTCCAATGACATAAGAAAATTGGTGTCAATGTTGGAGAGTTGTTGAACGTGAGATGTGATATATGTCTTCTTTCTTTCTTACATCACTTGTCATATCATATTATATAGCATATAATTGGATGCTTCTAAATAGTTATTTCACATACTTCTACATTGTTTGACAATGACATTGTGCAATTTAAAAGTAACACAAAAGATAAGAAACTTTAATTAGTGGTTACACTCTCCATACTTATCAAAAGTTATAATAAGATTGGTTCACTACAATGTTCTAAACTCTAAACTCAATTTAAGAGCAAGTATAATTTCAAAAGTAACATTAGATCTAATGAAAGATTTAACATTTTAGTTTATGAATTGTAAATTCATCGGTCTCCACAATATCATTTCAATGTTTGACTTATTCTCACACCTTATTTCTCTCTCTCTCTCTCTCTCTCTCTCTCTCTCTCTCTCTTTCTCCCATCTCTTTAAGACAGTGTAAGTGTGTAATACAAGCAAGTACTTCCCTCACATATTCTCTCCTTTCTCACCCAACTCCTTTTTACTGGTCTTCTCCCCAACATCATCTCAACATATCACACTCTCTAAAAAAACCCTTGATTACTTTTCAAGCTAATGGGGAAGCTCCAGAAGATTGGGAGAGTGTGGGATTGTCTTTTCCTTCCGACAAATCAGTGTTCATGTTTTTGTCTAAACACTCTAGGAGACGATGAAGAAGAAGAGTTTGAGAAGAAGCCATTGATAGATTCTTCAACAGAGAAATCTGGTAAGGTCATGAGATTAAAAGATGTTGTAGCTGCTGATCATCGTCAGACTCTTGCCTTTCATCTTAAGCCTAAGGTAACCAAACCCACTAATCACATCCCCAACATTATATCGAAAGAATGATAATATGACGTATGATAATTTCTTGAGCTTTGTAAAAATGCTTATCACAAAGCAAATTTTTTGGGAAACAGTGAAAGAAATGTTTTATTAGCTCGTCAAAAGTTGTGTGGGGCTCCTTTTATTCGTCTATGGTGGTGTGCGTTTTTCTTGTTATTCCACCTTAGTTTTTTTTTTTTGTGTTCTCCAAAAATGAAATAGATTAATGTATTTGTTGGTTATAACTTATAACGTATTCATATTTTCATCTAAGTTCTAAGATGAGTTATTTATTTCAAGAGTTTAAAGTTTTATTGAAAATAATTGTAATGAAATAGTATGGGAATGGTGATGGATGGTGATGTATGCAGATAGTGGAGCTAAAGGTGTCAATGCATTGCTACGGATGTGCTAAGAAAGTCGAGAAGCATATTTCTAAATTAGACGGTAATGCCAAATCTTCTTTAACTCCATAGGCTCTTCTTTTATGGGAAATTTACAATTACATGACATGAATTCCCTTCAATAATGGCATCTAGCTTCATTTTTTTTGCTTTGTCGCCAATATGATTGTTTTATAAGTTCAACGAACCAAAATGGTTCCGTATTTATTTTCTATGCCTAATTCCAAAAACTGAAGCTGAATTGTTGTGAAACCATACATAATGAAAGCTAAATTAAGAAGTAGTTTTGTAAGATGATAGTTGCTTTTTGAAACCATACAAAATATTTTCTCTCTATTTTTCAAAAAGAAATTATTGTACACTATAATAGAACAGAAATTCAAACATAGCAGAGTTCTGACATTAAAGAACTTATTGGTCTTTATTTTTTTTATTTTTATATAAATGTTTATATTTTCTAAACAAGAAATGTTTATGAAACTGTTGAAAGACTGAATATGGATATATCTTTTAATAAACACAGGAGTGACATGGTACAAAGTGGAGCTAGAGAGCAAGAAGGTGGTGGTAAAAGGGAACATAATGCCAGTAGATGTGTTAGAGAGTATATGTAAAGTCAAGAATGCTCAGCTTTGGCCTTCTTCTTAAAATCATCACTATATCTCTAGTCTTCTCTTCTTCTTTTCACATGGCCTTTCATGTCAATCTCCTTCTTCATGTTATATTATTATCATTATCTAGTTATGTGAGTACATACACATGCATGCATCTATCTCCTCTAATCTCTATCCTTTTTTTTTTTTTTTGGATCCATTCTAGTTGTAATGTTGAATCTATCTCTCATTAATCCTATTTATATAAATTAATGAGAATGATTTTCGTATTTTTACTATCAAAACGACAAATAATCATATCCCTAACACATCTCATTAAATGACGGACTATATATTGACTCATATATTTCATGAATTTCTAACTTCGGATTGATAATGAATGGATTGTATCATTTCTATATTACTTTAAGTCACATTTTATATTTGATGTGAGATTTCTAACAAATTAATGTATCTTCTATGTCATATGTATTTTTTATATGTGTATCGTAAATGATGAATTAATTATACTACTAAGAGTCTAAGACCAAGTTGGTTGTGGTCACGTAATGCTAATATCTTTGTCTAAATTAATAATCAGTCCTCAATAAAATAGTAAATACATGCACATGCTTAAATTTAAACAATTGCTACTAGTTTTGAGAGTCCTCAAAGTCTAATAACAACAAAAGTAGGTTTTTTCTATCTCATTACACCACGATTTAAAAACTAACTAGTAATCAATACATCTTATCTTATAATTTTGTTTTTCTAGCCTAGTCCAACTTTTGATAACTCAAACCACTAAATTCCTCATGTCCAACTTGACAAGTTCTAATTTTGGTATTCTCCGGAGGTTGAACACCATCATCACTCCCTAGTGGCAGAGCAAGTCCATATGCAAACCTAATACAATAAAAAAGCACAATCAGAAAATGCCCCGAAAGATGGTAAAAAAAAAAAAAAAAAATCACAGTTGCATATACACCGAGACTCAAAAAACAATTCGATTCCAGAAAAAAAAAATAAAGACGAAGATAATCAAACTCGTCCAAAATCAAAATAGCATCGTATCGAAGATATAAGTGGGCAAGTGCACAACAAAATAATCAAAATTTCTGAAGCAGAAATCAAAATTATACCCCCAAAAAAGGAGGAAAAAAGATATAATGTAGAACATACCGCCATGGAATTGATTGCTCTTGCTTAGCTTTTCTAACGCAGATTCAGAGATTGAGGCCTATAAACCAAAACGAACTTCGAGATCGACGGGAACTTCGATTGGGTTGTGAATCAGATTTTGAAAAATTGATTTTTGCTTTCCACTTTTCGTTTGTGTGGAAAGAGAGAGAGAGAGAGACAAATGCAGAAAGAAAAAAAAAAAAAACCAAACGCAAGCAATAGAATTTTGACACGGGTCTCTCAGTATCTAATTTCATCTGTGTAGAGACACGGTTCAAAGAAATAAAAGGATTAAAACTTTATTTTTTTTCCATTTTATTATTAGAAAAACAAAACAGATCTCGTCGATATAACCAATCGGAACGCTCTTACACTTATTCGTGTGAAGTGTGGTGGACCATAAGAAGCCCCTCCTAGTCCGAGTCCTATGCCATAGGTGATGATATACCTTGCCTCGTTTACAGAATCTAGCTTTGAAATGGATCAGCTCAATTTATTTTATGGATTCAATGTCAGATTTCATATTGACTTTTTTCTTAGAAGTAAAAAATTCGTTTGAATACATTTTGTTAGTTATCACTTGTAACACCAAACCTTGATCAAAATAGTGTTCACATAATCACATTTATCGCCAGCACAACTAATTAAACTTGTTGGACTCAACTACTTGTACGTTGAGTTGGTTGTTGCAGCTGGTACATCGATAAATTGGTCATTTAAAATTGTTATTTGTTTGGTTCACCAAATTCCACGATTTAAGGAAAAAAAATTCCTCGCCAATATTTGGTGACAAGTGAGATTAATTTTTAATTAAAATTACTGTTAATTCAAATCTTTTTTTTTATCAACTTTTAATTTTATCATAATCCTTTTTTGATTGAAATAATCAACAACTGAAAAGGTTAAAATAATAAAAAAAAATTACCAAAAAACTTTTATTATTTTTCAAGAACCATTAAAAAAAAAAACCTTAAAAGCTATAAAAATGGAGAGGCCCCTAGGAGAAAAAAGCCCAATATGATATCATTAATAATTGTCATTTATTACAATCATAATAAAAAAATTAATTTAAAAAGTACACGTGTACCCTAGAATTTACCAAAACTTCCACCTCCTTCGTCTCTCTCTCTTCCCCCCAAATTGAGCCGCCGCGGCTATGTTTTCTCAGGCGACGCCAAAATCTACAGATACATAACAAAAAAAAAAAAACAAATCCTCGAGTTACTCAAATCGCCGAAGCATGTCGCGAAATTTCTACACTGAACCAACAACGACGACACAATCATGGTTTCTCGATGAAGAAGAGCTACAAAGACTTTAAAAATCTCTGAACAAAAACAAAAAGAAGAATGGATTCATCTTCAATGAAATCAAAGATCTCGCAATCACATCGGAAGAGCAACAAATCACACAAGAAGCACGAATCAAATGGGAAACAGCTTAGCAAGAAACAACAACGACATGAAGAAGAAGATGTTGGTGGGTGTTTGAGATCATCATGGATCTGCAAGAACGCGTCTTGTAGAGCTAATGTGCATAAAGATGAATCCTTTTGCAAGAGGTGTTCTTGTTGCGTGTGCCATAGTTTCGATGAGAACAAGGATCCTAGTCTTTGGTTAGTTTGTGAACCTGAGGAATCAGATGATGTTGAGTTCTGTGGCTTATCGTGTCACGTTGAGTGTGCTTTTAGAGAACAAAAAGTTGGACTTACTAGTATTAGGAATCTGATTGAGCTTGATGGTTGTTTCTGTTGTTACTCTTGTGGCAAAGTTTCTCAAATTCTTGGGTAAAGTCTCTTTCTTTTTGATCTTTTTTTTTGTTGAGGATGTAATAGTTCTTATTTGCTGTAATTGCCTTTTGTGTAACTCAAATGTGTGTGGTGTTTTTATGAAGATGTTGGAAGAAGCAGCTTATGGCAGCTAAGGAAGCACGACGACGTGATGTTCTGTGTTATAGGATAGATTTGAGTTTCAGACTTCTCAAAGGGACTAGTCGGTTTTGTGAGTTGCATGAGATTGTGGGAGCTGCTAAGACTGTGCTGGAAAGGGAAGTCGGGCCTCTTCATGAACCTGCTGCGAGAACTGATAAGGGCATTGTTAGTAGACTTCCTGTTGCAGGCGAGGTACAAGAGCTCTGTATCTCTGCAATTAAAAAGGCAGATGAGTTGTCAGCCAATTCAGTCAGAGGTTTGTATTAGAGACATGTTTATTGCAGTGAACCTGAAAGAGCAGATGATGATATAAGTTTTAAGTTTTTGTTTTTTTGCAGATTCAATTCCTGCTGCGTGCAGGTTTCATTTTGAGGATACTGCACCAACACAAGTGACTTTTCGTTTAATTGAGCTGCCTAGTGCTATAGGAAATGAGGTTAAGGGTTACAAGTTATGGTGTTTCAAGAAAGGAGAGAAGTTTAAGGATGATTTATTCGTTGATTGCAGTAGAACTGAGAGAAGGATGGTGATATCCGACCTTGAGCCTTGCACAGAGTACACATTCCGTGTTGTCTCTTACACGGAAGCTGGTATCTATGGCCATTCCCATGCTACATGCTTTACCAAGAGCGTTGAGATATTGCAATCAGTGGGTACTAAGGAAAAGAGAATAAATGATTCAGTAGGTAATGATCAGCCTTCAGATAGAGAGGAGAAAAGTAGCATTTCTTCAAGATTCCAGATCGCGCAACTTTCCAAGTATGTGCAGTTGGCTGAAGCTCAGGAGGAAGGCATGCTTGAGGCGTTTTACGATGTAGATACTGAGAAAATCTGTGAGCCGGAGGAAGAATTGCCATCTAGTAGACGGCCGCATGAGTTTGATCTAAATATGGTTTCAGTGCCAGACTTAAATGAGGAACTAACTCCTCCACCTGATTCATCTGGAGGTGAAGACAATGGAGTGCCATTAAATTCGCTTGCTGAGGCTGAGGCTGATGGTGATGACTATGATGATGCTGTCTCTAACGGTAGACGGAAGACGAACAACAACTGCTTGGTGATATCAGATGGGAGTGGTGACGATCCTGAGTTTGATTTCCTCATGACCAGGAAGAGGAAAGCAATTTCTATCAGTAATGACTCAGAGAACCATGAATGTGATAGTTCGCCGATTGATGATACTCTTGAGAAATGTGTGAAGGTGATCAGGTGGCTGGAGCGTGAAGGCCACATCGATAAAATATTCAGGGTCAGGTTCTTGACATGGTTCAGCCTGAGCTCAACCGCTCAGGAGCAATCCGTTGTGAGTACATTTGTGCAGACTCTAGAGGATGATCCAAGCAGCCTTGCTGGGCAGCTTCTTGATGCATTTGCTGATGTTGTCTCCACCAAAAGGCCTAACAATGGAGTAATAATCTCACACTAATCAGCTTCGCTCGCATTCAACCACATTCTTTCTTAGTACGAATAATAATATTATGATTAGAACAAAAATAGTCCATGATTTCTCTAACGTGGATTCGGATATTTATCATCAATTTGGACCACAGGATTGACCACCACATTGCAATATGTTGGAATTAAAATCTCTCTGCTTCAATTTCATTCTGCATTACCCCACTTATTCTCACTACTCCTTCTTTAATAAAAGGATGAAATTGTTTCTCTAACAATTTTTAAAAGAAAATTGAACATCTAGTTGTACCTATGGGATTCAAATCCTGGGCGCACGTGCATGCGCTTGGAACTCGCAACCATTGAACTATTGTATTTTTCGTTGAACTGATTTAATTATATTTAACTTTTAATAATTTTTATTAAGGATAATATTGTCTTTTTACCATTGGAGGCTAAATAGAATGGAATTGGAGGAGAATGAGCCAAAGAGATTTTAGTTTTGGATTCGGTTTTTTAGTTTTAGGATTTGACATTAAAAAAAAAAAAACTCGTGAGGGCAAGTGTTTTGCTTTGTTCCTTATTTTCTGTTCATATAATACTAAATAAACTATTTACTCTAAGTACCAATGACCTGTTTGGTTATATTTATCCGAAGGTTTAATATGAGCACGTTGTAATAGTCAATGTGAGTTTTGTAAGATTAGGATTAAGCAAATGTTAAAAATTCAATAGTGATTTATATAGAATATGAAAATGATATACCTACATCTACTCTTAATTTGAAGTTTTGAACATAGATAGTAGCTTTTTTTTTTTTTTTGCTAAAACATAGATAGTAGCTATGTGATGGAAAAAAACTCTTTGCTAATTAATTACACTAAGAACTATGGTATATCAATGATTACATATCCGAACTGAAAAGTACATGTTTCAAGAATGGTTTTAAATACTTAGTCAATTAATTCTGTTTCTATATTATTTTTGGACACCACATCAAAATACTCATCAAATTTAAATCAAACACAATAAACATAAGAAAATTTTCATAGATTCTTTGCCTATTGGCTATTGCTCATTGGTGATATCCAAATATTATGTTTCTCTCTAATCGCACTTAGCTTTTAAGATTGTTTATTTGATTTTATTCTCTATGTAGGAAATTCGACTTTTTAACATTCATTTTATGGTTAGTTATATTTCCATGCTAAATATTTTTTTTCAAAAATGATATATGTCAAAATCTAAATGATCAGTAAAAACTAGCATATGTAACTATATATTTTTGTTTGTTTTCCTTTCTAGTTGAGAAAGGTTAATTATTCATTTAGATATAGACATGTAAGTTAATTATATATAAAATTTATACTCCAAGCTTTGAGTAAAAACATTAACATGTGACATCTCTCCTTATGACATGTGTCATTTTTTAAAATTAAAGTTAAATACATCGTTATCTATTTTTAGTTACTTTAAATTTTTTTTTGAAACCAAATAAACTTTTATCTATTTTTATTAGATTGAATCATATTATTATATATGCGGGATACACATACAAAGAAAAAAACAAATACAAAGATATCTAATAAAAATAAAACATTCTTATTCTATCTCTATTTTTTCTTAATCTTAAGAAATATTGCAAACTTTTAAGACAATAACAACTCTATATCTTTCACTAATCATAGAGAAAAAAGTTCTACAAAAGTAATACTACATGATTTTGAATAAAAAAATAATTAAATAAATTATTGAATAACTCATAACTTTTGTTTGGATTTTCGAGTATACTGAGTCGAATTAGAGAGTTTATTGATGGATGAGGTAGAGATTTTAAACAATTTTCCTCATGAGTTATTAATAGTTGTACTCATTATGTACTAGTACAACAATTTCCCACTATATTAACCATTTGTTTGAATATACTACATTTATGATCAGATATGACATATGCAGTTAGGTTCTCAAATCAAAAATTACCACATATTAATGATGTCACAAATCTTAATTATTAATTTAAAGTTATGTATTAAAGTTGTCTTTAATTGTATTAGAAGTAGCCATTATGTTTATAAACACAAAACAGTGTGACATACTTATAAATACATATTCACATATCAGTTTTTATATCATATCGTTTTTGACCAAAAAAAATTATGGTCCTTATGTTGCATTTGAAAATTAATTATGATAGAAGATTAAATATTTTGCAATTTTTTTTATGTTATATCAGATTATTCTTGAAAGACAAATATTCAATATAAACAATTAATTTATTTAATAATCTTTTTGTGAGTCATTTTGACACATTTCATACATTTTTTTTGAATTATACATGTTTGCCTCTATTTAATAAGCGGTTAATGATTTTAATTTAATGAATAAAAATTGAGTTAGGATAAATTAAAAAATTTAGGCTAAAAATATATTTAAAATGTTGAATGACATTTTTTATGCAACAATATTTTTTTCTAAAATGACACTATTTGTGAAACAGACGAAGTATGACATAAAAAAATAATCAATCTGAAAAATAGCTCAACATTTTTAATATTTATTTAGTCATAACATATTATATATTTTATTATATTAATTTCAAATTCACGTTATATATAGTATATATATAAATATACCTAATAATAATACAACATATTTTTCTCTGTCTCTATATTTTCGTAATCTTAAGTGTTAAAAACAATGGCAACTAGATAACTTTTTTTTGGTCAACTGGAATTATATATTAGATCAGAGAGTTTGTTAACTATACAATCAATTGTTACTAAAAACCTACACAACTGAAAACTACTTTTCCTTCCTACTTACAACCAAACACTTTACACACATGTAGAATGCTTATCCAAAAGGAAGATTTTAAGATCAACCAAGAACCAAAAAAATCAAGATCAAACAGAGTGAGACGGCCTTTCGTCAAGGAATACCTGCTCTAACCAAAATGGATAATTTGTTGCAACATACGAATTGAGCCTGTCCTCATTGGTAACACTCTGAGCTATTAAAAGGGCACCTCTGTTTGAAATTGAGTTTTCCAACAAAATTTTCTAAGCTTTGAAGGAAACGAGAGCTGCAAGTGCTTCCCCGGATTGGTATCTGAAGGAGGGCCAGGCGGCCGGTCTATTGATAGCATTAAACAAAAAGCTTTCCTGAAAAACAAAGATTACCTTCTCAACCTTATGACTTCACATACTCTCAATGACCCAAAGTAAACAGAAGAATTGTGCTTCTTTCTGGTCAGTAACTCTCGAAAATGCTCTTCTACTATGTAATAAAACATTTCCTGAGTGATTTCTCAGAACCCAGCCACCACCAACCAAATTATTCCTTTTGGACCATGAGATCCCTATGTTGCATTTTAGCCAAAACATAAGAGGAGGTAACCAAGTTTCACTATCTTGAATGATACCTCCTGACGGGTTGTTTCCCCCTTCACCCTAATGGTAATCTTTGGGGAGATCTTCCTGATCATTGACTTTTTGAGCTTCCATCCACTCAAACCAGTCATCTTTAGCTTTCTGTGCCGAATCCAGCGGAGAGAAACATTCGCCTTCAAAAGCTAAATGATTCCTATTTTTCCATAATCTCCACAAAACCCACAGGAAAGATTTTCTAATTTTGTAACAACCCGTCCCGTGGACCCTACTAGCCTCCGCTAGTTGCCCAAACAGACCCCAAGCTGGCCCTGCAGGGCATCGATCCTAACCCCTCACTGTGAACATCCAAATCCACCAGTAGGTTATTGGTGCAAGAGGCGTTCCATAAACCTTGGTTCCCACCCTTTAACAACCTTCCCACAGGAAAAGCTGTTACTAATTGCCCTCGCCCCGACCGCCACCTCTTAGTGGGGCCCATGTTCAATCCTAGTCCATGGGCCCACTTTCCTTAATGGGCCTCACGTCCTCTCACTAGGCCCGTGAGCCCATCCATATCTGACGGCCGGTTTGTTACGTCCGGGAGGCTTGAAAGACTTGTTACCGTCCCTACAAATCACCACATGATCATTCCCTGTGTTTTGTCCTCACTCACATAGTTCTGACAGTTATTTCCCGGAAGGTCACCCATCCTGAGACTACTCCAGCTCAAGCACACTTAACTCTGGAGTTCTCTCAGGACCCTTGACCGAAAAGATAAGTGCACTTTGGTGACATAGGTGGCCAAATCAATTCTTTTAAACCTCTTTGCAAGTCTCTGAAACCGGGGTGTCATAATTCACCCCACTAACAGATCGCAACGTCCTCGTTGCGCACCAAGAACGTCACCCCCTGACGGTGTGAGCCCACTCGACTCCACACTCATCTGTGTTCGGCTCTGATACCACTTGTAACGCCCTGACTGCCACCTCTTAGTAGGCCTCATGTCCAATCCTAGTCCATGGGCCCACTTTCCTTAATGGGCCTCACGTCCTCTCACTAGGCCTGTGAGCCCATCCATATCCGACAGCCAGTTTGCTACGTCTGGGAGGCTTGAAAGACTTGTTACCATCCCTACAAATCACCACATGATCTTTCCCTGTGTTTTGTCCTCACTCACACAGTTCCGACAGTTTCTTCCGGGAATGTCACACATCCTAAAACTACTCCAGCTCAAGCACGCTTAACTCTAGAGTTCTCTTTGGACCATTGACCGAAAAGATAAGTGCACTTTGGTGACATAGGTGACCAAATCAATTCTTTTAAATCTTTCCGCAAGTCTCTGAAACCGGGGTGTCATAAATTTCATCCGGTCACGCTTGTTATCCTGGTTCTCTAGCAAGTAGTGTAAGTTTGAGAAAACTGAACCATTGTGGAAACCAAATTCTGGAGATGGAACTCCAGCAAGTGCCCAGATTTGTCTAGCCATTGAGCACCCAAAAAGAACATGGTTAATGGACTCCCCTTCGTTGCCACAAATGTGGCACACATCGTCAATGTGCATGCCTCTTCTGTTTAAAGCATCAGCAACAGGCAATGCCCCGAAAGGACTTTCCATAGAAAGACTTTTAACTTTGGATAAGTGATTTGTCGAAGGGAGTTGATTGGCCTGCGCTCTAAGAGTAATGTTGTTGGACTGTGAAGCTCACCAATAAGTTGATTTGACAGCGAAATCACCACTCTGATTGAACTTTCAAGAGTAAAAATCTTCAATGTCCACTACAGGCCTTATTTTGATAATTCTTTGGATATCACAAGAGAGAAAGTTATCCTGAAGCTTTTGAGGATCCCACTTTCTTCTTCTCTTGTCTATCAAATCAGCAACTCTAAGATTTTGAGTAAAAAGGCTATTTTTCCTCCAAGGCGGTCTCATCTCACCGTCTTCGATCCAATTGTCCATCCATACTCTTGTAGATTTACCATTGCCAATATTCTTGACTAAACCTTTTACCAGGAGATCTCTACCATGCAAAATGTTCCTCTAGGCAAAGGAAGGACGTCCTCCCAACTTTGCATTCAGAAAATCAGAGTGCGGATAATACTTGCTCTTCATTACTTGAGCAAATAAGCACAAAGGGGACTGTAGTAACCGTTATGCTTGCTTGACCAAAAGTATTTGATTGGAAGTTTGTATATCTCTAAACCCCATTCCCCCTTGATCTTTAGGAAGGCATAGTTTTTCTCAACTTTGCTAGCATGCTCTGTATTATTCCACCAGAAATCCGACATCACACTAGCTAGCTTTGCACATGTCATCTTGAGAAGTTTGAAGCAGGACATGACAAAGACTGACATTTCCAATGCCACTGCCTTAAGCAGAACTTATTCACTCCCGTGAGATAGAGGTTTAGTATACCAACCATTCATTTTTGATTTGACTCTATCTTTGATGTAGTTCAGAAGTTGAACTTTAGACCCACTGAAGCACTCCGACATTCCCAAATAAGAACCCACTCCTCCCTCGATATATATTCCCATCTTATTCTAAATACCCCTTCTTAGATCAACACTTACATTGACACCAAAAGTGATCGATGATTTTTGTAGGGTGATCTCTTGACCTGTGATTTTCCCGTATCTGAGCAGAATTGACTAAAGCACGTGACTTTGGTCCATGGTGGCCTTACAAATGAAAAGGTTGTCGTTTGCAAAGAGTAATGATGTATCTCTGGACCATTTTCATCAAAATTGACACCTTCTATGATCCCTTCCTTCTGCGCCTTATTGAGCAGGTGGGTTAAAGCTTTTGTACACAGATCAAAAACATAGGGGGATAGAGGGTCTCCCTGCTTTAAAACTCTCTGAGGGATTACCATACCGAAAGGTTGGTCATTGATGAGGATGGAGTAGGTGACCATGGATACACAACACATGATCTATTCAATCCACATAGGGTGGAAACCAATAGCAGTCATCAAAGATCTCAGATAGCTCCATTCAACACGGTCATAGGCTTGGACATATCAGTCTTGACAGCCATGAAATTATCAGATAAGGCTTGCCTCCCACTTAGGCCATCTTTCTGATTAACACGCTCCAATGCTATTTCCTAAAGGTGAATCTTCTCAAGAGAATTAGAGCTGTTTTTCTTTTTCCAAGCACTAAGAGCTTTCCTACACTCGTGAATCCTTTGAGAAACCCGAAAACCAGCACACCCGTTACTTGGTTTCCAAGCTTTGACTACAACCTTTTTAACCTCAGGCTTGCAGAACAAACTTCTATCAAAACAAAAATGACCTTTATAAGTAGATTGGGAGGAAATAAAACTTAGCAAGATCGGTCTGTAACCAGATCCTCTCATATCTAAGAAAGCTTGATTGGATGTTGGGAATTGATCAAACCTTGCTTTGTTTGTAAAAGATCTATCCAAACGACATTGTATCCAATGATCTCCTCTTCTACCCGCCCAAAAGAAGATATTGCCAGACCTAAGAAGTTCTGACATACCGCAAGATTCAATCATTTCAGCAGAAGGTTTGAAAAAATTATCTGATCTTCTAGGGCCACTAACCTTCTAACCATTATGGAGGATCGCATTGAAGTCACCTATCATTCACTATCTTTCCCTCCTACTAATTCCAATCCAACTGATTCTTTCCCAATACTACTCTTACTGCAGTCCGGATCGCCGTATACACAAGACAAAAAATAATTTTACTACTCCAAACTGTACTTGAACATCAATCAAATTCTTTAAGAACTGAAAATCTAACTGCACACTATTCTTCCAAAATAAAGTTAGACCCCCACATTTACCCACTGGATCCACCGTGAAGAGCCGATCATATCCTAACATACATTGTACATCCACCAAGTTATCTTTACCTTGCATAGTCTCCATTAAAAACAAAATTTTTTTTTTTACGCAGCTCCTTGAGACGCTGAATGGCCAACTCTTAAGACCGTCCCATGCCTTGGTAATTCCAACTGATGATGCTCATTATCCTTTGGAAATTCCTTTCTTTGGGACCATCTCTTTTGGGTTTAGCTTTGTTGATTTAGCAGCACTATTACCCTTAAAAACTGGTTTTCTCTTTTCCAAAACTCCAACTTGAAAACCCATCTGTAGACTTGGAGCATGAACGGGGGTATGAGAAAGTTTTGGTGATGACTTTCTGATATGTTTAGGAGGTCTGTTCCTTTGTTTGGCCTTTTTCGGGTGAGTGCTAGAAGAACTAGCTTCATAGAAACCAATTCTATAAATCGTTGCACTATCCTGAAAAGGCTGAGATAGAGCAAGGAAATCACCATAGTCACCTAAGGACAAATTATCCTCAAACCTTAACAACTGACTATTGGAATTTGCTTTGATTGCAGCTGCCATCAATTTCGAGCCTTTTGGATCATTAACCTTAACGCCCTGCGGATCACCCTTTTTTGAGAAATCAAAAACTAAACCTTTATCCTTATTCACATCTAAGTGGACAATTGGCACTTCTTCAAGCATGAGGATTGCTTTACTAGCAATAGGATATTTTTCCACTTCACTAACAGATTATTTTCACTTTTTCTACTTTGACATACCAATCTTCATTGGTCTCAGCCATTAGATACTGACACATTCCTTCCAAAACCTCTGGTGCTATTCGCTGTCTACCAGTCGACTTATCTATCCCAACCTGCTCCTCTCGTAGGACACCGAACAGAGGGTCTAAAGCTTTGAGGAGAGGGTCTTTAACTGGTTTAAGAGGGAGACCTCCTTTTCTTTTCGCCTCAGCCAAAGCTTCATCCCTTCTAAGCATGAAAGGGCACTCAATGTTCTCATGGTTAAGACGCTGACATTCATAACACCTTTTCTGCAACTTTTCATATTGAAATCTCACTATTGTGGATTGACCCTTAGGCAAACTGAGAATTTTAGAACCTCTGAGGGGCCTTGATACATTAAATAAGACTTTAAATTTGACGAAATGTTGAACTTGGATCTTCTCCGGATCAAAAGCAACCTCTTTGACTTCCCCCAGAATCTCACCCAGCGCGGTAATGGCTTTGACAGTATAGTAATTGATTGGCAAATTTCAAATTTGGACCCAGACTGGAAAGACTTGAAGGTAGTTTGCCGGAGGATCAGCATACCACCTGTCCACCACAAGAGCCCAGTCATTGTATTATGGGTACCTTTAGCAAGTAGTTCCGACAGATCGTGCTCTGAATCAAAGATAAACTGAAACCTCTCACTAGAAAGAGCTACCCCCCCCCTCATACGGCCAGACTTCTGCCATTTTCATGGCAAATCCCGGATCAAATTCTTCATAGGTTGGCAAGCTGGATTAAGTGTACGACCCACCAAACTCATCGCATTCCTCTCCATTGACATGTACTCAGATAGATCCGGCATTTCAAAAGGAAGATCTTTTTCGTCCTCAAGAGACATTGCCAAAAAAAACACCATATTTTACGAAGAAACACATAACCACCTTGACCCAAAAAAAAAAAAAAATTCTTCGACTCTTAATGGATTTTTTATTTGCCGTATGTATTTTTCAAACCCATAAGCCCAAACATTTATAAACCTTATAACCGTTAGAAACCACCTCCTTTTTGTTCATCTACAATGTTTCCTCGACAAACATAACTGCTTACGAGTTACAAAAAATCTATCCCTAATTCTACTCCACTAACAGCTCCACGTTCAAGGTGGTGTACAACCGTTATATCTTCTATATAAATCCAATTTGAGTTGATTCTCTATTCAATTTTCTCTGTATTTATCTCCTCTTCATTGTTTTTTTCTTCTGGATTTGCAATTCTCACACTGGTAAATACTTTTTCTTTTGTTCATATGCATACCTTTTCTCTTAAATTCATATTAATTCTGTTTATTTTTAGTTTCAGGTTGAAGATGCCTCTGAATTCCACTCCTCTCTCAAATCTAAATTCTTTGAAAACAGAATGGAAGATCAGAGTTCTAATAGTCCGAACATACCATCTTTAGGGATTCCCAAAAAAAGATAAACCAGAAATTTTTTCAGGAATCTAATCTTTTCCTTGTGGATGAAAATATATGTTCAAGTTCGCTTATGCATTTTTGACTATCTAATATTTATTATTTTCAACTTTTTAGTTGTTAGGCCAATGAAACAAGAAAACATATTTAATCCATGGTTTTACCAAAGTGCTCTCTCTCTCTCTCTCTCTCTCGATGCAGTTATCTGGTAATCAACATCTTTTGTTTGTGAATTGATATGATCTATGATTATTCCATGTCTTTCTCTTTATTCAAATCTCTGTTTCTCTCAAACTCTGTTGCTGAATTTGATCTATTTGCAATCTCATATAAATGTTAATGATTCTTATAATGTGATCTGGTTTATGTAGAGCTATTTTCTGATCGGAGATTATGTGTTGTTTCGTATACGGTGAAGAGTTGGGATAATGTTTCCACGCTTCTTGGCCTTTTTCGTCGAATTAGTAGCTTTTGCCTCGGTAGGTTCTTACAATACGCTTCATTTCTTAGAGTACAAAAAATTGGTTGCCTGAGTTTTTCATTCTTAAACGATATAAAGCATCTTTGTGTCTAAAAATGTCACACACTCTCTTATAAGTTACATGATTATTTTGTTTGCAAATCTAATTATGTAAATGCATATCCACATTCTCCTTCTAAGTTTTGATTGCAATTTTCTTACCATTGTTTTTCTCTTCAAACAGACAAGTGATAAAATAGAATAAAATAACCCTTATGGTTGAAGACAATGTAAGTTTTTACTTGCATGATTGCATCTCTTTTGGCATTTTAGCCAAAGCTCTTTGTAAGAGTTGCAACCAAACCCGGCCAGTAATCAAAAAGCTAGGGATTGTTACTTTTTAACAGTTTTTCTCAATATTTATTAATGATTCCATATGTTTTTAGAATTGTCTTAAAATTGTGTTTACAAACTAAAAACCAAACAAACTATTAATATATTTCTCCGTTGGTTTTGCTTTAACTAAATCATTCGATTCTATTTTTGTTATTTAAAGTAATAACATTTGTAAGTTCATCCGATTAGATGGAAACTAAACACATCTATACTAGAATTTTTGGAGCATTTTTTGCTCAAATTTTTTTTTTATAGAAATATTTACCATTGAATGCCATTTAATGCTTATATTCATATCCAAACAAATTTAGTTAATTTTCTAGTATAGATAATATTTTAAATATCCATATATAAGATATACTATAATTAATATAGATATTTAGAAGATTTGTTCCATATTAAAAAAAATTATTCTCCTATAATCTTTTCTGATTTTAAAATATAAATGTAGTGAATCATCATATAATACATAAATTGAATAAAAATGTATACTTTTTCTGCATATATTGTGATTTGAATTTTTTTAAACGAACATATATTACTCAATTAATATAAAAAGTGTGTGTTCAACAGACATATATAGTAAATTTACCGTATATAGTAAATTATAGAATTTAAGAAGTTAATAATTTATAACTGATATATTTTAAACTTAATAAAAAGTTTAAAATTATGAATATTTAAACATATTAAATTTTCAAAATAACACAAATGATTTATTACATGACGGGTTATATGACATTATATAATTGAATTGATAATACTAAAAAATAAAATATCATTAATATGATACTTTAATACAGGTTAAATCCTTATTTTACTATTTTAACAATATCAGTATAAAATATGTCGAATCAAACTGATTTAATTAAGATTGTAGTAAACAAAAATTGTTGTGTGGTATACCATAAATTATATACTAAATCACTAAAATTAACAAAAGAGTATATTAGCAAAATTAGTATTAAAATAATATATTAACTTAAAAAAAAATTTGCCGCGCGATGTACCGCGAGTCATAAACTAGTTATACGATTATGTGATTAACTACATCTTGATTTTCGTTTTATTCATATATCAACAAGTGATCGATATCTGTAAATTTTATTAAAGTTTTGTCCCGTCCGGAGTAATAATATATAAAACGTTATAAAATGTAAAGCAAAATATATAATATTATTTATATTATATATGTGTATGTGTATATGTATGTAGTATAATAATGCATACTATAATAATAAAAGCTGAGAGACAAGAGGTAAGTGAATTAGGAAGTTGTTACTTCTTCTTACTTCTTTCTTGTTTACATCGACTACATATATATACTACAGTAACTTAAGAAGCAACTAATTTGACATTACAAGAACATACATTAAAAAAAATATTTCTCTTTCCTTCTAGGCGATTTTAAAAGCGACCATAACCGACTTATCACCGACTTAATTTGCTGGCGGATTTCCTACCGTTTAATGTGGATTTCACTCTCTGGTAGCTTTGCCGGTCACCTGTCTTCTATTGTATCCACTTAAGATTGCTAAGGATCTTTGGGAAGCTCTTCAAAATCTCAATTTGGGATCGGAAAGAGCTCCTATGAGGATGTCTATGGAGGCTATCAAATCTAGGGAGAATAGCAATCGTCTCAGTCTAGTAGTTTAAGGGTTAAATTCTCAACATCAAAAGCCAATTGGTATGAAAGGTGCTCTTCCTAAAGCTTGGAAACTACAAGAGCGAGTGTCAAGCAGGATCAACGATGATGGTACAGTTCAATTTTTCTTCAAAGGAGAGCATCACTTACTGACGGTTCTTGAAAATAGACCATGGCACTACAATCTTTGGTGGCAATTGATGGATGGACAAGGCGTAATCTCCCAACGTTTTTAACTCAAATTTCTTTTTGGGTAAAGATTATGAATATAACTGAGGATTTCAGATCTGAAACGGTTGTTCGTGAAGTAGGTGGAGTTCTTGGTCATATTGATGATGTTCGGTTTATCGAAGCTACTGAGGAAACTGATGGGGAGGTATGGGCTCATGTTCAACGGAAAATCAATGATCGACTGATCTTTGTAAGGTATGTTGAATTTGATCAGTTAAAACCGCCAGTCATGATCAGATTCATATTCCCAAAGCTTCGAAAATTCTGTTTTCGGTGTGGATCATTACGTCATGAGCAATCAGTTTGTGATTTTGCGACTCCACTTCCACAAACACGAAGCTGTTCGAAAAGTTCTTGAACCAATCCAAACGGCAGCTCAAGTTGAAGACGAAAACATGAGTGATAATGTTGATTCCTCAAATCCAATAGTTGGAACTCTAAGGCGTATGCTCCCACCGAGATCGAGAGACATTGACGATATGTCTATAACTCCTGACTTCATACCGATTACTATAAAGGAGTTCGGTGCAACTTCTAAGATAACTAAGGGGGAGAGGATGAAGGATATAGATGCAGTGCTAGATGATGAAACATCTGCAAATCTAAATAAAGAAGCTTCTCTGATTACACAACCACTGCCTGAAGGTGAACGTTTTGTTCAGAAACAACCAGATTTCCTAGGTGAATTCACGTCTCCGAATATTGTGATCAATAATGAGGAATTTGATGGACATACAAAGGATATGGAAAGAGGTCAGAAAAGAAAGGGGGAGGATATGCCAGTTGAAGATCAAGCCTCTACGTCTAAACCAAGATTTGAAAATGATTACCAGGTCAAGGGGAGGGTGGAAACCCCGAAACCACCCCAAAAACCATGAGAATAATGCATTGGAATTGTCAGGGGCTTAAGAGGAATCCCCTGACAATTCCATATCTAAAAGATATCAGGAAATCATATAAACCTGATATCTTATTCCTCATAGAAACAAAAAATGGTTTTAGGTTTGTGAATAGTTTAGGGCAAGATTTAGGCTTTCCTAATAGTTTTATTCTCCCTTCTGATGGTCTTAGCGGAGGTATGGCTATTTTTTGGAATGATAAGGTGCAAGTAGACTTAGTGGATTCACCTACTTTGAACTATACAGATATGTATATCTCTGAACTGGGTTCACCAATTTTTTGTGTCACTTATGTTTACGGGGATCTGGACCAGAAACATCGGAACAGTATGTGGGAAAGAATGGCTGTCGAGGCAGATAATGGTATATATAGAGGTAAACTGATGCTAGTGTTAGGTGACTTCAACGATATCAAAAGTAATGATGAGAAGCTCAGTGGTCTTTAGCAATCAAAGTCCTCATTCAAACACTTTAGACGAATGTTATCTTCCTCTGGTCTACATGAGTTAAAAACAGTTGGAGGGAAATACACTTGGATTGGGAATAGATATTCCTTTTCAATCCAGACACA
Organism: Camelina sativa; assembly: GCF_030686135.1. Lineage (NCBI taxonomy): Eukaryota > Viridiplantae > Streptophyta > Magnoliopsida > Brassicales > Brassicaceae > Camelina > Camelina sativa. The sequence goes on along the minus strand of NC_141880.1, from coordinate 12,216,954 downwards.
TATCGATAGAGCAGTAGCTTCAGCAGAATGGCAAGATTTATTTCCAAAGGCTTATGCTCAACTGCTGGATTGGATAGGTTTTGATCATAGACCACTCTTGATCCATACTGGTAGTGAAAGACTTCAAGGATTTCTATTGTTCAGATAATAGGTGGAGGTTTAATAAAGAGGTTAAACAAGAGTTACTGAAAACTTGGACTACTGATTGTTCTTATCTCCCCGGTCATAAATTCCATGAAGCATTACGCAGATGCAGATCATGTCTTTCCAGATGGAAATCGAAGAACACAACCAATTCAGAAAAGAAAATACAGGAATTGAAGCTTCAGATCCAGAAAGAGTATAATATTAATCCCTTGGATTTCAATAAATTAAAATCTCTAAACTCTGCTTTAACCGAAGAGTACAGGATGGAAGAGGAGTACTGGAGAACAAAAAGCAGAATTCAATGGCTCCACGTTGGTGATAGGAACACGAAGTTTTTCCATGAAAAAACCAAGCAGAGACGATGCTACAATCGAATTACTGCAATCACGGATGATAAAGGTATAGCCTGCACATTTGAGGAAGATATTTATAGAGTGATTGTTGAGTATTTTGAATCTCTGTATCGATCAGAAAATAAAGGCAACATTGATATGGTGGTACAACATCTGAAGCCTCGAGTAACAACTGAAATGAATCAAGCTCTAACAAAACTTGTTACAGAGGAAGAGCTTAATCAAGTTATCCACCAAATGGCAAGAGACAAAGCTCCAGGACCTGATGGATTCAATCCAGGTTATTTCCAAGATCATTGGTTAACCATTCAAAAAGGTGTGTTTAACTTTCCTCAGTCTTTTTTTGAAGAATGCAAACTTGACTCGAAAATGAATCATACTCACATCTGCCTCATACCGAAAACTGTTCAACCTATTGAAGTGAAGGATTATAGACCAATTAGTCTTGCAAATGTTGCTTATAAAATTTTATCAAAAGTTTTAGCTGATAAACTTAAATCGTGGCACAACAATATTATATCTGCAAATCAATCAGCTTTTATCCCAGGAAGATTGATTACAGATAATATATTAATTGCTCATGAACTCATACACTCTCTTCATACTAAGACTCGAGTTCAACCTTATTTAGCCACAAAGTTAGATATCAGTAAAGCTTTTGATAAAATTGAATGGTGTTTTATTGAAGCAGTTATGAGGCAAATGGGTTTTTCGGATATTTGGTGTAAATGGATAATGAAGTGTATCTCAACTGTGACTTATTTTGTGCTCATTAACGGTCATCCAGTTGGTCATATAAAGCCACAGAGAGGCATTCGTCAAGGTGATCCCATCTCACCATATATCTATTTACTATGTACAGAAGCATTATCTGCATTAATTCAGGAAAATATACGCCTGGGCAAACTTCATGGCTTTAAAGTAAGTAGAAATGGCCATGCAATCTCACATTTGCTTTTTGCAGATGACTCATTGTTATTCTACAAGGCCACAGATGAGGAATGTACAACTCTGTTAAGTCTTCTCAACCAATATGAGCAAGCTTGAGGCCAAGCGGTAAATTTTCACAAGTCTGGTATTACTTTTAGTAAAGGTCTTAATTCTGAAAGCAGAAAGCATCTTTGCCAGATGCTAGGGATTTATAAAACTAATGGTTTTGGCAGATATCTTGGTCTACCAGAGTTCATTGGTAGAAACAAAGCAAACGCTTTTTCTTATTTAGCGCAGAGAATAGACCAAAAAATGAATAGCTGGTATGTTAAGCTTCTATCCCCTGCAGGTAAAGAGGTGCTTCTCAAATCAGTTATTACAGCAATCCCTACCTATAGTATGTCATGCTTCCTACTACCATCAAAAATAATCAAACAGATTACAAGAGCCATGAGACAGTTTTAGTGGTCAAGTATCAAAAATAAACACAAAATTCCATGGGTTGCATGGCATAAAATTACTGATCCAAAGAATATTGGGGGGGGGGGGGGGGGGGGGGCTGGCAATAAGAGACTTGAAAGATTTCAATATTGCCCTATTAGCTAAGCAAAGGTGGAGATTGCTTCAACAACCAAATTCGCTATTGGCAAGAGTCTTTAAAGCAAAATACTTTCCAAAAACCAGCATCCTCAATGCATCAGTCAACACAAATGCAAGTTATGCATGGAAAAGTATTTCCCAAGGTACAAAGCTCATCTCTCATGGTTTGCAATATGTTGTTGGTAATGGGGAACAAATTGAAGTTTGGAATGGCCAATGGCTTCCACTAAGCCTACCACGGCCAGCTAGGGAGATTGGAAAGAACTTATATCCTCATTTAAAGGTCAGGAATCTGTTATATCAGGGTAGTTGGAATGAAGAACTCCTTTCCTGCATCATTGATAGTAATGGCATTCCTCGTATAAAAATTATTCGTCCATCTATTACTAAAGCACATGATGTAATCAGTTGGATACATACCAAGGATGGCATTTACACTGTCAACTCTGGATACAAAGTACAGCGTAAGATCTCTAAAGACACTTATCTTACTGTAGATACTACACATAGTGATGTCACTGCTAGGGTATTCTTTAAGTTATGGAATCAGAATTCTCCTCCGAAAATAAAACACTTTTGGTGGAGATGTCTTCAAAACGCTTTGCCAACTGCAGAGAACTTAAAGAAAAAGAGAGTACTAAGAGATGATACCTGTCAAAGATGTGGAAAAACAACGGAAAGCATAAGCCATCTCTTGTTCCAGTGTAGAATAAGTAGCGAGGTTTGGCATCATTCCCTCAATCTCACTGGCTCAGGTACACCTCCTTTCTCGAACTCAGTTCATCATAATGTTGATATGCTTCTGAGTATGGATAAAAACCAAAGAAAGGATGCAAGTATTTTTTCCTTTCATTGGTTGGCATTTGTGGAAAGCAAGAAATGATTTGCTGTTTAAGAATAAACAATGGTCTATACAGGATATCATAAATAAGGCTTATATGGATTTACAACAATGGAAAGAGAGTATATCAAACAATCAAGGAAAACTAAGAATCGAGCAGTCTTCGAACACCGCATCACGGACTTTGACATCAGTTGATGGATAGAAATATGTTGTTCTGGAAACTACTGCTTAGTCCTGCTATGTGGACGGATCATGGATTTCTCCCACTGAATGTGCGGGAATAGGTTGGACTCTTTACAATAATAATCATCAGATTATTCTTCAAGGAAGGCATCCATTAATCCAATGAACACGCCTCTTGAAGTAGAAGCTGAAGCCTTAAGATCAGCAATCTATCACGTCTACAGGCTTGGATACAATGATGTATTGTTCTGCGGAGATGCATCTATCTTATATGACAAGCTTCAACGTTTCTTCCATGAGAAGAAAAGGGATCAATGTGAACTTTAAACACTTACCACTCACATTCAGGACATCTGGAATCTAGGTCGATCTTATGATAATATTACTTTTGTGAAGATACCCCGTTCTGTAAATTCTGTTGCTGATAAATTAGCTAAAGATGCTAGGCTACGAAAGTTAAGTTATGTTATCTCATGGTTTGATGTACATTAAAGTTTTATGTAATATAAATTTTCTTGTTGATAAAAAAAAATATATAGTACAGTAACTTAGTGACTAAGCTAAAATACATACATACAATATATATGCAAGTAACTTGGGGACTAAAAAAATATGGATAAGATTGAAGTGATGGATAATCACTGTTCTGATTATCCGTTTATAACACTCCCCCTTGATTATCCATCACCATCTATATCTTATGTACTGTCTCGTTAAACACTTTATCATGAAAAAACCATATAGGATAAAATTCATGATAAAGAAAAAAGAGTACAGTGACACAATCTCCCTTTATAGTAGAGAAGTCTCGCTTTCTTCATAGATTTCGTAGATGTTCATTCTTTGCTTCAAAAAAACGAGCAAACTTTTCTTCATATCTCCCGTAGATGATCCATATCGATCATTCTCTTCATTTTTCTGATCTAGTCGATATATGACAAAGATTTTGAAGAGAGATAGGCCTTGCCATTGACATTCTTCGTTGAGTTCGATCTTCTGCGTGTTATTTGCTGCCTCGTTAAAAACCTTGTCATGGAAAAATCCAGTGGGATAAAAACCATGATAAGGGAAAAAGAGTGCAGCCACGCGAATCATCATATTCTCCCCTGGAAGTATCATCTTCAAAAGATGCATTTTGATCTCTGAAGATGCATTTTGAATGAGGTAGTCGAAAGCACCTTTGTAAATAACTCTGCTACATTGTTACTTGAGTTGACGGACTGGCTATCAATTTCCTTATTCTTCTCGAATTCTTGAGTGTAATAGAGGAATACGTCTTGTTTTGTCGCTCTTGGTGTAGCTTCTTTTGATTTGGGCGACAGATGCAACAGAGTCTTCAAACAGTGTTGTTGCCTTTCGGTTGCTTCTTGCTAATGGGTCTCAACAAGCAATAAATAGTTGATGTTGATCGAACCTTCTGTTTGAAGTTCTTTGCCAATATGTGACGAGGCTCCAGTCTTAGGCGGGTAACTATTGGTTGTTGTTCGGACATCATCAGAGTCATTAGGGATTCTCGATATGGTAGATGAAGCACAACTATTTGGCATGACTTGAATAAGTGACGGCCAAAGTCTATCACTTTGCAATAGAATATACGTTTTAACTCATCTCAAAATCTACTCATATAAGATGAGTTATATGCTGCAAAGAGATTAGTAGAAAATGCTTATGCAAAATTCATAAGATATATAAATGCTCGTCAACATCTATATATGATCTCATATGACTATATATATATATATATATGACTTTCTTTCGAAATGATTAATATAACATCTATTTAGATAGATGTTTAGTTTAGAAATATTTGGAGACATTTTTCTTTCCAAGATATTTTATTCCAAATAACTCTTCAAGAGATTTGATGATGTTTAAAATCATCACTGTTATGTGTTTTCGAAAACATAATTATGATACCATATATTTTTCGGGATAAGCTCTTTGAGCATCCCATGAGATGTATTTCAAGTCATCATATAACATCAATTTTGATTGATATAGGGTACTTTAACCAAACATGGCGTGACACACCATTTTGTTATATATCATTATACCCTTTTTATGCTTAGACCACGAGTCCAAAAATTACTCGTCTTTCATACGAGTTTAATATAGACTTGATTACGTCTTTATTAACCAATATGTATATCTATACACTCACAAATCAGACAAAGTAGAGATTTATGATCCTCATTAATCACATTGTGCGATATAACATTTTTATTGTCGGCATTATGTCTTTGGTTCCATATTTCCTGTAATGAAATGGTTAATCGAGATCTCTTTAATCATTATATAAATGATTTTATTCAGGTATCTAATTTCGTTATTAACCATATCAATCAATTTCTCTACTCTTCTTGAGAAGTATCTTGCCCCTCTTTAGGAGTATATTTGCTTCTCTCTAGGAGTCTATTAGCTCTTCTTAAAGAGTTTATCTACTCCTCTTTACGAGTTCATTTGCCCCTCTTTTGAGAGTATAATCCTCTTTTTAATTAGCTCTTTTTTTCTGAGGATTTTATTTATCTTAGGAACCAAAGTAGTCTATCACGTTTCTTATGTGTCATAGACATGTAAGTCATCCGTCAGAGACATATTTTTATTGGAGCAATTCTAGATGGGATGTGAGATTTCTCAGAATTACAAGTTCATATTCATTTATGTGAGGATCAATAATTATATGAAATCTCATCCATCAACTTTTTGCATTTGATTTGCAACATATATCTTGAATAGTGATCTGTTGAACTTTTGAACTTTTAAGTTCATATTCATTATATTCATTTGTTCAAAGATTCAAATTATTCAATGATTCTCCCATAATGAAGGGAAACTTTTATCATCCAACTTGATGATCTGCAAATCTTGCACTACGCACATTTCTCATAAGATGGCTCTATATTATTAGAGCGGAGACTCATCTCCCACATCTATATATTTCATCCTCTATGGATGATATTTTTATGCGGTGTGGAGGAGCATTTATAATATATATCACACACCTATAAGATTCAAAATAAGAAATATTTAATTTCCAACCATGAATATATAACATGGAAGAAATATTTCTTTATAAATTGTTGGTCTCATATATAATATTGACTACATGCAAAACTGCATGTTCCATGTTTTAACATGGAGATTAAATCACCAAGAACCGTTTTGCAATCTCTTGGAGTTGCACTATAAACGATTCATCATAGCTCATTTCAAGATGAACATTACATATGTTCCACTTTATCATATGCGACATATATATGTGATAAACTAAAGGGTATGACTTCACCAAAGTTATATCGCTCTGGGTGTCAAATTCACCAAAGTTTATCGACTTATTGTCGATGTGGGATTCCTTTAATTCTACTCCTCGAGATGATAACTCTTAGAGTTCATTTATCTCGTACTGAATCCCACTTTAGAATCAACAACATACTGATTTTAGTTATGTTTATTATCGTAGATCCTTATAAGATGTGAGATTAGTATTACCTCCTCTCAAGATGATGACTTTTATGTATGTTCACCTTTGACCGAATCTTATTATTAGATCGGTTATATTTGGGGTATAATTTGGAGATTTATTAAAGAAATCAAACCATCATATATATACAGTGAGCTTGTTAATCCAAAAGAATGGTGAATGAGCCAACATTATATGATTATGGAGGCATAACCTACTACATAATTAAGGAGGAGGTATATAACCATCAACTCCATAAACAATAAATAGAAATTTAAATAAACTTAAATAAATTCAACATAAATTAGATGTTACCTGAAATATGAATGAAGTGCACTGCTTACAACCTCTTGAAATGTGAACGGGGACATGCAATACTTTTGAAAGAATTTTTGTTCCTCTAAACAAATTCTCAATGATTTTTAATATCATATTTACTATGCTTAAAGCATTAAGGAATTTCATATTTACTATCATTTTGCCATCTTTCTTTTTGCATGATATAATCATATACATGCGTGTCTCCAATATGGTCGATCTTGCGATACCATATTTATTTATAGTCTCAACATAATAATTTTATTAAGACAAAATGTCTTTGAAACTTCATGAGTTTCTTTGAGACTTCGGAGAATACTAGACATCAATAATTATGAATCTGATGTCTTTGAAAGTTGAGAGACTAACTCATCTGAACCTTCTAATTATGTTTGCACTGTCTATGATATACTGACATGTGCTTCATATATTCTCATAAGAGAAATATATTTTTGATTTTAAAGACATTTTGTTGTCTTTAAATCTCATATAACACATATAGTTACTTTTTACGAATAAACAAAATTAAATAAACAAACATATAAATGCAGAAAATAAAATAAGAGCTATAGCCTTATATATAAGAATTTAATAGACATAACTTTTCTTTGATCGTAGAGTAGGCAGAGCTTATCATATATAACGATCAATCCGGAAAAGACAAGATTTTCATTTGATCATGAATGAGGCAGAACCTCTATATGTATAACGATCAATCCGGAAATGACATAGCCTTATATTTGATCGTATAGAAAGCAAAACTGATATTTTCAGAAAGGACATAGCCTTTTGTTAGATCGTGAAGGAGGAGCGAAGCCTACCATATCAAATGATCAATCCAAATATTATATAGCTTTATATATGATCGTAAAGGAGGCAAAACCTACCATATATAACGATCTATCTATCCGGAAAAGACATAGCTTTTATTTGATCGTGAAGGAGGCAAAGCCTACCATATATCAATCGATCTATCCGGATATGATTTAGCTATAGATTTGATCATAAAAGAGGCAACGCCTACAACTTATGACGATTAATCCAGAAAAAAATATAATTTCACGATGTCTATAATATTTATGTTCTATAAATATAATTAAAACAATATGAATTTACTTACCTCGTAAAAGCTCCAGCGGTAAAGACATCGTGTTGATAACGTGTTATAAAATGTAACGCAAAATATATAATATTATTTTATTATATATGTATATGTGTATATGTATGTAGTATAATAATGCATACTATAATAATGATAAAAGCTGAGAGACTAGAGGTAAGTGAATTAGGAAGTTGTTACTTCTTCTTACTTCTTTCTTGTTTCCATTGACTATATGTATAGTACAGTAACTTAATGACTAAGCTAAAATACATACATACAATATATAAGTGAGTAACTTGGGGACTAAAAAAATATGGATAAGATTGAAGTGATTATGATTATCTGTTTATAACATATAAGTTATAACACATAGTTTTGATTTTAAAAAATCAATTATTAAATAACATATAATTTTTTTTAAAAATTTCTGAATCCATTAGAATCCACTAAATAATAAACCCCTAAAAATATTTTATTCTTTTGAAATGAAGGCCCTTTTCAGAAAAAAGCCCACCCAATATGATAATTGTCGTTATCAACCTAACCAAATTTTACAATGAAAAAAGAAAACAATAGACGTGTGGTCTAGAATCCATAAACATCATCATCTCCTTCGTCTGTCTAAAAAAGCTCATCCTGTACATCGAAATAGCTCTAGTCATGTATGTAAAAGCTCCTCCTCTAGTTTATCTTCTCCATCCTCCTCAGTCGTTGGGACATCATCCTTCTTTCGTGTTTCAGTCCAGAAGAAGAAGCAATTGTTGCATTACAACACTGCTACTTTCTCACAAGTTGTTTCTCCATTCTCAGTCTTCTTCCAGGACAAGATTCCTGAAACGGGTCTCTCAGAATCTATCCGTAACTAAAGCTGTTTCCGCTCAAGGTAATAAATTTTTTCTCTTTTCCTAGATATATATATACGAGAGAGGTTATGGTCTGATTGAGTGGAGTCTGAGTTAGCTACTACATTAAATGAGCCGTTGGATTATTGTTTTTTATTTGTGTAGTACTTACTTATAAAGTGAGATTAACTCATGCGTTTTTGAACAGCTAGTAGTAGTACTGGTGAGAGTGTTGACAAAACATTAGAAAGAGATGTGTTGAAGGCGCTGTCTCAGATCATTGATCCTGATTTTGGAACAGATATTGTTTCTTGTGGTTTTGTGAAAGATTTGGGAATTGATGAAGCTTTGGGAGAGGTGATAAATAATACTTTTTATCCTTCACCAAATTGTTCTGTTTTTGGATTGTTGTTCAATCAAGGCTGCAGAAACATAAATGTTTGGTCTTCTGTTGTAGGTTTCGTTCCGTTTGGAGCTCACAACACCGGCATGTCCAGTCAAGGACATGGTACATGACAAAACCATCCATTTATTCTTTTATCACACTACTAATTAGGAGTATTTTGGAACTATATTCTTAGTTTTATAAGTAAATGAATCAGTTTTTAGTATATCCTAGTTGTTTTTGCTGGATTTATATAATATGACATTATACAAATTATTTTTGTAGTTTGAAAACAGGGCAAATGAGGTAGTTGCCGCACTTCCATGGGTGAAGAAGGTCAATGTGACAATGTCAGCACAACCAGCCAAACCCATATTTGCAGGGCAGCTTCCCTTTGGTTTATCAAGAATTTCAAACATTATCGCTGTTTCAAGTTGCAAGGTACAAATATCTTCCAATAAATTCCCAGTCTGTGTAGCTCTTGATGTTTCTTTTTTGTACTAATGTGTGTCCTCGTAGCTTAGTAAATAGGGAATACTCATGCTCCTGTACCAAAGTAGTTATGGTGTATATTCACATGAGGCAGGGAACATAGAAATAAAACAGGATTTGGTCTTTCTTCTTTTGAGACTTAGAAACTAATCTGCCCATAACTGTCTAGTTCCATCCCTTTAGTTCATGACACGCTGTTGTTAGATGAACATTTCAGGGTGGTGTTGGAAAATCAACAGTAGCCGTAAATCTTGCTTATACATTAGCTGGTATGGGTGCTAGAGTCGGCATCTTTGATGCTGATGTCTATGGTCCAAGTCTACCAACTATGGTCAATCCTGAGAGCCGTATACTGGAAATGGTAATTATACTCTTACTCACTTTGTGATAGCAGTAGTAAGACTGTAAGACCAAAGGACTAATTTTTTCGAGTTATTATGTATAATAGAACCCAGAGACGAAGACCATCATTCCAACAGAATACATAGGGGTAAAGCTAGTCTCATTTGGATTTGCAGGACAAGGGCGTGCCATAATGAGAGGTCCTATGGTGTCTGGTGTTATAAACCAACTCCTTACAACAACTGAATGGTTTGTTCATTTACAATAAGATCATGACTTGATCTAATTTTAGAGAAAAAAAGTCATAATCTTTATTGGTAATTTGATGCAGGGGAGAGCTGGATTATCTTGTTATCGACATGCCTCCTGGAACTGGTGATATACAACTGACCTTATGCCAGGTCCGGTTCTGATTATTATACGATCATGTATATTTTACTTTTGTCTTGAGTGCCAATGCTTTTTCCCTTAGCAAGTAACATCTGAATAACTTTGCTAGACACTGAAGTATGATGAATAGTAATTGCTTCTACTGATGCTATGGCTAATATTCATGTTATCAGGTTGCGCCATTGACAGCAGCGGTAATTGTCACCACCCCTCAAAAGTTGGCGTTTATTGATGTTGCAAAAGGTGTACGAATGTTCTCAAAACTGAAGGTATCTTTCTCAATTCCAGATTTTTCATCACAAAATCTCCTTTATAAGGAGCTTGTGAACTTGCTTTTCTCTATGTTCAACAAACAGATATGAACTTCTGAGATTTATTTCCTGTTTGGTTCTACGGAGTAGGTGCCTTGTGTTGCTGTTGTGGAGAATATGAGCCACTTTGACGCTGATGGGAAACGTTATTACCCTTTTGGGAAAGGTTCAGGTTCTGAGGTAGCTGATTTATGCCGTCTCTTAGTTTCACTTGCGTATACCAAAATGAAAATTTCAACAGAGACATGCACATTAAGCACATTTAGGTAACTTCTGACCATACACTTCTCTGGTTGCAGGTTGTCAAGCAATTCGGCATACCTCACCTCTTTGACCTCCCCATTAGACCAACGGTATGTATATATACATATGATGTAGACTTTTGTGAAGTAGCACATTTGCATCTTTAGCTTTTGACTTTAGTTATTGAAAAACCCCTTTGAATGTCCCTGGAAGGTTCATCTCATTCTTTCATTATATCAGGTGATAGAACATTAATATTAGTGGACTTGTTGTTCTAAAGAGCTTTTTCTCTTTTATTCCTTTTCGATTGTTAGTTATCTGCTTCAGGGGATAGCGGTACTCCTGATGTAGTGTCGGATCCTCTAAGTGACGTTGCCAGAACGTTCCAGGATCTTGGTGTATGTGTAGTGCAACAATGCGCCAAGATACGCCAGCAAGGTAAAGTTATACACCAAACACGTAAAAATAAACCCTTCCTTTCTCTTATAGTATCAAATGCATGAGGTAAAGTGAAAGACTCTTTCTTTTATGTGTATTGTATGTTTATAACAGTATCAACGGCTGTGACATACGACAAGTACCTCAAGGCAATTAGAGTGAAGGTACCAAATTCAGACGAAGAGTTCTTACTGCACCCTGCAACTGTCAGAAGAAATGATCGATCTGCCCAAAGCGTGGTATGGAAGACATTCAGTCCGAGAATCCACTTCATCCTAAAGCTTCCTTTGTTTTTTGTCTTCAAACTTAAAAACAAGAATTCAAAGTGTTAATTTTTGTATCTTCCTTAAACAGGATGAATGGACTGGAGAGCAAAAAATTCAGTTTGGGGATGTAGCAGAAGATATTGAACCTGAAGACATACGACCAATGGGAAACTACGCTGTCTCAATAACCTGGCCCGACGGGTTTAGCCAGGTATAAATAACAAAACTTTGAAATCAAAACTAACATACCAAAACATGTTGAGATTTTAAGAGTCTTGGGTTTGGTTGTTCTGCAGATTGCTCCATATGATCAGCTGGAAACAATTGAACGGCTAGTAGATGTTCCTCCATTGTCTCCAGTCGAAGTCTGATACTCAAAACAATAGTTTTTCCCTTTATGATCTCTCTCGAAGGACAAAAATTTGTATATTCATTCATATAAAGGAAACTACTTTGAGAGCATGGTTATGAATGATGAAAATTTGCAAAAAAGGTTATTGTAAGCTTTCATTGTTCCCTTCTATTAATTACAGTTATAGCCACAGGTTTTGCAATAGAACTTGCTTTGTCTATAACTCTATAATTAGCTAAACCATAAAAGCATTACTATCTTAAACGCAATAGCCTTTACATATAAAGGCAAATGTGTGGATGTCGGACGTATTGGGTAATCCTATAAGAGTAAGTTAGATATCATTTTCGTACTAAATGATGATAACTTTTGATTTTGGTCTCTTTCGAACACATGATAGTGGACCATGTGCGGAAGAACTCGCTCGCTTCACCAATAACACATGCAAATTAACTTAACCCCGTTTTTTTTTTTTTGCATAGTAAACAAACAAGAAAAAACAAAACTACCATGATAAAAATATTTTGTTTCTTGTTAAACTAATCTTTGATCTGATTCTGACTGTCCAGTCTGAAAGTAAAAGAGTTTACAAAAGAAGTAACATAAAATCTAGAGATTGGTATAATAGGAGTTGTAATGGAACAAAACACGTGGTGGTGCATGTGTGTGTGTGTGTGTATATTGCTTTGTATGGATAACAAACAGTCATTTATGTCGGGGAAAGAGAGTAGGAACCGGCTTTTAAAAGCAAAAGGCAATATGTAGTTGTACTCTCTCTAGTCTCCTCTCTTCCCTTCTCCTTTCTTTTTTTTGTTTGTCTCTCTTTCTATGTGTCTAACTCAAATCAATTCCCAATTTTTGTGATATGTCAAGATTTTACATATCTTAGGACAAAGTTAAAGAGCTTCTCAAATTCAACATAACTCACCTAAATTACAAACAGTAAAAGCTGAACTACCTTTTTCTTCTTTCCTTTTATATACACATATATTGAGACTTAACAGTGTGAAAAATGGACTAATTTGGGTAAAGTAAAAAGAAAGATGTATGAACGGAGAAGGTAAAAGGAGGGCTTAAGAGGTGGAGGAAAAGTTAGTCGTACACCTTTTTTGCAGTTTCTTCTTGTTGGTCACATTATACAAATCACTACACGACAACCCTAAGCTTTTTCCTTCATCATATCATATTTTTAATTTGTACTTGTGCAGAACCGAAATTATTATGTCAGATAAGTATGTTAGTTAGGTAACTTCAAGTTGGTTGTGGAGAAGTTGGACATAACCGATTGAGTTTTTTTTTTTTTTTTTTTACTATTCAAAAATTATAATTTAGGTATAGTCCATTCCTTTACTACGACTTTTTTTTAACTACGAAATGAATTATATAATTAAATCAATTTTATACATAGTGGTTTATCATAAAAATAGAGTGATTTCATTTTGTAGATGTAAAAAAGTGAGAGTCGTGACATCTATACATGCAAATAAAACATCTAGAGGTAACTAAATACATTATGTATTTATATATTTACACCAAATCAATAAATGGTAAATATATTGGAAATTTCAAATAAGTTTTTTTGAACTTATCGTAGAATAATAATTGGGCCAAATCTGGAAGAAGAAAATGACAAGGTATGGACAAAACCAAACTTTTGGGGTCTGGTCCTCGATCCAGATTCCTCATGTGCGGTTGTGTGCCTCTTGTCTTTTTCTTTTGGACCAAACTATCTCTCGTTTAACCTTTGAACCAATATTTGGAAGTCCTTTTGGTTTTAACATTTTAAAAGCTAGATTTTTTTTTTTGCTATCACTAGATTAGAGTTTGGACCAGATAAGTTGGTATATATAAGGTTAGATATCGATGGATGGTAATTAGCTAGATGCAAGTTTATGGTTTTTACATGTGGATTAGGTGTCATTGTGTCAACTAGATGCGATATATAGTGGAGACGATTAAAAGAGGTTAAGCATTCAAGATAACAACTACTCCATAAGTCAAGTGCATGCTTACAAGAAAAGTCAAATAAGTACAACTTTTTATCTCCGTTTTTATACATTTTTTTAATAACCAATTTTTCCGGTTGGTGGCTAGATTGACTCCATGCACAGCTACTACTTTTGAAATATCAAATCACTAAAAGAGGATCACTTGTGTATGCTATACTATAATATGAGTTTTACAAACTAAGTCATTTAATCACAATTAATTAATATCGTTTTATTTCATTTCCTTTATTTTGAACGTTAGCAACAACGAAAAATGTTGACCCTACGTAATAAGTCTGAGGGACATAAACAAAAATGTTGTATTATTGCTAGGCGAAAGGTCATATTATACGTTTTTCTTATATGAGTACTCATATGATTAGCAAACATTTATAACAATTAATTTACTAAAATTCGTCGTTGTGCTTCATTTTCATTGACTAAAACATGATTAAGATTTATGATTATGTGTATATCGAAATCATGTTGATTCCTATACGTCAAGTTAGCTTACGCATTTACTTACACGTACAAACAAAAGTAGTTTATAATGTTTATCTCGAGTCCAAATAAATATACCTTCTTTATACCAAAAAGTAGAGATTCGTTTTCACATAGATATTTATTTATGATGGATATTGTTTTATCCTCTAAGATGCTATGTAGATGGACAATGAATACAAAAACAGCCATTGTTGAAAAGGCCATAAATGTTTGGATGTACATAAAATGCGAGCCTAATAAAATCGATGGTTGGAGGTCAATTAAGAACCATAGACCTAATCCATCTCTCGTCTCTCCCTTTATATATACGCACACAACTTATCAAAGTTGTCCCAGCTAACAAAGTTCTCTTGTTCTTAACCATGGTGGTTAATCAGAATATATCCAGCCTTGCATCCGCTATGAACGCCAAGATCATCGGTTCTGGCGAGAAATCGATGGTCCTTGCACACGGTTTTGGAGGCGATCAGTCGATATGGGACAAGATGATACCAGTCTTGTCCGAATCTTTCAAAGTTTTGGTCTTTGACTGGCTTTTCTCTGGAACCGTTAAAGACCAAACTCTTTATGACCCTTCAAAGTATAACTCCTTTGATGCCTTCTCTGACGATCTCATTGCTCTTATGGAGGAGTTGGAGTTTGGCCCCGTCGTGTTCGTAGGCCATTCCATGTCGGGGATGGTCGGTTGTGCTGCTTCTATTAAAAGGCCCGACTTATTTACAAATATTCTTCTTATTGGTGCTTCTCCCAGGTAAAGCTCGCTCTTAATAATCAACCGTACTTCCACTTAATTATAATAAGAAGTGAAAATCAAAGACCTGTGTGTAATCCAGTTATGAGGCTATGTTATCATTTAGGTCTATATATTGGATATATATAGTTAAAAAAGAGGTTAATCATGATGTGAATATATCTGTAAATAAAATGAAGAATTATGATTTGCGCTCGAAAGAGAGGTCTAAAGTGATACCTTTTCATCGATCGTACAATATTCCTTTGTGAATATGTGTTTCACGAGAAAAGACAAAAACGAAGTATGCTTTAAGATAATATATTATATTAGCTGATATTTAATGATTTTTATGTGGATGATATCTATATGACATATGTAATATGTACGTGTAACTGTTACCAAGTGTTGAACATGTGGACATGATCAGCTTTTAGCTTGTTGGATGAATATGACATATGATCATCACATCTTGTCCTACTTCTAACTTCCCTGCAGTCTACGCATATATACATAGATGCATTTATATATGCTAGCTACGGCCTACATGCATATCAATATATATGTCATGTGTATGTGTGCTTTATATATATATATGTACATCTCCTGTCTCACATCGAAAATTAATTATATGAAACCTAATATGATGATATATAACTATCATATGAATCAATCTATTAATTTTACTGTCGATGGTTTTTGAGTTAGAACTTAGAAGTACTAACCTTAATATATCACGATTCACGTGGACCACTAAAAACTAAAAAATCTCTATTTCCTGTATATAGAAAATTATTGAATGGGAATTAATTGTTTGAAGTATCATATTTTGACTGATTACTTTAGATATTTATTATAATTATATGTGAGGAAGTGTAATCAATGCAAAAGTTGATAATGTTTGACTATAAATATACGTCTAATGCAACGTACAAATTAATATATAAAGATGATCAAATTTAGTAACGTTACTAGATTGAAATGCATATAGGTACATAAACTGTGAGGATTACGAAGGAGGGTTTGAGTCAAAAGACATCGACACGATCATCTCAAACATTGAGTCCAACTACGAGGCATGGGCGGTTGCTTTCTCCTCCATCGTGGTCGACTCGAGAGACTCTGTCTCAGTCCAAAGATTCGAAAAGTGCCTTAAGAAGATGAAGCCCGAGACGGCTCTTGCCTTAGCTAAGATAGTGTTTGGCAGCGATGAGAGAGAGCTTTTGGGACAAGTGTCAGTGCCTTGCCACGTCATACAGACAGGAAACGACGTCGTCGTGCCTCTGTCCGTCGCATACTTCATGCAGGAGAAGATTAAAGGGAAAACGACGGTGGAGATCATCGAAGACGCGATCGGGCATTTCCCACAGATGACATCACATCTGGAGCTGCTTGGAGTCATGAGGCGTCTCCTCGGTTTTTAAGGCTCTTAAATATAATTATATAATGAGCTTTGCGTCGGTTGATCAAATATTCTTCTTGTGTATAATATCGTATTACTAGTATAATGAAGTGTGTCCATCAGTATATGTTTGAGTAATATGTAACGTGAAGGATGTGTAATTTTATTGATAGCACAAAGTAATTGCCATTACTAGATCATTTTAAAGAAAATATATGGAGTTTAAGTGAAAGTTTTTTCTTTATCTTTTTGGGTATCAAAGTTAAAGAGATGAAGGTTGTAGGTAATACTTCATCAGTCTTACTAAACTGCGCATCACTTGGTTTAGTTGAGAGTTAAACTGAATGGGTTCCTAATATGACTCTGATGCATTATACACAGTTCTGATTGTGCCTTCGAACCTCCCAGCATGTACTTTATATATTCGCGAAAAGATAACGTCGTCTAGTTAAATAGTTGGGACTAGTAATGCAAGAATCCCATGGTGCAGCTAAACTGAATATACCAAAATTTTATTATAATCAGAAAAATTATTATATATTATATTAATTTAAATTTTGTATAGATAATTTTTTAAATTACTATTTGAAATAGGTTGTTATTAGATAGTTTTTGGTTTTTTCTTTTGATAAAAGAAGTTGTAATAAGATAATAGAATTTTTAAACTGTGTAACTTGTTATATCAATATAACCGAACGAGAAACCAAATGCCAATTCGTGCAATGTCGTTTCATTGTTTGCTATTTAAAAATTGAACATGATTACAAACTAACAATTGACTTTTCTGGACGTTGAATTCATTAATTTTAAATATGTGTAGATGATCGCAAAATAACAAATGGAATAATTAAGGTTATAGAGACAATTGACAGTGGACGTTGTGTTTTAGCCATTTTGGCAACCTTTGTCCACGAACTACGAAATCATTTTGGTCTTCTTGTATAATACCACTTGAAAATCCACAAAAATTGATGCATTCTTAAATGTCTTGGTATTTGCATTCAATCAAATATTATGAAGTGGAACCAATTTGACAAAAACAAAACATTTGACCAAACCAAACTTGACAAATCATCAGTGCAATTACGTCGTTGACTTCCTTTTTCTTTTTTAATAGATTAAGCTCGTGGGTTGGTTTAAACTAAGATAAACATAATGATACTAGTACATTTGACTCTGATACAATAATAGTTATTTTCATAAACTTAAACGAGTATTACTTAGTCTGAAGAGCAAAAACATTATCTGGAAATTAGACCGAATCCCACTTGATATAATTGGCCTGCTATTAAAAACCATTTTGATAAAATATAAGTTAACAAAAATACTTATTTATTGCTTGTTTGAGTTTTACTAGATTATTTTGGTGTAACTTGATGTTAAATAGTAACAATAAATTAGTAGAAACGTCAATGTAATAGGTGGCCTTAGTATTTATGCTGGTGCACTCCCCTTCTTTCCTTCGTTTTGGTGCATATTACGTATATTCTCCTCTTTTCAATTTCTTAATATTCAAACAACAGTAAAATTTTGAGAATTTCGTAAGTATATATATATATATATATTTAGACCAAACATTTTTTTTAAAGATTGACTCATCCATCGTCCAAATTCCGACAAGAAGCAATCAAAACTCAGAACTCTTGGTCTTGGTGGCAGTATATCACATCTCTGACCTCTTTTCCCGCTTTTAACATTCTTATTTTGATCCTGTTGTAGTTTTTTCTAATTGTGTGGAGAGATGTCATCTGCGCCGTCTCCGGGTTCCACTCCGTCAACTCCACCACAACTTCCTCCCGTTCCTTTTCCCGTCACCTTTCCTCCTATACTTCAGCCTCCCGTCGTTCCTCCTATAATTCAGCCTCCCGTCGTTCCTCCTATAACTCCGCCTCCCGTCGTTCCTTCTCCACCTCCGCCTACACCCATTCCTTCTCCACCTTCTCCTCTGCCTCCGGCTCCTACCACTCCTTCACCTCCCTTGACGCCTTCTCCTCTGCCTCCTTCACCTCCCTTGACACCTTCTCCTTTGCCTCCTTCTCCCACCATTCCTTCACCTCCCTTGACGCCTTCTCCTCCGCCTCCATCTCCAACCATTCCTTCATCACCTCCCTTTACGCCTTCATCTCCGCCTCCACCTTCTCCCTTGAGACCTTCTTCTCCTCCGCCTCCGTCTCCCTCTACTCCTTCAACTCCGCCGAGATCTTTTCCATCTCCGCCGCCTCCCTCAACAACACCTACTCCGCCTCAGTCGGGCACTCTCAACCCTCCACTTCCAGCAAATCCCTCTGGCGGGGGTTCTTCACCGCCGCCTTCTTCCCCTTCCGTTGGATTATCATCGGGACTGGTGGTTGGCATCGCCATCGGAGGAGTTGCTATGCTTGTTGTGGTATTGGCTTTGATTTTTTTCATTTTTAAGAAGAAACGACGAAGAGACGAAGAAACACCTCCTGCGCACTTAGGTAAAAAACAAAGACCTAAACTACATTAATTAAATCAATAAATCAAATATTGAACTAATAATATTGTTCCTCATTTTCTACGATTTATCTACATTTTCTTTGCATTTATATTTGATTTTCCAATATGTGGGAAAATTAAGTATATTAATATTCATTTTGAGAAATTAAGTTATAATACATTTTGTTTTAACATCTTTAAACTTGTATATGGTGGATACATAGAGAAACCGTTTTTTACGGATTTGATACTCTTGTGTTTGTCAGCTGGAGGCCCTTACCGTGGACATCAGCATCAAAATGCATCATTTCCACCACCGATGCCACCCTCTGCACCACCACGTCGGCCACACTTCATGAGCAGCAGTAGCAGCGGCGGCTACGACTCAAACTACTCGGATCAATCAGTTCTTCCTCCACAATCTCCAGGGCTTCCATTAGGCATCTATCAAGGCACTTTTAACTATGAGGAGCTGTCTAGAGCCACCAATGGCTTCTCTGAGGCCAATTTGTTAGGGCAAGGCGGTTTCGGATACGTGTTCAAAGGTATGTTGCGTAATGGGAAAGAAGTTGCTGTGAAACAGTTGAAAGAAGGGAGTGCTCAGGGAGAGAGAGAGTTTCAGGCAGAGGTTGGGATCATTAGCCGAGTTCACCACAGACATTTGGTTGCTCTTGTCGGTTATTGCATTGCGGATGCTCAAAGATTGCTTGTCTATGAGTTTGTTCCCAACAACACTCTCGAGTTTCACCTCCATGGTTAGAAAAAAAAAACTAAACTCTTCTACGTACGGTTTACTGCATGCTTTACTGTTTTCAATTAGTGATTTTTTTTTTTTGGGAATTGAATTTGTGATAGGGAAGGGACGGCCTCCAATGGAATGGAGTTCAAGATTGAAGATTGCTATTGGTTCTGCCAAAGGATTATCATATCTTCATGAAAATTGTAAGTCTAAGATATGAACAATATGTATAGCTTTTAAAAAAATACAAGCCATGTTTGTTTATTCACCACACATGTATGTATATGTATTTGCAGGCAATCCTAAAATCATCCACCGTGATATCAAGGCCTCAAACATATTGATTGATTTCAAATTTGAAGCAAAGGTATATATTGTTTATCTTGTTTTTTTTTTGTTCTCCTTTTTAATATTTCCATGCATGATGGCATAATATGTAACTTCGTATGATATTTTGGTGAAAGCATATTTGTATTTTCTGTGTCTCTCTTCTATCTTGTAGGTTGCTGATTTTGGTCTTGCCAAGATTGCTTCTGATACAAACACTCATGTATCTACACGTGTGATGGGAACCTTTGGGTAAATATAATCTCGAAGCTACTAAATACGTACATTTACGTAGTTTGTGTGAATGTTTACATATTTTGAACCTTTTGGTTGTGGATATTAGGTATTTGGCTCCAGAATATGCTTCAAGCGGAAAGCTCACAGAAAAATCTGACGTCTTCTCATTTGGTGTTGTGCTGTTGGAGCTAATAACCGGTCGTCGTCCTATTGATGCAAACAATGTCCATGCAGATAATAGCTTGGTTGATTGGGTAATTAATATCACTACAAATAATCTTAACCTTCACATTAAGTTTTACAATATCTATGTGTGTGGATAATTGGAACAGGCACGACCTTTGCTTAACCAAGTATCCGAGGTAGGCAACTTTGAGGCTGTGGTTGATACAAAGCTGAATAATGAGTATGACAGAGAAGAGATGGCTCGCATGGTTGCTTGTGCCGCAGCTTGTGTCCGCTCTACAGCTCGCCGTAGACCTCGCATGGACCAGGTAACTTATTAATCATTTTTTATTTTTTAATTAGGGGGTAGACATTTGGTTTTCCAGTTTTCAAATATTTATATTGAGCTATACGCCTAGAATTAAAAGATTTGTTTGTGGCTTTGAACATAAAAACTATAAAAATATATCTATACCTTATTTTAATAATTATTATTTATAGATGCTGTATATATAATTATATTTGTTTATAACATGAATTTAAATTAATTTCAGTTCTGTCTTTTGATGTATCTAAGCAACACCACTTGATTAAAAACTGACTTGAACGACGACCAATGTGCCAACATGTTTTAGCTACATTTTTTTTCGTTTTATAAAATATATATTGGTCTTTGACAAAAAAAATAAAAATAAAATATATATTGGTCATTTAAAATGTTTATAGTGCTAATCGAATGAGTGATTGGTGTACAAAAAAACGAGCAGGTTGCACGTGTGCTGGAAGGAAACATATCACCGTCAGACCTGAACCAAGGGATCACACCGGGTAACAGCAATGTGTACGGTTCATCCGGAGGACGCACAGATTATGACTCGAGCCAAGACAATGAAGGCGTGAACAAGTTTAGGAAAATGGGACTTGAGACTCAAGATTTGTATAGTAATCCAATCAGTGAATATGATTTGTACCCATCCTGGTCGAGCACCGAGATTCAGACCACACGGGAAATGGAGATGGGCAATGCTAAAAGACCCGGTCAAGGTTATGGTTAGTGAGGCAAGAAATTACAAAGTTTTTTTTTTCTTTTTTAATTCTTTGTTTAATTATAAAGATTTGGGTAGATGTCTTAAGATTAACTCTAACTGAAATGCGATTTTATAATGATTTTCTATTTTTTTTTCTTTGTTTTCTTTCCCTAGAAGTTAATTGTAATAATAATAGTCAGATTGAGGTTGAGGTTTGAAGTTGAAATGTTATATTTGGGAATTGCACTCAAAATTAGGTGATTGTTTTTGAAGAACTTAATTATATTGTGGGCTTCTGCTTAGGGCTCGAAATCTATAAGGGATCTTATGTGTTATTTCCATATTGTATAGATGTTTTAGTGCAATATATGTAAAGTACTTAGGGTTTGCTAATATGAGTGTATATAAGGGCTTTGCCCGTGAATGAATAAGAGCAAGAAACCTTTTATACGAATCTAGTTTCTTCTCATGGTATCAAAGCAAAACCTTAATTTTTAAGGTCATACGATCCTCGTTTTACTCTGTTTTTCCCTGTTTCTCTCGTTCTTCTTCTTTGTTTGACCTTAGTATTATCGATCTATTCTTCTCGATATACTCTCTAGTTTAACATCACGATGAGCGGAGAAGATGTGTCTTCTGTTACTAAGGAACGACCGTCATGATCTGAGCCGACACAGCGACGGATAGATCCGTATGATCTCTCTTCGGGAGATAATCCAGGCTCAATTATCTCTCAACCACAGTTGAGAGGTACAAACTATGATGAGTGGGCACTGAACATACGACTTGCATTGAGGGCAAGGAAGAAGTTTGGTTTTGCGGATAGATCGATCCCTAAACCGGCTGATGATTCGGATGATATTGAAGATTGGTGGGCGAATAATGCCATGGTAGTCTCGTGGATAAAACTAACGGTGGCTCCAAATCTTAGCAGTTCTCTTTCTCATCATGAGGTAGCCTATGATTTATGGACGCATATACAAAAGTGTTTTTCGGTGAAGAATGGGCAACAAGTTCAACGACTCAAAATTGAACTTGCGAATTGTCTCCAAAAAGGAACGGCGGTGGAGGCTTATTATGGGAAACTCACGAAGCTCTGGACGAGTCTTGCTGATTTTCAAAGAGCTAAAACAATGGAAGAAATTGCCAAGGAAAGGGAAGAAGATAGGCTTCATCAGTTTTTAATGGGACTCGATGAGAATGTCTTTGGTGCGGTGAAGTCCTCATTGCTTTCCCGTGATCCTTTGCCATCTTTAGATGAAGCATATCAGGTGGTTACTCAAGATGAGGAATTAAAGAAGGCAAGTCGATGTATGGAAGAACGACATGATGGAGTCAGTTTTTCTGTCCAAACGTCATCTCGTCCCAGAACTCAACTGTCTATATGTGATCCTTCTGCAGTGTGTACAAGCTGTGGTAGGACTGGTCATTTGGCTGAGAATTGCTTTCGCAAGATTGGCTATCCCTGGTGGTGGGGCGATCGGCCTCGCTCAAAGGTTCCTACTCCTCAACCACAAATGGCACCTGGTGGGACGAATGCAGACCGTCGCGGTGTGTCCTTTGGTTCTAACTCCTCCAAATGGCAAGACCCGGCTCATGCAAATCAGGTTGTGACAATGCCACCGGTGTTTCATGCTAATTCTGCTATTACTGAAGCTGATCGGGTTGGAGTTAGTGGCTTGACCGATCAACAATGGGAATCTTTGAAGAAAATGTTGAACGATCGAGACTCCAGAAAGTGTGATCGTCTCTCGGGTAAGCTTTTTATCGAATAATGGGTTATTGATACAGGTGCTTCGAACCATATGACAGGGAGCATTGAGTTTCTAGTTGATATTTGCGATATGGCTCCAGTTTTCATTAAACTTCATGATGGACGTTTTACTACGGCAAATAAACATGGGAAAGTATCTCTTGGATCACACCTTCAACTATCTAGAGTGTTCTTTGTTGATGGATTACAGTGTCAACTTATTTCTGTTTCTCAGTTAACTAGAGATAGAGGTTGCATCTTCCAGATATCTGACAGACTTTGTGTTGTCCAGGACCGCATCACACGGATGGTGATTGGAGCAGGTGAGCAGTTAAATGGTCTCTATTTTTTCAGAGGTGTGGAGGCCGCAGCGATGACACAGACCTTGGATTTGCAACCTTTGGACATGTGGCATCGTCGTTTGGGTCATCCCTCCTCTAAAGCTATGGAGATGTTAAAATTTTCTGAAAGTCCTAGTAGTGGTGTTTTTGATTTCAAGTCTTGTGCTGTTTGTATTCGTGCTAAACAAACATGTGATCCTTTCCCTTTAAGCATTAATAAGACTACTATGGTTTTTGAATTGGTGCATTGCGATTTATGGGGTCCATATCAGACTATGGCTATTTGCGGTTCTAGATTCTTCCTTACAATTGTTGATGACTTCTCTCGCGCTGTGTGGATTTATTTTTTACCGTCAAAATCTCTTGCAACATCTACATTTCGTGATTTCACATCTCTTACTGAACGCCAATTTGATAAAAAGATTAAGACAATTCGAAGCGACAATGGGGCTGAATTTTTGAGTCTTGGTGGTTTCTTTCGGGAGAAAGGCATTATTCACGAGACCTCTTGTGTTGGAACACCCCAACAGAATGGACGCGTGGAGCGCAAGCATCGACATATACTCAATGTTGCACGGGCTTTGCGTTTCCAAGCTAATCTCCCAGTTGATTTTTGGAGTTTTTATGCTCTTACTGATGGATATTTGATAAACCGCACACCAACTGCGGTCATTGATGAGAAGACCCCATTCGAAGTACTATATGGAAGATCGCCACCGATGGCTCATTTACGGGTTTTTGGCTGTCTCTACTACGTTCTTGATCAACGTCAGGACGGTGATAAGTTTGCTTCTCGGAGCAACAAATCGATCTTTCTTGGTTATCCTTTTGGGAAAAAGGGTTGGAAGGTTTATAATCTTGATACTGGTGTAATATCGGTCTCTCGTGATGTCATCTTTATGGAAACTGAGTACCCATCTATTGTTAAATCTCCACCTACGTCGCCGCCCATGTTATCGCCCAGCTCCTCTGTTTTGATACCTCCTGATGAGGACTGTTTTGATGAGTTTTCCCCGTTGTTGCCAGACATACGCTCCTCCTACCCTTCTTCTTCAGATTTAGTGGTCACTGAACCGGTTATAGAACCGGAGAATTTGAGTTGTCCTGCTCCATCTCCTCCTACAGCTGACCCTACTCTCCTACTGTTACCTGTTCCTCCTGGTTCTCCGTCCTCTCCGCAGTCCTCCACTTTATCCACTCCTCTTTTCCCTGATGAAAACACAGAGATTCTGGAATCGGCTCCGGTTGAGGAAGAGAGTCCTATGGGGAAAGGTTGTCGCAAGAAATCTGTTCCTGCAAAATGACAAGATTATGTCATCAATACGGTCACTGCCGCTTCTGATGGCGATTTTACTGATTCTACTTGGTATCCGATTGATTCATATGTGGATTGTTCTCAGTTTTCGGAACACCATCGAGCTTTTCTCGCCACCATTACAGCTGGAGTAATTCCAAAGACATATACAGAGGCATTTCTTGATGAGAATTGGAGGAATGCAGCTCGTGTGGAGATCGATGCTTTGGAGGAGAGTGGTACTTGGATTGTTGAGAGTTTGCCTCCCGGAAAGAAGGCTTTGGGTTGTAAGTGGGTCTTCACTTTGAAATATCGGGCGGATGGGACACTTGAGAGATATAAGGCTCGTTTGGTTGTTCTTGGCAATAATCAAACAGAGGGTTTGGATTATAAAGAGACATTTGCACCAGTGTGCAAGATGACTACGGTTCGATCTTTTGAGGTTGCTGTTTCTCGGGATTGGGAGGTTCATCAGATGGATGTCCATAATGCTTTTTTCACGGTGATTTAGACGAAGAGGTGTACATACAGTTTCCTCCGGGATTTCGTACTAATGATACCACACAAGTGTGACGTTTACACAAATCGCTCTATGGTCTTCGTCAGGATCCGCGGTGTTAGTTTGTTAAGCTCTCTAGTGCCTTGAAGGAGTATGGTTTTAAACAATGTGTGAAGGATTATTCTCTCTTTACCTTTGATGATGCGGATATACGGCTACATGTTCTTGTTTATGTTGATGACCTTATTGTTAGTGGTAGTTCTCGACAAATCATTGAGGGATTCAAGACTTATTTGAGTTCATGTTTTCGGATGAAGGATCTTGGTATAACTAAGTATTTTTTAGGGATTGAAGTAGCTCGCAATTTTACGGGTATGTATTTGTGCCAACGCAAGTATACCCTTGACATTATCTCAGATACGGGTTTACTGGGTGCTAAGCCTGTTTCTCATCCTCTAGAACAAGATCATGATTTGGCATCGGTTGGTGGTGAGTCACTTTCGGACCCGTTTCGCTATCGCCGGCTGGTGGGGAGGCTTATTTACCTTAGTGTTACTCGACCAGATATTTCCTATGCCATTCATCTTCTTTCCCAATTTATGCATGCTCCAAAGGAAGCTCATTGGGAAGCGGCCTTACGTGTGGTTCGATATCTCAAGAATAGTCCTGGTCGAGGTATATTTTTGAGTGCTAATTCTGATTTGCATATTTCTGCTTGGTGCGATGCTGATTATGCTGGTTGTCCTCTTACTCGTCGATCACTTACGGCTTGGGTTATTCTACTTGGGGGTTCTCCTGTTTCTTGGCGGACACGGAAACAAGAGGTTGTCTCTCGTTCCTCGGCTGAAGCTGAATATCGGGCAATGGCTGAAACGGTTTGTGAATTACTTTGGTTGCGTGAGCTGCTTACTGCCCTTGGTGTTGATTGCACATATCCGATTCCGTTGCATTGTGATAATCATTCTGCGATCTATATTAGTCAGAATCCGGTTTTGCATGAACAGACCAAACACATTGAGACTGATTGTCATTTCATACGGGATGAAATTGCTCGTGGGGTAATTGCTCCGCAATATGTTTCTACTCGTGAACAACTTGCTAATATACTTACTAAGGCTCTTGGACGAAAAGAGTTTGATGGATCCAATAGCAAGTTGGGTATTTGTGACCTGCATACTCCAATTTGAGGGGGGGGGGGGGGGGGGTATTAAAGGATCTTATGTGTTATTTCCATATTGTATAGATGTCTTAGTGCAATATATGTAAAGTACTTAGGGTTTGCTAATATGAGTGTATATAAGGGCTTTGCCCGTGAATGAATAAGAGCAAGAAACCTTTTATACGAATCTAGTTTCTTCTCAAAATCGTCATCAACTTGGAAATTATGTATCTTAGTTCAGAACTATCTTGATAATTGTAGGATTCCACAAACAAGATCCTTGATTGGAATATGATTTGTTAACCCACCAAGAAATAAAAACAAATCCATAAGCAAACCCTCTTCACATGCATATTAGAGTGTTTATTGTTGACTCCAAATGAAAACATAGTTAATGAAATAGAGGGTTTTATACCACAACCCAACATCCCTTGAAATCAAAATAATCTTACATACTCACTCGGATTTGTAAACTCCAAGTTAAAGGTCCACACGAAATTAAAAAAAAAAAACATTAGTTTATAGAGAAATAATTAAGAGTCCAAATATGGGGTAATTAATGTAACTAACCGTTTATAATATGATCGAAATTTGTTTGAATTTTTTAGTACTAAATTTTTAATTTTGCATAATAATTTTTTTACACGTGCAATTTTTTTTTTTTTTTTTTCATTTTTGCCTAAACTACAGAAAATATATGAGTTTGAATTATTATTACACAAAACTCTAATAGTATTATACAAAACTCCTCTAATAGTAGTAATCACTATTGGGCCTGTTAGTATTGGGTCGAACGACATATTTCCAAACTAGTGAACTCTTCAACCGAAATAGAGTATTTGAGTTCGAACTTTCTCAGAAGTGTTGTGTTATTTTCGCCTCTTATCTCTCACTGTTTCAGGTTTGGACCCTCTTGATCTCAGGTCCATCACCCTTCACTCTTATTCTCTGTTTTCCCATCTCCTCTTGTTTCTCTGTTTTGGTTTCTTTGTTCTAAGTGCAAAGCAACAATAAACGTTTGGAAACTAAGGAGAGATAAGAGAAGTTTGAAAGACTACATTGCTAACATTGATCACTAATTCACTATGATACATTTACAAAACATTACACTTACACACACATACATATAATGGTTGCTTATGGTATCTCTGTGTGAGTTTCTGCAAGACCAAAGTACATTTTGATCTCTTAGCAAATAAACCCCAATTCCTGCAAACGGGTAACCTTTAAGGTGATTGATTATATTGTTTCCATAAAGGGGTTCGTTTGCAAGCTTAAGACAATAAAGGTGTTCGTTTGCAAAATTATATTGTTTCCTTTAAGGTGTTCGTTTGCAAGCTTAGTTTCAGAGAAAATTGTTTTCTTTGGAGTCGCTTTTCAAAGGAACTTGCTTGCACTGTGGTGCATGTTGTACGAAAACTCTCAACCAGAAGGACTAACATATACATGTCTAGTCACATATTGTTGTAAGATTTTTATGTTGCCTTCCATATTATAGATACAAGCTGTCATGGTTTGTACTGTGGTTCTGTTGCAGGAAAAACACAGTAACGTTATTTGTAGACACGCAAAATGATGAAAAGGCTTTAAACTTTCCTCTTTTGTTTATATTACTTGCAAATGATATCTAAGAAGAGGAAACTTAGGCTACACATTGGTTTAGCGATCATCGGTTGTTCACTTTGGGGAGCTGTAGGAGTTCTAACAGTACTAGAGAACAAGCCCAAGTTCTGATGGCTTCAGTGCACTCCTCAAACGGTAATTATAGAGATAGTAGTGCCTCAGTCCATTTCCTGGATTAAACCTACACGCTTTCAAGAAACTCGTATTATTCATCGCCTCGGACGCGTAGAACATATCACAACCTTTTCGCTTAGCGATGATCAGTACATCATTCATCAACTGGGGAAACGAGGTCACTGTCGCTACATTGTAGTAAGAATAAGCATACTTCAATTTTGCGGGCGTTTGGTCACGGGTGAGAGTTGCAGGGAAAGTGTAGAAGCTGCAGAAGTCAGTGACGTCATGAGTTTCAGGGCTTACAACTAAGTAACTGTAGATGACGTTTTCCCGTGGGAGAAACCAGTGCTTGACATCGTCTTCATCAAAGTCAGCCGCAAGTTCAAACTGGCAGAGGTAGTTCCTGAGCAACTCTGTAACAGCTGGGACATCACGTCGTTCCATTTGCCTAAACCCAGGAGTGATGGGTGCATCTGGTAACTTGTACAATTTGATGGTCATGCTCAATGTCATTCTTTCACTAAACCTTACTGACACATCCTGTGACCTCTGCGGGTTCAACATTCTGACCCAGTATCGGCAGCTGGCCACTGGTTTAGAAAGTACATCAACACGTGAGGTATAAACACCTTTCCATATATTCTGCAAGCGAACCCTTCTAGTCACCTCCCTGATCATGACAGGAGCAAGTCCCTTAAACCTCAGCTTCTTGTGAACACACAAGAAAATGGCCTTTGCCATTTTAATAACCTCGTCACGCACCCTGATTCTCATTGGCACACCACCGATGAAAGCAACGAGTTTCTTCGAGGTCTTGACACGGACTCCAATATGCCAGCTCTGGTAATAACCAGGTGGACACATTGCCCACCTCAGAAACTCTCTGGGGTAATCAGCCACTATCGCAGAATCAGAATAGTGTGCTTTCAAAAAGTTGTACACCTCTGAACACCCATCATCAGAGCTCAAATCGCATATGGTCCATTCGAATTGACCAGGAAGGTTATACGGCTCTTGCCTGACCTTAGCTACCAAAGTTGCCGGCTCTATTGGACCTTCAGGCAAACTAGTATTATTCTTAAGCTGCGCAACAGGTTGAGTCTCCCAGAACTTACGGGTCTTTGTATGCGGTTTTAGTAACATTCCAACTATGGTTTTCACTGCAGTATCGTCCTTGGGTAATGGAACTTGTGAGTTCTTGGCATCAGCACCTCCTAGTTCGTCATTCACAGGATTCGGTTTTGGATCTGACATTGTGATTGTTTCGTCTGCAACAATAGAAAGTTTGATTGCTCAAATCAATAAATACGCAGCGTTATTAAGCATAAAAAAAGCTATCTCAAAATCTCTATCCGATTTTGCAAAATCGAGTATCGGATCTACAGATCGAGTTAGATATCTCCATATAAAATGAAACGGGACAAAGATCCCTACAGATACAAAGCCATGAATCGAAACAAGAACAAAAACCTAGAAATCTGAGTCCAGCGGATAGTATCATCAAGAGTGACAAATTTTGCTTACCAAAAGCTTCGGGTTGAAGTGCGAGAGTAAGAATCGGAAGTAGGTCGCCGGAAAATAGTTGAGCTACTATCGGAGGATACTGAGAGAAAACGTAACTTCTGGAGAAAAAGAGAGAGAGAGAGTGGCGAGTCCTGAAGATGATGAGGACAACGCAGAAATGTTTAGACGATTTTGACCTTGAGATTCTTTCAAGACTCACCGTCAGATTGAGGCGAGTCTACGTGTCATCATCCTGCCTGTTCAAACATTTGCCGCCATAATTCCCTCCTCAAAAACCAAAATTTTTAAACCCGAATCGGATTGCGAACCAGAGTACCTTTTCAAACATTTGAACCGAATCGACAATTAATTAGCAATTTATATCATTATATATTTTATAAATATATATATATATATATATATATATATATATTAAAAATCCTTTAAATTTTGTTGTCAGACAATAATCATGAAGTGACTAGTAAACATTTTAAACCATTAACACTACAATATCTACATTAACAGATTTGGTTGATTGGGTAATTAATATCACTACAAACAATCTTAACCTACGTTAAGTTTTACAATATCTATGAGTGTGGATAATTGGAACAGGCACGACCTTTGCTTAACCAAGTATCCAAGGTAGGCAACTTTGAGGCAGTGGTTGATACGAAGCTGAATAATGAGTATGACAGAGAAGAAATGGCTCGCATGGTTGCTTGTCCAACAGCTTGTGTCCGCTCTACAGCTCGCCGTAGACCTCGCATGGACCAGGTAACTTATTAATCATTTGTTTTTAAAATTAAGGGTTGACATTTGGTTTTCCTGTTTTCAATTATGACTCGAGCCAACACAATGTAAGGCATGGAACAAGTTTAGGAAAGTGGGACTAATTGAGACTCAACATTTGTATAGTAATCGAATCAGTGAATATGATTTGTACACATCCTGGTGGAGCACCGAGATTCAGACCACACGGGAAATGGAGATGGGCAATGCTAAAAGACCCGGTCAAGGTTATGGTAGTGAGGCAAGAAATTACAGGGTTTTTTTGTACGAAAACTCTCAACAGGAAGGACTAACATATACATGTCGTAGTCACATATTGTTGTAAGATTTAATATTTCGCTGCATCTTATATAGATACAAGCTGTGGTCATGGTTTGTACTGTGGTTCTGTTGCAGGAAAAACACAGTAACGTTATTTGTAGACACGCAAATGATATCTAGGAAGAGGAAACTTAGGCTACACATTGGTTTAATGATCATAGGTTGTTCACATTCGGGAGCTGTAGGAGTTTTATCAGTACTAGAAAACAAGCCCAAGTTCTGATGGCTTCAGTGCACTTCTCAAACGGTAATTATAGAGATAGTAGTGCTTCAGTCCCTTTCCTCGAAAAAACCTCAACGTTTTCGTGAAACTCGTATTCTGCATCGCATCCGACGCGTAGAACACATCACAACCTTTTTGCTTAGAGACGATTAGTGCATCATTCATCAGCTGCGGAAACGAGGTCACTGTTGCTACATTGTAGTAAGAATAAGCATATCTCACTGTGTCGTACTTCCGGTTATCAGGGACAGGTACAGGGTAAGTGTAGAAGCTGCAGAAGTCAGTGACGTCATGAGTTTCAGGGCTTACTACTAAGTAACTGTAGACGACATTTTCCTGTGTGAGAAGCCAGTGCTTGACATCGTTTTCATCAAAGTCAGCCGCAACTCCAAACTGGCAGAGGTAGTTCCTGAGCAACTCTGTAACAGCTGGGACATCACGTCGTTCCATTTTCCTAAATCCAGGAGTGATGGGTGCATCTGGTAAGTTGTAAAATTTGTTGGCCATGCTCATTGTCATTCTTGTTTGCCCAACCTCGAGTAGCTTCTTCGGGTTCAACAGTCTGACCCAGTATAGGCAGCTGGTCACTCGTTTAGTAAGTATATCACGTGAGGTATAAGCAGCTTGCCATACATTCTGCAAGCGAACCCTTCTAGTCACCTCCTTGATCATGACAGGAGCAAGTCCCTTACACATGAGCTTCTTGTGAACACACAAGAAAATGATCTTTGCCATTTTAATAACCTCATCATGCACCCTGATTCTTATTGGCAGGCCACCGATGAAAGCAACAAGTTTCTTCGAGGTCTTGACACGGACTCCAACATGCCAGCTCTGGTAATAACCAGGTGGACACAATGCCCACCTCAGATACTCTCTGGAGTAATCAGCCGGGTGCACATATTTAATATAGTTTTCTTTCAAAAAGTTGTACACCTCTGTACAGATATCATCAGAGTTCAAATCACATGTGGTCCATTGGAATTGACCAGGAAGGTTATACGGCTCTTGCTTGACCTTAGATACCAAAGTTGCGGGCTCTATTGGACCTTCAGGCAAACTAGCGCCCCTGACATCATCATTAAGCTGCACAACAGGTTGACTCTCCCAGAACTTATGGGTCTTTGTATACGGCTGTAGTACCAATCCAACTACGGTTGGAACTGCAATATCGTCCTTGGGTAATGGAATTTGTGACTTTTAGTTCGTCATTCACAGGATTCGGTTTTGGATCTGACATTGTGATTGTTTCGTCTGGAACAATAAAGTTTGATTGCTCAAATCAATGAATACACAACGTTATTAAGCTAGCAAGCAAACACGCACATGAATAAAAAAATTGAAAACGCTATATAGTATGAAGCACGAAATTAGTAACCCTAGCTATCCCCAAAATCTCTAGCAACAGCCATGAATCAAAAATTGAAAACGCTATATAGTATGAAGCACAAAATTAGTAACCCTAGCGATTCCCAAAATCTCAAGCAACAAATGTTTTCCGATTTCGCAAAATCGAGTATCGTATCTACAGATCGAGTTGTAAGAAATGGATCGAATAGCGTTGCAAAAACTGGGAAAAACTCTCTCTGCAATTAAACTGAAACAAAGCTTGGTTCTTATAAGAACCTTACAACTGAGAAACCAAAATAAACGCAACTAAAAAGACTAGAGCTCGTGTCCTACAAATCAAGACTACGACTTATTCAAATTGAAACTTTCAAACTCAACACAACAACCTTAAAGACACGTTTTATTCTTCAATTCTTCCCCTAAACTGGAACCTCTCCTTCCAGTTTACTCTTCCTCACAGCACACTCCCATTCTTCTTCTCAATTTCTCGAACACTTCAAGTCTAACAGCCTTAGTCATGATATCAGAAATCTGTTCTTGAGTTGAGCAGTAATCCATCCTGATGACTCTGTCGTTTACCAATTCACGTAAGAAGTGAAACCTTACATGAATGTGTTTGCTCCTGCCGTGTAACACCGGGTTCTTGGACAATTTGATGGTTGAACTATTATCACAGAACATAACGGTACCTTCTCCTTGATCAGACCCAATTTCCTCAAGAATGTTCCTCAGCCACACTGCCTGACATGCTCCATAGGCTGCTGCAACAAACTCTGCCTCAGTGGTGGATAGAGTCACTATAGGCTGCTTCTTTGATGCCCATGAGACAGCTCCTCCTCCAAGCATAAAGACATACCCTGAAGTGCTTTTCCGATCATCAACATCTCCTGCATAGTCACTGTCAACAAAACCAACAAGTTCTTGCCCTTCTCCTCTCTTGTACCGTATACCATGTTGCTTAGTTCCTTGTACATATCTCAGTATCCTCTTTGCCGCCAGCATATGTTGCTCATTGGGTGTCTCCATGTAGCGACTAACCAGATTTACAGAAAAAATTAAGTCTGGTCTAGTTGCAGTTAAGTACCTTAGACTCCCCACAAGTTGTTTGAATGTCGTGGGATCAACAGCTTCTCCACCTCCCTCTTTTGACAGCTTACTTCCTGGTACAATCGGATTCCAACTCTCCATTCCATATTTCACCAACAGTTCTTCAGCATATTTCTGTTGACTGATGAAGATACCTCTTTCATCTTGAACAACTTCTACACCCAGAAAATACTTCATCTTTCCCAGATCAGTCATGGAGAACTCTCTCATCATTGATTTCTTGAACTCCTCCAGCATTGTAGTTGAATTTCCTGTGTAGATCAGATCATCCACATACAAGCTTACTATTAAGATGTTACCTCCTTCTTTCTTCACAAAGAGCGTGTGCTCACAGTAGGCTTTCTCAAACTTCTCCTTCAAAAAGTAGCCCTCAATCCGACTGTACCAGGCTCTTGGTGCCTGTTTGAGTCCTTACAATGCCTTCCTTAGCTTGTATACTTTGCTTGATTCATCTTCAACGACAAAACTCTTTGGCTGTTCTACATAAACCTCTTCATCTAATTCTCCATGTAGGAACGCACTTTTCACATCAAGCTGAAACACTTTCCAATTTTTATCTGCAGCCATCACAAGGATCGATCTGATTGTGTCCCATTGAGCAACTGGAGCGAAGACCTCATGAAAATCAACTCCATACTTCTGATGATACCCTTTAGCCACCAATCTTGCCTTGAACTTTTCTATCTCTCCTTTCTCATTGAACTTTGTTTTATACACCCATTTAACCTCGATCACTTTTGCTCCATGAGGTAGATCCATCAGCTCCCAAGTGTTGTTTTCTTTAATGGCTTTAATTTCAGCTTCCATGGCCTTTCTCCATACTTCTTGCTGCACTGCATCCTCAAAACGATATGGATCATCAGTTGCAACGAACATGGCCAGGAAGTTATCTTCTTCTTCTGAAATCACAAACCCTGCATTCCCTGTGACGTAATCTTTCATCCACACAGGTGCTTGGCGGTTTCGTTTCGTTCCAGGAGCTATAGGCGTTTGATCAGTACCAGTTTGTTGAGTCTCCACTTCACCACCCTCTTCTTCTTCGTTGTTTTCTGGTGAACGTGGTGGCTCAGCTACTTCATTCTCATTCGCAGCTCCCACTGTTTCTTCACCCTCTATTTCCGTTATCACCTCGTTCCATGTCAACTCGTTACCATGTATCTCATCATCCCAACTCCAACCTCTGGTTTCATCAAAATGAACATCTCTACTAATCACTATTTTCTTCGTCGCAGGATTGTAAAGACGATACGCCTTTGATTCCTTGCTCAAACCAAACATCACACATTTGACACTCTTCTCATCGAGTTTGATTCTTCGTTCGTACGGCACCAAAGCATAAGCAACACACCCAAAAATCTTTAGATGCCCCACTGATGGTTTGTGCTGACTCCACATCTCCTCAGGTGTGATGTCACCTAATGCTGCTGATGGACATCGATTCAAGATGTAAACCGCATATTGAACCGCTTCTGCCCAAAATCTCCTTGGCACCGACTTCTCCAGCAGCATACACCTTGTCATATTCATGATACTCCTGTTTTTCCTCTCTGCTACCCCATTTTGCTGTGGTGTGTAAGCAGCAGTAAGTTGGCGTTTGATCCCACTCTCCCTACAGTAATCCTCAAACGTCTTTGAGTTGAATTCTCCACCTCTGTCTGTTCTCAAACACACCAAAGGCTGTCCCAACTCCCTTTCTGCACTAGCTTTAAATTCCTTGAAGGACTGCAGAGCTTCTGATTTTTCTGTCAAGAGAAATGTCCAACATTTTCTGCTATAATCATCAATAAAATTGATAATATACCTCTTTCCACTCTCTGACACTGGTGAGATAGGACCACATATGTCGCTGTGAACAAGCTGCAGTGCTCTTGTTGCTCTCCAATCACTCTTCTTTGGGATGTTGTCGCGATTCTGCTTCCCCTTTAGACAGACATCACAGGTGGATTCAGCTTCTTCAAGGCTAGCGACTGATAGTCCATTCACCATCTCCTTCTCTGCTAGAGTTTTTAGACCTCTGTAGTTAAGATGACCAAATCTTTTGTGCCACAGTTGCTCTGTTTTCTCCATCACCTGAAAACACTTGTGTTCTTCCACCTCTCTACCCATTCTTACTGTAGCATGAACAACAAACATCCTGTTTTTGGTCATAGTCGAGTACATCACCATAGTTCTCTGCTCCTTGTGCCAGATCTCACATACGTTGTCTTCAAAGATCACTCTAAGCCCTTTCTGCTGCAGCTGTCCCAAGCTAAGGAGGTTGTTTTTTAGACCAGGCACATAGTAGACTGAGGTAATTACTCTGACTGTGCCATTTATCTCCAATCGCAGGCTTCCCTTTCCTTCTACTATCATCCTTCTATCATCTCCAAGTTTGACGTTCTGTCTAAAGGCACCATCGAACTCACTGAACCACTCCTTGGTTCCACACATATGGTTACTGCACCCAGAATCCAGGAACTATATCTGCTCCTGATCCTCCA
Organism: Camelina sativa; assembly: GCF_030686135.1. NCBI lineage: Eukaryota > Viridiplantae > Streptophyta > Magnoliopsida > Brassicales > Brassicaceae > Camelina > Camelina sativa. The sequence goes on along the minus strand of NC_141880.1, from coordinate 12,180,817 downwards.
TGTCGACATAAGACATTAGCACCATGTCTTCTTCCAACTCTGCATAGTTAGCTTCTTTGTCCCACTCTGGACATTCTGACTTATAGTGTCCCTTCTTGTGACATTTGTAACACTCTACCATCTCCCTTGAAGCGCCTCCACGCCCTCTGCCTTGGTACATACCACGACCTCGACCTCGGTTTGATGGTCCGCTTCTACCTCTGCCATAGCTTGGCCTCCATTGAGCTTCCACCTTAAGCGCATGCTCTTCTCCTCTAAGCCTGCTTAAGTTTTGCTCATGCACCATCAAAGAACTTTGCAGTCCATCCACCGTCATCATCTTGATGTCATTAGACTCTTCTATTGCACACACGACGTACGTGAACTTCTCCACCAGAGTGCGTAGGATCTTCTCCACCACCTTCGGATCTGGCATGTCTTCTCCCAAATTCCTCATGTTGTTGGCAACCTCCATCACTCTTGAGAAATAGCCATTGATGGTCTCACCATTCTTCATCTCGAGGATCTCAAACTCTCTGCGCAACCTCTGCAATTGTGCGCTTTGAACCCTGTCATTACCTTGAAACTTCCTCTTCATCGACTCCCACAGATCCTTGGATGTCTCCTTCTTTAGAATCGTCTTGAGGATCGTTTTGTCGATGGATGCAAACAGGTAGTTTTTCACCTTATGATCTGTGACAGTCTTCTCCGCCAACTCTGTTCTTTGTGGTCCGGTGAGAATCACATTCCTCTCCTGCCGTGGAATTCCAGTCTCAATGAGATCCCACCACTCTTTGGATCTGAGCAGATTCTCCATGAGCATCGCCCAGTGCTCATAGTCTCCATCGAACTTAGGCACAATCAACATGTCTTTTTCACTCATTCTCTCTATGTTGTTTTCCTCAGGTTTGTGACAAGCAAAGCTCTGATACCACTTGTAAGAAATGGATCGAATAGCGTTGCAAAAACTGGGAAAAACTCTCTCTGTAATTAAACTGAAACAAAGCTTGGTTCTTATAAGAACCTTACAACTGAGAAACCGAAATAAACGCAACTAAAAAGACTAGAGCTCGTGTCCTACAAATCAGGACTACGACTTATTCAAATTGAAACTTTCAAACTCAACACAACAACCTTAAAGATACGTTTTATTCTTCACGAGTTAGATATCTCCATACAAATGAAACGCAACAAAGATCCCTATGGATACAAAGCCATGAATCGAAACAAGAACAAAAAACCTAGAAATCTGTGTTCAGCGGATAATATCAACAAGAGTGACAAATTTTGCTTACCAAAAGCTTCGGGTTGAAGTGCGAGAGCAAGAATCGGAAGTAGGTCGCCGGAAAATAGTTGAGGTACTATCGGAGGATACTGAGAGAAAACAAAAAATCGAAACTTCTGGAGAAAGAGAGAGAGAGAGAGTGGCGAGTCCTGAAGATGACGAGGACGACGCAGAAATGTTTAGACGATTTTGACCTTGAGATTCTTTCAAGACTGACCGTCAGATTGAGGCGAGTTCACGTGTCATCATCTCGCCTATTTAAACATTTGGCGCCATGATTCCCTCCTCAAAAACCAATGTTTTTAATTCCTAACCGGATTATGAACCGGACTACCTATCTGGTCACTGAGTTAACTGATTAAATTAATTAACAATATATATATATATATATCATTATATATTTTATAAATAAAAAAATTAAAAAACAATTTATACTTAAAAGTTAAAATTATGTTGTCTAACAATAATCATGAAGTGATCAAACGTTCTTAATCTAATTTATTCATTAAAATGTAAATTTAATGTTATCTTTATTTCTATTGTATTATTTTATCTTCATGTATCATGTCGTATGAACTTCACTCTTTTAAAGTTTTAATTGAATGAATATTCCTGTTTGACAAAAAAAAGAATAATAAAAAGGAACATCATATAAACTAAAATGACAAGAAAAAATCATATAAATTTCCATTATTCCAAACAAAAGCAAACAAAGACATAATTTTAGAATAACATTAAAATTATTTCATAATCTCCATATTCCTAAAAAAGATAAACAAACATAACTTGAAAATTTTCATACCAAACATATATAGTAGCACCTATATAAGTCTAGAAATGATTATTGTTAATCTCTTCCCAAACCTTATTCATATCAATCGGCATCACATCATCATTATCTTCCCCATCGGTTGCTTCCTTAGCCGGTGACTCTCTACGAATATCATTACTGATTTCTATAGTGTTGCTCCTTCTTTGAAATTGTGAGTCTCCATTGTTAACAATGCTTCCTTTCTCTTTGACCCCCAAACTCAGGATTCATGAAATCATACGGGCATTGGTTTGGTTGACTCATAGCCATACTTGGATTGTTGTTGGTGTTATGATGTTGCAGTGGTTGAGAAACCGACCCAACCAAACCATGGAAAGATATCACAGGAGCTACAATCGGCTCCATCTCCAAATTGGTTTTTCCATTGATATTATTTCCTTGCAATGGAAACCACTGATCTATCAGGTAACAACTTTGATTCCCCGGTATTGCAGCATTAATGTTAATCTCTTTCATTGCTTCATTAGTATTCCACGCTCTCTCATCTTCTTGATGACCTCTTGCAAAAACATCATTTGTAGTGGTCTCAAACTCCTCAAATTTCCTATGAAATAAAGGAACCGGTGGATCTCGAAGAGGAGAATGTTGCACGAAATGTAGCCTCTTCCTATGAAGTATGACATTATCCTTTGAGAAATATATTAATGCATAGATCTCATTTAAGTTAAGATCTGCAATACTACGACCACGATGTAGTTGCAACATCAGCTGATCAATGGCATAATTCTGGTTCTTCTTATGAGTTTTCATCAATTGCTCGTGGACCTTCTTTGTCTTCTCTTTCAGGTATGACTCGAGGCTCGTCTCTTTTCTCTTCTTCTCGATCTCTGGTAAGGCAAAGAAATCGTCTAGGAGGTCACGAGCCTGCTTAAGAGATGGCCACACCATTGGATAATCCTCCTCCGGGCTGAACATGATGACACACGCCTTAACATCACACAATATGGTTACTTCGTCTATCTTTTTCAGTAACCCTTCCCTCCTTTTTTTCGAACGTATGACTCTTGAGTTGTCATTCTCTATCCACGCAAGTTTTATTTTTTTTCTTGCCATGGTCACTCTGTTAGTTTGATCTCTCTCTCTTTTTGAGATTTTGTGTTTTGTTGGATATGTGAAAAATATGATGCTAGAGTTTGTTTAAATAGAATTGGGATAAAGAGAGAATGTTTTTAACATTGGTGCCAGTCAAAAGAAAGAGATAAGATGTAAAATTTATTACTGTATATAGGAGAATAATATAAACTTTTTGGTCATAGTCAAAAACACCAAAATAATGTTTTCATTCTGGATTTTATTTTTAATTAATGCTAAAAATTATAAGACTTTCATTATTAGGAAATAGTATTAATTCGTAGTGTATAAATATTTTATTCTGGGAACTAAATGCTGACTGTAGATTTCAATATAAGTATCACTTAAATATATTCCGTATACAAAAACTTGACTCTTGACTTCCTTTTTTTTTTTTAAGTACAATATGTTCTTATCAAATATTACAGTTAGATTCCAAAATGACATGAAATTTGTCAAAAGTTTTTAATACATAATCATTTTGAACTATAGAGAATAAGATATATATATATATATAGATATATATAATGGTATAACTTAGATACAAATATTTTATAAACTTATATAATTTTTCTTAATCTAATATCATACAATATGGTTTATTGATTTACAAAAAAATAAGCCTTTTGCGAGGACACATTGCGACGGAGTACAGCTCTCGCAAATTTGCGATAGATTTGCGAGGAATTTACTAGGAAATAAAAAACCATAACACATCCCTCGCAAATTTGCGAGGAATTCAGTCGTCGCAAATCCGCTGCTCATTTGCGACGCATTTACGACAAATTCGCTGGGAAGGTCCCTTTCCTCGCAAATCCATCACAACATTGCGACGATTTTGCGAGAACAAACTCCATAGCAAATTTGCTATGGAGTTGCGAGTGATTTGCGAAAGCCATAGCAAATCCATTGCAAAGTTAGGATAATAAGTTTTTATAAATATTACAAAACTTAATAGAATTATTCTGAAATACATTTGAATGTGTTCATAAGGTGAATTTACTAATTTTTAACATTATTTTGATGGTTTTTACAAATTAGATATTCAAGGTTTGCGACAAATTTGCGACTGATTTGCTAGAGCCATAGCAAATGCGTCGCAAATCCATTGCAAAGGACTCAAAATATAGCAATTCCCTCGCAAAAAAAACTTTAAACCCTTAACCCTAAACCCTAAACCCTAAAGACTTATTACATTACTATTAATGATTAAAAAAGATGAATCCAAAACTATTAATCAAAGATAGCAGTGCAACACAAAATTGTTAGAGAATTGGACAATTTGGCAAAAATTTGTCTCAATGTATTGAATATATATGTGATATAGTGTAGAACATCATCATGTTTAGAGTAAGATGCAAAATTGGACAATTTTGGAAAGTTTGATGATAGAAAAGAGTATGATGACACCATTGGACCTTATAATATACTTGAAAGTTAATTTGACTAATTTGTTACAATTATTTTGATGGTTTTTGCAAATTAGATATTGAAGGTTTGCGACAAATTTGCGACTGATTTGCTAGAGCCATAGCAAGTTCGTCGCAAATCCATTGCAAAAGACTCAATACATAGCAATTCCCTCGCAAATAACAACCCTAAACCCTTGAACCTTAACCTTTAAGACTAATTACATTACTAATAATTATTAAATTGATATAATTCAATATTTATAATATAAGATAGGGCACTAATGACAATTGCAAATCCTAAACCCTAAAGATTTTGCGAGGGATTTGCTACGTTCCCTCGCAAATTGGTCGCAAAAAACTCTAAATAAGAAAATTTATATTAATTATTGTTTGCGATGCTTTTGCGAGGGACTCTAGTAAATCCCTCGCAAATTTTGCGTTGGAATTGCGACGCCATTAATTTCCTATATAAGTAAGAAACCTAGTTTGAGCGAAGCTCAAACCAACACCCGCAGCCGACAAACCCTAAAAACTTCTCTTCTTCTTCCGATTTCATTCTTCTCCGGTTGTCTACTCCTTTCTCCGGTTGTCTACTCCTCCTCTCATCTCTTCTCCGGTGTCTACTCCTCCTCCCATCCCTTCTCAGGTTAGTCTTGTCCTCCTCTCATCCCTTCTCCGACTAATCTCCTCCTCCTCTCTCTTCTTCTGTTGTTTTTTAGATGAGTTTCGATTTAGGGTTTGTCGATTTAGGGGTTTCGATTCGATTTAGGGTTTGTCGATTTAGGGGTTTCGATTAGGGTTTCGATTCGATTTGATTAGGGTTTCGATTAGGGTTTCAATTTAGGGTTTGTCGATTTAGGGGTTTCGATTCGATTTGAATAGGGTTTCGATTAGGGTTTCGATTAGGGTTTTGATTAGGGTTTCGATTCGATTTTAGGGGTTTTTCGATTTGATTGGGATTAGGATTTCGATTGGGATTAGGGGTTTTCGATTTAGGGTTATATCGATTTAGGGTTCTAATTATATCGATTTAGGGTTTTCCGATTTAGGGTTATATTGATTTAGGGTTTTTCGATTTTGGGTTCTAATTATATCTTTTTTTTGGACTTGTTTTTTAGATGTCTTCACAAGAGAACCAAAATCATTCTGGGAGCCAAAACGTTTACAGAAGATTTATATCTTCTCAAGGGTTATCTCCTCCCATCCCTTCTCGAAGGTTACCTTCTTCTGCCTCTGCTCCAAGGGTAGCTTCTCCCACCTCCTCGCAAGGTACCTCACCGGTGATCCAAGAGAATCGTCAAGGAACCTCACCGGCGGTGGAAGATCATCTTCCACCACAGCAATCGACTTCGCGTGTCAACGATGAGTCTACTCAGCTCTCTTTTTTTACTTTGGAAAAGCTACTTGCAAGTCCCGGTCGTGCTAGCTTAAAGAAATTGGACCCTAAACGCCCTCCGGGTACTCTATGATAAGAATGAAGTTAGGGTTGTCTAATTTTTTAGATATATTTTCATTGATCCTCATTCCTTTTTTTCTTGTGTTTTGTAGGTTTGACGAGGATCCTTCGGTTGCTGCTACTGTTCGGGCCATCTTTGAAAGATATTTCAAAGGAGCTCATGCCAATTGGACCCAAACACCAGCTGCGGTTGTAAACCGGTGGTTTGAAACGTTTGCAGTAAGTTAAATGTTTGTTGATGTGTTTAAATTACAGATTTTGTTTTTACTTACTTGATTCTGATTGTGATTCATGTTATGTTTTTACAAGCAAACATATAACTGGGACCAGTCCATCAATGGGAGAGTTCGAGCCGAGTTTGAAAGCAAGTTGAAGACCCGGATGACTGATCAAGTGTCTCGGTGGAAGTCTAAGTGGAGAGTAAAAGGTGATGATGCAAAGCCGCGGTGGCTTGATCCGATAGTATGGGACGGCTTGGTCAAGTTTCGGTGTGAACCAAAATCTGAGGAAAAGAGCATCAATAGTCGAAATGCTCGATACAGTGATCCTGATGGCACTGGAATGCATAAACACCGCTCTGGTCAGACCTCCTTTAAAGCTCGTGCACGAAAACATGTAAGTATGTTTAGTTAGTTATTTAGTACAATTACCTATAAATTCTTGCTTTAGTCTAATACTTTGTTGTTTCATATCTTTGTTAAGTCGGAGATTACTGGTGAGGTACTTCCTGATTTCTTGAAAGTCCTAGAAGATACTCATAGGAAACCTGATGGGTCGTTTGTGGATGGATTATCTGAGAAAGTATACCATGAAGTGTCATCGAGGATAACTGAGGCTGACACTGGGCTATGCTCAGGGGACAACATAGAGAGTAGTGCTTCTGGCGGATTGTCAGTTAGTATGAAGAACCAAATTTTTGCTGAGATAAATTCTTGAACTTTACATACTGTTTTGTTTTATCTCTTTGAACTTTACATTGTGTCTCTGTTTTTTGTTGTTTGCAGGTTGCTCCGAAGAAGAAAAATAGGATATATGGAGTTGGTACTATGCAAACTGAAGCATCTTCAGCTCAAGTTGTTCTGACGCCTACTCCGACTGAAGATCCAGTCATTCTAGCTGAGAAGCTTTCTCAGGCCGAAGCTGTTCTTGCGAGTCAGTCTACTCAGCTAGAAGATTATGCATTGAAGTTGCAACAAAATACTCATAAGATGCATTGCTATGATGCCTACTTCGATTATCTATCTGAGAAGGACCCTGAATTTGCTGCAAGATTTCCCCGACCTGAGACTGCTGCCACCAATGAGACCGGAGCAGGAGATACCGGACCTGAGACCGGAGAAGGAGGTATCACCAGACCAACTTAGGATCTCTTGTGTTTATGTGTTTATGTGTTTGTATCCGAGAACTTGTGTTTGTATATTCAGAAGATGTGTTTGATTTTTGTTTTGAACTTATATTATTATGTTTATGTAAGTTTAACAACATTTTGTATTACAACTTTAATTTCAGTTTTCATTCAAAGTTTTTTTGGGCTAATTATGAATTTTAGTTTGCCTAATTAGAAATTAATCATAATTAATTTGCATAATTAAAAATAAACATAATTACAAAATGAATAATACCTTATTCAAAACTCAGCTGTTGCGACAGACATAAATGTTGCAAATCCATCGCAAATTTGCGAGGGATTAGCTTGAACCAAATTGCGAGGAATCTGCTATTGATATTGTCCCTCACAATTTGCGTTGATTTTGCGACGACATTTTTTTCCTCGCAAAATTTGCGAGGGATTTGCGATGTTAACCAATTTGCGAGAAGCGATTTGCGAGGGAAGTGTGTTCCTCGCAATTCCATCGTTTTGCCTATTTGCGAGGGATTTGTTATGAATTCTTCCATCGCAAAAGGCTTGTTTTCTTGTAGTGTTACATCCATAAACATTTGAGAAATTAAACCCCCATCAGCAATTTATATATCTATAAATTAAACGCATGTTTCTAAACTAACGCAAAATCCATACATGAAAAGAATGATAACAAAAATAATATTCGTCTTTCATACCTTAAGCAAAATTTTAGTATTCTGTGTACGAAATTACAAAACATTATTACATAAACATAATACTAAAAATTATTACATAAACATAATACTAAAAATTACAAAAAATTATTACATAAACATAATACTAAAAATTACAAAAAATTATTACATAAACATAATACTAAAAATTTGAGGGTGATTTTTGGGGCGATTTACAGTTATTTTCCTTTCTTCCTTCGCCTCGCCGGAGTTTTTTTTACGATTGAAATCTCTTTCTTGTTCAATTTGAATTCAGTCGGTTTCTCTCTGCCTAAACGATTACATGGCAGTTTACCGAATCCGTTTATCTCGTTGGATAACCGCTTCGAAAAACTGCCATGGCCACCAAAGTGTAAATATGGCTTTCCCGATATTTCTTCGCTCCCAAATCTGTTACTATCTTCCTTCTCTTTCATCCTATGTACTTCCTTTGTCAGTATGAGTGACTATATCAGAAAATCTCTCCAAGATTTGAATTTGGGCATCAATGAGGCGCTTGTTCCTCTGCCCCCTCAATTCATTGCCAAGGCTGTAACCGCAAATCGTTTTGCACTGGTGGTTCAGACTGTTAATCCACGAAAGCAGAATTTGAGGGCCCTAGTTGGTCACATGCCCCGGGTGTGGGGATTTGAAGGTTCAGTTGTTGGTCGGATTTTAGGACCGGGAAAGGCTCTATTTGTGTTTCAGTATGAAGAATCCCTCCTTCTGGTCCTGCGACGTAGTCCCTGGTCTTTTAATGATTGGATGCTCTTTGTTCATCGCTGGCATCCTAATATCACCGATGAGACCTTGAAGACAATTCCATTCTGGGTGCAGATTAGGGGAATCCCTCTCCTCTATCTCTCTTCTGACATGGCTAGATATGTGGGTGACCAACTAGGTCCAGTTGATACGGTAGATTTTGATGAAAACGCCCATCTAGTGGAATTTGTCCGTGTTAGCATAGACTGGAATATAGATTGGCCCTTTCGTTTCCAAAGAAATTTCCAGTTTACTGTGGGTGACAACACCATCATTAAGTATCGTTTTGAAAGGCTTAGGAAGTTCTGCTCTAAATGTGGTTCCTTGAAACATGATATCGCTGATTGTGACATGAATGATGATGATGCTGATTTTCATATGGATCCACTAAATGATAACGAACCAAATGATGTTGGTCCTCCGGTGGTACCAAGAGAGGATGGTGTTATCTCGGAGGCTAATACTCTCCAAACCATTGAACCCTTTGCAACAATTCCTGGACTGCACAACCACTTCTCCACTCCGGGTGCTGGCCCGAGTTCTGAACCATCTTCGATTCCAAGTGCTTTTGAGGACACAGAATTAACTGCTGAGAGACTCCGCTACTTACACACCAAGTTCACCAAGCAGTTTGTTGACACCTTCTCTCCTGTAGAAGATTGTAAGGATTCAGTCCTGGTTTCACCATCTGGTGGCTCAAAGAGGAAGCGTGGGGAAGTTGAAGCCTTCTACCAAAGATGGGAGGCTGCTGAGGATCAGGCGATCCTGTGTCAGATCCGCAAGAAGGAGCGAATAGAATCTGAAGGATCCTGCTCTGCAAGTAACAAGATCGGCAGAGGCGCGGGGGCCCGGTACCCCCAATGTTCATATGACGATCATCAAATGGAATTGCCAAGGGCTGCGCGGATCACTAACTAGATCTTGTTTCCGTAGTATTTGTCGTATGTATAATCCTAATATCCTATTTCTAGTAGAAACTCTTAATAAGTATGAAATGGTGTGTGACTTTGCTTTTTCTTTAGGATTCTCTAATGTAATTACAGAACCCCCTCATGGTAGGAGTGGTGGTTTAGCATTACTATGGAAAGACAATGTTTTGGTATCCAAGAACTTTCAGGATGCACGAATCATTGATGTAAACGTTAAGTATTATGGCTTTGAGTTTTATTTGTCTTGTGTCTATGGTCACCCAAATCCAGAATATAGACATGAACTATGGGAACGACTTGAGAATTTATCAACAAACAGAGATGGTTCTTGGGGTTTAATCGGTGATTTTAATGAAATGCTCTCCAACGATGAGAAGGACTTTCCGTGACTTCATACATTTGATGTCTTTTTGTGATCTATCTGACCTTAAGTCTACTGGTGATCGGTTTTCTTGGGTGGGAGAGAGACATATACATACGGTTAAAAGCTGTTTAGACAGAGTCCTAGTGAATTCAGAGTGGTCTGCAACTTTTCCAAGATCAATATCGGAATTTCTCGACTTTAATGGTTCTGATCACAGACCAATACTGCTTCGATTAGGCATACTCAACAACTCCAAAAAAAAAACCTTTTCGTTTCGACAAAAGACTGATACATGTTGCAAGCTTCAAACACTATGTCAGAGAAGGATGGAATTGTGTCAAAATGGAACGACATCACATAATTCTTGATCAAATAAGCCACTGTCGTCGCTATATGGCCAGGTGTAAACGCCAAAACAATTTAAACTCAGCTAAACAGATTGATGCTCTTCAATTTCGTTTAAACACAACAATGAGCAGTTTGCAGAGATCAGATAGAGACTTAATCCCCCGTCTACGACAAGAATTGGCATCAACATACAAAAATGAGGAGATTTATTGGAAACAAAAGAGTAGAAATCTTTGGTTACAAGTTGGAGATAGAAATACGAAATTTTTTGCATGCTTGTACTAAAAACAGATTTGCTCAAAATTTCATCACCTCTATTAAAGATGACCATGGTAATATTTTCAATGGTGAGACTGCTATAGGGATGCATGCTGCAGATTATTTTCAAACCATGTATACCTCCAATCATCATCAAGTTTCTCCAATGGACTTTGCTGACTTCTGTCCTACGGTTACAAATGAGATCAATGAAGAACTAACGAAAGATTTCACAGATGAGGAAATATTTAAACCTCTCTCACATATTGGCGATGATAAAGCACCAAGCCCTGATGGGCTAACAGCTCGATTCTATAAAGAATGTTGGGATGTTGTGGGAGGAGATGTCACCAGGGAAGTAAAACAATTTTTCAACACCTCAGTATTGAGACTTGGCCTCAACAACACGAATATATGTATGATTCCAAAGATTATTGAACCAGTAACTCTTTCTGATTACCGTCCTATTGGACTGTGTAATGTTATATACAAGATTATCTCAAAATGCTTGGTGAGTCGGCTTAAACGCCATCTGGATTCTATTGTTTCTGACTCTCAAGCTGCATTCATCCATGGTCGTTTGGTAACGGATAATATCTTAATAGCTCATGAGATAATGCATTCCCTAAAGGTGAGAAAAAGAGTTTCTCAAACATACATGGCAATCAAGACTGATGTTAGTAAAGCTTATGACAGAGTCGAATGAGATTTCTTGGAGACTACCATGAAGCTCTTTGGTTTGTCACCAAAATGGATCAAATGGATAATGGCTATGGTCAAATCAGTTGAATATGCGGTTTTAGTTAATGGAACTTCAACAGGGAGAATACTTCCGGAACGTGGAATTAGACAAGGTGACCCTTTGTCACCTTATATGTTTATCCTGTGTGCTGATATTCTGAGTCACTTAATTAAATCTCAAGTCTCATCCGGACACATACAAGGAATCAAAATCGGTAATGGTGCTCCTACCATAACTCATTTACAATTTGTTGATGACAGTCTTTTCTTTTGTCGTGCAAATAATCAAAATTGTCAAGCTTTAAAAGATGTGTTTGATGTATACAAGTATTATTCGGGTCAGAAGATCAATACCTCCAAATCTCTAATAACCTTTGGCTCTCAGGTTTATGGACACCGTTAAAACGCTATGAAAGGAATATTGCAGATATCAAATCAAGGAGGAGGGGGAAAGTATCTTGGACTTCCTGAACAATTTGGTAGGAAGAAGAAGGAAATGTTTGATTACATTGTTGAACGTGTACGCCAACGAACTTCTAACTGGAGTGCTAAGTTTCTTTCGCCAGCCGGTAAAGAAGTGCTATTGAAATCAGTGGCTGCAGCTATGCCTGTTTACGCAATGTCATGCTTTACCCCTTGGCCTAATTGCTGAACTTGATACAATTTTAATGAGGTTTTGGTGGAAGAAGAGCACAAATACGAATGGTATACCATGGATAGCTTGGAAACGACTCCAATATTCCAAGAAAGAAGGTGGTCTCAGTTTCCGAGACTTAGCAAAGTTTAATGATTTCTTATTAGCTAAACAGGCTTGGCGGATCATCAGATATCCAAAAACCTTGTTTGCCAAGGTAATGAAAGCAAGATATTTCCAAGGGGATTCAATACTTGATGCCACACCAAATAAATTGCAGTCTTTTGGATACTTACAGGTCTCGAGTTACTTAAAAAAGGTTATAGATTTATAGTTGGAAATGGTTCGAGTATTCGTGTAAACGTGGACAATGTTATTGCTGATCACCCTCCTCGTCCTGTTTCCTCTACCAACAACACTGCAAATGGTCTGATTTCGGATTTAATACAACATAACAGATAAACCTCTGAATGGAACTTGCAAGCTATTGAAGAAACTATCATACCGGATGACATCGAGGACCTTACCAGACTATACATCCCCATCTCACAACAAGAAGATAAATTGATTTGGAACTATAACAGATCAGGTGAGTATACTGTTCGCTCTGGATACTGGTTGGCCACTCATGACCCCTTCGCTAATGTTCCTGCTCCAGTTTTACCACATGGTTCCATAGAACTCAAAATTAAGATTTGGAAGTTGAAGATCGTACCTAAAATTAAACAATTTATTTGGAATGTTCTATCCCGGTCGGTGGGAACTGCAACAAGACTAGTTACTTGTGGTGTAGCTATAGAGAAAATTTGTCAACGATGTAAGGGATCGGACGAGACAATAAACCACACTCTCTTCACCTGCCCTTCATCCCAATTAGTTTGGACTACAACAAATATTCCTTTTCCCTCTGCCTTTCATACAACTGAAACGGAAACTAACATCTCTCTTTTGCTAGAGGTGTTCAATGATAATTCATGCTCACAGGAACTGCAACTATTACCCTTCTGGCTTATATGGAGTATTTGGAAATCGCGGAACAACTTTATTTTTAACCATGCTATAGAAGATCCTCAACAAATCTACATCCAAGCCAAAGGAGATGTTTGGGAATGGATCAACGCCACAAGTGATAACACAAGAGTCCTTTCTACATCACCATAAACAGTTCAACATCATTGGAAACACCCTCAATATCCTTCTGTAAAATGCAACTTTGATGCTAGTTTCTCTACTGTATCACATAAATCTGTAGGAGGTTGGATTATTCGAGATTCTTCTGGTCTTGAAACAGCATGGGGTTCAGGTGTTCTTAGAGCTGCACAGTCGCCTTTGGAAGCGGAAGCGGAAGCTTTATTATTCGCAATGCAACAAACATTACATAAAGGTTTTAATAATGTATGTTTTGAGGGTGATTGTAAAGTTTTGATCGACGTTATCAATAGTTCAGTGATGGATATCTCCATCCATAGTCTACTCCAAGATATTATTTCCTGTATGAGACATTTCAGATGGGTCTCCTTTGCATACTCTCATCGTACTACTAATAAAGTTGCACACTTATTGGCAAAACTAGAATGTATAAATTATGATTTCTATTCTGCTTGTATCAATCCACCTAGTTGGATGTTGGAAACTTTGTATGTTGACAGATTTTATAATTAATAAAGTTAATTTTGCTGAAAAAAAAACATAATACTAAAAATCATTACATAAACTTAATACTAAACATAAACAAAAATAATATTCGTCTTTCAAACCCAAAAAAAAAGTGCTAACCTATAAATTCTGGAAGAAACTAATTTTTCATATTGCAAAATCATAACTGATTTTTCTTATATATACATGACATAATTTACAATGGCAAATAAACTAATTTATTTTCATATTGCAAAAAAAAAAAAAAAACTCAATTTTGGAAAGAAAAATGGAAAACTCGAATTTGAAAAATAGAAAATCCAAACTAATTGTTTTATTTAAGGTTTTTTCCTGTATTGTTATAATATTTTATTTGGTTTATTAATATTAGGGGTTATTTGACACTTTTTTAAAAATATGTCAGGGTTTTTGTGGGTTTAAAATTCCACAAACAAAAAGTTTGGGTTTTAAAAATGTTTTTAGAAAATGTGAGGGGTTTTTTTCATTGTATCTCTCTCTCATGTTTGGTTTCTCCGACAGACTTGGAATTGGGAAATCACAGTGATGATCAAGACTTTGTCTGTGGCTTCTGCTCGCATCTTCTTCTTCTCCAAATCCTCTCTAGCCTTTGTTAGTCGCTTCTCCTCTAAGCTCTCTTCATCGCATCGCCGGAAGTTCACTACTGCGATGGCTAGTGGTGGAAGGGACGAGTTCGTGAAAGGAAACGTATATCCAAATGGCGTTGCTTTAATCACTCTTGATCGACCTAAAGCTCTCAACGCCATGAATCTAGGTATGTTCGTTTAAGAAAGACTTAAGCTTTTTTATGAAATGAGTAAGTTCAATCATTAAAGAAACGAAATTTTTGTAGAAATGGATTTAAAGTACAAGAGCTTGCTTGATGAGTGGGAATCTGATCCTAGAGTCAAATGTGTTATCGTCCAAGGCAGCACTCCTCGGGCCTTTTGTGCCGGTAAAAAAATAATCTTTTTGTTGTTGTGTTGATAGATATGTGGATTCTGGTTTTTAAGATTGTAGGATCCAAATTGTGGGATGTACAATGAATCTTATAGAAAGCAAAAGCTAAGTGTGCTGTTTTTTGCTTTTTGTGGGGTTTTTAGGTTTCATTTTCTTGCATCAAAGGTGTTCTCTTTTATCTAACTGGATAGAATTTTAGTAATAATGGGTCTTAGTTTATCTGCAGGTGGTGATGTGAAGCAGATTACAACCAAGAATCAAATGTCAGATATGATACAGGTCTGTTTGTGCTATTTTAGTCTATTAGTTTGATCAAGTTAAACTATGTGGTAACAATCTTTAGAGAACAAGGATTTACACCATGCTTGATTACCCTCCAAGATGTATGTTTCTTATTTATATGGTAACAACTCTAACTTTGCTTCCTTTTAGGTGTTTACAGCTGAGTATTCACTGATATGCAAGATTGCTGGATATAAAAAACCATACGTTTCTTTAATGGATGGCATAACAATGGGATTTGGCCTTGGTCTTTCTGGACATGGGCGCTACCGAGTGATAACAGAGGTTCTCATAGTAAATCCTCGTTCTGTACTTATATGTGGATAACATATATCATGCATTTCTTACCTCCTGTCATTGTTTTGTTATCCATTTTAAGAGGACGGTCCTCGCAATGCCAGAGAATGGAATCGGGTTGTTTCCAGATGTTGGTTTTTCATATATAGCAGCTCATAGCCCTGGCGAAGGATCTGTTGGTATGTTCAACTCCTAGATTCCTAATAGTTCCTCCCAAGTTTTGCTTTCAGTCAGATTTGTTGTCACCTGGTCATTATGTTCACGTATGTATGTTTTTATATTGCATAACAAATGATGTTGTGTCATTCTCTACCAGCAACGTTTTCAACCTTCAAATTCTGCAGGTGCTTACCTTGGTATGACTGGGAGAAGAGTTTCCACACCTTCAGATGCATTGTTTGTGGGTCTTGGGACACATTATGTACCATCT
This sequence comes from Camelina sativa, assembly GCF_030686135.1. Taxonomy (NCBI): domain Eukaryota; kingdom Viridiplantae; phylum Streptophyta; class Magnoliopsida; order Brassicales; family Brassicaceae; genus Camelina; species Camelina sativa. Next base: position 12,165,069 of record NC_141880.1, on the reverse strand, counting down.
GGAAAGCTAGGTTCACTCAAAGAAGCCATTTTGTCGGCTGACCTGTAAGCCCTTACAGACTACTTTGTTCTGACATATTTCGATCGATTTCATGTGCATATTTCAGATATAGAAGCTTTTTGGTATTACTCTGTTTAGTTTCTCAGAAAGCATATGTGTTGGTAATACAGTTCCAAGGATCCCCATCAAGACATCCAATCAACTTTATCAAATTATAGCAGTGATCCTGAATCTGAATCCCAGCTCAAAGTGCTTTTGCCTCAGATAAAATCAGCTTTTAGTACAAGTAAGTCTGTTAAGGAAACAATCCAAGAGCTGAAGAAGTACCAGCAGAGCAGTGAAGCTTCAGGTATTATACTCATTACTATTTTAAGGTTTCGATGAAGATCTATTTGGTTCCATGCTCTCTTAGTGATTTTTATGTAGAGATACCTAACCCTTAGTGCGTGTGTGGTGTCTATAACAACGACTACACTTCGAGATAATAATAAGACTTCTCTCTTTTTCTTTAGTAGTGGTCACTTTGACTTTCTGAAGGATCTAGCTGAAGCGTAGATGGATACATAAATTGAATTTGGTATCCTGCCTCTGAGAAATTTGGACATGATGTTTATGTACAGTTGCAGAGTGGGCTAATGAAGCACTCGAAGGCCTTGTAAAAGGGGCACCGTTTTCTCTTCACCTAACGCATAAGTACTTCTCGAAAGTTGTTTGTGCCAAGGGAATGACTGACAACGGGATGTCAACGGTGAGTCCAAACTCTTTGTTTCCAATTACGTTACAACTTTTCACAACAAGTAATATACTTCACTAGTAATAAGTTTTCACTAGTAATAACTTAAAACTTTTCTTTCCATCTTGAAGCTTAATGGTGTGATGAAAACTGAGTACCGTATTGCTTTAAGATCTGCTTTGCGCGGTGATTTCACTGAAGGTGTTAGAGCAGTCTTGATTGACAAAGACCAGGTTTTGTTCATTGCCACTCAAGATTTATTCAGTTAATTGTGTCACATGATTATTGTGTGCTTTCTCATTTTAGGGAAGTTGTCTTTGACGATCAGAGTTTATAATTCTAGACATGTCACAGTCACTTTTTGGCCTCTGTTGTCTCTGTATTGCCTTGTTATAAGCTATCATTCATGAGTGGTTTTTTCTCGCAGAATCCAAAATGGAAACCAGCAAGCGTAGACGAGGTAGATGAATCAGAAGTGAATTCTCTCTTTAAGCCATTAAGTCCTGAACTTGAAGAGCTAAACGTATGAAAAGCTACTTACCAAACCACGGAATAAATTTGCTTGTTGGATTATAGTGCTGCAGAATTTATCCCATCTATGTATCATTTTTTCAAGTCGTCGAATTGATGAATATACAACAGAAATCATTATTTTCTAATAAAGTCGTCTCTCTTTAGTCTTTACAGCATAGAGTAGAGTGCTACAATCAATTCATACGTTTACAACTTTACATGATCCTAGCTATATTTTCTAAGGGATATTTTTTCTCTGAAGTTCATTACTCATAATTCAATAGGAAATGATACAAACCAAATAAAAAATAGTACATGATGTAATAAATAAAGTACAAATGGAATCAGAAACATACCTAATGGCAGGCAAGAGAAGTGGTAGTGAAAAGAGAAGCAGAATCACAAATAAAATTGTTTGTAGAACTTAAAAAGAAATTTTACATGGACGTGACATTATATTTTATCTCCATTAATCTGAACAGAGCATAAGATCCCTTTTTTCTCTTATAGTCTTTACATGTCAATAGGATACGACAGAAAAAAAAAGAACCATGTTGAAACTCTTTCAAAATCAATTTTTTTACGCCACGAAGAAGAGGAAAATCATGAGAAATGCAATGAGTACGAAGAAAATTTTCATCATCAGCCATCGGTTTGACGATATGCTGTTGAGATACCTGGCCAGTTGGCTCTGTGCTCCTTCCACATTCGCTAATGTATCTTCCATGTTTTGATCGATCCTGTACAAACCATCAGCATATCATATTATACTTCCTTTCCAAAAAAATGTGTGAAATGAATCATAAAACAGTTGAAACGTTTTGGTGTTTTCCTCATGAGGAAGACGAACCTGATAGCAATCTCCCCTTGCTGAGAAACCATGGTTGCTAGTTGTGTAAAGATACTGCCTAGCTCGTGGATTGTTGATTCGACGTTGTGTAGAGCTTCAGCTCGGCTCTGCATATATGTGTCCTGCAATGGGACCATCTGTTGCTGCTGCTGTTGTTGTTGTTGTTGACTCTGCTGCAACAATGGTGAAGATTCGGCCTCTCCCTGCTTCCTGTTAATGTAGAGATTATAAACGATCTTGAGTTCTTGACAAGCCAAATTCTATAATGAGCAAAGACTGACTTTGTACAGATAAGATTCTAGTAAATACAACAGCAAATTTCTGATTCCCATTAGACAAAATTCTTTACCAGATTTCAAGAGGTAATATTAATAGTAGTTTACCATGGGACTAACTGAGATGACGATGAAGAAGCCCCATTTGCCCATGGAAGAGGAGCAGATTCACTAGCAGCAGCCTTAGCAGCCAAAGGGCGCTGGCGAACGAATGGGTTTGTTGATTCTTTTGAAGCGTTTGAAGAGAAGAGTTGCCTTCGATTTTCATGGATCTTCATGTTCTGCAACACCAGACAAGTAAATAAATAGCTCAGTCTATAGCATCATTACACTAGCAAAAAGGTGTAAGAAATCCAAGGAAACAAAGAACGAACCTCGGTTCTCATGGTAAGAACATCCTTAAACTCTTTGGTAGTATCCATCAGACGATTCTTTAAATCGTCAACAACAGTTGCTGAGAAGTTAGCTTTGTCCCTATCTCTAGAGCTGTTCCCTTCATCATTCTGAGAGCTCTGGAACACTTGAAGGTCGACCAGAGCAGTATTTAGAGCAGAGATCTCTTGCTTGACGACTACTGTAAGCTCTTGTATCTCCCGAGTCGGATCATCAAATACTGATGTCTTCTTTGCAACTGATTTTGCAACAAAAATCACAAAGTTAATGAAAACATTCTGAAGTATTCTTGAGAAATTCTCACACCATTCCTACTACTAGCCATGGTGGTCTCAATCTAGCTTTTGCTACCATAATCTAAGCAAAAATCATATCTCCTCCTACGATTCAGATAAGCTATATTCGTTTCAAAGGACTATTTCTAACACCTTAAGCTAAAGCCGTACACGAAGATTAACTAATCCAGATTCACAAGATCCCACTCTAAATTTCAAATTGAACAACTTACGTTTCGCAAGCTTCGCCAGTTTCTGCGACGTTTGATGAATAGCTATACCAATCTGACCAGCTCTCTTGTTGAACTCAGATCGTTTATTCAGATCCTCTCTTCTCACACCATCGTTCCAATTATTACCACCGTACGGTGCATTATTCGCCGCCGGAGCAATCGATCCCCTCCCGCTCTCCACAATTTTGAAAAACTCGGCCGTCCGATCTCGATACGACGATTGCCCATGCCTCACCGACATTGTTCTTCGTCCTCAGAGAAGCTTCGGATCTGGTCTCTTCTCAGAAGCAAAATCAAACAGAAACGTAGAGATTCAAACGAATTTGATGGATTCGAATCTGATGATTTGATACAGAGTCACGCAAATCGCAATGGTATCCCTATAGAGGAATCGTGAACAAAAGCCAAAAAAAAAAAAAAAAAAAACTTAACCAAAATCAGAAGGAGAAGAGCTTAAACCGATCAAACGCGTTGGCAATGATAATATTTCTCCTTTTTTGTTTGTTTTGTCCATTGTGTTTCTGAAATGTCAAATTTTGGCCCAATATTATTATTTGTTTCAAAAGCGTTACAAAATCAAATGTTTCGAAAATTTTAAAACTCCGGTTAAACTGATCCGCTTATGGAACCTAAACCCGGCGATAAAACGATTCTATAAAATTTTGTAAATTCAATTAATATATTTTATAAAATAATATATATGTTCTGAAATGAACATAAATTTTCATTTTCGTAATATATATTATGCTCTAAATAATATAATTGGTTAAAAAGTATGACAGTTTTAAACAAAATTTTAAATACCATTATTTTGAAATTACTAACATATCATATAATGTAAATACATATATTTATAAAATAAAAACACATAATTTTCAACGAAAAAATGGAAACAAGAGCTGATATAATAGAAGCTTTAGAAATGTAATAAAAAAAAGATGTACAGTAAATAGAAAAAATAAAATGTGTTTATTTATATAAAATAAATACCTTTAAAGTTTGGACGTAGAAGATGAAAAGGAAAGAGGACGGCATAAACATTTTGATTATCTATTGAGATATTTTGTAGAAAAGATAAAAGAACATTTTGATGTATATAAAAAAAATGTGTTTAATTTATGAAAAGATCTTTCATAGAGAAGATGATTGTAAATAATAGAAATTTTAATTATTGGTTTTGTACAAAATTGAAAAGAAACAATAAAAAAGTAAATGATTTTTGAATCATTATTCTGTTAATCAAAATTTAATTGGTATGTATAAGAAAGAGTGAACACCATAAAAAAAAGCAGTAGAGGAGTGGTTTTGATTTTTGAATGAGAGAGCAGAAATAAGCAGTTGACCTTTAAATATAGGCTCTGATTGGTAACGACTGTTACTTTTGTCTGTAAAGACTTTTACTTTAAAATTTTAGCTACAGAGAATTTGGTTTTAGATGCTTTGACTGTAAAAACTTTAACTGTTAAAATCTGATTGTTTACCAAAAACTTCAAAAGTTGTGACTGTTATTTTTATTATTATTATAAATATTAATAATAAGTAAATATTATTTCATAAATCAATTCATATAACACTTTAATCAATTCATATACCAATAGTCAATATAAAATTTCGCTAACAATATTCTGATTTTTATTTTGTTTTGGTGATTATTCTGGCAAATATCAATAGTATTTTTTAATTGTTTTGAATGTTTTTTTCCAATTGAGTAGTTATATGAGTAGTCAAAAATCTATTAACCACTAATCAATGCATTGCTTGAATGTTATTCTCTTATTAATCATGAATTTCATAAACTCTTTTATAGTATTATTAGTGATGATGATGAAAAAATAAAATTTATTATTGAAATGGATCTTAAAAGAAAGAGAAAAAAATGAGAATAATTCATTTATAAAAATAAAAGATGAAAAGTATTTAGATATACTTTTGTAGAGCTTTTAAATATAAAAGGGAGAAAAAAAATACTTTAAAAATTGTTTAGTTTTAAAGCATGAATTTGATGCTTTAAAAGAAAAAGGAAAACAAGGAAGAGAAAAAAAAAAGTGACTTTTAAAACTTTAAAAAAATTAAAAGCCAAAAAAGTCTGATTGGCAAAAAAATGGCTGTCAATGCTTTAAACATTTTTAAAGTTTTAAAAGTCACTTACCAATCAGGGCCATAGTCCTCATGTTATTAAGACACATTCAATAATTTTTTTGTTCCAAAGGGTAAAAACAGATCAAGCAGTACAAATCATATATTAACTGTAAATTATTTTAAAATACACAAAATTCAGTAAATTTATTTTAAAAATAATATAATTATTGTAAGATGAACATAAAATTTTAATTTTTGTAGTATAGACTATTTTCTAAATAATTTCATAATTTGAAAACATTAACACACAAATTATCCAAATACAACACAAATAAAACTTAAAATAGTTAACGAAAAGTATTTTGATTTGCCCATAACAAATCAGCAATATTAGAAAATGAGAAGAATGATGTATTATAAAGAGAACAAAAAAATTAATTGATCTGCATAAATAAATATGATTAGATTAAAAAAACTGTTAACGAGTTATACAGTATTTCTCCTGTATTTATTGCTAGAAGAATAAAATTGAACTGTGGGAAGTTTTCATGTATTAGTTTACAAAAAAAATAAAACTTAAGTATGTCTTTTTGGCAGAACAACTACATACATGGGTCTATTGTTTTTTTTTTCAATCTCTCCATTCAATGTCTATAATTTTAAATTTTAATACAGATAAACTGCACACAGTTCATAACTTCTTGTTTTTGTGTGGTAAATGTAGAAAAAATACATTGTGTTTGTACATATCAATTAAATCAAATATATTTTAATTTTACTTTATAATGTAGTATTATTTTCATTTCTCTATTTATTATTTATTATTTTAAATGTGTTATGAACTCATAAATTTTAATTATAAAATATATATATATATATTAAAATCCTCGTTATGCGACGTTTCGAGATATCTCTGGGTCTCCGGCAAACCTTTTCTTTCTAACTGCTTTCCGCCCGACGTCGACTTCATTAACGCCGGTCGGTGTTTTCCCTTTATTTGTAGTTTCAATTCTCTGTTTTAATTTATAAAATCCTTAATAAGTTGGCCAATAATTTCTCCAATTTCAGTGTTCTTCTTGTTTCTGTTCTTTATAACTTTTCTCTCCTTCGGGATGAGTTTCATTCCGACCATAATCCGACGAGTTCTTCGGTGGTGTGTCGATGTCTTTCCGCTGAAGGTTTCTTCATGTGGTTTTCCTTGTTCGTCGATTGAAATCGATCTTCAACAGTGTTGTCTTTGCTTCGGCATGAAATGCTTTTTGAAAGATGTTTTTCAATCCCAGATCTGGGATCCCCGCGACTCAAATGTTGGATCAGATGATGGTAATAATCAATCACATCTTAGCAGTAAACTTCTTCTCTATCTCTATTCAGCGGTTATGGTCATCTTACTCTCACTCCTAAATTCGGGGACAAAATTGGATGTTGATGGCTTTTGATATTGGCGCTCCACAAAATTTGCTCTGTTGATTGGTCTTTGTGGATGTGATGACATTTTCTTTGGATCAAATGATAGAGTAACGGTTAATGTGTGATGGAATATGGTTTTTGTGGTCTGGTTTTTTCATCTTGCAAAGATGGATTATTCATCAGATGGCTCAAATCGGAGGAAAGCTATTCTATCTCATGTGTTTGGTGTGTCTGTTGGTTATTAATCATTATATGTTGTGGAACATACTTTCAAATACGACCATGTGTTCTTGGAGATTGAAGTTATCTACGGGAACTATTCACATATGGCCATTGAAGAATATCAACAAAGGAATCAAGATTATGGATCTATCATCGGTGATATTTACAACCAAAATAGCACCATCGCCTAATGCAGGAGATGGAAATGTTTGTATGGTTAGCAATGCAACTGATGGATCACAACCCTTTGATTTTCAAAAAAAGGTTTGGTGCTACATAAAAGGAAACATAGCCCAACAAGAAGATCAAAATAGACTGACGAAGACGATGAAGGAAAATAACAGATTGATTAATTTGTTAGCGTGTAAGGCTTATTTGCGACAGAAAGCAAAACATTATTTTACTCTCTTGTTTACTTAGTTACACTTTAATTTTGGTTGTATGGTATGCAGAGCTTCATTTTGTACACTTATTGATACATTTGTATTCTCAATTTCAAATTAATAAAGAATGAAGATGATAAAAAAAATATAATTAATTTATTTAAATCTTACAATATAAGATTCAAAATATGACAATTCAATTTCATAATTACTATAATGTATATATACTTTTTATACTATAAATATTTGATATGCTTTCACCATTCAACATATACTTGAAGCGTTTGAACCGCTTGATCTGCACTTGTACCGCCAAATCTATTTAATTTGTTCTGCTTAAACCGCTTGATCTGCTCTGTCCGATAAACTGTCTTCATTCGGAACCTATATTTACCACATAATGACAAAAAAATCTTATTTGTATTCAGATTTCTTGAATTAATTTTAAAACTACAAAAATATTTGTGTGCATTTTTTTGTATTAATTGTAATTGTACAAAACCGCACATTCTACACTAAACACGAAAAACACCAACCTTTGGTGTACTCAGATTCTTTGTATATCATTTCTGGTTGCATTGGTCGGGAATCATCATCTTCCGCAACGTTATTATCATCTGTATCCTGCAAATTCAAACATAAATGAATTAGATTCTTAATTCCACTTGAACCAGTTGAACCGAGTTCAACTAGTTGAACCAATTCGACTGCTAATCTTCAGTTTCTCCTAATCCTAATAATCAGATCCATTCTAATCAGGAAATCCTAAATTAACAAATGTATGTACCTTTACAGTTTCCTCTGCTTCACTAACGGCTTCTGTTGCTTCGGTTATCAAGGTTATCGCCAATTGTAACCCTTCCTTGGTTGGCACCATCTCGGTTCTTGGAACAACATAATCGTCCTCGACATCCTCTGCTTGTGTCGGATTTTCTTTTGCAGGTTCACTCGTGGAACCATCTTTTGGTTCTGTCGGCTCGGTGGTTTCTGTTCGATCCTTACGAAGATTGGCAGTCGAATCGTATTCTCCATTTCCACGTGCATTAGCCATTACTACCAATGACGATGGAACTTGAATGGCGGATCCACGGATCGAAAACAGAAAGGAAAAGGAACGCCGCGGTGGGATGATTGGTATCTTCCTTTTACCTCGACGGCGATGGGGCGAGAGAAACAAATAAAATTAGGTAAACTTATGTGTTTACTTTTAGGGTAAATAACCATCAATAGGAGGATGGATCCGAATTGATATATGTTTTTGGGTCGGATATAGGCTTGGATCGGATTCTTTGGTTGGGCTTGTAGTTTCTTGATTTTTGTTAAGTTTTTTTGTCTTTTCATAATTTTTAGCCATTAAAAATATTCATCCGGAAATTAATTATTAGAGCACTGACATTCTAGATTTTTTTTGCCCCGATTGTGGCTTTCCAGACATTGTTATTGCATTTTGTATGCTACTCCATTCAATGCCTAAATGATGTCTTTATGACAAAACAACTGCATACATGTGTCCATTGTCTTTTTTTTTTTTTTTTCAATTTCTATTCAATGTAATTTTAAGAATTAAGGCAGCTAAACTACACAGTTCAATTTTTTTTTTTTTGTGTGTGTGTGTTAAGTGTAGAAGAAATGCATGCACATCTTCTACACAACTTTTTTTTATGATGTTCACCTTTTTTATGCATACCAATTAAATCAAACATATTTTACTTTTTCTTTGTATTGTACGATTATTTTTATTTCTCTAGCTGTGAAAGTTCCTTTGAATTTTAATTATTATATATTTATAATTTATTTAAAAATTATTATATAAGATTCAAAATAAAACATTTCAATTTCATAATTACTATAATGTTCAAATACTTTATATACTATAAATATTTGATTTGCTTTCACTATTCAACATATACTTGAGTGTTTGAACCGCTTGATCTGCACTTATACCGCTAAATCTGTTTAATTAGTTTTTGCTCTGCTTAAACCGTTTGATCTGCTCTATCTGATAAAAAAATTTAATTTGAAACCTGTATTTACCACAATATGACAAAAACTCTTATTTGTGTGCAGTTTTCTTGTATTAATTTTAATAATACAAAAATAAAAAACATAAAACACCAACCCATCGGCACTCTACCTAAGATATCTTTCCACATTGATATGAGAATACTCTGTCTACTATCTTGGTACTACAACTTGTACCCTTATTACCATACATGCCACACTTACCAGTCCGTAAAATCTCTTCTCTTTATAATTACGCAATCTATATTAAATTTCCGTTTTTGTTTTACATTAAAAAGGAAACAAGATAATATTATTTTATTTTCCTCTTTTCTACTTTTTGAAATAATTGTAATTTGAATGAATTGTACTATCATATATGTATGTTCTGAATTTCTATACTTTGAATAAAGACTCTGAAAGATGAGTTGAATCCGAAATATCTATCTTATCTATAAAAATACAATATTGTGGTTTATAAACATCTTTTTATTCATCAGCACCTACATATACGATAATAGACATATATAAGCCAAATAAATTTTTTATTAGACAAATAAATATATATATTTTATTACACAAACCAATCGATTATGTTTTTATGTTAAAGTCCACTTTCATGTTAAAGACATAGGGGGATGCATTGAAATGGGTATTTTGGAAGATTTCATATGATTTTAAAAATCACTTGTTATTCAACTAAGGGTTTTAAATATTCTACTCAAATCATGTGTTATTGAACTTGAGATTTTGTAAAAAAAATTCAAATCATTTACAATCCTTTGTTATCCAATCAACAATTTCTTAAAATCACATTAAATCTTCTGTTATTCAAAAATTCACAAATCTTTTGTTAAATTTTAAAAAACTGATTTTGGGAGACTTTTGATGTTTTTTTAGTTGAACAAATAGGATGAGAAAATCACACCTCTAGAGGTGTGATTTGGAGAGATTTTTAAAGAAAAAAAAGTTCACGTAAATGAGGAAGAGGAAGGTTTTTGTTAAATCAATAACCATTGATTACAGATCTCTGAGAAAGCTAATTGAAATAAATCATGGGGAAGCACGACCATATCAACACAGTGTAGGACATGCATCAACATTGGTCAACGCCGGATTCTCACCAACAAAACACTGGAGTTAAATGTTTATGGTGTTGTACACATAATCTATATTTGTTTATGCATGTCCTTATGTGATGTCTAGGGATGTTAAAATGGGTAAACCCACCCCATTTAAACTCATCCCATTTAAACCACCCCATTTAAGTATAAACCCATTTCAACCCAGATATATTTGAAACCCATTAAACCATACCCATTTAAAGATACATTGCCCCAATAAACATATTAAACCCATTTAAATGTATAACTTAAGTGATAATGTGCAATTTTGTGGCTTTGTAATTTTGGCTACAAAATATTTTGATAACAAAACATGTTTTTAATGAAAGATAAATTAATGTTATTGGCAGGAAAATGAGATTTTACAATTTAACAGAAAAATATAATTTTACATGATCAATATTTAATAAGTATATCAATACAAATGAGTCTAGATGGGTACCCATTTATTTATGAGTCTATTTAATAAATGGGTTTGCTTACCCATGTTAACATCCCTAGTGATGTCAATAGTTTATGTAATTAACAAGACATTTATATTAATTGCATGTGTGGTGATGTGTTGGTGTATACTTCAAGTAGTTGATAATCATTTTTCCTTTTCTTTTTGCTGTCTCTCTATTCAATACCTAAATCGGTTCATATTTTTTTGTCTTTTTTTGTAGTAAGTAGAGAAATTCATGCACAACTCTTTTAACTTTTATATTAATAATATTTAAAGGGCCTCCCACTAATGGGTTCGGCCTTGAAACAAATTACAAAGGTCCGGCAGTTACAAAAAAAAGGAAACGGCGGACATTGCAATCGCCGGGAAAAGCGATCGGATCCTGCTGAATGACCTGAAACAAAAGCTTGAGCAGGAACATCGGTGGTTGCAGGATCCACAGCTTTGCGGCGGATACACCAAATCGAAACCTTTGACATCAACAACTAAACTCTGTCCCTGCTTCTTCTCTGGTGTACCGCCTGACCCGCTACAGATCCTCCGACAAGCTCAAACAATCAATGACAGGCTCTGCGAAGTCAGGTTCCGTGCCTAGCAACCCGCTCACTCAGATCTAACATGTCTCTTCTAACTCCGGCGACCACCGCAACCTCCAGGTAGGTTTGCTTCAATCCGGTCTGGTGGACACAAAATCATGGCGATTTACAGAGGATGATGGCTCAATCCATCTTCCATAACCCGAAATCCACGATAGCCCCTAAGGATGCCAAACATCTAGGTTAACCACCGCAACGATGCAACAATACCCTCCTGCCTTCCTCCGACTTCCGCCGCAACCACAGCTTCTATTAGATGGGTGAACCAAGGGAAAGCTCCACCGCGACCAAACGCGGCTTGCTCTAGAAGCTTCCCAACCTTCCAAAACCGAATCCAAAGCTGCATCAGATGGAAGACAATACCACACCTCTGTTGCCGAATATGCAAACCACCCACCGCTGCCTTCCCTTTGTAGATCCAAGACCCACAGTAAAGCGCCGCCCAACCTTACCTGTCAAAGAAGCCAACCCCGAACCGTAAAGTAACGGCTCAGCTGGACGGAGAGAAGTCAAGATCCAGTGAGAGAAACACCAGATATGACAACCGGAGCTCACCCAAGAGAAGCCACGGCTCTCACTTCTCACCAAAGCCAACAAACCCCTCGGCGAGTCCCAACACACAAAGTCTTCAAACCAGATCTGCCATGACAGCCACGAAATCGATGCCGTCTTCAAGCAAGTCCTTCGAGCCTTCACTAGCAGACACCTCCAAACCAGGACTCTGCTTCACACGCCGAAACATCACCGGAAACCACCGACAAGAGAACCAGAGCAGAGACGAAGAACAACCTTACGAAGGAGCGACGATGACAGTAGAAGCAGGGAAAGCTAAGAAAAAAGGGGGAAGAAGCCCTCTTCGGTGTCGGAAGGGCAACCAGAGAAGCGATAACGCTAGATCTATGTTTAGCTTTCTAGAGAGAAGGAGGAGAGAAAAAGAGGAACTAAAAAATTATGCAGAACTCTTTTACGGTTTTTTTGGATTGATTTCTACGCATTTTTGGTTTATATTTTTATTGGTTTTATACCCTAAGAAACGTGGTAACGGATTGTAAAAATATACTATAAAAACTTTTCATTTTTCCCAAATGAATAAAATACTAACTTCTTCTGAGAGTATTAAATGACATTTTCTGCTGACACATTAGTACCCAACCACCTTTAGCTTTGAAACTCCCGTGTCAATCAATTTTGAGAATTCCCCACCAATAGCAGTAAAAGAAACTTATCTACTAATTTTATATATAGCCCCCTCATATTTTTCATTATTACACTTTACCCCAAATAACCGAAAAACCCTTTTTGTATTAAGTTGTCGAGAAAGTTGAATCGTTACCGCCAAAGGCAAAAGTAGAGAGAGAACCCCAACCCCAAATCATCATGAGCTTCTTCAATCTTCTTCTTCCTCCTTAATCTTCGCCAAATCCAATCTTCTAGGGTTTTCGATTTCTCTCTTCTCTTCTCTTCTCTTCTTCAGCCATGGATATGACTACTTGTGTTGCTAGAAGAACCCGTTCGAGGACTGAATCTTACTTGAACTCGATTCTGAATAAATCAAAGGGGATTTCTGAGTCTGAGGCTACGTTAAATTCTAGGACGGGGAATAAGAGAGGAGTGAGCTTGCGCGATACTTGTTCACCGTCTCCGAGGAAGAAGAAACCGCGGCGGAGGAAGGTGAGTGAGGATGATAACAACGACGACGACGGCGATGTTGAATTTGTCAGAACTGATTATCGTAAGCGAGAAGGTGTGGATGGTGATAACGTTGGTTCTAATTCTGTGGGTTTGGAATCGAAATCGCTTGATTGTGGTGATAGGGTTTGTGATTTTGATTTGGATGATGATGTTGTTTTTGTTGGGACTATCCCTAGAGAGAATGAGCATGATGTAGAGGGTGACAATGTTGGTTCTCCTAGGGTATGTGTGGATGATGAGAAAGGTTCTAGTTTGAATCCTTTATCTCCGGATGGGGATGTTGTTTTTATAAGGACTATCCCTGGAGAGAAGGAACATGTCGAGGATGGCAATGTTGGTTCTAGGGTTTGTGATATTCTTCTGGATGATATTAATTTGAAGGGTGAGGAGAAGTTTTCTGATGTGGAAGGAGGTTCTGTGGAGGAATTAGGGACGGATTCAGGTGACGAAGTTAGTGGTCAAGATAGAGATAGTGATGGTGAAGATGCTGATTCTGACTCATCTGATTACGTGGTGGAAAGTTCAGATTCTTCTTATGTAGATAGCTCTGATGGTGATTTCGTTTGTTCTGAGGATGAAGAGGGTGAAACCAGAGATGTTGCTGCTAAAGAGAAAAAGAGCCCAAGTGAAAAAGTACGCTACCATAAGAAGTCGAGGACTTCTCGTAGGGAGAATAACTTGAATGTATTTCAGCTGCTAGCTAAATCTATTTGGGATGGAAAGAAAGTTTTCGAGGAAGATATCTGCTCTGGGGACGAAACCGTGGACGTTGATTGTAGAGAAGATGCTATAGTAAGGGAGAGCTCAAGTGAAAAGGTAAATGAAGAACAGGGGAAACCAAGGAGACCGAGGAGTTTCCATAGGGTGAAGGAGAAGAACCACTTGAAGGGTGAGAGCTTTGTTGATGGCGAAAAACTATGTGATGGACAAGAGACAATACACTGCTCGACAGAAGATTCACCTCCTTTAATCTTGAGATTTGGCTGCGAGGAGCCGGTGCTTATTGAGAAGACAGATGAGGAGAAAGAATTAGACAGTTTGTGGGAAGATATGGCCGTTGCTCTAACATTGGAAGGAATGGACTCATCTACTCCTGCTAAAGTAAGATATACTTGACCATCTTGTTGCATGCTTTTCGTAGTATTGTTAAACCATGAAATTTAATCACATGCTCTTTGATGTATCAGGTTGGTGATATGTTATGTAGCAAAGAGAGGCACGACTTTGTGCTGGAGGAGGAAATTGGTTTGATATGCCGCCACTGTTCTCATGTGGCCGTCGAGATCAAAGACATCTCACCAGCTATGGTAATTTCCATTGCGCTCGGAAATCCTAGATTGAGTTTTACTATTAGTTGATTTTCTTTTCATATTCGGAGTTTGTAACATGTTCATTTTTTGGCATTGTGCAGGACAAGTATCGTGCTAATATCAGTGACAATAAGAAATGTAGTGAGAAAAAGGGTGACCCTTTATTTAATAGGCTTGAGTTTGATGCTTCAGATCACAGCAGTTATCCCGCCTCTTTGGATAATACAGAAGGAACTGTCTGGCAATACGTCCCTGGCATCAGAGATACTTTGTACCCACACCAACAAGAAGGCTTTGAATTTATTTGGAAGAACTTAGCTGGGACAACAAAACTTGATGAGTTTAACAGCGTAGGGGTTAAGGGAAGCGGTGGATGCATTATTTCTCATAAGGCTGGAACTGGTAAGACACGCTTGACCATCGTTTTTCTTCAGTCGTATCTAGAACGGTTTCCAGATAGCCATCCTGTGGTCATAGCTCCTGCAACTCTAATGCGTACGTGGGAAGAAGAATGCAGGAAATGGAACGCAGATATTCCATTTTTTAACATGAATAGTCGGCAGTTCTCAGGGTATGAGGACGCTTCAGCTGTCGCACGTTTAAATGGAAACAGGCAGCATAATTCCGTCCGTATGGTTAAGTTATATTCGTGGTGGAATAAGAAAAGCATTCTTGGAGTTAGCTACCCTCTGTATGAGAAGCTCGCGGCAGATAAGAACGCTGGAGAAATGCAAGTGTTTAGGAGGATGTTGCTAGAGTTGCCGGGGTTGCTGGTCCTTGACGAGGGCCACACCCCGAGAAACCAGAATAGTCTCATTTGGAAAGTGCTTACTGAAGTCAGAACAGAAAAGCGTATAATTCTTTCAGGGACACTGTTCCAGAATAATTTCAAGGAACTTTCAAATGTCTTATGCCTGGCAAGACCAGCTTTGAAAGATACGCTTTCGTCGATGCTACAGGAACTTAGCAAGCGGAGCCAAGAAGGAGAACACGGAAGGGTGAATGAAGAAATTGGAATTGTGGATCTTAAGGTTAAGATTGCTCCTTTTGTGCATGTCCACGAAGGAAACATCCTTGAAGAAAGCCTTCCAGGTCTAAAAGACTGTGTTGTGGTGTTGAACCCGCCTTTTCAACAGAAGAAAATTCTGGACAGAATTGATACTTCTCAAAACACATTTGAATTTGAGCACAAGCTTTCAGCTGTTTCAGTACACCCATCTCTGTATTTGTGCTGCAATCCGACAAAGAAGGAAGACTTGGTTATTGGGCCAGCAACATTAGGAACTCTGAAGAGGCTTAGACTTGACTATAAGGAAGGTGTGAAAACAAAGTTCCTTATCAACTTCATCCGCATCACTGAAAAAGTGAAAGAGAAAGTGTTGGTGTATAGCCAATACATTGACACTCTAAAGCTGATCATGGAGCAGCTCAGTGCAGAATTTAGCTGGACTGAAGGGGAAGAAATTCTCTTAATGCATGGTAAAGTTGAACAAAGAGAGAGGCAGCAATTGATCAACAACTTCAACAAACAAGACAGTAAATCTAAAGTTCTACTGGCATCAACAAAAGCATGTTCTGAGGGTATCAGTCTTGTTGGCGCTTCAAGAGTTGTGTTTCTTGATGTTGTTTGGAACCCTTCTGTTGAAAGCCAAGCCATAAGTCGAGCTTACAGAATTGGGCAAAAGCGGGCTGTGTTCGTTTACCATCTCATGGTTAAAGATACATCTGAGTGGGACAAGTTCTGTAAGCAAAGTGAGAAATATCGCATATCTGAACTGGTCTTCTCTTCTACCAATGAGAAGGATAAGCCGATTAACAGCGAAGCTGTTTCTGAAGATAGAATCCTCGACGAGATGGTTCGACTCAATAAGCTGAAAGACATCTTTGAGAAGATACTTTATAATCCAAAGGAGTCTGACATGTTTACCAGCATCTTCTGATTGATATATCATTTTCTCTCTGTTAATCCCACTCTGAGATTCTAGGCGTTTATATCAATTATGTTCCCAGCTTTGGAACAGATCACTCTAGCAATATGTAATTTTCTGATTCGATTTCTTCTTATTAATAAAGTTGTGTATTTTCCATCGCCATGCTAATCGAATGGAACAGCAATCTTATGTTTGAAAGATTCTTCTGCAGGAAGTAAAATTTGAGAGATTTACAATAACAGAACCAACAGGTACTTACTACAAGATGGGAAGGACCAACATAACTAAAACCGTGGCTGCGACTCTGGTCAACACTCTTAAAGATCCAGGCTGCAACCTCGGTGAATTTCCTGTATCAATCATTACAGGGAACTCACAAAGTTCATCAGATGGATCTTCGTCTGTGACCAAACCCAACCCCAAGAAATCGCAGTCCCAGGTTTTCTGATCGTGCATCTGATAATACATATTAAAGGCATACGAAGCATTGCCTATAGCAGTAAGATGGTTACAAGAGGATCCATAGCCGAGTGCTGTGCAATCAGATAAGCTACAAGCATAGTCGATGTTATCAGGCAAGTCATCGAGGTTATATGCATTAGGGTCAAGAACACACCAAGTTTTGGGCAGATACTTCACATCTTCCACAGGAACCAAAGGCTTGTCATTGCCTTTACCTGACAAGTCAAGCTCATATTTCGGTCTCCCATCAAACTCAAAGATCCCCCAATGTCTCTCAAACGTCCCTGGCGCAATGCTCTTGGCGTCCTCGTTGATAAGACTGAAAAGGTAAACATCCATGATCACTCCTTTCCTTGCAGGCGTTCCATTTCCAGACATAGCATGCTTTACCATCCCTTGATTAAATCTCTTTGCACTCTTTACATTAGCATTCTTGTCTCCATCCGTGGGCCATCCGACCTCTCCCACGATGATCTTCATCCCCAAGAAGCTATATCTCTCCAAAGCACATATCAAAGTGTCGAGATTTGCATCAAACACATTGGTGTAGACCAAATTTCCATCTCTTAAAGGCTTGTTAGTCCCATCAAAGAAGGCAAAATCCAAAGGGAAGTAAGCATTTCCATAGAGACTAAGAAAAGGGTAGATGTTGACCGTGAAAGGTGAATCATGTGAATACAAGAAATTGATTATCTCAATCGTTGCATCTCTAAGCTCAGGCCTAAAGTCTCCAGTTGATGGAACAGGGTTTGCTTCAGGAGAAAAATAGATGTCTGCGTTGAAAGGAACAGTGACTTTCACAGTTTTCAGATCAGCTTCCTCTAATGCTCGTTGGATGTTGATGAGAGCTGGTAAAGTGAACTCAACGTAAGTTCCATTATACGTCTGAAGGAAAGGCTCGTTTCCAACAGCTATGTACTTGATTTTGACTCCGCCATGGTAAGAATAAGCAGTGACGTTCTCTTCAACCCATGAAGCTGCAACAGCTGTATCTTGAGCCATCTCTTTAAGAAACCGGTTTGGTATTCCTATCATGACTTCGATGTCTGAGCCAATTAGAGCGTCTAAGATGTTTTGGTCGGCTTCAAACAGTTTCAGCTTAGTGAAACCATTGTCTTGTAGCATCTTCACGACATTTTCAGGTGGAAGCTGGTGACTCGCCATTGTTCCCCAGTTCACTCCTACACTACTAGTGTTGCTAGAGGCAACGGAAGTTTGTGAGAAAAGAAAGAAACAGAGAATAATCTGATGAGAAAAGAAGAACATTGTTAACTTTGATCTCTCTTCTGCCATTTTTATTTCTTGAGGAGTCACTTTTTTCTTCTTCTTTATGGAGTCTTTCTAAAAAGAAGAAGATGAAAATGTGATTGGGATATTTGTGATTTGTACTTGGTTCAGTTAAAGAAGCAGACACAACATGCAAAAATAGCCATTGGCCTTGTTGTGGAAACACTTTGTACATGCTATCTGTTAACCTCACATGGCATTGACTCACCACAAATTTCTTATTTTTTTTCACATAATAGATTATTCAAACTTAATTAGTTGGCTCTGCTGCACTCTAGATATTTAGTGGTTTTGTTTTCTTAGTGGTTTTGTTTTGTGTAGGAAAGTGAGAACTTGAGATCACTACCATTGTTAATTTTACATTTGGGTTGCTGCAATATTCCCCCCTATACAAATTACATTCTCAACTTTCCTACACCTACTTTTCGACTCTAAAAATAACATCAATAAAAAGTTTATCCTTAATAAAACTACACAGACTTCTTTTTTTGTCTAAATAACTACATATGCAATTAAACCGTCTGAAAACCGATGACCATTTAATTTGGTCTGATTTAATCTGATTTTAAACCGATACACATTGAAAGCTAGGGATACGACGAAGAAACACAATTGTTAGATAAAAAAATTGCAACTTTATATAAACAAAGAGGTGTAAAACAAATATGTGTGAAAACTAACGGGTGCATACATGAAAAGTTAGGGGTGCGACGAACAAACACAATTTTTGGATCGAAGTTTTGCAACTTTTGAGATCATTAATAAAAGGTGAGGTCATTAATAATACTCAAAGAACAAAAACTCTTTTCAAAGTCCATAAAAATCTGTATATATATCAAAATAAAAAGGTGTGAAAACAAAGAGGTGTGAAACAAAAAGGTGTGAAACAAATAGTGTGTAAACTAACAAGTGCAAACATTGAAAGCTAATGGTACGACGAAGAAACACAATTGTTGGATTAAAATACTGCAACTTTTTAACTTTTTTCTTTTCATTTTTTCCCCTCTAATGGTATTTTTTATCTGTTGGTATAGCTGCATTTCAGTTAATATTGATGTTCCTATAGAGCCAAAAAAAATTCAACATTTTCGAACGACTATTTTCGACTCCTTATTTGAAAAACAAAGCTGCCATCGGAAGTATGAAATGAACTTCTAGCTATCGCTTTTTAAAGAATCGAGAAGATTCATGTCTTTTCTTTTTACAAAATCTAAGAAACTCTTTTGATACAAAGATTTACTATTTCTTTCACAACACATATTTCAGACACCAACAAATCATTAATCCCATAAAACTAATGAGACAACTTTACAAAATCAACCAAATTCTTAACATTTTACCAAAAACAAAATCAACCAAATTCAACATAAAATTATAGGAACACAAGCAATGCCGAAAGCAACATCAAGGAGAAAGAATATACTACAATTTATGAATACGTCTACCTTTTTTCTTCCTCGCTCTCTATTTCCATGCTCATTTAGAACACTTCTATATATTATCAAAATGTTTGGCAACAGAAAGTAAAAGAAATTAAAATTAAATCTATAACTTCAAATAAACTTGTCTTACAAATTAATGGTAACTAACCTGGATCATCTATATCCAATGGACATTTTACCTTAAAAAAAAACTTATTACAAGCTTGAAATATAAATAGGTTAAATATATACATAATAATAGGCAATATAAAAAATTTTATACAATGTTTGTTAAAATTTTTGGCATATTTATATCTCTATCATCACCACATATCATCATGAGTGATTGGTAAAAAAAAAAATTTTTAAAAAAACTTCACGGGACTTGATATAATAGTTACTCCAACAAAGATACCCTGCATATTAACAATACAACAAAGAATAAAAAAGCACAATTATAAAAACACCTTACATTTTTTAAAACAATATTATACGTCCAAAGGTTAGAGAAATAAAGCAAATTTTGATTGAATTCTAACAGTTCTAAAATCATAGTTTTATACGTAAGGTTTGAGTTTAACTTCAACTTTATTCTAAAATCATAGGTTTACACATAGGTTTATATTTTAACCATCCTCTGTTCTTCCATACCTAAATCTATCTATAATCCAAGTAACAAACCCAATGAAAAAACTACCTTATAGAGATGATTGATTTTGTATTTATTAATTCGTAAGTTTGAAATAATACTCTTCAAAATAATAACTCGAAACTTGTTCGGAGGTCCATAAAAGTCTATAAATATAAACAAAATGTGTGAAAAAAACTAATAAGTGCAAACATTAAAAACTGGGAGTATGACAAAAAAACACAATTGTTGGATCAATACTTTGCAACTTTATATAAACAAAGAGGTGTAAAACAAAAATGTGTGAAAACTACTGTGTGCCAACATGAAAAGCTGGGGGTGCGGCGAAGAAACACAATTATTGAAACAAAACTTTGCAACTTTTGAGATCATTAATAAACATAAACTGTTAAATTAGATAATAAAAATAATTTCATCCGTGAGATTCAAATTGACCATGTTTTAATTCCTAAAAGTAGGCTTGGTATTATATATAGAATTTATTAATTTATAGATATATTTTTTAGTTGTTTAAATTGATAGTAGGATTTTTGTGTCTCCTAGTAGGTTCAGTTAACCTTATGTGTTGTAGTACTTAAGGAGTCAATCCAAATGGGATGTTGCTAGCAATCAAGATGCAATCAAGAAATCACAAGTCAAGCCAATATAAAAAGAGTGTTTGTCTAACAATCCTAGAATGATGAAAATACAAAAAAACGGAAATGAACTACAACATTAGAAACGAAAATGTATGACAAGAAGTAAACAAGAGTAAAAACGAAAAACGAGTCTAAGCATGAACAAAACCGCAAGATAAGAAACAGTCTCAGGATGTAATAAAAATCAGAAAGAAAGAATTCCTAAGGATGGGAGTAATTGATGTCGGTGAAGTATCCTAGTCTACAGAGTGTTTAACATGCCACAAGCAAACTATCCCTAAACAATGAACATCACGACTTAGCTAATCCAATTTCTTGACAGAAGCTACTCAAACTCAACCACTTCCAAACCTAGCTCTCGCTAGAGAAACATGGTCAAGCAGGCATGACAAACAAGTTCATTCACGTCAACAAACATCCTAGACAACTAATCTCTTAGGCTAGGAACGTAAGTCTCTGGCAATAGTTGGTCAGACATTTCATCAAAGACCTTTTGGGTGTCGAAATGTCTAGAACCTAGTTCCAATTAATCAGAGAGAAACTAGTATTTCTAACACTAGTACAGAAGGGAATCATACAAATCAAAGCTTAAACACTCTACATCCTAAGATCCTCCACCTAGTCTATCCCATCCCCAAGAACTCTAACACTACTCAGATCCGGAAATCATCACCAAAGACACAAATCCAAAAAATATTGAACAAAATATAATAGATAGACAAGAATGAGATGAACAACTTTGCAGAAGAAATCAAATGCAAAAACTAAACGGATTAAAAGATATCTGGATACAAAGTCTCAAAACGTTTTAGGTGGCTAGGTAGAACCTTAAGAACAAAACGAAAAATGAGATAAAAGATAAGATGTCCAGCCAAGACTTAACAAAACGTATTTATAGTAGTCCAACATGGAAAACCTTAAAACTTAAAACGACAAGGTAGAGCATCGGTTTGGGAATCTCCTGAAAAGTGTCAGACAGAGCGTCTTCCTGGCATGAGCCATTTTGTCCGTCTGCATCCAGTAGTTCGATTGAGTGGCTCGACTGGCTCGATTGGTGCAGCTCGACTGGTGACCTGAGGGTGGCTCGATTGGTGCAGCTTGACCTGAGAGTGGCTCGATTTGTGCAGCTCGACTTGTGATTTTTTTTCGACGTCTCCTAGATACCTGAAATACTCTGAAATGCACAATGTATGCAAGGATGATACAAGAACTACTTAGACATGCAAAGTGGATAGATAAGACTAGAAAATGATGCAAAACAGTCAGTTATCCTAGCTAAATGCATGATAAAAACACGCTAAGGAAAAATAAAATATAGACATATCATAAATTTTATAAAATTATGAATTGAAACAATTTTAGTAAAACAAGATTAGAATTTGGGAAGAAAACCAAGTTCGATATAATGTTACGAATTGGAGCTGTAAAGAGAAGCCCCTCGAGCTGAGAGCGTGTGGTGCTTGTGAGGCGGTTTGTAGTCAGGGCTTTGGATAATGTCCTTCGATATGATCTCCGTCAACTGGTAATAGTTATGCTGACCCGAACTCTAAGTTCGGCCGTTCTTTCTCTCCAAAAAAAAGTAAATATTAAGATTGATTTAACTAAGTTTTATTTTAATTTGCTTTGTTTTGTAATAGAAAAAAAAATTTCAGTCTGTTGATATAAGCTTCAAATTTTTTTCCAAAACACCAACGATCATTCATATATCTACTTCACAAATGGCTCATTAATCAATGAGATATGAATATATAGAATCGACCAAATTTAATTACAAGACTCAAATATTTGATGACATGTAACAAAAAGAAATCAGAATTATCTATATTTTAGAAATACAAGACAACAAGAACGATGGACATAGTAAATCTACGGCCGTTTTCTAATTTAGTTTTAGGGTTTTTGATTTTTTTTGTTTGGGGTCAAATTGGGTTTTCAAAATTGAAATCAATCACGAATTGGCTCTATTGCTTATCATCTCCGTCTATAACTCAAAGAGGAGAACTATGAAAACTGAAAGCGACATATATTACATGAAAACTAAAGAAGACTTCAAATATCATATGTGACGGTGACATCTCTGAGGGGAAATCACAACTACGGGACGATAAAGCAATCAGTGGCCGGGTAAGTGTAAAAGGAAAAATTTTAAAGGAATAGGAATCTCTATATATGAGGGTGAATGAGTGTGATGATTGACTGAAGGAGTGTGATGCTTGAAGTTGAAGGAAGCGAGTGAAGAGGCACAACAAAAGGTTGTGAGAAGAAGGAGAAGCGATGCTTCACAAAAGTACGTCAACAAAAAGTTGCAATTGAAAGACACATCCTTTGAAGGAAGCGCGTAATGAACCACAACCCTTAGATTAATAAAAAACTAAAATCAACCGTTAGATGTAAAGATGACGTCAGCAGTTCCCTAAAAAATGAGTTTGCAATCATATATAGAAATTTTGTAACTTTTGAGATCATTAACAAAGGGTGAGATCATTAATAATACTCAAAGAACAAAAACTCTGCTCAAAATCCATAAAATTCTGTATACATAAAAACAAAGAGTGTAAAAACAACGAGGTGTGAAACAAAAAGGTATGAAAACTAACGGTGCCAACATTGAAAGCTGGGGGTGCGACGAAGAAACACAATTGTTGGATCAAAACATTACAACTTTATATAAACAAAAAGGTGTAAAACAAAAATGTGTGAAAACTAATGGGTACCAACATGGAAATCTGGGGGTGCGAAGAAGAAACAGAATTGTTTGATCAAAACATTATAACTTTATATAAACAAAGAGGCGTAAAACAAAAGGTGTGAAAACTAATGGGTGCCAACATAGAAATCTAGGGGTACGACGAAGAAAGAGAATTGTTGGACCAAAAACTACGGGACGATAAAGCAATCAATGGCCGTGTAAGTGTAAAAGAAATTTTTTTAAGGAATAGGAATTTCTATATATGAGGGTGAATGAGTGGGATGATTGACTGAAGGAGTGTGATGCTTGAAGGAAGCGGGTGAAGAGGTACAACAAAAGGTTGTGAGAAGAAGGAGAAGCGATGCTTCACAAAAGTACGGCAATAAAAAGTTGCAATTAAAAGACACATCCTTTGGTTTAATGAACCAAAACCCTTAGATTAATAAAAAACTAAATTCAACCGTTAGATTTAAAGATGACGTCAGCAGTTCCCTAAAAAATGAGTTTGCTATTATATATAGAAACTTTGTAACTTTTGAGATCATTAACATTAATAATACTCAAAGAACAAAAACTCTGCTCAAAATCCATAAAATTCTGTATACATAAAAACAAATAGTGTAAAAACAACGAGGTGTGAAACAAAAAGGTATGAAAACTAACGGTGCCAACATTGAAAGCTGGGGGTGCGACGAAGAAACACAATTGTTGGATCAAAACATTACAACTTTATATAAACAAAAATGTGTAAAACAAAAAGGTGTGAAAACTAATGAGTGTCAACATGGAAATCTGAGGGTACGACGAAGAAATAAAATTGTTGGACCAAAAATTTGCAACTTTTGAGATCATTAACAACGGGTGAGATCATTAATAATACTCAAAGAACAAAAACTCTTTTCAAAGTACATAAAAATCTGTATATATATAAATGAAGAAGTGTGAAAACA
Organism: Camelina sativa; assembly: GCF_030686135.1. Classification (NCBI taxonomy): domain Eukaryota; kingdom Viridiplantae; phylum Streptophyta; class Magnoliopsida; order Brassicales; family Brassicaceae; genus Camelina; species Camelina sativa. Next base: position 12,140,508 of record NC_141880.1, on the reverse strand, counting down.
TAGAGGTGTGAAACAAATAAGTGTAAAAATTAATAGGTGTGATTTTTAAAAGATGGGGGTACGACGAAGAAACACGATTATTGGAAAAAAAAACTTGCAACTGTTGGGATCATTAATAATTCTAAACCGTTAGAAAAGACAATAGAAACAATCTCATCCGTTAGATTAAACTTGACCTCCAAAAATGGGTTTGCTATTAGAGCATCTCCAATTGTCCTCTATTTTTTCCTCTATAATAGAGATCCTCTATAATAGGGGTGAATTTTACCCCAATCCATCTCTATTTTCACCTCTAAAATAGAGATTACTATTTTTTTTTTGTCGTACAAATACATATTGCTATTTTTTTTTTGTCGTACAAATACAAATTGCTATTTTTTCCTTTATTTATAGAGGAACTCTATCTTTTCCTATAAAGGATTCCTCTATAAATAGAGCAACTCTATTGTAGAGGTGAAAATAGAGATGGGTTGGAGTAAAACTCTATTATAAAGATCTCTATTATAGAGGAAAAAAATAGGGAAAACTATTGGAGATGATCTTATATATAGATACTCATTTAGGTATTTATTTAAATTTGTAATTTTGTATAGACTTAAGAAAAAATTGATAGTCACTTTTTCGAAATGAATTAGACAATCTTCATTTTATCATTTTGTTCACGCTACGCATAGTACAACATAGTTTAGATAATGCTACTAAAGTCATACAACATAAATTAGATAAGGCTAAAAAAGTCAGAAAACATAGATTAGATAAACTCAAGTGGCACAAGCACAACATGTTATAGGTTCTGGATCGTCATCACTTCTCTTCACTGCTTCCACTGCAAAACATCAACTGCTAAACATTAGTTAACTTCTTCATAAAAGATGAACAGAACTACAAATCCTGCCAAGAACGTGTGTGGACATATAAATCAATCTAGAAACAAGTCATATGTAAAACGAAACCCTTAATTAAGCAGAGAACATTATCAATCTAGTATTGAATCTAAGCCTAACCATAGAAAAGCCTATTCAAATTACCTGTCATTGTAGAGAGCTATTTCAACAACCTTCATATCTTGTTGCGTAAGGTATCTGGCTTCAACCCTCGGGCTGCAGGGGCAGACAGAATCTGACAGTTTTCAGCAGTCAGTTCCTTGTCTTTATCAATGGCATGAAACTCGTAGCAATATGATCCAAGAAAACCTTGTTTTAAGGCCTTACAAACCGGGTTTTCTTGGACATCTAGGCGCCATCTATCTTTTTTCATTCCAGGGACAACCTTTGCGTTCTCCCAACACTTCTCCTTTTCCTCCTGCGGGAAATCGTCTCCGCCATTGAACCGCTTGTTGTGAGTACTCATCTCTTTGTATGAAACTTTGAAGAAAAAAAAGTTTGCGGATAAGATAAAAGAGAGAAGAAACAAACACTGCTGCAGCTGCTAGGATTCAAGCTAAGCTAAACAGTAAGAAAGTAGTAAGAAAGGCAAAAAGGCATCAGCAAAATGAAAATAAGTCAAAGCAAAACTGGAAATGACAGAGAAGAAAATCAAAGCTCATGGCTACGCACATCATGGTATCTCAAAAGCTTATCAGACTTGCAAGAATAACAAAAAAAAGCTATCAAGATATTTTGTTTATATTTATGACCATACGTAACAAAGACACTAAGTTAGAATACTAATCACACTATATCTGTATTATTAGACAATCATCAGACCATAAATGGCTACTACAACAAGCCAAAGTCATCTTCTTTATTATATAAACATAAGACTTGTTCTTGCCATTTCCCCAATTACAGCAAAAATATTATTGTCATAACCCAAATTCTCAACAACTCATAAGAGAAACAAATGATAAGTAAAAAACACTTAGAGAATATTGTTTCATCAAGATTTTAAAGATTTTAAAGACACTAAAAGCAGCAGCACTCACTATAACAATGCATCGAACATATTGTATTATCAAGGTTTTTTAAGGTTTACTTACTTGTCTGGAATCTCGAAAAGGGAAGTGAGAGATAAACCCTAGCACACGACTGATAGGGTTTAGATCAGGAAATGAATCTCTCAGTCAAAGCCGCTACAGAGTTGAAAGACATGTGACAAAGTCTGAAAAAATGGAACCTTGAAACAAGAAGACAAAAGACATAATAATCACACCATTGGCCATTGCAAAAAGGACGACTAAAACAGACAACCAAAGCAAAGCCTAACCACATAATAATTCATCAAAAATAAAAAAAAACACTAAAGCAGATAACTTTTCCCGCACTCTCGAAGGAAAAGAAGAGACAAACAATGAAGATACTTTTCTCAGCTTTTGACTCTACCGTTACAAACAATGAAGATACTTTTCTTTCGCTTGATTTCAACGGGGATATGTTTAACAATTGACAGCTTACTTACTTTTTGTTAACAGGATGATATAGGCTACTTCTACAGTTGATCAATGACCATATAAATTGCATTTATTTGGTGTGAAAAGGAAAAAAAAAATAGTAAAGATTACTACAGAGTTCAAGAGCATTTGTAACTTTACGCCAAAATTGAGTTTGTAACATTTCAATATCCATTTATTTCGTATTTAAGAGAATTATACAATTTGAAATCTTATCAGAAAGATTCAACATAAAACTCTTAAGATTATCCATAACTGGAAACAACACTTATGATACTTATGTTGGTAGGATGATGATGACGATTAGGGGTGTCAAAATGGGTCAAGATTAATGAGTCAACTCAATTCAACTCAACTCAACTCATGAACTCTAATGAGTTGATGGGTTAAATAAGTTGATGATTAAATGAGTTCATGAGTCGAATGAGTTAACCACTAACTAATCAATTTCTTCATTATCAACATAATATTATCAACATCATCATCATATTACCAACATCATCATATTATCATCATCATATCTACTAACATCATCATCATCCTACCATCATTATATCGACATCATCATACTATCATCATCATCAACTACCATCATGTAACTATCATCATCATCAACATTGTCATACTATCATCATCACCATCATAATTTCATAATCATATTAACATCACCATCATCATATCAACATATATATATATATATATATATATATATATATATATATTATAGTCAGCAACATGATGTCATCATCATCATCTTATAATTTTATATTAAATATTAATTAATTTATATTGTAATTAATTATATTTATTTTATATTAAATTTGAATTAATTATCTAACTCATTTAACTAAATGGATTCATGGGTGGATCCATCCCAATTGTTAAATGAGTTAAGTCAACTCATAAACTTATTTAACTTTTAACTCATTAGATAATGAGTTGAGTTAGGTAGGGTTAACCATTTTGACACCCCTACTAATACAGAGAGAGCAGGATCATAGAGCATAATTTATCAGATATGAGCAATGCCACGAGAACGAACTATGTTCTTGTTAAAATTTGATTCTCTCAGCAGGGTATGAAATAACAAAAAAAAATCAGAGAATGAGAAGTATCTCACAATCTATTTGCATACATATAATTTACTTTGAAACACGCGTAAGATTCTCTCTTTTACTCAAGACACAAATTTTGTTTAACTGGAAAAAAAAACTGAATACAAAGAGTTTGTCTATATATAGAGTTAAAAAACGACTCGACCAAAATGACATACACGAAACAACACAAACAATGAGAGTTACAATTCTTCGTTTGTGGCTTTTTAACGTAATAACAATCAGACTGGACTCTTAATGTTAAAACCTTATTATAAAACTCAATTAATCTCCAACACTTGTTGTCATGTATGTATGGTGTTGGAGCCATAGATGATACTCAAATTCAATATCAGCAACAGCCAACATGCGGATACCAAAATATTAGAAAATTTGGAAATTAACTAAATACCACACATTAACAATATATAATATTCGTTTTTTTGAAAATTTAGATAAGAGTATAATTAATTAATATTCCAAGAAAACTAAAATATTATAAAATAAATACATAGGTATATATTTTCATTTAGGATTAGATCCTTTGGTAAAAAAAAAAAAGGTCTTGAAGAGTGATTATAAAATATCTATATCTATTTTTTTTGTTTAAATATAAGAATCCTTTGTATCATCTATGACTCCAACTTTACCACAACTTTACCAAGAAGATGATATCAACATTTTCTAAAACAAGCAACCAAAAAAAAGAGGATATCATCTTCTCGATATCATTTTCTAAAACACAAAATTACATCCAAGTCCAAGTCCAAGTTTTGGATTTCTTTGTTTTGGTGTTGAAATTTGATTCTAGAATTTTTTGTGATTGGACAGTGAAATCAAACTATTTACAAAAGTAGGTGAGTTTTTGAAGGTCGAGAACAAAGATGAAGATCCAAGTCAAAGTAAATTTTTGATTTCTTTGTTTTGCTATTGAAATTTGACTATGGAATTTTTTCTGATTCGATAATGATATGATATTATATTTACACAGGTTGCTGAGTTGTTCAAGGTCGAGAACGAGGATGAAGATCCAAGTCCAAGTAAGTTTTGGATTTCTTTATGTTGGTGTTGAAATTTGATTATATGATTTTTTTTTTTTTTTTTTATAGTGAAATCGAATTGATTTTTTTTTGGATTGTGTGATTGGATAATGATTAAGTGTGGTGCATTTTGAGAGCAAATCTTTCCAAATATTCATTTATATTCATACTAGGTGTTAGTCCACGCAATGCGTGATTGCGTTTATAATGGTTTTTATTATATTTCTGAATTTTTATAAAAATAATATTTTGGTAACAATAACATAATCAAATAATAGATTTTTTCTTAAGATTGTATTATTGTAAAATTGTATCAAACAAAAGTATCAAAAAAATTAGTAACTATATAAATATTCATCATTTCAAAGTTTAAAGAAATATAAATAGAAGATATATATATATATATATATAACATAACTAAAAATATAGCTAATAAAAATAAAAAATATGAAAATTTAACCAAAGATATTTTATCTTGAAAGATAAACACATTAGTGGGAGAATGAAATTTATAATAATTATTGGGTAGGAATTACATTTGAGTTAAATGTAGAATTACACATGACATTAGTTGTGAGTTAATTAGATATAAATTTTTAATTTGTTTTGCTTTTCTTATGAAATGAATACCAAGTGGTCCAATGAAATTTTAACTTGTACATATTCAAATTCATATTATTTTGTAAATGACAAACTAAATTAGTTTTTGTATAACTAATTGCCAAGGAAAACTTCTATCTTTTTGGTTTGTTTTTCTAAATTTTCATTCATCAATTTAAATTCTAGTGCTAGATTTCGTACTAATGGTTTCATCTTTAGAGAGTTTAATTAGATGGTATATTTTTAAAGTTATATTCTTTTTCTATATATTATTCCATTTAAATTTGAGCGCTAGAAGAGAACAGAGAATTAGATATGGATATTTTCAACCTTACGACCTTGTAGGGTGAATATAGTAGAAGAATATTAAAAATTTATTACTTATAAGATTATAATCTAAAATAGACAATGGAGATAAACTTTTTAAAAGATAAAAAACAATGTAATATATATATATATACCTTACAAACTCCAAAAATATAATTTAGAATTAAGCTTTTACAATGATATTTGGATTGATTTGTTAACCCATACAACAACAACAACAACAACAACAACAAAAAACACAAAACAAAAGAAAAGAAAAAGATTTGAGGTATAGTAAAAGAGGATGAGAGAATGAATGAATGAGAGAATAAAAGAATGAGTATTTCTTGGAATAGAAGTGATGTAGAATTAAATTTAGAAAAATAGGAGTTACAATTCTAAGTTATTATGTGTTTTAATTATATTATTTTTCTATATTTTACTCCATTTAATTAATTTGAGTGTTAGAAGAGAATATAGAATTAAACATGGATCTTTTCAACCTCATGAACTTGTGGAGTAAATATACAGGTAAAAGAATATAAAAAATGATTACTTACAAGATGATAATCTAAAACAGACAATGCAGATAAACTTTTTAAAATATCAAAAACTATAAAGATAAACCTTTTAAAACAATAAAAACTATGCATTAACAACAACAACGACAATAACAAAATTTGAGATATAGTTGAAGAGGATAAGAAAACGAGAGAATGAAAGAATAAGAGAATGAGTATTACTATTAATAAAAGGGACAATTTGAGGCTTCTCCTTGTGTCCACTTCAGCTTTTCAAAATTTCCTATGGAATTGCCATATCAGCATCTCTAGAATCATTTGAAAACAACCACAGACCTAGGTTTAAGCGTAAGCCAACGGCGTTTAAGCTTCTATAATTCGAGTTCCCCTAAATAATTAAGATCAGACCTCTTACTCTTCCCTAAGATTTTCTTTACAAGATTCTCTTCTCTAAATGGCTTTCAACAACCACCTCTCCATTGCAATAACTATTACTCACCCCTTGATCATTTACCTCATGTGGTGGCGTACACAGTTTCATTAACATAAAAAATGCGGTCGGGATCCGCTTTTGGGTTTAAGCAAAGGGAAGGGCAAGAGATAGAGTAATAGAGTAAACAATGGTAAATCTTCACAAAATCGTTTTCCCTGGGATTATATATATATTTTTTTTGAGAAAAAAAGGTTCATGTTTTCCGGTAGAAATCGCTTTCACAATTTTCATAGTTGCTTAGATTGTTATTCAATCCAGTTGTTATGTCTCTCGATATTCAACTTAAGACATAATTTTTCATACCTACAAATATATTTGTAAATGCCACTTCTAACAATATCTAATATAATAAAGTAGGGTTACACCCTTTGAGGAGCTCCCTCCACCCGACACGTGGCACCTTAAAAATTCTTTGTTCGAGAAAAAACTTACCCACATAATGGGCTGTATATCATGCATTTGTTAATGGGCTGCAAGTGGGTTAATGGCACACAAATATTCCGAAACCCGTAACCGGTTTTCTCTCTTCCCCGGTTGTCTCTCTTCCCCTCTCCTCCATGCTTATCTGTTAATCTCCGGTAGATCGCCGTAGCCAACCTCCTCAATTCCTCAACTCGTAACAAAGAAGACCAAATTTCAACTTCAGCTCCCCGTAATCCCAAGTTTTGATCGGCTAAGCTATGTTTCAAAATCGATACTGGCCATTCTCATTTTGCTTATGCACATAGAATCCTGTCAAGGTTACTACATACTCTTTTGTGGTTGTAGAGTTAAACTTCTGTTTTGATTCTCTTTTGTAGGTTGTGGGATCCTTTTTAGTTTCAATAATTTACCATTCGTTTCAGATTTAGGGGTGTTTTAAATTGTTCGATTAGGATCATTGAGATAGAGTCATAGGTCGTTCTAGCTGACTACATCGTTCCCTCTGAGATAGTTTTTGAAACCTTAAACTGAATTGTCATCTATTGTTTCCAGCATCTATGTTCCGTATTTATTGCTTCTGTATTCGCTATGTTTCTAATGATCTTCTCCTCTTTTACTCTCAGGTTTCAGATAACCAATCTGCGTCTGGCTGGGGAGATTTGTGAATTACTCCTCAACAGCTTTCTCATAATGTTGTCAATTGGTCACTAAAATAAGCAGCAATATGGACCGTGTAGGTTTCCTCTTATGAGACGTTATTATATGTGTATAAATTGTTTCAAAAAAACAACAAAAAATGACATCTTTAGCACACTTTGGTATGGTCTTTTCCCCCAGTTGGAACCACCCTCAATGAATGTCAAATTTGAATAGCAGAGGAAGGTATGCTCTCATCTCATTCCATAGACCAAAACTAAACTGAGGTTTTAGGAAGGAACTCTTTATTGTTGTTCTGTTTTTTTCTTCTTCTCTTCTTCAAGTTAGGGCCCCGTTCAAGTTATACCTTTTATTAAACTTCCAGGAGAGGTCCATTAGAGTCAGGTTGCTACTTCCTCCCATTTAGAAATAATTCGACACTGCAGGCCAGGTTGGTAAACTTTAAAATTTTGAATGCCCTTAGGTTTTCCTCCCATTAAGACTAATTCCACCCTGATTTTGTGTCTCTCCTCCTAAACGCCCCCATCCCCTAACTACGGAATTTATGTCATATCTGTTTACATGCCATTAAAGGTGATTACACCCTGATTATATGCCTTTACTTAATGGTTAAATCGCCTAACAGTTGTGTTTTCCTAATTACCCTCCTGATTTTTTGCCTTCCCTTTATTTTTTGTGATGCGTTACGATTCCACCATAACTTACTAATTACTACCCCGATTAGAAGCCCTACCTTTTGACATATATATTTTCTTCCATCCCTCATGAAAATAAAAACACAAACAACCCTACCTCCAACCTAAAAAAAAATGTCTTCCAAAGATCCTCCTTCAGATAGCCCAACTTTCACCTATCTCAAGCTCGATGAAATTTCTGAATCCCTAGACACACCTACCATCGTCATTCGCCTACTTCATTTCTAGGATGCCCATGATTTCAAACGCAACAATCTTCTTCTGAGTGTGGAGTGTCTTCTTCTGGATGAGGAGGTTTAATTTTTTTGGTTCCTAATTCCAAATTAGGAACATTTTAGTTTTTATATTTATTTCCTTAGTGTTAATTTGTATATGATCTTCTTAATATCCTTCAGGCTAATGTAAATCTAACCCATACTCATTATTTTAGGCTAATGTCATACAAGCATCTATCCACCCACGACGTCTTCACAAGTTCCGATCTACACTCAAACAGGGTTGCCTCTTCATGATTACTAATTTCGATGTGAGGAAGCAACCAAATTCCTACCGCCTTTCTGACCATCCCTACAAGATTTTATTCAATGATCACACCTCAATGGATGTTCTTGACCCTGACGAATACTCTATTCCCCACGAGTATTTCTGTACACGAAACTACAACGACATCCAAAGTTTGGTGGGGAAAGGAGAGATCTTACCAGGTACGATGAAAATATATATTTATATTTATATATGCTTCGTATACAACCACCTAATATGTCGTTCACTCATTTCACCCTAGATATTGTTGCCCAAGTGTCATGTATCCGAAATGCGGATAAGGTCGACGAAACCACAACTCCACCGAAGACTACGTCGAACCTGATTCTTACGTGTGTTTTTGATAGGTGGGTTCCCAAGTCTCCCCTATATATTCGTATACTACCTACCATTGACTTACTATCCATTGTTTCCTACTTTGTAGTGGTGACACCGCTTACGTCTCCGTCTGGGAGAACCAAGCATCTAAGGTTCGTGAAGATGTTGCTCTCCTAAAAGAAGAACCTATTTTAGTAATCGTCACTGGTGTGAACCCCAAAAAATTGCGTGCTACGTCTCTTTCCTTACCTTTATTTGATTCAAACTCTAAAATGTGTTATACTCTTTTCACCCTTAATTACTCACACATTCCTCTTCAACTATATCTAAGGTGACCTATATCTCAACGCAACTGCGTTGACCAGATTTTTTTGGAATGTTGAGAACAACATTACAGAGGAGTTCCGAAAAACGTAGTTTCATCTCTCACCCTATTTTCAACACCATGATTTGGTAACCTTGTCGTATTAACTAACAATTGCATTTACCTTTTCACATGCAGCCCTTCTTACCAAAAATATCTAATTCTCACCATTGAAAACCCAGCGCCCATGACTGCTCCTGTCGAGGTCCAAAGCATCTCCGAGATCCCACTTGCCGTCATGTTTCCTTCGTTTACTATGCCAAGAAAGTAGATTATTTGAATTTTTTTATACTGCCAAGAAAAACTGTTCTAGTGTAAGGCAAAGATTGTCGACTTGATTTTAAGCAGCAGGTGGTTCTTCATATCCTGTACAACTTGCTTTAAGATAATGGAAACATCACGTGATACACTCAGATGTGGTGGGACATGTGACTCTGACACGGCTATTGGTCGGCTACGGTAATCAGTATATTATTACACAGGTGTTTTAGTACCTCCATATGTATCTGATATAACACTCTTTACGCATTTTACTTCTTCCAGATATCACATTGAAGTTGTTGTTGATGATGAGTGCCAAACCTCTACTTTTGTACTTTTTGACGAACCGACTAAGAAATTATTCAAAACAAGTGCATCTACCTTGGCTGCCAAAAATGTAAAGCAACTTCAATTACTAAGGGTTTCGATCTCAGAACCGGAAACCTAAAACGTATTTTTTCACTACAGAATGTAGCTCAGAATGATGCTTGTGGCCTCATAGTCCGCAAAGAAATCCAAAATTTAGTTGGTAGAAACTTTGTCTTCTGCATCAAAGTGCGAGAATACAATTTCTCCGCTAAGTACCAGAGTTTCGTTGTCGCCCAGATCGAGATACCTCCAGCAGTTGCAGTGAAGAAGATATTATCTTATTCCTTCTCTCATACCAACTACCTTCTCGGGACCCAATTTAAAAGACTCACTATGTTACAGAGACCTGCACCTCCAGGACCTAGCAAAGGGAAAGCATTTGCTTTAGTGCCCTCTACTCCACGAGTCGAGAAGGTCGATGACGTCAGCCAGCAGTCCAAGAAGCCTCGCCCTCTTAGGTGATTTTCTACATTTATATATATGTCTATATATGTCTACAAATTATATATTAGCGCTTTAACAATAAGGGTGGGGACCCGTCCGTGTGACCTGCAGATCAATTGGTGACAGGTTATCCTGTGGGAAGGTAGTTAAAGGGTGGGGACCAGGGTTCGAGGAACGTCTGGCGCACCAATAACCTACTGGTGGATTGGGATATCCACAGTGAGGGGTTAGGATCGATGCCCTGCAGGGCCAGCTTGGGGTCCGTTGGGACGGTTAGCGGGGGCTAGCAGGGTCCGCGGATGGTCCGTTGGGACGGCTAGCGGGGGGCTACTAGGGTCCATGGACGGGTTGTCACACCTGCAGCAGGCAACGAACCAAAGTATTCTCAGATGTATATTTTTGACACTGCCAATGAAGTGAAGAACATAGTAAAGTCGGTCACCAGAACTGAATCATCGACTTCCCTTGACGAGAAAACCGTATCTGGATTGATGGAGACGCTTGATAGCACGAGTGTGCTCACAAAAATATATAGAGCTGCCAGAGATTGATACAAGCTTCAAAAACCAACGGAGTTGTCTATAAGATTGGTGGCCAAAGGCACCGAGGGAAACAATATGATTTGCCAACCTCCGATGAAATAGCTGGAATAATTGTTGGTGATCTATCTTCCACAACAGGGTGTAGGGATGTCATCGTCCATCTCAAATCGAATAACCTTCAAGGAATAACCGAACTACACCCACTTTACATGGCTCTACAATACCCTATGTTGTTCCCATAAGGCGAAGATGGTTACCACCCAGATATACCATATGCAACTACAACAGAGAAGGCTATCAAAAGGGAATGTCTCACCATGCTCGAGTTCTACGATTATCAAATACAGACAAGATTATTAGAAGGTACCACTCTCATCAGATCTGGGCATCTACTCCATCAATACGCCATAGATGCATATATGGCAATAGAACAAGAGAGGATGGGCTGGTACAGACGAAACCAAAAAACTTTAAGGGCTGATGTTTACCACAACATTTGTGATACTATTGACAGAGGGGACAATGACGCCATGAAAGTGGGACGCAGAATAATACTCCCTTCATCTTTCACCGGAGGCCCAAGATATATGGAACAAAATTACCATGACGCGATGGCAATTTGTAGAACATTTGGAAACCCCGACTTATTCATCACCATGACGGCAAACCCCAATTGAGAAGAAATCAAAGAACATCTGCAACGATCCTTACGGCCAGTCCAGATCTTGAATCTCGTGTTTTTAAGATGAAGTTAGAATCTCTCGTGGCTGATCTTTGGGAAGGGGAATTCTTCGGCGAGGCCAAATCAAGTAAGCAGCTAAATCCAAAATTAATAGTTATTGACCAAAATAATCCAAAATAGCCCTCAATGTCTCTCAATGAAGTAGTGCACATATTTTGATATTTTAAAAATATCAACCCAAACCCAAAAACAATAATACAAAAACAAACTTGATATGTTAAGATACTAAGTTTAAGAAATGAACAAATACCATTTCTTTCACACTAAAAGAGTCACAATTTATATATATATATATATATATATATATATATATATATATATATATATAGTATTAAATTACACTTTGATTAAGAACAAATTTGTCTACAATCAAATAATTTGAGTACATTTTGAAAACCAAAGCAATGTGATTTTATAACATACAATGTGATTAAATAAATCTATGTGCATTTCCTCTAATAGATGTTTGATAGAGGTTTTACAGTAATGGATTAAACAAAGTTATACTATCCTCCCTTCCTTATCCCTAAAGTAATCGAACAAATTTGGCTACAATCAAATAATTAGAATCCTAATATATATGAAGGTTTCAATGGTCCATATTTTAGAGTCCATTACTTTAAAATACAATGATTTTAAACAAAGCTGCATTTTGAAAACCAAATCAATGTGATTTAATAACATACAATGATTTAATAGGACTAATAATTAAAAATGAAACACTACATTCATATTACAAATTAAATAAAATATCTCTGCATTTCCTCTAATAGATGTTAGACAAGAAGCAGGTCTCGCAATCTATTTACTCGAAAAATTTCACCTCCAAAAAGTACTAATGCTCCTCTTTGTCGTATTGCAGTTGTATACACCATCGAGTTCCAGAAGCGGGGATTGCCTCATGCGCATATCTTGGTGTGGCTAAAAGATGATTTGAGGACTCCCACGAATACAGACATAGACAAAATAATCTCTGCCGAGATCCTTGATGAGAGCAGCGACCCTGAAGGATATCAATTGGTCGAGCAGTGTATGAGACCATGTGGCAAAGATAACCCAAATTTATCATGCACTGAGAATGGGATATGCACCAGAGGTTTCCCAAAGACATACACATGTCAAACAGAGTTCTATGATAAAGGGTTTGTCACCTACCAACGTCGGCCTGATTCGAGGAACTACATTACTAAAGGGGGTACACAGTTAGATAATCGATTTGTTGTCCCACACAATCTCCAATTTCTTAAGAAGTACAAGTGCCATATCAATGTGGAATGGTGTTGCAAAATAGAGACCATAAAGTATTTATTCAAATATGTGACCAAGGGAGTTGACAAGGCGACCATTGTTGTAGAAAAGACAAAAGGTTCTACCGGAGGAGATGGTGGCAGCAACCAAACAAATGAAGACGTAGATGAGATAAGAAAGTATCAAGAATGCCGTTATCTTTCAGCATGTGAGGCGATGTGGCGTATCTTTGCCTTCGACATTCATTATAGCAAACCAGCCGTCCAGAGCCTAACCTTGCATTTACGGGACCAACAACCTGTGACATATAGTGCAGAACAAAGTCTTGACAGTGTAATCTCACGCCCTGGGATTGACAGAACAATGTTCACAAAGTGGATGAAGATGAACGAAACAGACCCTTTCGTACGTACATTAACATATGCTCAATTCCCTATGTGGTATGTGTGGAATATAACCGCAAAAACGTGGACAAGAAGAAAGCAAGGTCACATCATTGGGAGGCTTGTCAACATCCATCCAAAAGTAGGTGAGTTGTACTACTTGAGACTACTTCTAGGCTTGGTCATAGGACCAACAAGTTATGACGACATATTAACTGTCGATGGAATCCTTTACGAAGACCTTAAAGGTGCGTGTTTGGCCAGGGGTATGCTTGATGGAGATAAAGAATGGGTAGAAGCATTAAAGGAAACTCAGCAGTAGGTTTCCCATGCCAGCTGCGTAGTTTCTTTGTGACACTCTTAATCTATAGTTTTGTTAGTAGCCCATTGAATTTGTGGAACCACTGTTGGCGGTATATGGCGGATGATATTGAGCACACGCAACGGAAAAAACTGAATCTCACGAAACTTCACCTTAGAGAGGAACAGCTACAGAATTACACGTTGCTAGAGATTGAGAAAATCCTGCAGCAACACGACATAATACTATAAGATTTTCCCGATATGCCAATGCCAAACAATGAGATGATGAAAGAGCTCTGTAATTCATATCTTATGGAAGAACAAAGTTACAACGAGGACGAACAACAAAAAGATCATGATCTTTTATTTGGGACTTTGAATGACGAACAGAGATTGGTCTTCGATTGAGTGATGGACTCCATTGAAAATGGAGGCGGGAGATTCTTTTTTCTTAATGGACCAGGGGGAACTAGGAAGACGTACTTATACAGAACATTAATAACAAAGTTAAGAGCAATGAAAAAGGTTGTATTGTCCATTGCATCTTCAGGCATTGCAGCTTTGCTTCTCCCAGGAGGCCGCACAGCCCACTTAAGATTCAAAATTCCAATAACCATACATGAGCATTCTATGTGTGAAATAAAAAAAGGATCGATGCTTGTAGAGCTTATAAGAAAAACAGATTTGATCATTTGGGATGAGGCACCAATGACTCATCGTTTTGCATTTGAGGCGGTTGACAGATCAATCCGGGATCTTCTGGCAGAAGATGATCCCAAAGCAATGCATAAACTCTTTGGAGGGAAGACGGTATTACTTGGTGGCGATTTCCGACAAATATTACCCGTTATAACATGAGGCAATCGTCAAGACATAGTCTTAGCAACAATAAACAAAGCATATATGTGGGATTTATGTAAGTTCTATACCTGACTCAGAATATGCGTCTGAAAGTGGAAGAGATTAAATTTGCTCAGTGGATTCTTCAAGTTGGGGATAGAACAACGCCAAAAATAAACAGACATAGAGGGAGCTACGACGAGGTTGACGACATCAAAGTAAATAAAACACTCCTCCTACAAAACGGCCACAAATAGATTGCACAATTAGCAGATGATGTATACCCGGATTTTGAGTCTTCGTATCTAGACCGAGAATGCATTACAAGGAGGGCAATTCTAACTCCAAAGAATGACACTGCTCATGAACTGAATAGGTTTCTCCAAAACAAAATCCCAGGCTACGCAAAGGAATATTTGAGTTCGGACAGTATTGAGATGGATGGGGATTCAAACGACTCAGATGATCTGTTATACCCTGCAGAATTTCTAAACTCACTCAAAATCTCAGGTTTGCCAGATTATTGTTTGAAACTTAAAGTCGGCTCTCCAGTTATGCTTATACGAAATTTGAATCAAAAAGAAGGACTCTGCAATGGAACCAGGCTAATAGTGACACGATTAGGGACCAGAGTCATTGAAGCGGAGATCTTAACTGGTACAACAGTTGGAAACAAGGAGGTAATCCCAAGGATAATACTATCTCCACCAGATCAGAAGTGGCCATTCAAATTTAAAAGACGACAATTCCCTCTACGTTTGAGCTACGCAATGACTATTAATTAAAGTTAGGGTCAAAGTCTGAAACAAGTTGGCTTATATTTGCCAAAACCAATTTTCAGTCATGGACAATTGTATGTGGCGCTATCACGAGTAACATCAGAAGGAGGGTTGAAGGTCCTTAACATGGAGGAGGAGACAACAAATACACTTAAAAACATTGTATACAAAGAAGTATTCAACAACGCCAGCACATATAGGTGACAGTAGGTATTCTCTCAGTTACTACGTAAGCTATGTTGTCATTGATCTCTTCTTCTTCTTTACTTCTTTTAAACTCCAGTGAAACTTGAAATGCGTAGTCCTTCCACAGCTCCGGCCAGCAGATATAACAACCACACGAAGGCTGAAGATAGGGACTCAAACGAGAAGCCCCATCTAATAACCAAAGACCTTGTCATCTGGTATGTACTTCTTCTCTTCCCTCTTTCTTTTAATGGAGACTCTATTAGTTTGTTTAGGAAGCTATGACGGACATCGAAAGGACATTGGCTTTCAAGAACCCCCACCACCAACAGAGAACAAGCATCCCAAATAAGATAAAGGTATCCTTTCTAACAATAATGTACTTAGACTCAAATAAAGTAAATAGCGAAAATATATTCAGTACTAATGAAATCCAGCCCTCTATTAAATAGTCACCTAAACGGAGGACAAAAACAACAAGATAGGTAAATAAAGACCATCAAATGCAGGGAATAAAATGCAACAGAAAAGTATCCTTCACATGGGGCAGACCCAACGTATCCTTATGCTCAATTTATTAAGACTACACTTGTAACATCCGCGAACCAGTTTTTGAATTTTTAGAGTGAGTGTCGACCGAGACCAGGGGTGTGTCGATCGACACCACTAATTCTGGGTTCGTCGGGTTTGTTTTTAATTCGCAATTTTGGTTGGTTTGGTTTGGTTGGGTTATCTAAAACGTGTATTTAAAGGGAAGGATGACCCAAGTAGAGGGTTTTTGGGTTTTGTATTGTCGCCGTTGTGTGAGAAAAAGAGAGAAAAAGGAGAGAAAGTGTTGGAGAGTGTTTTTGTGAGATTTTGGGTCTGTTCTTGGTGTTTTTGGAGAGATCTGTGGCTGTAGAAGGGAGAGCTGTTGTTGGGAACGAAGGAGAAGCTTTCTAAGGTGTTGTTCCACCGTTTCTCAATCAAATCTTCCTGCAAAAGAGGTGAGTGCTTGACCATGGCTGATCTAAGCCTGAGATCTCTTTTGTTTGGTTGTTCCTTGTCTATTTGTGGTGTTTGCTTGCTTGGGTTTATTGTTTTCGTGTTTCCTATAGGTTCCTGAGGCGATTGAGAGAGTTTTAGACAATTTCGTGGTGATTTGAAACGGAGGATCGACGTTCGTTTTCGTGCAGTTAGCGTCTGCAGAGGCAGTGTCGGTCAACACCAGTGTGGTGTCGGTCGACACCATGTTGTGATAGCGTCGATCGACGCCAACCTGGTGTCGGTCGATACCACTCTTAACCGAATAGGAGTTTTGCTTTGTTTGATGTGTTGATTGTGTTTATTGGCTCAAGTTATCAATAGAATCTCAGTTGCTTGTGTGTATAACCCAGTAGATGGGAGGATGGCCTCACTAAGTGTTTTTGATAATACTCCTGCATCTCAATATGTGTTTGTGGTGCAAGTAAAGGCAAAGTGTGATCGTGGAATCAAGACGATGAGGAGGAGGATGTTCTAGAGGATTGATTGATTGTGGTCTAGCTATTGTTAGGTTGCTAGTGTTGAGTTGTTAGAGCATTGTAGGATGTTGGAACTTGGTTATTTCATTGTTGGTGCTGAATTATTGCATTGTTTGTTATTGGATTGTTATTGTTGGAATTCTTATTGGTTTAATGAAATTGTTTTGTTATCCGCTGCTGTTGTTTGTTGCTAGGTATCTAATGGGTATGAGACCACTAGTAAATTATTATTTATTATTAAAAAAAAAAACAGGAAGAGTTGTTTCAACACTTTATATAAACTGTACATATACAAACGTATTTTTTTCCTTCGGGGGATACACAGTACTACATACTTGTCAGTCATTACTTGAACTCGAAATTTAGAAAGAGATGAGAATGCAGAGAAATCTTACCCCTCCCAAGCTTTTTCCCCAAGGTTTTATTATATGATTTCTTCAAATACAACTTCACTTCCAAATTGATGTATCTCTATTCTGTAAGTTATGTGTACACCATAATGGAGGTATTTTCCGGCATATTATAGTGGATGTTGAGAGGTCAGTCTCTTCCCAGACGTAGCGGTTGCCAACTGGGTAAACAAAGTTAGTAGTTTTAAAAAAAGCTAACCAAACATAATCAGCCCATATGTAACAAAATGGCCATATGACATAGTATTCAGCGGAATATATCCCACAAATATTTAAACCATAATTATTAAAAATTCGTTGGGTAGAAATTCAACCAACTGGAATATAAGACCAACAACAATTGATTCAAAAAGTAAAATAGATAACCCAAATTAAATACCAAAAAACATACAAGGATATATCTAACCCACGCAGGAGGAAAAACTATATACACTTCAATGTTTTGGTCTATGATAAATCACAATTGATGGAGACCATGACTCTTGAAATTTCAAGAGATGATCCACCTCTCTTATCCTTTTGACTCAAGGTACATGTCGAACTTCTCTTCTTTAATCTTACACTTTAAGAGACCATATAGTTTTTGGTTCGTTATTTGACTATTTGTAATTGTAATTTGTAACTACATGACTCAAGGTACATGTTTTCTCTTCTCCTAATATACACTTTTTTGTTCTTTAAAGCGGTCAACACTTTTAGATGGTAAACAGAGGCTATCCAACTCTTATATTTTTGTCACTTTGCTTATCTTCTTTAAATGAAGTTGTCTTTGTGCATGATGCAGTTCTTTATTCAAAAGGCAAACAAAGTGTTTGGTAATAGATTCGGGCAAATCTTAAGGTATGGTAATTAACTGCTGAAATCTTAACTATCAACAATCTGAATAATGAGAGTGCGATGAGAGTTTTTAATGATATTTCCTTTTGTCATTTCATGAATCCAACGCAATTTTCCCTCGGATTATGACAAGGCATGTAAAGATCTGACAAGTTCAACTCACTTAGTATGTTCTCATTTTGTGAGTAACGACATTACTTTTCCTGGCACATAGTTCTGTAAAGAACAAAGCGTAGCTTGATTATTGTCAACCAGACAATGACACCAAGCGAAGTTAAAGAGGTGTGCGGTTGAAAACGACAGTGATTTAATATAGATCCTAAAAGACAGAGTCAAGAGACCTCTAGGGATTCTACTTCGAGGTCTTTCGCAATTATATTTACAGTGTCAAAAACTCCAAATTATTTTTGTTACATATGGTGAACACTTTATGCTATTTACCTCTATTAAAAATGGTGAATACATAAAGCTATTTAAACAAATAATACCACGTAAAAGAGCCTACAGGTATGCAGAGCATCCATGTTGTAGTGAATTTTTTTATGCCATTTTTCATTTTTATCATTTATTTTTATTTGGGTAACCTTGAATTTGTACCATGATGGTCTTCTAATATTTACATTAATATTTTTGAAATACATTTGGTTTTTAATATATGTAATATAAATTTGTATGAAAAATATTTTAATAGAACAAGAGAAATGGTTATTTTTTTGGCAAAAAAACAAGAGAAATGGTTAATTTTTTAAAAAAATGAATTTTGTTTGTTGTTTTATAAAAAAAGTATAATACAGTAAAACCTCTATAAATTAGTACTCTATAAATTAATAATCACTATAAATTAATAAATTTTGCTGGCCCAAGTCGGACCAGTGTAAAAATTAACAATATTCGATAAGATAAAAAGATAATAATTTTTTTGAAATCTCAATGTAAAATATGGTCCCAATAATATCATAAATTAATAATCATGTAAATTTATATATATATATATACTGATATAATAGTGTATGTTTCTCCTAAAACTCATTTCTATAGAACATTTGTAATGTTGTATTTTCAAACTATAATGATATCTCTAAAATATTTTATAACATGTCATACAAATAATTAAATTTTAAAGTTTTAATTTTTAGATATGCATCATTTACAATTTGATAATTAGACAGATTATTAAAATATGAGAATTAATATTATTATTATTCATAAATTTGAATTTATGTATGTCATGTGTATAAGTCAATTTGTTTATATTATTTGTAATTTATTGTCAATAATGCTTTATAAATATTACAAGTTCAATTCCTAAACCATAAAATTTATAACATCCGAAAGTTTAATCTTATTTTGCTATAATTGTTCCAATTCATAATTTAAAAAAAAATAAACAATTAAAAATATATCTATAAATTAATAATTATTAATTTACAGTGTAAATTAATAATTATTAATTTATAGATAAATTAATATCACTATAAATTAATAAAATGTCTTGGTCCCAACATTATTAATTTATAGAGGTTTTACTGTATACTGTTACATCAACATAAGTTTCATTTTTGTATTGCATCTTTGTTGTTAATTGAAGATAGTTATATATTGTTAAATGCTTACAAATATTTTTAACTTCATTTCTGTAAATAATAATGTGAAACATAAATATATGATTTTGATTTTTAAAAACAGAAAAGTCATATTGCCATAAATGATTACCGTTTATCAAAAGTTTCTCCACCACAGGTAAAACGTATTTTAAGACAAAATAAAGGCAAATTTGAAAAAAAAAATTATTACATATTTTGTTTTTAAACTAACAAATTGTAGATATCAAACAATAATTTTACTCATAATAATTGTATTTAAAATTGAAAAATATAATTGTTGTAGAAAATACTATATATTGTGGTTATATAGTAGATGAGTTATAAACATGACATGTTGAAAGTAATAAAATATCATTAAATTTGTGCTAACACAGGTTAAATCCTCATTTTATTATTTGTCAACACTACAAATATTAGAATATTTGACATATAAAATCAAGTTTTTGTAAATTAATTAAATCATTAGAAAAATATGACTTAATCACAGCGTATAAATTACTTACTTATGTATGTAGATCTCTTATATTTTGTTATAATAATTAAAAATTAAAATAGAATCCTAAACACTAAACAAAACAAACTAAATATAACAGTCAAATGGTCTTAAAGTGTATTGCGGATTAAAAAATTAATATAAACATTTAGGCGTACAAACGGCCGGAAAATTTGTTTATTCTTCTATTTAGAAAATCTTTTATCCTATAAATCACAAATCACACGACCAGTAAAATTCTGCCACATGGAAAAAGTAACAATCTTTTTTTAAAATAACAAGTAAGTATATCGAGATGTTTTTGGATAAATCACTAAAAAGAAGTTATCAACCTCCACATTTTTCTGCCCCATGATCTTTTTCTAATTCCACGATCTGTATATTTCTGTACCCCTATAATTATCAGTTTTTCAACACACAATCATCATAAAACCTCTCACTCGATCAAAAAAAAGGAATTTTCATCTGTTTCAACGTTTATAGAGTGAGTACTTCAACATTTTTTCTCTATAGTTTCAGTTGTATCTGAGTTTCGGTTTTAAAAACTAATGTGTGTATCTTTGTAGGGGCGAAAGGAATATCTTGTGATGATAGAATCCAAATTCTATAACAAAAATAACAGAGGTATTTTGGCTACATGCATGTATATATAAGTTATTACTTATTTCAATGTTCTCGGTTAATTAGTTCAAATTCTCGGTTAATTAGTTCAAAGTCTCTGTTATTCACTTTTCTTTTTTCCAGATGTTTGGCATAAACCATAAAATTATGCATTCTTAGACAGTCACAATCAAATTATTTTCTAAGGTAAGGCTCATCCTTAAGAGCTTGAACATTACTTACCGGTTCGACCTCTTTGAGAACAGTATTGAGACCATATCGAGGATTTGGCTTCCGAATGTTGTCCTTGGCTCTAGTCTGCATTTGATGTGTGTTTTGAGGAGGCAAAGGTGCCAGTGAAGAGCTCGTAGAAGCCGAAACCGATTGATCAGCCTGTGAAGATGCAGAGGAGGAAGCGGCAGAGGAGGTAGCAGGGGACGACTCAAGTGTCGGCGTGACAGTACCAACAGGTGAAGAATCTGATGACGGGGCTGCAGGAAGAGTGAGTGACTGATCGAATGTAGGGACTTAAGAGGCTTAGAAGTAATCGGAGGTAGGTGTTTCATGAGAGGAACATGGAGGAGATATTGTTTGCAGAGGGTAGGGAAAGACTGATTCGACAAACTGAACATGGTGAGAGACATAAATGTGAGAGGTAGAGACATCTAGACAAAGATAGGCACTTTGAGTGAGAGAGTATCCTAGAAAAACACAGGGTGTTTATTTCGAGCTAAACTTGTTTTGACCATAAGGTCGGATCCATGGGTTACACAAACAGCGAAAGGTTCTAAGCTTGGTGTAATTGGGTTTAGTCCTAAATAGTAAGTGATAAGGAGAATACTGAGATAGGTTTGGAGTTGTTTGGCGGTTGATAAGATAAACAGTAGTGGCAAAAAAGTAGGTCTAGTAAGTGTTTGGTATGGATTCACGAGTGAGAAGAGAGAGACCTGTTTCAACAATATGCCGATGTTTTCTTTCAGCTCTACCATTATGCTCAGGAGTGTGGGGAGGAGAAGTGAAATGGGAGATTGCTTAATAGGAATGAACTCCCCCCCCCCCCCCATTATCCGAAAACAACATTGTGATTTTTTCGTTGAAACAATTCTCAACAAGAGCTTTGAAGATTGGAAAATTTTATAGCAACTTCTGATTTTTGTTTGAGAGGGTACAACCAAGTATATCTTGTGTAATGATCCACAATGATAACATAGTACTTGTACCCATCAACAAAGAAAACAGGAGATGTCCAAACATCAGAAAAAAGTATGTCAAGGGGAGCTTTTGATTGTAAAGAGGAAATAGATAAATGTAGTTTATGGCTTTTATTGCTAGAACAAGAGTTATGATATGCTCAAATTTACGCTATAGCTACTCTCTCAAATTAAGAGATCAATTGTCGTACTTAGGGATTGAATCCACGAAGACTCTAGATTCACACAATATATTTAATAATATTTTAATTATGCTAAACCAAAATATTGTAATTAAATTGCAAGATTAAACAGAAAATAAAAGAGATGTAAATTCAGATGGATGAAACGCTAGGTCTAGGAAAATTCTCTAGGAAATCATGGAAAATCAGATCAATCAATTAATCAAGCAGGATTCAACAATTAAGCACCGTTCTTGAACTCTAAACACAATTGTAAAATAAATCAGTTTTCACTGCAAATATTATATATGTTTTAAAACCCGAAAATCCAAATCTCTTTGCAAAATTCAAGTTAAAAACCAGCAATAAAATCAAGTTTAGATAAGTTCACAAAATCACTAATTCAAATCTCTTTGCAAAAAGTAATTTTGTTCATCAAAGGTTTTTGTCAGGAAAATCAATTATATTCTCATATCAATCAATAATCCTAAGATCTAAATCCAGATGACTAATCAAAGATCTAGTTTTAAGAACAACCTATGGTGAAGAACAAGAAAGATAATGAATCCAAACAATTAATCAATCTAACAATCCATGAAATCTCTAATGAGAAACTCTAAATCTAACAAACAGATCTACTCAGACATAATTGTAAGAACACAAATCATGAATAAAATAGATAGCATTAAGAGATTAAAGAAGAAGAAAAGGAGTTTTGAATCTTCTCTGAAGGAGTCTTGATTTTTCTCTCCAAAAGCTCTCTAAAAATCTCTCAGGGTTCTCTCTCAAAAGTTGCAGTGAAAAAATAAAGCTTAAGTCTAAACAATGACCTAGAAAACCTATTTATATTCCTAAAACATGTTTAGGGACTAATGATGCAAATATGGAAAACTTTGGGGAGCGGTCGATCGATTCCATAAGTTGCATCGGTCGATGCATCTTTCTAAATTTGTCTCCCAACTTCACAGCTTAGCCTCAATGCTTGAATGTGCTCCAGATCCTCTTATTTAGCTTCATTATGCTCATATCGATGCTAAATCCTAAAAAACCTGTAAAGACTCTCAAAGACTCTAAAAACACCAAAAAGATTCTATAAATAAGATTTATATCATGACTAAAAATATCTAAAACTATGATATATCAAAATACATAATAAATGAAATGACAAAGATGCGGAATTAGGTAAAGAAAACTTAGAAACCATATGATGTAAAGTCTGGAGAATTGGTTGTCCTAATCTAGAGTGCCATGAAGAGGGAGACACCTTGGAACAACTAATGGCCGAAACAGAGGATGGAACAGTGTTTGGAACGGTGATCGACCACTCATGCACGCCCTCTTTGGCCTTGCCGCTGAGAAGTGTTGTCCCTGTGTGTAGATCCTTCACCTGAAAAGTAAAGGAACACAATTGAATCATCACATTATTAGTTTGACAAAGTTTGTTGGCAGAGATCAAGTTTTTCTTCATCGCAGGAACACATAGAACATTAGTAAGTTTAAGATTCCAATTTTGAGAGGGAAGAGATATGAAACCAGAATGAGTTATGGGAAGAGTGGATCCATTTCCAACCATAACATTCTCTCCACCGGTGTATGGAGCATGGAGGGAGAGATTGGAGAGATCACTTACAATATGGTGGGAAGCAACGCTGTCAAGAAGCCAGGGAGAGAGGTCAGGATGTGGGGAGCTTGTTGTGTGATGAGCCTACGGTTATTGTTGCCATTGAGGCGTTGGAAGCGGCAAGTGAGGTGCGGACCAGGGAGCAGGACCACGATAGGGAGCAGAGTAGTGTGGTGAGTAAGAAGGATATGGAGAAGGTGCGCTGTATTCGGGACACCAGCGAGCACCATGTCCTTGAACACCACATATTTGAAACTTTCCGAGATACGATCTGGATGGACGAAACCCTCCACGCAAATAGTTGTAGCCACCACGAGAAGATGGATGAGGCGGTCGAGAGGAGAATTGAGTAGCATTTGCATTGACCGGAACAAAATGATCAGATTTGCCAGAAGCCTTGAGTGCCTTCTCACAGTTGATGAGTTTTTCATGGATTTCTGGGATCAAGATTGGCGTGTCACGACCTTGAACCATCTCGATAACAGCTTTGTAGTCTTCTCCAAGACCAAAAGTGATGTAGTCCAGAAGATCTTCATGAGGAAGAGGAGCATCAAGTAAGGCAAGTTTGTCGGACTTGTCAATGAAGTCATGCGTATAGTCATGGATAGACTTGTTCCCTTTGCAGATATCTTTGAGCTGGTTCCGAATCTGACGGATGTGACCACGAGATGTGTTCCCATAGGTACGAGAGAGAGTCTGCCAAAGATTTTGTGTTGTTGCAGTAAGATCAACAATTGGTTGAACAGAGAGGGAGAGAGAGCCAAGGACAGCACTAAAGAGAAGCTTGTCTTGACGTTTCCAGGCTGCGAAGTTTGGATTTAGTTGATTTGCAGCGGTAGCAGTGGTGACTGTTTCAGCAGGCCTGTTGTCATTATCAGCGATGAAGACATGAAGATCGTGAGCCTCAAGGAGAGATCGGCTCTGAAAATGCCAAGTGATGAAGTTGTTAGGCATGAGTTTAGTGATATTGGCCATGTTGAGAGAGATTAAGGTTTTGTGAGGTTTGGAGATATTAAAAACAAGGGAGGATTCAGCAGAAGTAGAAGAAACTTCGGATGTCATGATGGCAAGAAGAGAGATTGAAGAGAAAACAAGAGAAAAAGAAAAAGAAAGAGGAGATTGATGAGATCTTTATTTTTTTTCTTTGGATCAGTGCTCTGATACCATGTAGACAAATGGGAGAAGATGATTTGTATTATTCACATGACCAACATATTTATACTAAAGTTTGTTGTTATCACAAACATACTATTACGATAAGGTTAGATCTTTATAAGACAAAGACTTCACAGATTGAAGCATATCATATCTATACTAATAAAGAGCAACTCTAGTGAAAGAGAGACCAGCAGGAGCAGACAACGGTTGGGTTTTGGTTCGAAGGCAGAGGGCAAAAGAGTTTGAAAAAGGTTAACCAAAGAAAAAAATTGGTGAAAATTTTTGCAAAAGAAAACACTAAGAGAAGTAGATCAGAGACGAGAAGAAGATGAATCGGTGAAATTCTGACGCCGGTGAGCAGCAGCCCCGATGATGTCGAAAAACTTGGTTATAGAGGGGGCTCCGCGAAAATCGTCTCTGGAAGAGTTTTGACCGATGTTCTTACATATATATATATAGAAACTGCATATATATATGTTAAGCTAAGTTCTAATTATATAGGTGTTAGAATCTTGTTATAGGTACATTGTACGGCTACAGCATTTTTGTTAAATGGGTTGATCAAATCGGGAAGATTGTGTTAGTGTATGTATTGTTTCATCAGTCTCAGACCATAATTTTTGTTTGCTCTGTTTCCAACACATATTAGCTTTCCAGCATTTTATTAGCACTTTTGAATTTCACTTCCAACAATCGCCATTTAAATCAGTGATGCTATTTTCTGAAAACTCAAACTGGAGAAGGCAGATTTGTAAAACAAGAATTATGATTACTAGCCAAAATTTAAAAGTTTAAAATCTGATCTAACTTCAAATTTTTTTGCCTTCTATTTAATTTTAATTTTTGATAAATTAAAATATATTTTAAACCAAATATAAAGAAGAGGTTTTAGTATTCTACTGATTTTCGGAATTTTCTTCTTTTCCATTAATTTAGTAAAAATAATTAAGCTGTGGACAAATGACAAATGTGCATAGAAATTGAGCTAAGATTTAACTAATGTAAAATTTTAATTAAATAAAGCATTGAAAAGATCATTGCACAAATATTTGGTTTTTTTTATGTAGCTTTATGATCTCCAAAATCTATGTCATAGCAATAATAATACGAACAACGTACCGATCACTTGTAGCGATTAATCGTGAGACAAAAAAAAGAACAACCTTGTGGACTAATTGCAACAAGGTTTGTGGTGGTGCTTGTGTCAGCACTTTTCCCAGACTCTGTAACCAGTTTGGAAAAAAAATTTTAGAAAAACATGAAATAAAATCAATAAATCATTTAAGTTTCTTAACTTGTACTGCAAGTAATAAGAAGCCTAATTAAACACAACGTGACATTGTAGATTTACCTTGAGAATATTTGTTTGAGCCCTATCCAAAATGGTTGTACGCAATGGTCACTTGCATCAGCATATCTTTTGTGTACCAATCAGCGTGTCCTAGCAACATCACCTTCTCCCAACAATGTCATGATCGACAAAAATAGACTTTTTATAAGAATTAAAAGGAAGGGTTTTTAGCTTTTTGATTGACCTCATTGTAGTGAGTGAAAATGGTTATTGGAAATGGTAATGGCAGTGGAGCCCCAAGAAAACATCAATAAGACCATCAGCACATTTAGAGAGAGAACTGTGGTCGATCCAGATGTGATTTGACCCAAATATATTAATATCGTCACCATCAGCCATTTCCCTAAACTCGGCCTGACTTGGCGAGCTTCTGACACTTGTGTTACCAGTTATCTTGCAATTGTGAATGTGCAAGCCATGAATGATAACGTTGGTTATATTCTGGATTTTTATGCAAGCACCATCAGCAATGTGGACACTGGCATCACGAGTATCAATGGTTTTGAAACTGTTCATGATCAGCTCCTCGTTCAACCTTATCACCATGTCTCTTTTAAAGATGATCCACAATGGCTCAACCTGGATCACGGCGTGGCGTAAAGTTCCTGGCTTTGGATTCACAACGTTCTCATCAGTCGGGTCAGTGACCACATTAATTAGTAACGCCCATCACGACCACCAATAGCTTTACTTCCAAAACCTATCCCCACATTCAGCTACGTGTTTACGGTTCTTGTAAGAGTTAGGGTCACAACGCCAATAGTCATCATCTGTCAGATTGCCATTTCCACAAGAAAAGAACCAAGCTTCCTCCCAGTGATGTTCTGTTCACTCATGCGATTCAATAAAAATAAATAAAGATGTTAGTGTGTTTAGATCCATAACTACGATAACGTGAGTCTTAAAAGCTAGATGATAGAAATCAAAAGAGAGAAAGATGGATCCCTTGACAGAGGATATATGGGTTATTATTCTAGCGAGATTACCGATTACGAGCATCCCCACATCCGAATTGGTTTGCAAGCTGTGGAAATCGATAGTTGAGTCACCGTTTTTCCCCCAGCTTTTCATGTCTCATCATCAAACCTCGCATTCGTCGTGGTCGCTCTTCCACAAGGACAAGGAGAGGAATTGGTTTGGCCGCAAGAAGTCGTGGATCATTACAGATACGAGACTTGTGGGCTTCCACGATATCTAGGTTTTTACATGTCGTCTTTCCTAACCAGCAACATCCAGATGCAAAAGGAAATGGTCAGAGTCCTGGCTTTTACTGAGGTTGGATTGATTTTGTTACAAAGTTGTTTTAGGTTACACGAATGGAAAAGGACGTCCTTTTAGGTTGCAAAGTTGTGTTCATGGATAGAACTAACATCAGAACAGGTGTCTTAAGTATACTCGTATATTCACCTGAGACTTGTTGAGTTTCAACACTCTCCAATCTCTTCCCCATTTGAACTCTATCACTTATACCGATCCCATTACTTTGAACGGAGACATTTACTGGATACGCCTCAACTCATATATATCACAACTCTCAATATTTTGGTGAGCTTCTTGTATCCCATGATTTATACGTGGAAGAATCCGATCATTGCCGAGTTATTCTTTTCCCTGATTACAGAAATAGAAGTAGGATGATATTCCCAAGACGTTGCACAACATCTCAAGATTTGTTCATGTATATGAATATTGTCTGTGAAAACCAATTGTACATGTTACGTGTGTGGAAGCTACTTAAGAGCACGGAATGACAATTAGTTTATGATATCTACCAGTGACCAATTTGGATTATTTTCCTTTGGACATACCTTTCCATGGTGATACAATATTGTACATGTGGAGCCAGACGCATACACTTTATGCATCTACTAACCTGTACCAAAAACAGTTATCCTTTCACAACTAGTTGGAATGTAGCAGCGACGGTCGCACTCTTTGCTTTGCTAGAGAATGGGATCCAGATGAGTTCATACTCTGTAACCCATTCATTCCGAGGTTTGTTCTCCCGCGTTGGCTTCACCCGATCCCTTCCTCGCCATCATGAGAGAGAGTGGCACCTTTATTTTTGGGTCCATAGCGTGCTGACCGAACTTGACAACTGTGAACCATGTAATTAATATATTCATCTCCTTCTTCTTATCTATGTAATAAAATGTTGGTTCTATATATGTGAATGAGTGTTTATTACCTCTTGTTGTTGGTGGTGAGACAAAATTCTTGGCTTGGTGCTTGATCTAATTATTATCTTTAGCATGCTTGCAGAGTCTTTTTCATCTTCGACCCCTTACAAAGTTTGATATCGTTTCAGGTTTGCCAAGCTTGACGAGGTTGAGGCAAGTTGAAGCACAGTACCCCGCACTAACTTGCTGCATTCCTCGGAGATAACCTAAAGAAAAAGATCTCTCTAGCTCCTCTCTTTGGTAATTTCTTTGTTGCATTGTGTCACTAAATTCTCTGAAATAGAGGTGTTTATAAAATTACACGGCTTGAAAGTTGTCAACACAAGTTACTTGATAAACACGTATCTTCTTTAAATGCTTGCAAAACCTCCACGATGACCCTAGTACCATCTTAAATTAATTACATGGTTTTAAATTTAACAATCTTGTTGATTCATCTCTCTATGATCAGGTGTACGTATATATGAAGGTATAAAGCATGTGCGATCTGCGGCTGCCATAGGTTTTCCAAGGTAAGGTAAGACATAGGTGTAAACCAATTAGAGTATACAATAGATACAAAAGAAAGGAAAAAAAATTATTAGACTATGCAATAGATACAAAAGAAAGAAAAAAAAATCATTATACTATAAAATAGATAGATATTAAAGGAACGACTCTCATAATGGCAGTAATGGCAGTAGATACAAAAAGAAGAAAAATAACATTTTAATCAGATAACAATTGCTAAAATGAATTTTGGATCGTTTGTGGGCGCCGGAGAGTTTTCATCCCGTAAAATTCATGCCCCAAATTTTATTTTTTGGTCTAAATAAAGTAACATATTATGTAAATTTTTTTATTATATTAATTTCCAATTTGAATACTATATATCTATATATATATATATATAGAAAATTATGGGATTAATTTTTCAGTTTTGTTAAACCAAATCTCAGAGAAATTAATCAAGGAGGAAAACATAGAAAAGGAACAATAATGTAAGAAAACCGAAAGCAGAAATGTGAATACCGAGCTCCAACTCATTCATCATGTATTACATGTGTGAGTGTTAAGCAAATCAAAACTGCGATAATGAATGACCGATTAAAAATTTTAAAATTACAAATTTAAACTATAATCCTCTTTTATAACCTAAACCAACATAATTTTCTTAATAAAAGATCTACCTAATTTATTTTTTTAATTTGTATTGTTTTTTTTTAATATGATATGACATGACATATTGTTGTATTTTGATTGATTAATTTAGAGAGGTGTATTCAACCCATGATTTTGGAGAATTTGATAGGATTTAGAAAATTTAGAATTTTGATAGATTTTAGGGAAGTTGATATGATTTTCTGTAAAATTCTTTCTAATCCCACCTAACCACGATAAAGATCCATCCTTTTGAATCAAGGTGATAGTCAAAAAGAAACACACCTCCTTGGCAAATGGGTTAGTTGGAGCAAGAAATCGATTGCCCTGACTGTTGATGGTGGGACTAGCACTACCACCAATTGGATACATTTCCCAATGCGTGTAGTCATTGTTTACTACATGGAAATATCCATGCCTACACCTACAAAGACCAAATGTTTCTTACAATCAACACAACTGGCAGGTACTTTGATAAAAATGTTAAGTAAGTTAGTTACCTTTGGCATCCTCTGGATTAAACCCTCACCAAAATGGTTGTAAGCAATTGTGACTTGCATCACCTTGTCTCTTGTGTATGAATAACTCTGCCCCAACAGCATAACCTAGTAAACATATTCTCTAATCAATTTCTGCTAAAACCACAATTCCAATCCATGAACAGATAAAAACCAATCATCCCTAAGTGTAATACCTCATTATGATGGGTGAAGAAATTGTTGGAGACAGTAATGGCGGTGGAGCTCATAACAGCGTCAATAAGCCCATCGGCACAATTAGAAAGCGAATTGTGATCAATCCAAATATGACTCGACCCAAAAAACGAGATAGCGTCACCATCAGCCATCGATCTCCACCCGTAATGCGACGGATAGCTTCTAACCATAGCGTTACCAGTAGGCTTACAGTCATGTATATGAATCCCGTGTACGATAGTGTTCGTAACGTACTGAATCGTGACTCGTGAGGCAAGCGCCATTAGCGATGTGAACATTGATGCCACGGCCATCGATGGTTTTGAAGCTGTTCATGATCAGCTCTTGTTTCAAGGTTATGACCATGTCGCGTTTGAAGATGATCCAAAGGGGTTCTTCTTGGATCACGGCATGACGGAGTGTTCCCGATATGGGATTAATCGGGTTGTCGTCGTTAGGGTTGGTTACGACATAGTAACGACCGTTGCGGCCGAATCCGATTTGAGCAATCGGCTAAACGTTGCGAGGGAGCTGCCAGTTACGGTCGCAACGCCAGCAATCGTCGATTGGGTTTCCGGTGGAGCAGGAGAAGTAACCTAATCGTCTCCGCTCTGTACTGTTTCGTATGCTCATGTTTCATCGGTTAAAAACAGTTTTACCCAATTATAGTAAAATTTTACTTATTCAGTAACAAAAAAATTAGTAAATCTGATTTAATTTATTTTTGGTAACCAATTGTTTTTTCTTTAATGTAAGTACTAGATGCGGATCCGCACGTTCGTGCATATATTACTTAACAAATGTACTTAACAGATTTGAATCCGAAATGGACGATACATGCATATATTTCGTGAAGCACAAGCTTCCGTTGAAAACGTAAAAAAAAACAAAGTAGTTGCTTGCATTTTGTTGATATCTGTGTTGGTGTTTAGGGTTGCCAAATGGTTCACGTTCGGTCTATTATCTAAAAGACTCCAAACAGTATTTGTGGCCCTAATCCTGTCTGGTCCAAAAAAATATTTGATTGCTAATTCTCTAAATTTTGATATAAATTGTAGACTTTTTTTCTTTTTTTTTTTTGTCTTCGTAATACTTTCAATTATAATAAACATCATAATAATATATATATAAAATGGACATGCATGTGATCTCCATGGTGGACACATCATCATCTACTGATAAAAATAATACATTGAGTCATTGATGTCAAACAAACGAGTTTATGGTTCGACCAAGCAAATATGATAGGTCTCGAAAGTTTTTTCTTTCTGTTTTTCCCCCTCTACCGAAAGCGATTAATTAGAGAAGGAACAAAAACGATATCCTTGGTAACTGGGCACTGGGCAAAAACGATATGCCCAAAGTTCTTTCTGTATAAAATACTTGAAGCTTCACTCAGAATCAGAACATATTTTGGGCCGGATTTGGGCACTGGGCACTGTTATTGGATAATGAATGACAAAGAGATTTACTACCTCCATACGGTTTCCACTAAGAAGACAAAATAAGTATATTTACCGATATGAAATAAAAGAAAGACAATTTTTAAACATAAGTGGATAAAAAGAACAATACGGGATTGATGATATCAGATAGAATATGAGCATACAGAGAGAATCATAAGTTCTCTAATCCCGCTCACACGCGTGTCTAGATCTATGCTACTGATCATATTTCCTATTTCTTCATGCATTAATGTATATATTTTATATATATGCAGCGCATGATACAAAATATATTGGATTCATTATGAAGCATAAGAACGAATGCTAGTATATAATAGGATGGAAGAGAAAAAGATGTCATAGAATAAGATTCATCACTTGGAATTAATGTTTTTTTTTTTTTGTCGAAGGGTTGTCGAGTAAAGAAATTGACTCAGAATAATACTGTATATAGATTACTAGCAAATCTTACTAGTGTATATGTTAAATACTTGGTTATACAGTGTGGCTGGACTAAGAATTTTTTAAAAGTTATTGATTTTAATTACTGTTTTACGTTACTGGTTAATTAGTAGTATAGATTAGTAGGATAAATAAAACAAAGAGAATAAATAAATCATTTTATTTCATGTCGACAACTTGGACAGATTTTTTTGAATGCTAACGTTTGGTTTAAAAGTGGAGAAATAAGTAAAACTAAAAACCAAAAAAAGAAAGAAAAAAAAACAATCACTTAACCTTTGCACCGCCGTGACAGCCAATTATAATACGTGCATGTCACTAATAACGATCATTTTTTTAGTTGATTAGTAGAGGTATATAAAGAAAATTATCTTAAAAGTCGGAGATGGCAAATAACTATAAAAAAACACAAAACAGGCCGTTTGGGAAACTGATTCGCAGAGTTCCAAGAAAATAATTTTTGGGAAAAGAATGAAGCAAATTAAAAAAAAAAAAAATTTAAATGACTGGGTAAATAAATAATAAAAATCACAATAAATTGGAGTGCCCGTTTACTACTAATAAATGAATGGAGGTGAAGCGAAGACGAGAGAGCGCTTTAAGATAATAAAGTGTCGTCGTTTTATTGTATGTGTGGCACATGATGCTTACCGCGTATTATGTTCTGTGTGTTATGATTCTTAGGGTCGATTCACTCTTTGCTTTCCTTGAATTCACGAGCTTCATGAAACCAGACTTGGTTTCATGTTTGAAGAACAAGGGTGGTTTTCAGGATATTTTGGTTCATTGTCCCAAAATTGATAATTTCCTTGAAAAGCTCTTCCAAGTGCTCTCTCTTGAACAGCTTCAGGTAAAGAGAAAAGGTTCTCTCATTCATCGCTTAGTTGGTACTTTCTTTCTTACCATTTAACAATTGAACACTTGCTATTTTCAGCCATTAATCCTGCTCACTTCAAGAAATGTCCTCTCTCTTTCGCTAGAAGCCCTTGTGGTCTTGGTAACTTGAAGAGAATGGTAGATTTAGCAACTCCAGCTATTTCGATCTCCATTCTCTTCAATTTGCCTCCCATTTGTGAGGTTGCCTTTGACAAGAACGGGTCAGTGTTTATGTTTTTGGATCTCTCCCCTCTTTTGCATGTTTTTGGACAATATATTGCTGACTCTCACTCATGCAATCATTTCTCCTTCTTTTTTGCAGCTGCTATTTCCTACAGCATGTAGTGGTGTCACCTCACCCACAAGTGTCCTCATGTCTTGTCAACAAGATGTCTAGCCACTGCCTTGCTCTATCATGCCACAAATATGGCAACACAAGCTTGTTCAGGATGGGATTTTGTTTGGTTCTGACTCTACTGCGTCATCTATCATCTGTGAGCTTACTCCTGTGCTTGGTGGGCTTGATCTCTTGACACACTGCTATGGCAACTATGTTGTCCAAGCTGTGATCAAGAGGTCATCTAGATTGATCCCTGGTTTGTTCTGGTCCTTAGTCTCTACAATTGATGACCAAGAGTTTTATCTTATGTCTAATGTGTGGGGAAGAGAAGTGTGTAAGACTCTCTGTTTCACCCGTGGAAGAATGTAGAAGCAGCATTGAGTTCATTGTCTAGGAGAGAAAAGGAGTATAAGAAGATGTAGAAGAGTTGAGTTCATTGTCTAGGAGAGAAAAGGAGGATAAGAAGAACAAAGAAGATAAAAGATTCATTGATTGTGTGATATATGAAGAAAGAAGAAGTGTGATATATATAGTATAGTAGGACATTGATTGTGTGATGTATATAGTATAGTAGGACATTGATTGTGATATATGAAGAAAGAAGAAGTGTGAAAAAGATTTATTGTAATAAGCAGAAAAAGAAAGATGCGTTTCTACGGTATAAAAGATTTGGGCAGTGTTCGAGAAACCCAAGCACGATTTTTTGAAAGGTTCTTGTGAAGATGAAATGTGATTGGGATATTTGTGATACTGCTTTGTACATGCATGGCATTGACTCATCACAAATTTCCATTAAAAAGGCGAAAGGTGAAAGCTTTTCTTCTTCCTTCTACTTCTTTGAGACTTGGGGACTTGGGAGTGTGTGAGAGAGAGATGCATTGGGTTGCCACTAGAAACGCCGTCGTTTCATTGCCCAAATGGCGTTTCCTCCTCCGCTCCTCATATCGCACTTACTATTCCCTCAAACCCTCCTCCCCAGTTCTACTGTAATCCCCTCCCTCCTCCTTTTCTCGCTCCTTTTTGTATCTTGTGTGCCTGCGTCTCTACCTCTCAAAAGCTTACGTTTTTCAAATCATGGAGGAAAAAGTTTAGATTTTTCTGTACATTTGAGCTAAAGGAATCACAACGGCTTCTAAGAAAGTTAAGACGTCAAGTGATGTTCTCACTGACAAAGATCTCTCTCATTTGGTTTGGTTGAAGGAGGTAAGCCTTGTTTTTTTTTTTTTTTTTTTTGTCTTTTTGGTTGACAATTTCCAAAGTCTTGTTATGGTTTCATTATATAACTAGTGATGATAGAACTTGACTGATGCACACAGTTGACAATATAGATATACTGATTTTTATTTCTTTTCCTTTTCAGAGGTTGCAGACATGTAAGAAACCATCTACACTTCAGCTTATTGAAAGGCTTATGTACTCCAATTTACTGGGTTTGGACCCCAGCCTGAGGAACGGAAGGTCAGTGTTATCTTCTAAGACTATTGGAAGATTTCATCTTACTTTAATCCTTTTTGAGCTTGGTTATTAAATGACAAAGTAGCTGGTATATGTTAGTATGACTTAGAAGACTAACATTCTTCCTTGACGGAGATTTATTGAGAATCAGAAAGATGTTTGGAGCCTTACTTTCTAAGTTGTTAGGCTGTAAGCTATCGAGTTGGATATAGCTGGAGTATTGATTAACTCTCATTCCAGTTGTTCTATTGGTTATGATTATTACTTTGTGGCTTTCATTTATGCAATATTTTTCATCTCAGTCTGAAAGATGGAAACCTCAACTGGGAGATGTTGCAGTTTAAGTCAAGGTTTCCACGCGAAGTTTTGCTCTGCAGAGTATGTTGTGTTTTCTCTTTTTGATCTCTCTGAATTTTTTTCTAAGTGGTTTTTGCTGCTGTTCTACATCATGCGTTTTGTGATCTCTGTTACTTCATCGAATATTATGAAGAAATTTGCTGCAATTCTTTGTTTTCTTCAGGTAGGAGACTTTTATGAGGCTATTGGAATAGATGCTTGTATACTCGTTGAATATGCTGGTCTAAATCCTTTTGGTGGTCTTCGATCAGACAGTGTTCCAAAGGCTGGCTGCCCAGTTGTGGTACACAATCCTTTCTGATTTATAGCATACTCCCATTAAGGGCATTGATGTGTAGTCTCTGTTACTGTCATGCAAAAAACACTGGTGATCAAGAGCACTGCCAAATATTCTTAAGGACAATAAAGATAGAACATCACAGTTTCTGAATATTTGCTTTTAGTAAAGTACAATCTGTTTTCATTCTATTTAGTCTTTGATAGTTGTAGTCGGCAAGTTACATAAATAGCTACTTTAGTTTCTCCTTACACGAAATCAAGATTTGATGCTTTTTGTTTGATAGCAAAACTTATCAAGTTACATAAATAGCTGCTTTAGTTTCTCCTTACACGTCATATAAAATTTTCTTTCTTTCTGCAGAATCTTCGACAGACTTTGGATGACTTGACACGCAACGGTTATTCAGTGGTGAGTTGAGAAAGAAAATTCTTACGATATCTATATGTCTCTCAAGCATGTTGAATAACAACTATTCTATATGACTGTTTCTGCATGTTTTTGTTCGGGACTGTAGTGCATTGTGGAGGAAGTTCAGGGGCCAACACCAGCACGTTCTCGTAAAGGTCGATTTATTTCAGGGTATAATAATTTACAATCCAAAACTTTCTGATTTCACAAGCAGGAGTATTCATTGCCCTATTTCCAGGAAAGCTTGAAACCTTTTTTCTTCTTGACATTCATCTTTCTGGCATGCACATCCAGGAAGTCCTTATGTATATGGGCTTGTTGGTGTTGACCACGATCTTGACTTTCCTGAACCAATGCCTGTTGTTGGTAAGTGTTTATTATGGCATGTTTTTAGTCAGTGAAATATTATTTTGCGCCTATTCAAGATTTCAAGTCTTCATATTTTTGTATATGAGTATTACATGACTTGATTTTTGTCTGTAAGTACAGGGATATCTCGTTCAGCAAGGGGGTATTGCATGTTATCTATTTTCGAGACTATGAAAGCATATTCGCTAGATGATGGTCTAACAGAAGAAGCTTTGGTTACTAAGCTCCGCACCCGTCGCTGTCATCATTTATTCTTACATGCATCGTTGAGGCACAATGCATCAGGTTTTTTTATACTATGTAGAATTCTAAATTGTATTAGCATCTCTGAACTGTTGAAGATAATGCCAAATGTAGACATTGAGCCACCTTATCCTCACATGAACAAAAGTACGCCCAGGTGGTCGCATATGATCTAGCAATCAGTTTAGAGTGTCAGGAGACTGTTAGAAGAAAAATCCTATTCATGATTCATGTCAGCTTAGCTTTAGAGCTCTATGGTCTTTTGTGATAACAATTCTTGAATATTATGCCATCCAGGGACGTGCCGCTGGGGAGAGTTTGGGGAAGGGGGTCTACTCTGGGGAGAATGCAGTGGCAGGAATTTTGAATGGTTTGAAGGAGATACCCTTTCCGAGCTCTTATCAAGGGTCATAACTACAAACTTTGGCTGCTGATTAAATTTGCAATTTGCTTGTGACATTTCAGTTTGGTGAATAATCAAATATTGACTTTTTTTTTTCAAAGGTCAAAGACGTTTATGGTCTTGATGATGAAGTTTCCTTTAGAAATGTCAATGTACCTTCGAAAAACCGGCCACGTCCGTTGCATCTTGGAACAGCTACACAAATTGGTTGGCATAGTTCTTCTTGATAAATTGTGTTTCACTAGGAAGTTTAGGAGTTTTGGAATGATAAAGCATGCTAATATATAGTTTGTGGTACTGCAGGTGCCTTACCTACTGAAGGAATACCTTGTTTGTTGAAGGTGTTACTCCCATCTACATGCAGTGGCTTGCCTTCTTTGTAAGAAAAATATATTGAAACAGAAGGAAAACTAATTATATTATCCAAAGCTCCCGTTTGAATTCAGTTTTGCTTTATTATATTTTTTTGGGGGACAATCTCTGCCTTTTTCATTTGGTGTCTCTTTCCTTTCAGGTATGTGCGGGATCTTCTACTAAACCCTCCAGCTTATGATATTGCTCTGAAAATCCAAGGTAATTTGACCAATGTGGAGAATTTTCTTAGTTTATTCCGTTTCTTAGATTTTTTATGACTTAACTTTTCTCATTCTGCCTGTGAAACTATTGCCTTTTGCAGAAACGTGCAAGCTCATGAGCACAGTAACGTGCTCAATTCCAGATTTTACCTGCGTCTCTTCTGCTAAGGTAAAACTAAAAGTCATTTGCTACAGAGAACTCTTCTGAAAGCTGATAACTTCCCGTTTTCGCCGATGGAACTTTCATCTCTAACAATGAGCTTAAGAAAAACCTTTTCCTTTGTCACTATAGTAGCATAACAGAAAACTGCTGGTTACAAGCTATCGGTTACTGACACTAATGAATGCAGGTTTTGTAATTAGTCCATGGTCAGCTTCTAACTTCTAGAAACATATTTTTGGCAGCTTGTGAAGCTACTTGAGCAACGGGAAGCCAACTACATTGAGTTCTGCCGAATAAAGAATGTTCTTGATGAAGTATTACATATGCATAGACATGTTGAGCGTGTGGAAATCCTGAAATTGTTGATGGAGCCTACCTGGGTGGCTACTGGTTTGAAGATTGACTTTGAAACTTTTGTAAGTTTAATCATCTAAGATGACTCTGTGTTTGTGTTTGTAAGATTTCTTTGAAAATGGGTACCTATTCCTTGACACGAGCTCAGAGAATTTTCTAATCTATCTAGTTATATACAATTCTGATCTCTTCAGCTGATGAGTACGTGTATAAGTTCAACTTTTCGTTTCCATGCCAGGTCAATGAATGTCACTGGGCTTCCGATACAATTGGTGAAATGATATCTATAGATGGACAATGAAAATCATCAAAATGTTAGTAAATGCGCTAATGTTCCGAATGAGTTCTTTTATGATATGGAGTCTTCATGGCGAGGTCGCGTTAAGGGAATTCATATAGAAGAAGAAATCACTTAAGTGGAAAAATCAGCTGAGGCTTTATCTTTACCGGTTAGTATTGAAGCTTATTTCTTTTAGTAATAAAATATGCTCTTACATATGGTAATGTTTTTGCTTAAATATAGTGGTGCTGGTGGTCTTGTCTTATTTTAAAGTAACGAAACATCCATGTGTAGGTAGCTGAGGATTTTCACCCTATTATATCAAGAATTAAGGCCACCACTGCTTCACTTGGTGGCCCAAAGGGCGAAATTGCATATGCAAGAGAGCATGAGTCTGTTTGGTTCAAGGGGAAACGTTTTACGCCATCTATCTGGGCTGGTACTGCAGGGGAAGAGCAAATTAAACAACTGAAACCTGCTTTAGACTCGAAAGGGAAAAGGGTTGGAGAAGAATGGTTTACAACCCCAAAGGTGGAAGTTGCTTTAGTCAGGTTGTTTTCCTATATGATGAACGTTCCATAGAATTTTTTGTTCAATGTTACTGGGGTAGATATTGATGCCATATTATACTTTTGTTGCAGATACCATGAAGCTAGTGAGAACGCAAAAGCCCGGGTGTTGGAGCTGTTGAGGGAGTTATCTATAAAATTGCAAACAAAAATATATATTCTCGTCTTTGCATCTACGCTTCTCGTCATTGCAAAAGCATTATTTGGCCATGCTTGGTTAGTTTATGCTTAGTCAAATCTTATTAAGAAAAATACATTTCTGTAGTTTTAATGTAAGTACTGTGCACAACTGCAGTGAAGGGAGAAGGCGAAAGTGGGTTTTTCCAACGCTTGTCGGATTCAGTACAGATGAGGTATATGTTTGCTGGTCGTTGAAGTTTGTAGACAAACAACTGTCTTATTCGTATGTCTCATGTTTTTCTAACCTATATTGATATATTTTTAATATAGGGCGCGAAACCATTAGTTGCTCAGATCGATTTGTGCAGCTGCTCTACTTGGAATTTCCGGTTTAATGGTTCCAGCTGAATCAGCTTTTATTCCTCACTTTGATTCCATCATGAAATCCTATGACAGCCCTGTAGACGGAAAAAGTTCTTTCCAGGTAATAAGCATACAAATCTTGAATACACCAAACTGAATTCGTCTCTTCAATTGGAAAGTTTTATATTCTCTGAACTGGTGCTGTGCCATCAGGTAGAAATGTCGGAAATACGATCTATTGTGAGCCAGGCTACTTCGAGAATCCTAGTGCTTATAGATGAGATATGCCGAGGGACAGAGACAGCAAAAGGCTGTCATAGAACTTTGAGTTTTTTGGTAGTGTGGTAGAGTGTCTTGACAAAAGTGGTTTTTTGGGTATTGTATCTACTCATCTCCATGGAACTTTGAGTTTACCTCTTATAGCCAAAAACAAAGCCAACTTGGAAATTGACAGATGGAGTCTGCCGAGAGAGTCTTGCGTTTGAAACAGCTAAGAGGGAAGGCGTTCCCGAGTCATTGATCCAGAGAGCCGAAGCTCTTTACCTCTCGGTTTATGCAAAAGATGCATCATCTGAAGTTGTCAAACCCAACAAAATCGTAACTCCATCCAACAATGACCAGCAGATCTGCAAACCAGTGAGCTCTGAGAGAAGTTTGGAGAAGGACTTAGCAAAAGCTATTGTTAAAATCTGTGGAAAAAGATGATTGAGCCAGAAGCATTAGAATGTTTTTCAATTGGTTCTCGTGAGCTTCCCCCTCCATCTACAGTTGGTTCTTCATGTGTATATGTGATGCGTAGACCCGATAAGAGATTGTACATTGGACAGGTACGTACTTACCATATCATCAATATTAGTAAACTTCCCTTAGAATAGACCAAAAACGAAAGCTATTGATTGATTCTGAGGATTCTTCTGTTATGAAACTGTAGACGGATGATCTGGAAGGAAGAATACGTGCGCATCGAGCAAAAGAAGGACTGCAAGGGTCAAGTTTTTTATACCTTATGGTTAAAGGTAAGAGTATGGCTTGTCAGCTAGAGACCCTTCTGATTAACCAACTACATGAACAGGGCTACCCGCTGGCTAACCTAGCCGATGGTAAACACCGGAATTTCTGAACGTCCTCAAGCTTGAGTACACCAGACGTAGTCAAATTACCAATTTTGGGTCGTCTGTGTAATTGTCGGTTCGTGTAATAATTTTGAACAAAAACCTTTCTAGTGGTATCATTTTTTGTGTTCTCTTTATATCTCTCTAGTAAACTTAAAAAAGCTAGAAATTAGTAACCAAAAGAATGTAAACCGGACATTGGACCAGTCTTTATGACGGCTTAACCTCAATTGCAAGAGAACCGGGTTCAGAATAATCGTGGTTATCTCTACTATTAAAACCGATAATTTATGTAAAACGACGACATTTTAGTTAGTTCTCATCCTCCCCAAATTAAAAACAAAAATTGGGGAGGCAACTCTTATGTTTACACGTAACAATAAGAGTTGATCTCAAAACTTACTAATTAAGTGGCAACTCTTTTATGTCCCAAAAAAAATACGAGTCTTTGCTAAATCCTCCCAATGGACTTGCTCTAACGCTAGGAACAAACAGTATTTCTTTTGCTTTCGAGGTCACTTTCACCAGCCTCTACCTACTTCTCTTCCCCACACAGATTTGAATATATTCACCAACTGCTGGTAAGTGGTAATTCAACAATCTTCTCTATCTCATTAACGTGGAGGTTTAGTGGTCAATCCCATTCCAAACGCATGCATCATTTCATTGTTGGGTGGTTGCTGCTATGATCAGTATGCCTACTTGTAACCCTATTAGATGTTTGAGCATGAGCGTCCCACCCATTTTTATCTACTATGCAGTCAACCGCTTTTGCTCTCCTCTATGCCTCTTGTTTTTTTTTTTTTTTAGTAAAATCGTCCTCAAAAACATGGAACATTCCTTTTGTATAGTGGTACTTTTTCGTTTTGGATTATAACTCACATCCCCTTTTAAGTATGAGTAGAGAGTATGAAAAGCACAACTTTTTGTATTTTAACAAATAAACTAATATATATATAAGAAAACATGATTTTAATCATACCACTTAAAATGTTCGGTAACGCTAGGAACAAACGGTATTTCTTTTGCTTTCGAGGTCACTGGATTTGAACCAAACTTGGAGCATAATTAAACAAAAGTGGCCAACATGAACGCATTGTAGATGCTCCACAATATACTTGTTTGACTTCCTTATCCTCCTCAACAATTGATACCAAGTCGTAGGACTTTCTCACGTCTTCTTCCTCCATCCATCTATCAGAACATAGGACGACTTTCTTCTCCTCGTCGACCAAGAAACTTGAGGAAAGGCAAATGCCAGGTTGAATTTCGGCCACTACTAATATCTTGCTCCACGACACCACTTTGGTCTCATCAATCTCATCTCTTATCCATATCTCCATATTTGTTGTATTTATGCGTCGTATTCGTAATAACACCGAAAGCTTCTCGTCTCTAATAACAGATAGAGCCACATTTTCATAATTAAAATACGGATAGGGAAGACATAGACGTGCAAATTTCTCTGTTGTATAATCAAAACTGACTAAGAATTTGATGGGTTTTATCTCCCACTTTTTATCGGAAGCAAACCAGTAAGTCTTTCCTTTCAAACACACGCTGGAACCATTATATAAATGAAAGTCTAGAGTGACATCAAGAATTCTCCATAAACTAGATTTAATCTCATATATTTCTAATATTTGGTTCTCGTCATGACCCCTGTGTCTCAGTATCTTGTAGCTTTTATTGCTAGAGTTATTGTCTTGGTAAGATCCAAGAGTGTAGAATTCAACTGCCCACAAACGATCTATGGGTTGGGCGATCCACTTGGTTTGACCGGTACACGGGTTCCAAACAACGAGTCTGGTGTACCGTTTGTTGGTGCATAGCAGCTTGCCATCGTAGTGAACGACTTGAGATATATAGAACTGAGCTAGATGAGAAGAAAGATGATCGAGTAAGCTAAGCTCACCTTTAAACTCTGCAGATGGAATTCCATTGAGATCGACACTCATTGAGCAAATCCTGTATTCCTTTGTTAACATGAGAACTAGAAACTCCTTTGCGGCTTTATCAAAGTGATTATTTATAAATCTCCTATCGTTGAATAAACCGTTCCATAGTTTGCAAGTAGACCGTAACCGTTTCAAAGATGTCGCCGGAACCCGACAGAGTATCTCCTCCTCTACCAAATTCACTGGAAGTTGCCACATCTTTTTTTTTTGTTCTCCCATGAAGAACGATCAATTTGTGGTTCTTTATTTATATATTGGGAAACGCATTCCACTTTCTTATCATCAAGAAAAAAAAACGACAAATATAATAATGGGATATTGACATATTAATAACAATGGAGAACATTTTCCTTTTCTTGAATTTTTCCTCATAGGAATAAATTTTATCCCTTACCTATTATTTGAGAAGTCGGAAAAATGGTAATAACTGAATATTTCCATATGATGTATATAGTAAGTAGGTTTTGGACATGTATAACATATATATAAATACATGTTTTGTTGAAAATCATAAGCAACTAATAATATTTGTTCAAATACCATCTTATATACATATGTACATCCAATATACGAAGAGGTTTTGGCGTATTGGGTGGGTAGTTATCTAATTCACCCCTTTATTATTGCTTCTGCAAACTCACACTCAAAGCAACTGGAGCAGCTATAGTTTAACACCACAAAGACGAAGAACAACATCATCATCTTGTTGACAAAAATAAAAAAAACATCACCTCTATTACGAAGCATGTAACAAGTAAGAAACTGCAAATCAATTTGTTTTTCTTTCTAACATTTTTTTTACCTGCCTTTATCTGTCAGCAGAGCCTAATTAACTTACCTCTTTAACAATCTAATATGGATGAAGCGGATCTCCTCAAAGTGTTGGATAAACAAGGGCTCGCCAAACTTGACGACTTGAGGCAAGTTAAAACAATGTATCCTAGTTGTACAAGTTAAAATAAACGATGCACTAGTTGTAACACTGTAATTTTTTCTTTTGAATATAATTTAACATTAAATTCAAAAAAAAAAAAAAACAATGTATCCTCACAACTTGGTGATGGATCTGTTAGGGTTTCGTAAGGGATGAATATATGGGTGTAATAACGGAAACGAAGGAGGGAGAGAGGATAATGAGTGATTGGTTGGTTTGGTTGAGTCAAGCTTGGGTCTCAAGTTTTTTCTAAAGCTTGTACTTGCGGTCCAAGTAACTTGAGATAATATAGCAGCAACTTTTCAGTTCCCATAAACAATGAATGCTACAGTCTGATCATCTTCCTCCATGTTGTAGAAAAAGATTGAAACCTTAATAAACCGAAACTTAGAGAGACATATCAACAAGGTGTAGAGCTCTTCCCCGTCGTCCAACAAGATGAGTATCTTCTGGAGTCTTAGTAAGAGATTAGTAGAAAAACCCATGGAATAGACTGTGAGCTTGATGAAATAAACGAAGAAGTACCGTAGATACGAACGTTGCACTGATTCTCTTCAAGATGATTTTTAACCTCAGCCAAAAACTTAGCCGTGGCCGCTGTTGCACAGCCCCACTTCGAGACCGGAGAAGCGGAATCTGTAGCCATAGTTCCCCAGTTCACTCCTACACTACTAGTGTTGCTAGAGCCAATGGAAGTTTGTGAGAAAAGAAAGAAACAGAGAATAATAATCTGATGAGAAAAGAAGAACATTGTTAACTTTGATCTCTCTTGTGCCATTTTTCTTTCTTGATAAGTCACTTTTTTCTTCTCTTTATGGAGTCTTTCTAAAAAGAAGAAGATGAAAATGTGATTGGGATATTTGTGATTTGTACTTGGTTTAGTTAAAGAAGCACACACAACATGCAAAAATAGTCATTGGCCTTGTTGTGGAAACACTTTGTACATGCTATCTGTTAACCTCACATGGCATTGACTCTCCACAAATTTCTTATTTTATTCACATAATAGAAACTTCATTAGTTGGCTCTGCACTCTAGATATTTAGTGGTTTTGTTTTCTTATTATACTAATACTCATTCAAGTATTTAAGTTAGTATAGACTTAAGAAACTATTGATAGTCACATTCTCGAAATGAATTAGACAATCTTCATTTTATCATTTTGTTCAGGCTACGCATAGTACAACATAGACTAGATAATGCTACTAAAGTCATACAACATAAATTAGATAAGGCTAAAAAAGTCATAAAACACACAGATTAGATAAACTCTAGTGGCACAACATGT
The DNA here is from genome assembly GCF_030686135.1 of Camelina sativa. Lineage (NCBI taxonomy): Eukaryota > Viridiplantae > Streptophyta > Magnoliopsida > Brassicales > Brassicaceae > Camelina > Camelina sativa. The sequence goes on along the minus strand of NC_141880.1, from coordinate 12,095,651 downwards.
TATAGCTTCTGGATCGTAATCACTTCTCTTCACTGCTTCCACGGCAAAACATCAAATGCTAGACATTAGCTAACTTCTTCATAAAAGATGAACAAAACTACAAATCCTGCCAAGAACCGTGTGGACATAAAAAATCTAGAAATAACTCATATGTAAAAAAAAAAACTGTGACATATTTAAGCCGACAACATGATCAATCTAGTATTGAATCAAAGCCTAACCACAGAAAAAGCCTAGATACATCTAAGACTAAACCTCATCGAATCTAAGTCTAACTTACAGAAAGCCTAGTCATATTACCTGTCATTGTAGAGAGCTATCTCAACAAGCTTCATATCTTGTTGGGTAAAAGTATCTGGCTTCAACCCTCGGGCTGCAGGGGCAGACATAATCTGACAATTTCCGGCAGTCAGTTCCTTGTCTTTATCAATGACATGAAACACGTAGCAATATGATCCAAGAAAACCTTGGTTTAAGGCCTTACAAATCGGGTTTCCTTGAACATCTAGGCGCCATCTATCTTTGTTCGTCCTAGGGATAACCTTTGCGTTCTCCCAACATTTCTCCTTTTCCTCCTGCGGGAAATCGTCTCCACCATTGAACCGCTTGTTGTGAGTACTCATCTCTCTGTGTGAAACTTTAAAGAAAAACAAAAGTTTGCGGATAATCAAGATATTTCGTTTATGTTTTAGACCCAATATAACCAAGACACTTGAGTTAGAATCCTAATCACACTATATATCTGTATTATTAGACATTCATCAGACCATAAATGGCTACTACAAGCCAAAGTCATCTTCTTCATTCATAACCATAAGACTAGTTCTTGCCATTTCCCCATTTTTACAGCAAAACATTCTTAGCATAACCCAAATTCTAAAGATAATCAGGCTTTTGGTTTTGTTTCGGTTGACCGATTGGTTCAGTCGGTTCGACAAAACCGAACTGAAAATAACCGATTGTAAGTTTAATTATTGGCGATCAGTTAATCACTACATTACGACTGTTAACATTAAGAACCGGAACCGAGCACCCAAAATCTCAATTCAGATGATAATTTCAGAGGGCTAGCTAGGGCTAATTTTAAAATTTAATATTTCAATAATTTTCTTACTAAAGATTTTTTTTAACATAATATTTTTTAATAGTGCAAGAACAAAAACATGGAAGAAGAAACTCAAAATATTATTTAGGTTATTATTAACTTTTAAAATAATTTCTATTTTATATATTATTTATGTTATCATTGGTTCATGGATTTTAGTTATTTAAAGTTCACTAGATCCGGACCCGCACGTACGTGCGAGTTGTTTGCAATAACTAAGTTTTCTTTTAATGTCTTTTTTTATATAAGTGTTTCAAATATAGTTATTAGTACTTTAGACCAAAGTTTTTTATCTTGGAAAAAACTGTTATTCTTTATAGTTATTTTAGAGCTTATAATTTGTCTAAAGAGAATAAGGGAGAGTAGAAAATGTGTTGTGAATGTAGTATAGAAAATTTGTTGTGAATTTAGTGTAGTTTGTACGTTTGAGAAAAATCATAACTTTCTCCATCTTCTATAATATTCAAATAGTCGACTTTTATCAATTTAAATATGTTAGTGAGTGGAACTCGAAATCTACTTGCATATTGTACTCTCCATTATGCTCCAACTTAGTGTAGAACTTTATAGAACATATGATTAATATACATATAATCGATTAATTACACTAAAATTCCTAATGAAATATATTTGATATTAACTATAACATAAAAGTTACCGCCTAACAATTATGTTGGGTTCGATTTAGCCCAGTACAATATCTGTTAGTAATGCCCAATAAATAAAAGGTCCAAACCGAGACTGCATTTTAACTTTATTCCTACAAAACTCGCGCAAAGAAAAAAAATCTTCTTGGTGAGTGACAGTACGACTTGAAGAGGCAAAAACCTTAACCTTCTTCTTCCACATGCTTCCCTTTCAATAGAAACATCAATGGACAACCAAGTTCATCAATGATTATATTGCTTTGTCATGTTTTCATTATCATTAACCAAAAAAATGATTACAAAATTTCACAATCAGCTCTACTTTTATACTATTTTTGAATCCACAGAATCGCATATTAAAATTAATAATCTTGAAGCCTCACCAACATTTTTAGGTTTAAATTTCTTATTCTAGACATTTTCCTTAATAAATCTGTATATAAAACTTAGGAAATAATAGACACTAACTAAAAGTCTAAATAGATTTTGACATGATACAGAAACCTCCACTCTCCACAGCAACTATCATTTTGTGGAACTTGTTAACTTGATTGTTTTTAACAGTGGCATGGATTAGAGTTCCCTATAGTCACAAAACAATTTATTATGAGTCACCTAAACGTATATGGGTTTAACAAATATAAGTAAATAGTTAGAATATTTATTTTTATGAATAGAATCTCACCTCGACATCTGCTAAAATCATTTCTAAAGTTTTTCCAGTGTAAATCGTATATTGTCTCCACGAATGAACAATCCACACTTAGATCTTTCGGTTCGTTTTGAAAGGCTTTATGTTATCAAGGCTCTTGATTCTATTACTTGCAGCCATTTTCTATATGAAGTGGTTATCGTAGATATTGTATTAAGATACATTGTATTCACCGAGCCAAATATTTATAGTTGGACACCTCTCATTTAATTTGCGAATAAATGAGCAAATAATAATGGTAAGTAGGAGTTATTTGGTGTAATATTGTCTTGCTAGTTCTCGAAACATTGTAGCCGATAATTTTGTAAATTTGTTAAATTATATATTTAGAATTGCCTTAATTTGTTATACTTAGGATATAAGTATAGTTTTCCTTTTTCATCATTATTAGTTTACGAAAATTTTGCTAATTTGTTGATTTTACATATTTAGGTAAGTCGTAATTTGCGTTACTATTCTCGACATAAGTTCAGTTTGTTTTTAAAGGAATACAATATCTTAGTAATTAACAACAATATATTAGTAGTTAATTTTCTTATTTAAAGAATTATGTTTTCTTTGGAAAGATTGAAGTTTTTTTGGACTATTGTATTTATTAGGCCTCTAGATAATGGTTTATTAGATATACTTCGTTTGGGCCGGACGTGTATAACCACTAATTCATATGTCGAGCATTTATTGTGAAAAAACTTTGTTTGTTTATACTATTAATTATTCTGACTCCGGACATATTATAGATAACCCGAATTAATTAAACCCGGGTCACAGACGGATCCAAGCGTTTTGACGTTGCAAATTACTTCAATATCCCTCTAGTATTGTATGCTTTTTAATTTATTCAGGGTCATTTTATGTCATATTTTCCCAAATTTTATTTTTGCCTTGAAAAAGTGTTTCCCTTTTAATAATATAGATTTCAGTTTAGCAAGTAGTGGATAGGCTATATTTAGATGTTCTAGGCTGACAAACAGCATATGAACTGACTTTGAAAAGAAATCTAGGATTCGACCACTGAAAAAGTTATGGTCAAGGGATACATATATAAACCTATATAGAGGATATTGAAGAAGAATTTTGAATTTCAAATGGGTCGTGTCTGAAATGGTTTTCAGATAAATCAAGATTTGAGAGTCAAAGGCATGGTGAATAGAGAGGAAGGAATGGTTCCTGAAAAGTTAATATCCCTAAGTATGTAGATAGTTAACTAGGCAAGCTTGGTTAAATTGGTAATAATTAGAGGAAAACCACGAGTGAAGCGGTTAGAGGAAAGGTCCAATTTGGTGAGGCGGGTTAGATTTAGATTTGTGAACGTACGTGGACGAAACTTCACCGGTAAGACAACAAGATCCCAAGATCAAAGATACAAGTCTAATTTTCTGTGATGTTCTATATCAATTTTCCATGAGACGTAGATTTACTTGTTAAAATTTTTAGTTATGGTTATCATGGTGTATGTACATAGTTTACATGTTACACCTTTTTTTTTTTTTGACCTGCCGCACATGTTACCTGTTACACACAACATTTATCTTTACAAAACTTTTGATCCTCTTTTGAAAGCAGTTAAATTTCAAGATTGCTGGAAAAGAATTACAATCTTTACAAACACAACTGAGAGATGTGTTCATAACGAATAGATTGGTTGGTTATTTGATAGACATCCCCAAAGATACAAAAACTAGCCGAGGGATTTTGGTAATGAATTTTGATAGACATCTAGATTAATGAAATCTTTATCATTGATGACTTGATGTAATACTAGTACAGTATAAAAAATTGTAGTTGAATCCAAACAAACAAAATAAGACTAACTTATAAGCACTTTTGTAATTCGAAACAAATCAAAGGGACCAAATGAGAAATTATTAATTTAAAAGGGGTAAAATGCTAATTTCCTTTAAACTATTAACGAAGAAGACAAAGAAGAGAACACAGTCGTCCGTCGTCGTCGTCGTCTTCTGGCGGGAAAAGAAACCCTAGAAAAAGGCGAAAGGTGAAAGCTTTTCTTCTTCTTTGAGACTTGGGACTTGGGAGTGTGTGAGAGAGAGAGATGCATTGGATTGCCACGAGAAACGCCGTCGTTTCATTGCCCAAATGGCGTTTCCTCTTCCGGTCCTCATATCGCACTTACTATTCCCTCAAACCCTCCTCCCCAATCCTACTGTAATCCCCCTCCCTCCTCCTTTTCTCGCTCCTTTTGTATCTTGCGTGCGTGCCTGCGTCTCTACCTCTCAAAAGCTTACGTTTTTCAAATCATGGAGGAAAAAGTTTATATTTTTTATTTATAAATTTAAAATACTGTGTTTTGAAGTATTGGACTTCGTCCCCCTAATTAGAATCTTTTTGGTTAACGAGCTCAAATTTGATTGAGGGGTTGAGATTAGTTCATATTCATACCAAATTTTGAAGGGTTGATATCTTTTTGATTGAGGGGATGAGATTAGTTCATACCAAGTTTTATTTGGTTAACGAGCTCAAATCTTTAAACTTTGGTGTTTGGGTCTCGATACCAGAGAGAATCTTGTTATATAACTGTTTTAAGATGATGTGTGCGTTTTAATTGTATCGACAGTAATAGAAGGTACTCTGAGGGGATATACTGTCTCAGAGATCGAAAGGCTCTTAAAGGTATCACAACGGCTTCTAAGAAAGTTAAGACGTCAAGTGATGTTCTCACTGACAAAGATCTCTCTCATTTGGTTTGGTGGAAGGAGGTAAGCCTTGTTTTTGTCTTTTGGCTGAGAATTTCAAACTCTTGATATGGTTTCATTATAGTGATGATAGAACTTGACTGATGCACACAATTAACAATATAGATATACTGATTTGTATCTCTTTGCCTTTTCAGAGGTTGCAAACATGTAAGAAACCATCTACTCTTCAGCTTATTGAAAGGCTTATGTACACCAATTTATTAGGTCTGGACCCTAGTCTGAGGAACGGAAGGTCAGTTATCTTCTGAAATTGTTGGAAGATTTCATCTTACTTTTCCGGTGTCTGCCGTTAATCCTTTTTGAGCTCGGTGATTAAATGAAGTAGCTGGTATATTTTAGTATGACTTAGGAGACTAACATCCTTGATTCTTCCTTGAGGGATATTTATTGAGAATCAGAAAGATGTTTGGAGCCTCATATTTTAAGTTGTTAGGCTGTAAGCTATCGAGTTGGAAATAGTCCATTAACTCTCATTCCAGTTGTTCAATTGGTTATGATTACTTTGTGGTTTTCATTTACGCAATATTTTTCATCTCAGTCTAAAAGAAGGAAACCTCAACTGGGAGATGTTGCAGTTTAAGTCAAGGTTTCCACGCGAAGTTTTGCTCTGCAGAGTATGTTTTTCTCTTTTGTTCTCTTTGTAGTTAAGTTTTCCGTTATTGAAAAGTTCCTTTGCTGTTTTTCTAATCCTATGCGTTTTGTGATCTCTGTTACCTTAAACAACAATTAGCAGAACGATATCATTTTTAGTCTTTATCTTATGAAGACAGTTGCTGCAATCATTTTTTTTTTCTCCAGGTAGGAGAATTTTATGAGGCTATTGGAATAGATGCTTGTATACTCGTTGAATTTGCTGGTCTCAATCCTTTTGGTGGTCTTCGGTCAGATAGTATTCCAAAGGCTGGATGCCCAATTGTGGTACACAATCCTTTTTTAATTTTAAGCTTACTACATTATGGCATTGATGTGATTCAAGTTTAAAATTTGTTCCTACCATAAAATAAACTAATTTCTCTCTGGCATTATCTTCAAACAATTGAAATATTATATTTCTTCTGCAGAATCTTCGACAGACTTTGGATGACCTGACACGCAATGGTTATTCGGTGGTGAGTTGAGAAAGAAATTTTCGCACCACTTGCTACATGTTATTTCATCAACTAGGTTGAATAAAAACGATTTTATATGACAATTGCTGTATGTTTTTCTTCACTGTAGTGTATTGTGGAGGAAGTTCAGGGACCAACACAAGCACGTTCTCGTAAAGGTCGATTTATTTCAGGGTATGTGATAAGTTAAAATCCATATTTTTCTGATTTTCACAAGTATAATTTTCATTGTCCTATTATCTAAAAACCCATTGAAACTCTTTTTCCTTGACATTCATCTTTCTGACATGTGCTTGTTAATATATAGGCATGCACATCCAGGAAGTCCTTATGTATATGGACTAGTTGGTGTTGACCATGATCTTGACTTTCCTGAGCCTATGCCTGTTGTTGGTAAGTATGTCATATGGCATGTTGTTAGTCACTGAAATATTACTTTGCGTCTTCATTACAATCTATAGAAGATTTTAAGCCTTCATTTTTGTATATACGTATTACATGACTTGCTATGTTTTGTAATTACAGGGATATCTCGTTCAGCAAAGGGGTATTGCATGATATCTATTTTTGAGACTATGAAAGCATACTCGCTAGATGATGGTCTAACAGAAGAAGCCTTGGTTACCAAACTCCGCACTCGTCGCTGTCATCATCTTTTTTTACATGCATCATTGAGGCACAATGCATCAGGTTTTGCATATTATCTATTATTCTACATTATATAAGCGTCTCTGAACTATTAACACCAATAATAGAATGTGGGGAAATGTGCCATTTTATTATTGCATGAACATCAGTATTCTCAGATAAATATAATGTTGAAGTGTAACATATGATCTAGCAATCAATTTAGAGTGTCAGTAGACTATTATAAGAAAAAAAAACTACTCATAAATTTTTGTCAGCTTAATTGACTTTGAGCTTTATGGCCTTGTATGATACAATTCTGGAAAAATTTACTATGCAGGGACATGCCGGTGGGGAGAGTTTGGAGAAGGGGGTCTACTCTGGGGAGAATGCAATGGCAGGAATTTTGAATGGTTTGAAGGAGATACTCTTTCCGAGCTCTTATCAAGGGTCATAACTACGGACTTTGGCTACTCACTATATATACAATTTACTTTTGATATTTCCAGTTTGATGAAAAATCAATTATTTTCTTTTTCTTCCCCACAGGTCAAAGATGTTTATGGTCTTGATGATGAAGTTTCGTTTAGAAATATCAATGTACCATCAAAAAATCGGCCACGTCCATTGCATCTTGGAACGGCTACACAAATTGGTTGGCATTGTTCTTCTTGCTGAATAGTGTTTCACTAGGAAGTTTAGGAGTTTTGGAATGGTAAAGCATGCTAACATATATCTTGTGGTCCTGCAGGTGCCTTACCTACTGAAGGAATACCTTGTTTGTTGAAGGTGTTACTCCCATCTACGTGCAGTGGCTTGCCTTCTTTGTAAGAAAAAGATATTGAAACAGAAAGAAAACTAGTTATATTATCCAAAGCACCCGTTTGAATTCAATTTTGCTATATTATAATCTCTTTGGGGGACAATCTCTGCCTTTTTTATTTGGTGTCTCTTTCCTTTCAGGTATGTGCGGGATCTTCTACTAAACCCTCCAGCTTATGATATTGCTCTGAAAATCCAAGGTAATTTGACCAATGTGGAGAATTTTCTTAGTTTATTTCCTTTTAGATTTTTTTTATGATTTATTTGTTCTCATTCTGCCTGTGAAACTATTTCATTTTGCAGAAACGTGCAAGCTCATGAGCACAGTAACTTGCTCAATTCCAGAGTTTACCTGCGTCTCTTCTGCTAAGGTAAAACTAAAAGTTACTTGCTACAGAGAACTCTTTTGAAAGCTGATAACTTTCCGTTTTCGCCCATGGAACTTTCATGTCTAACAATGAGCTTAAGAAGTACCTTTTCCTTTGTCACTATAGCAGCATAACAGAAAACTGCTAGTTACCAGCTATCGGTTACTGACACTAATGAATGGAGGTTTCATAATTAGTCCAGGGTCAGCTTCTAACTTCTATATACATCTTTTTGGCAGCTTGTGAAGCTACTTGAGCAACGAGAAGCCAACTACATTGAGTTCTGCCGAATAAAGAATGTTGTTGATGAAGTATTACATATGCGTAGACATGTTGAGCTTGTGGAAATCCTGAAATTGTTGATGGAGCCTACCTGGGTGGCTACTGGTTTGAAGATTGACTTTGAAACTTTTGTAAGTTTAATCATCTAAGATGACTCTGTGTTTGTGTTTCTATGCTTTCGTTTCTTATCTGCTTTCTTGATGGGTACCTATTCCTTGACACGAGCTCAGAGAATTTTCTAATCTATCTAGTTATAGTCAGTTCTGATCTCTTCAGCTGATGAGTATGTGTATAAGTTCAAGTTTTTGTTTCCTTGCCAGGTCAATGAATGTCACTGGGCTTCCGATACAATTGGTGAAATGATATCTATAGATGACAATGAAAGTCATCAAAATGTTAGTAAATGCGCTAATGTTCCGAATGAGTTCTTTTATGATATGGAGTCTTCATGGCGAGGTCGCGTTAAGGGAATTCATATAGAAGAAGAAATCACTCAAGTGGAAAAATCAGCTGAGGCTTTATCTTTAGCGGTTAGTATTGAAGCTTGTTTCTTTTAGTAATAAAATATGCTCCTACATATTGTATTTTTTTTGCTTAAATATAATGGTGCTGGTGGTCTTGTCTTATTTTAAAGTAACGAAACATCCATGTGTAGGTAGCTGAGGATTTTCACCCTATTATATCAAGAATTAAGGCCACCACAGCTTCACTTGGTGGCCCAAAGGGCGAAATTGCATATGCAAGAGAGCATGAGTCTGTTTGGTTCAAAGGGAAACGGTTTACGCCATCTATCTGGGCTGGTACTGCAGGGGAAGAGCAAATTAAACAGCTGAAACCTGCTTTAGACTCAAAAGGGAAAAGGGTTGGAGAAGAATGGTTTACAACCCCAAAGGTGGAAGTTGCTTTAGCCAGGTTGTTTCCCTATATTAATGAACCTTTCAGTAGAAAGATTATTTTTATTATACTGGGTAGATATTGATGTCATATAATACTTTTGTTGCAGATACCATGAAGCTAGTGAGAACGCAAAAGCCCGGGTGTTGGAGCTGTTGAGAGAGTTATCTATAAAATTGCAAACAAAAATAAATGTTCTCGTGTTTGCATCTATGCTTCTCGTCATTGCAAAAGCATTATTTGCCCATGCTTGGTAAGTTTATGCTTAGTCAAATCCCATTAAGGAAAATACATTTCTGTAGTGTTAATGTAAGTACTGTGCACAACTGCAGTGAAGGGAGAAGACGAAAGTGGGTTTTTCCAACACTTGTCGGATTAAGTACAGATGAGGTATATGCTTGCTGGTCGTTGAAGTTTGTAGACAAACACATGCAAAACATGCGGGGCTGTCTTATTCTTATGTCTCATGTTTTTCTAACCTATATTGATAATTTTTAATATAGGGCGCAAAACCATTAGTTGGTGCCGGTCGAATGAAGTTGACAGGCCTATCACCTTATTGGTTTGATGTAGCTTCTGGCACTGCTGTTCACAACACCGTTGACATGCAATCACTGTTCCTTCTAACTGGACCCAACGGTGGTGGTAAATCGAGTTTGCTCAGATCGATTTGTGCAGCTGCTCTACTTGGAATTTCCGGTTTAATGGTTCCAGCTGAATCAGCTTTTATTCCTCACTTTGATTCGATCATGCTTCACATGAAATCCTATGACAGCCCTGTAGACGGAAAAAGTTCTTTCCAGGTATATATATAAGCATACAAATCTAGAATACACCATACTGAATTTGTCTCTTCAATTGGAATGTTTGATATTCTCTCAACTGATTCTGTTCTATCAGGTAGAAATGTCGGAAATAAGATCTATTGTAAGCCAGGCTACTTCGAGAAGCCTAGTGCTTATAGACGAGATATGCCGAGGGACAGAAACAGCAAAAGGCACCTGTATCGCTGGTAGTGTGGTAGAGTCTCTTGACACAAGTGGCTGTTTGGGTATTGTATCTACTCATCTCCATGGAATTTTCAGTTTACCTCTTACAGCCAAAAACATCACATATAAAGCAATGGGAGCTGAAAACGTCCAAGGGAAAACGAAGCCAACTTGGAAATTGACAGATGGAGTCTGCCGAGAGAGTCTTGCGTTTGAAACAGCTAAGAGGGAAGGCGTTCCCGAGTCAATAATCCAGAGAGCCGAAGCTCTTTACCTCTCGGTTTATGCAAAAGATGCATCATCTGAAGTTGTCAAACCCGACAAAATCGTAACTTCACACAATAATGACCAGCAGATCTGCAAACCAGTGAGCTCTGAGAGAAGTTTGGAGAAGGACTTAGCAAAAGCTGTCATGAAAATCTGTGGAAAAAAGATGATTGAGCCAGAAGCATTAGAATGTTTTTCAATTGGTGCTCGTGAGCTTCCCCCTCCATCTACAGTTGGTTCTTCATGTGTATATGTGATGCGTAGACCCGATAAGAGATTGTACATTGGACAGGTACGTACTTACCTTATCATCAATATTAGTAAACTTCCCTTAGAATATAGACAGGAAACCGAAAGCTATTGATTCTGAGGATTCTTCTGTTATGAAACTGCAGACGGATGATCTGGAAGGAAGAATACGTGCGCATCGAGCAAAAGAAGGACTGCAAGGGTCAAGTTTTTTATACCTTATGGTTAAAGGTAAGAGCATGGCTTGTCAGCTAGAGACCCTTCTGATTAACCAACTACATGAACAGGGCTACCCTCTAGCTAACCTAGCCGATGGAAAGCACCGGAATTTTGGAACGTCCTCAAGCTTGAGTACACCAGACGTGGTCAGTATCTCCTAGTTTGAAACATTAGCTGTCTGTTTGTAATTCGATCATCTCTCTCTGTGCAAATTGCACAAGTTAGTTTGGCTAGAATTAGAGTAGTTTAACACTAAGAATGCATGTCGTTTTTCTTTTTGAGGTTTTGCAAACGGCACGCAACTCGGGAAAATCGGATTTAAGCAATTACCAATTTTGGGTCGTCTGTGTAATTGTCGCTTTGTGTAATATTTTGAACAAAACTTTCCTAGTGTTATCATTTTATTTGTGTTCTCTTTATCTCTCTCTAGTTAATTTTTTTAATGCTAAATTTTTTCAAGCTTTTAACGATAAGAATATAAACCGGCCATTGAACCAGTCTTAATGACAGCTCAACTCCAATTGCAAGAGAACCGGGTTCAGAAATCAGAATAGTCGTGGTTATGTAAAACCGATAATTTATGTAAAACTACGTCGTTTTAGTTAATCCTCATCCTCCCCAAATTAAAAACAAAAATTGCTTCTTCCATTGCCCAGAATCGAATTTTGAGATCTCCTCCGATCGGATTTTGAGATCTCCGACACTTTCTCGCTGGTTCGCCGATCGTCTTCTTCAATTGCGTCTCTCTTCTTCAACCGTATATCTTAATAATGTAAGTTTCATGTCCCTTATATCCCAACATTTGAGTATTCTGATACCGTTCATGTAGTGAATTGGATCATAATTTCAATACAGAAACCATTAGATTCTTATGCTGATTACAGTTTTCTCTAGTGAGTGATAGTTGTAGGCTGTGTAGAGAGAGCTTTTTTAGCAGATTCAATTCGAAGATTTCGCTTGCGCTTTTTGTATTTCATGCCTTGGAACCTTTCACTTGGATTTTATGCATATTCGTTTGCTTAATATATCTTTGCAGTTGAGGCATGGATGAGGTTGTTGTTGAAGTAGAGAAGACGAAGAGAGAATGGGAAGACGCGTACGAGAAGACGATTGAACATATCATGGCGATTCAAGAGTATGGCAAATCAAGGAGAGGAGGAGAAGGAGGAGAGGAGAAGGAGATGTCGCTACAGAGGCGCAACGGATTGGCTCAGGATGGTCTCTCTCTTCTCAATTCTTTGCAATTCAACTTGGATCTCCTCGCGCCTCAGCTTCCTTCTGATGATCAGGTTCAATCCACTCTGTCGCTGCTTGAAACCTGGAAGAATCAATATCACAGGTATTTATTTATTTATTTTCTTTGCAATTTGGTTTACTGTATGCGTGTATGGAATCTACAACATTCAGAAGTAGAATAAAGGAACCTTGAATTTGTACAATCTATAGGAAAAATGATGTGATAGTGGGCGTTTAACCTTGGCTTAGGGGTACACTTGAGTCCATCGTTGTTGTAGTTTGTAAAAACAAGAGGAATGTTATATGTGTGTTTCAAAGTATTTCCTTGAGCTTGAGTTTGATCTCAATCACTTAGAGTCAAAGTATGAGTTCAGGGAAAGGTAAAATGGGGGAAACTAATTTGAGTGTTGCCTATACTACAATTCTGTCAAGCATCTATTAAATACAGGGTATGGATGATTATTGTTCACAGTAGCAGCAGAGCTACTATTACTGTGTTTGAATAACATCTGGGTCATTGTGTTTGTGGTCAGTTTGAGGGTAAACCTGAGAAGTGCTAATTTACAAGCTAAGGATAACATGAGGAAAGCAGCTCAAGAAGAGGTAAAGTCTCATGGCATAAGCATTCTCTCTCTGTCGCTATTTTTACCAGCCATCTCCTTTAATATTTTTGTTTAAAGAGTGCTTTCAATGATTGTAGAGAGAGCTTCTCCTCGGTGGTGGAACAGAGTCCACAGTTCTCAGACGTAAACGACAGTATGTTCTTCTTAGCTATATCTCTCCTACTAAGTGCAGCCATTCGATTGGGTTGCCTGTTGAAAATGTTTAACTTGTATTATGCTTTTGTTTATTGGTAAATCAATCACGCACTAACAAAAGAGTTCAGTGTTGGTTTCTAGTGAATTTATAACATTTTTGGTTGTTTGTAGAGCAAATGCTGGCGTGACGTCGAATGCTGAAAGCGTAACTGAAAGTCTCAGGCGTACACGGCAGCTGATGGTTCAGGTCAGAAAAAAAAACTAGTTATGGATTGTGCAGTTAACATTTGGTTTGCAGTTTCGGCCTATTAATTTATAGAAAAGGCTAAATTCTCTGATTAAATATTCTCTCTTGACCTTATTGGGTTACAGGAGGTTGAAAGAAGTACAAACACTCTCGTGGCTTTTGGTATGTCATTATGCTAGACAACTAAGTATTAAGTGAAAACAGGTTAAGTCATCAAACTTATATATTATCCATGTTTACATTTGTAGATGAATCTACTGGAGTACTTAAAAAAGCCGAGAGTGAATATAAAGGGCATAAGTCTCTGTTGTCGAGGACCCGTAATCTGCTTTCGACAATGCAGCGTCAAGATGTAATTGACAGGTATTTGAAAAAGAATAGATTCTGTTTAACCAAACCATCGTATAGGTGAATAATAATAAGGGATAATAACTAACTAACTCTTTGTTTTCTGTGGTTCTTGTGGCACTATCAAACAGGATAATCCTGATAGTTGGATTTTCTCTCTTTGTCATTGCTGTGGTTTACGTTGTTTCAAAACGCATCGGAATTCTGAAACTGCAACGAATGGCTACTGCTGCTATTAAAGCTCAATTAGCTGGAAGAGCAGCAAATGGTGTAGGAGATGATGCCATGCCTCTCGGACAACAGTTTGATGGCAATACAGTTCCTACTGTTAATATTCCTCCACAACAACGCATGCATGATGAACTCTAAATCTAAGTATATATGCTTGTAACATTGTTCATGAATCTACCTATATATTATTTTAGAATTACATTTCTGAGAACAACAAAGGTTATCTTATACGATAAAGTAGGATTCCTCAAGAAACAAAGGAACATAATTATAAAACTGAAACTACTGTTATTTGGAATGTTAATTCGTCGGGCCAAAACATCCGCGTGGTGGTTGGTTGTTCTCGGTGTCCACTTGAACACCACTGCCGTAAATCGATTCTGCCAATAGTGCACATCACGTATCCAATTGTAACTCCCAAAGTTAAAGACTGTTTCCCTGCATTAAGTCTTCGACAATCTTACTTTCACCTTCAAACACCACTTGAGACCACGCATGTTGCATCGCAATTATTAAAGCTTGCAATTCACTCTCTAAAACACATGAAGTGGGTAATCATAAAGCCTGCCCCGCTCCTTTGTAGCTACCCATTTCATCTCGGAAAAGCCAGCCTGCTTTTGATTGATGGGTGTGTTGTGAAAATGATCCATCATATATAGTTACATTTCATCCATCCAGCCAATGGTCGTATCCATTGCCTTTGGATCCTTCAGCTTCCATTTGGTTCTTGATGATTTTGTATTTGGTGAAGACTTTGGATGTAATTCGTAGCATTATCCCAGTCTTGAACATATCATTCCAGGCTAGTATGCCAAGTTAAGTTTTTCTGTTGAAAAGCCAACTGACTCCTACTCTTCCAACATCAACATGAGTAGACATACCACTTCATGCTTTTGTTTGTGACTTACTTGACGCAAATACATCTACGAGTTGGCTTATAAAATAAATGGACGCATTGGTTCATAGCTTTCATTAATCATCACCTTTTTGTTCTACCGTTCTCTCAATTCTTCAATTCTTTCATCAAATTGCTTCCAGAGAAAGAAAAAACGCATGATAGGTATGAATATGATGATCGTCATCATATCATATACATATTCATTGGGGTTTGTTTGTAGTAATTAAGAAAGTCATACTCATAATTTGTCATCTCCTCTATTCTATTTTATAACTTCTGTTTAACATGCAAACTCCAACTCTCTAGCTTTTCTCGATTTGGATAACTTCGATGATTATGCATATTTTGAGCAAGTGCTTGTTAATCATTAATCCAATAATGAACGTAGATACATATTTCGTTTATTGTTGTGGTACTACAAAACTGTTTTACTCGATTTTTATTCCATATATTTGTTTTTGCTTAAAATATTAATATGTTTTGCCTTGTTTAACGCTTTAAATAAAGCGTATTTAACTAAAATAGTGTTACTACTGAAGCCTAATTTATGTTTTCAAAAGAACAGAGATGTTGTCAAGTTTGCATTCAGAGTCACTGGTTAATCAAATTATGCGCATAGGGAAACTCTTCTCGACGATTTATGTGCATAGGAACTTGCTACTGAAGAAAAAAATATGCTTAACTTAACTTCATCATATATGTTGGAGCAGGTATACATAGCTAGTACTATTTTTATATATTATCGAAGTCAAAGGCCACATATATATCTAAAGAAGATGAACGTAAAACAATTCTTTATATAATAAACAAATTAAATTTGAATAGAAGAGCAAAATTCACATTTCATTTCACCAAATGCTAACTAAATAATATAACAATTTAAACAGATTAGATCAAAATGGCCAATTGGTATGAACATTGTTTTAAGTAATGGTCTCTATTCGATTATTAAAATGATTATGGGTTCTGATTTGATTTTAGCATAATATATTTTTTTTTAATGTAATGTTAAATTAAATTCAAAGAAAAAATACTGTTTACAAAGCTTGTGTATAGAAAATATTAAACATTTTAGCATAATATTGTTTTAATTGGTATCGAAAGAATGCTGTCAAAGGAACCAAAAAGAAGGTCTTCACGAATCGTAAATTCGATGAATCTAATCAAAATTAATAGATTTGTTGGTGCGAGATTTAACACCCTCGACATACCGATCTAAATCAGAAAGATAAATTGATTACTTAACCGGGAATTCGGTTAAGGATCTTAACTGATGATCTACATGAAGGCATGTTCGGACAAAGAGGCTAAGCCCATCAATGAGAAGTCGACTTCCTAATTCGCCCGGCGGCCGACTTGAGGAAGAGATGGGAATATTCCATATCTCATTCTGGACAATAAGGAAAGTTAATATATTCTGTGATCAATGAAACTGTATAAAAGGGGAGAGACTTCTCCATTGTAAGGCATCCAACAATTAATACAAAAAACCCTAATTCTCTACTTTTACTTGTTCTTGAGCAGAAACCCTAAATTGTTCTTCAATAGATCTTTTTCCTCTTTTGCTTACTAGTTTTAATCCGAGTTCTTTGAGAGATTACTTTATTAAATTTGTTTTCCCCTAAAAACAAATTCATTGTGTGAAACCTAGTTTCTAGGTGATTGAACAAAATCTTATGACTAATCGATTTGGTTTGCACGAGGAGGACGTTGAAAGTGTGCAAAGTCTCAAATCTGATTAAAATTGTTTCTTCTTATCTTACGAGTAGTTAAGCAATCAATGGATTTCATATTTTCTATGTGTTGGGGGGGGGGGGGGGGGGGGGGGTGGTTTCTAAAATGAAACACAATTGTCGAGTTTTGCGAAATGTTTTGTTTGTATTCTTCTATAAACTACTATCTTTGATTAAAATAATAAGATAGGACTAATTAATAGATATTAAAAATATTTTTATTATTATTAATTAACTTTTGTCCAAGTAGTGTACCTTTTATCTAAATATACTTTGTCTCGTGATATATATAAAGAAAATAAAAAGATATATTTGATTCTTTTTCTATCGGATATTAAGATTACAAAAACTCAAAGTACGTCAGGCCTTATCTCAAACAAGGCTCTGTATTACTTATGTATGATCTCTCGCATCGTTCCCAGAAAATTCTGAATTTTGGAAGCTCATTATTGCATCATGCGCCAGCACTGTCATCGGTTCTGGTTCTGGTTCTGGTGTAACCTTCATATGGGGGTTTGAGAAAGTTAAGCAACAAACGCGGCTCAGGTTATAGTAGCTAAATTATGCTAGCTTTTGGTGGTTTGGTATAGCGACTTATCTGGTGATTCACGGTCTTCATTTGTTGATTGTCCCAGCAGCAGTGGTTTCAGATCTCATCTCTTGTATTGCATAAAATTTGTGTTTCTTGTCTATAAAGAAACCGTAGAGAGGCAAATATCTGACTAGCTGTCAAAAAAAAAAAAAAAAGTAACACATCATTTTTGTCTACATGCCGCTTTTATCGATGGCAATGGGAATTATTGATTACCAAGGATATCGTTTTTGTTCCTTCTCTAATCGCTTTGGGTAGAGAAGGAAAAAAAGAGAGCTATATATTAGTTTGTTGGAAAAAAGATGTCCAACTACACGAGGTATGACACAATACATGGCCACACATCTCAAGTTTAATAAAGGATGCTCAACTACATCAAGTATATGTTTGGCATGGCCACATGCACCAAGTACTTGACGTCATGTGTTTTACACCATGGACATAAAATCTCGATTCACCGGGTCCTTTCTTCCGGCAACGACCGGCGTTGACTCATCAGAACCATAATCGGGGAAAACTAAAACCCGACCCGAGCACCTGTAAACAGAATAAAATACCCGACCCGAACCCAATTTTAATGGGCTTGTTATCTAAATTAAAAAAAAAACACAGGCCCATTTTCTAATTATTCATCGATCAAAACAAGAAAATTGAAAAAGCTGTTTGAAAAATTTTTATCGTTTTATCGAAGATATCGAAGAACTGTGAGAGCATCTTTTCAATTAGGTTTTTTAACAGAGATAATGCAGTGAAATCTTTGCTGGAAATCGGAATAAAGAAGACATTGCCTGTTGATTCTCGTCCCAATGAGGTAAAGCTGGCATTTTGCTGTTGATTTTTAACTTTTATTTTGTCGTTTTAAACAAGTGGGAAAGTGTAGTTGTTGTCGGGAAGATTCAATTCTTCTTTATATGTTACTTAGTTTATTGTCTAGTCTTGTTGTGTAGCCTTATTTTGGTTATACATTGTTAATAGGTTATTGTCGGGTTCATTAGTTGTTTATAACAACTTGTCTTTGTCTTCTCTGAATTATTATTTTTTGTTTTGTAGTGGAAAAATTACAGTGAAGGTGAATTGCCATTATTCTGGCCAATTCAAGACAGAAAATGGAGTGTTGAAGTACGACGATGGAGTTATTGAAGTTTTTGAGGTTGATTCAGTGACAATTTTTCAAGACATATTGCTAAAAATGCTTGGAAAAAGAGTCAACAATCTTGGGAGAATGTGGTACAAGCTACCATTTGAAGAACTTGCTGATAGGCAGCCTCTATGGGAGAATGTTGATAGCAATAAGAATAAATTGGTTTCAAAAGGGCGTTGGATGGGAGAGGTGGACATCTTCTTTGAAAAGGCAGAAGAAGAACCACTTGAAGCTGCTGGAGAAAAAGAACCGCTTGAAGCTGCTGGAGAAAAAGAAAAAGAAGTTGCTGAGAAAGCCATAGAAGATGATTGTGGGGATGATAGTGGGGATAGTAAATCAGATGCAGGTTTATCCGAACCTGAAGAGTCAGATCAAGAAGATGAGATTGTTGACAATGATGCTGGTATTGCAGTGGAGAACATTCAAGTTTTCAACAATGATAATTATGAAGAACAAATTCCAGATGACGATGAAGTATATCCTGCAACGGATGATGAATCTGGCGATGAAGAAGAACAAACAGAGAGATTGGTTAAGAAAGGCTTACCTGATGGAGTCTTTAGTTTGAAGCAGTTATTCAATAGTGGGAGTGAGTTTAAGAAGAACATCATCCGATATATATTGAAGACGAGACGCAATGTGGTGTATGCTAGGTGGGAGAAGGATAAGCTTGAAGCTGTTTGTAAAGCACAAGGTTGTACTTGGAGCATATATTGTGCTATAGAGAATCCGATTGGGAAGTGGATGGTGAAGCGTTATCATAGTGAACATCTATGTCATCCAACCGGAAGGTGTGAAACGATAAAGACTCCTATCATCGCTGATCTCTTCTTAGAAGATATTAGAAGAGATCCTGAGATGAGTGGTCCGGAGATAAAAGATGAGATGAAAAGGAGGTACAACATTATTATCTCACCAAACCAGGCGAAAGTTGCAAGGAGGAAGATATTTGATAAGCTGCAAGCTGAGTGTGATGAGCAATTTTCACGGTTAAGGGACTATGAGCTGCAACTACGGACCAGCAATCTGCACACTACAGTGGAGATTAATACGACAACAAGGGATGATGGCAGCGAGGCATTCTCGCAAATATACATTTGCTTTGAGGCTTTGAAGAGTTCTTGGAAACAGAATTGTAGACCAATCATTGGTCTGGATGGTACACACTTGAAAAACGCTATGCAAGGGCAGCTGCTTACTGCTGTAGGAAGGGACCCTAATAACCAGATATTTCCAATAGCATGGGCTGTAGTTGATTGTGAGAACAATCCCAATTGGGAATGGTTTATTCGAAAATTAAAGGAAGACTTGAGCTTGGGGTTAGGTGAGAATATCACCTTAATTTCCGACATGCACAGAGGTTTGATTCATGGTGTTGCTACAGAGTTACCAAAGGCAGAGCATCGTGCCTGTGCACGACACATCTATGGGAACTTGAAGAGAGATCACAAGTCAGACATGTTGAAACCTTTGTTTTGGCGAATTGCAAGCAGTTACAACAAGGCGGATTATAAAGAAAATTTGAGCATATTCAAGGAATTTGATCCCCAGGCTTGTAAGACTCTACTACGAAAGGATCCAAGTTCATGGTGTAGGGCGTTTTTCAGGGTTGGTTGTTGTTGTGCTGATACACACAACAATCACACTGAGTCATACAATAGAACCTTAAAGATCGCAAGGAGGAAGCCATTTGTCCAAATGTTAGAACTTATAAGAAGGGATGCAATGCAAAGGGTTGCCAATAGGTCTATTATTGCTGAAAAAGAAGCTGCAAAATTCACAAAAAAGGCAAGGAAAGAGCTGGAAAAATCTTGTGAAGAAGCGCAATATTGTGCATTGATTTCTAGCACCGGTGGAGAATATGAGATTGTTGAGTTCGGGATTGGATACACCCTCAACTTGAACAATCGTGAATGTGCATGCAGAAAATGGGATTTGACGGGTATACCTTGTCGTCATGCTGTGTGTGCAATCAGAGAACTCAATCTGGAAGTGGAAGACTATATATCAGATTACTACTTGAGTGAGAAATGGAAGGGAACATATAGAAGAGGTTTGAGGCCTGTTAATGGAGTTAAGTTTTGGGAAGATTCTGGTAAACCAAGAATTGTTGCACCTCCTTATAAACGACCTGCAGGGAGACCTAAGGGAAAAGCTAGGATCAAGGGGCTTAATGAATCACCACGCAAAAAAAAGTCTGAGACGAAGGTTGATCGAAAAGGAAGAATAGTGCATTGTGGTCTATGTGGTGAACAAGGACATAATTCAAGAAAGTGTCCTCATGAGGTATTGTTATCGGACATTTGATTTTTTTTTTGGCTTACATATGGTTAATTTGATAATTTTATTTTGTTTTAGTCTCCGGAGAGCCGGGCAAAGAGAAGGAAGCTTATGGTGACTCCTCTATTGGAAGCTCAAGATCAAGAAGAAATGGGAGCAGCATTGGCAGCCATGGAGCATGAAGATCAACCGGAAATTGGAGGAGCTTTGGTTGGCATGGAGCATCAAGATCAAGATGATGCTGAAGTGCAAGATGTGTCATCAACAGCACCATAAGGAAGTCAAGATGATGTTGGTTGTTGTTGTGTTCGGGTTCTTTTTGGGTGTTGTGTTTGGGTTCTTTTTGGATATTAACATACTTTGGTTGTTGTATTTCATCCTTGTGCCATCCAAACAAAAAGTTCTTTAAACCATCGACTTTTGGTTCAATATGTTAAACGGAACAAATCCTACAAATCAACATCAATAAGAACTACTTGACAAATCCAAGTACGATGAAATACATTACATAGTAATTAACTTAACCAAGTACGATGACTCCAATTGCACAAACAAGCAAGCCTGTCAAACCCGTGATAACGAAGCGTTGACGAGACACAATTGCTTCCATATCATCAATCTTCTTCTTCTGCAACTGATTTCTCTCTAAATCCCCCTTCAGCTCCATGATTGTCGTTGATAGTTGACTTATTATCTTATTCTTCTCATTAATTTCTGCTTGAGCTTCAACCAATGCTCTTCTCGGCCAGCCTTTCACTTCTTCTTCATCAACCCAACTAAAGTACTTACAGTGACCATTACCACCTTCCTACACAAACATCAAACAATTACTTAATCAACAAAGCTACTCACCTCAACATATATCGAAATTCAAGTGATACATACCTTGTACAGCTCACACCCGAGGAACCTTCGATTTGGATTTCTTGCCGTTTTCGAGATGAACATCTTCGCCGGCAATCCACAATCACAAACTTGCCCGACTCCAGACTTGCTCCTCATGCTACTAGACGATTCCGATGTTAATTCCATCTTCACTCCGAATTGAAGTTTCTCACACGATGAAGAACCCTAAAATTCAATTTTTTTTCAATTCGATTTGGGAAAAATGGGATCTGTGTTTTTTTTTTAATTTAGATAACAAGCCCATTAAAATTGGGTCCGGGTCGGGTATTTTATTCTGTTTACAGGTGCTCGGGTCGGGTTTTAGTTTTCCCCGATTATAGTTCTGATGAGTCAACGCCGGTCGTTGCCGGGAGAAAAGACCCGGTGAATCGAGATTTTATGTCCATGGTGTAAAACACATGAAGTCAAGTACTTGATGCATGTGGCCATGCCAAACATATACTTGATGTAGTTGAGCATCCTTTATTAAACTTGAGATGTGTCGCCATGTATTGCGTCATACGTCATGTAGCTGGACATCTTTTTTCGTAGTTTGTTCCATTACCGAATGAGTTATCCAATCTAACTGTTGGCAATGCAAGTGTGTGCATGGGGATTATATGAATAGCAACATACGTACTTTATATATCATATTCTGGTGTCTTTATAATAATAGAAGTAAGTGAAATTAAAAGCTTGTAACATATTTGGCAAAATAAAATTAAAACTAAAACAGAATATGTAGGATTATTTTTCAAAATTCATGGGACAAAATGAGATACATACAATTAACTACAAAAGTTCGGTCATGTGAAAATAAGAATACAAAAAAGAATAGAGTATGATGTTGTGGTATGGTGGCATCACTTGAATTTTGGTATATGAGTAATCTTAGAGTAATCCCATTGCACATCATGCTGGGATGTCTTTGATTTGTTTAGTAATATAATCAAAAAAAAAAAATTTAATCGTAATTTTTGGGAGACACATGTCTCTACGGCGATCATTTTAGATCCACAGAGACTCGATACGTGTCATTTTTGTATTGGTTAAGTTTTGCTTCTTCTTTTTTAATATTTTCTTCGTTTTCTTCTAACTCTCTTTCGACAAAATCAAAACAATGAAACACAAAATCAAAACGATCAAAGTTTTAATCGGTTTCCAGAAACAATAGCTCTCGTCTCGTCGTCTTCTTCTTCCTGCGACTGTATTCATCTCGATGAATACAGTCGAGAACGAGATCTCGCCTTGTTATATAACCAACATATATAACATTATAAAATATATGTTATACAGTCGAGAACGAAATCTCGCCTAGTTGATGAATACACTTGATGAATACAGTCGAGAATGAGATCTCGCCTAGTTTTATTTTCCTAATATTGCATACATTATATAATCAACATTTATAACATTTAAAAATATACTTTAAACACATTTTTAATAAAAAAATTAGACATCCAAAGATGACCAATGGGAAGATAAAAATTAAAAACATGGGTGTGAAGAGATTAGTATTAGTTTTAATATTATTAAAAGATAGAGACACTCATTTGAGTATGTGCAATGGCCAAGCTCTTAGCGCGACTGAACCTAGAGACATCAGATAAAAATACCTTATTTATGCCTCGAAGTTGAACTGCACATAATCCTTGCTTCTCAAGTTCACCGGACAAACATCTCCTCCTCCTCCGATGACTACACAGTACAGTCCATTCATTAGTTATGTAACTAATAAAAAAGTAGGATTTATTATATACTAGATAAGGACCGTCCGATGTGCGGGTTTAAAGTTTTGCAAATAAAAGAAAATTTAATAAAAATATATTAAAATTTATTGTACATTATTTATAATTATTTTTTTGCTATAATACAATGATTTATATCCGTATACAAATATTTTATGTATATTTACCATTAAAAATGTATTTTTTACACCTAGGTATACTGTATGTTACAAATTTATTATTTACCACCACTTAGAAAACGTTTATATGAACAAATTAAGCCAACTATTATATGTCTCTTTACTTTCAGTTTTGCATAGTTTCTTTAATCACTAAAATTGTTGGCTGAAACAAAATTTTAAATAAAAAATTAATAACATCATAATAGTGTATGACTAACCCTATAAAGAACCTCGGTTCTGCCCATCTCCCTTATGGAGAAAATCCTGCGTCCAACCTCTTCCACGATAGAGAGAACCTTCACTCCGCCTTCCTCCCTTGGGAAAACAACTTTTCGTCCAACCTCCTCCACCTTTCTCCCTTGGGAAGATAACCTTGCGTCAAACCTCTACCACCATATAGAGAACCTCGGCTCTGCCCTCATGTGAGGAGAGAACATGTTCACGTCTTTTGCCTATCTTAAAGTGGCTTGCTCCATTAACCAATGATACTAAGACCATCACCAATGTATATCTCTATTATTTTCTCTAAAATAGAGAAACTCAAAAATAGAGCACTGTTTTACTCCAACGTATTACTCTATTTTCAACTCTAAAATAGAGGTAGTGTAAAAAAATAGAGGTGAGAATAGAGTTGCTCTATATATAGAGCAATCCTATATTTTTCTCTATTTTAGAGTAGGATTGGAGCAAATGTTGTTCTATAATAGAGATTTGATTTTAAAATAGAGTAGGGTTGGAGATGCCCTAAAAACCATTTTCCAACGTCACAAAATCTTTTGATAGTAACTAATGTTTAATATCCCAATGTATTTCATGAAAGTTTATTTGATACACCATCATGTAGCCTCTGTCTCCAAACTCCTATTGATCTATCATCAACGATTTATGTTTTTCCAATCTATCTATGTTTGTTGTGAGCTTGTGTTTGATTAGCCTATTTTATCCAACCATTAGGTTGATCATCTTCTCCTCTTTATCTTCTTTTGAGATTGAACGAATGATAACAATTATGTTTGCACAAAAAATGTCTATGATCAACCAATCAAGATTGAGAAATTAAAGAAAAATTAATTTGACATAATTAATAAATAATAGAAAATTATAAGCACGGTGAATATAAATTCATCATTGAATCTCAAATAATTCAATGATGAAAATATAAATTAAATTAAGCAAATCTGAAACTACTACAATAAAATTTAAAACACAGTATTAGAAAAAGAAGATGCATATATTAATTTTCCATTTTTTTGGGTCAACATATTAATCTTACCTATTCCAAACTGAAAAGGTAGAAAGTAGGAATATAATTTGGTTTAAAAAAAAAAGAAATTTTGTCTTCCAATTAAAAAGGTTTGACCAATAGACAAAGTTGAAAGCAATATTTTTGAATAAATTATTTCGTTAGATGAATAATATGAGACAATAAATGTTTATATAGAAGTGAGTATTTATATTTTTTAGAATTAATAATTTTCTATTGTTATCTTGCATTTGTGTATTCATCTTTTTTTTTATGTTACTAGCCCTGCAAATTAATATAAATAATAATAACACAGTAAAAAATTTGTTAATCCCAAAAACTTTAATTATTATGCATAAGAAACTTTATTAACACTTCAAAGTCAAAAATTGAGTAGTATGCATTATGAAATTGAGAAACGAAACAAAATTCAAAGAAACAACGGTGAAACAACAAACAAATTGCCTTCGAGACTTGTTCAAGAACGATGATGTGTCAAACAAAAGGTTAATAAAAAAAGCAAAGAAGAAAATTTTACTCTGAAAAATAAAACTAGTCAAAATTATTTTGTTTGGTGAAAAATATGTCATCCTCTATTTGCTTATATAAAAAGTTGTATTTACAATCCTTTTCTTTTTAGGATTAACAAAATTTGTTTTAATATAATAAGATTACAATTAGTTTATGCATCGGTTTACCAAGCTTGAAAAATGTGATTTCTGATTGTTAAAATTAACATGTGTCACGATCTCATGACTTACTAACTTTAATATGTGATTTCTGATCGTTAAAACTGACACGTATCACAAATATGATGAGTTACTAACTTGGATATTTAATCATTAAAACTGACACGTGTCACGATCCGGTGAGTTTTTAACTTTGATCTTTGATTATTAAAGCTAACACGTGTCACGATCTGCTGAGTTACTAACTTTGAGAACCAAACTTTATAAGTTTATATAATAAGATATAATAAACAAAAATTAAGAAAGAATGGTTAAAAAATATATAATACAATATTAAGGACAGCCACGGATCTCATCTTGTAAAGAATTTGTTTGATTCTAGTAACCAAACACAGAAGGCTGCAATTTGTATGTCATTTTTCTATTCTTTGTTATTAGTGAGAATTAATATTTGCCTTTTATTTCATTTTCACGTCACTACATTGGATGCCAATTTTATGCGCTAATTTCACTAACTGAAATTGCTATTTCTTAATTAACTAAGCTTCAGTTCCTTTTGAAAAATTAAATACAAATATTATTAATTAATATTCAAAGAAAACAAAAATATTATCAAATAAATACATAGCTATTTATTTTTATTTAGGATTAGATCTTTTCGTAAAAAAAAAAAGTTCTAACGGTCTAGAAAAGTGTTGAAATTTGTTTCTGGAATTTTTTTGTGATTGGATAGTGAAATCGAATTAATTTACATAGGTCGCTGAGTTGTTGAAGGTCGAGAACGAGGATGACGATCCAAGTCAAAGTAAGTTTTCAATTTCTTTGTTTTGGTATTGAAATTTGATTATGAGATTTTTTGTGATTTAATAGTGAAATGGAATTAATTTTACAAAGTTTTTGTTGAAGGTTGAGAACGAGGATGATGATCCAAGTCCAAGTAAGTTTTGGATTTCTTTAATCTTATGATGAAATTTGATTATAGGATTTTTTGTGATTGGATAGTGAAATCGAATTGATTTTTGGGATTTTGTGATTGGATAGTGATTATGTGTGGTTGAATTTGAGAGCAAATCTTTCCAAATCTTCATTTATATGCATACTCTACCATTTTTTCATTTGGATTTTTCACATAATTTTCTTTTTTTTCATTTGCTTTTTTTACAGAATTTTGTTTTTTTTTTAATTTTGTTTTTTTTTTTTTTTGTATCCAACACATCTTAGCTTGTCAGCAATTCATTTTGTTTTTTCATTTATTCAGACGCCAAACACTCTTCAATCTTCTCCGCTTTTGTCCTTAGATGAAGGGAGAGGCTTTCTTCATCTTGCAAAGCTTGATCGTTCATCCGTTCTGTTCTAGGGATCTCGCCCAATTTCTCAACCATCTTTGTAGTGACGATTTTACTCTTCGTGATCTTCATCCTATAATTGTGTGTCTCACAACACACCTACTTCAGATTGGAGGACAGCATCTTGGTTTGAAAAACCTCAATTCCCCCCCCCCCCCCCCCCCCTTGATTCTGCTACTACTCCTATCATCAAGATCTTTGTGTCTTCTTTGCATGAAGGTTTTTGGTGTCTGTCTTTAGAAAGACAAGGGTGGGTTTGATTTACCTTCTTAACTTGCCTCTCTTTTGTATGTCTTTTTTGTTCCCTCTTGTTCTGTAACTCTGACCCTTCTTTGTAAACCTTCTGCAGGAGCTTCTTCTTGCAACGTTTTCTTTCCAAGGAGGAGGATACTTTTGCTGCTTCTGCTCTGAATGAGAAGCTTTTTGGGCATTTCTTTGATCTGTCTACTCATCCATGCTCCAACTATCTTGTGAGAGCCTGTTTTGATTATGCAGACAAAGATTGATGCTGGAGTGTTTCTGCTCAACTCTCTCCATCTTTTAACTCCTTGGTTACAAACTGTTAAATTAGGGTTTGTTATGGGCTTCCAACTCAAAACCAATTGGCAATGAGTGGAGAGGGCCTAACCCTTTATATATTACTTAAGTTCCTTCACATCTATCAGATGTGGGATATTTTCTCCACACACCCCCTCGAGATAATGGATCTTCTAACCGTTAATCTCAACAGAATCCATCACGCCCCCTCGAGATAATGTTCTATATTTTTCAGCTATCTCGATGGAATTTGGCCTTTCTTTGGGCCATCATTAATGGGGTGATCGGGCCTTCTATCTGGGCCGGATTGATTAACGGGCTAGCGTGTGTAGGCTCTGATACCATATTAAATTAGGGTTTTTATAGGCTTCCAACTCAAAACCAATTGACAATAAGTGGAGAGGCCCTAACCGTTTATATATTACTTAAGTCCCTTCACATCTATCAGATGTGTGGGATCTTTTCTCCACACAAACCAAATCGGCAACTATGTGCTCCAACACCTATTGATCAGGTTTGTGAGAGAGCGTTGGGAATTACCTTCTCAGCTTGTGTATGTGATCGAACAAAGGAGAGATTAGCTCAAATACCATCCTCGGGACAAACATCTTGTTATTAAGTGTGATAGCTCTCTTCATCCTCAAAGCTCCATGTTTGATAGATATAGCTAGCCGTATATAGCCTTTCCATCATAGCTCCAAGTCAAGATATAGCTAACCATGTATACATAGATATATAGCCATATTAGTTCTTCCACTCGTATGTGAGATCATTTTTCTTTACTTGTATGTGATAGAATATTCTTTGAAGTTGTTGCAATCTGTAGGGTGTAAACCTCTATTCCTTTTAAACATTCTTGGAAGAAAAATTGGTTTGTTATGTGAACAGTTCTCCTCGTCCAAAATGTGATCTGTGGAGATTATTTCAACAGTTTGTGTTGCTTTTAACTCTTTTCAGTCCTCAAATGCTTA
Source organism: Camelina sativa (assembly GCF_030686135.1). Classification (NCBI taxonomy): domain Eukaryota; kingdom Viridiplantae; phylum Streptophyta; class Magnoliopsida; order Brassicales; family Brassicaceae; genus Camelina; species Camelina sativa. The sequence continues at coordinate 12,067,603 of NC_141880.1, read as the reverse complement.
TAGGCTCCCAGGCTGGAACCTTTTCTCGGCTTCTACTACTTATACTTGCATTTCTCTATTTTCTGTCATCACCCCTTGTATGATTGTATCTCTTCCTCTCTTCATTCAATCACTATAGCAAAAGGCTGACATTTTTCTCGGTCTCTTTTATTTATATATTAGTAGTTTATGTGTTATGGATGGTCCGGTGAAAACTAATTTTGGTGGCCATGACAACGTTAAGTTTTTTAATCAGAATTGGGGATCTACCTTTGATGATTACTTTTCAATCTGTGCCTTCTCAGTTTCAGGCAAGCAAACTTTCCCAAATTCCTGGTCTCCTTACCTTTGTATTTGGAATTTGACATTATTAGCTTCTCATATTTGGTCATTTTAACCAAGAGTAACGAATAAGTCGCTCCTAACTTGCTGCCAAGCTCCTCTTTTTGGTAATTTCTTTGTTGCATTGTGTCACTAGTTTCTCTGAAAGAGAGGTGTTTATAAAATTACACGGCTTGAAAGTTGTCAATAGAAGTTACTTGATAAACACGTATCCTAGTCATTGTCTCCAAACCTCCAGGATGACCCTACTACAGGCTTAAATAAATTACATGGTTTTAAATGTAACAATCTTGTTGAGTCACCTCTCTATGATCCGGTGTATATACGAAGGTATAAAGCATTTGTGATATGCGGCTGCCATATATAGGTTGTCCAAGGTAATTCATAGGTGTAATAAACCAATTAGAGTATGCAATAGATACAAAGGAAAAAACTGATTAGAGTATGCAATAGATACAAAAAGAAGAAAAAAAAAACATTTTAATCAGAACAAGATTGCTAACATGAATTTTGGATCGTTTGTGGGCGCCCGAGAGTTTTTCATCCCGTAAATTTCATGCCCCTAAAATTATTTTTGGTTTAAATAAAATAACATATTTTGGTAATTTTTATTAGATATTAATTTCCAATTTAAATATTATATGTACATTTTTTTTTGGGGTTAATTGTTCAGTTTTGTTAAACGTACAAAACAACATACTGTATTTGAAATAAATACAAATTAATCAGGGCGAGGAAAATATAAAACAGAATAGAACATCTCAGTGAAAAAAAAACTAATACGATGAGTGGAGAGTATCAATGTAAGAAAACCAAAAGCAAAGATGTGAATTTCCAGCTCCAACTCATTCATAGTGTATACATGTGTTAGGCAAATCGACATTGCGATGTCTTTAAAGAGGTCCGAGTCGTACGTACGTACGTATGGTATTGAGGTTTTAAAATATCTAGTTAAAAATGATATGAGAGCCAAAATAAAAGCTCTTTAATTAGATGAAACGAAATATACGCTAACGCTAGTAGTATTTTATTAGGTTGTATTTGAAAACATGCATGCATGGCAATAATTAAAAAGAAGAATTTGGCACTGGACACTGGATATATATTGAATGACCAACTAGAATTTTATTTTATTATTTATTTTATGGAATTTAATACCTCCACCGTTTCCACTAAAAAGACATAATACGTATCACCGATATGACTAAAGAAAGACAATTTTTAAATTGGAAGAGATGAAAAAGAAGAAAAAAAATAGAACCTAGTTCTTAATCATTAGTGGCTAAAAAGAACAATACATAATTGATGATCAGATAGAATATGAGCAAACAGACAGAATCATAAGTTTTTAATCTCCATTTGATCAAAAAAAAAAAAAAAGTTTTTAATATCCATCACACGCGTGTCTATGCTATTCATATTTCCTATATCAAGAATATGAGCATATCTTTCTTCTCTCTATGCATCAATAATAAATTAATGTTATATATACGGGGTTTATGTATGTGTATAAGTATAAACAGTGCATTGTACAAAATATATTTGATTCATCATGAACAAATGCTATAATACGATCAAAGAGAAAAAAATGTCATAGAATAAGATTCATCATTTGGAAATTTGGAATTAGGGGTTTTGTTCCAGGGTCGTCGAGTAAAGAAATTGATTCACAATAATATATAAATTAGTACTAGTGTATATGTTAAGTACTTTGGTTATAATAGACCGTGTGGCTGGATAATAAAAAATCTAAGAATTTAAAAAGTTATTGCTCTCTCTAGCCACCCTTCTGGTCTTGCCAATTTGAAGAGACTTGTAGACCTTGCCACCCCTCATATCTATGACATTGCTTACGACAAGAATGGGTTAGTTTTCTTCTGACATGTTTTTGGATTTTGATTTGAAACAACCCAACGAGTTGTATGTTCATCCTTTGTGTTGAGGTAAAGCAAGTCATGTATTTGGTTAAAGATGGATTAAAGAATGAAGGGTTTAGGAGGTTTTAAATGAGTTTTTACAGCAGACACGTGCAAATTTTGTAGATGCGGAGCTTTTTTTTTTTTTTTTTTTGTTACGTATTAGGTTCACATTTCTTACAAAGAAGAATGTTTTTGTTTGGATTATTATACAAAACAAACCACAAGGCTCCAAATTATGTTTGAGAGGCAATTTTTGGATTAGCATACGTCAATGGTAATGAAGTAATGGAGTAATGCACTTCACTTACCTTCCATCTCTCTCGTTTCTCACCTTAAACTTCTTCTCTCTCCTTCTCTCTGTGTTTCATCAATTCTAAACTCCTGATCATGATAATAATCATTACCATAATCATTTTCTCTATCTGTGCAATTACATCTATCTCAACCTTGGTAACTTCAGCAATGTCCAGGGAGCTGTCAACGTTGTCCCTGATTCAAGCAAGTACAAGACCCTCATCATTGTCAAGGTATTCTATACAAATCTATGTTCTTCTTGTTATGTCTCTTGTAGTAGTGTAGGTTTCATGCAAAAAGTATACTTATAAGCTCATTGGAAATTTGAGATCATTAGCTTCAAAGTATGATTCTTTGTTTTTGTATTCTTATTTTGGGTATACTTATTAGCTCATTGGAAATTTTGATTTAGTTGTCTCATCTTATTACATAGAGCAAAAAATTAGTCCTTTTTTTTTGCATATTTTAAATATGTTTTAAGCAAATGTTAAGCAATTGTTGTGCAAATTTTAGCTATTTAACACTTATACCATATATGATATGTCTACATATATCTATATTTATGCATTCATTTATATGTCATATGTACACAAATATACAATACATTAGATAATGCAACATAACTTAGTCATGAATCATAAGAATATGTGTGGCTAATAGGAAATGAAAGAATTTGTTGATTGAAATGCAACAAATAGTTGAATGGTTTGAAGCTTTTCAGAGTTGTTTAAATGTTTTTGAAATCGAAATATATATAGTTACACTTGATTACTAAAATATACTGTACTATTTTTTACTAATTACTAAATGTTAATCATTAGATCTTGTTTCCATGACTCTTCATTATAAAAAACATTAATGAAATTTACTTACTTCTTTGGAAAGTCCTTTCACCAATTCACATCTCCATCATAGACAAAAATGTACTTCACACTCAAACAAAATTAACATAAACATATCTGTGATTCAACAAATATGATGTCAATTTAGTTTCATGTATATAGATATATTTTGGTTTGGTACATCCTTTGAAATATAACTAATTCTCGGAGGTTCGAAAAATTGTGTCAAATAGTTTTATAAAATTTTTGGTTGGAGTATGTAGATCACAAAAACCCAATTTGCGTAGAAAAACTTCAAACTCTCGACCACCAAGAGCTTTAGTAAGAATATCCGCTAACTGTAATTTTGTCGGTACATGCAGAGGAGCTACAACACCACGAACAATCTCATCTCTTATAAAATGACAATCCTTCTGAACATGCTTCGTCCGTTCATGGAAAACCGGGTTGCGACTCAAATGTATAGCAGAATCATTGTCACAATGAAGAGGAATGGGATACAAACAATCAACACCAAGAGACTTAAGTAACTCACGCAATCAAAGAACCTCACTCACCGTATCCGCTATTGCTCGATATTCGGCCTCAGCAAAAGATCGAGAGACAGTGTCCTGTTTGCGTGTTTTCCAAGAAATAGGAGATCTGCCAACCTGTATAAACCAAGCCGTAAGGGAACGACTAGTACGGGGACATGTAGCATAGTCCTCACATCACACCAAGAGATTAAACACAAATCTGAATCCGCACGCAAGAAAATTCCCTGACCCGGACGAACCTTAAGATAACAAACTGTTCGTATCGCAGCATCCCAATGCTCCGTACGCGGTTCATTCATAAACTGTGAAAGAATGTGGATCGCATAAGACAGTTCCGGACGCGTAACACCAAGATAAATCAACCGACCAACCAAACGACGATAGCGAGATGGATTTGGTAGAAGTTGACCAACCGCGTGTTGCAAATTATGATTCTGTTCAAGCGGATGAGAGACAGGTTTAGCACCAAGTAAACCCATTTCCGAAATAATGTCAAGTGTATATTTCCGCTGACACAAGTACATGCCAGATGAGTTTCGAGCAACCTCAATCCCCAAAAAATATTTTGATATCCCAAGATCCTTCATTCGAAAACAGGAACTCATGTAAGCTTTAAATTCTTGGATTAGAGCCACAGAACTACCGGAGACAATCAAATTGTCAACATACACAAGAACAAGAAGACGAAGAAGACCAATATCATCAACCACAGTAAACAAAGAGTAATCCTCCATAGACTGTGTGAAACCATAGTCAAGAAGAGCATAAGAGAGTTTCACAAAACAACATCGCGGAGCCTGTTTAAGACCATATAGAGACTTGTAAGCGACACACTCGAGACTTGTCACTCGTACAAAAACCCGGAGGTAAACGAATAAACACTTCTTCGGTCAAATCCCCATGCAGGAATGCTTTATGGACGTCCATCTGATGGACTTCCCAATTACGAGAAACCGAGACGTCGAGAAATGATCTCACCGTGACCATCTTACAGACCGGAGCGAAGATTTCGTCATAATTGAGACCCTCAGTTTGGTGATTACCTAGAACCACCAAACGAGCTTTGTAACGCTTAAGAGACCCATCAGAACGATATTTCAATGTAAACACCCACTTACAACCAAGAGCCTTCTTACCCTCAGGCAATGTCTCCACAGTCCAAGTACCACTTTCTTCAGGTGCATCAATCTCGCCGCTAACCGCCTCATGCCAATGTTCATTCTTAAAAGCTTCAGCATACGTTTTAGGAATAACACCATCAGTAATGGCAGCGAGGAAGGCGCGGTGAGGAGCAGAAAACCGAGAGCAATCAACATAATTTTCTATCGGATACCACGTAGAGTCCACAAAATCACTATCAGAACCGACATGAGTAGTGTTAGTAACATAGTCATGAAGCCTAGTGCTGCGTACCTTGGCTTGACAACCTTTTCCCATTTGTATTTCTGGTACATCAAGAGGTTGTTCCTCTGTTTCCGAAACAGAGTCGAGAGAGTGTATACTAGACGTGTCATCATCATCTGGTAGCGTAGGAAGGATGACTGGTGAAACAGAATCAGCAGATGCAGGAGTAGGAGTGACGGTCGTGGGAGCAGGCAAAGACGTATCAGCAACCGGATATAGGAGTATCTGTTCAGGAGGAGACGATGGAGGTAGAACAGCCGGAGATGGAGAGACCGGAGCAAGTTCATAACAACCATCCTCAATATTTGCCGGGAGTAACAATAGTGGCGAGATCGATGATGAACCATCAAGCTTTGTCGTAGAAAACGGAAACTCGTGCTCGAGGAACACATCAGCACAAGATATCGAGATGACCCCAGTGTCCAAATTGTAGACCTTCCATCCTTTCTTCCCGAACGGATAGCCAATAAAAACTGAGCGATTACTCCGCATTGCAAACTTATCACCGCCATGTTTTTATTATGCACATAGCAAAGACAACCGAAAATCCATAAGTGAGTCAACGGAGGAGAACGATTATACAAAATTTCAAACGGACTTTTCCCTTTAAGAACAGGCGTGGGAGTACAATTTATCAAATAACCCGCTGTCAAGAGACAAAGACTCCAAAATTCAACCGGAAGATGGGCTTGAAAACGAAGAGCCCGAGCAACGTTCAAAATATGTTGATGTTTACGTTCAACACCGTCGTTCTGTTAAGGAGTACCAACACATTATGTGTCATGAATAATTCCGTTATCCCGGAAATAATTTGTAAGACATAGAAATTCAGAACCGTTGTCACTCCTAATGGTCTTAACCTTGCATTCAAATTGTTGTTCGACAAGAAAGATAAAATTCCGAAGAGTAGTGGGTGCTTCCATTTTCTTTGGCAACAAATAAATTCATAAAGCGCGAGAGTAATCATCAAGTATCGTTAGAAAATATCGAGAACCACAAATGGAGGTAGTCCGATATGAACCCCATAATTCACAGTGAACTAACTCAAAACTCTCTGAACTTTTATTAATACTCAACAGAAAAAGATAACGGGATTGTTTTGCACGAATACAAACATCCGAAGACTTAAAATCAAAACCACTACTAATACTAGAATCCGACAATTTCAACAACTCCATAGCTTTAGAGGCAGGATGACCTAATCGCCGATGCCACACATCACAAGACTGCTTCTCCACAGACTGTGCCATATGTGTGACCTCCAAACCTCTAAAGAAATAAAGTCTATGTTGCTCCTCACCTGCTCCAATCATCTTCAGTGTGATGCGGTCTTGGATAACACAAATCTTATGAGACAGCTGAAAAAGACAACCACTTTCTTTGTTTAATTGTGATACGGAAATAAGGTGACATTGCAACTCATCAACGAAAAATATGTTATTCAACCGCAGTTGAGAACCTAAACGAACACTGCCAGTCTGTGTAATCACGGTAAGTCAACCATCCGGCAGTTTAATAAACATGGGAGCCATATCCCATACATCCAACAGAAAATCAACATTACCGGTCATGTGATTAGAAGCACCCGTATCAATAATCCAAGATTCAATAAAGAACTTACCCGATAGATGCTTATGAGAATCACCTTTCCGTTCGTTAAGAACAGCCCTTAGTATTTTCCAATCTTGGTCACTCAATCCACTAAAACCGATCCGGTCTTGCATCAGTGAGAAAAGTGTGGGCCGCAACAGCAGGTTTGGATGTAGTGATATGATTTACCCGAGCCGGTTCAAGTCGTTTTACCCAAGGGGATGGGGAAACCGAGGGAGAAAACTGTGTGGAAGCAAAAGAATTTCGACGATCAACACTCCAAGAATTCTGTTGTGATGTAGGCTTGGAACGGGGACGGTCTCCCCACCACCAGGGATAACCTATTTTCCAAAAACAATTTTCAGCAAGGTGACCATTCCTCCCACAGCTCGTACACACCGCATTTGGATCCTTGTGTTCGACATGTTGTCGTGGGCGAGAAGTCGTGTGAACAGCAAATATAACCCCATCATGCCGCTCTTCCATCATACGACCAACCTTCTTAAGACTCCTCGTCCTGAGCCACAACCTGGTAAGCTTCATCGAGAGAGGGAAGAGGATCTCTGGAAAGAAGAGACCATAAATCGTTTCATCAAGCCCCATCAAAAACTGATGTAATTTATCTTCTTCTCGTTCTTTAGCAATCTTCTCAATGGTCTTTGCTCGCTGGAAATCTGCCAAACTCGTCAAGAGTTTAGTTAGTTTCCCATAATATGCTTCAACAGCTAGACCCCGCTGATGACAATTCGCAAGTTCTGTTTTGATCCATTGAACACGTTGTCCATTCTTGACTGAAAAACGCTTTTGTATGTGCGTCCACAAGTCATGAGCTATTTCATGGTGCGAAAGGGAGCTACCCAGATTCGGAGCCACCGTCAGCCGAATCCAAGAGACAACCATCGCGTTATTTGCCCACCAATCTTCAAGATCTTCAGAGTCGTCAGCTGGTTTGAGAATAGATCCATCCACAAACCCAAATTTCTTCCTTGCGCGTAAAGCAAGTCGTAGATTCATCGCCCACTCATCATTGTTAGGACCACGAATTTGTGGTTGGGAGATGACAGAACCGTGATTATCACCGGAAGACAGATCATAAAGATCAATCCGTCGCCGAGTTGCTGCAGTGCGTATCCGTGTCTCTTTCACAATAGAGGAATCATCCGTCACACCGGTGCCAGAGAGTATACCCGACATCAAAATAGTATATCAATGAGAATAAATTAAAAAATACTAAGGTAAAAAAAGAGATCAAAGAAACAGAGTAAGCAACAGAGAATCGTATAGCCTAAAAATTTAGGTTTTGCTCAGATACCATGTCAAAAACCTTGTATCGTATCAAAAGGTTTTCTTATTCATCAAGTGGAACGGCCACTGCCTTTTTATACAGTATACAACCTTGACCTAAGTATTTAAAAGGTAATTACCAAAGTAAGACATAAGTATAGACTAATTACATAAAGAGGACATATCCCACATAATACTCTATTTGGAACAAAATACTACTATTAAAATAACAGAGCTATAAACTGAAGAATGTCATATATGTCTAGTCTCGTATTTTCTATTTGTAGAAAGTCATAATCATATTCATGAAGATGAAAGGTATGGCTTGTATTTTGTTCTAATTATTTCTCTTAAACATATATATGACGTAAGTCTATAACACAATTTAAAATTCACCTCAATGTTATTAACATTAAAAAGGGTAGTTTTATTTATCTTATACAGTGAATCTTGCGTGATTCAAAAAAATTCTTGCACTTAGGTTCACGAGTCGAAACATATTGAAGAAAAGTGGCAAAATCGGTGTCCATATACTGGACAAGACGGATAACAATTCACCACCATCAACTGACTTCCCTCTTCCAACTCCTCCATCGATTTCAAGACTCTCTATGATGGCTTTCACCTTTATCTCGAACATCTCTTTCGTGTCTTTAGCGTAGGTAGCCGCCAAACTCGTGTTTTTCATTGTTCTTATACATATAAAGTTTAGTTGCATACATGTTGGTAGATTTATACGATGTTAGAATATATAGGAATGATTTGTTATATATTTATATATTACGCGTGATATGTAAAGTAGTCCCGTGACTGCTAGTTTTGGTGGTGCGATGTAGCACTTGAGGATAAATAAGTCGTTTTGTGTGACCTTTTCTTTGTTATTTAGTAGTATGATAATAATCCCACTCATCTCTATAGATTCACAAGCCGCCACTTACATACATATCTTTTATGGGAACCGCCATAGCCTTTTAGATTATATCGCGTATTCACTTTGTGACCAAAATAGAAGTTTGGTAAAAGATTCTACCTGTGTGTCTAAAGAGTTATACACGTACATATACCTTTGAACTACCTGTTTTCGAGTTTAATTAATACTTAAAACACATGTGTTAAAATTGTCTTTGTTAAGTTTCTTGTTGGAATTTCACTATTTAAAATATCTATATTTTAGGAAACGAAAAAAATGTGAATGTGTTCACCAAAAAAAAAAAAAAAATGTGAATGTGAGAAATCTGACCTGAAGTCGGGGGGGGGGGGGGGGGGGGGGGAGAAGAAGGCCACTAAGGAAGATAATCAGGAAGAGGATGTGCGTAGAGTTTCAAGAAGTCTCTCCAACAAAAGACATTGTCTTTGATCTGGTTGGAACTCGTGCCGTATCGTACTGGAGCCGACATCTCTGACGACATGTATTTTGATCTCTCTTCGTACTGGGGCCTTGTTAAGGTGGGGCCCCATTCAAAAAGGAACAGCATGCTTTACTTTACATCTCTGACGACATCTATCTCGCTATTGTAAATTTTTGGTTTAATTTTGCATACTTACACACATTATATTTATAAGAAAATTTCAGTAAAAGTTAACAAAGAACAAAGAATTAGTAGAATATTTTAAGCAAGACTCTATGCTTTCACCTTCTTATCAGCAAACACGATTCCGGATGTACACTATAGCTTAGTCGAACCTTCTATATGAGATTTTGGTCCTATATCGAACCGGTTATATTGCATGAATGCATGGATTTATTTTGAACTGGGCCATAAGTAAGTTTAAGGCCCAATAATATTTTCGGAAGAACAAAGAGAAACGTATCTTTCGGGTAAAAAATGAATCAGTTTAAAGACGGTTCAACACTCAACATTGGGCCCGACGAGGGTATTGTAGGATCCGCGTATTTTCTTAATTTTGTTTTTTATTTTCACCCTGCTAAGATTATTTTGTTTAGTCTTAATTTACAGTGGCAATTTCGGTAATATGCCATTAAGAGATGGTTATTTTTCTACCAACAATATAGAAATTAATTTCGTAATTGGTAAATATGAAACCTACGTCAAAAATTATTACTTTTCAGATGGTCCAAAGGCCTCACACTAACCTTTCATGGTTTTGTTTTCACTGGTCAGCAGCAGCTGTCGACTGTATGTTATTTCCTCATACATGCAAATTTTGTAATTCAGCAGATGTGTCTTATGGGTGGTTGCCCAAAAACAAGAAAAGATGTGTCTTATGGGGTAGTATAATGATATTTACTCTCTAATATAGAAAAACACATACTGTGAGCAAATAAAAAATGTGAATATTATATAGGGACGGCATAATACAATGTAATCAATTCGTATATATCCTTTGTTTGGTCAGTTTTTCTTTTGATGTTCCTATTTACCACCTTTTTAGCAATCTTTTCTATATTTCTAATACATTTACTCTTGTCAAACATATGTTCCTTTTCTTTTTACCAAGTTTTCGTTTCATCTTTTGGGATTTTCGTTAGCCTAAATTAAATGAGTAGAATATTATTAAGGTTGACTTTTTATTGTGCTGGTGAAAAAGTCAATCTTTACACATACTGTATATTGCTTTTATACAGTAATTAAGAAATCTCTAAGTACCCTATGAACTTTAATTTCATAAACAAATATGTATGGAGAATTTAAGTTTTTGTGAGATTTTCCCAAACGAAGTTTATTTTAAAGCAAAATACTTGAAAATAAAATGTGTGCCTTTATTTAGTTGGTTTATTACATAACAATATATAAAAAACAGAAGATGAGTGTAAAAGCATCACGAGTTCTGTAAAGACAGCAACCCTCAAAGACCTGTAAGAATTCTTAATTGCACAAACTACAAAACCATTTAATATTCTGTTATACTAAACCAAAATGGCAATATTTCATAAGAGGTTAAAGAAAAATAAAAATCAGGGAATCTTTTCTTTGGGTAAGGGACGATCATTGACAGTTTCCCTCGATGTAAAAGTCCAAATGATGATTACATTATATAGATGTGATGAAAATGTATCTTTTTAAACTTCATTACAAAAACAAAAAAAAAATGTTACTGACTACTACATCCTTTTTTTATTTTATTTTTCTTGTTAACCACAACGGTTCTAAACCGAATCCAAATCATTGACGTCCGGTTTAGCAATGCTCTCCGCAGCATTATGATTAAATGACTTTAAAATTTTCCCGCGTATTCCTATTCTTGTAGTAAAAGCTTTAATATTTGAGGTTGATTTGGTTCGGTTTATATTTAAACAAGGCTCGGTTTGGTTTATAAACAATTTTTTTTTTATTCTTTTTTTTCTTGCAAACAAACCATTTTGGTTTGGTTTTCTATAATTTTTTTGTTTATGATTCTTATTTTCAGTCTATCTGTACACTACACTTAAACTTTCACAATCTTTTATTATTTTTGGAAGATGATCATAAAATATTATTATATATACACACTATTTTTTTTAAATGATCCTTAGCTTGTAAAATACAACATTAATCATGGATGAATTATGTCACTGTATATGATATCAATTAAACCAAAAATCCAAAATTTTGAAGAAACCCCAACTTGTATTTGTAAACTTTCATACACAAATATCATTTTTGTATTGTGTGTTAATAATTTAGGTCTTCAATGAACTTTTCTCAAAACAACAATCAGATTTTTTTTTATGTGTTTGAGAACAATTACACATTAACCTTAGCTTCTAAAATACAACATTAATCATGGAAGAATTATTTCTCTGTACATGATATCAATTACTCTCAACTGTGCAGAATCAAAATGTATGCTAGTATTTAGTTTACAGAAACGAAAATAGACACTAAAATTAGATAACTAGCGTTAAAAGCATCATGTGCAAAAAAGCTATGACACCAACTCATAAGGACGTTTATGAGTCTCAAATTTCTTAAATGCCTAAACTACAAAACCATATACATAAATTGCTGAATATAGAAACATTGCATACGAAGTTGAAGAGGTGAAAAATTAAAAATTAAAACAAATTAAGAAAATTCAGGGAATTTTTAGTTGTGATGACAGTAAGAAATATCAAATGAAAATTGGGATACTAATTGACCAACATCATCATCATCATCTTCCCCAAGTTTTCTAAAAGAGAAAGAAAAAGCTTTGTCCTCTTAACAATTTTCTCCTCATTTCATCTTCCCCAAGTTTTAAAAAAGCTTTTGAACTCTTCAAAATTTTCTCTACATTTCATCTTCTTGATATACTATTTCTATCATGCTTTTCCTCATTTTCTTTCTATCCATTATCTCTCCAATTCAGATGGATTCTCCTAAATGTGCTAAGTTCTCAAAGTTTCCAACCAAAGGATACACTATGGTGTTCAAGGTATCTCTTCAAGGTTGTGGAAGGTTCACAAAGATCCATGATGCCATTGATGCAAGCATTGGCTCAAGTGTAACCAAGACCCTCATACTCATTGATTTTGGCATCTATAGGTTAGTCTTTCACTCTCATCTTCTTCTTTTTGTTTATAATATTTAGATGTTGTGTCTAATTATATTTTTATTTTTGCTAGGGAGAGAGTTTTTGTTCCTAAGAACAAGAACAACCTTGTGATGCAAGGTATGGGGTTCTTAAGGACATCTATTGAATGGAACAACACAGCCTCTTCATCCCATGGAACATTTGAAAGCTTCTCCGTGGCTCTCTATGGAGATCAATTCACGGCCAAAAACATAAGTTTCAAGGTAAGAGTAATTATCTGATTTTCTTATATTATTTTGAAGTATAATTTACTTACTTCTATGGAATTTTTCGTTGAGTTGTCTCATTTTAATAACATAGAAATGTTTTTGCTTGGAACTTAAGATACTGAGGAAAATAATTAAAGTGGTCTTTGTTCTGTTTTATGGTTTTAAAGAGATGTATCATCCTTCGTAGATAGTTTAAATTTGATAGAGTATCTAATTAAAAACTTCCTCTGTTTTATGGTTTGTAATGATTGTCTCTCTTTCTTACACAAAATTTTGAGATATTGTTTCCTCTGTTTTATAGTTTCTAATGAATTATTTACTTCGTTGGTGGATAGTTAGATTTAATGATGTGTATAGCCAAATTTTCTCTCTAATGATTTTTTTTTTTCCTGTTTTATGGCTTCTAATAAACTTCTCTACCCTTAACGTTTTGTCATTTGCATGGTATAAGAACACGTCTCCCGCACCCAACCCCGGAGCAGTCGATGCACAAGCGGTGGCTCTAAGAATTGTAGGTGACAAAGTTGCCTTCTATGGATGTGGCTTCTATGGGAACCAAGACACACTATTAGACCAAGAAGGACGGCATTACTTCAAAGAGTGTTTCATCGAAGGATCTATAGACTTCATATTCGGTAATGGGAGATCGCTTTACGAGGTAAGAAAAAAGATACAACAATATCATTATTAACGTTTTTCACATAGAATTTTGACATGTAATTAACCATCCGAAACCATATACTTTCCTCCTTTTCAGGATTGCATAATTCATTCCGTAGCAAAGGAGAATACAATCGGGTGTATTACGGCAAACGGAAAGGACACGTTAAGAGGTCGAACCGGATTTGTTTTTGTGAATTGCCAAATTAAAGGAAGCGGGAAAGTTTGGCTTGGGCGTGCGTGGAGACCATATGCGAGAGTTGTCTTCTCCAAGACATACATGTCAAAAGTCGTTTCTCTTGATGGGTGGAACGACATGGGAGATCACAAGACACAAAAGACGGTGTATTATGGAGAACATCGGTGCTACGGACCTGGAGCCAATCATAGTGAACGAGTTCCCTATGCGAAGCAACTCACGGATGTGGAAGCGGCTCCTTTCACCAACATCTCCTTTATCGATGGTGAGAAATGGCTTTAGAGCATACCAAAATCAAGAAGATTATTTACAAGCTTTACTTATGCTTGTTTATGCAAGTAATCTATGTAAGATTAACTGCTTTTTATCTTAAGACTCATGTGAAAAAATCCTCTGTTGGTTGCCTTTTTGTTTTCTCCATTAAGATTGAATGAACCAAACCCGAAGCATCATCACAGATTTAGGCCAAAACATTATAAACCAGGAGTAATAATCTCTCGGTGTGGATGATAACTAGATGCAAAGCACTTTGGACTCAACCAGCATAAAGAACAAAGATAAGCCCAAAAAATAAAAACCAAAAGCATCATAACAGATGTAGGCTAAGTTATTATAACCAGGAGTAGTCTCCAACTGTGCCCTGAAGCTTTGCATGCACATGTAAGTAACACTATCATCTGTGTTATTCAAAAAGTCCTGCAACTAGGTATATAAATGATCATGGATTGTGATGGTGTCATTTGCATAATACAGGAAAAAGCGGTGGACTTGCCTTTTCTTTTGTGTAACTTGCGTTGGGTACTCAGTGCTTTAGGCTAAGTTATTATAACCAGGAGCATCATCACCAAAGGGGAAACGGAACTCTGAGCAAAAGAATTGAATCCAATCTATTCAACATTCTTTGACACATTTACCATAAACATATCCTCTAGAAGAAATTTTGTATCCAGCGTAAACGTTAATTCCATTCAGAAGACAATGTTCACAATCTATGACACTAGATCAAAACCACAGCTCCAAGAACTGTCGCAAACACAGCATAGCTAGTGAGTGAAACAGGGCCAAATCTTGATTTTGAACCTTCTCATACCGCGGCAACTTTAGAGAATTCTCTGGTGTTGACACTGCAGCCACGACAGAGGCTACTCTTGGTACAACCACACTAGAGGCTACTACAACAGTTTCATACACTGAAAGGGTCGCTCCTACTGACTTAGAAACTGAAACTAAAAACATTACAGCAGTTCCTCCCTTGATGATGGCATAGATGACCCTAGTGTATGCAGGTTGGTCAAAGAAGGATTGGTTGGGAAAGGCCTTGTAAATAACCAGTTTGCAACACTGAAAATGCCGGGACTGAATGTAGACGATGAGTCCATCATGTTGGATATGACGACTCCTTCAGCCCAGAAACTCCTTTGTAAAAGACCGATAACAGGAAGATGCTAGCTGGAGGCCAAGGGAACCGTGATGGCCGAGGCTTCTCATGGTTTGGTTTCTTTCTCCACAAGCAAAAGCTTCAACCTGTTTTCTCATGTTATATCATTCTAGAATTGTATACTAATCTCTACCAAACTCTAAACTATCTCCAAGAACTTCCTAGAAATGTATTTGGGATATTCTGACCCAACTGAAAACACTCATTAGGATCAGGGACAAAGACTCTACGTTTACCTCATTTACGCATTGTGGCCTTATCCGTTGCAAACATTCTATAACAATCACTTTCTCCATTTTCTTACACCGATCGAGTATACAGTAGATAGAAACAGTCGGCTCTTGCAATTCAGGTAACGCCGTTTTTTCTTTTATCCGTTATTAATACAATTCTCAAACTTAAAAGGAATACTAAACCACAAGAGACTTAGCACGCCAACATGAAAACTTGGTCTTCATCAAACCAAAATAATTTTTTTGTGACATCGAACTTATCAAATCAATAAATTCAATTTCAAAGTAGTATTATAATATCTGACTCTAAAGTTAAAACAAAAGTAAAGACATAAATAAGTAATAAGTATATTATTATTCGAAGATCCCATACGGTCGGTTCAACTCAAAACTCAAAAAGGTTTTACACCAAAAAAAAAAAAAAGGAGTTTCTGATTAAAGACGACTTGACATGACATATATATATATATATAGGGCATCATCATCATATAAACATCTATAGAGAACTAGAAGGCTGTGGAGACGGCGCTACTCCTTTCCGCAGCCATAGAGAGGGCGGTGCTCCTTCACAGCGATGTGCACTTGGTGAGACATCAAATATCATATAACACTATTTTCATATACCTCCGAGGAGCTTCGATACAACAGAAATACTCTATTGTCCATGACTTTCCCATACACCTCTTATAACACTATTCCCTTCGGATGATCAATATCTTCACCTGCAAATATCATACATGTCAAACAATATTTTTATATTGTGTTAGCTCATAATTCATAAAACAAATTGATCATTCACATTTATGACCAATTTTCATAACTATATGTGCAAAATAGGTAGGGATATTTGTTTACAATTTGTCATTGCACTTTTTAAGAACCAATATAAATGATTAATATGGAAAATTATTTTCGACTCTGATGGTTTAAATTAAATATTTTAAGAGATCATACTTTCATCCAAAAGGTTTATTTATTTATTGAAAGACTTGATTAAAAAAGAGATGACATGGGTGATGGAGATGGCGCTTCCCCTTTTCGCAGGTGTGAAGACGGCGCTGCTCCTTTTCGCGGCGGTGGAGGCTGAGGTACACCTTCTCGAAGAGGCGGGCACCTCTTGGTGCATTCTTTCGTAAGGTAGCCAGCGAAGCAAATCCAAGGAGCTTCGACACAGCACAAATCCTCCAATCTATATGGCCTTCCAACAAATCGCGTAAAACATCTTTCTATTCCCTTTGGATGCTCATAATCATAATCTTCTTGACCTGCATATATTATGCACCAAACAATACTTTCATTATTAGCTCATATACAAAAAAAAAAAAAAAATATTACTAACCATGTCTCCATGTAACAAACTTAATTCGTATGGACTAATTGTACTGTGTAATACGTACATTTAAAAGGCTTTAACAAAATGTAAATATATATACATTGAAAATAACACACACATGCTAATAAAACCTTGCATATACAGTAAAACCTCTATAAATTAATACTCTATAAATTAATAAACACTATAAATTAATAAATTTTGTTAGTCCCAAGTCGGGCCAGTGTAAAAAATAACAAAATTTGATAAGATAATAAGATAATAATTTTTCTGAAATCCCCATGTAAAATATGGTCCCAATAATATCATAAATTAATAATCATGTAAATTTACATATATATAATGTATGTAAAGAAAAAAAATATAATGTATGTTTCTCCTAAAGCTCATATCTACAAAACAACTATTATGTTGTATTTTCAAAATATAATGATATAAAATCTTTTGTAACATGTCATAAATATAGCTATATTTTTTTAAAGTTTTCAATTTTTAGATATCCATCATTTACATTTCGATAGTTTGATTGACTATTAAAATACAACAATCTATATTATTATTCATAAATTTAATTTTATGTATGTCATGTGTATAGGTGAATTTGTCTATTGTATTTGTAATTTATTGTTAATAATGTTTTCTAAATATTAAAAATTCAATTTCAATACCATAAAATTTTGAATATCCGAAATTTTTGTTAAAATTGTCTCAATTCATAATTTTTAAAATTTAAACTATTAAAAATATATCTATAAATTAATAATTATTAATTTATAGATAAATTAATATCACTATAAATTAATAAAATATTTTGGTCCCAACATTATTAATTTATAGAGGTTTTACTGTATATGGTTAGTTTTGATTTGTAGGAGAAAAAAAATTAAAACAAATTCTTACATTGGTGAAGACCAAAAAGAGAAACAATTATGAGGCCGATTACCAAACTCTTACAAGCCATTATATCCTCCTCTCTTTCCAACTCTTTCAATTTTCTTAGGACTAATGCAGAACTTAGATTTGTGTGTTTGCCCCGGACTCAAAGCCATTAAGAATCTATGTAGGAGAGAATGCATCACATAAATGTTAGTATGACATTTTTATTGTTTCCAAAGAAAACAAAAAAAAGAGTTAATTTTATGGAAGACTCAATACTATGTATTAATTAATTCATATTTGTTTCTTTTATTTCGTTGGTTTTATATTTGTTTCCTTCTTTTGGCAATTGGTTCTACATTCTCACTAATTTCTGTTTTTCCTTTCCTTTTTTTTTGGTCAACATATTTTTATTCTTTCCTTGTAGACAAGATTTTTTTTTGATTTTTCATTACTTATTTTGAGATTTTGTGAGCCTAAAATAAAATAAATAAAAACTAAAAAGTTACATCTGATTGTGAAGGTACAGTGCAAATTGACGTTCTTCTTCTTTTTGGCTTGTAATATTATAAGGGAACTAGGATCGGATCCGCGCTACAACGCGGGAAAATATTTACGGATAGATATAACTTGTAACGGATTGAAATATGTTACATTTTTATTTTACTATAGTAAGATCGATCATGATGAATCATATACATTATTTGTGTAATGAATTTGGATAAAATAGTATTAGAAAGGAAAAAAAAGGTGACTACATTAAATGGTAATATAATGAGTTTACATGATAAATAAATAAAACTGAAATTTTTTTACAGCATAAGAAATATTTACGGATATTATGATCCATAGCTATTGGATACACTATTCATTTTTATTTTATTATAATTTGATTGATCGCACATAGTCTCATATTTTTGTAATTAGTTTGGATAAGATAAAATATAGAAAAAAACAATAGACTAAATGGTACTATAATGAGTATTGAAAGAATAAAGAAGAATATAGATATATTTGAAAATTTAATATCTTCATGAGTTTGGTAAAAATAAAAAATAATAAAAATATTGAGTAAAGATGTGGAGTAATATTTATCGATATGTAATTCAATTTGATTACGTAGAAGTAGTAAAAAACATTAAAAAGGTTATAATGATTTCGATATTAAAAATTACACTCTCACAATATCTATTTTGACCAAAGTAGGTTATATTACCGAACAAAATTTAAATATAAAATAAAACAAAATAATATATTGTTGTGCTAATTATTTTACATGTTATGATCCGTTGCAAAGTTATAGATATCTCTATAGAAATGAATTTGATTAATTACTCCAATAACTGTTATAAGCATTGATGGAGAAATCAATTTAATTAGGAAAATTATTTGTGAAAAAGAATCTATTTATGGCTTAAATTTAAAAATTTGTTGGATAAAACAGACACTACAATTAGCAGTATGATATTCTCTATAAAATATGTTTAATATTTTGAATTGATGTTTTTTTAAAAAAGTATAAAATTATTACATTATTTTTTTTCTGTTCATGTGATCATTATGTGTCTCTCCTTTGTTTAAACCCTTTCTTCTTATAATCTCTCATAGAGATTTAGTTATCAGTTTTATTAGTAAGAATAGTTAGGATGTGATTTAATCGTAAAAAGGTTAATAAAAAAACAGAATTAATCAAAATCTCTAATTATTAAGTGTTTCGTAAAAGAAAATTTTGTACTCATGTAATCATTATTAACCGTATAAATGTAATCATCACTAAAAATTTAAAAATTTTGAACTCCTTAAATCTTGTAATTTTCTTTTCACTATACGCATCATAATCATCATGATTTTAAAAGTTACAATTTTTTTGACTTCATATTATTTGTTCAAAATCTGCAATGTACATACGATAATCTTATATTTTATTATTTGAAATATACATTTAAAATAAAGTGTGCCAGAAGGCATTTAATTCTCAGATAAACGCATGTCTTTCGTTTACTTCTTACCCTTGCCCCCACGTGTCTTCTACGCAAGAGTATCATCTCGAGTTTTTTTTTTTTGCTTTTCTCTTCAAACATAATCAAGAAATTGCTCTATAATCAAGAATGTTTGGCAAATTCTCATGATTAATTTTGAATTCTCTTTAACCCTTGAATTTTTAGCTTCACTTTCTATCAAAAGATGAGCTTTCAGGATTTGGAAGCGCATTGAAACTACCGCAACAAAGGAAGAGAAATGAAACACATGCGGTGGTTTCCGGTATCATTAAAATCAATACCGCGGTTTCTACTTTTCAGCGGCTTGTTATTACTCTCGACACAACTAAAGGTACCCCAGAGCTTTGTATTAAATCTGTGATTGGAAAAATGATCGCCATTTGTAAAGAATAATGGGAAAATGAAACAAAGAAATTGGAGAAGATACGATGAATTTAACCTAAACGACTAACATGTATTTATAGGTAGATGTAGATCGTTTACTCGATTAGGGTAGTTTTAGGGTATATTCTCTTTAAATTAAAAATATTCTCTTTAAATTTCAGGAGTATATGGCATTATTGATCGGTAATCAAATCTTTGAATTAATTGTATGTGGGTTTGTTAGTTTAGGATAGTATTTATTGAGATTTTTGATTTAGAAATCAATTAGGTAACTCAAATTTAGGATCAGTTTTTCTAAGTATTTCTGGTAATACTAACGCTTCTATTTTGTGTTGTGGTACAGATAAAGGCAAAGTGTGATCGTGGAATCGAGACTATGAAGAGGAGGATGTTCTAGAGGCTTGGTTGATTGCTCTGTATCTCTGATAAGATGCTAGAGTGGAATTTAATTTTCTAGAACGAATGTTAGGTTGCTGGTTTTATGACTTTGATTTATGTTTTGGATTGTTATTAGAATTGTTTTGTGTTATCCGTTGTTGATTGATTGAGGGTTAGGTTGCTAGTGAGTATATGATAACTAGTTATTATGATATTAAAAAAAGAACGGGTTGGGTTGTTTTATTTTGCGTGAGTGATATTGTTGAAAATGTTGCTAGCTAGAAAATTACTTTAATATAAAAACTAGATGTTCATACGTCAATTTCAATTGCATTAGTGATTAATAAGAAAACTAGAAATTATAATGATCGAATTATCAAAACATGACACTTCAAATGAGAAAAAGAACAAAAATAAAAGAAAAGAAAACTCGCTGCGTAGCGCGAATAATCACCTAGTATAGTATAAATAATATGTATTAATATATATATAGCATCAAATTAATATATAAACAAATATAATTTAAAATATAAATAATTAAATATTATACTAAAACAAAACAAAAAATTCATATAATTTATTATAATTTTGATTTTGACATCAATTTTTCTAAAATGATAGAAATATTTTACATGAGTTTTGATAAATGATACAGATGTTTTTATCAGTTTAGTAAAAATGATGTAAAATTTTTAACATTTTTTATAAGTGATGTAACTAAACGTTGATTCCGCTAATTGAAGCTAACATTTAGTTCAATTGATGCAAATTATTTGCATCAATAAAATATAAATAATTTATTTTAACGATGCAAATTATTTAACATCATTTAAATGTGATACAAATATATAAAATATATGATGTAAAACAATCTTTTTGTAGTGTATTGGTAAAATTGTCAATATTACAGATACATATAATATTATAGGGTAATGGTTAGAATGGTTAGTCAGTTAATTAAAGTTTTTTTTGTTACTTCTGCCCAGTTCCATTAATTTTATGTTTTTTTGTTTGTAAGAAAAAAAAATGAATTCCTCAAAATACCACATTTTAAGTTTTTTTTTCCAAAAATACAAAAAAAAAATATTCAAAAAAATTAGATCTTTTATAGGTTTCAAAATTAATTTTAAATTGAGTTTGGAGTTCATCAAGTTAATTTAAAAATTGGTATTAAGTCAAGTAATACACAATGAATTTGTGGGAAAGGAAGAAAACATAATTAATTTATTTTTCCTTTCATTATGGAGAAAAAAAAGAAAGAAATAAAGAAAGAAAGAAAGAAAGAAAGAAAGAAAGAAAGAAAGAATATTTTTAGAAGAATGATGTAAACATAATTAACTAAACCCTAAACGCTTTGCCAAATATAAAAATAGGGAGTAGATTTGTTTCGCCATTCGTCATTCGTGCGCATGATGATGATGAAATAAAGCCTACCATCCTCGAGTACCTTAACCTTAGGCTTTGCACTTCTACTCAACATTTCTCACTTTCTTAACTTTCGGATGATTCACATCTCTCTATCTTCTAGAGTTTTCAATCCATTTACTAGACTCGAACTTGGGATATCGAAAAGACAATGTATCTTTTGTTTCAACCAATTGAGTTGGGTTAGTCAAAAGAAATTAAAGGTTGTTACTTAATTAGGTTAAGGTTTAATAATCATATAGAATATCTATTTTACAGCTCATAAATGAGGTTCGTCAAAGTAAGAAAGGTTGCTGAAGGTGGATTGGTCTTTAGTGTTTAACAGCCAAACATGATTAAATTGCTGTCATTAACTATTTAGGACCATCACGTAATCTTTATTGATTTTGTATATATCCAACCTTACGTTTTGTCTAAAACCATCTCGGATTATTAGAAAATAAACGTAGCTTAATGTGTTTGTGGTCCTCCTATTAATGTTTCTTGTGGCTTACAAAATTTACCCAAGCTTCCAAACTTATTAACATTATCTGGTATAGAAATAGAAACATTGTCCAAAATTTACAATTGACAATCTCCCCCTAAAATGTTTCATACAATATCCTACAACTTACAAGCTTGGATAATGATTTATCACCATATTCATGAAATTCTAAGTCCTTTATCATCATCCTTAATCACTTTATCTTGCAACGAAACGAAACAAAATAAAACAAAACAGGAAAATTATATTTTTATTCTTCTCGTTCAGTAATACGGTTTTTTAGAATTTGTATTAAACTATTTGACAACACTTTTTCACAGGAATTATTAGAAAATCCACTCAAATACACAAAACACAAGTATATATTTTTTTTTTATATTTTTTAAAAAATATATTTATCTTGTATTTCAAATATCTATGTTTATACCATCTTCAATCATTTTTGTGTGTCTTGTCTCCTCCACTAACTTTTCTGGTCTTGTGTCAAATAAGGTCTATAATTAGTGTTACCATTTTCCGAACTATGAATTATAATTCGTATTTTTATATCATTCAAAAATGTCATCAATCATGATTTTTTTTTTAATTTGAATTTGAGTTTAAGTTGTGTTGATTAATGACTGAATTAAATTTTTGAATTATTTTTTTTTGTAAAATTTTCAAATCAAAACATAACTCAAAATCATAGAAATTCCCATGAGTTAAGGTGTGGTAAGTTGAGTTACTTTTTTAATTAATATTTTGAAAATTCAGTTATATAATTTTTTTTTGAAAATGGTTTGAATAGAAAAACAAATTTTACTGTCTTTACTTTATTTTATGATATTATTGATTTTATTCTTATTTGAAATAAAAATAGGTGTAGATTAAAAATGATAAGATTGTAAAATATTATGGAATTTACATCGTTATTTTTATAATTAACTTTGCTACAAAAAACAATTAATTAACCATGTGTAAATTAATATTATTTTATTATTTATATGTTTATTGACTTTATTAACTAATACGTTTTTAATAACTGTTATTATTATTCTTATTAGTTTTATATTAAATTTTGCTTAAATAATACATAGAGCAACAATTTTTTTAAAATGTTACCAATCAGTTATCATACTGTCAAATCTTTGAAATGAAATGTATTCCGAGGTTAGTAGAATTTTCTAGTTTCTTCGTATCCAGACAACTTTTCGATGACGTTAACTCTGGACTCAAAAGACAGAAATCATCTATTAGATACACGAAATCTACATAACGCTAGGCCGGTGATATAAAGCGAATTATCCTAAAGATTAGCCTGATAATGACTATACCGTTATGATATATAATAATAACTAGGGATAATCCATGCTACAGCAAGGATTATATTTATTTTTAGTAATTTGTTTTTTTTTAATTTTCTTTTTTTTTGCTACAGACAGATAATTTTCCTTTTTCTTGGATCATAGACATCTTGGAGGGATAGCTATAACCTCAAATATACAAATAAACATAAATATACAAATCTATACACTATATAACCCCAAATATACAAATAAACAATATATAAACAAAGAAAATAAGTCAAAATAAAAAACTACATTAGATAAATACAAATTACAAAAAAGTAACTAACAAAATATATAATCTTGTGCTGTAGCAATAATAATAATAATTTGTGTTTATGAATGTTTAATATCCAAAGTAAACAATAAGAGAAGAAAATAATGAAAAATAGTAACATTAGACATGACTTATAAACTGATGGAGGTATCATACTCCTTCTTTAACCCTATCAACCATTTATTGTATTTAACATGTAGACCAAAATAGAATAAATATAGAGTTATTAGTATAGATATTTTTCAAAAAAAATTATGATATACCAAAAATTTAGGAAGTAATTACCATTCCTTTTCCTAAGGGAGATTTTGGAAAACTTCTTTAAAAACAACATTGGTTGTCGTTGTTTGAGGTTTTTGGAAAACATATTTCTCGTAGCAAGTATACTATCAAACGATGTGAATGATAGGTAGTGATCATCAGATACATTATCAGAAGAAAAAATTGTGGTACCATATCTAGTACTGATCTTATACTTTATAAGAGAAGGACGCAAGTAGGCTGGACATAGATTCAAACCAAAAGTTGATATAATTTTCCAAGTTCCAGACTCCAAATCAGTTTCAAACTTCTTGATATGATCCTTTCTCACAGTAGCTCCTATTTTGTCACCCTATATAAACAAAAAAAAACACAGTTAGAATGAATTGATATTAATCGATTAGTAAAGGAATATTAAATTGATAGTTAAAATGCATACTGTTTCGTCAGCCTGAATTAGTTCAATTGATTCACCAAGTTTAGCGGTATTCATTCTCCAACTATGGAGAATTTTAACTTCAATACGCCAAGCATTTTTGTATGGTTTCAGATCTTTCAATGGAGTGTATGAAAGGGGGAGAGCCATCATTTTGTTAAACGAATTTAAAATGTCTTCTTTTAGTATAATATTTCAATAGGAAGCTCTTAATATAGTTATAGTCAAATTAGGTAGATTTATGTTATCACTTAGAAGTTAAGATTTGATATTTCTAATATACGCAAAATAGATTTACTTCCTTGATTCGTTACAACTGACAGATGAATATTCCTTTTCAAATTTTATCGTAAAAGATTAGAGAAAAATTATAATCTCGGAAATCAAGCAATGTAGTAAGATTTGGTAAGATGAATATTCATTTTCAAAGATTTGAACTGAATCACAAAATATTTCTTTTGAAAGATTATACTGAAAGATTATTTGTTAAGATCAATCTCGGTAATTAAGCAATTATCATAATTTTTGGTAATTAACATATATGGTTTTAATTTAGATACCTTAAAGGACAATGAAGTCCGAGTGTTTGCCTCTAACGAATAACTCTGTTTGGTAACGGAAATAACTATTCTTGAACCAAATCAAAAACATGATCCGAATATTATAAACATGGAGTACAAACAGATTCGCGAATTTTATTTCTTCTGTTTCGGGGTCATACAGGATCCGCATCCCAACCAGGTGGATATTTAGTGGTCGACTGAAGGGTATAATGGTCATTAGGAAAAATTGTAACTATAGGTTAATTTAATTAAATTAAATGATTCTCTAATCATTTTTAATGAAAAACCTATCAAAACAAAGTCATATTCCAGTTTGAGTTTAGTGAGTACTTCAATTTTAATAGAGTAGATTATGGTCTCTCATGTGATTTTTACTATGTTACATAATGTTCTTTCCAGATAAAAAGTTTGTTCTTCTGGTAACATTATTGTTTATGTTTTTTTATAATTATTAATACATTTACTCTATTTGGTCTAACATAACGTAACCATGTCGAGAACAAATATGTCCTGATAATCTCGTCTCTTCTTCCCAAAAGGCCAAAACTTAAAAGAATACGAAAATAGATTCATTTGGTGAAAAGATTTGTTTTGAATAATTATATAATAAGTTTATATTCCCATGATTGTAGATATATAATTAAATAAGGTAATTTTTTCGTCCTCGCACTCGGAATCATTCTAATGTCTACACTGTTAGGTTTAAGATGCACCTACGAGTTAACCACAAAAAGGAAATAATTCCAGCTTATGAATTAATTTCGTTAAAAATAGTTTTTTTTTAAGTAAGAGATAACGTTATCTATATCTAGAATATAGATTTATACTAAGCACTTTTTATGAAAGTGCGAGTAAATCGATCAACTTGTTATTAATATATTCTTGATGAGAATCATTCTTTTGATGGATGATTTAGAGAAAGTGAAACATGTTTTTATCAAAAATTTAGAAATAGTAATACTGTCTGTTTTTTGAACTGATTGTTCAACCAAATAGCATAGTAATGGTGAATAAAAGTTTCGGAAAACGACATGTGAGGAATATGTCTACCTCCAAAAACTTAAACATCTTGTCATACGCAAAAATTTATTAAACAAGATTTGAGAATCATTTTACTAACATAAAAAGCATACTTATAGTTCGTTCCAAGTATTTTGTATTATCAGGATTCAGGGCAAACGTAACCACAATAACCATTCGTACGTTCATAACTTTTCAAGCTCTTCAATTCGTAGATATTGGACTATATGGTGTTGGTAAACTGCCTGATGAATTTTCATTCGTCTACATCCATCAAGATTTCAATTTTTACTATAATATAAAAACTTAGTCCTCGTACATATATATGCTTTTAGTTATTCAAAGAAAAGAATCATGTCCTTAATTACTTGTTACTTTGTAGCATTTATAGCATATCTTGTAAGAGCAGATGGTGGAGAATAATGGAGAAAAAGGTCCAACAATAATTGATTAAAAATTCGGACAGCAAATCTCGAATGGATTATGTAAATCCTTGGGAATCATTCTATTTAAAGTATACTTACTTAGTTCGTAAACTATACGACCCAAGTGCTTTTTTTTTTTTTTTAAAAACTTATTATCCAGGTTCAAGACAAACATATATAGCCGCAATAACTATACGTTATATAATAAAGAAAAAGTTAGAAGATGTATGTGGAATAGCAACAAAAATGAAACTCTAAAAAATATCCTCATATTATAATACTCTAGTGAAACTCTTAATCATCATCTATATAGAAAAATAAAATAGAATAATGAATACAGTTGTTAGGGACCCAAAAACGCTTCTTGGTTTAATTAAGTCTCTTACTAGAAAATTTTGCTACAATTATTTTTTTTTGGCTGGAGGCTTTCGGAGAAAGTTAGTGTATATCCTTTATACTATAAAACATAAGTCACATGTCCAATAAAAATATGTCACATAAAATTTGTTTTCAATTTTTAAAATTAACTAAAATTAGTAAAAAATATATTCTCTACTTAAAAAAAATATAACTAACTTTCTCAGATTTTTTTTACATATTTAATAAAAAGTTATGAAACAAAAATCAGAAAATCCCTAAATTATCTCCTACACTACACCACTATTTTTCAAACTGGCATATCTTCCTCTTTAAAAATGAAAATCTAATTCACATTGTATCTTCCCCTTTCCATTAATTTTTTTCTCTCATATACATCGATTAAAAATTGTGTTGGAAAAAAATACTAATTGATCCAAGCTTATTAATTTTTTTTCATCTTAGATTCACTTCTTTCATTTCAGATTTATTGTCTTTCTTTTTTCTTTTAATTTCAGATTTTTTCTTCTGAGTTTTATTTACCTATCTTCTCTTTATTTCAGATTCATAGTTCATTGTGTATTGAACAACACAAAAGAAAGCTACCTGTGTATCTCCAAAATTTGTTTACTGTACGTATAAGAAGAGCTGTAATTTTTTTTTTTTTATGTTTTTATTATAAAACTCAGTTATATGTTATCGTTCATTATTGTACTAATTTAAAGAATTTGATTTATTGTTGCCTCAAACAATACTAAATTAATGTTTTCTTATCATTCTTAGAAGGCAGATTCATCAAAATTTAATATTTGTTATTAGGGAAGTCATAACTCAAAAAACCAATGGTAATGGACGGGCATAATACTAGTATTTTTATAACTAAGGTAATTTTTTTTAAAGTACATTCTCACATGCCAATTGCACATTTAGATTATTAGATGGGAAAAAAACATATCGAGTCCATTGACTTCACTATAACCAAGCTAGTGTCACAACCAAGGTTATTCCATAGTCGGCACTTCATACTTGGTATATGTGTATCCTTAAAAAAAAAAATATATACAGTTCTCTATGCATGGGTTGGTATGTATATGGTTTCTGTAACTTTATTCTAATTTGTGGGATTTGTTCCATAGTTAAAGCTATGAGAACAACAATGATTTACCGAAGTTCTAGAAGCTTATCGCAAGTACACATCCTTGCACTTTCAACTTAAGATAAGAACAACAATGTTACAATTTAAAATTATTTTAGCAGAATCGTGCAAACTTTATCTTCGATCGACAACAAATTAAAAAGTCGCTAAAAAGGAAGAAATTTATAAAACATATTATACAGTTAACACAAAAGAATACGATGATTCATTTGATCAAAGTACTTGCCAAGTTGCATCTCACGCGGAAACGTTGGATTATTATATTTTTCTTGTACGATTCTAAAATAGTTGGGGTATCCTCTATTTTCTTTTTTTTTTGGAGTTAAATTGTCACTTATAATCATATAATCATTTTTCATTTTTTACTTCTTTTGTAATTATTTTTATTTTTCACATCTCTTACTACGTCTAGTACTATACATTTCGGGTACCAAAATATTCATGTTAACAGAGATTACAAATTACGTAACGTATATTTAAAACTGTGACTCTAAGTTTACCCAAAAAGATATGAGAGAAGTAGTTTGAGTAATATACCGGTATATGTATCAAAAACTTTTGTGTCATTCGAAGTTTAGTATTCACCAAATCGAGCAACTATTCTCGAGGAATTTTGGATGATTAAATTTCTGATACAAACCATGACCGTCTTTTATCATGCATATGCAATTTGAACACTAGTTCCACTTAAGTTATCAAAAAATTCATATAAATAATTATATATATAATTTAGATAAACACATAACCGAGACGTCTCTAAACATTTACAAATTACACATCAAATATGTCAAATTTTTTCACACATAACACATAACCTACAAATAATTTGAGACAAATCTGGTGTGTGAAAAGAAAGAAACGTTTTTTTTTTATCCTGATAAGACATCTACTATAAGAAACATTTCTTGATTAATTGTCGTATCTTAGCAAAATCACATGCTTAGCTGCTAAACATGTCTTTGCAGTACAAAAGTGATAAATAATACCCGTACGAAACACGGAGTTCAGATGATCTTCCAACGACAAATTTTTATTAGCAGATGATTCAATCATTTTTGGGGATTAAAAAAGTGATTAGTGTCTAATCACTCAATTAAAAATTGTTTGTGTGTAATCGGTGAATGATATTGCTGACGTCTTACACGCACGCCTTTGTGTCTCATGTAGTCTTTGAGCCGTTGAGGTACTTTCACCTCTACAACTCATTAATTTGCTGTTCCATTTTTAAATTTGATTAAACGAAATAATTTAAACGTTAAAAGTATTTTAATCAGATCTGCATTTCAAACAAAATCTGAATAAAGTACTTTTAATAAGAAATTTGCAGACCCTTAGAATAGAGAGAGTCTCTACACTACGGGGTTCAAACATATATATCAACTTTTACCAAAAAAAAAACATATATATCAATACAAAAACTGTTGTAGATCATGTATGATTTTGAACTATTGAAAAAGGCATATACTATATGCATCCAGAATATGCATGATGCATCTAAGTACTGGTGATCTCAAGATCATGCGATGGATGATGTTTCCTCGTATGTAAAATAGTTCTACCATTCTTTGAGTTTGTATATAATTGTAGTGTACGCGAAAACACTTAAATTTAATTTGATTTTTATATCATATTTATTTTACCATTATTTTGACATAATCTGAAATTAGACGTGAATAGTTAACCCAAAAAAAAATTATACTTATGACAAAGCCACTCATATATGGTCTTCCGATCAGCATGTGATCTCATTCTCAGTTTTAGTTTGAACATCGAAATGTCTTTGGCTTAATCAGTTTTAGTCCTGAGAGACTCAAAATATATCCAATCAGTTTTAGTGATTATTAATTAAGTAATGATTTGATGATGTGCCTTATTTTGGCATTAAAAAGTTTTTTTTTTTTGGGGTTTTAACAGAAAAGATTTATTGGTATCTATATGGAAAATGAACGAAAAAATCTATTATCTTTGACTAGCAAGTGGATCGGTCAGGTCACGGTTGGCATGGAACACCATAAATCTGACCCTAGTTCTAGAAAAATATTCTAATGTTTGTAGTGCTAATTAACTACTATGTTTTTGGTCCCATCAATATATTATATTCGACAGTCGTATTAAATTTCTGATTCACCCATTACAGTAAGACTGATCTAGTTTTACATCAGTCACATTGTTTTTTCATAAATAACTTCTAACATATGTATATATATATATATACACATACACATAAGCTTCACGTTCATTATCCCACTGTTTTATTTGTTAAAACTATTTTGGAAACAGAAACCAAGTGATAGTTTTGGTTTTAAATTCATTTGAAAGATGAAACTGAAGTAAGAACGCGTACGTGTTGTACTCAACCACACGTTTTTTAGTAAATTTCGGTGGATATATGATTTCAACTATGGAAAAGATGAAAACAATACATTAATTTTGTGAGATGATCATATAATATTATAACAGAAATAAGAAGAGAGTATACAATCTTACAAATATCTAAGCATAAGAAAATTATAGGACCACCTGTCCCATGGTGACATACAAAGACCACAAACTCTTCCTTAATTATTTGGTTTGTTTCTATAATTTATTGTCATAATTCCTTATGTGGAATCCAACGAATCTTATACGACAACAACAAAGATTAGTGTGAGATCGCATATATAAATCTCCTCGACACTTGGAGAAACCTTAGTGGTTCAAGTATGTTTATAACCTTAATATAATCGGCCAGCACCATGAATTTCTCTTTTACTTTATAATTACGTATGCGTTTTAAGAAAAATGTTCATTAAGGAAGTTAAATAATTACAATAAAATATCCCTTGCATTAAACCCTTAGATCATATACGTGGCAACAAAACACAAGTTCTAAATAACTTTAGTATAAAAGGATTATTCTGTTGGATTTGATGCCTCGTTACACCATGTTACCCAATGCCTTAACATTATTTCTTTAATCTTCTGAAGTGGAATATGATTATATTTATAACTAATAGCCCTGTAATGTCACCGTTTGGTGAATGAGAATGATAAAGCCTAGGCGACTAATTATAACATTATAACATTTAAATTTGATGTACTTTCATAGATTTTTCGATGGTATAGTTCAGTTAAATAAAGGTTTGATTTGATTAAATTTTTGTTTGGTTCTTTTTGGTTTTAGATTTAGATTGAATATAAACTTTAAACCTTTTGAATAATTATTTTAAGTGAAATTATATATGTAATTGAAATATAATTATTTGTCTATCTAAATTCAAAATAGAAATTTTTGGTAAATAGAACTTTCTAGTTCGGCTAGATTTTATCCTAGTTTCTGGTTTTTGTTTAACATTTGAAAATTATTTGAGTTTTAAAAGTTGGTAGTATGTGAAAGGATGTTTTTGGGAGGAAACTA
This sequence comes from Camelina sativa, assembly GCF_030686135.1. Taxonomy (NCBI): domain Eukaryota; kingdom Viridiplantae; phylum Streptophyta; class Magnoliopsida; order Brassicales; family Brassicaceae; genus Camelina; species Camelina sativa. The sequence goes on along the minus strand of NC_141880.1, from coordinate 12,036,062 downwards.
TAATGAGCTTTGTTGAGGCAATAGAGAAAAGAAATTCACCGGGAAGGTCATCTCAAAACATTCGGTATCGGTATGATGGCCGTGGAAATCTTATGATTCCATCACATACTTAGGCTGGATTTTGTTTACAAAGAGACGATTACATGAACTATGGAGAAAATTTTAGTCATGAACTATGTATAATATACCTTATTAAAAAGGATATTTTGTTAGGTTTTTGAAACATATTGTGTAGAGCAAATTTCAATGATGCATTTTTCTGAAGATTAACCCGCTTTTTTTAATCTACAAGATGTGATTTGTTTGCTCCATGTTAACTATAATTTCTCCCAATATTTCACGTTTTTGTAATCTTCAGACTATCTAATTTGTATTTCTAAAGTTTATTTTTTGAGATTACTTTTGTAAACGCTTATCCTCCAACTTATAACAACTAAATAATGAATTTTCTTTTTATTAATGTATGATTGGTAAGAGAAGTTTAGTCGTTTGGATTTATTAGTCCATCAGTATTTTTTTCATCCTCAATTTAAATTCAAAAGAAAATGCACCAACGAGAAGGGGGTAAATTAGTATTTTGTGTACGATGATGCCTTTGTAAATCAAGAGTTAAATGGACAGAGGAGAGGCTAATCAAGAGTTATGACTACGACCTTTGAAAAGGGACAATGAGAGCACCCAAGTTCTTGTCATTCTTTTTTGTTTACATTATAATTCTGATTCTTTTCTTCTTGGGATAACATTTGCTGAATAGATTAATCATTGTTATTTACTAATTAAGAGCTTGTATAACTATTTTTGTAATTTAAGATGGAAAAGTATATCAATTGCACGGAACTGTCTTTTAGGTAGTGGTTAGATTATAATTATGACTATAAAAAAGAACACAGCTCTGAAAATGTAAAAAGATCTTTGTCTTGTCACTAGTCTATACTCATACAAAAAAAAAAGGTGGTGGAGCCAAGGAGAGCTAGAGTGAGTGCATATATAAATAATGAAAGGGGAAGAGGAAAAACAGAACACAACACAACACAAAGACAAAACAGAGGAACACTTAGGCTTCACAAGACAGAGAGACAAAAAGAGATTAGTGGGTCTGTGAGAGAAGGAGAAGACACTACTTCTCTAGTTTAGCTTTCACTGAAAGAAAAAGAAAAAAAAACTAAGAAGAAAGAATGAGTTTGTGGGGAGCGATGGGAGGAGGATGGGGTGTGGTAGAAGAAGGTTGGAGAAAAGGGCCTTGGACTGCTGAAGAAGACCGCCTTTTGATCGATTATGTGAGGCTTCACGGTGAAGGCCGATGGAACTCTGTGGCTAGGCTCGCCGGGTTGAAGAGAAATGGCAAAAGTTGTAGGTTAAGATGGGTCAATTACCTAAGACCAGACCTTAAGAGAGGACAAATCACTCCACATGAAGAGACCATCATCCTTGAGTTACATGCTAAGTGGGGCAATAGGTAAAAATACTTTAAGCTTTTGATTGTTTATTTTTGCCACTAGAAGTTGACATATTGTAGATCTACTCAAATAAGAAATTTCGTCTTTCTTTCTTATTTCATGATCTTTTTGACTGATGATTTATATTTGTAGGTGGTCGACGATTGCACGTAGTTTACCGGGAAGAACAGACAACGAAATCAAGAACTATTGGAGAACCCATTTCAAGAAGAAGACAAAGTCTCCAACTAACAATGCGGAGAAGACAAAGAACCGTCTCTTCAAGAGGCAACAATTTCAGCAGCAAAGACAAATGGAGTTACAGCAAGAACAGCAGTTGCTTCAATTCAATCAAATCGACATGAAAAAGATCATGTCTTTACTAGATGACGACAACAATAATGGTGATAATACCTTCAGCAGCAGCAGTAGCGGCAGCAGCGGCGAAGGTGGTGCTTTCTATGTGCCTCAACAGATCATACATTCAACAACAAGCTCTGGTTGTGACCCAAATACTAACGGGTATTACCCGGTGGTTCCTGTGGCAATACCCGAGCCTAATGTGAATGAAGATAGCGCTATTTGGAACGGTTTATGGAATCTAGATTTTGAAGGACAAGGAAGTTTTGGTGGTGGTGCTTGTTCCCTAAGGGATCACTGTTTCGGGAACATGGCTATTCCCTTCTGTTAACTTGACCTTTTAAATATCTTATCTTCCGGAGAATGAAAGATAATAACTTGATCGACAAGTTAGGTCGAGTTTGAGTTTAGTTTGATTTCATCTATTTTAGATTTTTGGTTTATCATAAGTAATTTTGCTATGAATTGTGTGCGATGATGTAAGAAGCTCGTTTTAGCTGTGCCAAGCTAAAAGGGTGATGTAGTAGAGACTAGAGAGTCTATCCAAGAATGGCTGTCAATCGTTATACAACAGTACAACACAACTCACTCCAATATATCAAATAAAAAATTTGTTATTTGGATATTTAGTGAGAAAATATCTTGATGAGATTAACAAATTTTAGTATATTATTCCAACTTGGAGTATTCTATTGAGTTTCTTAGATTAATAGAAAGCTTTCTGAATGTGGTTGCTTTTAATAGTTTAGGACTTATATGTTGCGAGATATATGTACTTAATTAGCTCTCCTTAAACATTGAACTGCATTGTCAGTTGAATAGTCTGGATCATCATCATACATCTGTCTATTATAAAGATCGACTTTAAAATGTGAAAAGAGAAAGTTGTCTATGAGAAATTAAAACTAAATATAAAAATGATGCTAATTTTTCAAACAATAATATACTTCTCAAAAATTTCTTTAGTTAATTTCGCTTCTTTGTCTATATTTATTTATCTTTCTTCCCAATTTTATATGGATCTTAAAAGTATATTGATTTTTTTTCGGAAGCTCATTTTATTCAGTTATTGATCAAAATTTCTTTTGATATTTGGAGTTTAATTATTCAAAAGTGCTATTTTTTTGCATATTAATAGAACTATAGAAGTTAGTTTTACCGGATAGCAAAATAAAATATCTTCTAATGGTGATGCAATAGAAGACAGAACAAATATTATAAAGATAGTGCAGTTTGCCCAAAAAAAAAAAAAAAAGGTAGTGCAGCTGAAAAGAAAAACAAGAACACGGTTTGAGCTCATATAATTATTATTAATTTTAACAAATAAAAATGTTAAACATGAATTGGATATTTTAGAATTAAAATGTTATGAATTAAAAATTTTCTTTTGAACTCATTAGAGAAAATGAATGTTTTCCTTTTAATCAGACTAGGTGAAACTCCGCGCGTAACATGTTCTAAAATTATCTTTATTTGCAGTTTTATGTTAGTAGATGTTAAAGTTATTACATGTTAGTGCATCTATAAACATTACATATTATTCATATATTCATTCATATCTAAGTTTCTTCTTATCAATTTTTTTCTTATAACTATGTGTATATATGTTATGTTGTTTTACTTATTTGACAGACATATTTTACGTTAATTATCACAATATTGATTTGAAAATAAAAACTTGAAGACTTCTTTAATTCTCAACTCAATTTCAACATTCGTTCTACTAATGTTTCGGTGACCCGAATACATGTGATTTTCTTCTACTATCATGCCGCTTCTACAAATACTGAACTTAACTATTTAAAAATCTGGTTAGATTATATTATTCAAAATGATGATATTCCAAGCAAATATACAAAATGAAGAGAAGATTCATACTAAGAAAACAAATAGTTGTCTTCAAGCCTCCGTTCCCAATATTATTTTGCTCAAATTCACGACACTCTTCAAGAGTAGGACGCCTTTCCTTTACAGTTAGTGTCACGTTTTTTAATAAAAAAAAGTCAGCTCAACATTCATAGGCTGCCTAGAGACCATCTACGTCTTGGTAGATTAAATTTGCCAGCGTTGTTCAATGTTATAGGCTATGAATCTTGCACTACTTTTTTTTTTGTTGAAATTGCATGAATGGAACCTTGCAAGCTTGGGACTAAGCTGTAAGTAGCATAGAAACGAAAGCCATAAGAGAAAGGAATTTATTTTCTTCTTTACAACGACTAAACCACAATTCACTCTCGATAAAAGCATATTAGTTTTACAATCAGTCCGGATTTTTTTATCCAATTTATTTTACCTAAGTATCGGAGTATCAGTTCGAAGTTAGTATCAGTTCGAAGTTACTAACTCTCACTTGAAATGATCACATAGACAGAACATAAGAGAACATTTTATAAGTTGTCAACTAATTGCAGTCATAAATATTACATGTAGCGTACCTTTTAATCCTCTTGGTGTTTTTGGCCTTACTGTAGCCATGGACCTCCAGCAAATGAGAGAAAATGATGAGTGTTTTCAGTTTTACCAAAGAATAGAAAGTGAATATGATAGATACACTTTGGGAACTCAAAAGAAAGTGTATCTAATATCCATGTGATACGGAAATTCAATTCCATAAATATTGTGGAGTATGATAATGATACGAGAAGCATGTGAAGTTATACATCTATCTTGACATTTTTTAAGTACATTTTATTTTTTGTGTGATCCTCTCTTATCTTTGTATCCAAACAAGTTTCAACTAAATTCTCTACAATCCTTACAACCAAACACAATCATTTTTTTATTTGATAATATTAATTTCCTAAAAACTATCTACCTAATTTAAATCAATATGTTATACTAAAATATAATTCTCCTTGCACTTTTATTTAATCTTATATTTAATTATTTTAATTACTATTTAATACATAAAGTTAATAAAATTTTAGATTTTTTTAGCATATGATGTGATTTGAATTTTTATAAACGGATCTATATTTTAAAAAATTTCTTAGGATATTTATAACCAAACAAATATATCCACATATAGACCTCGAAATACATTTTTAAAGTACAATAGGGTGCCATCACTTTTTGGCTATTTGCTAAATTCGGGTCAGATTTTTAACTAAAATTATAACCGATTCAATTATCCAGATCCTCCTTAAGATTACCGAATATTTTGGGCCGGTTTTTAATCCATAGCGTACTTATTTACATCCAATTAATGTCAATCAATGCCCATTGTATCTTAGGAAAGATCTAATTTACATGCCGAATTTTTTGGGCTGAGTTTGACAAAAATAATTGTTAACACAAATTCTATAATCACATCCCTATAATATATCAACTAATTCAAGATAAACACATCTTAGGAAATATCTAATTTGCGTTTAATAAAGGATTACATATTTGCTAAGTTCTTATTAGCTTTAAATGTACACTATTAATCCAATAATATCAATCGAGAATCAAAATAAAAATATGTCATATCATTCATTCCTAAATCATAACTAACCAAATCATAAAATGTATATTCTCAACATGCGATTCAAGAGTTAATACAAAACTTATCTACAACAGTTAACAATATATATATATATATATATATATGCAATTCACCATCGACTACAAGCACCATAAAACTATTACAGTATCATATCAACAAAATAATAGACCCGTGGTGTACTACGGGGTTAAACCTAGTACAGTATTAAAAAATTACAACTATTAAAAATTTACCTGACAGAACAGTGCAACAGTGCAACATCAAATTGAAGTAAATAATGCAAGTTCCGAATATACACTAATTTATTGCGTGCAACAGGGCAACATCAAATTGACCTCTCTAATTTTCCCTAAAAGTTTTCCTAAAAAACGGAGACCATATATGAACAGACAAATTTGACAAAAAAAACCAAGTAGAGAGGATGGAAACACTCACTGAGTAGAGAGGCTCTCTAATTTTGATTTATAAATGGAGTGAAGGTAGTTTCGCTAACCAAGAAATTGAGATTTCAATGGAAATGGTACTGCAATTTCTGAATTCTAGCGAGCTCTTATTCCAATTGGACATATAAGACAAAGGTAACTTCAGTTAAAAATTAGATTGGGGGAGGAGGAGATGAAGTATAACGCTGTGAAGTGGATTTAATATAGAACAATTTTTGGGTTCACTCCTAAACTAAACTCCTTTGTTCACTTCTACTTATTTTAGCCAATGAGAATCTGACATGTCATAATACATTTAAGAACCTATTCATTCATCTCTTTATAAAATAAGGAAACAAAATTTGTATATATTATTATAAAATTAAAAACTTAATCCGCTTATTTATAAAATCAAACTGGTATATAATTTCATTATAATTGTAAAATCTAAACCCTAACCATCTCATTTGTAAACCCAAACTAAAATATAATTTCATTCTAATTGTAAAATCTAAACCCTAACCATCTCATTTGTAAACCCAAATCGACATATAATTTTGTTCTAATTATAAAATCTAAACCCTAACCATCTCATTTGTAAATCCAAACCGACATATAATTTTATTTTAATTGTAAAGTCTAAACCCTAACCACTTCATTTGTAAACCCAAACCGACATATAATTTCGTTTTAATTGTAAAATCTAAACTCTAACCATTTCATTTGTAAACCCAAACCGACATATAAATTTGTTTGAATTGTAAAATCTAAACTCTAATCACCTTATTTGTAAACCCAAACCGATACATCATTTCATTCTAATTGTAAAATCTAAACCAAGCCAATAATTAACTTTCCTTAAAAAAATATACATAATTTGTTTCATTAATCTGTTTTGCTTTTTAATTTAATTTTGATTTATTTTTTTAAACAAGAAAATGTATAGAAGATTTTGATTGGTTGAAAAGGAAGAAGTGAATAAGAAGGTTCACCCTAGGAGTGAACCTAAGTATTTTTCTTTAATATAAGGGAGTAAGGGACATTAATGATTATTAAGAATTGAGAAATCGATTTCTCAAATCAAAATCACAAGGAAAGAGTTTGTTGATGTGGCTTAATCACATAAGAGATTTTTTTGGCTGATGTTGCTTGCCTTAGGAGCTTCTTTTTTTTTTTTTTTTGACATCACAGTACAGGATCAGCTCAAATGAGCCAATTGGTAGGAAAAACGTTTACAAAGGTAATTTGATGTGACTCGACTCTTGCACGCCGTGCGAGCTTGTTTGCATTACCATTCTGCGTTCTGGGACTTGGACTAGTGCAAAAGATAGGAACTCCTCCTTATCCGCCTCGATCTCGTCCAAATATGTCTTGAAGGTAGGCCACTCGGACGGCGAAGACACCATCTTCACCAAATCAGAACAGTCTATGAGAAAAACAACATTCTCAATATTTGCACCAATCATACAATGCATTGCCCAGATTAAAGCTTCCACTTCAGCATGGAGGGGTGACAAGCTACGGCGAAGGTTAGATGCACCCATAGTGGGAGATCCCCCCTCAGGGGAAATGCAATACCATCCTCGGCCTGTATATTGGTCAGTCACCTTCCAAAATCCGTCCACATAACATCGGGAGCTGTTCCCATATCTGTTGGCTGCAGCCAATTCCGTAGGCACTGGCCCAGTAGTGGGGTGGGACCCATTCTGGGCTGAAATTCCAACTGTGTCTGCTTGCGCCGAGACCCAAATTTTAGCTTCCTCCTCCGCTAACTGTAAGATTGCTAGCGGACTGGAGTCCAAATTGCTGAAAATTTTATCATTTCTAGCCTTCCAAATATACCATAGAATCCATGGTAAAAAATCCGCTGAAGGATTCTGCTGAAATCTCCAAAATAAAAAGTCCATGTCGGTATAGACAGATTCTGAAGGAAAACAGCCCGGAGATGTCGGGAACGAGGACAGAGCCCAGACCTGTCTAGCCGGAGGACATAAAAAAGAGCATGATTGATTGTCTCCTTAGGTCCACTACAACGGCCACACTCAAGATCACAGGTCATACCACGTTGCTGCAGGTTAGTTGTTGTCGCCATACAACCCGTAATTACTTGCCATAAATAGTGTCTAATTTTTGGTGAAGACCGAATCTGCCAGACAAATGCTTGTAAAGGAATAATGTTAGGGCCAAAGACAGGTACTGAGCCCGCTTGATTCTAACGCAAAGCTTTATACCCAGACTTAACTGTGTATAGACCAGTCTTTGTCAAATGCCAACCCAACCTATCCGGTGAATCTGGTTTACCAATAGGTAAAGCAGAAATAATGGCAACATCCTCCGGCTCGAAAGAGGCCGAGAGTAAAGCCAGATTCCAGGAATGTGAACTTCTGTCAATAAAGGTTTCAACTCTAAGCGTGGGATCAACGAGCGATCCCGAATGCAATGCTGGTCTCGAGGATTGAGCAGGAATCCAGGGATCAAACCATACTAAAATGGAGTCACCGGATCCTACTCGTTTAATGAGTCTTTTGTTTACCAGAGAGCGAGCAGATACCATGCTTCGGCATCCATAAGATGGCGAGTAAGATTTGATTGGATCCAACGGGTTGGAATGCCTATAGTAGAGACCTTTAAATACCTTAGCAAAAATGAGTCTGGAACTGTAACTAACCACCAGAGTTGTTTAGCCAACAAAGCGGTGTTAAAATCATCCAAACACCGAAAACCAAAACCTCCATCGAGCTTATCAACACATAACTTATCCCAGGCTATCCAGTGTAGCCCTTGTGTCTCCCCAGAAGCACTCCACCAAAAGTTAGAAACCGCACTAGTAAGTTTCCATGTGACCATTTTCGGAAGGCGAAAACAAGACATGACAAAGGTAGGGACGGCCGTCGCTACAGATTTGATCATTACCTCTTTGCCCCCCCCTAGATAGCAGCCGGGCAAGCCATTCACCTGTCCGTTTTTGTAATCTATCCTCAACAAAGGAAAAAAACCTTTGTTTTTGAACCTCTTAGACTCTCAGGAATGCCCAAGTAAGAACTTATACCACCCAAATTGATGATCCCCAGTACTCCTTTTAGTTCCTCTCGTAAATCCGCAGGAACGGTGTGTCCAAATTAAACCGAGAATTTCTGGAAGTTTATTTACTGTCCAGAAACTCGTTCCTTAGGAGCTTCAAATAACAACTTTTGTTAGTATGTAAACTTTGGATTATCTTTCTTCAGAATTATGCTTGGATTTGACATTACCTCCTTACTTATCCTCTTGTTTATGTAATTTAAAAGGGTTTTAAAAAGATGGTTTCTAGAATTCCGTATCTATAATAATTCATCTTGAAGTTAAATCAAGTTAATCAAAGTTCATCAAAGTGTTACTTATCCAATATGTACCGTTTAGGTACACGTGGATGTTATCTCTTAACAAACAAAGTAGACTGACAAATAGATTATCAAATCTAAGTGGCCACTAGTAAACGTATAGGGGTTTAGCCTAAATAAGCTTTATTAGCCTGACCATCGTTGCCTTAAATACTCCCAAAGACTTTTGATTTTTCTGCATATTAGTCAAACTGTATATGTATCATGATTTGTTTTTTCTTCAATAAACGTATCTTTCATATGTCACCCAAACAAAGACAAAAAATTCGAAACTTTCAATTATACTCTACAATAGTCAATAGTCTGGATTACATTTAAGTGGTGGTTGTGAGAAACATTACTGAAATACGTACGAAACCCTTAAACTATGCTTTCCGTAAATGTTATTATATTAATGTATTAGAATTATATATACATATGATAATACATATACACAAAATATGTCGATCCGTTGAACTTTAAAACCAAAAAAAAAAAGAAACAAATTATGGAGTATTTTAACAAGAGACTTCAGAGTTAATAGCTTATTCTGTTACAATTTATATAGAAGAACTAGCTGGAAACAATAGATTTCAATGTGACAACTTATATCCAGCGAGGTAGACATCAACGTCCCCAAGCAATGCAAGGTCAACCACTCTTGACTTAATATTTTTTTTGGAAAACATGTTAGTACTAAATTCTTGAATATCTATAAATTTTCTTATGATGATTGGTTGTAGCATTCAATTACTGATATAGGTGAAAACTAATAAATGAAAATATCGCGAATGAAATTGTTAATTTTGATATGCATAGATGAGAGCTATAGACGCCCTAACGTATCATTGTATCGAGCCATGGACTAACCGGCTTACAGAAGAGACCTGTCCTTTAAAGTCTAATTCCATAAATTAGTAAACCACTAACTACTTACTATGGCTTTCCGTATTTAGTTAACATACCTTTTGATATAAAAAAAAAAAAAAAAAAAAAAAAAAAAAAAAAAAAAAAAGTTAACATACCTTTTTTTTTTGGTGAATTTGCTAACTGACCAAACAAAAAAAATCTGTAGAAAAAAATAACTAACTATTTGAAAAAATTAAGAAATTAGGGTTAGGAGTATAGAAAACTACCAATTTAGGGTTGATAGGTGGTGGTTGATGGTAGTAATGGTGGCCGGCCGGCGGAAGTGGTCGGCGGAGGTGGCCAGCGGAGGTAGTTGTTGGAGAAGTTTGTCGAAGTTGATCGTCAGAGAAAGTCGCCGGAAAAAGTCACCGGAAAAATTTGTCAGAAAAGTTTGCCGGAAAAGTCACCGGAGAAATTTGCCAGAGTTAATCGCCGGAGATGGTGGCGAAAGTGGTGGTTGTGGTGGCAGGGGTCGTGGTGATTGTGATAGTAGAAGTGGTTGGAATAAAGATAATATATGTAATTAATATATAAAATATATAGTATATAAGATTTATATGGTTAGTATGGTTAGTGGGTTAATTATAATTTTTTTAGGTTATTTTTGTCAATTTTCTTTTTAGTTTTTTTTAACATACTTTTTTTTTTGGTACTACACAGTGCTAAAATAATCAATGTGTTATGTGGTAATCGATGATGTCACGGCAGTTCTTGACATTATTTTGTACGATTCTAAAAGCTACCGTCTACTAAAATATAGTCATAATTTATCGTTCGTTACTAAAATAAGTTTGTTTTTGTCTATTTTGCTGTCAACTCTCATTTTCAAGTCATCCGTATATATAGATTACAAGTCGCAAGTGTCTCCAATAATGATTAAGTTTGGTTGACCCTAAAGATGATTAAGTTACACACATAAAATAGAAAGCTTTGATTTTTTTTAAATTAATTAGGATTCATACTCCCGCGATATCACGGGAAAAAGAAGTTAAATTAAATTTAAAAGTATAAATTATTTGAAAGTAACAATATGTAGTTTAAAAATTATATGGTAAAAATAAAATTAAAAATTATCTCAAAAGAGAAAAAATAGTAAATAGGAGTAAAACTACATATTATTAAACATATATAACTGCGAGTTAAAAAATACAACCATCAAAATGAAACTTATGTTAAAAATTTATTGTGGCAGAAAAACTCAACTCTTAATTAAAAATTATTATACGAAAAATCATAATGAATAGAGACAACCTTGTAAATATTTTTGTATGTTTTTGTAACTATAAGTATAAGTTATTTTATGAAAAATTATAGTTAAAAGTAACAAGCATCATAACATTTACTAATATTTATCTTATTAATAAAAAATATTATGAAGAAGTGATCCTAAGTGAAAATATTAGACAAAATTATAATAAGTAAATGAAATTTTCTGATAAAAAGATTTTTAAAATAAAATAAATTTCATCAGCCAATAATTATTAAAAAATACACAACTTCTAAGAATAAAATATTAAATATTCAAATCTTTAAAAACACATATTTTACAAAAATTTACAATAAATAAATTTAACTGTAAGTTACATAATTAAAGTTGATTAAATGTATATCTATATTATGATAATCATTTCTAAATCTTTAGATGTATTATAAAATAATGTTGGATATTGAGTATGAAAGTCCATATTATTTAGATTCAACATGAAACAAAAAAAATTGTGTCAACGAACAATGAGTTATTAGTCAATTAAACTATACACATAACAAACATAAATTCAATATGAATAAGAATACCAATTGTTGTATTTTAATAGTCAATTAAACTATCAAAATGTAAATGATGGATATCTAGAAATTGAAAACTTAAAAAACATCTAGCTATTTTTATAACGTGTTACAGAATATTTTATATCATTATAGTTTGAAAATACAACATAACAACTGTTTTATAAATATGAGCTTAGGAGAAATATACACATTATTATGTCAGTATATATATATATATATATATATATATAAATTTACATGATTATTAATTTATGATATTATTGGGACCATATTTTACATGGAGATTTCAAAAAATATTATTATCTTATTATTTTATCAAATTTTGTTATTTTTTACATTGGCCCAACTTGGAACTAACAAAAATTTATTAGTTTATAGTGTTTGTTAATTTATATAGGTTTTACTGTATATCATATTGGTGAAACAGCAGGGTTTAGAACAATGTTAAGTACATTTATTTATTCTAAATATACATCATACTTACTAAATATAGAGTCTTGATCAACAAAAAAGGGTTAACCACCTGAAATAAACTGAGATAAATATTTTCTTTTCATTTATTAAAGAATACATGAATTATATATAAATATATATTTTGGTTTTAACATGAAGAATATATATATATATATATTTATTGGTTTTAACATGAAGAATTTATAAAATAGTTGATACGTACGGCTCCAATGACAGTTAGATAGAACTTTATCTTGCTTAAACTATATATGTCGTTTGCCCTTTTTCTCATTAATTGAATACTTTCAGAACAGGTCTCAGATGTCAGATATATGGTCTTGGAGGACCATAGTATTATTATATCAACCATGAGGAGTCGTACAGATGCAAAAATAATACTAGTTCTAACTCCATCTGAATAATTTTGGACATATCTAGAAGTTAAGGCCTCAAGTGCAAATTTCAACAACTCAAACGTGGTTCCCGCAAACCCATGTTATCATTTGTGGTTTCAGCCCTCAACAAATTTAATTAGTTTTTGATTTTCAAATTAATTAATACTTTGCAAGATTATCATATATATAAAGAGTGCTGAAAGACAGCACGAATGAGCTAGTTTCTATTTCCATGTGAGTCAGTGTTTGGGTCTAATAGCATCAAACTATATCTACCAATCGGTCCAGTCCACTCGATCGATGCATGTATACGAGAATCTTACTTACCTCTTGCAAGATGGAAACTCCTTCTTTGGGTAGATATTTTACTAATTATGTACTTAGGCAACATTTTAACGTCAAATAAAATTTTGGGTTAAAATTGATTCCATGTTTGGTTTGTAGATAAAGTATGGTAAGAGAAATCTGATACGGTTGATCTAAGAGAATATTGTATGATTTCATCCTTTGGGATTTTTAATACCAGTTTATTATTCTTATATTCATCATATACTGTAGTATTAAAATTATGTATTCCTTTGCCTTTTTATATTAACAGATTACATGCCTATCACTTAATCACCAAAACCGTATAATATTAGGATCATAAGACATTAAGAAAATTTGGTAGACGACATCTCTGATTCAATAATAAATGTTGTTGGTTACGTCACATAACTTTTAAAATAATTAATATACTCTTAAATAAAACAAATTTCAATGGTCCAGATTGAATAAAAGTCAACCCTAAACTCCCTCTTCCTCCTTTTAAGAGACACACAAGGAGACGGCCTTTCTTCTCCATGTCTCTGTTTCTCTCTTAACTCACAAGTCTCTCAACATGTCGGGAGCTATAACCTGCTCTGTGGCGGATCTCTCCGCCTTACTTGGTCCCAACGCCACGGCGGCAGCTGACTATATTTGCGGCCAGTTAAGTACCGTTAACAACAAGTTTACCGATGCAGCCTACGCCGTAGACAACACCTACCTCCTCTTCTCGGCTTATCTTGTCTTCTCGATGCAGCTTGGCTTCGCTATGCTTTGTGCTGGCTCTGTTAGAGCCAAGAATACAATGAACATCATGCTCACTAATGTCCTTGACGCTGCAGCCGGAGGACTCTTTTACTATCTCTTTGGTTATGCCTTTGCCTTTGGTGGATCCTCCGAAGGATTCATTGGAAGACACAACTTCGCTCTTAGAGACTTCCCAACTCTCACAGCCGACTACTCTTTCTTTCTCTACCAATGGGCGTTCGCAATCGCCGCCGCTGGAATCACAAGTGGTTCGATCGCCGAGAGGACACAGTTTGTGGCTTACTTGATATATTCGTCTTTCTTAACTGGATTTGTTTATCCGGTTGTCTCTCACTGGTTCTGGTCCCCGGATGGATGGGCCAGTCCCTTCCGTCCAGCAGATGATCGTTTGTTTAGTACCGGAGCCATCGATTTTGCTGGCTCTGGCGTTGTTCACATGGTTGGTGGCATAGCAGGTCTGTGGGGTGCCCTTATCGAAGGTCCTCGTCGTGGTAGGTTCGAGAAAGGTGGACGTGCCATTGCTCTACGTGGCCACTCAGCCTCGCTCGTTGTCTTAGGAACCTTCCTCCTATGGTTCGGTTGGTATGGTTTTAACCCTGGTTCTTTCACCAAGATACTCATCCCATATGTATCCGGTTCCAACTACGGCCAATGGAGCGGAATCGGCCGCACAGCGGTTACAACCACACTCTCAGGATGCACAGCAGCTCTAACCACACTCTTTGGAAAACGTCTCCTATCAGGCCATTGGAACGTAACCGACGTTTGTAACGGTTTACTAGGTGGATTTGCGGCCATAACCGCAGGTTGCTCCGTGGTAGAACCATGGGCAGCGATCGTCTGCGGCTTCATGGCTTCCCTCGTCCTTATAGGATGCAACAAGCTCGCCGAGCTCGTACGATTTGATGATCCGCTCGAGGCGGCCCAACTACACGGAGGATGTGGCGCATGGGGTTTGATATTCGTAGGATTGTTTGCCAAAGAGAAGTATCTAAACGAGGTTTATGGCGCGACCCCAGGAAGGCCATATGGACTATTAATGGGCGGAGGTGGGAAGTTGTTGGGAGCACAATTAGTTCAGATACTTGTGGTCATAGGATGGGTTAGTGCCACCATGGGAACACTCTTCTTTATCCTCAAGAAGCTCAATCTGCTTAGGATCTCGGAGAAGGATGAGATGCAAGGAATGGATATGACACGGCACGGTGGGTTTGCTTATATCTACCATGATAATGATGATGAGTCTCATAGAGTGGACCCTGGATCTCCTTTCCCTCGTTCGGCTACTCCTCCTCGCGTCTAATGTTCAAGCTTTTAAAATTGTAATTAATTACTATTATGTATTGTTGATTGTTGGAGCTTTGCTTTTTGAAATACAAATCTTGGATAATTTTTCTTTGTTTTGAGTGATCTATCATGTTTCTGTGTTTATGTGTCTTATATCGACTCCATTTTTTCAATTTTAATTTTGCATGCCTCGGCTAATACATATGCTATTTCTTAGAGACTAATACATACATGAGCAATGAGCTTTGGTGATCCTTTAAAATGAGAATGCATTATGCATATATACAACTTTGCTTAGGTTTCCTTTTTGCCGATGGCTTTTATCAGATTGGACTAAACAAAAGTTGTACTTTGGAGAACATTTTTCGTATATTAATTTTGAATAATCATATATCTTGTTGATCATTATATTGTACGTGTCTTCCATTTTTCATAAACAGTTTTATCATTTCAGCGATTGTGTACTACCATCTCGTACCAAAACAACAGAACTTATTCATTTCCTTGACCGCCAAGATAGGTTGAGTTTGAATTTTGATGTTAATTTCTTCTTATTCAGATTTTTGTAGCTTTGGTATGAATTGCGTGTGGTATGATGTAGTAGAAAGTCTTTGGATGAATGGTCTATCAATTATTGTAGTATAAGAAAACTCCTTCAAATAGATCAAATAATAAGTTTTTAACTTATCAATTTCAGTGAATTTTTTTTTTTAAGAAGTAAAGGTTTAAGTAGATCGTTCTAACTTGGATTAGTCTAATGAGTTTTTCTTATAAATTACTGAAACTTTTCATTTTTGAGCGAATATAAAACTTTCTAAATATAATTAGTTTTAATAGTAAGGAGATACTAGATAGGAACCCACCGCAGGACTAAATTTTTATTTTTAAAAGCTAAATGTTATTGCTTAGTAGAATTACTATATATATGGATAATGTTTTGTATTGAATTTTACCGTTTTAAAATATCTAAACTATATCATAGAGTTCATTAAGTATTAATTTCGTAGAAATATATGTATATATATATATATTTGAAATTTTGAGTTAATAGTATTTAAATTAAAAATTATATTGTTAAATTATATATAAACAATATTTTTTCATAATAATTACAATTTGAAAATAAAAAGTAAAAAAACAGTCCTTTGCAAGAATGGAATAAAAACACTACATACTTTAAGACAAATATTTTATTTTGATTTTGACATATTAGATATTAAATATGAAATAATAAATACAATGACATTCCTATAAATAAGTTGGAATTCCAGAATTTTTTTCATAAACTGCTGCAAAAATGTATATATATATTATTCATTTTGGTTGTGAGGATATTAGTGATTTATTTCAAATTTCCCTAAACGAATATTTAAAAGATACAATCAATTATCCCTTGTATATACATTCATTTTAGAGACCTACGTAGAATCATGAAACTACGGTGCGATTCCATTAGCTTTTTTTTTTTTTTTTTTAACGTTACACATCATGTTTTTGTGCATATTAGTCGACGTCAAACTGTATTTAAATATTGCAGTTTCTTGTCAAAAGTATCTTGCATATGTCAGCCGAACAAAGACAGAACAGCGAAACTTCATTAACACTGTACAATAATTTAGATTACTATGAACTATTTAAGTGGGTCGTTGTAAAAAAATATTAAAACAAGTACGAACCCTTTAATTAAATTCTTTTCGTAAGTGTTTATATTATTTATACGTTGAACACACAAATAAAAATGTATGTCTATACGTTGAACTTCGAAACCGTGATAACAAATTTTGAAGTAGTATTTTTTTTTTTTTTGGACAAAAAAGAAAACTAACTGGAAGCTGCAGTATATATGTGCAGGGTGGTTTTTCAAGATCCCCTATCAATACAAGTCAACCACTATATATTGAGTTAATTTGTTTTGGCAAACATGTTAATGCGAAAATCATGATTATCTATAGGTTTTCTTATGTTGTTTTTGGTTGTTAAATACACCAATCACTCTACTGTTACATAATGTATATAGAAAATAAAAAAAGTAATTTCGCTAACAACTTTTAAAAATTTGATATACATAGAGGATAGGTAGACTCTCCGCAATGTGCCGTTGCGTAATTTCATATAAACAGTTAAAGTCCCAATGTGGCTTTTCATATTGAGTAAACAGTTTTAGTTTTTTATAGTTAAATTGTCAGTTGACTTAAATTAAAATATAGTAGTATGCACATAATTACTAATTAGTCAGTAATTACTACGTATTACTAAATAGTTAAATTTGTGTTATGTGGTAATCCATGATGTCATGTTATTTTGTACGATTTTAAAAGCTACCGTTGCTATTAATATATGTGCCTAATATATCGTTCGTCGACACTGAATTTAAAAGTTTGCTTTTGTCTATTTTCATGAGGGTCAAATCTCACTATATATGATGTATTCAAAATCGTGTATGGCTTCTGTTTTCCTAGTAGTTTTGCATCAGCTAATATATAATCAAATAAACTCAATGAATCTATTCATTAGTGAAATATTGATTACACGTATGCCTATAATGATTAAGTTTGCATATAAGCATACATATATAGTTAGTCGGAAAATTACTTTACTTATTGTTAATAAATATTTTATCTATA
Organism: Camelina sativa; assembly: GCF_030686135.1. Taxonomy (NCBI): domain Eukaryota; kingdom Viridiplantae; phylum Streptophyta; class Magnoliopsida; order Brassicales; family Brassicaceae; genus Camelina; species Camelina sativa. The sequence goes on along the minus strand of NC_141880.1, from coordinate 12,018,468 downwards.
GTTATTCTTACTCGATCATAATTAAGCTATGCGGTTTGTCTATGGGATCACATTAAACGTCATTGATTTGATAACTTTTAAGGACTAAGTGCAATTTCCAACTAATAAAACGTGGTTACCGCTAAATCATGTTATCATTTGCGGTTCCGTCAGCCATTTTGTTAATACTTTACAAGATCATCATAATTAAGATTTCTCTTATGAAGAATGCAATATTTTAACATGATTTCCCAAAACAATTGCTGAAATCGATTTCTAAAACTGTTTTGGCATTTAGGTAACTAATCCGGATCAGTACTGATCCTACAATGAAAAGTCTGAACAATATTTGTATGGTTTTACTTGATAAATATTTGGTTGTACAGATGGTTTCCGTTTTAACAATATTTGTATTTGTTTTTCACAGTTTTAGTAGTGTCCATAATCTTGATACAAATAACAAATGTTTAATTTGTTTTTTCATAGTTATACGTTGTAGATGTATATATCTTTGATCGGTTGTTTTTACCTCAAGAACCATAGATTTTTATTGAAAAAAATATTCTCGTTTTACTAGTTGCCACAATTTGTTTTGTTATACTATTTTTTTAATAGAATTTAATTATTTAATAGAAAACTGGTCGAATGAACTTCCCTTTCGTGTGATGTGTGACAGTGTGAGTCGAATACGACGACCAACTCTATCAGGGAATCTTCTTAGATATGTAGATTCCTTGGTCAATTTTTTGCTAACGTATGCTTATACACTTGCACACATCATAAATATTTTTCTTAATATATACCTTTTTGCAATATTCTAATGCAATTCATGTTTTGAGTTAAATTTGATTCCAAATTTGCTTGATTTCTAAATGAAGAATGATCAGAGAATCTTTTTTTCTTGGGTTGGTTTACAGAAGAATATTCAGTTTGTTTACCAAAAACAAAAAAGAGAATCTTGAGTACAACTAGAAAATAATTTGTTTCTATAATATGTTTATCACAATATAACTTAAAACATGAATTGCATTAAATACATAATTTGTTATTTGATACATAAATTCATCTTTATCAAAATAATTTGTTTATATGAAAATTCGTCACATAGAATAGTTTTTTTTTTTTATATAGTTTATAACTTTATATCTCACTTGGCTTCTTAAATTCTCAGGAGTACATGCCGATCACTAAAAATCACCAAACCCGTATATAAGATTCTCGTAGATTGCAAGTAGTTTATAAGATTCCATCTTGAATTAGATTAAACAAATATCTCTCTAGAATGATTGGTGAAGCCAGAATCAAAAGTCAACCCTAAACTCCTCCTCAGTCTTTTTATAGATGCACAAGAGACAATCTCTTTTCTTCGTGTCTCTCTTTCTATCTCAGGTCTCTCAACATGTCGGGAGCTTTAACTTGCTCTGCGGCTGATCTCTCTCCCCTACTCGGCCCCAATGCCACCGCGGCGGCTGAATATATTTGCGGCCAATTGGGTACCGTAAATAACAAGTTTACCGATGCAGCCTATGCTATAGACAACACTTACCTCCTCTTCTCAGCTTATCTCGTCTTTGCCATGCAGCTGGGCTTCGCTATGCTATGTGCTGGCTCTGTTAGAGCCAAGAACACGATGAACATCATGCTCACTAATGTCCTTGATGCTGCAGCCGGAGGACTCTTCTATTATCTATTTGGTTATGCTTTTGCCTTTGGGGAATCTTCCAATGGGTTCATTGGAAGACACAACTTTGGTCTTAAAGACTTTCCGACTCTCACCTCAGATTACTCCTTCTTCCTCTACCAATGGGCGTTTGCAATCGCAGCCGCTGGAATCACTAGCGGTTCCATCGCGGAGAGGACTAAGTTCGTGGCCTACTTGATCTATTCTTCTTTTTTGACCGGGTTTGTTTACCCTGTCGTCTCTCACTGGTTCTGGTCTCCGGATGGATGGGCTAGTCCCTTCCGTTCAGAAGACCGTTTGTTTGGCACTGGAGCCATAGACTTTGCCGGCTCAGGTGTTGTTCACATGGTTGGTGGCATCGCAGGATTATGGGGTGCACTTATCGAAGGCCCTCGGATTGGCCGGTTCCCTGATGGGGGTCATGCTATTGCTCTGCGCGGTCACTCTGCCTCACTCGTCGTCTTGGGAACCTTCCTTCTCTGGTTTGGTTGGTATGGGTTCAACCCCGGTTCCTTCACCAAGATACTCATTCCTTACCATTCTGGTTCCAACTATGGCCAATGGAGCGGGATCGGCCGCACAGCGGTTACAACTACACTCTCCGGATGCACCGCGGCTCTAACCACACTCTTTGGAAAACGCCTCATATCAGGCCACTGGAACGTAACCGACGTTTGCAACGGGTTACTCGGTGGGTTTGCGGCCATAACCGCAGGTTGCTCCGTGGTAGATCCATGGGCAGCGATTGTATGTGGCTTCGTGGCTTCCCTCGTCCTTATTGGATGCAACAAGCTCGCAGAGCTTCTAAAGTACGATGATCCGCTAGAGGCTGCACAACTACATGGAGGGTGTGGTGCTTGGGGATTGATATTCGTAGGACTCTTTGCAAAGGAGAAATATGTAAATGAGGTATATGGAGCGAGTCCCGGAAGGCACTACGGGCTATTGATGGGCGGGGGAGGGAAGCTATTGGGAGCACAATTGGTTCAAATAATTGTGATTGTTGGATGGGTTAGTGCCACAATGGGAACACTCTTCTTCATCCTCAAACAACTCGATTTGCTCAGGATCTCGGAACATGATGAAATGCAAGGAATGGATATAGCACGTCATGGTGGTTTTGCTTATATTTACCATGATAATGATGACGATTCCATTCAGTTTCCTAGAGTGACTGGATCTCCTGTAGCCCGTGCGCCTAACTCTCCAGCCGTCTGATTTTCAAGCTTTTTTGTAATTCTTATTACCCTTAAGTATTGTTGGGGTTTTGGATTCTTTTCTTCGTTTTGTTTTGTTTTGACTATTGAGTGATATATGTTTGTATTTATGTTTATGCTTCTTTTTCCCCAGTATTCCAAATTATGTTATTACTTGACTTGCTAATATAATGTTCGTTTCTCTGTTCATAAAGTGCTGTTTTTGGTTTGAAAATCATATGCATATACAAGTTTTAGCTTTATCATCTTCAAACCTTTCCGATGAAGACATATATGTTATATGCTCTTATCAATGCATTTATACAAGATACTACATACACTATATCTAAAGAACTCAAAAATCAAGGCATGGTACCAGCAAATATATGTACATCACATGATCTACAAACCACTGAAGAAAATTTTAAAAAACAATGCTGAAAGAGCATCGATATATAAAATAATGTTTTAGAATCTTAATTTATATATAAGGAAATAATGAAAGAAGTTATGTTTTCATTGGTGGTTGGAATTGTGAGAACTAGATAGCAAGCTTGATCTATTTAACATTTCTTGATTAACTTTGTTATAGATGAACATTTGATGGATGTGTGTTTTTCTCTATATTCTCAGAACCATAAATGTCTATACACGTGTGTTTATACTTACTGATTTGCAAAAAGAAGCAAATGTGGGGGAAGCTTCACATGGGTTTCACCGAAGCAATAGGTTTAGTAATCAGAGACGTTATTCCCATTTTCCATTCCCATATGAGGAAAAGAAGAATCTCGTAGTTGAGGATCCCATGATGGTAAAAAGTCTCTAAACGGTTGCTTTCACGAAACAGCCAATTTTGTAATCAGGCGCAATATCTTAGAAGTTGCTTTACTCATAGATCCAAATATTCAATCTGCCTACCATTTTTTTGTATACTGATATATTGTGAGTTATCCGCCACAATCTTTTGAGAATTGAGCCACTTACCACAGCTTTTGGAATCTTTTTATTGTTCACGGGTTAGGATAGTGGCGTCTTCCCACACTAGTCAGCGATCATTTGAGCGGCCGATCATTTCGTTGTCTTTTCCATGAAGATGATTCTGATGACAACATGTTGTTGTCAATGTATCATTTTCAAAAATTATGTTTCTTATCATATATGTTAAAAAAAATAAATAAATAAATTTTGATCAATCCAGAAAAAAATAAAATTGTTTTAAAAAAATTCCAGAAAAATGCTCAAATTTTAATTGTTACAAAGGCTTTATTTTAATACATATTTATCATAACATGTAATAAAGAAAATCAGATACAAAAGGTTTGTTTTCATAAAAATTAAAGTAGAAGTAATCTCAAATCACCAACTATCTCTCTTTATATATAGTGAATGACAATCAATAATATTTACCACTTTGATATTTTCTATTACCTTAAGTTATTTGCTTTTGCTTAATAAATATATAAAATTTCAACTTTATATTTTTGTAAAGTAGTTTATATTTGGTATCTATATAATTTTGGGATAAATAATTTATGAAATTAAATAAAAATATAAAGGATATTTAGCAAAATAAAAAATAGAAAAGATGGCCCAATCTCCAGTCCTAACGGGCCTTTATAATGAAGGTGCCGGGTGTTACTTAAGGGTGCCCTAACCCCTCAAAAACTAGAAACACATATTTTTCTCTCACGCAATGATGAATAGAGGTTGGGGACAAGGGATGATGAGGCAGCCGATGATGCCCCATGACTTTTTGGCAGAGATGGAATATTCAGAATCCGTGATGGATACGGCGATGGACGTCGATGATGACTACTACGAGTCCATGGATATGTTAAGCGAGGGTAGAGGGTTTGGATTTTTATCCACCGAGTGGAGGCTAAAAGACACCAACTTCTTCAACAAATTTGAGGATGATTTTGACGATTCCGATATCAATTGAATTGTATTATTTCTCTCACCTTTATCGTCTCTTTGGTTTTTTTTTTAAATCTTTTGACCGTAACTTTTATATCAATAGAGACCATTGTTATAGGGATTCGTTGTTCGTACTCTAGAAAGTTATAAACCATTGTCACCCAATTACATCTTAGTATATCGTATTGATTTGCTATATTCACTCGTGTTTTGATTGTTCTTATATGTTTATATATGGTTGTCTTTATGAAGATATGGTTAGAATTATTATATGGGAACCGAGATCTTATCCCGGACATGCTCCAATTTGATCTGTAAATATGATATCTAGTGGCCGGATCCGGATCATGAAATCTCAGATCTGTCGAAACCTTTCATGATATTGCACAATGATGACTGGAAAAAACTATTAATGTTTTACACCAAAAAAAAAATATATATATTAATGTTTGTTTAGAGTAGTCTTTGTTCCCTTTTCTTCTTCTTTCTTTGTTTTTTTTTCTATAAAAAAAGGATCACAAAATGCTATGGAAAGTTACACATCGTTTTGTGGGTTATTCTCTTGGCCCGAGTTCAGGCAGCACTCTCTCTCCATATTAAATCCTACTATATACCTTCGTTCTGTTTACAAAAAATAACTGCATGAAAATTCTATCATAGAATTCCATGCTTGGTCGACTTTCGAGAAAGAAACTATATAATATATTGAGAAATTTCTAGGCCAGGTTGGTTAGTATGTAAGACTACCAATTTTTTTCATGTTTAGTTAATGTATGGTATGGGTAAGATTTATTGTATAATTCTACCATTACTTGTATATTTGTCTCAAACATACGAGTACTTAAAACTTGCATATATAGTCAATCGTAGTTAATGAATTCAGTTATGATATATCACCAAATTCACATCCTCACGTCAAAAACTTAGTCAATGAATCCTTTTCAGAATGCTGATTTTCTCAAACCCGTACGTGTTTCATCCCTAAGTAAATATTGTCTCTCCGATCCTAACTCAAACCAAAATCCATATATCACTCTTCACACAACAAAACGTTAACTTATTTATTCAGAACTTTTTCTTTGAACGCGGAGTATCGATATCTGAAAACTTTAGAAACAGGCATACCATCTCAAATTCCACAGAACGTAAATGCATGTGATCTCCCGTCCGTAGGTTTTCCAAGGTAAGTCAAAAAGTATAGACCACGAGTATGAAAGGCAAGCAAAGAAAATAACTATTCAATGTACACCCCCCATTATGCAGCAGAAACAAAAACAAATTTTTAAAAAATCATAAAACAAGTAGGCCTAAATTTTGGCTCGTTCGTGGCCAAGAGTTTTTTTTCATCCCGTAAATTTTCATACACTATGATGTGTACAAGAAACCTAAGTATATTTTAATAAAATTAATAAACCCAATGATCCCTGGTTTGGATTTATTTAGTTACTTTTAAATTTTAGGGAATTTCAAGATTTATAAAATGATTTCAACAAATTCTGCAGAATCTTTAATGGTGATTAGTTTAATTTCAAAGCATTCGAGAAGGCTAAAAATAAGATACAAAAATAAAAATGATTTCGTAAAACTAAAAGTTGTTTCTAGAATAACACATCTCAACGATTTTCTTGAAAAAGATGTTTAATTTAGAATGACATGTATACTCTACTTTGTTCTTCCATAAGAACTTGTTCCAAACCAAAAGAAACAATAATCTCAAAGTTTCTTAAATTATAAAATCCAAGCATATTTTGTTCTTAGTGTTCCTATTAGAAAGAGAGAAAAAAAAAAAGGAAACTGAAAGCTCCAACAACCCACTTCACTTGGTCTTATTATGAGATTTGAGTGTATTGTCTAATAAGTCAAACGTCTTGTATGCCACTATCATAAATTATTTGAAAAGTATCAGCCAAGAAACGCATTATAGTTTCTCCTTTTCTATTATCAAGAATATTAAGGAGATTTGAGAGACCATAAATAATAGCTTACTTCTTGCATATACCACCGTTGAGAACCATTAATGATAGCACCATTCCACATAGGTGTATCAGTTGTTGTTCTCCGATCGTTAGCATACTCTATTCCCTTTGTTGTTTTTGTGTACCAAGGTATAAGGTATTGATCACCACCACTATTTGTTTGGACAACACTTTGTTCAACACAAGTTTCATCTGGAGGAAACTCATCTGAACGATACTGCCGACAAAGATAATTACGCATTGCAACACTAATTTTTGCTTGTATACATATCTTTTTTTTTTGTGGTTAACTGTTATATATATATATATATATATATATACATATATACATCTTCTATTGAAAATAAGTGCAGATTTGAAGATCATAAATCTCGACTTAAAAATACCAAAGATTCTTTCGATAACATTTCTCAACGAAGCATGACAGTGGTTGAATAATTCTTCATTGTTTTTGGGATCTTTTCACCAGTAACTTCTTTGGAATGATAGCGTGTACTCCCAAATGGAGCAAGAAAATTGCCTCGGTTTGCAAATTTCACAATCGATGGGTTTAGAAAGCCCAGTACACAAAGCCTTTTAAAAGCTTTAGTATTATTCATAGAATAAATAAATATTGTTGCAAAGTTTTAAAATATATATTTTAATAATTTTTTATATTTAAAACAATATGTATCAAATTAATGATCAAAATTATAAGTCAGTAAAATAAAACTGATAAGTAATAGTAGTAAGATTTGGAATTTTAGTTTTGGTTTAATCAGTCATTTAAACTTATAAGTAATTAATTTAAAAATGTATATTTAAAATTGTAAAAAATATATTTAATTTTTAAAAAGAAATATGTCTTTTTTAAAAATACATAATTTTTAGTTCTATAACAGTTATTAGAGTTTAATATTGTAACAACCCGTCATGTAGACCCCACTAGCCCACCGTTAGCTGCCCCATCGGACCGTTTGTGGACCCCATTAGCCCACAGCTAGCCGCCCAAATGGACTCCAAGCTGGCCATGTAGAGCATCGATCCTAACCCATCACTGTGGATATCTCAATCCACCAATAGGTTATTGGTGGATTGAGATATCTACAGTGATGGGTTAGGATCGATGCCCTGCATGGCCAGCTTGGAGTCCGTTTGAGCGGTTAGCAGTGGACTAATGGAGTCTATGGACGGTCCGTTGGGGCAGCTAGCAGTGGGCTAGTGGGATCCGCGGGACTGGTTGTTACAAATATCTACGTAAAACTTAATTTTTAAAAGATCTAAAAAGTATATAAAATAATCTTTTTTTTGTTTATTTTAATATCTACATAATCTTACATAAACCATTTTTACGATAGAAATTTGTACATCATATTTACATATACAAAATTTTACATCATATTTGTTTGCGCATACTATACAAGCCACATATGTAACAAAAGATGAACTGAAAAAGATGTTTTAATCTAAAAGATAGTAACACTCAAAAATTCAATGAATATATATCAACTCTAAAAGAATTTAGAAATGGATATGTTTTTTAACACATAAATCATCTTTATATTAGTTTACTTTAAAACATAAATCATCTTTATAAATTAGCTTCAACTAGATTTCCTAAAAGATATTCAGCTGCTATCGGATTTGACATCAAGAGTTCTTTGAAAATCACAGCAAGTCTGGTTACCAACTCCTTCTTCTGACTATGGCTAGACTCCAATCCAAAGAGGAAGAAAATTAAACTACAACTAAAACAGTCTGTCTAGAAATGCATAATTATATAGAAATAAAATAGATATTTAATTTACATAAAACAATTAGAAAAGGAACATATTCACAAGAAAGAAAACCAATTTGAAGAGTAGGGACATGTACTTAATATGTGCCAAATTTGAATATTTATGTTTTAAAATGCATAATTATATACAATAAAATATATATTTAATTTTAATTTATAATAGTTTAACCTGATATTTTTCAAAAAACATAATAAATATTTACCAGATCAAAAGAATCCTATTAAATTATGATAGATAATATAATAATGTATGAATTACACAATAATATCATCTCTACCAAATTGTTTTCATGCCAAACTCTCGTTTATGTCGAATATCAAGAATCCAAATTTTTTGAATATGTTCTTTTTATAATTGTTTTATATAAACTAAACCTTACTTTCATATTCCTCGTGTTGCTTCTTCAGCTGTTGTTGAATTGTTGTCTGGGAAATTTGTTGATATGTCTAAACACAAATACGCCACTCAATACTTGAAACATGGCAGTGAACATAACGTTTTGACGATCATAGGTGATTTGGGTGCATAAATTTTTTGGATTTGCTACTCACCAACATGCCAATCATGTTCTCCAACATATTTTGAAGAGGTCAAATATGATAGGTATTCTCTTCTATGAAAGACGTTTTGACGATCATAGATGAGTTGGGTGCATAAATTTTTTGGATTTGCTACTCACCAACATGCCAATCATGTTCTCCAGCATATTTTGAAGAGGTCAAATATGATGGGTATTCTCTTCTATGAAAGACTACACTCAGAGATGGAGAAAAGAAAGCTTTGTCTCCAAAATCATCTCTATGGCAAACAAGTTCTAGAGACATGTAAGAGGTGAGAGAATCTCTAGTCTTGTGAGAGAATCTAGATAAAAAGGTGAATGTAAAAGAATTTATCATTGTCGATATCATCAATTCATCATCCTTATAAATAATATAGGTAGAGAAATCTTGAAAAGAGAAATCATTGTGTATAGAGAAATTTTAAAAAGATAACTCATTGTGTACATATATAGGTATGAATAGAAGAGAAATGTAAACTCTATCAGACTATCCCATCATTTTGTATAGAATAAACTCATTGTATAAATCATTCATATGGATTTTTACTATATTGATAATATTTTTCTTTATTCTATATTTTATTAATCAAGATTTTATTCAATTTTTGATGTTAAATTAAAAATTCATGTTACAATTATTCTTGGTGCATATTATTTATTTAGGATTCCAAATAATATAAATAATTAAGATGGTTTGAGTGATCTATGTTGTACTCACTCTGTCCCTAATAGATTGATGTTCTAGGATATATTTTTGTCCCTTAAAGATTGATTTTGTAGATAAAAAAATCTAAAATAATATTTTTACTTTATTCTTTTTCCGACATGGCATTCATCTAATGGTTCATATTTTCTTTATCTACCAAAAAGTAATTATAAATTTATTTACAAATAAAAATTAAATTTTTTTCTGAATATGTGTGATAGTGTCAAAACATCATACTATCAGGGACATAGGGAGTATATCATTTTCAAATTTTTAAAATGGTGAAATTTGTTAAACAAAGGTATATCCAAAAAACGAGAAAATATTAACCAAGTGCTCAAAATGAAAATAATGTATATATTTAAAAGAAATGTATAAGGTTACTTGAAATAAAAAATATTAAAAAAAAACTTATTATGAATATCACACACACCAAAACAATTATAATAGTAATGGTAGATTGTAAAATTTTAATTAAAACTTTTTTGAAAAAGTTTTGCTCTACTAATCACTGTTATATTCATGTCACCGATTTGTTTTTCAATATACACTGATCCAATTTTTTTTCTTTTGAATTAGTTTTAAAATTATAAATAATCATAATCAATTCGGTAGACCACTATCACTATGTCTCAAGCGAAGCTCACTAATTGGATTCGCAAATTTAGTCAAATATATAAATATTATATATATACTAGAAAATAGCTCATGCGATGCGTAGGTTGTGTATGCATTATTCATTTGTAATGAAGAATGAAGTTTCCATTCAATTTTATATGAAATGTACATGTAATTGTTAATATATGTCTTGAAAATTAATTTTCATAACTAGAATCGGAATCGCGCTACAGCGCGGGGGAATATTTATCGATATGGTATAATTTAATATAAAGATTTAGGAGTATTAAAAACAAAACAAAAAATTGAAAAAAAACTGCAATTCCTAAAAATTACACATTTACAGTGTGTGTTTCCACAGACCTATCTGCAAAAAAATACATTTGTTAAAATATCAAATCTAACCTTCTCTAACATATGGTTTGTAAATACAAACCACAGAATGAGTAATACTAAGAGGAATATTTATTGATATATAGTGGGTCCTTGCATATATTTTAACATTGTTTGGAGTTAAGTATGAAAATATATAATACAGAAAAACAAAGAAAAATACGATCCATCATCGCACATACATATTTTTTTCATGTGTAGTATTGGTACGCTAACTTTGACATTGGGCTTAATTGTTTTTTTTTTGTCTTCGTATACTATACATTTTTGAATGAATATTATATTCAAAAATTCTAACTAACCAATTCATGTAATTATACAACAATCAAATATTTTAGAAAGAAATAACATAATGAATATTATATTCAAAACTTCTAACTAAGCAATTCAGGTACATTTTCCTGAGCTTCAACTACATAGTTAATTATCCATTTTGAAACCAATTCACATGTACAATAATATGAAAACAAAAGTTACAAACTAAATAATGTCCAAGAAAATACATATAAAAATGAAAATGTAATAGACTTACCAATGCTTTCGATTTTCTAGAACAGTCGTATCCACTATAAACATGGTGCAACTAAAATTATATAACATTATAAATTAGAGATATAGTTAAGCATATAAAAATGACTTTACGAGTTAGGTTTTGTTTTTGCCTTCAAAATAGTATATTTTCCAAAACCTACAATTTCAAATAAAAGGACTAATATTAGATTAAACAAAATGAATGAGAAAATGTCATTTCTATATTACTAACATATTAGAAAGTGAGAATTAGAGCTTACATATGATTCGGTCAAAACCACCAACTTTGTAATTTGTCACTCTTGTGCAAGTAGAGTATTGCTTCCAACAATGAACGATTTTTACCTGAATTTTCTAGGTTTGTTTGAAAGGTTTGATAGCATTGAGGCTTGTGAAACCATCATTACCAGCCATATTTTTGTTACAAGTTTGCAAATAAAGTTTAGTGGGAAAATGAGAATGATATGAGAGTGGCACAACCTCATGCAAATATTTATAGTTTAGAGATAACCGACTGTAAGTTTAGGGTTTTGAAGATTACACATGTTTGTTAAGATCACATTTAGTTAGTATCTCTTTTGTGTATATATAGGTATTACCAAATTAAAATGATTTAAACTACAACATTCCAAATTTAAATAGAATAATATATAAATAACAAATTTACAACATTCCCATAAATTTTGTTGACTACTGATTTTTCATAAAAGATAAAATCTTCAAGATCCTATGATTACATAATACTTGGATTTTTATGGTTTGAAATTTCCGAAATTCATTACATTGGATAAACTTCACTGATTTTTTTCCAAACTGAATTTGAAAATACAACAAACAAAAAAATCAGTATATATGAGCGTATATTCATTTTTTATTAATTTTCCTTATGAAGACATGATATTCAATTAGGAATTTTTGGTTGGAATGTTTATTTTTTATGACAACTAATTAATTTACGGTTTCTGCCCATAAATGGTATTTCTATAATTAAAATTTCCGAAATAATTTGTTTGCTATTTTCATATTACTAATCTATACTAGTATTTTTGCAGCAGTTTTTGCTAAAAAATAAATTTTTGGAATTTTTTTGCATTTAATGTTTATGTTTATATCCAAACAAGTTTAGTTAATTCTCTCTACTATTTTTATAACCAAACAGAATTAAAATATTTTAAATATCCATATATAATATTTTATAATTAATATAGATATTTAGAAGATGTATTTCATATAAAAAAAAAATATTCTCCTATCATCTTTTTTTTTATTTTAAATTTTAAATGTAGTGAATCATCATATAATACATAACGTTAATAAAATGTGTATTTTTCCTCTATATATTGTGATTTGAATTTTTTTAAACGAACATATATTACTCAATTAATATAAAAAGTGTGTGTTCAACATACATATATAGTAAATTATAGAATTTTAAGAAGTTTATAATTTATAACTGATATATCTAAACTTAATAAAAAAATTAAAATTATGAATATTTAAACATATCGAATTTTCAAAATAACACAAACGGGTTATATGACATTACATGATTGAGTTGATAATATTAAAAAGTAAAATATCATTAATATGATATTTTAATACGGGTTAAATCCTTATTTTACTATTTTAACAACACTAATATAAAATATGTCAAATCAAACTGATTAATTTAAGATTGTATTAAACAAAAATGTTGTGCGGTATACCACAAATTATATACTAAAGCACTAAAATTAACAAAAGAGGAGTATATTAACAAAATTAATATAAAAATAGTATATTAATAAAAAAACAAAAAAATATTGTCTTGCGGTACACCGCGGGTCATAATCTAGTTGATTAATATAACACTAATTTTGTTAGTTTCCTAAGTTACAGGCACCAAATATATTCTTGCAGTTACTATTGTTTTGTTTTGGAAAATTTGTTTAAGTTTCATTTAATATTTAGTATATACGATTTAATAAATATATGACCGAATAACCCATCTATAATTTTCGGATATTTCGCACACGAATCCAAATACTTTGATTTCGGGTTTGTTTTTTTATTTGACCCGACCCGGAAGTAGTTTTGTACTTCTCTTTTACTAATATAGAAATATTACGGTTTAATTACAATATTTATATATATACAAATATATTTGTTATATGATGTTTTAAAAGAGATAGGGAGAGACAAACAAAGAGAAATAGAGGGAGGAATTTAGGAAGAAGTAGAAGCGCTAGCTGTTAGGGATTGTGTGAAGAATAAAAAGATAGAAAATGGAGGAGGAGAAGAAGAAGAAATTCTTTAAAAAAGGAAACATTTTTGCTTCTATTCTGAAAACCTTAAAAAAATGGCTAAATGTGTTGCCTCCAAAATGAATTTTCACCTATAGTAGCAATTTTTAGATTCCCACTTAACAAAAATATTTTCTAGCACGAATTTAATGCTATAATAGAGTTGTCACCCAATTTTGGCACTTTTAGTAGCAGTCAGTGAATTCGTACTACCGTGATCTGCTACTAATGCCCATATTTAGTGGAACTAGGTTAGCTCGTGGCTGCGAAGGTATGAAAAGACCGGTGTGTTGAGAACACCTTCTAGCAGAATGACCTTTAAGGCCACAGAATTGATATTTGCCCAAATAAGGGCGATATTGACGCTGATCATACCGATGAGAAGAGGACTGCCAGTTAGAGTGCTGAGTGTTGGGGCATTTTTTGTAGTGATTATTGTGGCGATTGTTGTTGTTGTTGTTGTTGTTGTTGTGAGGACGTTGTGTTGCGACATTAGCCGTCATGGGAAGAGAAACGAGGGTAGCCTTGGAGAAAAGCTTTGCCTCAAGAGTACGTAACCTCTCATGAACATACGAGATGGTTGGAGAAACATCACGAGCTTCAATTTGATCAATAATAGGACGATATTCTTCGGTAAGCCAGCAAGTATCAAGTCGATCTGATCATCATGATCCATTGGTTTTCCAAGATTGGCAAGAGTATTAAACCTGGTTGTAAGCCCTTGAAGGTAGTCATCGATAGTCTGAGATCCCTTGGTCCATGTCGGCAGCTGGTCCTTCAATTGTTGTACATGACCACGACTTGCCTTTCCATAAGTCTCTACAAGCGTACTCCAGATCTCGGACGTAGTGGTTGTTCGTGAAAGAATCGGCTGGACATTGACGGAGATAGCACCAAGGAGAACACTGTAAATTAATTTGTCTTGGAGTTTCCATGTGACAAAGGCAGGAATGTCAGAAACAGCAGCATCGGTGGTAAGAGTGGGTGATGGAACCTCCATAGAACCATCAAGATGGTCGACAAGGCCATAGCCATCGACAAAAGCTTGGATTTGAAGTTTCCACATAAGATAATTGATGGGGGTGAGTTTGGTAACATTGGACATATTGATGTGAAGAAGTGTTTGATTGTTTATGACCATGGTGGTGTCACTCATCGTAGGAGAGAAAGAAGCAGACTTTGAAAAAACGATAAAAGATCTTTTTTTTTTTTTAACTGTCTCTGATACCATATAAATGTATGTGTCAAAAGATGATTCTTATTTATTTACAGTAGACAATATATAAAGATATGTGAATAACCTAGGGTATTGTACAAAAGTAATTGAGAATATACACTTTACATATATAAAGATCATAATCAAATCAATTCTTATGATTACTCCTTAATATATACTTCACATCTTAGTAAACTGAAACTGAGGCATTGATCTTTCATGAAAAGAACTTTTTGTGACATGATTAAAATCACATGTAAGAAGATGAATACTTCCTCATCTTAAACAAACTTAAAAAGAAATCATTGATCCTTTCACAAAAAGAAGAAGGTTCTAGTCATTATCCGAAATCTATATAATCCAATCTTGAAAAAAAGTTGGCAGTTTCTGTCCTAGAAAGATTTGACGAGCAACGAAACGGTTCACTCTCAGCCTTTAGAATTTGATTAATAAAGTCAGGAAAACAGTAATCCCAAAATTGTGGGAACTTGCCACTCCACATCACCAAGGCACGTGTTAAGCTTACAAAATTAAACTTCAATATTGGTGCACCACCGTTCAACATTTTGTTTGTACGTGCATTCTATTTCGTGCCCGTGTGTTATTTATTAATATGTGGTCGACATTTTCTCCTTCTTTTTCTTTTTTTTCCATGGATGTTTACTTCTTATATAATAATACATTATTGTATATTACATTATTCATGAGCTGAATCAAAGTACTCACAAAAGAGAATTATCAATATTTTTGTAGAGAAGAAAAATCAAAACATTGTTTTCAAAGAAGAAGTTAATATTCTACACAAATTTGTAAACTAATACTATATAAAACAGTTAAATTAATTTGGGTTTCTCAAAGTTACTATATTGTAATGGTAGTATTCGAATTGAGCTGATGATAGATATATGGCCTCCCCTAAATTCTAAAGTTTACTAATTATATAGATGATTTCATGACAAATTCGTTTAGAATTAATATTCACTGAATTTTTATTGTTACTGTATTTCTTTTAGATCAAGGCATCTTTTTTTTTGTTGATTGGTCTATAATCTAGATTAACTGTGCTAGCAGTAGTACTTTGTTGTTCCTTATAGACTAAGGTATTCGATTCATTTATTTTTCACATGTTTAATTGGATTGTAAACTTGAAAAATCAACAAAAAAAAGAGTTTTTCAGTCGTACGTCACTAAATTAAGTACCAAGAACAATGTAAGTAGATGATGGAATTGAATGGTGACAAATCATTTTAAGATAGTTTCTCATTTTGAAAGGAACTCTATACTTACTAAAAAAAGTTTCAGTTCTTACAAATTATGTTGTATCCTTCTCTGCTTCTCTTATCCGTGATAGAACAACTAATTAATATTTTCTTCATATTTTTGCCTAACTGCTTATAATGGTGTGTTTGCTGAAATTGCATCAAATCGGTGTGTTTTAAGCTTAGAATATTTTACCATTTTAGACATATAATCACGAAACACACGAAGCTGGTGGAACATGAAAAATCTGGTGGCACATGAAAAATTCAATGAAAACAAATATATATTTTGCGTTAAAACATGAAGCGGACTGCGTGAGACTTCATGTGAGAGTTCTAAAGATGAAAGATTATGAAAAGATTTTGGACTATTAAAGTTTTGATGCATCAATCTTGTTGAGAATATTTTATACAACAAAATTTACCCGGTATAGTATGATTATATATGTGTTGAAGCTTTCATTAGGGTTAGCGTATACGTTTGAGAGTCTAAAAGGTTTCGGTTCTAAAAGAAAGAGGCTTATGTTGGACAAGCGATCGATTGTGCAACTGCTAACATAGAGAAGAGCGTGTGTTGTAGAAAAGACTGAACTGCTTATAATCAGCGACAAATCTAAAATCTAAAATCTGTTTTTTGGTGTTGTATAAATTCTAGAAATTGATGACTGAGTGGATTATATTATATTGGTGATCACTTTACATAGTTACATGTGACCATATGGAGTAATAAATCCCAAACAATTTTACCATCTCTACCATGCTTCACTAAGCATGCATCTATTTCGTGCAAGTGATGTTTTTTCACAACTAAATTAAAGTATCCACTGTGAGTCTAACTTATTTTTTACTCAAAGTTGATGTACGTATTATAATATTTTCTCCATTCCATTACGCTACACACTCCCTTCTTCACTTCATAGTACTAAAACCAAAAGCCTCCGCAAAATTAAGGCTTGTGCAAAGCATTCAAGGTTCTAATTTCTAAACAGTATTTTTCTATTTTTTGAAGGTTAACAAAAAAGAATCATAGTTTTAATGTGGTATATGTTAATAGAAATTTCGGATTTTATAAATTATTTCAAAACCCACAAATTTAAACTGTATTTTACAACCTTAAACTGAGAAAAAAGCTACCGGATAACTTCGCGTTATCATTTTGGCTCATTTAGATTACCTTAACCACGTATTCATATACTGTATGCTTAATAAAAACAACTAATCATATGTTGTTATTTCCATCTATATTTATACATTTACAAAACTAACCAAATTAAATGAAAACACGTAACGTTTCATCAGATAGGAACGTTATAAAACCAACACTACTATCACTATCCCCGTTTGGCTTCATAAGAAAAAATGTTATCTCACCTCTTCACCTAATAAAACCCGTGATTACAAAAATAAAGTCATACTTTTATTTAATTTCATTATAAAATCCACAACAATAACAAATATATATATTTTCTGGTAACCACAAAAAAAAATAACATGAGGCTAAAAAGCGCGTCTGCTAGAAAAAAGATCACGCGCACAGCTAACCCCACCGTCCAAACTCTTCAGACTCTAAAAAAAGATCTCTTTATCCACATCATACGTTTTTACACGTGTCACTCGATCACCCATTTTAAATTACCAAATATATTATTATAATCTTATCCTTTTTTTTTCTCCCCTATAAATATCTTCCCCCTTTCTTCATCTTCTCAGATCTCTTCCCCTCACACACACAACAAAAACAACAACAAATCTCAATAAAGATTCAAAGAAGGAATATTCAAACGATCGATTCTTGTTTGATTCGTAATAGAGAGTGAGAAAAAAAAAATGGCGCTTAATATATCGCATCAGCTCGGAGTACTCGCCGGAACTCCGATCAAATCCGGCGAAATGACCGATTCGTCGATGTTATCTGCTTCACCACCATCGGCGAGGATGATGATGTCCTCTAAACCGATGAATCGAAACTACAAGTCTCACGGGACAGATCCATCGCCTCCGATGAGTCCTGTTTTAGGTGCGACGCGTGCGGATCTGTCGGTGGCGTGTAAAGCTTACGCGGTGGAGAGCGGAGTTGAGACTATGGAGGAGGTACAGAGAACGTATAAAGAAGGAGGGATTGTGGAAAAGAGAGAAGGAGGAGGTGTTCCTGTGTTTGTTATGATGCCGCTCGATAGTGTTACGATGGGGAATACGGTGAATCGGAGGAAGGCGATGAAAGCGAGTTTGCAGGCGTTGAAGAGTGCTGGTGTTGAAGGGATTATGATTGATGTGTGGTGGGGTTTGGTTGAGAAGGAGTCTCCTGGTACTTATAATTGGGGTGGTTATAGTGAGTTGCTTGAGATGGCTAAGAAGCTTGGGCTTAAGGTTCAAGCTGTTATGTCGTTTCATCAGTGTGGTGGTAACGTTGGTGACTCTGTAACGTACGTATCTCTCTCTCTCTCTCTCTCTCTTTTGTTCAATCTCTTTAGTTTGTTTAAGGATTTGTGTGTTTGTTATGATACTTAGGATTGGGGATTTTTAACTCTAGGCAGAGGTTTGATATAACATTGAGATTCTGTGAATGGTTAGTTTGATTAGAGAGGAATTTTAGGATTGCAGATTGTAATTAAACTTTGAAGTGATTGATTGAGTAACGTGTACGGGAATTGCTGTGACACGTGATGATACAATGTTCAAGAAGAAAGTGATAGTTTCAAGAGTTTAAGAGCCACATCTTTTTTCTTGTTTTTTTTTTCCTTTGTTACGTGAGCGTCTCAAATTAAACATTAAGCAACTTGTTCGTCTTTTTCTCTGTTGTTTTCTCCTTGCGAAACTCTATACTCCTTTCGGGTCTTTTTGGTTTTTTCTGTCGGTCTTATATCTCTTTCAAGATTGATTACAAAAGATGGATTTTGTAGTCAAGACGTTTCTTTTATATGGACCAATGACTTATTTTTATGTCTTCAATATAGAGTTACCTCATATAAGAGTGAAGAAGTCATTGTCGTATCATTCACTAATGAAATGTTGGGTTCTAATTGGGAATTTTTTGTTTTTTCTTCAGTATTCCTCTGCCTCAGTGGGTTATTGAAGAGGTTGACAAGGACCCAGAGCTTGCATACACTGATCAGTGGGGAAGAAGGAACCATGAGTATGTATCACTTGGTGCGGATACACTTCCAGTTCTTAAAGGTAGAACTCCCGTGCAGTGCTATGGGGATTTCATGCGTGCTTTCAGAGACAACTTCAAGCATCTTCTTGGAGACACCATTGTGGTATGTTTTAGCTTCTTTTCTCCGTTTCGTGCATCATTTTAGAACATGCTTCTTTGACTCTCTTTGTTCCTCAACAATGTTTTGGTTAGAAGCCTGAGTTTGGAAATCATTTTTTCATTTTTTTCAGGAAATCCAAGTGGGAATGGGACCTGCAGGAGAGCTGCGTTACCCTTCGTACCCCGAGCAAGAGGGTACATGGAAGTTCCCAGGGATTGGAGCCTTCCAGTGCTATGATAAGGTAATTACCGCAAATCACAGATGGATAGCCTCTGATTCGTTTTGCAAAGAATGTAATGCTAAATTATTTTACTTGCTTTGATTGATGCAGTACTCACTAAGCAGCTTGAAAGCAGCAGCTGAGGCTTATGGGAAGCCAGAGTGGGGTAGTACTGGTCCAACCGATGCTGGTCACTACAATAACTGGCCAGAAGACACTCAGTTCTTCAAAAAAGAAGATGGTGGTTGGAACACAGAGTACGGAGAGTTCTTCCTCTCGTGGTACTCTCAGATGCTGCTAGATCATGGTGAGCGGATTCTTTCATCAGCCAAATCGATATTCGAAAGCACGGGTGTCAAAATATCTGTCAAAATCGCTGGAATCCACTGGCACTACGGGACCCGTTCTCACGCCCCTGAGCTCACAGCGGGATACTACAACACAAGGTTCAGAGATGGGTACCTACCGATCGCCCAAATGTTAGCCAGACACAACGCCATATTCAACTTCACATGTATCGAGATGAGGGACCACGAACAGCCTCAGGACGCGCTTTGTGCACCAGAGAAGCTAGTTAACCAGGTGGCTCTAGCCACTCTGGCCGCAGAAGTTCCTCTAGCTGGTGAAAACGCATTGCCTAGGTACGATGACTATGCGCACGAGCAGATCCTCAAGGCCACAGCGCTGAGCTTCGATCAGAACAGCGAGGGAGAAAAGCGAGAGATGTGTGCATTTACTTACCTAAGGATGAACCCGGAGTTGTTTCAGGCGAATAACTGGGGGAAATTTGTAGCGTTTGTGAAGAAAATGGGCGAAGGAAGAGACTCTCATAGGTGTTGGGAAGAAGTTGAGCGTGAAGCTGAGCATTTTGTGCACGTTACTCAGCCGCTGGTTCAAGAAGCTGCAGTGGCTCTCACTCACTAGAGAGACATAGATTGTGGCATGGTTCGATGGTTTATGTCTGTATGCGATCCCTTATGATCGAATAGTTCTGTGATGATGCCGAAAAGATGTTTAGGCTTGTTGGAGTTTGTGTACGTATTGTTAGTAAAATCAAAATGTATGCCACAGCTCTGGTATTTTTCGGTCAGGTTGTGACATTCATTCTACTACTTATAATATATGCTAAAAGATGTATATACTCTTTAATGTAAAATTTATTACAATAGTTGCAAAGATGTGCCTTCTTTAGTTTTGATTTGTTGTGTTTTTAGCACTGTTCGTATAATTGCTTGGTCAAGACCATCATATGAGTTTTATTCATTGGACTATTGGAGGATGTATAAAACTCATATGATGGTCTTGACCAAGCAATTATACGAACAGTGCTAAAGTACACAACAAATCAAAATGAACTTAGACCGTAAACTAGCTACCACAATCCACATAGGTAATATGGCATTGTCCACTTACAAACATTATGTGTGGGTGTGGGTCATTTGGATTGTACAATTTGGGTAAGAAAGTATTTGCTTAATGCCTAAACAACATTTATACCCGAAACTAGTTGGAAACAATAGTTACTACTTGCTACACACCAGGTAGGTTATGGCCTACATTAATCTCAATCTCAAAACTTGCTGACCAAAAACACCATTTACTGTGCCTTTCTAATTATCTCAAGGTAAACCATTAACTAAGAAGCTTTATCAATGTTTTCACCAAAAGATGCAAAAGAACGACCAAATTAGGGAGACCAAAACACTAAGTAGTATTGATTAATGATTCTTCTAAAAAATAGAAAAGATTAGATAAAACCAAGAAATAATTAAGGACAGAGTTTGCCGGATTAAAAGGGAAGTTCACGTGAAGTTACAGCTTCAACCAGCCAAACACATTACTAAATTCTCATTCTCACAAACAAAAATCGTGGGACCAATCTAATATTTTTAATTGATTATGTGGCTGTAAAACCTAAAAACATAAACTATTCAGTATGAATAAGATTTGTGATTAGACAACAGTCTTACTTTTGTCTCTTTCTCTATATGATTAATTTGACCCTTGAGCCACTCAAAAACAGGTCTCTCTATTCACCTCCTAATGTGACATCTACCCACATATTATCTATTTTTTGGAGACTTGTGACTCTGGAAACTGATTAGTAATATGAAATGAAAATAGTAACTATAGAGTTATGGTCTTATAGAGTATATAATATATAACAAAGAGAGAGGGATGTGTCCAAATAGTTGATGATGGTCATGGACCATGTGAAAAAACAATGAAAGCCCACACTATTAATTGTGGTAATGGATGAGAGTATAGTCTTGTAGTTTTCCATGTCCTTAAACCTAATCTTCTAACACAATTCTCCACCTTCCCTTCTGACATCTCCCATATCACTTCCCATTTAATTTATTCCATTCCACCAATCTTTAATTTTACCTTTTTACTGTAGTGTGTGAAAAAACAAAGCTAGAGATATTTACTGATTTGAGATGCTCTTTTTAGAAGGGGCCATATATAAATGGTAGTGTAGTACTAGTGGAGCTAACTCATTCACAATTATGACTTCTCTTCATTGAATGAAGGAGAGCCTCTCTACATCAATAAATAAGACAACAACATAGGTTTGAGAGGAAAAAAAAAGTGAGATACTCCTTTGTTAAAATATTCTTATTCCTCCATGTTATTAAAGGAAAAAGAAAGATCGAAGAAGAAGAAGAAACATTCGCAAGATTAGATATGGGTGGATGCACAAGCAAGCAAGTGAGAGGAAAACGTATGAAAAGTGTGAAGGAGACGTCGAAAGAGAAAAGCAGAGGATCAAGAAGACCCATGGTTAAAGAGAGAGATGAGAGAGAGAAGGTGATGTTCGCTCAGCGTAAAGAGGCGGAGAGAGAGTGGAGGAAAGAGAGGAAGAAGCTGAGAGAGGAAGTGAGGAGACTAAGGGAGAAACTTGAGGAGAGAGAGGAAGCAAAGACAACAACAACAACCACAGAGGAAAGAGAGTATTGGAAGTGGGTAGTTGAGGAGATGTGTGTAGAGAGAGCAGTGAGAGATGAAGCCGTTGAGAAATGGAAACAACTCTATTTAGCTATCAAGAAAGAGCTTGATCATCTCATAATCCACACGACTTCCTCTGGTAAAAAAACACTCAACTCTACTCAACTTAGTGTGAGAAAAAAGTATGGATGATCTTTAAAATGTTTTTTTTTTTCTTTTGTAGGAGAAGCAATAATGCAAATGAAACTTGAGAAAGAAGAAAAAGAAGAGGAAGAAAAAGAAGCAAAGACTGTTGAAGATTTAAGAGATGAAGTTAGAGTTAAAGAAGAGACAATTGAGACACTAAAAGAGAAAATAAGTTTGATGGATAGACAAAAGTACGAGAAAGAAAGAGAGATTGACATATTGAGACAGAGTTTGAAGATACTTGGAAGCAAAAAGAAGAAGAAGAAGAGGACAGTATCATTAGCATCAATGAATCTGTTGATATTGAAGACCAAATGTGTCGAATGTACATAAAACTCTTTTTGTCAAATAGTCATCTGCAAAAACAGTCATATCAGTACTCGTCAGAGAATCTTGATCCACAATGTCATATTATTATTTATTTCTCTTTTGGTTGTTTTACAAAGAGAAATATATTTGGAATATAGTAAAATTCATATCACTATGAGTTCAAAAAGCACATGACCCATCAAAGATTTTTCACAAATCATTTATTTTTTAGTAAGATACTTACTCCTGTTGCAATTATTTAATTAGCAAATAGTGATCATGAACCATTTCATTTCCAAAGAACTGCAACTTTGATGCACAATAATTTTTTTTTCCGAAATTTGATTTGCATTAAATCAAAAATGGTTCTTATAAATTATAATAGCTCAACTTTGATCTAATCAAATACTTATAGTTCTAATTGAGAATGTTGATTCTTTCTTACCCTCGTTCTTTCGATCTTAGGACATCTCTCAATTGGAATGTATTTTTCTGCGATTTTGTATCCAAGGAGTGGTAGACTGAAAACCAACCCGATTTCCGGTTCGCTTTTCTTTGTTTTTTCTGTTTTGTTTTGGATGATACCTCAAAGTTAATGAAAGATTAAAAACACTCAAAAATCGTGTGGTTGTGTTTGGTTCAGTTTTTATATTTTTTGAGGCTTTATCCTTTTTAACAACATTTATTTCAATTTGAAGATTTTTTTTTATAATAGAATATATATATTCTACTTGACTCCTATTTTATAAATATGGTATTTTAGGGGTTTTTTTTTTTTGTATTATAGATATGGTTTGATTTCTGTTGCGGTATTGATTATGAACAAAAAAAAACATGAGACAAACCAATTTATTATCTCTTCAATGCAATTTTATAGCCAAATATTTCATTACAACTTTAACACAACTTGAATCAACTAAACTTTGATTTGACACCCCTAATCTTTTAAAACCAATCTCGTATATAAAACCAACGAGTTAAACGGAACCCAGTATTTATCTTTTTCCGATTGGTTATTTCAGACCCGATTGAACCCGATTTGACACCCTTACCTACCAGTCTACCACTAACTTAAATCAAATATACCAAACCGGCTAATTAAACCAAACATTTCCCAATTTGTACTAAACGGTTCAGAAATTACCAAAAAACCCTATTATTTATATTTGTATCTGACCATTTTTATCTCCTTCTCAGTCTCATCAGAGTTTTCACTTTTTGAAGTGTCTCCTCCACACGCCGCCGCCAAAGCTAAGCCACCATCGTCATGCAAGCCACCATCTTCTCCCCACGCGCCACTCTCTTCCCCTGTAAACCTCTCCACCCTTCCCACAATGTCAACTCTCGCAACCGCCCCTCAACCTTCTCCTGCTCTGTTCAATCCGTGACCGCTGATCCTTCCCCACCCGCCACTGACTCCAACAAGCTCAACAAGTACAGCTCGAGAATCACTGAACCCAAATCCCAAGGTGGGTCTCAAGCGATTCTTCACGGTGTGGGTTTATCAGACGACGATTTGCTGAAACCCCAAGTTGGTATCTCGTCGGTGTGGTACGAAGGGAACACTTGTAATATGCATTTGCTGAAGTTGTCTGAGGCTGTGAAAGAAGGAGTTGAGAATGCTGGGATGGTTGGGTTTAGGTTTAATACGATTGGTGTTAGTGATGCTATCTCTATGGGAACAAGAGGGATGTGTTTTAGTTTGCAGTCTAGGGATTTGATTGCTGATAGTATTGAGACTGTGATGAGTGCTCAGTGGTATGATGGCAACATTTCTATTCCTGGTTGTGATAAAAATGTGAGCTTTGCCCTCTCTTTTGTGTTGTTGTGTATATGGAGTGTGCCCCTCTTTCTTTATCTCCATGGATGTGTGGTTGATTTGTTCTATTGTTGTTTTGTGCTATTTTTTTAGATGCCTGGAACTATTATGGCTATGGGAAGGCTTAACAGACCAGGCATTATGGTTTATGGTGGAACCATTAAGGTACTTTACTTATCAAATTGATGAGAGGAACAGATCATTAAACCCTAAACCCTTGTGACTAGTTTGATACCTTATTGACATTGCTTTGATATAATTGCAGCCTGGCCATTTTCAAGAAAAGACGTATGACATAGTATCTGCTTTCCAGGTATCTTTTCTTCTATCAACTTCTTGTTTCTAAATTCTGAAGTTTATTTATGAGACTTCGTTGAGTTTTTCAATTTTGGGATAAGTTTACAAAAAATCTTGGTGACTGTGGTGTCAAATCGCTCTAGTACTTGTGGGATTCATGATGTTTTCCCATTTTGTATTTCAGAGTTATGGAGAATTTGTTAGTGGTTCTATAAGTGATGAACAGAGAAAGACTGTCCTCCATCATTCATGTCCTGGAGCTGGAGCCTGTGGTGGTATGTACACAGCTAACACAATGGCTTCTGCAATCGAAGCCATGGGAATGTCCCTTCCTTACAGGTGAGGCTTTCAGTCCTGAAGACCAAATTCAAACATTTTGACAGATTCATGCTTAATAGAAAGCACATTGGAGATTCTAAACTGTATTTTGCAAAATGCTTATTCCAAAGATTCATATATTTGCTTATTCTTTTTTTGAAGCTCTTCGATACCAGCCGAAGACCCATTGAAATTGGACGAGTGCCGTTTAGCTGGTAAATATCTTTTAGAATTGCTTAAGATGGACTTGAAACCACGGGACATTATCACTCCACAATCACTTCGTAATGCAATGGTTACTGTCATGGCCCTTGGGGGATCTACAAATGCTGTATTGCATCTAATTGCTATTGCAAGGTGACAGATTGATTTGTTTTGCTTTGTATTATGAGCATGGAAAGCAATGGACCAAAGTAATGACTTGAAATGATTTCAGGTCTGTTGGTTTGGAGTTGACCCTTAGTGATTTTCAGAAGGTCAGCGATGCGGTTCCATTTCTGGCAGATCTTAAACCCAGTGGGAAATATGTTATGGAGGATATACATAAGGTGCGGGCTTTGGCAAAATCGTTTTGCTTATTACTTATGTGTTTTCCGTTGATCATTTTTGTAAGTTTTGTTGTTTGATCTACAGATTGGTGGCACACCAGCTGTTCTTCGCTTTTTATTAGAGCATGGATTTATGGATGGGGATTGTATGACAGGTATTAATGCCCAAAACGTTTTATAAACTCCCTTAGCATTTTGGGTTGATGTGAAAGTACTTATAAAACTGATTACATAACTACGCTTTTGTATCTCCTTACCAGTCACAGGGCAGACTTTGGCTCAAAATTTAGAAAACGTCCCCAGCTTAACAGAAGGGCAGGTAGGATTATTTGTAATGTTATTAGTTATCTCATTAGAATCCTCTGGCTGTTTCTTCTTATTTATGATGGATGTTAGTTATAAAGTTTTCTTATTAATTTTGATATATTTTCCAGGAGATAATTAGACCTGTGTCAAATCCAATCAAGGAGACTGGACACATACAAATCTTGAGAGGAGACCTTGCACCAGATGGTTCTGTAGCAAAAATTACTGGCAAAGAGGGATTATATTTCTCTGGTAAAGTTGGTTCACTCCAATGCCTTCTTTACACTCCATATCTAGCTAATGCTTCTCGATTATAGGGCTTATGTAGTGGAACTACTTATTTTAGGTCCTGCGCTTGTATTTGAAGGAGAGGAATCTATGCTTGCTGCTATATCAGCAGACCCGATGGGTTTTAAGGTAATTTCCATTCTCATATGAAGTTCGTCTCTAGAGCTCGTTATTTCTTTATATGCTAAAATGTATTGTGTTTCAGGGAACAGTTGTTGTTATCAGAGGAGAGGGCCCTAAAGGAGGTCCAGGTATGCCTGAGATGTTGACACCAACAAGTGCAATAATGGGTGCCGGTCTTGGAAAGGTATGACCAGTTTACTGGGTTATTGAGATATTTACTTAGTCTGATCAATTTTTATGTTCTAAGTTAAAGAACTCGCTTATCTACTTTATCCATATTCAAAAATACACACTTATACAAAGTGACAATATGTTGCTATTGGATGCTGCAGGAATGTGCATTACTGACTGATGGTAGGTTCTCTGGTGGGTCACATGGTTTTGTTGTTGGCCACATCTGCCCTGAAGCTCAGGTCTCTCTCCCTCCCCCTTTTTGTCTATCTGTCCACTGGCTTCATTGGATTACAAGATAAATTTGATAGATCCATATTTTTTGTGTACGGAAAACGAATGCTATTGTGTCAGTCATATTTAGCTTTAGCAAAATGGAACAATGGTAACGGTATGCTGGAATAGTTTATAGCCAGCTCTTATGCAGTTATGATGATTTTGGGTTCTTTCAAATACTAAAATCGATATTTGTGTGATATGAGGATGTGAAGATAATAATGCTGAAAGCTGTTATCCGGGTATGTTTACTATTTATATCTGCAGGAGGGTGGTCCGATCGGTCTGGTAGAGAATGGAGACATAATCACCATTGACATAGGAAAGAAGAGAATAGACACACAAGTTTCACCCGAAGAAATGAATGAGCGTAGAAAGAAATGGACTGCTCCTGCATACAAGGTTAACCGCGGAGTTCTATACAAGGTATTATGAATTCATATACTTTGTATGTATGCATGTATGTAATTGAAGTCTCTTTGACATCTGTTGGATTAGTTTCTAATGAATGGTTTATGATTTATTCTAAAACAGTACATCAAGAACGTGCAATCGGCTTCAGATGGATGTGTGACTGATGAGTAAAAGAACGATCTAAGAGAGAGTTTTGTGAATGAGCAGAAGGATGTAGTGTGTTCATGAGGGAATTTATGTACGTTTATTTATTTATTGTAGCTTCTAGATCATGTTACTATGTGACTGATCATTAGGCTATATGCAAGGTTGGTTTTAAGATTTTGTTTCTCTTTTTGTCAAAATAAAAAAAAACTTCTGTTGTGGCATGAGAATAAAAAGACAGAATAAAAACGGATTCGCATAAATAAATCTATGATACGAGGAAGTGCTCCACTAGCATATATAATGTGGGCAAATATTACACCATTTTATTACATTTCAGATCTCTTGGCATAATCTTCAAAACACAGGTACAAAAAAGTCCATAACTTTATTACAAAATTAATTAGAAAAGTTAAAAGGAGTTTTCAAAATTTTAATAACTCCTTATAAGTAAAAATTTATGATATGAGTAGTTTTCTTACTTATCATTTCTTCTCATTGATGCCAAGAGTGTTTTTGACACCATCAACAGCACCCTGAGCCATGTTCTTCACTGACTCTCCAGTCTGTCCCCATCAACATTAATATAGATTAACACAGTTTTGTAGTCGTACTAATTATTCATTCCTATAGAATATACATAATTAGCAATAGTTAAACATTAGTTGATTAAACTTACTTGTTGGATGAAACCAGAGGCTTGTTGTTGGCCATGTTGGGCAGATTCTTTGGTGGACTGAGCCGCGTTAGCAGTCTTGTCGCGGGCGCTGTGTGCAGTTTCCTTGGCAGATTCTGTCCATTGCTCAGCCTTCTCCTGCAAAAACCAAATCTATTACATTTAGTACTTGTTGATAACAAAACTCAAATTCCATCATATTATAACTACAAAAACAAGAGTAATTGTAATGGATGAAAAAGAAAAAAGAAAAAAGGAAGAGACCTGAGATTGGCCCTTGGTCTGTCCAGCGTTGTAGGATTGTTGCAAGTTCGACATGATTATATCAAGTAAATGAGCTTTGATTGATTGATTCTGTTATTTCGTTTTACGAAAAGTGTATTTATAGTGGGTTTAGCATTATTTGGGATATTGTGGTCAAGAAAGAAACGAGTAAATTTTGGTGGAGAGATGTATGGGTGGCCATTTATGTGTTTTGACTACTCTCATTTTTTTTTTTGTTTTACTTTTACAATTGAGAATATGCAAACTTAATACCAGAATAAGCCCAAAAAAGCAACAAATACAAGTTCCTCCTTCACAAGCAAAGAGTTTTAGAGAGAGATCGCTTAAAAGAGTTACTGACGAACGAAGATCATTAGACGACTAGCGTATTAAGAGGAAGACACTAATTAGGCTGGGGACGAGGGAGACGTTGCATCCAACGAGGGAGAACAAACTGGGAAAAGAGGAGATGGTTAGGACCATAAAGTGGTATTGCTACCATATTGTGCATCTGCATATACTCACTGCACCCGTTAAAACTCAAGATGCAACCATCCATACACTTGCTGCTATCGTCTGCAGTTTCCTCGTGAAGCCTAAACGCATGTGTCCTCAAGTTAAACAAGATCAGCATATTCTTGCCCCTGCTCCACAAGTAGATGATCTCAGAGTTCAAAGGATGCATCACCACCGGAAAATAATCGATACTTAACTCGATCAAAGACGCCAAGCTGACATCCCAAATGAGCTGCCACTGACCCTCAGGAGCATTAATGCTACTAATGTACGTGACCAGCCTCCAAACACGTAAAGTTAGGTTTCCATTCTCACGGAACTCGTTGAAATACACAATAGACCCTTCCGAGGTCGTGATGGTTTTCCTAAAACGTGATAACTTATGAAGTTCTCCATTATCTGGGAAATCTACGATACTACACAATCTATCATCATGACCACCATAGAAATCGTAGGCTATAAAAGAACTGATCTTGTCGTGAATCCAGTGAAGAATCCCATTCAAAGCAATTGAGTTGTGCATACCATACCAGACTATAGAATCAATACAAGTCACGTTTCGTGTTTCCCACGTCCCTGTATCAGATGAGTAAATCGCAAAATCGACTTGAGCATCATAACGAGTGATAAACCACACAACCTTGTAACTCAAAACGATACCACTCTGCATCTTCGTAACCAATCCACTGTCGCTGAAACGATCGTAGGTCCGTAATATCTCAAGATCTTGCAAGGAGAGGAAAGGAGGGAGAGGGATTCGAAACCATTCTTGAAACAGAGTGTTTCCAACATAATACATAGGAGTTCCATCGGTAGCTTGTGCGTAAAGCAAGACCAATCCATCGGTGCAAGCCAAGACTAGTAGCTTCTTGATTGCTCTCTCGACAAAGAAACTCACCAAAGATCCTGGAGAACGAGTAAGTCCCCATGTTTTGCATCCATGGTGACCTATGATTTCAAGTGTCAGCTTGTGAGGTTGCATCTGAATGATTGACCACGAGATTGAAGAAGAAGAGTTGCGAGAGATGAAGAAATTTCTGAAGAAGTTTGAATCGATCAGACGTTTCCATGTTTTGCTCGTTGATCTGAATCTTGCGATGCTCTTCAATGGTAATCGCGCCAAGACTTCCAATTCCATTTCTTGATTATCCATTTTTGGGTTTAGTGTTCTCGACTTGTTCTTCTTCTTCTTCGGTTTAGGTTATATATAATCGGTTCTTGCAGAAACACACCGAACCAATGAAATGAAAAAGCTCCGAAAACAAATTTTCCAATAAATTACAAATTGGTATTCTGAAAAAACGTACAAGAACAATTATTAAATAATCGAAAACTTGAAAAAATAGAGATTCATGTCTTTTTGTATATAAAAAATATAAAAGATATATTAAAGAAATAATTATTTCTCTTGAATTTACATACATTTATATCGAAAATATATTATATGAT
Organism: Camelina sativa; assembly: GCF_030686135.1. Lineage (NCBI taxonomy): Eukaryota > Viridiplantae > Streptophyta > Magnoliopsida > Brassicales > Brassicaceae > Camelina > Camelina sativa. Next base: position 11,987,850 of record NC_141880.1, on the reverse strand, counting down.
AATTTCGACAAATATATTTAGATATTTAAAAATTTTTGAACAAAAAAAGATATTTAAAATTATAAAATTATTAATTATTTCTAAAAATATATTTAAAATTTCACTCTTTTTTTTTTTGGAAAGAACCATGTCCTAAAGTTGATTTTACGCAAAGGAATCCTTCTATTTATAATTTCTTTAAATAGTGAATATTGAATATTCAATCTTTTAAAAACAACTACTAATATTCATTTAAACTCAATTTCTAAATTTGAAATTACCATCTCATTTATTACAATTTTTAAATTTTCTTTAACTCCTTCTCCCTCACATTTTCAATTCCAGCCAAGTGGCAATTTCTTTTTGTCCCATTCCCATCCCCTCGTTCTCCTCTTGCCCATTTGCTCCCTGTCTCGTGGCGGTCAATCATCTACCTTCGTCTAGTAACTCCATCTTAGGCTATATGCTGAAGAGACTATACCATTTCTTATGTAGGAGGAGGTATCATTGAAAATTGTGATTCAGATTCATGGAGTTCGATCCAAGTGTTTTGACTCAAAGACTCAAACATGGAAGCTAAATTGGGGTTGTGTACCTAGGAGCTCATGTCTTGAAGAAGGTACGTAAGTACCATCTGATGGTTGGGAAAAATGGTCTGGTTTATGATCCAAATGAAGTTTGATGGGTCTTGGTCCAAGGAGATATGGCTCAGAATGGGACTCCTCTTTGCACCATAGATAATGTTTTTGTGAGATTGCTAAGAAAGAGATTTCAAATGGTATGACACTAATGTGAGAGATTGTGGAAGAAATTTGGGGGAAGGGTTTAGTTGGAGTACCTAAGTTTGCTCATGTTTGGAGGTGAGCTGCTTGATATGCTGTACTTCAACTCCCCTACTCGTATTACTTGGTGAAGGTTATTGCTGCTATTCTTTGATGAATGACGTAGGAGAATAGATTTGAAGATCATGATCATTTTTAGGGATTGTGGGTAACTTTATGTTTCTTGTTTCTTAAGCTGAATGGATAGCTATAACCATCATGGCATCATCAAATTTCACTTGTAAGCCTTTGAACGGTTAGCTATTTTTGTGCTGCTAAAACGCTTATGTAACACTGTTTTGATTGAATTGAAAGGTTCAATACCATCATGGTGCATGTATGTATTTGTCTCACAGGCTTTGAACATAAAGAATGTATTACTAATATATCAGATTTTGATTGGTAACATAGTAAAGCGGTGGAAGTCATATGAAAAAAAAATCGATTTGTTCACCAATTAGACGAAGAGATTCAAACTCAAAACAGAGAAGACATTAAGTAGGCTGAGGACGAGGGAGGCGTTGCAGCCAACGAGGGAGAACATACTGTGAAAAGAGGAGATGGACAAGACGAATTGGTCTCAGTGGGATGTAGATACCCTGCATATACTCGCTGCACTCGTTAAAACTCAAGATGCAACCATCCATACACTTGTTGCTATTGTCTGCGGTTTCCTCGTGAAGACTAAACGCATGTGTCCTCAAATTAAACAAGATCAGCATATTCTTGTTCCTGCTCCACAAGTAGATGATCTCAGAGTTCAAAGGATGCATCACCACTGGGAAATAGTCGATAACAAAAAACTCGATCAAAGGCTCCAAGCTGACTTCCCAAAGGAGCTGCCACGCCTCAGGACCAACATCGGTGTACGTGACCAGCCTCCAAACCCGTAATGTGCGGTTTCCATTCTCACGGAACTCGTTGAAATACACAATAGACCCTTTCGAGGTCGTGATGGTTCTCATAAAACGCGATAACCCGTCAACTTCTCCAGAGTCGGGATAATATACGATACTAAACTCATTACCATTATAGAAATAGTAGGCTATAATAGCACGGGTGCCTTTGTCAACCCAGTGAAAGATCCAGTGAAGAATCCCATTCAAAGCAATGGACTTGTGCGAACCATACCAGAGTATATAATCAAGACAACTCACATGTCGAGTTTCCCACGTCCCTGTATCAGATGAGTAAATCGCAAAACCGACTTTAGTAGCACCATGAGTCATCACGAACACAACCTTGTAACTCACAACGGTACCACTCCGCATCTTCGTAACCAATCCACTATCGCTTTCAAGCCAGCGATTCCTTAATATCTCAAGATCTTGCAAAGAGAGGAAAGGAGGGAGAGGGATTCGAAACCATTCCTGAAACAGAGGGTTTCCAACGTAATACATAGGAGTTCCATCGGTAGCTTGTGCGTAAAGCAAGACCAATCCATCGGTGCAAGCCAAGACTTGTAGCTTCTTGATTGCTCTCTCGATGAAGAAACTCACCAAAGATCCTGGAGAACGAGTAAGTCCCCATGTTTTGCATCCATGATGACCCACAATTTCAAGTGTCAGTTTGTGAGGTTGCTGTGAGGTTATCTCTCTAAGATCACTCACAACACATTTGAATCAGATGTCAAAGAATATGAACCAGAATGAATACAAAACGAGAAAACAAAAGAATGAAGAAAAGAACACAGCGAGTTTAACGAGTTCACACCCAAACCGGAATGCTACGTCTCGCCGAAGATATCACTCTGGAATCCACTAGAACCTTTGAATCAATCCGATTACAAGATCTCTCAAGCTTCTCTCTTCTCACTCTCTCTTCCGATCTAACAAACTTAAGATCGTAACAAACTTCTCTCTCACTCGAATGAGATAAAGATGAGCTTATAAGCGAGTCAACGGCGAAGAAACTTGTCAACCGTTTCACGTGCTTCTCACGTGTTTCTTCTTTTAAGCTTAAGAGATCAAAGCCTCTCTTTCACCAAGAGTCTTCTTGATACTTAAACCAATTTGAAGACTAAAACCTGAGTCACTTCCTTCAATTCTCCACCTTGACTCTGGTTGCCTCCAATAGTCTTCCTTGTTCTAGTTCCAGGATTCCTCCTCCAGTACTTGAGCTTAACCACTCCCAATTTCAGATCTTAACCACTCTTGTCCTTTGAGCTTAACCGCTCTTAACCTCCCTGAACTTCACCGCTCAGTTCTCTTACTAGTTCACCTCTTCAATTATCACTAACACGGAGCATTTGTAAAGCTCCCTCAAACTTGTCCACTGGTAGAACCTTAGTAAAGATATCTGCAGGATTACACTCAGTTGCTATTTTCACCAGCTTCACGATACCCTCACTGATGATATCCCGAATAAAGTGTAACATGATATCAATGTGCTTAGTCCTCTCATGATGCACCAAATTCTTAGCTAGTGCAATAGCACTCTTAGAATCACTATGAACCTCCACAACGCCTTGAGGAAAACCAAGTTCCTCTGCAAAACCCTTTAGCCAAATAGCCTCTTTCACAGCCTCTTTCAAGGCCATATACTCTACTTCCATTGTTGAGATGGCAACAACCTTTTGTAGTCTTGACTTCCAACTGATTGTGTTACCACCAACCGTAAAGACATAACCTGAAATTGACCTCCTGTTATCACCATTGTTAGCATAATCCGAATCACAATATCCTCTCAAGATAAAGTCTTCATTATTGCGATAATAGAGTTTTTTCTTCTCAGTTCCTCTCATATACCTCAGAACCCATTTCGCAGCTTCCCAGTGGTCCTTTAAAGGTCGACTCATGTACCGACTTATAACACCCACCGGATAGGCAAGATCAGGTCGAGTACCTATCATCGAATACATCACACTACCAACCGTATTCGCATAAGGAACAACCTTCATTCTAGCATACTGATCTTTATACTCCTCATCAGTAGTTGTTCTTAACTTGAAATGCACACCCATTGGAGTAGCTACTGCCTTTGACTGATCCATCCTAAAGGTCCTTAACACCTTCTTAACATAATCTTCTTGTGATAAAGTCAAAGTTCCTGCAGATCGATCTCTAGAAATCTCCATTCCTAAGATCTTTTTAGCATCTCCTAAATCTTTCATTTCAAATTCCTCACTCAACAACTTCTTTAACAAACGCACTTGAGCCTTATCAACTGATATACAGAGTTTTAAACCCTATTTTCCTACTGCAAGTGCACAGCAAAGAAGTAGTACTTAGGGGTCGAATCCCACGAAGACCAAGTTTTACTCTATGGTTCTATTGGTTCAATTTCAAGCTAAGACAATTCAAAGTTGGTTTTTGGTAACAATTAAGCGATTAAAACGGTATAAAAAGGCAATAAACAAAACACTAGATCAGGGGTAATTCTTGGGAATTTCAGAGATAGCAACCAAACAACTATTCAGGGCATAGATTAAGTACCAGTCTAGAACTCAAACATAAATATAAACTGATCCACTGTCGTGGCATCAATAACTCTATCTGATCGATTCTATGCGGAAACGCGGAGCACGTGCTCAGACATCCGGAGCACATGCTCGGCGGTCCATAAACCCTAAACTGTCGTTTGAGCCCAGAATCGCAGACAAGCATTAAAGAACAGGAATGATAAGTTCACAAATCACCTACACATCAACTTTCGCAGGTCTTTTCTAGCAACCTATTACACTTTTGATGAATAGATAAACCTAAAATCATAGATTGGGTGATCAAATCAACCTAAGCATTAAGACTAACAATAGTGAAGACAATCGATTATATAAAGCCCACTAATGTCTTTTCTAGCAACCTATTACACTTTTGATGAATAGATAAACCTAAAATCATAGATTGGGTGATCAAATCAACCTAAGCATTAAGACTAACAATAGTGAAGACAATCGATTATATAAAGCCCTATTTGTGTTCTGTTGCTAACCCATGAAACCCCCTTGAAACCCCCTAATCTAGCAAAGAAAACTACTCAGACATAGAGAAATGAATCATAGCAAAAGATGAGAAATTCAATGACATAAAAATAAAAAGGGTTCAGAGTATGCTTCACAAGGTGGCCGCTCTTCCTCTCCCTCACAAAACGTCGCTCAAAAACCAAAAAGAAAAGTATATTCTGTCCCCTAAAAACCCTAGGTTAAATAGCATACAAGTGGAGAAAAATAAGGAAAGAATCCAAATTCAAATCTTCCTATTAAAAATCGATATCCTCTCTCTTTCTCTCACAAAGGATCGCCCAAAATAAGGGGAATTAGGCAGGGAATCGGCGCCTAGATGCTTGCCACGTGTCGTCATGAATCCGTAGAGTTGGGAGCATGTGCTCGGAAATCGGGAGCATGTGCTCCTGGGTCTAAAATCAGCTTTTCTGCTCCAATTCAACTCCTTTCTGCTCCGATTGCTCCTGCTGTTCCAATCCTTGCTTTTAGCTTCCTAGCCTCTTATTATAACCTGAAAAGGACTCAAACAACTACAAAACTATCAAATAAACAGGGTCAAAGTGAGTCAAAACCGTAACATATCAACTCCCCCGGACTTAGATCTTTGTTTGTCCTCAAACAAACTCAAACCAAGCGCCAAGAGAGCCAAGGTGGGAACTCGCAAAAATCTCAGAAACCGTGAGTAGACCATGACCTGCAGACCACATGTGTTAGAACAAGCTATACCAAAAACTTCTCCAGCAAACATCTCCAAAACCAGAACCATAATTGGCAATCAAACCCAGAAAAAGATCACTTTCTAGACAAAGACTCTTTACATTCAATTAAAATTGGCGTGAGCTTCTCATTACGGGCATTAAGCTAGTGAAATCGAGGCTTGGTAGATAAAAGGCTGTTTTAATGGTGGAGCTATAGAGTGTTTAGGGGTTACCATTACTTCGAAAGAGATGCAGGATATCGCACAAAACGGTAAGGGAGAGTGGACTCATTGATGTCCACAACCTCTAATCGCTCTCCTCTTCTTATCTTCTCAAACTCAGCCTCTCTTTTCTCCTCAGGTTACAACGCATGCTCGGGGGTGTGTAACACTAGCTCTGGTCCCTTTCCATCATCCTTAAACGTTTTTTTTTTTTTTTTTTTTTTTTTTTTTGGAATGAAGGATGATGGGGGATCTTCTTCTGATATTGCCCCTGGAGCATGCGGACCGTATCCTAGGCTCTCTCTCTGCTCAAAACAACTCGCGGACTAGGATGTATATAATTTCGGAGCAGGTGCTCGCTGGGTTGGAGCACGTGCTCTGTCCGTCCGGCTCTTTCCTCTTTGGTTCTCCAGCAAGAGCGAGTTAGAGATTGTGTCAGTCCTGCTCTCCCCGACCGTTTTGCACATAGCTACACAGAATGAGAAAACAAAAATACAAGTGCAAGTGGTTTGAAAGGAGGTTAGGCTCGGGGTGGGTACTAACTTAAAATGAGCTAGCTATTCAGGATCAGCAAGATTGGCAAAATGAATAAGAAGTCCTGAATATGTGACACGTTCCCTATCCTAATGCCCAAAACGAGAAGAATTTAAATCCGGTTAGGTTCCAATAAAGTAGAGTCTAAGTCTTTCCGGTGAAACCTTAATGGGATGAAGCTTTTCTGGCCAGGAGAAGGGTCCGAATGTGAAGAGGTATTAGCTCGTCTCTGTACTCTTAGTTCTGCAACAATGGTCACTAGGAAACGGTCAAACTCACAAATGGTTAAAAACATCACAGATTTCGGTCCTAATTCCCAAAAGTTTTGGTTCGACTCACATGACAAACTGACTCAATAAAAAGAAAAATAAAGAAAACAAAGGTCATAGACGACCCTCCCCCGGACTTACTTCACACCGTCTCCGGTGTGAAAATAAGCCAAAGAGAGACCTAGACAAGAAGAAAAATAAAGATAACAACAAAAATGAAAAGAAAACAAGGCGGATAGGACAATGAGGGTGTGTGTAACCGTGCTCAGGCGTCGGAATCGTCTGGGCTCTCGCTCTCTGAACGGGCAAGGTGGCGCCTTCGACGTGGTGGTCTCACAGGTGGGCTTGGGTCTGCGGCGGTGGTGGTGTGGTGGCAGCAACCGCGGGATAGTGTCGTCAGGATCCTCCGCATCAAGCTGTTGTTCTTCTGCTGCGACTCGACCATCCATCTCCTGTATTCAGCGGTATCGGGCTCATCAGATATCGGTGGGAGATCAAACTCACCCTGATGATCGGATGATGTGAATGGTGGAACGCTGTCCTCGCGGTGGTGGGATGAGCTAGCAAAGTCCGCTGATGGTGGATCAGACTGGGTAGGTGGAGGAGGAACATCTCCCAGAAGCAGTGGGGCGCGGGAGAAACGCAGATCATCCACCGTGGCTAGCTGCATAAGCTCCAGAGCTGGGAGGCGAATGCTCCCCTGATTACCGTCAGGGCCACCGTACCGGTATGTGTAGAAGGGGTTGGCTAACTGGATGACTCGGGAGTGGACCAGATGCTGTATGTCAATGTGCTCCCTCTGCTCTACACGAGAATACCTCGTCAGATCGATCCGCATGTTCTCAAAGAGATGAGTGAGAAGGCTGCCAATCCTCTCTGTACGGCCAGAAGTCTTGTGCTTAGCAGCACAGATCGTCTCAGCGAAGTGCATAGCCATGTTGCACCGAACGTTAGATGGAGCAGGTGCGCCAGGAAACAGAGCATGTGCTCCGGGTTCCGCGGGTGTCAAAAAGCTGCACCCCAAGTACAACATCAGCAAATCGTCGTGGTGGACCTTGTTCCCGATGTCACGGTTGAAGACGAGGTTGCTGAAGACGCGGGAGGCTATCCTGACTGCGGGATGCGAGATGCTCGTCTGGCTGGCCTTGTTGGAGCGGTAGGGCCCCGAAGCTATCAAGCTCCAAAAGGTGGCTGCCTGTGGGAACTTCCTCGGGAAGCTCATGTTCTCGTCCTCGAGATAGAACCCGTAATGGAGGCCGAAATCATGCAGGGGCAATTCGTAACGGCGCCCGCCGGCCTTAAAAGAGAATGTGGCGCCGGCGATGGATTTCTTCTTGGGGTCAGCGTGTGTGAGTGTGGCGGAGGCGAGGCACTGGCGGACCAAGTCAGGGTATAAGTCTCCCTCCCAAGTGGTAAAGATCCCAACACGCGCTTGGCACAATATCTGGTAGACTTGGTCGTGCAGGCCGAGCATCTTGAGCGTGTCATCACAAAGAGTGCGGGTGGGCTCGATCTTTACGGCCAGCAGCTTGTTGTATTGGTTGGCGTCCCTCTGGTCCCAAACCGTGTCAGACTCAGCGGGTAACAAGTCATCGTTCAAGTTGAACGGTTCTCCCTCACACCGTGGCCACGGGAATGATTGTGAATCGTCGGTCGGTCTCTTTGTTGTGCTCTTTCTTCCTGAGGTAGAGCGTCTAGGGGCCATCTGTACCTCGAGTGTGTGCTTAGATGGACTAGAGATTGAGGATTGTGGTGGATAATGAAGCAACCTAGTCTCAAAAATCACTGAAATCGGTCTAGTTTTGAAAGAGTTAGCAATGGGAGAGAAAGAGAGCTTCGACGGCGACGAGGAGGAGGAGAGAAGAAAGAAGAAAGAAGAAAAGAGAGAAGGGTTTGTGATTTGGTGGGTTACCTGGGCCTGGTGGGCCTGGGCCTGAAATTCATTAACTTACCTGGCCCAATCGCTCTTCTCTGTTTCTTCTTTTGTTTCAGTTTGCCGAGCATGTTCACCGGGTTGCTCGCGTCCTGCGAGCATGTGCTCCGCATTTTTTTTTTTTTTTTTTTTTTTTTTTTCAACATTCCTGAAATCAAAAAGAGAAGAAACAAATCCTAAAAAGAAAAAGAAAAAGAAAAACTCAGCAATATATACCTGGTGGGTTGCCTCCCACCCAGCGCTTGTTTTAAGTCATTAGCTTGACTCGAAAGCTCCTTAGGCAATGGGAGGGTCGGCTAGGGCGAAGGTTTCACCCCTTGCGTGCTCAGAGGCGGCAAGATATGGTTTCAGCCTCTGTCCATTCACCACAAATTCTCCTCCTTTTGTGTCCAGCAACACAACAGCCCCATATGGTCTAATCTCCTTGATGGTGAAGGGTCCGGACCATCGTGATCTTAGCTTTCCGGGAAACAGTTTCAGCCTAGAGTTGAACAACAAGACTTGATCATTGGGAGCAAAGGTCCTAGTGAGGATCCGCTTGTCATGGTAGGCTTTGGTACGTTCCTTGTAGAGTTTTGAGTTTTCATAGGCGAAGTGCCTAATCTCCTCTAGCTCATGCAGTTGCATCTTCCTCCTTTCATGGGCGCTCTTAGTGTCAAAGTTCAGCATTTTCACTGCCCAAGCAGCCTTGTACTCTAGCTCAACTGGAAGATGACACGCCTTACCATACACCAAGTGAAACGGTGTAGTCCCCAGGGGTGTTTTGTAGGCGGTTCTATAAGCCCATAGAGCCTCATCCAGCTTCAGGGACCAATCCTTCCTTGTTGTGTTCACTGTTTTTTGCAAAATGCTCTTGATCTCCCGGTTAGAGATCTCAACTTGGCCGCTTGTTTGTGGGTGGTAGGGGGTGGCGACCTTGTGCCTCACTCCATTCTTCTTGAGAAGACTCTCAAAGACCTTGTTAATGAAATGCGATCCACCATCGCTAATGACTACCCGTGGGACTCCAAACCGTGGGAAAATAACCGACTTGAACATCTTGAGCACGGTCTTTGCATCATTATTGGGGATAACCAAAGCTTCTACCCATTTGGACACGTAATCGACAGCCACCAATATGTACTCATTGCCGAATGAGTTCGGGAAAGGTCCCATGAAGTCAATTCCCCAAACATCAAATACCTCAACCTCCAAGATGAAATTCTGAGGCATTTCACTCCTCCTGCTGATGTTCCCTTGTCTTTGACATGTGTCGCAAGTAGACACAAACCGCTGCGCATCTCTGAACATGGTAGGCCACCAATAACCCGCTTGAAGAGCTTTGGACGCGGTTTTGAAAGTAGCGAAGTGTCCAGCATAGGGTGAGCTATGGCAATGAAACAAGACTCCAGGAACCTCCTCCTCAGTCACACACCTCCTGAAAACACCATCCAAGCAATGCCTATAGAGGTAAGGCTCATCCCAAAAATACCGCCTTATGTCTTTTAGGAACTTCTTCTTCTTGTTCCCCACAAACTCAGTGGGTTCTTTCTCTGCTGCTAGGTAGTTCGCATACTCTCCAAACCAAGGAAAACTCGGCTGTTTGTTGGTATCGATTGCCTTGCATGGGGTTTTCGGAGCGTGTGCTCCCAAGTGGAGCATGTGCTCGGCGGGATCAAAGATGCCAATCGAGTAAACATGTTCTTCAGGAAGGCTATCATCCAAGGGTAGCTCTTCTTCATTCCTCGTTCTTGACAAGTGATCTGCAACTCCGTTCTCAATACCCTTCTTGTCTTTAATCTCCAAGTCAAACTCTTGAAGCAACAAAATCCAACGGAGTAGCCTTGGTTTTGCATCCTTCTTGGTCAGTAGATACCTCAATGTTGCATGATCAGTGTGAACAACCACTTTGGAACCAACAAGGTATGATCGGAACTTCTCAAAAGCAAACACGACCGCTAAAAGTTCTTTCTCGGTTGTAGCGTACTTGCACTGAGCCTCATCCAAGGTGCGGCTGGCATAGTATATCACGTGCAGCTTCTTGTCTTTTCTCTGTCCCAGAACTGCTCCCACGGCATAATCACTCGCATCAGTCATGACCTCAAAGGGAAGGTCCCAATCTGGCGGTTGTACAATCGGAGCGCTAACCAAAGCTCCTTTGATCGTGTGAAAGGCCTCCAAGCAAGCAAAATCGAAATCAAACTTCACTTCCTTACACAACAGCTGGGTAAGTGGTCTTGCTATCTTGGAGAAATCCTTAATGAACCGTCTGTAGAAACCGGCGTGGCCAAGGAAACTGCGGATCTCTTTTACCGAATTAGGCGGTTGTAAACTCATCATCACCTCAACCTTGGCTTTGTCAACTTCAATCCCCTTTTCAGAAATCTTGTGTCCCAGCACTATCCCATCTCTGACCATGAAGTGGCATTTCTCCCAATTCAGCACCAGATGTTTGTCTTCACACTGCTGCAACACCCTGCACAAATTAGACAAGCAAACGGAAAAGGAGCTCCCATAGACGGAGAAATCGTCCATGAAAACTTCCATTATATCCTCAATCAGGTCAGTGAAAATGGACATCATGCATCGTTGGAAGGTCGCTGGCGCATTGCACAAGCCAAACGGCATTCTGCGGTAAGCAAAGGTGCCGTAAGGACATGTGAATGTGGTCTTCTCTTGATCGTCGGGATGGATTGGGATCTGAAAGAAACCTGAATAGCCATCTAAGAAGCAGTAATAAGGATGGTTAGCCAATCTCTCAAGCATTTGATCAATAAAAGGCAAAGGAAAATGATCCTTACGGGTCGCAGCATTAAGTTTTCTATAGTCTATGCACATGCGATGTCCCGTAACTGTCCTAGTAGGAATCAACTCATCCTTATCATTCTTAACCACTGTAATTCCACCTTTCTTAGGGACTACATGAACTGGACTAATCCAGGAACTATCAGAAATAGCATAAATTACACCCGCATCTAGAAGTTTCATTATCTCTTTCTTAACAACGTCCTTTAGATTCGGGTTCAACCTCCTCTGATGTTCTACCGAAGTCATTGATTCATCTTCTAGATGTATCCTATGCATGCAAAGTTCTGGTGAGATTCCTGGGATGTCATCTAGTGAATACCCTAGAGCATTTCTATACTTCCTAAGTTCACAAAGGAGCAAAGCGGTCTCTACATTGTTTAGTTCAGAATTCACTATCACGGGGTATGTAGAGTTAGGACCTAGGAACGCGTACCTTAGCCCGGCTGGAAGTGTTTTTAGCTCTACCTTTGGAGCTCTTAACTCGCTCCAAGGACCGTCCGCTGACTTCACCAGAGCATGTGCTCCGGAATCCGGAGCAGGCGCTCCCTCGGCGGATTCCTCCCCTGATTGGTTCTCATCGTCTAGGCTGGCGTAAGCTACCAGTTGCTGGAACCGTGTACCTGCATCCAAAATGCGTGTAAAACCATCAACTTCCTCATTCAAGAATCCATACTTACCCCCTGCCTTTGTCAAGGCAACCTCCAACGGGTCGAGAGTGAGAACTTCATCGGTAACCTCATGTGCAACCTCTGAACCATCATCAACCACAAAAGTCTGACCATCTATCATAGGTTTCTTGAGCAGCTTATTCATCTCAAACCTTGCGATCATATCCCCCAGCTGGAGATCGATCGCTCCCCCTTGCACATCTATAATCGCTCCAGCTGTGCATAAGAATGATCTACCTAAGATCAGGGGGTCACGTGGTTCTTCTTCAAGTTCCAGAACCACAAAGTCTGCTGGTATAAGCGTGTCCCCTATCTGGACATGTAAATCCTCCAACACTCCTATGGGGCGCTTGGTGGATCTATCCGCGAATACTAACGAAATCCGTGTAGACTTGAACTTCGTGTATCCCAGCCTTTTAGCCACTGAATATGGCATAAGGTTCACACTGGAACCCAGATCACAGAGGGAGTTTGCAAAAATCGTTTTACCGATTCTCACGGATAAGACAAATCGCCCTGGATCATCTCTCTTCTTTAGCACCTTGTTTTGCAGCACAGCACTGCACTCTCTTGAAACCATCATCACGTTCTCTTCTTCTGACACTCTCCCAGAAACTAACCCTTTCACATATCTCTTCAAAGCAGGTATCATCTGAACAGCATCAGCTAGGGGTAGTTTTACCGTCAATTCTCTCAACATCTCCTTGCACTTTGCATCCTCCAAATCCTTGCGAGATTTCTTAGGAGGAACAGGGTAAGGAACCCTAGGGGTGTACACGCGTGCAGGAGGTACCTCAGTAGGAACAGTCTGATCGGGAGTCGGGAGCACGTGCTCGCTGGATGGGAGCACATGCTCGCCGGATGCTTCGGCTTCTTTTTGACTCGACGGTGGAGTCTCAGCAGCATGTTGAGGAAGGTATTCTTCAGCAATACCCTTGCCCTTGTCAATCCTAGCGGATGGTGCTTCTCTAGGGGGTAACTTCTTTCCTCCCCTTAGCTCAATCGCATTGACATATTTGTTCCGCGGGTTTGCTTCCCCTTTTCCGGGCAGAGTCCCAGGAGTTCTTTTCACGGCTTCAGCAGTCTGTGCAACCTGAACATCAAGCTTCTTCACATGTGACATTACTGCCTCATACTTCCCATTAAGGTCATTGTACATGGTATCGACCTTGGCGTTGATTTCCACTGAAGCTTTTTGTTGATTCACCAAGAGTTGTTGCATCATGTTTTTCAGCTCATCCTGAGAGCTGCTAGCAGATGAAGGTCCCAACTGCTGGTTGGTGAAAGGCAGTGCTTGCTGAGCGCTTGTATATGCCTGCTGGTTCCCCCCTTGGAAACGGTTTTGAGTGGGCACAAACTGTTTGCCTTGGAAGTTGTTTGAGAAGATTTTCTGATAACTCATCTGATTCTGAGCTCCTTGCTGCAGATACACCTGATCCTGAGGATTCTCCACGTTGGTGCTTCTGTAGGACAAATTCGGATGGCTTCTGTAGTTCGAGTTGAAACCCCTGTTCTGCACCAAACCTTGCCCACTCACATAATTAACCTCCATTGTTTCATCCTCTCCATCACAAATCTCCTGAGCTAGCGGCATGTCTCCGGTCTCATCGACAAAATGGACAGTTTTCTGGCTCCCCTTCAGGAGAAGGTTCACCTTGGCCGTCAACTCATCAATCTTTTGCGTATCGACACTGTTGACCTTCACGGACCTGTCATACTCAGGGGCCTTGTTGCTGGAGCTTGCAGCTAGGTTCTCAATCAACTGATATGCTCCTTCCTTAGACTTTGTCATAAAGTCCCCATTGCTGGCCGAGTTGAGAACGTTTCTGTAGTCCCAGTTAACTCCATCATAGAAAATGCCCAGGATCTGTTCATCACTGAATCCATGGTGTGGACACTCTCTACGGTACTCTTTGTACCTCTCCCAAGCCTCGCAGAAGGCTTCTCCAGTGTGCTGTTGGAACGATGAAATCTTGTTCCTGAGGGCAGCGGTCTTAGCCTTGGTGTAGAAATGGTCCAGAAACGCAGACCTACACTGTTCCCATGATGTCAGAGACCCAGGTGGCAATGACTTCAGCCAATGTGAAGCTCTATCCGCAAGAGAGAAAGGAAAGAGCTTGCACTTCAGGAAGCCTGGCGGTATCCCATTTGAACCAGTGGTGCTACATATCTCCTCAAAATTCTTGATGTGGTCCATCGGAATCTCAGCTGGGAGACCGTGAAATAGGTGCTGCTTCACTAGAGAGATCATCTGTGGCTTGATCTCAAAATCTTGATTCGGATTGGTAGGAGGAACGATCGCCACTCGGTTGGTGTAGGACACATGCGGGTTATCCTTGTCCCCAATGGACGGTTGCGGCGGCGCGGCTCTTTCGTGTTGAGCACGGAGCAACTGCCCCAATTGTTGTCGAAGTTGCTGCAGCTCGGCAGCCATATCCTCATTGTTTCTGTTGTCACCCATGTTGACGGATTGAAACTTTCTGTTCTTGCGGTTTGTTCTTTCTGCCAAAGAGAGCTCTGCGACTGACAAAGCAACTAGTTCTTCGGTGTTGTTTCTTCTTGTAGATCTTCTTGACATGCACCTGAAACACACGCAAAGAAGAAGCAGAAAGACAAATCAGTAAGGTCTTAGTCTATTAATTTCGCCGAAAACCAAATGTAAAATTTTGGTCCCCGGCAACGGCGCCAAAAACTTGATACACAGAGTTTTAAACCCTATTTTCCTACTGCAAGTGCACAGCAAAGAAGTAGTACTTAGGGGTCGAATCCCACGAAGACCAAGTTTTACTCTATGGTTCTATTGGTTCAATTTCAAGCTAAGACAATTCAAAGTTGGTTTTTGGTAACAATTAAGCGATTAAAACGGTATAAAAAGGCAATAAACAAAACACTAGATCAGGGGTAATTCTTGGGAATTTCAGAGATAGCAACCAAACAACTATTCAGGGCATAGATTAAGTACCAGTCTAGAACTCAAACATAAATATAAACTGATCCACTGTCGTGGCATCAATAACTCTATCTGATCGATTCTGTGCGGAAACGCGGAGCACGTGCTCAGACATCCGGAGCACATGCTCGGCGGTCCATAAACCCTAAACTGTCGTTTGAGCCCAGAATCGCAGACAAGCATTAAAGAACAGGAATGATAAGTTCACAAATCACCTACACATCAACTTTCGCAGGTCTAGGATAATTTGCCCACTAATGTCTTTTCTAGCAACCTATTACACTTTTGATGAATAGATAAACCTAAAATCATAGATTGGGTGATCAAATCAACCTAAGCATTAAGACTAACAATAGTGAAGACAATCGATTATATAAAGCCCTATTTGTGTTCTGTTGCTAACCCATGAAACCCCCTTGAAACCCCCTAATCTAGCAAAGAAAACTACTCAGACATAGAAAAATGAATCATAGCAAAAGATGAGAAATTCAATGACATAAAAATAAAAAGGGTTCAGAGTATGCTTCACAAGGTGGCCGCTCTTCCTCTCCCTCACAAAACGTCGCTCAAAAACCAAAAAGAAAAGTATATTCTGTCCCCTAAAAACCCTAGGTTAAATAGCATACAAGTGGAGAAAAATAAGGAAAGAATCCAAATTCAAATCTTCCTATTAAAAATCGATATCCTCTCTCTTTCTCTCACAAAGGATCGCCCAAAATAAGGGGAATTAGGCAGGGAATCAGCGCCTAGATGCTTGCCACGTGTCGTCATGAATCCGTAGAGTTGGGAGCATGTGCTCGGAAATCGGGAGCATGTGCTCCTGGGTCTAAAATCAGCTTTTCTGCTCCAATTCAACTCCTTTCTGCTCCGATTGCTCCTGCTGTTCCAATCCTTGCTTTTAGCTTCCTAGCCTCTTATTATAACCTGAAAAGGACTCAAACAACTACAAAACTATCAAATAAACAGGGTCAAAGTGAGTCAAAACCGTAACATATCATCAACCGAAGCAATCAATATGTCATCGACATATAGCAACAGATAGATACGAGTATTATTATCAAGTATCTTCCAGTATACACAACTATCATAAGCGCTTCTTTCAAAACCTATACTCCTCATGAACTCATTAAACCTAAGGTTCCACTGCCTAGGTGATTGCTTCAAGCCATAAAGAGACCCTTTAAAAAAACATACCTTTTCTGGACAGCCTTGATCAACAAATCCTTCAGGCTGAGCCATAACAATCGACCATGCAGAAAAGCTGTCTTAACATCCATTTGTTGCAGCTCCATATCAAACTGTGCAACCATTGATAAAATATACCTAATGGAAACATGTTTGACAACTGGTGAGAAATTCTCAGTATAATCAATACCTTCTCTCTGTGTGAAACCCTTAGCTATGAGCCTAGCTTTAAACCTTGGAGCTTCTACACCCGGTATTCCTGCTTTTCTGGTAAACACCCATCTGCACCCTATTAACTTCTTGTTCTTTGGTTTGTCTCCAAGATCCCATGTATGATTCTTTTTCATATACTTCATCTCCTCTTTCATAGCTTCGTTCCAGAACTCCCAATCAGGATCTGTAAGTGCCTCTTGATAAGATTTAGGCTATGCTTTACCGCCATCTTCAGTATAATAAGCGTATCCCACCATGTTAGACTCATTGTACCTTTTATTGAACTTGATTACCCTTTTTCCTCTGTCCCTCACCAACTGGTAATCACTCAGGTCTTCACCATCTTCTTCTGAGTCTACCTCTTCTCGACTCTCCTGTTGATCTTCTGAATTCTCGATCTGACCTGCTACCAATAGTCATTGGATCTGAACCAAGAGAAGCTCCACCTTGAACATTAACAACCTGTTCTGCTCCACCTTGATCAGTACAATCTAACTTTTCTCTGGCAAGCTCAAGTTCAGTCTCATACAGAATAACCGAAGTGCTATTTTTCAGATCCTTATACATGATCTCTTCTCTGAACACCACATTGCGACTGATCACACATTTTCTCTCCTCCAGAAGCCAAACCTTGAAGCCCTTAACTCCCTCAGGATAGCTCATGAAAATTCCTCTCTTTGCTCTTGGATTGAGCTTACCCTGGTCAGCATGTACATACACCAGACAGCCGAATCTCCTCAACATGCTTAAGTCCGGTATTGCAGAGGTCCACTTCTCTTATGGCAAAGCAAAATCAATAGCCGTGGAGGGTGATCTGTTAATCAGATAAACCGCGGTTGCAGCCGCTTCCGCCCAAAATCTCTTCTCAAGACCACTCTCACTTAACATGCTCCGCACTTTGTCCATAATAGTCCTGTTTACTCGTTCTGCAACACCATTTTGTTGAGGTGTGTATGCACACGTCTTATGCCTAACAATACCAACATCCTTGCAATACTTATCAAACTGATGATTACAATACTCCAAACCATTGTCTGTCTGTAACTTCTTAACCTTCTTATCTGACTGGTTCTCCACCATTGTCCTCCATTCAACAAATTTCTCAAAAGCTTCATCCTTCTTCTTTAGAAAATAAATGCAAACTTTTCTCGAATAGTCATCTATAAAAGAGATAAAAAACTGACAGTTACCAAGTGATGGTGGATTGTGTGGAGAGCCCCATAAATCTGAATGCACATAACCAAGCTTTTCTTTAGTCACATGCTGAGCTGGTGCGAAGCTCACCCGATGATTCTTACCAAATACACAATCCTCGCAAAACTTCAAATCACTGATAACTTCCTTGCTCAAGCAACCTTTCTTAACCAGAATATCCATCCCTTTCTGACTCATATGACCTAAACGACTATGCCACAGTGAAGTCTCATCCTTAGAGTTCTCAGAAACTTTAGACTCACTTGTTTCAGTTTTGCCCTGAAGAATATACAAAGTCTCTCGTTTCTGACATTTTAACATTGTTGAACATCCCTTTAAGACTCTCAAAATATCATTCTGTGACTTGAACCAACATCCCCTGTCTTCGAGAGTTCCCAAAGAGATTAAATTCCTCGACATAGTTGGCATGTACCTCACCTCCGTCAAGATAACCTGTGTCCCATCAGAGTTTCTAATCTTGACATTACCTATTCCCTTTACATGAGAATAAGTGTTGTTTTCCATTTTAACAAGACCTGCATCTAATTTCTTAAAGTCTTGGAACCAGTCTCTTCTTGGAGTAATATGGAAAGAGCAACCTGTGCCAAGAACCCATTCATCTAAGTTTCCTGATACACACAAAGTAGTCTCCTCAGCCATTAAAACCATCGCATGATCTGAATCTGATCCAGCTTTAGCCAAGCTAACCTCTCTCTTATTAGACCCAGTAGACTTCCCCTTATTCTTCTCTAACCACTTGTAGCACTGTTTCTTGAAATTTCCCTCCTTTCCACAAATCCAGCAAACTCTTTTGCCATCTCTAGACTTAGATCTAGAACTCCCTTTGCCCTTAGACCCATTGTTATTACCTTCTGGTCTTTCACGAGCAAAATATCCTTCCCCTACAGACTTATTGCTCTGAGCTACTTCTCTCTCCTTATCTCTTGCGGCCACCATAACATCGTCTAGCCTAAGTTTCTCTCTACCGGTACTATACTTCAATGTCTCTACCAAACTATCAAACCTCGCAGGTAGAGAACTCAAAAGAATAATAGCTTGTACCTCATCAGAAACCTCAATCTGCAAATGATTCAGATCTGCCACAATCTTTAAGAAATCATCTATATTCTCATCAATCTTCTTACTGTCTTGCATCTTGAATGTGTAAAAGTTTAGCTGCGAATAGACCCGATGTGTGAGAGAAGTAGGTTGGAACATCCTGTCCAACATATCCCAAGCCTCAGCCGTTGTATCACATAGCTCAATCTTCCTGAGCACCTTGTCCGCGACATTAAGAAAGATTACGTTCTTCGCCTTATCGCATCTCTCTAACCTTGCCGCCGCATCCGATTCGCGTTTCTTCTTTATCTCTGGATCTTGTTCTTCTTCCTCTATGAGTGGAAGATCCGGAGACTTCTCCGTCAACACATCCTTCAACCCGATCACACTTAGATGAACTCGAATCCTTGTCTTCCACAACGAGAAGTCACCAGAGCCATCGAAAACAGCAATCGGAACCCCAAACATCTCCGATTCAAAAGACACCGCTCAAACAACCGTAAGCTCTGATACCAATTTGTGAGGTTATCTCTCTAAGATCACTCACAACACCTTTGAATCAGATGTCAAAGAATACGAACCAGAATGAATACAAAACGAGAAAACAAAAGAATGAAGAAAAGAACACAGCGAGTTTAACGAGTTCACGCCCAAACCGGAACGCTACGTCTCGCCGGAGATATCACTCCGGAATCCACTAGAACCTTTGAATCAATCCGATTACAAGATCTCTCAAGCTTCTCTCTTCTCACTCTCTCTTCCGATCTAACAAACTTAAGATCATAACAAACTTCTCTCTCACTCGAATGAGATAAAGATGAGCTTATAAGCGAGTCAACGACGAAGAAACTTGTCAACCGTTTCACGTGCTTCTCACATGTTTCTTCTTTTAAGCTTAAGAGATCAAAGCCTCTCTTTCACCAAGAGTCTTCTTGATACTTAACCAATTTGAAGACTAAAACCTGAGTCACTTCCTTCATTTGCATCTGAATGATTGACCAAGAGACTGAAGAAGATGAGTTTCGAGAGATGAAGTAATCTCTGAAGTGTTCTGAATCGATCAGAAGTTGCCAGCTTCTGCTCGTTGATCTGAATATAGCGATGCTCTTTAGTGGTAGTCAGGCCAAGACTTCCATCACCATTTCTTGAATATCCATTTTTTGGGTTTCCAAGTTTTCTTCTTCTTAGGTTAGGATTTATATGTACTCCAAAACAGATAAAACTCTAAAAACAATTTTCGAATATTGAAAAATTACCAAATTAAGTACCATTAATCAATTAATTAGTTATTGTTTTGGACACCCAAACAAGAACAAGTTTTTGATATGTATATATTGAAATTGCAATTTGAGATTAATATACCAATCAATATAATCCATCAAAATATATAATTCGGCATAAATCTAAAAGTTAAGATATGATCTGCTACAAGTGAACATTTGGGAGGAGACGACCATTATTCTCTTGGAGGAAATATAGTGTTAGCAAAGAATCCCTAGCTATACTATATATACATTTAAATAGCTTAGTTTTCCAAATTTATTGCTTACTATTTACAGTTTCGTGTTCAAGTGTTCAACCATATATATACATCATCTAAAATAATTTCAAATTTTGTAATTCTCAGTTTTGATATATGTATAGATATAGAATAAATGCATATATATTTTTTTGGTAGCATGTTTATTTAATTGATTTCAATTGATGTTTTCTCGAAAAACCTTTTTTTGTTTAAAATATGTAATTATTTGTGTCAATATATATAGAGTAATTCACAGCTTAACTTACGATCTGTGGCAGCAGAAAACATTTTTTGATTGAAATATGTAATTATTTGTTTCAATTATATATAGTATATATTCATAGCTTCAAATAAGATATGTAGCAGCAACAAACCTTTTTGATTGAAATATGTAATTATTTGTTTAAATTCACATATTGACATATGTTTCGTGGTCAAGTTCATCTCAATTTATGCATTTTTTGTAAGAATTGCGGAAATAGAGTTGTGTAAAGAGAATCATGATAAAATAAAGTTTTACTAAGATTAGTTAATATCAGTTGTAGGTTACATGACACATATAGCTACTACTGCACCATATAGCCGCTACATAGACATTAAGAATGAAAAGGACTGATCATAGACTTGTTACAGAGCATCCCAACTGAAAGTGACTTGTGCCTTGTTTGACTCGTCTATCTCGATCATCTAGAAAACATGTGACTTCTCTGTGGCAGTCTGCAATTTCTATATGCTGGATCCTTCTTTTCCAATGTCACTTGATATTCATAAGAACTCTGTTTTCACCATTCTCTTATTCGGTCCATAGCCCATTAGTGACTTGTACGGATTGTCGTACGGATACATGTCACTGATCTCATATCCTTGATCAATACTTCCCCTCAAGTTTAGTCGAAGTAATGAATAAACTTGGACCTCCGTGATATACCACCTCGTTAAAAACCTTGATTTAGAAAACCTAGTAGGACAAAACTATATCAAGGAAAAAAGAGTGTGATCATCACAGAGAGAGAAGATTTGTGATCAGGGACGAGTAAGGTCCACAAGTCCAAGTTTACTATAGATATGCGAGCAAACCTTGTGACTTGCAGCCTTAGTAAAAATATTAGCTAACTGATCTTCACTTGGTGTGCAGCAGGGAGAGTAATACCTTCCTTAATCTTTTCTCGAACTTTGTGGCAATCTAACTCAATGTGTTTGGTTCTCTCATGAAACACATAGTTGGTTGCTATGTGGATAGCTGCTTGATTTTCACAATGCATAGTGATAGGACCAGAAGTCTTGATGCCTAAATCTTCGAGTAGTTTCTTTAGCCATGTGAGCTCGGTTGTAAGTGTCCTTATTGCTTTGTATTCTGATTCTGCACTTGACATCGAGACTACCTTTTGCTTCTTTGTCTTTCACGTGACTAGATTACCTCCGATGAAAGTGCAGTAGCCTGTGATAGATCTTCTATCCGTCTTGTCACCACCCCAGTCAACATCGCAATAGCCCACAAGTGCAGTGTTAGCGTTCTTTCCCATCCAAATTCCTTTTCCAGGGCTTCCTTTAAGATAATGGAGTATTCTCTCCAAAAGGCTCCAATGATACGTTGTTGGGGCTTTCATATATTGACTCACCTGGTTCACAGCATAGCAAAGATCAGGCCTAGTCAGAGTCAAATATATTAACTTACCTACAAGTCGCCGGTAGCGACAGGGATCTTTATAAGGTGGATCTTTCCTCTCCCCCTTTCTCTCAACTTGGTATCCATCAGGAAGTGGTGTGTCTACTGGCTTAGCTCCTAGTTTTCCTCTCTCATATAACAAGTCAAGAGTATATTTTCTTTGTGATAGAAATAGACCCTTCGGAGAGCGACAGACTTCAATCCCAAGAAAATATTTAAGTTCCCCAAGATCTTTTATATCGAGAACAAACTTAAGATGAGTCTTAACCTCTTTAATACCTTCTGTGTTGTCTCCAGAGATGATTAAATCATCAACATAAATGAGAACAACAACAATACCTTTAGTACTTTGGAGAGTAAATAGAATATTGTCCATATGAGATTTCTTAAAACCATGACGTAGGAGTGTAGTGCTTAGCTTGTGGTACCAAGCTCTTGGGGATTGTTTTAGACCATATATAGATTTCCTTAGTCGTAACACCTTTCCAGGAGCAATGATGTCTTCAAGGCCCGGTGGAGGTGTCATATACACCTCTTCTTCTAGCTCTCCTTGTAAGAAGGCATTTTTGACGTTCATCTGCCATAACTCCCAAGATAGGTTAGTAGCAAGAGATAACACGACTCTTACCATATGGAGTTTGGCTACAGGTGCAAACATGTCCTTGTAGTCTTCCCCATATGTTTGTGTGAATCCACGCGCCACCAGTCGAGCCTTATATCTTTCAATGTATCCATTGCTCAGGTGTTTGATCGTGAAAACCCATTTAGAGCTTACAATCTTTTTCCCCGGTGGGAGATCAGCTTCATCCCATGTATGGTTGCGTTTCATGGCTCCCACCTCATCGTCTACAACATTTAACCATTCTTTACTAGTTGGTTTTGGATTTCATGGCTCCCACCTCAAGTATATTTGGATTTCTCATCAATAAAAGTCACAAAGTACTTATTATTGTCCCTAGATATGCATGGTGAAGTCCACACATCTGAATGAACTAGATCAAAGCATTTTTCATAGATAGTAGTGGACTTAGAGAAAACAGTTTTACAATGTTTGCCAAGAATACAAGCTTCACATCTAGAGTGATCAAACAAAACATTAGGAATCATCAACTCAAGTACTGGAGAGTGAGAATGACCTAATCTAGCATGCCACATAGCATTGAAAGAAACATTCAAAAAACTAGCAAGGGTAGACTTAGAAGCACTTGGTGAGGTGTCATCAAGAATATAAAGATCATCTTTGGTACCACCTTCTCCAAGTAATTTTCCAGACTCAATATCCTAGAACATCATTAGGCTCAAATATAGCATAGCAATTTAGATCAGTTGTTGCTCGTTTAACAGAGAGAGGATTGGAAGTAAACCTAGGCATGTAGAAAGCTTTTGATTCCTTATCAAATAACCTTAAGTTACCAATTGCTTGAACTGGAATACTATCACCATTAGCAATTATAACATTACCTCTAGCAGGTTTTATATTGTGAAGTATTTTCGAGTTACTGATCATATGATGTGATGCACCAGAATCAACAACAAGGGACCTATTCGAACTATGAGTGAAGAAAGTTTTACCAGAGTCTTTAATGGAGGCTAGAGATTTGAAGAAGGCTTTCAGGTCTGATTTCTTCACATAATCCCCTGACACCATTCCTTCTCCATTCTTTGATGTACTGGCTTCACTCTGTTCGTCTTTGACTTTGGTTATGTTGGCTCTGGGCTCCGTGTTAGTACTTGGTCTTAGATGTGGATGTAGAAACCAACACTTATCTTTGGTGTGGTTCCTACGTTTGCAATGCTCACATCCTCCCTTTGATCTTCTCTCATCATGTCGGTATGTTCCTTTGTTTGCCATTGAGAGCTCGCCTTTTTCAGTAAACAAACCGAGTGAACCTTGTTCCTTCTGGATTTGGGAGCAGACATCGTCGAGACTCGGTAGTTTGTCTGCTCTCAAGATATGCTTAATGAGATCATTAAAGGTCGGGTTGAGAGTTAGAAGGAGATCAAAGACTTTATCTTGTTCCCTTCTCTCATTAAGGACCGCTAGATCCATGGTGTTTGGTCTGAGCATCTCGAACTCTGACCACAGAGACCTAAACTTGCCAAAGTGCTTATTGAACTCCATATCTTCTTGAGTTAGTTCATTGATAGTTTTCTTAACTTCAAATACTCGAGTAAGATTAGATATGTTGCCAAATACGTTCTTCAGTGTGTCCCATAGTTCACTAGCGGTCTCATAGTATGAGTAAGCTTCGAGAATGGTAGCCTCAAGAGAGTTTTGGAGTATGGAGAGAACAGTCTGATCTTCTTGGAACCATTTGGCTTCCTCTTCGAGATTAGTTTCCTCTCCATCTTCTTTGGTAGTTTCTCTACCATCTTCTTTGGTGACTTTCTTTGGAGCTCTTGTTCCTTCAATATGGCTCCAAAGTCCGTGACTACATAGTGCGGTTTTGGTGGTTCTTGACCACAAGAGATAGTTTCCTCCTTTAAGAACGGTTGGTAACACAAGTGGTTTCGAGTTCTCCATGTTCAAGTAGGATGAATCTTTGAACACAGTGTTTATTAGTAGAAGTTATCGTAAGAACAGAGTGGAGTAAAACAGAGAATGAGAAGAGTTATATCGAGT
This sequence comes from Camelina sativa, assembly GCF_030686135.1. Lineage (NCBI taxonomy): Eukaryota > Viridiplantae > Streptophyta > Magnoliopsida > Brassicales > Brassicaceae > Camelina > Camelina sativa. The sequence goes on along the minus strand of NC_141880.1, from coordinate 11,963,588 downwards.
AAACAAGAAGAATCGATAGAATGAAGAGAATAGAGAAGTTGGATTGTCCAGAATCAACAATCCAGCTCTGATACCATGTAACAATTGTGGAAATAGAGTTGTGTAAAGAGAATCATGATAGAATAAAGTTTTACTAAGATTAGTTAATATCAGTTGTAGGTTACATGACACATATAGCTACTACTGCACCATATAGCCGCTACATAGACATTAAGAATGAAAAGGACTGATCATGGACTTGTTACAGAGCATCCCAACTGAAAGTGACTTGTGCCTTGTTTGACTCGTCTATCTCGATCATCTAGACAACATGTGACTTCTCTGTGGCAGTCTGCAATTTCTATATTCTGGATCCTTCTTTTCCAATGTCACTTGATATTCATAAGACCTCTGTTTTCACCATTCTCTTATTCGGTCCATAGCCCATTAGTGACTTGTACGGACAGTCGTACGGATACATGTCACTGATCTCATATCCTTGATCAATATTTTTGGTTCTGTTGTAAAACACTTGTTAAATTCATCTCAATAGATGTTTTTTTCGGGTTTAAATCCTGATACTTGTTTAAACATATTGAAGTATTTTAGGGTTTAAACCCGGCATCTAACTACTTTTTGTTTGAAAAAATTAAGTATTTTTTAATAAATTAGTAGAAATTACTTAATCTCTTTGAAAGTTATAATCTTGAAGTCTTTTAGTGACAGGTTAATGATACTCATAAGATTTATAAAATAAAATAACAAACTAGAGAAGCATCAATCACAACCTAATTAGCTTGTTTAGTTTAAGTTGAAAACTAGAGAATACCTTTTTAACATTTGAATTCATATATATAAGAGACCCATGAGCTGTCATTGAAATTCAGTAACCAAGTAGAAAAACCTCATTATGATCTCTCTAGGCTTTTTTACTAATCAAAGAAGTACCTTACTAGCTCCCTTTCTGCAGCAAATCCTGAGATTCGGACTTTGAAATCAACAAACTCGACAGACAATATATAATAACATACACCAATGTGCATGTGAGAAACAGTTAACTGCTTTAATTCATCTCCTCGGACCGCATTTCCTCAAAATCATAATAGCATAGTGATGAAAAAAATATCAACACCAATATATAAGAGATAATTCAAGTTTGAAATGCTCTCAAGAACTTAAGAAAAAAAAAAAAAAAAAAAAAAAAAAAAAAAAAACAAAGGTGGGAGCAATCAGATTCATAGAATATACCATAAACGATTTGTTAAGATAAATTCCCAAAACAAAACATAAAAGCCCATATTCAGCTACAATTTGGTTACTAGCTTCTTCTCTTCATCCTTCATCCATCCTCTGCAAGTGTCTATTCCCCATACAATTGAGCTCCCACATCTGCCTTTTGCCTCTTAAAAATCCACTCATCAGATTGAGACTTGAAACATAGTAGTACTCTAAGTAGGTTTCGGACCAGGGAAATGGTGCAGCCAACGAGGGAGAACATACTGTGAAAAGTGGAGAAGGTTAGGATCAGTTTGAACTGATGAGAGAAAGTATTTATAGATGCTCTCCATATACTCGCTGCACCAGTTAAAACTCAAGACGCAACCATCCATACACTTGCGAACATCTTCAGCTTCCTTGTGAAGACTAAACACTTTTGTCCTCAAGTTAAAAAGGATCAGACCTTTGTTGCTCCTACTCCACAAGTAGATGATCTCAGATTTCAAAGGATGCATCACCACAGGGAAATAATCAATACCAAACAACTGGTTCAAAGAAGCCAAGCTGACATCCCAAAAGAGCTGCCACGCCTGAGGATCATCACTGTACTTGACAAGCCTCCAAACCCGTAACGTGCGGTTTCCATTCTCACAGAACTCGTTGAAATACACAATAGACCCTTCCGAGGTTGTAAAGCTTCTCCTAAAACGCTCTAACTCATTATCTTTTACAGCACCAGGGAAAGGTACGATGTGACACTCATCATAAACACCAGTATGACCTATATAGCAATCGTAGGTGATAATAGAACTAGTGAGATTAGAAAGCCAATGAAGAAACCCGTTCAAAGCAATCGACTTGTCCTGACTAGACAACAGAGCAGTATGGGGACAAGTTACAACTTGGATATCCCACATCCCTGTATCAGACGAGTAGATCATAAACAGGACCTTACCTTCATGAGCCAACAACCACACAACCTTGTAACTCACAACTACACCCTTCTCCATCTTTGTAACCAACCCACTATCACAGAATTGCTCAAGCTTCCTTAATCTCTCAAAATTAGGAAAAGGAAGCATAGGGATTCGAAACCATTCCTGCAACAAAGGGTTCCCTATGTAATACATAGGAGAGCCATCACTAGACTCTGCACAAATCGAGACCAACCCATCTGTACAAGCTAACATATTTAGTTTAGTGATCGTCGTCTCGGCAAAGAAACTTACTAGAGATCCTGGAGAACGAGAAAGTCCCCATCTTTGGCATCCATGGTGGCCGACGATTTCAAGAGCAAGCTTGTGAGGGTTGGTTTGGATGATGGACCATGAGACTGACGAAGATGAGTTGAAAGAGATGTAAAGATCTCTGAAGTCTGAATCGATTAGAGTTTTCCATTCTTTGCTGACTGATCTGAATCTCGCGATGCTCTTAAGTGGACAACGAAGCAAGACGTTGACCAATGTTACTTCTATAATCTCCATTTCTTTTTCGTTTTAGGGTTCTTCTTCGATTTCTCTGCACAACGACCTTAGTTTGTGGCTTTCTCTCAGGTTCTGTTCTGTTTTGGTTCCAATACTACAAATTTATAAAACGAACCGTCCGATTTGCGAGGAGTTTTAAACTTATTTATAAATTGTAATTATCTTTTAAGATTTTTAATTTGTTTTAAAATTTAAACCAAGTTTTTGTTTATATAATAATATTATATTTATCTTTTACAGTTTTAACATTTTGTTGAAATAGAAAACTTTCTTATAATTATCTTTTCATATTTTTAAAATTTTTCTTTCTTTAAAAATTAAGCTTTATATAATAAGATATCAAGTAAAATTTGTTATTTGTGATTTTTTTAGATTTTGATTAAAAAATTGTAAAGTTTGGTTTTCAAAGTTAGCTATTGGATCATGACAACTGTAAATATATTGATTAGATGTTGACATATGTAAAAAAAATTATTACTTTTATATCTAAAAAAAATCAAATAAGAAAATTAACAATATATTTTTCTAATTTTAACACAGAATATTTTGTATACTTTAATCACTTTTCTGTATAAATTTAGTTTTACTATATGTTTATAATAAATAATAATTGCAATTAAATTGCACATATTTTCTTATTAATTGCACATATATCCTATTAAAATTAGTAATTTAATAGATAATTTCCTATTAGAATTAGTCATATGAGTTATATTATATATATTTTTTAATTATTAATAATATAAATTAATTGCACATATTTTCCTATTAAATTTAGTAATTTAATAGATAACTTTCTTATTAGAAATAGTCATATAATAAATTACTTTTGGTTTTATATACTTTTCAAAAAATTTAATCTTTTTCTATTTTGAATTTTTTAATTTCCCTGTAATTTTTAAATAAAATTTATTTTCACATATATAAACAATAACATCCTCATTTCACTTAATCTTTTATGGTTAGCTTATTTTGTGCTACTAAAACACCTATGAATCACTGTTTCAATTGAATAGAAAGGTTCACTTACATAATGGTGCAAATGTTTGTCTTAGATGATGCATGAAAAATTGTATAACTAATAAACTCAAAACATAGCTACACACTAATTAAGTAGGTGGAGGACGAGGGAGCCGGTGCAACCAACGAGGGAGAACATATTGTGAAAAGAGGAGAAGGTTAGGACTACTTGAGTTAAACCATGGGCAAAAGTAGCCACATATGTTCTCCATATACTCGCTACACCAGTTAAAACTCAAGACGCAACCATCCATACACTTGCTATCGTCTTCGTTTTCCTTGTGAAGACTAAACGCTAATGTCCTCAAGTTAAACAAGACCATACCTTTCTTTTCCATGCACCACATGTAGATGATCTCATAGTTCAAAGGATGCATAACCACCGGGAAATAATCGATACCTAACAACTCGATCATAGAATTAACCAAGCTGACTTCCCATAAGAGCTGCCACGCTTCCTCAGGACCATCAATGTACTCGACCAGCCTCCAAACCCGTAACGTGCGGTTTTCATTTTCATGGTACTCGTTGAAATACACAATCGACCCTTCCGAGGTTGTAAAGGTTCTCCTATAACGCCGTAACACATCATGTTTTCCACTATCGGGGAATGATATGATACGACACCCATCATCAACATTACCTCCATAGAAATCATAGGCCATAAAAGAAGTGTTGAGATTTGAAAACCAGTGAAGTATCCCATTCAAAGCAATCGACTTGCGGTGACTAAACCAGCAATGATGAAGAGGACAAGTCACATTTCGATTTTCCCACTTCCCTGTATCAGATGAGTAAATCGCAAAATCGACTTTAGTACCACCGTGACTCATCACCAACACTACCTTGTAACTCACAACGATACCACTCCGCATATTCGTAACCAATCCACAGTCGTTGAAACGTTCCTGCATCCGTAATCTCTCAAAATCTTCCAAAGAGAGGAAAGGAGGGAGCAGGACTTGAAACCATTCTTGGAGCAAAGGGTTTCCAACGTAATACATAGGAGTTTCATCGGCAGCTTCTATGTAAAGCAAGACCAATCCATCGGTGCAAGCCAAGACTTGTAGCTTCTTGATTGCTGTCTCGACAAAGAAACTCATGAAATATCCCGGAGAACGAGTAAGTCCCCATGTTTTGCATCCATGATGACCCACGATTTCAAGTGTCAGTTTGTAAGGTCCCGTTTGGATGATTGACCATGAGACTGAGGAAGAGTTGAGTGACATGAAGTGATCTCGGAACAAGTCTGAATCGATCAAATCTTTCCATTCTTTGCACACTGATCTGAATCTTGCAATGCTTTTCAACGGAAGTCGCACCAAGACAACAAACGTCGCTTCAGGAATATTCATTTCTGCAAACAAACAACATATATATAACTGATGAAATGAAATGCTCTAAAACATATTTAAATTTTTAAAATTACTAGGTACAAAAAAATAAAATAAAAAAAAACTACTAATAAATTACATTTCACTAAAAAAACTACTAATAAATTACATATTCTTTTTAAAATTTTTTTTTTTTTTTGGAAAACCAAAGAAGAATATGCTTTTTGTATAATAATCAAGACACGTCGTGATTTATGGCTTCATATGTATATGACAAAAATAATTAACATAACTGAACGAACAACTAACCAATTAATCAACAAATACATACATGAAAATGATAATATAATATATACGATATTCTTTCGTGGGGAATAGAGATCTAAATCTTGATATATATATTGAATGCTCGTTTAGATATTGAGAAGAGTTTGGTTTGTGTTTCTTGCGACGGTCTCTCGCTATAATGGTAACGAAAAAAAAGAAAAATTTGGAGTCTTACCTGATTTCGTCTACAAAGCTAGAGAAGAAAAGAAATGCAAAAGAGGCTGTTATACTGAGGGGCAGCAGGAAACAAAGTAGGTTATGTAATCGATATTGTGGAGTTGAATGAAAATTTACAAGTATTTATAGAATCGTAACTCAGAAATTATTATGTTTATACATCTTTGTATATCAAGTACTATGAGGTCACTCAACATAAAGTACATTTCATTATAGCTTTTTACTTTTGTCTTTTTTTTTGTTATTCATTTAAGAAAAAAGAAAAAGATTGTAATTAACTGGAAATTATTTTTTTATGAAGATTTACTTCTATATAATATATAATATAAATATTCCAAAGAAAGAAAGATATCTTTTTGGATATATGTGTTTGTTTGACTACAAAGCTTGTTTGACTATTAAAATTTAACTTTACATGAGTAGGCTTTTCTGATTTTTAATAAGAAAAATTATTTTATTCTTAAATTTTGTCAAAAATTAATGATAACTATATAAATGTTACTAATAAAATATCATAATTATACAATATAAACATTTCTACTTTTATAAATATCTAAATCACATATCATACATATAATAGTTTAATATCAATTCCTCAATATAAAAAGAGAAGATCTAAAACCATGCACGATTTTGTTTTGGTAAATTATATTTACAATTTACTTAGTGGTGTGCAAGTATTTGTCTCAAAGGCTGGAGCATGATAATTGAATATTACTAGTTCAAGATTATGATTGGTACTTGGTTACATACTTACATCACAGAACAGTATAACATCCACATTTTTTTTTTCAGTTTTTGAAATCTGATTGAAACTCAAATACACAAATCAAGAAGGCTTCGGACGGGGGAGATAGTGCAGCCAACGAGGGAGAACAAACTGTGAAGCAAGGAGATGGTTAGAACCACCTTGAAACGAAGGGAGAAAGTAATTAGAAACGTTCTCCATATACTCCCTGCAACTGTTAAAACTCAATATGCAACCATCCATACACTTACGAGCGTCGTCAGTTTCCTTGTGTAGACTAAACACTTTAGTCCTCAAGTTAAACAACAACATACCTTTCTTGTTTCTGCTCCACAAGTATATGATCTCACAGTTTAAAGGATGCATCACCACCGAGAAATAACTGATACCTAGCTTGGTCAAAGACACCAACTTGACTTCCCAAAAGAGCTGCCACGCCTTAGGACCAATTTCAGTGTACTTGACCAGCCTCCAAATCCGTAATGTGCGGTTTCCATTACCACAATACTCGTTGAAGTAAACAATAGACCCTTCCGAGGTCGTGATGGTTCTCCGAAAACGCGGTACCTCATAATCTTTTCCACTGGCAGGGAAATATATGATGTGACACACATCTTCATGACATCCATAGAAATTGTAAGCTACAAAAGAACCCGTGAGGTTGGATAGCCAATGAAGAATCCCATTCAAAGCAATGGACTTGTGATGACCAAACCATAAGGCAGAATGAAGTCAAGTCACCCCATTTTTAACTTCCCATATCCTTGTATGTATCACATGAGTAAATCGCAAAATCGACTTTAGCATCATCCTGAGCGATGAACCACATAACATTGTAACTCACGACAGTACCACACTAAATTATTGTTTTTATTATTTTAAAATTTAATTACCTTACTTATTTGTTTTTAATTTATTTATTATTATTATTAATTTATAAGTAATAAATATGTAATGAAAAAATATTTAAAATAATTTTTTGATGCAAAATATATATGTATTGCTTGGGTGGATGTTGATGTGAAGGAAGGAGAATATAAAAATGTTAATTTTATATCTATAGATAAATAATAATTGCAATTAAGTTGCACATAATTTTCTAATTTATTGCACATATTTTCTTATTAAAATTAATACTTTAATAGATAACTTTCCTATTAGAATTAGTCATATAATAGATTACTTTTGGTTTTATATACTTTTCAAAAATATTAATTAATTGTAATTTTCATGTAATTATTAAATATTTTTCTATTCATATGTGTCAACTATATCGATAATATTTTGACACATGTCGCAATTATATGAATTAATAAATTTGAAAACTAAGTTTTAATCAGGCGGCTAATGATAAGATACTTTGGGAGGGATTCAAGTCCTTCTCCGCGGGATCCCTAGATCCTTCGTCAACCTTATAGGCTCGAGATCCTTCTTTTTGATGTCAGATTGATGGATCCTGAAAAGCTTCAATCCTTTTGTGGGTTTGAGTTGGTGGTATTGCAATAGTGAGGATAAGATGTTACTCCTGGGAGCATGGTATCATCTACGTAGCCCTTGCCCCTACACTCGGAGTTACAAGCTTTGGCTAGGATATGGAGTCTATCATTGTTGGTGGTTTTGACTGTCAACGTTTTGAGACGAATTGTGCAGAGCTAGTCGCGATGGTGCAGATTGCCAGCTTTTTCCAATCTGTTGGACGAATTCAATTTGATCAGAACATCTTTCTTTTCTTTCACTCTTAACAGCATCCCGCGTACGTCAAATACGAGGGCAAACTGTTTTGCTCGATTTTCGAGAATTTTAGTTTCTAAATTTTTCTTTTGTAAACTCTTATCCTCCGATTTGAACAACTTTAGAGGTATTTTCTAATTAAATGTTTGGTTGACAAAAAAAGAAAAAAAATATAAATATATATATACACTACAAAATTGTGATCATATAAAAATAATAACAAATATTAATTACAAATTATTATAGATTGGTAACAGAAATTTAGGTAATAGATTTCTAGCTAATTAGTTACTAAACGTAGTTATAAAATTACAAAGAGTAAAAACATAAATTGAAGCAAATTTGCTACAAATTATTATAGCACAACTGCACACGACACAATATGTTAGCACACATTATAGTAAAAGTTATTAAAACAATTAAAAAACTAGATTTTAACTCGCGGTACACCGCGGGATTATGTTTTTAATAATGTTAAGAAAAATGTATATTGTATTTGTTGTGTTTGTTTTAGTTGATTTTGATTAATATTTAGATTCTGTAATTTTATTTGGATTGTATTTTTTTGTATTGGACTAATATTTAAATTCTATAATTTTAGTTGAAATATGTTTCATTATTATTGATTGTATAATTTTAGTTGGATTTTTTAGAACAAATAATATGTGATATAAATACATAGATAATTCCTACAAAAAATAGATAAATATTATATAAGAAAATATTTTTAAAACCTATGGATTGACCCTTATCACACCACATGACAAATATATGTATAAATTTTTTTTTATAAGTTTATACAATTACATATTGATTTCATTCAATGATCATCATGTCAAATCCATGAACCTATGAAATACAAAATAATTTGGTGTTAAGACTATACATATGTATAACAATGCTACCTAAATTAAAATACCAATGCAATAGAGAGGAGAAAAAAGAAGAGGAAAATAGTATAACCAACCATACAAACCAAAGATATTGTCAATATAGCAACTTAGGAGAAGATCAACCATTCTTATTTTCCTCCTTAGTCTTCACTTCTTTAATCTTCTTCTCATTCTTAGTACGTTATTGTTCTTGTCCATAATTGCTTTACTTCATTTGCGTGTGGACGAATGATTAGATGTCGCAACAATATCCTCTTCTTTACTCTTGAATGAGGGTGAAGATTTTGCATGTGTTTATGAGTTTTCAATAAGATTAGCAAGTATTAGTAAAACCTAGGAAAAAAACATATACTTAAGAAAGTTGATTTGGTATTTGATGATGAATAGAGTTGGAATGCATCCGTATTTATAGAGGGTTAAAAACTGGTTAGAGATTTTATTGAGTGAATCGGAGAAATCTTGTTGAGAAAGTATAGAATCGTTTAAAGTACTACAATTAAGGAATAAAATATAAGATCTTGAATGAAAATAAGTAAGATGCCATGGATAAGAGTTTAAGTGTAGTAATTAGCTGGAGGTTAAAAGTATTCAATCGATATTAGGAAATATAGATTATGTTGCATATACTCGTCATAATTGTTTTCATTATCTTAGGAAATTATACCAATAATCGGTTGTTTAGGTATGTCAATGCTGAGTAATGAAGAGTTTCTATACTATTCAAATTCAATCGAGTAATTATTGTTAGCATGATATGATCTGTATATGGTTTTCTTTGTTTGTATACAAATCGTATCAAGAAGATTTCATAGCAAAAACGGGAATATTTTGGAGGGAATATCATCAATTTTTATTTTCCATTTTAATTATTGTTTGTTTGTGCAATTTTTTTAAGGATCAATTTTGTAAAAATAAAATTGTAAATAAACAAAACGGTAGAACTTCAAAAAATGTATATATAGATAGATATTTACTTTCTTAATTTACTAAAATATTGAAAAAAAAATTTGTCAACCAAGATGAATCTTTTTCTTGTTCGATTGTTTTACAGATTGGTGGTGGAAGTGCAACTCGGCGGATCCGTACTGGTTCGACGGCGGCGGAAACTCCTCCTGTTTCAAAGATGCTTCTATGAAATTTGGTTCTGGTTTGTGAATATTTTTTTATTCATGAGTGACTCCACTAACAGTGTTTCTCCTTCCTCTGGTTACGCCTCCATCTCCTTGGCCGACCAAATTCTCCATTTTTCTCAATTTCGATCTGGGCACGAATCTGTTTGTGTAGGATTTGAGAAATCACTTTGTGGGTTTTGCTTTATAGACCATTTTGTTTCATAAAATCTTTCCTTTTACAAGTGGGGTGGGGATCTTGATGAACTCACATCTTGGATTTGTTTCTTACTTATCATGTTAAGAGCGGTTGGCTACTTTGGTTTTCTAATTTTAATCACGGGTTGTTAACAAATTTTGATTCTTTTTTTTTTTTTGAATATGAGACTTGTGCCTTTGTGTGAGTTTGATCAAGATTATGTATTTGCATTGTACTGTCTAAGAGTCGTCCACGTGTACTTACTTACTTAGCAACCAATGTTTTCTTGGTTTGTGATTTGCAGAGTCTTCAGCGGAGTCGAAGGAGTGGAGATGGAAACAGAGCCATTGTGCGTGAGTCTCGCCACTGGCATGATGTATTATGGTCAGCCATCTTTGTGATCACATGGTTTTTAGGGATTTGTGCTCGTGCTGCTTGGACTCAATAAGTTTAGAATATCAAATAGGTTAAACATCGATAGGTCTCTTGGAGAATCATAAAGGGCTCACCGAGGACTACTGGCCTCTTTATGCTGTTGATGGTGGGATTGGAGTCTTTATTAGTTGGGTTTGGTAAATTCTTCTTTGCTCTTACGCCAATGAGATGATGAAAGTTTATGTTCACATCTTAACTACCTATCTAACTGTAGTTAGTGTACTATGTTTCTGGTGCAGACAGTTCTTCTGGGGGGGTGCATTTGCCGTCGGAGCTCTGTTGCAGTTCTTGCATGTTATTTCACTTATTGACAGGTGCGTGCATGGTTATAAATATTATTGAACCAATATGGTTAACTTGGTAACACTTATCATTGTTATCAAGTCTTGATGATTTGAGTTGTTCATGTGTAGACTTCCCTTCACGATGCTGGTTCTGCGGAAAGCGCTGAAATTAGTTTGGGGACTTCCTAAGGTGATAATGGTGGCGCATGCTTTCACAGTGGTCATGCTTTTGTGGATGTCTCTAGGGTCTTTTGGAGCAGCTGGTGTTGTGGCATCGAATATGAGCGATGAAGGACGCTGGTGGCTTCTTGTGGTGAGTTTGATATTCGTTTTTTTTGGTAAGGTGGAGAATCTTTCTCCCCATTGTGATCAATTACCACAGCCAAAGCTCTGCATCGTTCTGTTCTTGGTTTTGGTTTCTAGAGTTAGTTAGTGATTGGAGTAACTTAATTGGGGATTAGGAGAGTCGATTTAATTGTTGATACTTCATATTATGAAGATCTTGAGTGGCTTTGTGAACAGATCTTCACCACTAGCATCTGTTTGCTCGGAGCCTAATGAGATTAAACACCACTGGCAATGTGATGGACTAGCCCTTTGCACTATGTTAACACACTGATTACAGATGCAACTACGAGTATTGTCGTCAGTTTATTCTTTCATCCTCCAACTTTTTACCTTTTTTTAACTGTTTTCATATCAGAAATCCAATAAAAATGTTGTGTCTTTGTGAAGAGGATTGCCACGATACTCATAAGCATCAAGACCAGTGTGTGACAGGAGCGATTATTATAGTCCACTGTGAGTGAGATTATTATAGTGAATCTCATTCTAAAGCTTCAGTCTGAGTTCTATGGGACATTGAGCCATTATTTGTGTTTGTCTAACCAAAATATATATCTAATATCTATGTACAAAATATATTCTGCTTGATGTGTTTCTTTTTTTTCTTTTCCAGCTCTAGTTCTCCAACTCAATTCACCATTGTAAGTAAAACTCTTTCAATCTTAGTTCCAGTATCATGAATCAATGTGTGTGTGTGTAAACTATGCAGTTTGTTGAAGACTTTCAAAAGTATTAGAAGCACAATGAGCAGCTGAAAAGATTGGATTCACTACAAGTAAGAAAGGCTGTTAAGGATGATGGTGTTATTCTTCCAAAACTTTAGATTACAGAAATTAGTTATTTATTGTATGTACTGTAACTATGTAAGTAAAATATGTTTTGTGCAATGAATGTTCTTCATACTTTACATATATAATTCCAATTAAATAATTTTTGTAAAACAGGGGTCAAATATACAAATTCTATTCAATTAAAATCATATAGCAAAAAAATAATGCTATTACATTCTATAGATAATCTGTGATAATTTGTAACAAATTTATGACAAGTAATTTTAAAGATTTTGTGAGGAAATTAGTCGCAAGTTACCGATTTTTCTAACGTAATTTGTAACTAATAGTTACAGAAAAATGTAGCAATTAGTAGCAGTTGGCTACATATTTTTCAGTGACAAATTTGTAGCAAATTTGCCATTGTTGCTACAAAATTTTTAGTAACTATATAAGATAAATTTTGTAGTGTATAATATATATATATATATATAAACAATTAAACATCTTCATTTCACTAAAACTTTAATGGTTAGCTTATTTTGTGCTACTAAAACACCTGTGAATCACCATACTTACATAATGGCGCAAATGTTTGTCTTAGAGGATGCATGAAAAATTGTATTATTAATACACTCAAAACATAGCTACACACTAAGTAGGTGGAGGACGAGGGAGCCGGTGCAACCAACGAGGGAGAACATACTGTGAAAAGATGAGATTGTTAAAACCAGCGTAATTAGACCATGGGAAAAAGTAGCCACAGATGTTCTCCATAAACTCGCTACATCTGTTAAAACTTAATAGGCAACCATCCCTACACTTGCCATCGTCTTCGTTTTCCTTGTGAAGACTCAACACTAGTGTCCTCAAGTTAAACAAGACCATACCTTTCTTGTTCCTGCTCCACAAGTAGATGATCTCAGAGTTCAAAGGATGCATCACCACCGGGAAATAATCGATACCTAACAAGTCGATCATTGAAACTAAGCTGACTTCCCATAAGAGCTGCCACGCCTCCTCAGGGCCATCAGTGTACTTGACCAGCCTCCAAACCCGTAACGTGCGGTTTTCATTTTCACGAAACTCGTTGAAATACACAATCGACCCTTCCGAGGTTGTAAAGCTTCTCCTAAAACGCCGTATCTCATCATCTTTTCCTCTATCAGGGAAACATATGATATGACACCCATCATCAACGTTACCTTCATAGAAATCATAGGCCATAAAACAAACGCTGATATTTGAAAACCAGTGAAGCATCCCATTCAAAGCAATCGACTTGCGGTGACTATATCTAAACCACCAATGACACCTAGGACAATTCAAATTTCGATTTTCCCACTTCCCTGTATCAGATAAGTAGATCGCAAAACCGAATTTAGTACCACCGTGAGTCATCAACAACACAACCTTGTAACTCACAACGATACCACTCTGCATCTTGGTAACCAATCCAGTGTCGCTGAAATGCTCACGCAGCTGTAATCTCTCAAGATCTTCCAAAGAGAGGAAAGGAGGGAAAGGGACTGGAAACCACTCTTGAAACAAAGGGTTTCCAACGTAATACATAGGAGTTCCATCGGTAGCTTCTGCGTAAAGCAAGACCAATCCATCGGTGCAAGCCAAGACTAGTAGCTTCTTGATTGCTGTCTCGACAAAGAAACTCATGAAAGATCCCAGAGAACGAGCAAGTCCCCATGTTTTGCATCCATGATGACCCATGATTTCAAGTGTCAGTTTGTAAGGTTGCATCTGAATGATTGACCACGAGATTGAAGAAGATGAGTTGCGAGAGATGAATTGATCTCTGAAGAAGTATGAATCGATCAAATCTTTCCATTCTTTGCACACTGATCTGAATCTTGCAATGCTTTTCAAAGGAAGTCGCACCAAGACAAGAAACGCCACTTCAGGAATATTCATTTCTGCAAACAAACAACATATAACTAATAACCAAAAAAGAAAATGCTTTTTCTATTATAGAAATTGAAACACGTTGAGAGATAATAATTAAACGAACAAACAACCAAAACTGCAAATAAATACATGAAAAGAGATTATACAATATACGATATATATTTTTTTCCTGCGAAATAGAGAGATCTATATCCAAATAATATATATATATATATATATATATATATATATATTGAATGGTCGTTTTAGATAGTGAGAAGAGTTTGATAGATCTATATCCAAATATTGAATGCTCGCTGTAATGGTAACGAAAAAAAGAAAATTTTTGAGTCATACCTGATTTCATTGGGAAAGAGAGAAGACAAGAAGTACAAAAGAGGGTGTTATACTGGGCGGCAGCAGAAAACAAAATAGATTATATTATTGATATTGTGGGGTTTAAAGAAATTAGGTTATAATTATTTATAGAACCGTAACTCGGAATTCATTAGGTAAAAAAAAAAGACTGTAATAACTGGAAAATAATTTTATGAAGATATATTTCTATATGAAATATCATATAGATATTTTAAAGAAAGAAATATATGTTTGTTTGACTACAAAGAGTCAAAGAGATACTATTAAAAGCTTTTAAAAAATTGTTTGACTATTAAAAGTTAACTTTTCATGAGTAAGCTTTTTTAATTTTAAAAAACAAATTTATTTTGTTCTTAAAGTCAATGGCTTTTCATATAATTTTGTCAAAATTAATGTTAATACTATACATATTATTAATAAAAATATCGTAATTATAAAATATAAACATCTAAATCATATCATACATATACTGTAATAAACATTTCTAATTTTATAAATATCTAAATCACATCATACATATACTGTAATAGTTTAATATCAGTTCTTCAGTATAAATAGAGTAGATCTTAAACCATACATGATTTTATTTTGGTAAATTATATTTTTCTCAAAGGGCTCGAGCATGATAAATTGTATATTACTAATACAAGAATATGACTAGTACTTTGTTACATCACAGAACAGTAAAACATTCACATTTGAAATTTGATTAAAACTTAAAAAACAGATTACACAAATCAAGAAGACGGCAGCCAACGAGGGAAAACAAAGTGTGAAGCAAGGAGATGGTTAGAACCACCTTGAAACGATGGGAGAAAGTAATTAGAAATGTTCTCCATATACTGGCTGAAACTGTTAAAACTCAAGACGCAACCATCCATACACTTACGAGCGTCTTCAGTTTCCTTGTGAAGACTAAACACTTTAGTCCTCAAGTTAAACAACACCACCGTAAGGATGATCTCAAGTATATGATCTCACAGTTTAAAGGATGCATCACCACCGGGAAATAACCGATACCTATCTCGGTCAAAGACACCAACTTGACTTCCCAAAAGAGCTGCCACGCCTTCGGACCAATTTCAGTGTACTTGACCAGCTTCCAAATCCGTAATGTGCGGTTTCCATTACCACCATACTCGTTAAAGTAAACAATAGACCCTTCCGAGGTCGTGACGGTTCTCCGAAAACGCGGTAATTAACTCATAATCTTTTCCACTGTCAGGGAAATATATGATGTGACACGCATCTTCATGACATCCGATGAAGATGTAAGCTACATAAGAACCGGTGAGCTACAAAAGAACCGGTGAGGTTGGAAAGCCAATGAAGAATCCCATTCAATGCAATGGACTTGTGACGACCAAACCAGAAGGCAGAATGAAGACAAGTCACCCCATTTTTAACTTCCCACATCCCTGTATGAGATGAGTAAATCGCAAAATCGACTTTATCAACCACACAACCTTGTAACTAAAGACATGCAGTACCACCTTGCATCTTTGTAACCAGTCCACTGTCGCTGAAACGCACGTTGTCGTAATCCCTCAACATATTGCGGAGTGTACGTAGTTATGTTCACAAAGAGGTATTTGAAACCATTCTTGAAACAAAGGATTACCAACGTAATACATAGGAGTTCCATCGCTAGCTTGTACGTAAAGCAACACCAATCCATCGGTACAAGCTAAGACTAGTTTCCAGATTGTGGTTTCGACAAAAAAAAACTCACTAATGATCCAGGAGAAGAAGCAAGTTTCCATATTTTGCATGCATGATGACCAACGATTTCAAGTGTCAGTTTGTGAGGTCTGGTTTGGATGATTGACCTTGAGACTGAGGAAGCGTTGCGTGAGATGAATTGGTCTTGGAACAAGTCCGAATCGAACAAAAGTTTCCATTCATTCCGCACTGAACTGCATCTTGCGATGCTCTCTAATGAAAGTCGCACCAACACTTCAAATTTCACTTCTGAATATTCATTTCTGCATGCAAACAAACAACAACAAAAAAACACATAACCAATGAAATGAAAATTTTATAATATTAAAATTACAAATTAGTTTTGCTTTTCTGAAAAACCAAACAAAAAAAACAGTTTTCTATTTTTAACAAGTTTTTGATATAATAATCGAAGTACATTAAAAAATAGGATTCACGATTTCATGTATAAAAAAAAAATTAAATTAAAAAAAAATAATAATCGAATCTACATACATTTATATGGACAATATGTTATAGCATATATTTCCATGTGGAGATCCTAATATTTATATTTAAAAAAAAACATTGATTGCTTTTATTGTAAATTTATTAAGAAGAGTTTAGTTTGCGTTTGATGTGATGCTCTCACTAATGGTTTCGTGAGAGAAAATATTAGAATAGAGTAAAGAAAAAAAGGACAAAAGAAAGGTTTTACGATGGGCGCCGACAACGAATAAATTAGGTTATGTTGTCGAAATTATGAGGTTGAATCGATTGCACGTATAACGTATTTTTAGAATAACAAAATCGAAAACAATAGTGTTATGCGTTATGGTAACAACTTAAAATTTAATGTACATCTTCTTTGTATTGACCACTTATTCAATTCTGATTGGTCACTTAAGATTAAGTATAGTAATCCATCATGACTTCTAAACGTTTTAAAGGTTTAGATTAGGTTATCATTACCAATCAAAAAAATCCATCAAATATAGATAATGTTGTTGAATATAAAAACCTAAGAGTTATTATGAAATGTGTGATATAAATACCATCTTTTATAATATGACTCATATATTTCCTCTTGTTGGTGGGTGGCTCATATACTCTTTTTATCAGTCTCTTTATAAGTGGGAAATCAATCGCCAAAATGAACTCATGGTAAACACTTCTGTTTCATAAATAAACAATATAATAATAATCCTTTTGTACAAATATATGACCATACATATACTTATATGAATACCTCTTTTGCGCATGGGGAATTATCAAAAGCACATTTAGTTTAATCAAGTCTTCCATTTAAACGAGAAGATAATATCCAAACAATTGCTTGGATATCTTCCTTCTCCCAAACAATTGCTTGGAGGAACTGGAACAGATCTGTAGCGCTTTTTTGTGGAAAGGAGTCGCTGACTCAGCTCGAGGAGCTAAGGTCTCTTGGGAGGTTGTCTGTTCTCCTAAGTCTTCGGGGGGTCTAAGGTTGAAGAGGCTTGTGGATTGGAATCAGATTTTCGGGTTGAAGCTGATATGGCTGATCTTCGCACAGGCTGGGTCTCTCTGGGTCTTGTGGGTGAGGAAACACTTGATTAGGGGAAGGAGCTTATGGACCGTCGATTTCAGAACTACGGGAAGTTGGATTTGGCGGCGGTTGGTTAAGCTAAGAGAGATAGCAAGACCCTATGTTCACTGTGAGATTGTTACTGGTCGTGACTCCCTCTTCTGGCACGATAATTGGACAGGACTAGGCTCTCTCCTAGAGGTTGTTGGAGAGCTTGGTCCTCGTATCACAGGCATTGGTCTATATTCTTCCGTAGTTGGGGTTGTTTGCAATGGGGGTTGGATTCTACCGAGGGGAAGGAATCCTGCAGTTCAGCTACTTAGATCGTGCATTCAAGCTCATTCACCACCTACTTCGGATCAAGGAGAAGATATTTTCTCTTGGAAGCTCACTCCAGATCAGCCTCAAGTAAATTTCTCAGCAATGAAAACTTGGAGGCATCTACATCCTGCAGGTCCATCGGTTCCATGGAATACTCAGATCTGGTTCAAGGAGAACATACCAAAAATGGCTTTTCTGTCTTGGCTCACAGTTTTGAGTAGGCTCACAACGAGGGACAGACTGAGGAGCTGGAATTTGCAGGTTCCGTCAGCTTGCCTCTTGTGCCCTTCGGGAGAGGAATCAAGGGACCACCTCTTCTTTCAATGTCCCTTCTCCAAAGTACTATGGCTGGACTTCTTTGCTCATTTGACCCCCCCCCCCCCCCCCGCAATCGAATACATTTGTTGGATTCCTCGATTGGATCAAGTCACCAACTTCGACCAGGAAACTTAATATCATTTGTAAGATTCTCTTTCAGGCTCTCCTTTACACTATCTGGGCGGAAAGGAATGCCAGGCTCCACTCAACAAACTTCCGAACAGAGAACTCCATCCGCAAACAAATTCAACTAATCCTAAGAAGACGTCTCCTAGGACTTGACAATGAAGACAAGTCTACTCCAGCGCAATCACCACAAGACACTTATCTCCATCTTTGGTTTTCAAACTTCCAGTCGGTTTAAACGTACACAATTTCTTTTATTTTTCCACATTGTATTCTCCTTTGAGAAGCAGCGCTCTCTCATGTTATAATGATAATGGTATTTCTTTAAAAAAAAAAATAATAATAATAATAATAATATCCAAAACCATGCAAGTTGTTTTTTGTTTGTTGGTAAATTATATTTTGGCGAGGAATACTTTTAACTTGGCTATATAATCAATCAACAATTACAAAATTCAGTCCAAAACAGTAAAAACTAACTCATATAACAGCTCTCTCTCTCTCTCTTTGTGCTTCCGTGTCTCTATCCATTTGGAACTCTTCAAGATGTCTCTCACTATACCATTTTTGCTCAATCCAATGAAATCCAAAATTTAGGATCAAAATAACCAAAATGAGCTTCTTCCAAAACTAAAGGAGAAGAAGCAATCCATGGTTGTGCCCGGGATATACAGAATGGCAATAAGGGTCAAGACTGAGCGAGCCACGCATTAGAGAAGCTTGCTTGTCCTTCTTTTCGAAGGTCCTCCTGGGAACATCTTCATAATCCATCCTAGAACCCTTTCGACCACCTTAAGAGAGAGTGATGTCATTAGTCTGTAGTCCTTCTCAGACTGAAGTTTAAATATCTGAACACACAGAGATAGAGATAGAGAGTACCTCATCGCCTTCATCTGCAATCAGTGTTCTCTCTTGAACAACATGAGAATCCGGCTGCTGCTTTTCAGACGAAACATTTTCTATGGCCATCTTATGTGCTGTTAGAAGCTCTAACCTTTTGGTCTGTGCTTCAAGTTTTCTAGATAACTCTTTGTTTAGCTCCTATGGTTAAGAAACATGAGAAATATTATTAATGACTTGGGGATCCAGGATAACACACACAAACAGTACAATGCAACTTATAAAAGACCCAGAGAAAAGAAGGACTAAGAGCATAAAAAGAAGAAATCTATACCATATAGAAAATGATAGCACCTTCAGAATAAAAGTATTTATTCTCACAGCTAAAGAAAACTTTTAAAATAAAGAAGAAAACAACAAATAAATAGAACATATGGATCTAAAGGGGATTTAAGGCATACCACTGTTGAGCTCTTGAAGAAGATGCTTGATAATCATAATCCGCATGTTAAGGCGTTCAGGTCGGCACGTGAAAGATTTAACATGGAAAACAGTATTGATGGTTTGAGATTAATGTTACCTTCAGAAAGAACCGTCGATGCGAGGACTCATAATATTCCTACCAGTGAAAAGGTTGCTGCTTTAATACATGAACATTTTACGGCTGGTGTGAGTAAACGTGACATTGTTATAGAAAGTCATTCGGGTAATTTACAGAGGATAAGTGAACTTCATCTGGCGTATTTGACTTTACAATATCCATTGTTGTTCCCTTATGGTGAGGATGGTTAAAGGTTAGACATCGATATAGGGTTTGTAGATACGCATGGACGTAAAAGAAAAATGGTCACCATGAGAAAGTTTTATGTGTATATAATATTCTAAAGATATGGAGAATCTTCGATGGTTGTCATGGCAGGCAAATAATTTCAGCAGTTCTTAGTCAATGCATTTACTACTATAGAGTCGAACAGGTTGAACTATATTTGGATGAACCAAAGCAAACTTCAGACATAAAGAGTTGATAAGATCATTTAAGCTACTGAAAAAGGACATGATGATCTTTCACAACACGGAAAGAGAACATATATTCCTTCATCATTACAGGTGGGAAGTGGTATATGATACAGCATTATCTAGACGCCATGACTACTTGCAAGTACTATAGATTTCCTGACCTCTTCACCACTAGCATCTGTTTGCTCAGAGCCTAATGAAATTAAACACCACTGGCAATGGTGATGGACTAGCCCTTTGCTCTATGTTAACAAACTGATTACAGATGCAACTACGAGTAATTGTCGTCAGTTTGTTCTTTCATCCTCCAACTCTTTACTTTTTCTTAACTGTTTTCATATCAGAAATCCAATAAAAATGTTGTGTATTTGTGAAGAGGATTGCCACGATACTCATAAGCATCAAGACCAGTGTGTGACAGGAGCGATTATTATAGTCCACTATGAGTGAGATTATTATAGTGAATCTGATTCTAAAGCTTCAGTCTGAGTTCTATGGGACATTGAGCCATTATTTGTGTTTGTCTAACCAAAATATATATCTAATACATGTGTACAGAATATATTCTGCTTGATGTGTTTCTTTTTTTCTTTTCCAGCTCTAGTTCTCCCACTCAATTCACCACTGTAAGTAAAACTCTTTCAATCTTAGTTCCAGTATCATGAATCAATGTGTGTGTGGAAACTATGCAGCTTGTTGACGACTTTCAAAAGTATTAGAAGCACAATGAGCAGCTGAAAATATTGGATTCACTACAAGTAAGAAAGTCTGTTAAGGATGCTGGTGTTATTCTTCCAAAACTTTAGATTACAAAAATTAGTTATTTATTGTATGTAATGTAACTATGTAAGTAAAATATGTTTTGTGTAATGAATGTTCTTCATAATAAATCAATACTTTACATATATAATTCCAATTAAATAAATTTTGTAAAACAAGGGTCAAATATACAAATTATATTCAATTAAAATCATATAGCAAAAAAATAATGCTATTACATTCTATAGATAATCTTTTATACTATAAATCATAAGCCCTTTGACCAGTTAAATCTTGCCACATCAGAATTTAGGTTTTTTTAATTAAAACTAAAAATAATATTTATCACACAACTGAAAAAAAAAAACACCAAGCAGAAGAAAGAAAGCAAAAAAAAAAAAACTGCTGATTTTTCTCCCAGTCTCCAAGTTCAAGTTGATTTTACAACCGATTCCACTACTATTTAAATCAAATTCAGTTTTTTCTATTAGTAATCCTTTCTTATCCATCGTTTTATTTTTTTGATCATCTAAACTACATCTCCTCTGTAATCCTCTCCTCTCCTCTCCATTCGTATTTTTTCCTGGTTGTTCATATTCATAGATTTTCTCTTAAAGTTATATTAATATGATTTTTATATATTCAGTTGGAAGATCCTAATTGTTGATGAGGAGGGGAATTGAGATACGAAAAAAAAATTAGATAACAATAGCTCATATACTGGTACAACCTTCACCTCTACGATCTTTTTAATTCTATGTAAATATTATAACAAAATTTATTGCACCAACTACAGACTTACTAATTTGATGATTGGTATTTTCCACATTTATCCAACTATCATTTTTACGATGTTTCCGGTTAAGGAGAGTGTCATTTTTACTAATTCATGATCAACAGCAAGTGTGTTTATGCTTATCTTTTATCATATTTTTTTTTTTGCTTTTCTAATGTTAATACAACTCTGTCATGTTTAAATTTCCACGATCAAATTGAATTTCCTACTTTTAAATGCTTAATGTTTATATATTTGCTAACTTTTCGCAAATACAAAGTATTGAGCATGTATTGTGAACATGAAACGAAGGTGTATTACTTTTGGACTGGGTAATTTTGCCCAAAACTCTATTAGGTTACATTTTGGACGGTGTAGTTTTGAGACCCATTTCATAATTGAAATAATGCTTTACAAATTAATAATTATTTATATATTATTTGATCACAAATAATAATTCCGTGCATAGGCACGGGATAAATACTAGTTTGTGATAATTTGTAACAAATTTATGACAAGTAATTTTAAAGATTTTTTGAGGAAATTAGTCGCAAGTTATTGATTTTTCTAACGTAATTTGTAACTAATACTTACAGAAAATGTAGCAGTTGGCTATTTTTCAGTGACAAAGTTATAGCAAATTTGCGACAAATAGTTATTACGGTGATTTTAGTGACTACAATATAGTTATAAAATTTATTTGTAACAAAAGTTTTGTTGCTACGAAATTTTTAGTAACTATATAAGATAAATTTTATAGTGTATAATATATATATATATATATATAACAATTAAACATCTTCATTTCACTAAATCTTTAATGGTTAGCTTATTTTGTGCTACTAAAACACTTGTGAATCACCATACTTACATAATGGTGCAAATGTTTGTCTTAGAGGATGCATGAAAAATTGTATTACTAATACACTCAAAACATAGCTACACACTAAGTAGGTGGAGGACGAGGGAGCCGGTGCAACCAACGAGGGAGAACATACTGTGAAAAGATGAGATTGTTAGAACCAGCGTAATTAGACCATGGGAAAAAGTAAGTGGTTCATATGATCTAAAAACTTATGCACTTTTTCCCGTAATATTTGATCTTGCTTCAACAATGTTGTCTAAAAACATATAATTGGTATCATAAAGAATATATATTTACTATAAACTCTCAAATATATATTAATAATAGATTAATATCATAATCTATTAACTAAAAATGTTTCCTTATTAACTCTATATATATAATATTTAAAAAATTAATAGTCAAAAAAAGGGAGACAATAAAACGATTAAGACGCAACTTTTTATCGTGATTCTTTGTATTTCTACAAATCTCAAATCCTCTTTTTTTTTTGTTTTTCGATAACAGAGGAAAAAGAAGAAAACCTCTAATTTTGAGAAAATCATAGAATCGATTATATTGTCGATCTTCGTCCCGGAATAACGAATTGGTGTATCCACACCAAGGTCTTACATTTTGTGTATGTCTACGATTTCTTTGCAAAACGGGTTATTCTTGTTGTGGATGAAAAGGTTAGAGTAGTTAATTGAACAAGATTTTTACTTAAATTTTTAATTCTAACAGTTCTTATAGAAAAGATTTCTTACACAGTTGTTATCAAATTTTGAAGGGTGACACAATCGAAGCCGCTTTTTTACCAACTACACTCACTAAACTCCAGAAGTATATCGACGATGATGAGTAGTATGATATTAGAAATTTCAAAATAATCAATCCAACCCTTAAGGAGAGGAATTCTCATCATCCTTATCAAATCAAATTTACGGATGATTCAACGATGACGTTGCTCCAACCATTTAGTCCAAAACATTATTTCTGATTCGAAGATTTGGTTAATATATATCATGGAAGAGTTAATCATGCCATCTCTTTCAGTTAGTTTTCTTTAATTTATGTTATATTGTTATGATAAAATCTGTGAATATAGTTAATTGGTATCTTTATGTTCGGAAATCTAGAGTCTTTTTAGAAATTTTGTAACTTTGTGTATTGGTCCCTCCCATAGAAAAGTACAATTTAAAATTTTACCAAAAATAGATTTGAAAGTATCATTCAATACTTTGGAAAGCTAAATTTCGTCTTTTTGTCGTATTAGATGTTTGTGGGTGTATAGTAGATGTAGAAGATAAAAGAAGACATGAGAGTGCCAATAATTGTAATGAGGTTGTCTTCACGCTAATGAATGACAGGTAAAACACATTTATTCTACCTTTAAGGATACTTACATTTGAAAGTTTGTTTCTATATTAGAATTTATATTAACTTGCTAAACCTGTAGGAATGAATCAGTAAAATGTCGTGCAATAAACATATATGCTTCTCAATTCATGTTTTCTTGGGAATCAAACGGGTGCCATCTCACATATAAATCCGAACCTGTGTTTTGTGTATTGCGCTTTTGGAAGGTTGGAGAATATGAAGGTACGCACCATTTAATACATCTCATAGAATCAACAAAAGGTAATCTCAAAATTCACTTTAAATTGTAAATGTCTCTAGGTGCACCATGTATTGTAAACACTTTAGCCTCCTCTAAGATCTTTATAAAGCCAGATTTCCAAGGACTTGAACATGACAAACCTATGTAAATTGTTATGTATATAAAAATCAAGTTGTGTATGATGTTAAAGTATAAATTTTAAATACACTTTCTATAATAACAGTTCTGAATTTGATGGACGTTTTCACACAAACTATGTGATGGAGCATGAAGGTGAGAGTTAAGGGACTCAAATAGAAGGAGTGGAGGCTTAAAGATCTTTTATGTGTATTTTGAACGTTTACTTATAATTTTGAATGTTTGTAGTAACCGCTGCTTGAAATCCAAAAATGGGTTGTCCTTATTTTAATTTTGTAACCGAGATAACAAACTATAATCTTAATCTTTTGGGAATCTGCTTAGGCGTATAAAAATATTGAAGGAGCAATTGAATTTTAAGTTTTTACAATTTGTTAATGGGTTTACACACTTTTACTACAGTTTGTTTCTTTTAAAGACTTGATAATTTCTATTGAGTATATTTATTTCAAAAAATTTAAAATGTATATTTATATAATTGCTATAATATGAATAAATGAAATACAAGTTATTCAAAATAACATTCCATATTACTATTTTACTAACAAAATGGTTTTAAAAAGGTTCTTGCTCGCACTCTTGTGCGGGTAACTCTCCTAGTATATATAGAAAATAATTAAACATCCTCATTTCACTAAATCCTTAATGGTTAGCTTATTTTGTGCTACTAAAAAACCTATGAATGACTGTTTCAGTTGACTAGAAAGGTTCACGTACTTACATAATAGTGCAAATGTTTGTCTTAGATGATGCAAGAAAAATTGTATTACTAATAAAATCAAAACATGGCTACACACTAAGTAGGTGGAGGACGAGGGAGCCGGTGCAACCAACGAGGGAGAACATACTGTGAAAAGATGAGATTGTTAGAACCAACGTAATTAGACCATGGGAACAAGTAACCAAAGATGTCCTCCATAAACTCGCTACATCTGTTAAAATTCAAGATGCAACCATCCATACACTTGCTATCGTCTTCGTTTTCCTTGTGAAGACTCAACGCTAGTGTCCTCAAGTTAAACAAGACCATACCTTTCTTGTTCCTGCTCCACAAGTAGATGATCTCAGAGTTCAAAGGATGCATCACCACCGGGAAATAATCGATACCTAACAAGTCGATCGTTGAAACCAAGCTGACTTTCCATAAGAGCTGCCACGCCTCCTCAGGGCCATCAGTGTACTTGACCAGCCTCCAAACCCGTAACGTGCGGTTTTCATTTTCATGAAACTCGTTGAAATACACAATCGACCCATCCGAGGTTGTAAAGCTTCTCCTAAAACGCCGTATCTCATCATCTTTTCCTCTATCAGGGAAAGATATGATATGACACCCATCATCAACGTTACCTTCATAGAAATCATAGGCCATTAAAAAAACGGTTATATTTGAAAACCAGTGAAGCATCCCATTCAAAGCAATCGACTTGCGGTGACTATATCTAAACCACCAATGACACCTAGGACAATTCAAATTTCGATTTTCCCACTTCCCTGTATCAGATAAGTAGATCGCAAAACCGAATTTAGTACCACCGTGAGTCATCAACAACACAACCTTGTAACTCACAACGATACCACTCTGCATCTTGGTAACCAATCCAGTGTCGCTGAAATGCTCACGCAGCTGTAATCTCTCAAGATCTTCCAAAGAGAGGAAAGGAGGGAAAGGGACTCGAAACCACTCTTGAAACATAGGGTTTCCAACGTAATACATAGGAGTTCCATCGGTAGCTTCTACGTAAAGCAAGACCAATCCATCGGTGCAAGCCAAGACTAGTAGCTTCTTGATTGCTGTCTCGACAAAGAACCTCATGAAAGATCCCGGAGAACGAGCAAGTCCCCATGTTTTGCATCCATGATGACCCATGATTTCAAGTGTCAGTTTGTAAGGTTGCGTCTGAATGATTGACCACGAGATTGAAGAAGATGAGTTGCGAGAGATGAATTGATCTCTGAAGAAGTCCGAATCGATCAAATCTTTCCATTCTTTGCACACTGATCTGAATCTTGCAATGCTTTTCAACGGAAGTCGCACCAAGACAACAAACGCCACTTCAGGAATATTCATTTCTGCAAACAGACAACATATAACTAATAAATCATATAAAACCAAACACGAAAGTGCTTTTTGTATAATAAAAATCGAAACACGTTGAGATTTATGGCTTCATGTGTATAACAATTAACATAATTAAACGAACAAACCACCAAAACTGCAAATAAATACATGAAAAAAAAAAGATAATACAATATACGATATATACTATTTCCTGCGGAGTAGAGAGATCTATATCCAAATATATATATATATATATATATATATATATATATATATATATATTGAATGCTCGTGATAGTGAGAAGAGATTGATAGATCTATATCCAAATATTGAATGCTCGATATAATGGTAACGAAAAAAAAAATTGGAGTCATACCTGATTTCTTCGTTGGGAAAGAGAGAAAACAAAAAGTACAAAAGAGGGTGTTATACTGGGCGGCAGCAGAAAACAAAATAGATTATATTATTGATATTGTGGGGTTTAAAGAAATTAGGTTATAATTATTTATAGAACCGTAACTCGGAATTCATTAGGTCAAAAAAAAAGACTGTAATAACTGGAAACTAATTTTATGAAGATATATTTCTATATGAAATATCATATAGATATTTTAAAGAAAGAAATATATGTTTGTTTGACTACAAAGAGTCAAAGAGATACTATTAAAAGCTTTTAAAAAATTGTTTGACTATTAAAAGTTAACTTTTCATGAGTAAGCTTTTTTATTTTTAATAAACAAATTTATTTTGTTCTTAGAGTCAATGGCTTTTCATATAATTTTGTCAAAATTAATGTTAATTCTATACATGTTATTAATAAAAATATCATACAATATAAACATTTCTAATTTTATAAATATCTAAATCACATCATACATATACTGTAATAGTTTAATATCAGTTCTTCAATACAAAAAGAGTAGATCTTAAACCATATAGGATTTTGTTTTGGTAAATTATATTTATCTCAAAGGGCTTGAGCATGATAAATTGTATATTACTATTACAAGAATATGACTAGTACTTGGTTACATCACAGAACAGTAAAACATTCACATTTGAAATTTGATTAGAACTTAGAAAACAGAATACACAAATCAAGAAGACGGTGCAGCGAACGAGAGAGAACAAACTGTGAAGCAAGGAGATGGTTAGAACCACCTTGAAACGATGGGAGAAAGTAATTAGAAACGTTCTCCATATACTCGCTGCAACTGTTAAAACTCAAGACGCAACCATCCATACACTTATGAGCGTCTTCAGTTTCCTTGTGAAGACTAAACACTTTAATCCTCAAGTTAAGCAACACCATACCTTTCTTGTTTCTGCTCCACAAGTATATGATCTCACAGTTTAAAGGATGCATCACCACCGGGAAATAACCGATACCTAGCTCGGTCAAAGACACCAACTTGACTTCCCAAAAGAGCTGTCACGCCTTAGGACCAATTTCAGTGTAGTTGACCAGCCTCCAACTCCGTAATGTGCGGTTTCCATTACTATGCATAGACCCTTCCGAGGTCGTGATGGTTCTCCGAAAACGCGGTAACTCATAATATTTTCCACTGTCAGGGAAATATATGATGTGACACGCATCTTCATGACATTCACAGAATTTGTAAGCTACGAAAGAACCGGTGAGGTTGGAAAGCCAATGAAGAATCCCATTCAATGCAATGGACCAAACCAGAAGGCAGAATGAAGACAAGTCACCCCATTTTTAACTTCCCACATCCCTGTATGTATCAGATGAGTAAATCGCAAAATCGACTTTAGCATCATCCTGAGCGATCAACCACACAACCTTGTAACCCACGACAGTACCACCTTGCATCTTTGTAACCAATTCACTGTAGCTGAAACGCACGTTGTTCCGTAATCCCTCAACATATTGCGGAGTGTAGTTATGTTCACAAAGAGGTATTCGAAACCATTCTTGAAATAAAGGATTACCAACGTAATACATAAATAGGAGTTCCATCGCTAGCTTGTACGTAGAGCAAGACCAAGCAAGACTAGTAGTTTCCTGATTGTGGCTTTGGCAAAAAAACTCACTAATGATCCAGGAGAAGAAGCAAGTTCCCATGTTTTGCATGCATGATGACCAACGATTTCAAGTGTCAGTTTGGATGATTGGCCATGAGACTGAGGAAGAGTTGCGTGAGATGAATTGATCTCGGAAGAAGTCCGAATCGATCAGACGTTTCCATTCTTTCCGCACTGATCTGCATCTTGCGATGCTTTTCAATGGAAGTCGCAGCAATACTTCAAATGTCACTTCTGGAATATTCATTTCTGCAAGCAAAAAAACATCAAACACATAAGACATTAACCAATAAAATGCAAATCTTACAATATTTAAATTAGCAACAATAATTTACAAAATATTTTTGCTTTTTAAAAAAAAACAAGCAAGAACAAATTTATATATTTATTTTATGTACTAAAAAAATACAAGTTTTTGATATAAGAATCGAAGCACTTAAAATAATAGGGATTCATGACTTCATGTACCAGACAAAAAATATATATATATAATATTAATCGAATCTACATAAATTTATATCGACAATATAATATACAATATATTTTATATTGAAAAAAAATTGATTGCTTGTTTAGTAAATTTATTAAGAAGAGTTTAATTCGAGTTTCATGTGATTCTCTTACCTATGGTATATAGCAAGGAAAAAAATGTCGGAGACTCGGACTAGTCTTACCTCACCTGATTTCGTAAATAAAAAGAGTAAAGAAAACAAGACAAAAGAAGGTTTTACGGGAGAAGGAGCAAGTGGGCTACTATACAGTAGTACTCACCTCTGTTACCTCACCATAAAAATAAAAATAAAAGTGTTACGGTGGACGGCGGGACGAATAAATTATGTTATGTTGTCGAGACTATGAGGTTGAATCAAAGATTGCACGTATTTATTGAAGAACAAAATGGAAAACAATAGGCCATGACCACTTTTAATGTACACCTTATGGTAACAACTTTTAATGTACATCATTTTTGTATTGACCACTTGTTCAATTCTGATTGGTCACTAAAGACAAAAGTATGATCCATCATGACCTCTAATCGTTTTAATGTCTTAGATTAGGTTATCATTACCAATCAAAAAACATCCATCAAATATAGATAATGTTGTTCAATGAGAAACCTAGGAGTTATTATGAAATGTGTGATATAAATACCATCTTTTACTATATGACCCATATTTCTCTTTCTCTTGTTGGTGGGTGGCTCCTATACTATATAAAAGTTTTTTTTTTTTTTTTTCTAACTCTTGGGTATCAGTCAATTTATAAGTGAGTAATCGTCTAAATGAACTCCTGACTATTTCCGAGTGAAACAATAGTTTTTGCAACAATATAACCGATGGTAAACACTTCTGTTTCATATATTTTTATATGAATACCTATTTTGCGCATTGGGAATTATCAAAACTCAAAAGCACATTTAGTTTAATCAAGTCTTCCAATTATACGAGGTAATATCCAAAACCATCCAAATTGTTTTTTTTTTTGTTGGTAAATTATATTTTGGCTAGGAACACTTTAACTTGGCTTTATAATCAACAATTACAAAATTCAGTCCAAAACAGTAAAACTCACTCATATAACATCTCTCTCGCTCTGTTTGAGCTTCCGTGTCTCTATCCATTTGGAACTCTTCAAGGTGTCTCTCACTATACCACTTTTGCTCAATCCAATGAAATCCAAAATTTAGGATCAAAAGAACCAAAATGAACTTCTTCCAAAACTAAAGGAGAAGAAGCAATCCATGGCTGTGCCCGGGATATACAGAATGGCAACAAGGGTCACGACTGAGCGAGCCACGCATTAGAGAAGCTTGCTTGTCCTTCTTTTCGACGGTCCTCCTGGGAACATCTTCATAATCCATCCTAAAACCCTTTCGACCACCTTAAGAGAGAGATGTCATTAGTCTGTAGTCTTTCTCAGATTGAAGTTTAAAACTCTGAACACACAGAGATAGAGATAGAGAGTACCTCATCGCCTTCATCTGCAATCGGTGTTCTCTCTTGAACAACATGAGAATCCGGCTGCTGCTTTTCAGGTGAAACATTGTCTATGGCCATCTTTTGTGCTGTTAGAAGCTCTAACCTTTTGGTCTGTGCTTCAAGTTTTCTGGATAACTCTTTGTTCAGCTCCTATGGTTAAGAAACATGAGAAATATTATTAATGACTTGGGGATCCAGGATAACACACACAAACAATAGAATGCAACTTACAAAAGACCCAGAGAAAATAAGGACTAAGAAGCATAAGAAGAAGAAATCTATACCATATAGAAAGCCTAGTCAGAGAACTTATGTAAGATGTTACGGTGACAGAAACTCTTACTGAAGTCAAAGAAGACATGTTTTTAGCCCCATGAATTAATGTTAATGTACCTGCACCTGCGCACTTCGAGATAACTCAGATGACAGTGCTTGCACGAGTTCTTCCTTCTCAATTGCCAACTGCAACAGTAGAAACAAAATGATCATCACGTGATTATCTAGATTTGAGAAAATGATAGCACCTTCAGAATAAAAGTATTTATTCTCACAGCTAAAGAAAACTTTTAAAATAAAGAAGAAAACAACAAATAAATAATCCATAAAAACTACCTCAGCAACCAGCGTATTAATGTTATGAATCACTCTCATCTGATCAGCTGGGACGCTCAATGAAAAACCTTCAAGAGTTAATTGTCCAGTTTCAGGAACGATAGCTGTATTAGATGAATCACTTTCAAGCAGAGAAGTGGAATCTGTTTCCTGGTTGAAACTCTCTGGCGTAGTATCTGAGATTGCTGCAGCAAGAAACCAAAGAGTCATGGGACTGGTGAGAAGTCAATGATTAAACTTGAACCCGAAGATGCAAATATATGAGTTAAGACTTCCAAAAATACGCTTCAAATTTCTTAAATAGTGTGCAAAGACCACTACCTAGACCTTCTGTAGAGGTTGACGCGTTTTTTCGGCTAGTTGAGCTTTTACTCAGATCAGTGGATTTTCCACCACTAGAAGCTTTCTGTACCATAGTCTGTAGGACCTTCTTCTCTGAAACAGTAGATGCAGAATATAAGATATATACAGAATTGTTCAATCACATTACTTTTTAGAGGAATAGATTTCAATGTGAATACCTTCTTGAAGAGCTTTAATAGTAGATTGTAAATCTTGACGATCTTTCTCTAGGCTCTGTAATTTTTTCCTATAAAAGTTGACAAGTAATTATAGGTAAGATAAAACAGATTTAATAGTAGATTGTAAATCTTGACGATCTTTCTCTAGGCTCTGTAATTTTTTCCTATAAAAGTTGACAAGTAATTATAGGTAAGATAAAACAGATCCCAGAAAGCCATCAAAGTTACAGACTGAATCCTTGGTTCTTTTTGGATTAAACATCATGTAAAAAGAAGATACGGACAGGTATATATAACAATACAGTAAAGAGCATACTTGTAAGATAACATTTCTGCTTGTGCATTCTCCAGTTCCCTTTCCAGCTTTAACTCATTAGATCTGAGTCTGAGAGCCTAATATATTTGTTCCAAGAAAATTTAAGCTAAACAGATGTATATAAGCATCTGAAGGTAGAGGAAACAGATATCTTACAGCTGAAATATCCAAAAACTAAACTAAACATGTCCTTTCACACATTTGCAGCTAAATGAGCCAAAAATGTTGGTTTTTTCTAAAAATATAATGTGATTGTAAGAAATAACATCCAAAGCCAAATACCTTATCTTCCAAACTGATGACTTCAGAAGCCAGTATTTGGGAACGCTCATCAGCAGCATTACATTCTAGCTGTGCATTTGCATACTCAATCCTGACAGACTCAAGTTCCCCCTGGACAGAATTAGTGTTAAATCAAGTAACAGATTTTAAGAAATCTAGACAATAGCTCCAGTGGATGAATGAACATGGCATACAAATACTCATTCATAATCATACTCAAAATTTTGAGAGTCGTCAGTAAATATCAACCAATTTGATAGCATACGAATGTAGCAAAATGCAACATCATGCTTTACTAAAGTATACTGTTCGAGCATCTACAACTGGAATTTGAGAGTTCAGATGTAGTTAATACGTACCATTTGGGCTTGGATCTGTTCATATAGCCTCTCCATGTCATCTTTTAGTTGGTTGACAAGACCTCTCTGTGTGAGATAAAAGCGAGAACAAGTATTACATAAAACATTGGGAGGATCTGGGACTAATATAACGGTCAGTAAATCATGTCTTATAGCAAACAATATATAACATCATGCACTCTCAAGAGTAGATCAACCCAGTAAATGTCATCAAGAGCATAACGCTTTAACAAGAAACTCAAACCACATCCGTTTACATCATGAATAAGGACCCCAAAACCACATGACAGTATACTCTGGCTAACAATTAAGCATGATAAATGGTCAAAATTCCTTTCTAGTATAGGGGCAATATCCAACTAGGATGCCACAAGGTTGCATGTACCTGCTGGTTATAAGTGTCTGTCATCGAAGAATTTTCTGATGCTAAGGATTCTGCCAGCGCACGTGAAGCATCAAGATCCCTTTGCAGTGAAAATTTTTCTTGTGTTAAATCCTCAATATGCTACAAATGAAAAATCGAAACCGCGGCTCAGAAAATTCACAGGACAAGAGGATGTACGAAACAGTGAAAGCTAACATCTTTATAATCAAGGACCAATGCAAGACAAAGTAGGAAGATTATTATCCACCAGAAAGAGGCATCAACTCAAAATCTTTGACAATTTGGTTGTCTTCATATAACATCAGATCAATTCCCCACCGAATTTTTCTATATGAGAAGACCATACTAAGTAGCATATTGACAATACATTGACAAATAATATATGGTGCAAGAAATAAGTATCCTACCTGTTCCAGAGCAGTAAAATCATCATTTTGTTTTGGCATGGAGAAATCAGTAAAACCTGGCATTACTCCATTGGCAGCAGGATACAAAGAACTCCGGAATTTTTCAAATGGATTAGGAGAATCATATGCTCCGCTTGTCAAAGATGGTCCATTACTGTCTCTTTTCCCTGACATATATTGGAGCGAAGATGGCCCAAAACCATCAGTGCCAGTTAGTTGGGAAGCACTGGATGTAACCAAATCTGCTTCAATCTCAGGGTGTTGATATTGAGTTTGAGTCTCTCGAGCTCTTGAAATATTGAGGGAATCAAGGAAAGACGGACGAGATCTCTTCACAGTTGCTTCACTTTTAGCTGAGTTAAATGGTGAAGAGCTTGTGATATTTACACTGTAATCTGAAGATTCAGAAGGTCGAGATGATGTGTCTGGAGAACTAAACAAATAACTGCTAGACAAAGTAGGCTTCTGCACAATGCTACCTCCTCCTAGTTCACCACTTCTCTGTTGGTTTTTGGAAACTTCGTGAAAAGACCCTGCCATCCTGGTAGTAGGTTGTAATGAGTCTAGCAACCAAAAAAAAAGAAAATATTAATTAGGGTTGTTCCCTTCAAAGGAACTGAAAAGAAAAGACACTACTTCATCAATCTCATATGATAGGCATGTACCTTTTCTTGGTGAGATTAATCCACCGCCATGAATGAAACCATCCATTTGCATCGAGGTTGATAGCAGAGAGCTTCCAGAAAAGGGAGATGTGCCTTTAACAACACCATCACTTTCTCTTAGAGTAGAAGCACGATCAAAACTTCCACTCGATTGCATGTCTATATTGCTATAAGGTACAACGTCAGGCCTATTATTCACTGTTAAGTCCTGTGTGGAACCAATCAACTCTAAGCTATTAGAAAAATCAAGTTTTCCCACTGATTCCTCCTGACCATCATCTTTTTTACTTCCATCATTCGGTGTTGCTATATTCGAAAATGATAAATTATGTACATGGGTTTCAATAGAGGAAACTTGATTGAGAGGTCCATTAGGCAGAGATGCAAGAGGAAGAGGTCCATCTGAATCTGAAACACTTTGCTGGCTATTATCAACAGGCTGCTGTGTGGTAATAGTACTTTGTGATGCCTTTTTAGCTGCTTTTTGTTTCCGAAACTGCTCAAGCTGCAATCCATAACAACAACAACACGCAAATTTAGGCATTCATCTCAAAAACAAAATAAAAAATCTCAATTTTGGATTGCATGCGTTGATACATCAATCTCAATTCCAACGGATTATATAATGAAACGGAGACTAATGATCAGATAAACCCAGAAGAAAAAAAAAATCAATTGGGACTCAGTACCGACAAATTTTTAGGGGCAAATCCAAAGTAACGATAAAATCAAACAATGAAGATGATGATCTCTGACCTTACGGCGTCCAGCTTCAGCGACCACTTGCCTACGAGAACTAGCTGATGCCATTGGAGAAATCTCGCAGTTTTCCCCTCCAAATGCTTTCAAATCAATGTTTTTTTAATCACCATTGATTGAATCCATTCATTCCCAATTTAAAAAAAAAAAAAAAATCGCCCGTTGTTATTATTTGATTATTGTGAAGGAACTCCAAAACCAAAGAGCCCCTCCAGATCCTGACGCATAGATCGAGATGAAATTTTTGGGGGTGGGAGATCTCGAACAAAACAAAATTTGAAAAAAAATCTATGGAATTGTCAAACAAAAGGAAACAAAATTAGGGTTT
Source organism: Camelina sativa (assembly GCF_030686135.1). Taxonomy (NCBI): domain Eukaryota; kingdom Viridiplantae; phylum Streptophyta; class Magnoliopsida; order Brassicales; family Brassicaceae; genus Camelina; species Camelina sativa. Next base: position 11,928,515 of record NC_141880.1, on the reverse strand, counting down.
TCGATCTGAAGGAGACGAGGAGAAGAACGAAGCTTTGTTCGTGAGAGACAGAGAGAGAGAGAGAGAGAGAGAGAGAGAGCGAGAGTTATTATTAATTAAAATATTTATTAGGTTCCTTTGTTCTTCAGATCTCTCTGTTTTTTTCTGAAAAAATAATTTACATCTGTGATTTTTCATGGGCAAAATTACCGTAAAATCGAACCGAACCAAACCAATCCGTAATTAACTGATTCGGTTCGAATTCGATTACAAAACAAATGAGGAATAAGTTTGGTTCAGTTCTACAAAACCGGTTGGTTATTTTAATTGGAGATGATCATTTGGTTAGCTGTTTGTTTTATAACCCCACTTTGTTCAAAAAAAAAAAAAAATGAATAACGAATTTTGTTGGAGATGGAAAACTAAGAGTAGAAGCAAAGCTTATGCATGTCGGATAATATGTAAATGACTAATGAGAGTTAATTATGTTGCTAGCAGGAAGTTTTTAAAGAGTACTGTACAAAAGTACGTGAAAAGAAGTAGTTTTGACTTTTACTGAATACTGACTGTATTTCTAGAATTAATTCTTCTACACATCGATCCAATGTGAATCAGAGTAACTCTGTAACTATATATCATCCAATTCCTGAAATCCAAGTTATGATGAGAAGCATAAGATTCGTCTGTTGAGGCAAACTTATTAAAAAAACATCTTAGATGAATGAAACCAAAAAAGGTTTACCCTTGCTTCCAAAAATTTCTTTCATTTTCTACGCTTCGTTTGTCGTCCTAAAGTTAAGGAGTCCCTTGAAGTTATTATTAAAATTTGTCGATTTTATAAAAACATGAGTAGAGAGTTTGGTGGGCTGTCGTCATGTTCCACGGGCCACATGGATGTTGTTCATGTTCTAATCTTTTGTGTCATTTCGTATTATATGTTTACGCCTCCATCACTACTAATTTTAACTATTTTTTTCATTCTTAATTTTCCTTTACATTATTAACTGATAATCGAAATAACCGAATCGAACCGACTCAAAGAATCCAACATATCATACCTATACTAATTTGATTACATGCTCAACGTTACTTTGGAAAAAACAAAAAAAAAAGAAGGATGGATTTTACAATAGTCATGAAATCTAAATTTCACCAACGAAGCATGTCTAACATCGATCTCTCTAGCAACGAAAGCGTCGACTCCTCCGCGCCACGCTCTCCCGCAGCTCACATCGTGCCTCCTAGACCGACCATATGGAAGCGCACCCGTTCAAGGACGAACCAGCTCCAAGGCGTCAACAGAACTGAAGCAGCTACGGTCAAGGACGCAACACTCACTAACCGCGTAGCCGTAGGCGCCACGCGCATTGCTCCAACCAATGGCGTAGCCGTAGGCGCTACGCCCCGTTCGTGTAGCCACTGGCGTCTATCCAACCGACCGCAAAACCGTAGGCGCTACGCGCGTCGCTCCGACCACCAATGGCATAGCCGCAGGCGCTACACTCCTTAATCGCGGAGCCACAGGCGCTCATTCCTCAAATGGGGTAGCCGTAGGCGTTACGCCCCCCTATTGTGTAGCCATAGGCGCTACGCTCCTCATTCGCGGAGCCGCAAGCGCTACGCTCCCGAATCGTGTAGCAGGTGGCATCGCTCCAACGAGTCGCATAATCATAGGCACGACACGAACAACATCTCATCCCACATACCTCGCCCATACGCAAACATTTATCACTCACAGCGAACAATCACCGATATTCTCCACGCCCGTATGAGAGCAATCACACGCGACCGCAAGCTCACTGACATCAATGCGTATCACCTAGCAACGACTTCGCCAACGTAACTCGTAATGGTGACCACGACAACGTATCTCGTAACGTCGACCTCGTCAGCTATCGAGCACACCACCGTACGCCATGCCACCATGCATCAGAACAAATCGATACATCGAAACTTGTTTCCAACACACCATGACACATCAGCCATCTCGCCAAGTATCGTACGATCTCGTAAACCATCAGCCATCTCGCCAAGTATCGAGCCATCTCGCCAAGCATCAGCGCGCCTCCGTACTCGCCATCTCGCCACCAAGTGCACGATCTCGCCACTCTCGATCTCGCAACTCTCGCACGATCTCACATTCTCGATCTCGCAACTCTCGCTCGAGCTCGCCACTCACGATCTTGCACTCTCGATCTCGCAAGTCTTGCACGATCTTGCACTCTCGATCTCGAAACTCTCGCAAGATCTTGCACCCTCGATCTTGCAACTCTGGCTTGAGCACGCCAAGCCCATGAACCAGCACGTTGGAGCAAATCTTTGAGACGCCATTCAAATGATTATCGCAATCTCATCCACGTCTCGCCAACGCTTCACCACCACGCCAATAGCCTATGCACGCTCCCACTCCAATACCCGCGAGACCTCACCACGCCAATACGTGCCATCGTCCTCCCGCTGGTGTCCCCAAGTATCGCTCCATGCGGGTCCCGTAACGACGAGTACGCTACAATCTCGAGCAAGCCATGATCCCGACCTCGCCAACTCTTGAGCATGCCACAATCTCAAGCATCATGACCTTGACCTCGCCAAGTCTCGAACACTACAATCGGACACGCTTAGGAGTTGACGTATCGTCACGTGAGCCATGACACCTCCGCGTCAACTACAACGCCATCACGCGGACAAATCACCTCCACTTTGACACGCCCTAGGATGATAAGGGTGCCACCATCACAATCTCGATGTAATCACACTATCTCCTGCGTACCCACGCCCAATGCGGCAATAAGCCATTCCACGTATCTCGCAAACACACCATTGAGCACGCCTCCAAACCTGGATCCGCAAGCCGCTTTGTACACGCATACGAGGGCACAACCACTTAGCTCTCAGCCTTGTCCAGATTTATGTGTGTCGCCACACATCAAGGAGAATTCTCGCCATACTTGGCACAAAAAAAAAAAAAAAAAAAAAAAAAAAAAAAGCTCGACAATATCGAGCTCCTGCTTTAGCATTCTTTTGGATATGATTATGTCTAAGAACTCACAGGATAAGCCGGACGCAAGAGCCACACCGATGAGTTTTTGGGCAATGCTGCCTTGCTAAGGATTAGCTTACACTTCGTCGCCCTTGCCAGGTGTACAATTATAAACGCGTTCCGCATGAATGCAGTGGTGAAATAATCCACAAACTTTACTTTTGTAAAGATTGAAAGCCGAGTCCGTACTCGCAAGCGCTCCGCATGGGTGCAGTGGTGAAATAATCCATGTCCTTACTTCGGTAGGACATTTTAAGCCGAGCCCAGACTCGCAATGAGCTAGCAGGAAGCGGAGTGAGTAAGCCGAGACCCCAACTTGCACACACGCAATTCCTGCAGCACCCACAGGGTAAGCCGGTCACGCGTACCACACCTAAAACAGTACGACAAGTCCGTCTTGTCTACTCAAGACGTTTCGGGGAACAACATATCCAGGGTAAGCCAGGAGACGTTCTGCACTGATCTAACCCCTGTAAATAACAATATACCCCTGTAAATAACAAAAACTTCGCTTCTCTATTTTGAGGATAATTTCGCAATAATCTAACTTTGCGCGACAAAAATCAGCAATAATCAACTTTTGCGAAGATCATCAATAAAATATGAATGACCAAGTTCATGAAGCAACCGAGTTCGTAGTAACAAAAGAAAAAAAAAACAAAAAAACACAAAAAAAAAACAAGAACAAAAGTAATAATCGATAATACGAAGACGCGTCATTATTGAGCAGTCTCGTCGGCGCCTCCGGAAGCAAACTCCGGGAAGGGCTCGAGATCATCTTCACACCATGGCTTCACGTCTAGACGCATTTGCGGAGATCATCTTCCCGACATGACTTCATGTCTAGGTGCAATCACAAATGTCATCTCGCCATTTCATATGTGTGCCTTGACGCCACGACGTTCCCATATACTCCTAGCCATGTCAAGCCATATCATCGCACCGTCCTGCTACACGCGCACGTCTCGACTCGTACGAGCTCGTCAGTTTCTCCGCAAGCGGTGATCTCATCAAGTGGTGACCCTGCCAACTTGATCTCGCCAAGACACGACAACGTCACGAACTTGAGCTCGTCAAGGTCTCGTGTGCAGAAGTCTCGAGCTTGCTGCAATCTCGTATACAAGCTTCGAGCTCGCCATTCTCTAGCTCGGCAACTCCTGAACTTGACGCTTTGTAGCTCGACAATCTCGAATCCGCAACACGGAGCTCGTCAATCTCAAACTCGCAAGATCGATCTCGCTAACCCTCGTACTCGTCATCGCGATCTCATCCTTGTCATCTCGCCACTAGAAATACGCATTCCCGTACGATATCCATTGCGTCACCTCGTCAGCAAAAGCCTCGATCTCGCAGAGTCTCGATGGCATAAGCCTTGACCACGACCAAAAAACCAAGACACCAAGGCAAGTCCTTGAGCACTCCATCTCGCACGCCAACCCTCAAGCTCGTCACCTCGTGGCTCGCTATCTCCTCGATCTCACCGACAATCAGCTTGCCCATGAACAACGCGTATCACACCATCACGCCCCCACGCATGCTCGAGCACACTTATCATGCGCAACAAGCTATCTCGCAGACGACATAGTCTCCACCACGCCACCGCGCGCTGCAAAGAATTAGCAGTTGGCTCCTATGCGCCATCGTCCTCCACTGCGAACCCGTTGGCGCCCCCAAACATCGCTCCAGCTGCATCCTGCAACGGTGAACACACCACGGTTTTGACCACACCTCGTATCAAGCAGCTCAGCGACTCATGTCGAACAGCTCTGCGTCTCGTATCAAGTCGCTCCATGCCTCGTATCAAGTTACTTCACACCTCGTATCAAGTCGCTTCACGCTCCGTATCAAGCTTGACGCCTCGTATCAAGTCGATTTCATACATCAACAGTACCAAATCATTTATATGATAATTGTCAAGAGTGAGTACAAACATGTTCTCAATATACCCACATTGCACTCACTTGTTGATATTCCAATTGTCTATCCTTTTTTAACTAGAGATATGTGTAAAACACAACCTCGCATCAATGACCTCCACAAAGAGAGCTACACATTTAGCTGTTTGTTGTCCATATATCTCTACTTCTCTATTGTGAGGCACAACACAATCATGCATTGTTTATACAGATTGAAAAAGCTCTTAAACATATTTTTTTTCTTTTTCTTCTTTCAAGGGTAGACACCAAAGAGGCAAATCACTTTTTATAGTATTCGTTTTTAATAGCTAAAACTAGCTAACCAAACTAAAACCAAATGATCATCTCCAATTCACAATCTTTGAAAAATAACTCAAATAACAAACCAGTTTTGTAGAAACAGAACCGAAAAGAATTTGTTTTGTAATCGAATTTAAACCGAATCACTTTAGTAGACAATTTGGTCCGGTTCGGTCTAATGTAATTTTTCCAGTTGGTGCTATACAAAAAATGTGACATCTTATACTATTAAAAGGGAAGCATTTTTAATAAAAAGACATAGAGTTTGAGATTATTACAATGAAATACCATTAAAAACAGAATAAAGATCATGTATAACTCAGAGTCAAACAGATATTATATGTGATAAGTTTAGCCAAAAAATCGGAACCAAACAGACTGATATTTAAGTGTATTATCCGTATCCAAACATATATTCCAATAATTGGGGTTTGCGTACAGGGATATATAACATAAAACTGAAAAATAATTTAAGGAAAACAAAATTAATTTCTACTAAACACAAAAATAGGAACTACCATCTACGCTATTAACAAGACAAGAGAATCCCCTAATCGACGCCAACAATTATAATGTGATTTTGTAAAGGTAACAATATATGGATACAATTTTATTTTATGAATCTATCATAATCTTTAAATTAAAAAACAATAATTAATTATATATTCCGCATATTTAAAATTTACCATAACAATAACAACTATAATGATATGTAATTCCCTAAATTTTTCATATCATATACTGCGATTTCAAAAATCTAATTATATATAAAACCACTGAAATATTAATCACAAAGTCAAAAATCCAAAATTTAAAGAATATTAACTAATATGCATATCAAGATTGTATCATAATCCATATAAACTTCTAATAACTTTATGAGATTCCTAATTTTGCTAAATCTATTAATTACTAATACGTTAATATCTAAATTTGAAATTTTAAATTTAGAAACTCTCCATAAACTTCTAATAACTTTATGAGATTCCTAATTTTGCTAAATCTATTAATTACTAATACGTTAATATCTAAATTTGAAATTTTAAATTTAGAAATTCTCCAAAGTAGTTATATTCAAATCATCGTAAATTTAGGAACTTCCAAAATCTTTTTGTTAAGAATTTTATTCAGAAAAATATATAGTTTCATTTTATAGAAAGTTAGGTGAATGAATTTCAAAAAATATTCTGGAACCGACGAACCTATCCTATAAATAATAAATATATTTATCGTGTGAGTTACTGATCTATATCACTCTCAGTTCACCAAAAACTATCACATCCCAAGAACCAAAAAAGTACTCACAATAAAGATTTGATATAAAAAATGAAGCACCAGCAACCAGCAGTAAAGTCGTCAAACATTTCAATACGTCCTCACGGTTACAATAAAGATAATACATATGTAGAAACAATACACTACACAGTTACGAGAACCCCTTCTAAATTGTTCTTGATGATGAAACTGTAAGTCTCTATATATGATAAATTTTATAATCAATTGTATCTTTCTTATAACTTACTAATGTTATATGTTTTAATGTTGTTTGTTTACAGAGAACAAAAATGAATTTTGAAGTGAATAAGACAATTGAGTACAGTTTCTGAAGGTTACACTTATGCAATATCTTACGAACCACCAAAAGAATTTTTTTTTTTTCATTATTCTTGTGATTTTAATTAGTTTTTGTTCTTTGTGTTTAGTTTATAACTCATCCATCATCATCGTTTTTTCCTTTTGTAGAGTTCATGGAACAAACTTTTCTATTTTGTTCTATTAGAAATTATAATTGGTTGTAAATTTTATATACTTATCATGTATGGGTCATGTAACTTAATTAGTGTCTATGGTAACTCTTCTAAACATACAGATTGAACAAAAAAAACGTTTAATATATCAAATATGGGTACTTTCTTGAATCATTAGACTGTTTTCTATTTTTTTTTGTTGGCATCATTCGAGATTAGGATTGATTGCTCAATCTTTTGGTAAAACACTCCTTATTATAACTTAATCATGTCATATGAATATATGATATGTGTTTTGATCGGTTTCTCTCTTTTACGTGTAATATGTAGGTCCCGTAATATGTATGATATAATTTTCTGTCTATAGCAATCACAACTGTCGTAACAATATCTGAGATCTTGAAGAACAATCGAGTGATGGACTCGCATCAGAAAAGAGTAAGTCAATTTACTCAATTCTCTCTTCTTAATTACCATCAATCTTTATGTAAACCATTATCTTACCTTTTAAAATCAAGAATTTGTTTCCTCTTTGGTGTTAAACAATAGAGGTGTTAACATCAACCGCGGCAATGAAAATTAAACCAACGGAAGGATGGTTTAATAGGTAAACGCAAGTTTTTTTATTTTAACATGAGGTTTCATTAAATCATATAAGTGACACCAAAGACCAACGACAAGACTCTGGAGAAGGAAGCTAATGAGGCCGCCTCGGAAGCACAAAGAGTTGTTGCCATCGAGGTAGCCGGTTCCTAGAGACCGATGCCAATGAAGAAGAAAAACGATTTCTCCTTTACTCTGTTTGGTTTTGTTTTGTTTGTGACATATCAAACATAATACTCTTAAATATGAAAGTAATTGTTTGTTTAGCTAAAAATAGAATTCTTCACTTTTGCACCTTTTAGTAAATGTGTGTGTTTTGAATCTCCTACATATTCCCATATCATTTTTGTTGGACAAAACATATTTTCTTATCTATTGGACTAAAATATACAATCTCAAATAGATAAACCTATACTATTAAAAGAGAAGCATTTTTAACTATATAGGCATAAAGTTCTCTATTATACATGTAATACCATTGAATATAGTTTTAGGAAAAAATTACAAAAAGTCAGTTTGGTCAATACAAAAAAAAATAGCACAACCATTACGAGGTAAGCCTATCAATGTGGGTTTGCCACGCTATACAATTTAGGTCATTATGGGAGATTTTATCCAATTTGATAAATAATTTTGAGAAAATAAAGAAAATTTGTATAATGCCACTAATTTGTAAAAATTACATATCCAAACAAAAAGTACATGAAATACGAGTATTCTATCTAAATCTTCTACCTATTTCTTTATCTATTGGACTAAAATATACAATCTCAAATGGATAAAGCATTATTGAAATTACGGTCATAAAATATAATAAACATAACATATATGGGACATGACAAGTTTTTTTTTTCCAGATATAAATATTCTATTTTTGTCTAACTTTTTGTAATTGTAGTTGTTTATACTTTGGGTCTAAAAAAACATATATGATCATTCTTTTCGTCTAAAAACAAAACCTTATCAAATGCTATACTGATACGAGTTTGGATTAGAAATTTTACTAATATTCGTTAAAAATATGTTTATAAACATTACCCTTCACATACGTACTATATTGCAAACCTGATAATAACCTTAATTTTTTAAATTAATCCGCACGTAGAGGTCCGAATCTAGTGTATGATATCGCAAAATCATAAATCCTGTTTATCAAAAACGCATAATTTTTTTTTATCTTTTTGATAAAATTTTGGAAATTTATAAAAGGATTCAAATGATAAGTTAAACCCTAAAGGGCCCTAAAACCCTAAAGGCTCATATAGTTAGGCAGTAAGTAGCAGCTGTTTCTAGACTCTTCTCCTCCTTCGCTTATTAAGTCCCCTCTCTCTCTCTCTGCCTGTTCTCCACTGATCTAACTCGCTCGTCAGATTCATATCTTCCTTCTCGGCGTCTTCATCCTTCATCTTCTTCCCTCTAAGTCACCATGTATCGTTTCGCTTCTAACCTCGCCTCCAAGGCAAGGTAGGAAAAGCTCACTCTCTTCGTTTTTTTTTTTTTTTATATTTAGTTTTCTGATGGGTTCACTTAACAGTGGAAGGCAATGAGTTATTGAATCGATCTGGGTTTTGATCTAGTCTCCTTCAATTTATCTGGGTTCTTCAAATCTATTTGCTTTAATATCCCGAGATTTTGATTTACTAATTTTGATATTAAAAATGGTTTCTTTTTTGTTCTCTCTGTTCTTAGGATTGCTCAAAACACTCGCCAGGTAAATTCTAAGGATTGAATTTGATTTTTAATTGGTCTGTACTCTGTAGCTTTGAGGGTACGAGCTTACTTCATCATCCTTTCTGTACTCAGGTTTCGAGCAGAATGAGCTGGAGCAGGAACTATGCAGCCAAAGAAATTAAGTTTGGTGTTGAAGCTCGAGCTTTGATGCTTAAGGGTGTTGAAGATCTTGCTGATGCTGTTAAAGTCACCATGGGTCCTAAGGTACTCTTGTTTTTTTCTACCCTACTCATTTTGAATTGATTTGGACATGAATTGGTTTGAGGTTTATGTCTATTGCAAAATCTGTCATTTCCTGTGCTTTGTGTGACCGGTTTATTCTGTATCTTGTTTTACTTTTGTATCCGTTTCTGTTATCCCAAATGGCAGTTTGATCTAAGCATCAATATGTGACTGGCTTTTCTGATATCTGTGTTTCTAATTTTGAAGGGACGTAATGTTGTGATTGAGCAAAGTTGGGGTGCTCCTAAAGTGACAAAAGATGGTGTGACAGTTGCCAAAAGCATTGAGTTCAAGGACAAAATCAAGAACGTTGGTGCCAGTCTAGTGAAGCAGGTTGCAAATGCTACTAATGATGTTGCTGGTGATGGTAAGTTATTCACTTTGATTGAAAAATTCTTGGCTCTTAACTTGATTTCGTGGTTCACAGTTGTATAAACTTTGCAAGACTACCTACTAACACTTGCAACGCTGCAGGTACCACTTGTGCTACTGTCCTCACCCGGGCAATATTCACCGAAGGTTGCAAATCAGTTGCCGCAGGTATGAATGCGATGGACTTGAGACGTGGTATCTCCATGGCAGTTGATTCTGTGGTGACAAACCTTAAAAGCAAGGCGAGGATGATCAGCACATCTGAAGAGATTGCACAGGTTGGGACCATTTCTGCCAATGGAGAGAGGGAAATTGGTGAGCTTATTGCAAAGGCTATGGAGAAGGTTGGCAAAGAAGGTGTAATCACAATCCAAGTAAGTGAATTGCTGAATGTTAGCTTATGTTTCTACTTATGTATTGGTCAAACCATAACTCTAACGTGGGTAAATGCATTGCAGGATGGAAAGACATTGTTTAACGAGTTGGAAGTTGTAGAGGGGATGAAATTGGACAGAGGTTATACGTCCCCATACTTTATTACTAATCAAAAAACTCAAAAATGTGTAAGTTTTTGACTCCCTGCTCAATTAAGTCTTGATGTGGCAAATTAATTATAGATTTTACTGAATTTGAATTCAATTTATGTAGGAACTAGACGATCCTCTCATTCTAATCCATGAGAAGAAGATCTCAAGTATCAACTCTATCGTGAAAGTGTTGGAGTTGGCTCTGAAGGTATGTCTGCTTTATCATCATAGTATATTTGAAAATATTTTCTCATAAAAATGCTGTGTGAAAGGCATCTAATGTGGTTTCCGTTGTCCATCTAAAACGTTACAGAGGCAAAGACCACTGTTGATTGTTTCGGAAGATGTGGAAAGTGATGCTCTTGCAACTCTTATCCTTAACAAGCTCCGTGCCGGAATCAAGGTTTGAACAACTGAAGCTTTTACTATTGTCTCCTGATTCTTAGGGGTGATCTTCTTTGCTTTGTGATTAATAATGTCCTCCCAACAGGTCTGTGCCATCAAGGCCCCTGGGTTTGGAGAGAATAGGAAAGCCAATTTGCAAGACCTTGCTGCCCTTACTGGTGGAGAGGTAGTAAATTTGTTGTGTAATGTGTCAGTCTTGTGAATCTCTTATCTTCAATGGAAGATTAATGACTTGGCTTGATGTAGGTTATCACGGAAGAGCTCGGCATGAATCTGGAGAAGGTGGACCTGGGCATGCTAGGAACCTGCAAAAAGGTAGCCATTGAAACCTTGACTAATATAGACATTGGGGCTCTTAGTATGAAGTTATATTGACTTTGGTATTATCAGCATATTTGTTGTTAGATTTTAATTGTAGTTGAGACTTGTCTGGCTATTTATAGGTTACAGTCTCCAAGGACGACACTGTTATTCTTGATGGCGCTGGTGACAAGAAAGGCATTGAGGAAAGATGTGAGCAGGTTGGTTTTTGTCTTAACACCTTGGTCACTTAGTTGGTAAAATTTTATTATTTATAATCAAATGAACTGAAGATGTAAAATAGTGATCCATCTAATTGTTTGGTATTGCAATTAACAGATTAGGTCAGCAATTGAACTCAGCACCTCAGATTATGACAAGGAGAAACTGCAAGAACGGTTGGCTAAGCTCTCTGGAGGTGTTGCAGTTTTGAAGGTAGGTCCATTAATTGTTTCTGCAGTCTCATAATCATAGCAGCCTGGTTTGTAAGTGTCATGTTATAGATTCTGGAGCTAATTGTGTTTAGATTGGAGGAGCAAGTGAAGCTGAAGTTGGTGAGAAGAAAGACAGAGTGACAGATGCATTGAATGCCACTAAAGCAGCCGTTGAAGAGGGTATTTTGCCAGGTATGTCTCTTCTGGTGAAGAAAGCCCAATTGACATAAAAGCTAAAGAAAATTTGGGATGTGCTTAAGAAACATTACAAAACACTTGCAGGAGGAGGTGTGGCTCTTCTATATGCAGCGAGAGAGTTGGAAAAACTTCCAACAGCCAACTTCGATCAGAAGATTGGTGTGCAGATCATTCAGAACGCATTGAAGGTTAGCATTTCTCTAAAATAAAGATCATATGATCTGATTATTCCTAATAAGTTGTTAACGGGTTTTGTTTTCTTCAGACTCCTGTTCACACAATCGCTTCAAATGCTGGAGTTGAAGGCGCTGTTATAGTTGGCAAGCTCTTGGAACAAGATAACACAGACCTCGGTTATGATGCAGCTAAAGGTGAGTTGAGTTTACGAATCTATCATCACTTCACTTTTGATATATATGAAGATTGTCTTTACCTAACTCTGGAGAAAAAACTAGGTGAATATGTGGATATGGTGAAAGCTGGAATCATAGACCCGCTGAAAGTGATCAGGACGGCTCTGGTTGATGCTGCCAGGTAATTAAAAAGCGAAAACCTAACCTAACAAATGACGTTTTTTTTCAATTGGACATGTAAGTCTAAGAAGCTAAAGTTGTATACTTGTTGTTTCTGTTTTTTGTCAGTGTGTCATCTTTGTTGACAACAACTGAAGCTGTAGTGGTTGATCTTCCGAAAGACGACAGCGAGTCAGCAGGAGCTGGAGCAGGCATGGGTGGAATGGGAGGCATGGACTACTAGATCCACTAAATTCTGTCTTTTTTTTGTCTACCACCAGTTACCAATCTTAACTTGAGAAAGAGGAGTATGATATGATTTATTTTAGGAGTCTAGTCTTTGTCTTTGCCTTTGTTGCTCAATAACATTGAAAGTTTCACAATAAACAGAGCACACTTGTAAGACCAATTAGCATCAAAGTTTTCTATTAGAAATCACTTGTCTGCTTTTTTTTTTTATTGAATCATTAGCCCAAGTGTATGCCTTGACAACATTAAGGAAACTGAAGTGATTTGAAACACAGTTTGGTTCAGATTTTTGTACACCAAAACCCAATTGACTCTTAACTGAATAATAACTGAATTAAAAATGAAACCTTTTTTAGTCTTACTCTTACCCTACTTTTTGATTTGTACTGTTCGTATGCTTCGCGAGCATCTGTGATGTGCACGATCATGGCGACAACGAAACCTGCATTTTTAAAATGTGCTCGTTTCCCTTATCGTCTCCTCTCCCAACTGAAAATTTTCCGGCGTCTACGTTCTGTTTCGGCACTGGTATCTGAAGATTCCGACGACCAATCCAATGATCTGCTTCTCCGCACTGATAGCAACGGTCACGAGAGCAGTTATGTTCCGGCCGATAGACGTTTCTACAACACGTTGCTGAAGAAATGTACAGTCTTTAAGTTAGTCACTCAGGGAAAGATCGTTCATGCTCATCTGATTCAATCCATCTTTCGTCATGACCTCGTTATGTACAACACTCTCCTCAATATGTATTCGAAATGCGGGAGTTTGGAGGAAGCTCGTAAAGTGTTCGACCAAATGCCTGAGAGAGATTTTGTTACATGGACCACTTTGATTTCTGGTTATTCGCAGCATGGTCGACCTCGTGATGCGTTACTCTTGTTTAATCAGATGGTTAGACTTGGATTTAGTCCCAATGAGTTCACTTTGTCTAGTGTGATCAAAGCTGCTGCAGCTGAGACGAAAGGTTGTTGTGGTCATCAACTTCACGGGTTCTGTATTAAGTGTGGATTCGATTCGAATGTTCATGTTGGTAGCGCTCTTCTTGACTTGGACACTCGCTATGGTCTTATGGATGATGCACAATTGGTTTTTGATGCGCTTGAGAGCAGGAATGATGTTTCTTGGAATGCTCTGATTGCTGGTCATGCTAGGAGATGTGGTACAGAGAAGGCTTTTGAGCTTTTTCAACGGATGCTTAGAGAAGGTTTCAAGCCTTCTCATTTCTCATACGCTAGCCTCTTTGGTGCTTGTTCCAGTACTGGGTTCTTGGAGCAAGGGAAATGGGTTCACGCGTATATGATTAAATCCGGTGAAAAGCTTGTGGCTTTTGCAGGAAACACTCTTCTTGACATGTATGCAAAATCAGGAAGCATCCATGATGCGAGGAAAATATTTGATAGATTGGCTAAAAGGGATGTGGTGTCTTGGAACTCGCTGTTAACTGCTTATGCGCAACATGGATTTGGAAAAGAAGCAGTGTGCTGGTTTGAGGAAATGAGGAGAGGTGGGATTTGTCCCAATGAGATCTCGTTTCTCTCTGTGCTTACAGCTTGCAGCCATTCTGGTCTTCTAGATGAAGGGTGGCATTACTTTGAATTGATGAAGAAGGATGGGATAGTACCCAAGGCTTGGCACTATGTCACGGTTGTAGATCTTCTAGGGCGAGCTGGTGATCTTCATAGGGCACTGAGATTTATTGAAGAAATGCCAATAGAACCTACTGCAGCCATCTGGAAGGCCCTGCTTAACGCTTGTAGAATGCATAAGAATACGGAATTGGGAGCTTATGCGGCCGAGCATGTATTTAAACTTGACCCTGACGACCCTGGTCCTCATGTAATACTATATAACATCTATGCATCAGGTGGCAGATGGAACGATGCTGCGAGAGTGAGAAAGATGATGAAGGAAAGTGGAGTTAAGAAGGAACCTGCTTGCAGTTGGGTAGAGATTGAGAATGCTATCCATATGTTTGTGGCGAATGATGAACGTCATCCACAGAGGAAGGAGATTGCTCTCAAGTGGGAAGAGGTTTATGCAAAGATCAAGGAGTTGGGATATGTGCCAGACACCAGCCATGTAATAGTCCATGTGGATCAACAGGAGAGCGAAGTGAATTTACAATATCATAGCGAGAAAATTGCATTGGCATTTGCGCTTCTCAACACTCCTCCTGGATCAACCATACACATCAAGAAGAACATCCGTGTTTGCGGGGATTGCCACTCAGCAATCAAATTGGCGTCAAAGGTGGTTGGGAGAGAGATACCAATCGGTTCCATCATTTTAAGGATGGTACTTGTTCTTGCAAGGATTATTGGTAGTGACCACTGAAGAAGTCAATGGCTTCTACCACCTTGATTTGGTTGCTGGAAGTCCTAAAGAAAATAGAGGTGCAGATGATATGCAGCAAAGAAGTTGGAAAAGCTTACAACAGCCAACTCTGACCAAAAGATGCAGATCATTCAGAACACATTGACGGTTAGCAGTTATCTAAAATGAAGACCATCTGATCTAATGATCCTAAAAAAGAAGTTGTTTAATGGTTTTTGGTTTGCCAGACTCTTGTTCCCACAGTTTCTTCAAATGTTGTACATGAAGGTGCTGTTTTTGTTTGCAAGCTCTTGGAGTAGACCCTGGACCTTGGTTTTGGAGCAAGGTGCTGTTTCTGTTAGCAAGCTTTTGGAGGAAGATCCTGGACCTCGGTTTTGGGGCAAGGTGCTGTTTTTGTTGGTTAGTTTGAGTTCACAATCCAACATCACTTCACATTTGATCTATCTGAAGATTGTCTTTAGCTAACTCTTGATGAAAACTAGGTGAATGTGTGGATATGGTGAAAGCTGGATCAGAACGAATCTGGTGGATAGTAGACCCTTTGAAAGTGATCAGGACCGCTGTGGTTGATGCTGCAAGGTAATCAAAAGCTAAGCCTAACAATATTCTTTTTCTCGTTTCGATATGGGTCTAAAAAACTGTAAACATACTTACAGAAGAAATATGCATTCATCTTTGTTGACAACAACTGAAGCTGTAGTGTTTGAGCTTCCAAAAAGACAAAATCGATTCAGCACGAGGCATGCGTGCAAACTGCAATGGGAGGCATTGACTATAAGATCACTAAACTCTCTCTCTCTCTCACCAATGATCTTAACTTAAGAAAAGAGAGACGATTCTTTTAGGAGTCTTTTGTCTTTCATTGTGTTGCCCAAATAACTGTTTTCACAATAAACAGCACACTTGCAAATTTTATGAGACTTAAAGCATCATAACTTTTTAAGGTATCGTTCTGTATGCTTGCATTGAATGGCTTCTTCGTTTCTGAATTCGTGGATGTACCATTACCCCAATCTCAGTTATTTATTTTGTCAAACAAAGAACAAAACGACTTCTACAATACAAAGTTGACATGGCAACATCTTACATGGGTTGATATATAAACTGTTTGGATTACAGTAGTTATGAAGCTGTTTGGATTATAGCAGACATGAAGATTCAAATCATCGACCTTTCCTGCTCTTCTTGACTGTAGCACAATCCGGGCAGTACCATTTCCCCTTGGGTTGTTCTTTCAGACCAACGCAGCCGAAATGGAACCACTCAATCTTGCACTGCATTTGAGTTAATTTACAGTCTCAAAGAGTGTTTCACAATGTGAAAAGAGACAATAATAGAATTTAAAATCCATACCTCATTGTTATCACAAGCAACCATCTCGCCATAGCTAACTTGGTTGCAGACGCAGTAAGTTGGTTCGTTTGGATCCACAGGCAGATCCAAATCCATATTACTTGAAGTCACACCTGTTGATGTTGCTGCTGTCGACGCAGCTGTCGCTAGCCTTGTCCTGCCACAACATCGAATGAATGATTTCATTGGATCTAACTTCATATTTCTCAACAACAGTGGTTTGGGCGATGTAATAGATTGAGAAACTTATGTTATGATATAAAAGATAAGGCTGAAAGCCACTTACTTCTTTCGCCCTCCTCTTCCACCTTCACCAGCCTTCCCGGCTTTCTCGCTGTTCTCAAGTTCTAATGCAGCAGCGGCAGCTTCTTTCTCTGATACAAACCACACCCTTTAATGTTTACTACTGAATAAGATAAGAGAGAAGCTCAAGGTCGACAAAAGACTAACAGCAAGCCAGAAAATGACCTTTGCGGATCTCCTCGGATTTTTTCATACATTGGTCAAGTTGCTGAACATGCATATCCACCTGAAGCAATATATAATCTGAAAGATAATGACTTTAAGGAATAGAATAATCCACAAGGTTAAACCGAAGAGCAAACTTAAGCTACACAAATCCGAGGTCAGACACCACCATAAACAGAGAGGGAGAGTCTCCCTCTTCAGAAGACTAGGAAAGAAGAAATTAAAGAAGCATACCAGATCATATGCCTGCATAGCCAGCGCCACTTTCTCGTCAGCGATTCGGACGCTGTGTTTCTGTTCATCAAGTGCTTCCTCTGAGAACTGTGTAAGAGAGGTACTACTGGGTGTGATATTTGCAGTTCTGCCCCTTCTTATATCCTCTATTTCTTTCTCACATCGTTGTTCATTTTGTCTTTGATTCTCTGCTTAAACACACACAAAAGACATAAAACAAAGATGAAGGCAATCCACATAACAAATAAACAGAGATCCTATGAAGATGCTTTACAAAGTCTGACTTTTATACTAAACACACAGCAAACAACTCATCCGAAAACAACAAACTATGCAGAGCATGAATTCCAATGAAATGACCAAAAGATCATATCTGCTGTACAAAGATGAAAGCAATCCACAAGTCATCTCTAACATAACTCATCCGAAAACAAGAAACTATCCAGAGCATATGAATTCCAACGAAATAGGTTTAGTGAAATGAGTAAAGATCATTTCTACGCTACCCTTTCCAAGGAATTACTAGTCAAGAATAAGTTACAACTCACTGTGGGCTACATAACAATGATGCTTTTAATCTGCTTTAGATTACGATTTGGAAAATGATATGATTGTTGTTACCTTGCAAACTTTTATCCAAATCACGCAAGAGTGAATACTTCTTCTGCAAAACATGGGCCAGCGACACAAGATCTGCAAGCAACAGAGAGATGTCAAGAACGAGTTTGCTTCATTATTATTGCCTGATATCCACAAAAGGGAGAGGAAACCGTGACAGAACCAAACCAAGAACCAAAACACAATGAAGACAATGATACTTTAAATTACATTTGGCACAAAATTGATTAAACAAACAATGGTTCTAATCTAACTTCACATCAACAACTCTCAATACGCTTTCCTACTACAGAACACTTACATGGTTCTGATTATAAAAATTACATTTCAAGCATTTTTGCTTATTCTAAGTAAAATAAGTATAAGAACAATCTAAATTACAGGTAACAAACAGTAACAATCGTAGGAGAATTAGTGAATCACTCTCTTCGTACATAGAGAAAATGCCCCCAAATATTGCAACGAAAGCTTAATCAAATCTAAAACAACTTTGGGTAATCGAATTAGCTTAACGTAATAAGCCGAGCAATTTCACGAATCGTTGAGAAATGGAAAGATGATGATACGATTTTGCTTACTTGCTTCAAATTCCTCGGCGAATGACATTTTGGGGGTTTAGGGTTTCGCAATATGGAAACTAATCATATATTCGCAGCTCTCTCTTTTTTTCTTTTTTAATTTCTTCTTCTCTTATTTTAATCATTTTCTCATATTAATTTGGCGCACAAACTAAACGATTATTAATTTTTTATTATAATGTTTAGAACATTTTCTCATTAA
Organism: Camelina sativa; assembly: GCF_030686135.1. Taxonomy (NCBI): domain Eukaryota; kingdom Viridiplantae; phylum Streptophyta; class Magnoliopsida; order Brassicales; family Brassicaceae; genus Camelina; species Camelina sativa. Next base: position 11,910,189 of record NC_141880.1, on the reverse strand, counting down.
TTTTAGTAATGTCAATTTTTTTTTTTTTTCTCATTTTCTTGAACTAATTAAGAATTATTCAACCTAAACCACCAAATTAGAGCTTTATATTGAAAAATGTTTTGGTAACCACTAAATTATAGACGCTAATATGAGTTTTCTATCATTCTCTGACGTTATTAATATTTTGGATTACACTCGAGATAGCACAGCTATAAAGAACACATTTCAACAACTACACAAAATCATAAATCGCAACAACTTCACAATCACCACTTCTCTCTATTTAAACACCCATTGCACAAATCTCACATATTCAACAAACAATCTCAAACACGAAACAGAGAAACATCTAATCAAAACATTCTCCATGATGATCAAGCAATCACCATTCTTGCTTTTAACAACAATCTTGTGCACAGTTGCTGTGTTTGCAGCAGCTTTTGATCCTGCACCTGAAGACCCCATTTTCGAACTCTACATGCACGATTTACTTGGAGGAAGCAGTCCCACTGCAAGACCCATCACGGGTTTGCTCGGGAACATTTACAATGGTCAGGTTCCGTTTGCTAAGCAGATTGGTTTCACTCCTCCCGAAAACGGTATAGCCATACCCAATGCAAACGGCGCACTCCCAACGGTTAACGGCATCAACGGTGTACCTCTTGGAACCGGCCTGTCTGGTACAGCATACTCTGGTCAGAACCTTAATGGAATTCAGACTCAGCTGGGTCCTGATGGTCTGAGTCTTGGGTTTGGCACCATCACCGTGATCGATGACATACTCACATCTGGTCCTGACTTGGGTTCGCAGCCGCTTGGTAAGGCTCAAGGAGTTTATGTTGCAAGTTCTGCAGACGGAAGCACTCAGATGATGGCTTTCACAGCTATGCTTGAAGGTGGAGAGTACAACGACAACCTCAACTTCTACGGAATCTATAGGATCGGAAGTGCCATGTCGCATCTGTCAGTGACCGGAGGAACAGGTAGGTTCAAGAACGCTTGTGGGTTTGCAGAGGTCAGGCCATTGATTCCATCGGGTCAGCATGAAGTGGATGGAGCAGAGTCTTTGCTGAGGATCATTGTCCATCTGAAGTACTAAGAAAACACAAAAGGAGCCTTACCAAAAGATTTTAAAATTTGTGCATGTGTGTTGTGTGAATGTTCTTTGTTTGTTGTATGTAACAGTTATTGATTGAAAGCAAATCACAGAAAGCCCTGAAAATTCTAATATTGTGATAGTGTATTTATGAACATTGCTCTAAAGCCTAGGATTGTAACTACAAGAATTCTGAAACAGCAGTCACAAACCTACAGCAGTCTCATGAGACTCCTCCTATGGCTTTGTGATATCTTCAGAAACTTTATTCCAAGAAGAAGATTCTTGTACATCAACCAAACCTTGTGATATTCACACGGCTACGAACTGAGGTTTCATCCAACCCATACAAAGAGTCAATCAAATGCATTCTCAACGAAGCTGGACCATTTGCCATAGCTTCACCCAACTCACCTGCGATGCCAAAGACAGACATAGCGGAAACTGTAGCTTCTAACGGCCGTGATGAATCGATAGCAAGAAATGCTGCAATCAGACCAGCTAGTGAACAACCAGTTGCAGTGATCTTTTGCATCATCTTCGTCCCATTGTGAACACCAATAACCTGGTTCCCATCTGTAACGATATCAACAGCTCCTGACACTGCAACAACTGCACCACTCGACAGAGCTAATGACTTAGCAGCTTCTATAGCGTCTGTAGATTCATGAGAGCTATCAGCACCCTAGGATAAAAACAAACAACAACTCATACACATTAGCAAACAACTTCACTAAAACTTCGAACTGAATTGAACACTCAGAGTTTCACTAACTACAAGTCAATTCAATTTCTTCAGCCACCGACACTAAACCTCTCAATATCTCTATATCATATACCTTAGTCTGACCCGGTGAAGCGGATGAGAGAGCAATAATCTCAGAACCGTTTCCTTTGATTACAGTAGGTTTTAACCCGATAAGCTCCAAACACGACTTTAATCGGAACCCGGAGCAACTCACGGCGGCGGGATCGAGAACCCAAGGCTTTCCGAGCTGAGAAGCGACTTCGGCGGCAGCTTTCATGGAGGGAAGCCACTCAGGTGTAAGTGTTCCAACGTTGATACAAAGCGCGTGAATATGAGGCGTGAAATCAGGAATCTCGACGACTGAATGGACCATCGCCGGAGATGCGCCGGCGGATAAAAGCGTGTTGGCTACGAGATCCATGGAGACGAAGTTGGTGATGCACTGAACCAGCGGCGATCGTCGCCGGACATCGGTTAAGTGAGCCCATACGCCTGAGCTCCACTCGTTTTGCTCTGATTTTGATTCCATTCTCCCACAGTCCCACTTAACCAGTCCTCGATCACGACTCAAAATATATCGTAAACACGGTTTGGTTTAGATTAAAAAATAACCGGGATTTTATTCCCGGTTAAGACTCAACCAAATAAATCAATTAACCCAGTCATTACATTTTCTGACGGTAGAACAAAAGAAAAGCTTTTGAGATGTTGTTACAAGTTACAAGAATGAATCAACAATTTGAAGTGAAGTGGAAGTCACAGATTACAATGTGGAAGTCGAACTCTCTACAGATACAGAAGCGTAAACCACCACGTCGTGGACAACTATGCCCGCCTTAAAACTAAGTTATACCCCCATAGAGAGATTACTACTGAAGAGGTTCCCTACTTCAAGCAACTACCTCTAACGTGTCAATGTCATCCAAAATTTGATTCGCATCCACATATCACATTTGGAGGGAAACTGTCGGCTGTTAACAAAATCAACCGGATTATATAAACCGATTTATTAATCATTAGCGGTTAAGAGTCAAATCTCACATAAGCAACTGCAACCACTACAGGTTAGTTCAGTGCAGTGGGTCAAACTACGCAATAGCATGGGGGGAGTCTTAAGGCACTAAGCCATTATATACCGATAAATATATATATATATATATAAATAATAATAAAGACAAGGGAATCAGCTAGCAGAGCTTGGTGTCGAAGTTGAGAGTGATGCCCATGCTGAACAGCTCCTGACACAGAAGCTTAGCTCCATAAGGCACATACACCCTAACCACATGGTCTGGGGATTCGCACACTCTGCAGTAAGGCCCTCTGATCTTTTTTCCACTGCTTGGAGTCCTCTCGATCACATTCGCATAGGTCTTGCATTTTCTGCAGATGTGCATCTGAGAGGAGTCACTTAGAGTGAAGAGACGCTCATGCAAATTGGCGGAAGCACCATGAGCTATTAGGCAGTCTCGCTCCATTTCTCCAAACTTTATTCCGCCGAACCTTTTCCTATCTGCCACTGGTTGCCGTGTGAGAGGGTGGACTGGTCCGGTGTTCCTGAACTTGACTTTGTCCTCTGACATGTGGACAAGTCGCTGGTAGAACGTTGGGCCCATGAATATCAGAGAACGCATCATCTCACCAGTTCTACCGTTGTATACCCTTTCGTTTCCCCATCTTGAAAAGCCAGCCCTAACCACAAAATATATTTACCATTGGCAATCAATCAGGACTCAAGAATCATCAATAATCAAATAAAGGTTCAATGAATCATGCATAATCACAAGGCTCACAGCATCAATCCTCTATAACATCTTCAACCAGGTAAAATTATCAATAAATAGTTCCTCCTACCCGTAATGATATCATCATCCATTTGCACTCCCTAGGAAACATACTTAACGAGCTAAAACCAAGAGACAGTGTGAAGAATGTACCTGTGAAGCTGCTCAGTGATTTCAGTGACACTAGGAGTGGAGAAAGGAGTAGCATGACGTGTCAATTTAGTGTATGCAGCAGAGCTACCCTCCTTCTTTTGTATAGGACTAGCGATTCCTTTGGAGAGCGCAGCCTCCAAGAGTTGACCTGGTGTTTGCCTAGAAGGGAAAGCGTGCGGGTTTATCACATATCAGGAACTATGCCTTGGATCGTGAAAGGAAAATTCTCCTGTTCCTCTACATAGCCTAAAACACCTTTCTGCCCATGCATACTGGAAAACTTATCTCCAAGGCATGGAGAACGAACCTGCAATCAAAATGGAACATTAGATTCATCAGAGGAACACATTCTTTGAAAGAAAGCTCGATTCAGTATGATCTGGAACTTACCTGTCTCAGAGAAACCGCAGCAAAATTCTTCCCCTCATCATTAGATGATAATACCACTATTTGCACAATTCCTCTCTCAGTGTGCTTGAGCTTTATACTGTGATCAGCCCCAGACTCGGTGCATCTGCCAATGACAATATCGCCAGTGCTCATGTTAGCACCAATGATAGGAAACCCGTCATCATCAAGGCTGTCTACTTTGCCGATTTTGCTGTGTGTCTTTCCAAACTGAACAAGCTCATCCATCTTCTTCCTCTTCTCCGAGTCTTTGCTATCAACCTCTGATTTGTAGCTTCTAATCTGCTCTGAACGGAACATACCACGTTCCAGTGAAGCCTTGTTCATCACAATGGAATCCTCTTGGTTGTACCCGAGATGAACATTCACAGCAACAATTGCGTTCTGGCCATTAAACAGCACTTCTTTTTTAAGACACTCCGACGCCAATGTCTTGAAAAGTGGCTTCTGGGGATAGAACAGCTGCTGGGACAGTGTATCGCAGCGGGTGTTAGGGTTCGTTGATGAGAAACCAAGGCTTGTTGGCAATGCTTCTGGGACTGGTAGAGAACTCTTCTCCCATGATCGTGGTTTGCAAATGGGATAATTGCACAGCTCACACCCAGCAGGAATGACAAGTCTAATTCGCAATGCGTGTAATTCTTTGGTTCCTTCAGAAGCTGTTTGATTCCCCATGCTGTATTACAGTCTTCTTCTTCTTCAATCCCGATCAACTCGAGAATCCCTTGGTCAAGAAGATGCTCAAAAGAATACTGTCTCGGTTTGTCTTGCTTCAACTTGTGGAGATTTTCCACAACCAAGAGAGGTCGGAGTAGTCTACCAGCGTCAGTGAAAATTCTCACCTCATTGTCATCTTTATCTCGTTTAATTTCCATCTGCACAAAGTTGTGATACAAATGATATACGACATAATAGACACATTTCTGAAAGCAGAAAAATCCAAACCAAGCAGCACAAGAATATCGAAATAACGCTAGACATTTGATGAAACAGAAGATACCTCACGAGGTAATTCACTCCGGCGCCGCCTGCTCTTTAACTCCGCGACAAAGTATTCAGAGTCTGAACATAATCCATCCCATTCTAAGCAGAAGAGCAAACACAAAAACAAGACTACAGAAGAATTAAGTACTTATCATAAGTGAAGCTAATCAAGACACAAGTAAACAACCACAGAACAATCATTAACAACCCCAAATACAAATGGTAAGCGATGAACATCGCCCAAACAGAAGAGAAGTACACAACCACTAAACCACAGAACAAACAAGGTCAGATTAATCGCAGGACAATGATAGACAATTACATACCAAAAAAGCGAGTTAATTCAGAGGTATATGAGAGTAAAAAAGGAAGAATGAAGAGAAAAGTTTGAATCTTTTACATACAACAATCGTTTTCATAGTGTCATAACTCACAACTCGTACAAGCCATATTCATCACAAACAATCATGTAGAACAATATAAATTAGATTAATCACAGAAGAATCATAGATAATTACATACCAAAAGAGCTTAATCATTAGAGTTATATGAAAGTTAAGGGGAAGAAGAAAATAAAAAGAGAAAAGTTTGAACCTTTTACATGCAACAATCGTTTTCAAAGTGTCACAACCCCTATACAAGCCATATAACAACAAACATTCATTAAGAACAAACAAAATCAGATTAATCACAAAAGAATCATAGACCATTTACATACCAAAAGAGCTATGTAAGATGAGAGTAAAAGGGGAACGAACAAAAAAAAAAAGAGAAAGTTTCAAACTTTTACATACAAGAATCGTTTTCATAGTGTTACAACTCACAAGCCATACTCAGAACAAAGAGTCAAGCAGATTAGTAAACCAAACCCTGTCGTGCACAGCACACACATACGCTAATGCATCTAGAGAAATCAACAGCTATAGTGAAGAAAACATCAAGAGATTAACACAATCTACAAAAAAAAAAAAAAGAGAGCGTTGTAAACTAAGAACAAAAAAATGCAAAACCGAAAGGCTAAAGCTTTTGAAGAGAAGAAACTAAATCATATATTCTCTGGAATTGCAACGCTTAAAAGCATAATAAGTACCTTAGATTGCTGAAGCTGACACGGCGGAGTCAAACGGCGGTGTCGGAGGAGAGTTGAGTAAACGTCGCCGGAACTGGAAAATCAAAACCCTTGGCTCACTTATTCAATGGTTTTCCTTTTCCCAGTCGGAGGAGTGAAGAAGAAATTGGGGACTGTCCCTTGTTGAAATGATAGTTATGCCCCTTGCTTTAGTGTGCTTTATTTCTTCAAACATAAAGGGTAATTACGTCAGTTTGAAGAATTACTTATGCTTGCATATTTTATTACTGCAGAAGATATCCCCACCCGGAATAATCCCATAGTCTCTGTAGTACTTGAGAGTCCTTGAGCTTAGCAAGCACTAGAGAAGAGTATGTTCTCGGATCATCGGTCCATACCTACAAAGTATGTTCCAACATTTCTATACAACTTTGAAATATTACAAGATGAATACAAAAAATTATACCGGTTAAGAAGACTCTAACCAGATAAATCAATGAAACCAGTCAGTCGTTATATTTCTGACAATACAATTACAAACGAAGGTAGAATAAAAAAAGCTTCGAGATGTTACAACAATGAATCACCTATCTCAAACTCACAGATTACAATGTGGAAGTCGAACACTCGAACTCTTTACAGATACACAAGCGTACACAGTACACTACCCCGTTATCTTCTTCGCGTCTAAAACAACTATATACTATCGAAAGCGCCTTGAGGATTTATTCGGATATGCATTGGTGCGATCTGAACCAATCGTTTGACAATAACTTAACAATCCGTCTCTCAAGTCTATCAGAACCAGAACCAGGCCTTAGAATGCCCGAGTCACCCCAGACGGAACATGAGCTGCTGTTCTTACCAGAATCTCCCAAACACCAACCACCAGGCACCACTTCATCATGTTTGCGTCCCAGAAGTTCATGATCAATACGATCAAGGACAGGGTCATCGGACCTGAATCCTCTTGCAAATGCTGCTCCGGTTTCAACCATTTCTGTGAACTCTTTAGGATCAAGCCGGTGGTATCTTTCTTTAACAGTCTCGTTAGAAGCTACGTAAAGTAAGTTGTTGTTGATGATGGTCTTTTTGAAGAGATTTGAGTTGCAGAGAATAGTTGGGAAGTAGTTGGAGAGGGAATCAGGTGTGTTGGACAAGTACATGAGTAGAGTCCGAGGGAAGTTGTCAGTGCCCAAGACACAGTGCTCTATAAAACTACGGCTTAACATGGAGAAAGATGGACCTGCCAACAAAGAGATGACTGCATTTAATATAATCATCATCAAGAACATATTATCTCAGACCATTCTTTTCAGACAGTTCATTTCACTAGTTATAACTTATAAGTTCCCTGGAACATATTAAAGAAGTTCCACAGATCACTTATGGAGGGAACTGTCAATTGCTAACAATCAGCAAACTTGTCGCAAGGAGAACCATTCCAAGTGATTCCTAGATTTTGGCTTTCCCCCACTACCTTCTTAGGCAGCTAACAACACTACTGAAAAAAAAAAAACACGTTCTGTAGCCTAATTTCTTCCAAACATGTTTTACAGTAATAGAGAGGTTTCACCTACACATATCAACTATTTCTAGCATCTTCTATCACGTATTTTACCTACAGAATTGTGAAAACGAACTACTTCCTACAGAACAGCATGAATAGGGAAAAAGTATCCAGAACATCATGCTTGCATAACACACACAATATGCTAAGAACAAACAAGAAGTTAGAGAACAGACGACATGTAATGTAGCTTGGGGAAAGATGAAGATACCTGAGAATAACTTGAAAGCCTTGGGCAACTCTCGTTTCTGTGAAGCGAAAAACATATCGGTTTTCTCCACAAGATAGAGCCCTGGATCAACAATAACCGGCTTCAACCTCCTTGACCTACACGAAACCAATAGAAAACGCTCAAAATTCCCAAACTACATTGAACCTGAGCTTTATGGAATCAGATTAAGCATACAACACTAAAGGGTATCTAAATGAATCCAAAGAGAATCAAAATCTTACTCTTTCCAGCCAATGTAACTAGTGTGGTTCACAAAGTTCAAGTCCTTAGGCAAATGTGACATAATGTGAAGAAGCTCTACACAAAATCAAACTCAGAATCACTAGTAACACAAACACTGAAAAAACAAAAAAAAAACTCAAAAAGAGAATAAAGAATCCAAACCATCTTGAGTAAGGAGAGGGTAATCATCAACGCTGAGATGAACAAACCAATCCCAAGCTCCAGACAATCTAAGAAGAATCGAAGCACCATGAAGCGTAGAAGCCATCGGAGACGATCCTCTCAGATACGCGAAATCGGGCTTCCCAATAACATCAACGTTCTTTGCAGCTCGAAAGATCGGTACATCTTGTACAGCTACAGCGAGACCATCTCGTTCTGATTGAGCCGCTAAGCTATCGAGATGGAGAAGATACCGATTTCGAGGATGGTAAGTAGCGTAGAGAAGACGAAGGATCCGTCGCGAGTCACCGGAAGATCCAGAGATTAGGTAAGCGATTGAAGGAGGAGCTGTATCGGCGGCGATTTTGGATGAGGAAGAAGGAAAGAGTCTCGGGTCGGGTCGTAGATCTTCGCGTCGTCCGGTGTAGGAAGATGAAGAGTGGGAAGAGGAAAAGAGAGAGAGGAGGAAACAAAGAGAGAGAAACGCGGTGGTGAGGATTATGTAGAGAGTGACTCTCGGTTGCTCCGGTCCGTACTGCATATTTTCTCAAGGCGGCGCGTGTAACACAACGATCTGTGGAGAAGAAAGCTAACTCTAGTATGTAATGGTCACAGTACTACTACGCCGCATCGAAGTCTGAAGATAGAATCTTTTATTTTTAATATATAGTTTAATTAATTAATTATGTGACTAGTTTGCTTAATGGTAACGACTAACGACGATGTTATTGTCGAAGAGAGAGATTCGTATGATTAGAGATTATTACTAAATCAGGAATCAGGATACAATTACATTCTATTACATCATATACACACTGAATAAACTAATTTATTACACATTTTACACGGAACAAACTTTTGTAAATTGGTCCTATTCGAGTTACTGAGCGGCTTATTCGCCATTCTTGGTCATAATTTTTAAATATGAGAAGAGTAACTGCAGCATATTTTCACTAAACTAAGAAGCATCATAAATTTCTACTGTCTGAAATAGCCAAAATGAAAATTATTTCAAAATTATATCTCTAAAAATATAACTAAAAAGTAAAAAATTAGGATTAGAATATATACACTGAAGCACAAAAAAAAAAAACTTAGGTAGAATAAACACTTTTGTTTACCTCTTCCTTTTCAACCAATCTGAATCTTCTATACATTATTTCAATTAAAAAATCAAAATCAAATTTAAAAAAAACAAAAGAAATTAAAGAAACAAATTCTGTGTATTTTTAATTCAAGAAAGTTAAATATTAACTTGGCTTAGATTTTACAATTAAAACGAAATTATGTATCGGTTTGGATTTACAAATAAGGTGATTAGAGTTTAGATTTTAAAATTAAAACGAAATTATATGTCGGTTTGGATTTACAAATAAAGTGGTTAGGGTTTAGATTTTACAATTAAAACAAGATTATATGTCGGTTTGGGTTTATAAATGAAGTGGTTAGCATTTAGATTTTACAATTAAAACAAAATGATATGTCGGTTTGGGTTTACAGATGAGATGGTTATAGTTTAGATTTTAGAATTATAACGAAATTATATGTCGGTTTAGGTTTACAAATGAGATGGTTATAGTTTAAATTTTACAATTAGAATAAAATTATATGTCGGTTTGAGTTTATAAATGAGATGATTAGGGTTTATATTTTACAATTAGAATGAAAATATATATCGGTTTGGATTTATAAAAAAAACGGTTTGAGTTTTTTATTTTATAATAATGTATACATTGTTTCCTTATTCTTTTAAAAAAAGATGAATTAATAGGCAATTAAATGTATTGTGACATGTCAAATTCTCATTCGTTAAAATAAAGAGAGGTGAACAAAAGGGATTCACTAGCGTAAAAAAAAGTTTGTAATATTTTGTCATATTTCGTAGAAAAAAAAAACAATGATTCATATTCTTTTATTTTTTTCAAGAGATTTATATCTTTTCCAATATATTTACTTTTAAAAGTTTTCTAATTTAGAATCACAAAATCATTTCAAAAAATGGAAATAACAAATATTTTTATTGATTTATATCTTTTCCAATATATTTAACTTTTTCTAATTTGTATGATGGTCCGGTGATTAACATCATATTTCTAGACTCCTCCTCATTTTCAAGGTATTTTTAATATGATATATGATAAATCCAGATAGCCAACAACTCTAATTACGTTTACTGGATCCGTAAATTTTATTTTTGTCAATGTTTGCAAAATTCATGGATACACCAAATATTTATTATATCCCATCAAATATGTGTGGCTCTTACATAACGTAGAATTGTTAAGAAAATATGATTTCTTGTAACCTTTTTTTTTCATTGTATTTCCAATTTTAATTCAGATTTTGAAGCATGGACCAGAGTTTGGACAAAAAATTAAAGCTACCTATACTAAAACAAAACAATATATATTATTTAGGAATGACTCATATTTAAAAATATTATTGTTGTTGAAGATAAGATTTCTCTATTGTGATGCACCAAATTTGTGCAATTATTTACAAATTATAGTCTAGAAATATAAAGTGTAAGTAAGGCCTAAAAGATCGTTATAATCAAATGGAGAAAAACCAAAAAAAAATTCTGAGTTTTTTTGTCTTCTAAATTATCTAAAAAGAGTTCAAAAAGCATAGATAACCATTAATTGTAATGTTTGTATTTTGTAATGATCCACTATAGTAGTAAGCAATAAATGCCAAAAATTTTAAAGCATAAATTAGTAGTGGATTTATGGTGAAAAATGATGTAAAAAAACATGAAGCATTGCATAATGTGCATTAATGTGCATTACATGTGCTGTTAAATGTTAGTTACAAATCTCTGATGTTGTATAAGAAAATGGTAACAATTCATTTATAAAGTTTTTTTAATCAAAAAATTTCCAGTATTAATTACTCTGCGAAATAAGAATCGGTGAGTTTTCATATTAATTAAAAGAACAATGATCAAAGCAAATCAATTTTATTTTAGAAATAAATCATAGGTTTTTCAAAAATTTGTTTGACTTAATAATATTTTGTGAGGGTTTATTCAAACCAGATATTTTAACCAACTATACAAAAACATTTATCACAGATTTCGAAAATGGGAAAAAAAATTGGAATATTTTCTATTTGATTATCCAGAATATTTGAACTTGACAAAATTTTAAGGTAAAAATTTCATTAAAAAAACGTATACCTTAATTTATATTAATAAATAGCTTAATAGTACTGATTCACTTATCACACTGTTGTGTGTATAATTCACCACCTTTTATTTAATTTATAAGTTTTTAAGGATAGTAATTAAATTTATTTTTGCTTTTAAAATAACAAACATATCTCGAATCTACCCTGCAATTATATTTCAATCCAAAAACCTCCAAAAACATCTTTGAAAATCCCTAACCCTCTGAATACTACCATGTGCCTAATAAAACCAGACTATGAATCTAAATTTAGAAATCATTCTATTTTAGAAACTAAGATGTTCGACACAAAGGATATATGCTTAATCTTGACCTATTTGTTAACTTTAAATAGATAGATAGGTGATGAGTCCATCTGCAATTTGATCGTAGCGTGTATTGGTCGGTTTGTTAAATTGTCGCACATACTCGGGTTTTTTTTGCATCGTATTTTCAATTCTAATTCTGATTTTGAAACATGGACCAGAGTTTAGAAAAAAATTTAATGCTACTATACTAAAACAAGACAATAAATATTATTTAGGAATGACTCATATTTTAAAGAATATTATTGCTACCAAAAATAAAAACTGTCTCTGATTTCATATTGTGATGTACTAAGTTTGTGCAATTATTTACAAATTATAGTCTAGAAATAAGAGGTGGAAGACCTGAAAGCTAGTTACAAACAAATGGAGAAAAACCAAAAAAAAATTCTCAGTTAGCATAATTGTTATTTGTCTTCTAAATTATCTAAAAACTTCAAAAAAAATATTGATAACCATTAATTTTTTTTATCACTTTTATTAAGAACCAGGTAATATTTGTAATGATCCACTATCATAGTAAGCAATGAAAGCCTAAAATTTTAAATCATAAATTAGTAGTGGATTTATGGTGAAAATATATGAATGTAAAAAATGAAGCATTACATCTGCTAAATGTTAGTTACAAATATCCACTTTTGTATAAAAATTTGGTAACATTCATTTATAAGGTTTTTTAATCGTAATTTCTCCAATATTAATTACTCTCTGTAATAAGAATCCGTGAGTTTTTTATATTAATTAAAAAAAATCAAATTAAGCAAATAAATTATTTTTTAGAAATAAATCACAGGTCTTTCAAAAATTTGTTTGACTTAGAATCTCTTGTGAGGGTTTATTCAAATCAGATTTGTTTACCAAAAACATTTATTACAGACGTCGGATATGAAAAATAATTTGGAATATATTATATTTGATTATCCAGAATATTAAAGCTTGACAATAGTTTAAGGTAGAAATCTCGTAAAAACAAAAAACAGAAAGGAAAAAAAACTTATCCCTTAATTTAAATTAATAAATGGCTTAATAGTACCGATTATTCACTTGTCACATTGACATTGTGTGTTTACCACACCTTTATTTAATTTATATAGTATAAGTTTTTAAGCAAAGTAATTAACTTTACTTTTGCTTCCAAAATAACAAAACAACATCCCGAATCTACCCCGCAACTTGCGGTGGCAATTTTTCATGAAGTCAAAAAAGTATTCGACACGTGTCTTCCAACCATTCGTCCAACACTTAAGTTCTCGTAATCTTATTGGTTCATATGCATCACTTCTCTCTTTAGTCCCTCAATTATATCATCACCCTCCAACTTTACCCATAATCACGTCAATGCCATTACACTAAAACAAAAGCATTCAATTTTATTATAATTCGGAAAACTAATTTAAAGAAAAGTATAAGATCAGAAAAGCGTCTATCATAAGTACGGTCGATCTTCTCCTTCTATAGTTATAAAGGTCCACTGAAAGTAAATGACAAAACTGATAATACCACTCAATCACGCCGTTGATCTTGGTGACTGTATTAAATTCCAGTGGACCGCGTCGCACTTGATTTTTTTAGGCTTTCAATATACGTTATAGGAAAAAAAAAAAGTGATTTTAAAAAGAGAAAGAGGAACAAACCATTTTTCGTGTCATCATCCCCTTCCCCACTTCCAACCAATATTATTAATTATTCATTTAATTATTTTATTGTTTTGTCAAATTGAAAAAGAAAAAGAATACCCTAAACGCCGTTGTGTGAGGGAGAGAGAAAGAGAGATTATAAACTTCTCTGCTTCTTTTTCATCAATAATTTTTTTTCTCTCTCTTCAAACGAAAAACAAAAAAAAAGAAAACACTTCTGAAACTATGGAAATGGAATCGTTCATGGATGACCTTTTGAACTTCTCTGTACCGGAAGAAGAAGAAGAGGACGAGACGCAACCGTCGAGGAATATAACTCGCCGGAAAACAGGAATACGGCAAACGGATTCTCTCGGTCTTTTGAACCACGGCGACCATGTATGTCTTACCTCCAAAAAACGCCTGTTCATGTTTTCGTAAATGGTCCGGTACGTACTAGACTCGGTCGAGTTGACCCGTCGGTTCACGGCGGTTTTGTTTGTTGACTCAGCCGGGTCAATAATAGTTTGGGGAATCGGAAAAAACGCGTTTTTTCCCTTTTATTGAGTTTTCATTAAACGTTCACGTTTTTTGCCGGTTCGTGTTTATTAAAAAGACGAAACTACCCTTTGATTTTTAAAACTTTACTTTTTGGTTCTGGGATGTTAGTTGGAAGGTGTATACGGGAAGTTACGCTTTCGAATATTTCTCGTCAATTTTTATCTCCATACAGAAATGACATTATTACCCCTTTCTTTTTTCTTCACCCACCCATTATCTCTGTTTTGGGAAATGAGGACTCGTGTGTTGTGTTGTCGAGTCGAGACTCAGTCGAGTTCGCTCAGTCTAACTTAAATTTGAATTTGTTTTGTTTCGCAGGGTGTGGTTGAGGAAGAGGATTTGGAATGGATATCAAACAAAGATGCTTTTCCGGTGATCGAAACATTCGTCGGCGTGTTACCGTTGTCGGAACATTTCGGTGTAACGTCGCCGGAGAGAGAAGCGATTGAGGGAAAACAGCTGAGTCCGGTTTCAGTCCTGGAGACGAGTAGTAATAGCTCAACAACGACCTCAAACAGCAGCGGCGGAAGCACGGCTATGGCAACAACCACCTCCATGTTAATGAGTTGCTGCGTTAGTTTTAAAGCGCCGGCCAAAGCGAGAAGCAAGCGTCGCCGTACAGGACGCCGTGATTTGCGAGTTTTGTGGACAGGAAACGAAATACAGAAGATGAAGAAAACTATGTCGGCGTCGGCGGCGGTGATAATAGGAAGGAAGTGTCAACACTGTGGAGCGGAGAAGACGCCGCAATGGAGGGCGGGACCATTGGGGCCTAAGACTCTGTGTAACGCTTGTGGCGTGAGGTATAAGTCTGGGAGGCTTGTTCCGGAGTATCGTCCCGCGAATAGTCCAACTTTTACGGTGGAGTTACATTCGAATTCTCACCGGAAGATTGTAGAGATGAGGAAGCAGTATCAGTCCGGTGACGGTGATCATAGGAAAGATTGTGGATAATCAAAGTTTGTTAGGATTCTTCTTTCTTTTTTTTTTTTTTTTGGAGAAACTTTTCGTTTAATTTCTCTTTTATTTGTTTCTCAAGTATGTTTTAGGGTTTTCCAGTTGGAATTTTAGGTTCTTTATTTTTGTGAAATTAGGGGTAATTAATTACTATTTAGGGGATATTATGGTCATGAAATGGAAGATAACTTTCTCATTTTGCTGTTTATTTTTATTCTGCTGTGGTAATCTTTAAAATAGGGAAAACAAATTTTTTATAAGTTCTTGCTTGATAATTAATTTCATAAAAATGATATGACATGTCTATTTTAGTTAGGCCAGCTAAGTATAGTTTCTATGATAGAGATATATTGGAATTGTGAATCCGTTTTGGGGTTTTCTTGCATGTCTTCATTGACTGATTCTTCTTTTGCTTTTTAATTACTGACATTTGTCTAAAATGACAAATATGAATAACAAGTATTTTGTCAAAAAGCTGATAGCAACCACAACTATTAAATTTGATATATCTTTTTTTTTTTCTCAAGGTAAAGGAATGGTATAAGATCAAGCAAAGCATTTGTATTTTATTATTGAAAAAGAAATTTGCTCTATTGATGAAAATAATAATTAAAAAGTGTCTAACAACTTATCAACTAACAACCAAATCTATCAAAGCTTGAGCAAATTTTGTTTTGTTTTTTTTTTTTAATTTATTTTTATTGTTTGATATTGATCAAACATATGTTTATCCACTAACACAATTATGCGTAGTGACTCATTACAAAAACATAATTTCGTCATGTTGTTTATAACCAAAACACAATTATGATGCGCGAACATGGGTTGGTTACTGGTTAGATGTTCCACTACCACTGTATATTACAAAAATTACAATACTGATACGAGTTTAATAAAAGTATCATGATCTCTAGATACTGATGATGGAGGCGTATAGACCAAAATAGGTAGATTAGATGTAACGTTTTCCTAATTTTTATAGTAATATTATTAGTTTAATGTAATAAAGGATAAAAAAAGAAGATTTAGAGTAGTAATGTATCATTGAGGAGTCAGTGTGTGTGGGAGTAGTAGTCACATGGAATTTGATATTTTAGCTAATATCATTGCACATGCCTTTACTCTTCTTCTTCCCCAATTCCACCAACTCCATTGTCTCCATTGTACGCCATGAATCATATCACCAATTTCTTAATTATTTTTTAAGTATTATGTATCTACCATATTTTATTTCATTCTGTATATAATATTATAGTATGGTGAGATTTTGCATTAAACTACAAATCTAACTAGAAATTGATGTGATTGATATCACACAATTATTGTTTTTATGTTGACCAAAGCAGGAGATCTGAATTTGAATGGAATAATGTTATCTTACAACTTATAAGTCATGGCAATGTGTCTATTGGGTTCGGTGTATCAAAAATTGACTTTTGAATTTTATACTACATCATCATCCCAATAAGTAACAGTGTAAATTTCAGATATCATAACAAAATTAGATCCTATTGATGATCCTATTTAATTTCTACTTATTATAATATAATTTCTGGATTACAAAAAGAACCCTAGACTATTTTGAAGTTTGAATTCTAGATTAACATAAAAAGCACAACTCTTTTGACTAACTAAGCATTATATCAAAAAACCATTGGCACACATTAAGTTTTGGTGAATTAAAGAAGAAAAGAGAAAATCTTACTCATAAACAATTGTCTTTACAGTAATAAATAAGAAACTATTGGGCTGACGTGTCTTGTACGATCTGACAAAACTTGTGTCGAAGTCAAGTGGAGTTTAACAAAAAGAAAATGGGCCATTTTGTAGCCTAAGTGCAATCTCAACCTTTTGTTAATAGTAAATATACATATACGAATATCAAACTAAATTGATCGGGAAAAGGGTATTATTTTAGGAATTTTTCTTAACTATATGAACGAACGCACACGAAAATTAATCATCATGCACACAAATCAAATCATATATCGCTGAATAGATAATTTGGCATGCATCGGTGCATAGTACTTATTTCGTTATGTTAAAATATCATTAATCTCATAATAAAACTGACAAAACAGGGAAACCTACGTTCAAAATTTGATAGAAAAAATCTAGATTGGCCTAAAATCTTTGTTTGTATATAAAATAGACAACAAAAAATAAAGCTTATAACCAAGAAAAATCTTTAGTCCAACAGACCTCATCATTACTAAAATAAAATCCATCTTCTCTAACGGACCAAGAACACTTCTTGGTAGATCCACATCTATTGCTGTCTCTAGAAACTTTAAACGCCTCGAACCTCTTCCTCATCGAATCCCATTTCATTGTACATGTGTAAACTGCCATCAACGACCAAAACTCGATTTTAGCCGTCCATTCGAAGTCGTCTCCTTCTTGAAGCGCACGACCACCGAGTTCTCCTTGTGGCGAAGTGCACCAAATCACTAGAGGGAGAGACGAGTTGTCTCTGAAGTTGTTAATCACACGCACGTCATACTCTTCTCCCAATGACATAGTTTGTGGTTGAAGTATCGATGTGAAGATGATCGTTAAGGAGATAACTATAAGCATAAGCAGAAGAAGAATTATTTTTGGAGTTTTCATGTTTTTATTTTTTTCTTGTTAAGAATGCAAAGTGTAGTTTTTATTTTCTTGTGTTTGATGAAATTTATGTGTGTACATATATTCTGATAAAAATTGGATATTTTTCTTAATCTGAAATCTCACAATAATTAAATATATTCTTTTATTTAATTAAGAAAAAAATGAAAAGGAAACATATAACTATTTTTGCTGGATAATATGTAGGAAATAATTAACATATGGCAGAACCACATATGAAAAATCTTATTTATATATAAAAAATCTACAAAAGTAGCACCAGAAAGGAAACAAATTTCGAAAATCAATTGGTTTATATGAATATATGGAACACAATATGATATTGTTTTAGAAATGAAAGATAAGCTAGCTAGGGATCATCACTTTGTAGGAAATCCAAAGCTATTAGGATTTATGCTCAAGTGAGCATTATTAAGCTAGATAAAATATATAGAAAATGATATTTAAATGAAATAGCTAATTAAAGCTTTATTTTGTGCAAATGAAAGTAATGAAAAGGAAGATCTTGAGATTGTCACCAAAAACACAATATGCAACTAAGTAACTTAAGATTTGATTTCTTAAGAAGGTTAAGAGGAGAGTTGCTCCAAATACAGATATGTCTCTAAAGTTAACAGACATATATATCTTGCCCTTAGGTAATGCTTCTTTCTTACTAGGAACTGAAGGATTACATGTAGACTAGCATCATACCCACCAGCAAAATATTAACTATGTAAAAATTTGAACAAGATGATGGATGGTTTCTTTTTTTAAAGTGGACGATCTAGATCAATTTGATTTCTTTCTCTCCATGTCTCCTCCTCACATAATAATTTTGACCAAACGTATTTACAAAGTAAACATTTTGATCCCTAGCATATATATGTCTTTTTTAAGTTTCAACCGTACAAGAAGCCGAACCGAATAAAGATTTGGGTTACGGTCAGTTTTGGTCCAACCTGATCTAATCAGTTTACAAATTTGTAGTTTTGAAACATATATGGGGAAACAAGCTAACGGTCCCCGTCTCCCCCTCCCTATCCTCTCCCAAATTAAAACTGTTTTCTACAATTTCTCTTTTATTGCGTGTGATCATCAACTACTCAAGCTTCTATTATATCGTATTCTCTTTCATTACTTATGCATAGAATTTATCAATCTTCTTCTATATAGTTTTGTTGCTAAGACTCTGCCCATGGGCTCAACCGCATCATCATTACAATTTAAAGCCTCAAGAATATCGCTTGGTGGGTGCTAATTAAAAATTTTAATTCTTCACTAGAAGAAATGGACGTAAGAAAGGGTTTCGTATGACCCGACTAACGCCCAAACCCATTTCCCACGACATTACTTGGATATACATGTTTACTCATTGTTTGTGTCTTGTTTAGTCTTCTTCTCAATTTGTGGTTTTCGTTTGTACGTTTCTTGTCATCGCTTCTTGTATTTCTAACGCTTTGGTTGGTGTCCACAAAAACAAAAATTTCTCACTAATTATCTGATCCTTAATTCATAGGAACTAGGAAGACTTGCCAAGTCAAGCTCCTTACCTAGAATATGTCTTATATATAAAAAGAGAAGTGCGTATGCAAGACATGCATGTCTATCACATAGTAATTTAACAGAAAGATCGTCTTTGTTTCCAAAAAAAAATATCATGATACGAAGCCAATCTTATTGCTTCCTTGATATTATTACCCTCTATTTCTGCTTTTGCCTTCTTCAGTTACCAAACATCTTTGCTTCTCCTACACGGTACTTGTGTCGCCCCAACCAGAGGGATGCTCTTTTGGAGCTACAGATGGAGTTCCATGTACCAACAACTTCATGGAACAAGAGCGTTGATTGCTGTTCTTGGGAGGGTGTCAAGTGTGATACCGTCATGGGAGAGGTGATATTTCTAGAACTCCGTTACTGTAATGCCAACACCTCTTTGAAATCTAATGGTGGTCTTTTTAAACTCCAACATCTTCGTCACCTAGATCTTTCACTTTGCCATCTCCAAGGGGAGATTCCTTCCGCCTTTGGAAATCTTTCTCATCTCACACATCTTGATCTTTTTGGTAATGAATTAGTAGGTGAAGTTCCGACTTCAGTCGGTAGCCTAAGCCAACTACGATATGTTAGTCTTTCGGGTAATAAGTTGAGAGGTGATATTCCTAAGTCATTTGCCAACTTAACAAAGCTTTCTAATTTTTATCTCTATAGAAATCAATTCACTGGTGGGGAGATAGTATTAGCCAATTTAACCAGGTTGTCCCATATAGACCTCTCATCCAATCACTTCAAATCATCTATTTCTGCTGACCTAAGTGGACTTCGCAACTTAGAGCAATTTTTGGTGTGTAGCAATTTATTTTCCGGACCTTTTCCCTCATTCTTGCTCATGATTCCTTCGTTAGTCGATATTGATTTAAGCCAAAACCAATTCGAGGGACCTATTGAATTTGGGAACACCTCCTCATCATCTAAGCTTAAAGTGCTAAATGTTGGCGACAACAACTTTGATGGGCTAATCCCCGAATCTGTATCAAAATTAGTCAATGTCATTCATTTATATCTTAAGCATAACAATTTAGGAGGACTAGTCCCTAGTTCTTCTATCCAGAAATTACGCAATCTAGAACGTTTAGATCTTAGCCATAACAATTTCGGAGGACGAATCCCTGGATCTATATCTAAATTAGTCAATCTCCAATTTTTAGATCTTAGCTACAACAATTTTGCAGGACGAGTCCCTAGATCTTTATCTAAGTTAGTCAACCTCAGTGAGCTAGATCTTTCCTACAATAAGTTAGAAGATCAAGTACCTTGCTGTTTATGGAGATCACCTAAGATGTATTCTGTAAAGCTTTCCCATAACTCTTTCACCAGCTTTGGAAACTCGGTGGAAGTTGTTGATGGAAAATCATTAAGTTGGTTGGATCTAGGTTCAAATTTACTCCAAGGACCAGTTCCACAATGGATATGCGAGTTTACATATTTAAATAACTTAGATTTGTCCAACAACCATTTCTCTGGTTCCATTCCTCAATGTTTGGAGCGTTTCACTGTTCTTGAAAAACTAAATCTTAGAAACAACATTTTAAGTGGATTTCTACCAGATGTATTTATCAAAGGCTCTGCGTTACGATCAATCGATGTCAGCCACAACAATTTGGCGGGAAAACTTCCAAGATCTTTGATCAAGTGCGAGTGGATGGAATTTCTAAATGTGAAAGAAAACAAGATCAAGGACACGTTTCCATTTTGGTTAGGCTCTCTCCAATGTCTGAATGTTCTCCTGCTCCGATCAAATGCATTCTATGGTCCGGTATATAACCCCTCTGCCTACTCAAGGTTTCCGGGTCTACGGATCATTGATATATCTAATAACCACTTCGTTGGATCATTACCACAAGACTATTTTGCCAATTGGACTACAATGTCATTGGTTTGGCATGGTTACACCAGACCAGAGATAAACTATGTAGGTTCTTATTCCCCTGTGTTTGATTCGATGGATTTGGTTTACAAAGGAGTAGACACAGATTTCGCTCGCATCTTTCTTGGCTTCAAAGCTATTGATTTTTCTGGAAATCGATTCTCTGGACATATCCCTGAATCCATTGGTCTGTTTAGAGAACTTCGCCTTCTTAACTTGTCAGGCAACACATTCACGGGCCACATTCCACCATCCTTGGCAAATATCACAAGTCTGGAGACGTTAGACCTATCTCGAAATAACTTGTCAGGTGAAATTCCTCGAGGTCTTGGAAAACTCTCTTTTCTGTCCAACATCAACTTCTCCTACAACCATCTAGAAGGATTAGTGCCACAGAGTACGCAGTTTGGTACTCAAAACTGTTCTTCATTCATGGGGAATCCTGGACTCTATGCCATTGAGGAAATTTGTAGAGAAAGCCATCATGTTCCCGGTCCTACGTCTGAGCAAACCGAGGAATCTTTGTCCATACCGGAAGAGCCAGTGCTGAATTGGATAGCAGCCGCGATATCATTTGGACCTGGTGTGTTTTGTGGGTTTGTGATTGGACATATCTTCACTTCATACACACAAGAGTGGTTCACAGCTCGTTAAGCCCATCAAGTTTGTTCTCCGGTAACTCGTTCGTCAGGTGTTTGTTTATTTTATCCTTGTAATTTTCCATTTCGTGGTTTTCTTATAAGCATATTCCATGTCCATAAGCTGTAATGATCTCAAACATTTGTGTAATATATGGTCCCATGTATCTCTGTTATAAATATTTAACAAAGTGTCTTGGAATACATGTTTATTACTCATTATATCTCACAGCCATCCATTTATTTCTAATTAAGTAATTTGAGTCTAAGAAATCTTTATTTTAGTTGATTCAATGCATATACATACATCATGTGATTCACATTCACGGTGATCCGATTTTACTACAGAGCTTGAAGACATAGTTCTCTCATGTATATTGAGAGATTAGAAGAATAGGTGATCAAAATTTCGAGGATCATCATTTAACTTAGGAATGGCAATGACGCCACTTGTAATAGTAGTAGTGCAAAAGGGGGGGGGGGGGGGGGGGGGGGGGGGGGGGGTATTGGGTTTTTAACAAAAAAAATATGTTTGGGCTTAGCGGTAGGCCCAATTACTAAAGATAACTAAGCGGTTACCATTAGTGGGCGTAGTGGTAAAGGGTGGGCAGTTACTAAATTTAATTAATAATCATTTTTTTCTAGGGCCAATCATAATTTATCCCTTTTGAAAATGATCGGTGCGTGCGATACTCTGTTCTGTAGTATTCACCGGCGACGATGGCTTAAGATTGTGAGTTTGAGGTATGAGGATATTGCTAGGATTAGAGCTCGGTTTTAGTTTTGTTGTAACTGTGGGGCTTTGAATCATCTCACTACTTCTTGTTCAGTCCCTTGGGTTGATGTTCCTGACCCTTATGATCGTTCTCTTTCACCACCGCCTCATGAGTCTTCTATCTCTGATGCTTCTGCTGAGAACAATGGTGAAAGTGGTACCAAGGAGCTGCTCCAACTTGGTGATGTGGTTCAGGACTTACCTAATGCGGATGGTGAGCAGCAGCAGCAGCAACAACAAGGTGTTGTTGTTGTTGAGGAAGCTCGTGCTACGCAGGTGCAATCTGAAATGGTTGGGACTTCATCTGGAGGGTCCAAAAGAAAGTTTGATGCCGCGGAGCAGACTGATGACAATCTGGAAAAGCGGCTTAGAGGAAGCGCTGATGATGCATCAGAGGGTTTGGGGGCTAACCTCAAACCACTTCAAGAAGAATGATCCTGTGAAAGTTACAACTGTTAGGGAGGGCTCTGGGTTATTATAGATGTTTCCTGACAGTTTTTTAAATGTCTTTTTGGTTATCGGAAAGGCATAGTTGTTTCTGAAACCGTAAGTATAGAAGGGTGTTTATGCTGGCTATGATGTAGACTTGAAGATGTTTTCTAGGTTCTGCAATCGTTTTGGTCCACAGCGGAGATGAGATTGTGATGTGGAAAATGCTGGGTATAGTGGTTTGGTGTGGTTAGAGTTTCATTTTGAAACATTATGGTCTCGTCTTGCTGTTTTATTATCTTAAGACTTCTGTAAGACTTAAATTTCTGTTAACTCTTTTGCTTGATGTAGTGAACAACTAAGTTTGTTTTGTTACATCTTCTTTTGCACTAATCTCAATCAATTACTTGTCAAGATTTGGATCATAGCTACGTAAAACGATCTCTACAACATAACTCTTGATTAAATTAATCAAAAGTTAAGTTGGAAGTTTTAGACGAATGAGTTAAAAAAAAAAAAGCTTCGAGTCTCAAACAAGCATCAGAACAGAACTGACGAACATTGAAACTAAACTTATACAGTTTCTAGACTGATAACTCAGAAGAACCTCTATAGTAGGAACAGATAAGGCTCTCTTAAGATCTCACTAACATAAAAAAAGAGTAAATTCGAACAAACACTCGAAAATGTAAATAAATATAAGCCCAAAACTTAAAACGAAAAGAGATGCTGCATCATCAGTTTTCATTTTCATTATTCCTTCCCATAAGCAACCATTCTGTTAGGAGGAAGCTTCTTCTCTGCTTTGAGCCTTCTTCTCTTCGCCTTCCTCGATAGCTTCGTCTCGGCCTTGCCTTCCTCATCTGCTTTCTGTGTTGGTTTCGTCTCAGCAACCTTATTCTTCTTCCTCTTCTTGCTTCTCTTCTCATTGTGTTTACCCTCCAACAACTGCTGGATCTTAAGTTTCTGCTCCCTGACCTTGTGTTTATTCACCTCCCAATCCTTTTCCACATAAGGAGCCATCTTCTTCAATGGTACATACTGGTTCAGATCTGTGTCAGCCAAGGTGAGTATCTCTTCAGTCCCCAGTTCATAACTGTTAGGTTGTACTTTCGCATACTTAAACCTTGTCTTCAAATCTCCAATTGTATCCTCATAGTCTAGCTTGTAGTACTCCTCCATCAAAGCTTCTTTGGCTCTTTGTACTAGAGACGTTTTCCGCTTTCTCTTCCTCTTACCATCTGCCCCCTTCTCCTCCTCTACCTCCTCCTCCTCTACTTCTACTTCTTCTTCTTCATCATCATCAATAACCTTCTCCTTTTGCTTCAGAACCTTTTCTCTAGCGGCCACAAAACCATCCCCACCCTGAATCACATCCCAATCTTTGGGAAGTCCAAGCAAGTCATCTTCCTTATCAAAATCTGGTTTCTCTCCATCATCATCCCCATCACTGTTCAAATCTGAATCCTCCGCACCATAATAGTTGTCATCAAAGGCAGCTTTCATCATCTTATCATACTCTTCCGGATCAAACTCATCATCAAAATCTTTCGCATCTAGAGGACATTCTTCTCCATCCTTAAAACCAGCAACAGAAAGCACTTTCTTCATCTTCTCCTTCATCTCCTTCTTCTTAACATTCTTAAGCCGCTTCAGCTCCTCCTTCCTCTCAATCTCAGCCATCTTCATCCTCTCCTCTTTATTCTTCCTCTGTGCCTTCCTAGCACTGTCCTTCTTCCTCACCGACCCATCCACAACCCTAGACTGACTAATAATTATCTCCCCAGCATTCTCTTCGTGCCTGTAGAGATTCTCATAATCCTCTTGATCCCAAACAGCTTCCTCGTCATCATCCAACTCATCCAACTCCGCCTCGTCTACTACGATCTTCTCTTTCTCCTTCCACAGCTGTTTCACCAAGTAATCTTTCAAAAACTGGTTCTCAAAATCCTCAGCTTTTTCACCAAAATACTCATCCATTTTCTTAGCCAACTCCTCGTTAACCTCCACATCATCATCATCTCCTTCCTTCTCTACAACTCTAAACAGATCATCATCATCACTCTCGTCCTCTCCAGTTTCCAAAGCATCAGTAACAGCCTTCCTCAATTCTCTCTGCCGCTCAGCGTAAGTCGTCACCTTCCTCTCCTCATCTTCCTCAACAAACTCAGGACCTTCCTCAAGCAAATGCTGTGCCTGAACATCTTTCAGATACATCTTCTTCTTCTTCTTTTCCTTCTTCTTCTTCTTCTTCTTCTTCTCATCTCCTTCACTACTCTCATCAGACTCATAGAACTTAGCATTTTTGTCCATAATCGAAGGATCCTTGTTCTTTACCTTAAGCAACACATCAACGAATCTGAGATCGCTTTCTGGGTTATCAAGATCATCATCAGGCTCAGATTCTGGCTCATCATCTTCCTCATCCACGATGAGACCTCTCTTCTTCATCTCCTCAAGTCGCTCCAGATCCACGCGATTCTTGTTGTGCAACAACCTCTTGCCGTACTCATCATCAACCTCGAAGCCTTTGATCTGTGAAAAGTCGCCGTCGTCGTCATCTGGTATCGCTTTCGGAATCGGCGGCCGCATCATGTAAAGGCTAGGGTTTTTGCAATTTACCTTTCGAATTGTTTTAGTCTTCCTCTCTGTTTTTTTATACGTCGATATTTATATAAAATCACTCATAGACCTCGTACTTTTCCGTATTCTCACAAATTAGTCTAAACTCTTCTTTAATGATATTAACACCTAACAATTTTTTTTAACACATGTTTTTGTTTTTGTTACTCGTTTTGGTTTGATACTTCGATATTAAAGTTTAGATTTGGTCTTTGTAGTATAAAGTACAAGCTGAACACAAAAATATCAAAATTTTATTGTTTCTTGACATAAATAGCGTGGCAAAGTGTAAACGATGGTAACATCAATAAAAACTCCATAGGCATGTGTGTGGGCAAAACTATACAAACTAGTATCATTCCCTTTAAGCTCTCTATTGAGTAGTCACACTCTTGGCCAGATTCCTCGGTTGATCAACGTTGTGACCTCTCAGAACAGTCAGATGATAAGCCAATAACTGCACACAAAGAACATAGACTTATTCACACGTCGAAAGCAGAAGAAGATACATAGATCATAGAGTGATGCAGAGATGAGTTTTTTTACCTGTAGTGGCACTATGTTGATAACAGGTTGTAAACAATCTTCCACTTGAGGAACTTCGATTGCACGACAAGATCCGCTAGAGCTTACCGAAGCAGCATCACCTTTAGAACACATTACTATTAATCTCCCTTTGCGTGCGTGAAGTTGCTGTATCACAGATTGTTGTTTGCTGAAACAAGCATCGCGAGTGGCGATCACAACGATTGGGAGATTCTCATCAACTAAAGCTAAAGGTCCATGTTTCATTTCTCCTGCAAGTATACCTTCACTGTGCATTAGTGCTACTTCTTTTACTTTCAACGCTCCTTCTAACGCGGTTGCGTAGTTGTACCCTCTGCCAAACACAAGCAGTGACTGCTCGTCTATCAAAAGTTGCGCAAGATCTTTCATTTCATCGTCTAGCTTTAGTACTTCCCTAACCTTATCTGCTCAGTTTAAATAAGATAGATATACACAAAGTTGGTTGCAATTGCTTCAAAACAGTCTTAAGAAGAAGAAGTAACTTTTCTCTATATTGCTTGACTTACATGGCAAATCAAGTAGTCCATCAATTACAGCTTCCCGTTTCTTTTGGTTGGAGATTGTGTCACTTCCAATTGCTAAAGCTAGCATTACCATCACCACAATCTGACTTGTGTATGCCTGATAATGTTGGGGGAAAGCATAAGTTTTTTATAACCACCAAATCTTGAAAATATATGTACATATATGTTCAGAGATTCACGAAAATTACCTTTGTACTTGCCACACCAATCTCAGCTCCTGCGTTAATATGGACACCACAGTGTGTTTTTCTAGCTATTGAGCTCCCAACGGTGTTAGTTATGCCGACACATAATGCACCGTTTTCTTGAGCATAGGCCAAAGCAAGTAGTGTATCTGCAGTTTCACCAGACTGACTCACAAAAACTGCGGTATCTTCTCTGTATATTGGACCTTGCCGGTCCAATAGATCACTAGCGATCTCCATGCTGACTGGTATACCTATGGAAAAGAACCTAAATTAAGCAGAGCCAATTCGAAATCAAGACAGCACATGATTATATAGTAGCAATTACCAGAGAGCTCTTCAAGGATAGGTCTTGATGCAAGAGCAGCGTTGTAACTTGTCCCACATCCAATAAAAACAATACGCCTGCTGCGTCTTATGGTCTTTAAGTGATCTTTCAAACCACCTAGGAGGACTGTTTTTGTTTTGCGTGAATCACCGCGAATAAGACGGCCTCTCATTGTAGTAGTTAAAGATTCTGGCTGCTCATGGATCTCTTTTTGCATGTAATGATCATATTTTCCCTTGTATATCTGCTCCACCTCCATCTCAAGAACAGATAAGGCACGTTCCACTGAAGCAGGTCTCGATAAACCATTAGGCCTTCCCCTCTCGTTTTCAAACTTAAGTATCGACACACCTCCATCCTGTTAATAAAAGTGGAAGTGGTGAGCACATATTAAGTGACCTGCATAGGTTACATGATAAGTGAACCACTTATACTCCAAATTGGATACACATGTTTCAGTTGCTACTTGTGAATGTTACATATATTCCCAGTGATCAGTCAATAAGATTCGTTATTCATATGCTAGAATTCCATATTGATGCTTTGTCTGGCAGGGAATGAATATACCTTGAGGTTAACAACTTCGCCATCTTCAATCACCAAAACTTTCTTTGTGTGCTCAACAAGAGCATGAGGATCACTTGATAGGAAAAACTCTTTGGGATGGTCATTCTTAGAAAGAAAGTGAGCATCCTGGAAAACATGACCATTGCTCTTGCCTTGATCTAGCTCCTACGAAAGCATGCATAAAGTAAGGTATACCGTAGTTGCTTACAAGCCGTAAAGGTTATGGTTCTGTAATTTAAAAAGGTGGAGAAGGAAATAAAGCTAGCAGATTTAAAACCGTGAGCCAGTTAGAATCTTAAATACCCAAAACAAGGTTAAGATGAAGCAACTCTGCCCTATTCCATACTAAAAGAATCAACTCTTGCTCTCATGAGTAAAAATTTGTAATCTCCCTATCATATAACAATTGCTATTTAGCCCTACAGGTTGTTCAAATGATATACAAAGCTTGATACAGACTCGCTAAACAAAACAACTGCTAAGCTAGATTTCAATCAAACAGAATGAAACAGCC
Organism: Camelina sativa; assembly: GCF_030686135.1. Classification (NCBI taxonomy): domain Eukaryota; kingdom Viridiplantae; phylum Streptophyta; class Magnoliopsida; order Brassicales; family Brassicaceae; genus Camelina; species Camelina sativa. The sequence goes on along the minus strand of NC_141880.1, from coordinate 11,881,972 downwards.
CTATTGATTCTAGTGACAAAGAGTAACAACTTACTTTAACACCTAAAAGCAAAGGGCTACCAAGCTTGCACGCAATCAACTCATTCGGATAATGCCAGCTTTTAAATATAAGAGCATAAGCTCCTTCAAGATGCCTCATCACTTCAAAGACAACTTCACAGAATGTAACAGTATGTCCACCTACAAAATCATAAGAAAAATAAAATACATGAGCATGCTACCTAAAAAACAAAACAACACACTACTTAAAAATCTCATACACAATATGGATAACAGTATCAAGCAATTACCTTCTTCATTAGCTTTGTCAAAAACAAATTTAGCAAGCTTGGGAATTACTTCAGTATCTGTATCCGATTCAAAAGTAAACCCATGCCTCACTAAAGTTTCTTTCAACACCTAAACAAAACAAGAACAGAATCAAAAAACATGTTCTTTTTGCTCCCTTTATAAAGACATAAGACAAGAGACTCAGTTTTTCAAAAAAGAACCTCATAGTTAGTGATGACACCATTATGAACAACCAAAAAATCATCTCCAGGACCAGAAGATTGAGGATGACTATTCCTAGGAGCAGGTTCACCATGAGTAGCCCACCTCGTATGTGCAATCCCAGCATGAAAGTAGAAAACTTTGTCTAGGTTCAATTCCGTATTCGTAATCTCTGCAAAAACAAAACACAACACAACAAAATCATCAATAAAATAAAAAAGTCTTCGACTTTGGATTCAAAATCTAAAGATCCAAAATTTATAAATAAAGAAAAAAAAGAGCAACCTTCGTTAACGGAATTAACAAGTGATTCAATGTTTCCAGCTTGACGAAACACGAGGGGAGAAGAAGCATCAGAATTATCAATGGCGATTCCAGCAGAATCGTAACCTCTGTATTCAAGACGGCGAAGACCATTGAAGAGAACCTCGAGAATGTATCTTCTCTCTTTGTTCGCGTGAAAATTCAGATACGCGAAGATCCCACACATTTTTTTCTCTTTTTTTTTTTTTTTTTAATTACGAAGAATTGAGAGGGAAGATGAAGAAGAAGAAGAAGAATAAGTAGGAAGGAGGAGGAAGAAGAAGGGAAACGGTGAGATTCGTTTTTTAATTTTGACTCAGATTTGTTGGGATTTTTGACTTGTAATTATCAGCAACATGTTTGGATATTTCTGTCATTTTCAGGTTCTGTCAGGGGAGATGACATGTCTGTATCTGATTGGACTGACAACGAGTTGTTCTTTGTTTTGTAGGAGCCGAACCGCTACGCGTGGGTCACGTGATGATACGATTTTGAGGCCCCAACTCACCACCACCACTAGTAGAGTAGTCTGAGCCACGTTTTTCAAGCCGGGAGAGTTGAACTTTGGGGGTGCCTTAGTTATGGAGATATATTAGCCGGAAAAGTTGAACTTTGGGTGCATTAATTATGGAGTTAATAAGCCACTTAGATAATGGCCCCAAGTTCGCATTAATTAATTTTGGTTTTACAAAAACTTAAATATTTTTAACAGGATTGATTAGTAGTTTATATGATGTAGATTTTCTAAAAAATTATAACTTACTCATTATTAGAAAAAAAATCTGTTGGAATTCATTTCAGTAGATTCCATATAAAGATTTTTCAAATGATTATGCTTTTAAAATGTTACAGTTTAATGAAGTACATAAAATCTTGATGGATTAACACTAAATCTGTGAATGATTGAATAACCTAGCATTTGGATTCTCTTAAAATTTTTTTTTTTAACTCTGGATTTATTATTATTGATTGCAAATCATGAGAACTATTACGTATGATTCTACATGGACAATTCCTTCTGACTTTCAGCTGTACGGCGATAATTGCGCATCATTGAAGATCGTATGTAAATTTGCCTCTATTAATCTGCACAATTAATAAATCGCATTATCCGGGATTCAAACCCCAAACGTCCTGGTGTAGAAGCATTAATGAACCCTATGCCAACCACTGGGGCAAGGAAGCTTCCACAATTATGTTAAACTTCTATAAAAGATTTTCAGGTAATGATTAATGAAATATAGATTGTTGGCTAAAATTTTTGGTTTTCTAAATTTTGATAATGATTATACAGAGTAAAGAAAAAAAAAAGTAGGCGTAACCACAATGAACGATGTGGTGAACAAACCCGGATCAAAAGGTGTATTCAACTTGACATTTTAATTGATTTGTTTAAAATTTACAAATCATATGTTATTCAATCATGGATTTTAAAAAATCTATTAAAATCCACTATTATTGAACTGATTATTTAAAAATCTACTTTAAAATCCACTGTTATTCAAAACAGTTTGTTTTTATGGATTTGGATTTTCATAATTTTCATAAGTTTTAGGAATTCTATATGATTTGAGAGGATTTGTTTAGTTAAAAATACAGAAATCCAAATCTCATAGTTTTAGGTAGGATTTGAAATAATTTGAAATAATTTTACCATAAATCATATCAATTTCCCTAAAAGCTATCAAAATTCCAAATTTCCTAAATCCTATCAAATACTCCAAAATCATGGTTTTAATACCCCCTTAGTAATTTGAGCATGTCAAATTTTGGGATGTATCTTCTACCAGAGCATGTGTTACGGTCATCCTTTCTATCAAGTAAAGGGAACAAACTTTCAACTGGAGTACGTAATACCCTTGTAGTTTCAGGACATTTCTTTCAAGCCAGATTGCATATATCACACTAGCTAAGCGGATCCGTTGGAGCTTCATTTGAGGGGGATTTAAGGCAAACAAAAAACATGTCCGGTGTCCCAACTTTAAATTAAATCCCATGATAATATGATATGTATATCTATTAGGCACTAGGGATTAACTAAGGTCTAAGGGACTACGCAAGTACGCAACAATTTACACTTTTCTTCCTCATCAACAACTATCGAAGACGACGAAGAGGCCATGAAACTACGAAGCATACTACCATCGGTCCATCGTTGATGTATCTCCTAACCCTCTCGGTCTCGGTTCATGGTGATAAGGCTCAATATATGTCAACGATTATTATTTTTAGTTCGTCTCCGTTACTATATATTATGTAACATGAAACTGATTATATAAACTGATCATCTTAATGGAATTGGTTACAATATTAAACTGCAACCTAAAATACGATGTTGCAATGGGCAGCATCATAATGATCCTCAACTTTGCAACAACCATGTGTTATGTGTATGAATACTCACAAGTCACAACTATACAAGATCCCCTTTACCTCAGATTGTTTTATTTTTATTTATTGCATATTTTTCTGATTTTGCTTCCCTTGTCCCTTCCCTACCTGCCAAGTTGAGCAACACATGTATGAAATCATTACGTAATTCACAAAATCCAAATTAATCATTAGATTCCGTCCTTTTCCCATACTTAATATTTCTTAACTTTAAATTCAACACACACACACACACACAAAAAAAAAAAACATTATTTACAAAAGTAGAGAAACTCTCTGCCGTTTTAATCTTGAGATCCTTTCAAGTTTCGACCATTCCTCGATTGAAATAGTAAAACGGCACCACGTTTACATATATAACGGCAAAAAAACGCAACAAACTCATTCGTTTTCTTGATTTCTTCTTCTCCAAGAAAGGTTTTGCAAACCGAGAGACAAAATCGACGCCGCTCGTTCTTTCTTCACATCATCGCCATGAAAACAAAGAGAGGAAAGAATCTTGCAAAGACGAAGATCTCCGATGACCTGAGAACAAACAGAGCAAGGTTAGATCATATTCCGTTTGATCTCATTCCAAAGATACTCAAAGGCTTACCCGCTAAATCCCTAGCAAGGTTCCTCTGCTTATCGAAACAGTATGAATCCATCATCCGCAACAGTGATTTCATGAGATCGTACTTCATCAAGTCGTCTACTCGTCCCCAAACCCAAAGTCTCATCTTCACATGCGAAGACAAGAGTAACAGGAAGCGTCACTTCTTCTCTGTAGGGATTCGAGGTGACTCATCATCTTATGTAGCAACTTACCATATGAAATGTCTTTTGCATTGGTACACAACTGTTGCTCCCTCTGTTCATGGTTTGATTTGCTATGGACCTCCTCGTAAACTCATGGTGTACAACCCTAGCACGAGACGATCTGTTACTTTGCCTGAGATTGATTCTCGTAGGTTGGATATATACCATTATTACTTGGGTTATGATCCGATCAATGAAGATTACATAGTCATGTGTATGACGAAGTGTCGCAGTTTAGTTCCATTAGAGCTTAGGGTTTTGACGTTGAGGAAGAATGGTAATTCCTGGAGAATGATTCAAGATTGTCCTTCTGATCACTCTCCTCTGCCTCTTGATATATGTATCAATGGTGTGTTGTATTATGAAGCTTATCTTGATACAGATCCTTTTCTTCAGAACAAGCATCAAGGAGTCATGAGTTTCGATGTTAGGTCTGAGAAGTTTGAGCTTATAAGAGTACCAGAGACTGCTGCAGAGTTTACAAAGATGACAAGATACGAGGGAAAGCTTGCTGTCATGTCGTTTAAACCAGCTGGACTTTCTTGTACTTGTAGGATTGATTTGTGGGTTCTAGAGGATGCTGCGAAACATGAATGGTGCAACAAGGTGTTTGCTTTAGATCTCTGTATAACTGATTGGTATCTTCAAGCCTTTTGTCTCACTGATGCAGGTGAGTTTGTTTTCGGACCAGACACTTTGAGTGAACCACCGTTTTATGTTCTCTATTATGATCCCAAGAAAAACAGTTTCAGAAAAGTCTACATAGAAGGAATCACAAAACATTGGGGTGAAACTGTAATCTCTATCTTCTCTGGTCAGGTTGAGAATCTCATGTTTCTCTAAAGAGTGTGCTGGCTCGTTTAGTCCTGATCATTATCTCCACTGAAAATGTTGTTCTTCGGTTGTAGTTGAGCTTCATCTAGTTACTTTGGGAGGTTTCATAATATTTTGTATGTTTTGGTGACAATGCCTCTGGTTGCTTAGTGTTGGCGCTGTTGCAGCTTTTTAATAGTTCAAGGACTACTCCTCTGTTTTGAACTTGTGCATTACTCTCTCTCTGTTTGTATACTGTGTAACCTCTCAACGCAATGTATAACCTTTGTGTTTGCGTCTACGTTTTTTTGTATTTTGTGATATGTGAACAATAATACCATGACAAAACACATCTTTACTAAATCTTACCATGAACAATCAGGTTTCATCAAAAGCCAAAATATACATAGATACAAATTAATACTTTCATTAACACAAAAAGAAAACATTCTACTACATCAAATCAAAACACAACCAATGATTCATTCACCTTGCGCACCTTCTCAAGAGACCTTCCTCTGTTCTTGAGAAACGCGTTGTACTTCCACTGCAGATCTGGTAAGATTCTCCGTACCGCAAGTTTCGGATCTTTCTCGAATCCTCGTGGCAACCCTCTACGCCGTTGTTTGTAAAACTGTCTGACGGCTCCATAAACACCCACCTCCGGCTTCTTATCATCCTCAGCCTCCGCGAACTTAATGGCTGCTTCAATGGCATGAAAGTACATGTCATCTTTGAACAACTCGTCCTCTTCCTCACGCGTAATCTCATCTCGTTTCTCGACTTGTACTAAGCCGTGGTCGAGTAGGATCCTCCTAAACTCCTTTTTCAGATTAGGGTATTCTCGTAACATTAGGTCAACTTCTTCCTTGAGAGTCTTCACGTCTTGATGTTGCTTATGTCTCACGAAAGCCTCTATAAACCCTACTCGTAACCCCTCGCACTCGCTCCTCAACGACTTTAAGAACTCCTTTATTCGTTTCAGATTCTTCGGATCGACAACGGTCTCGTCTCGACGATAATCCGTATCCAAATCCTTCAAAACTCGATCGAAGGCGGTGAGCAAAACGTCGCAGTTCTTGAAAATAGCCGTGATTTGGTTTCTGAGACCGACTAAGTTCAGAGATCCGGAATGGTAAAGTTTGATTGCAGTGGTGTATTGAAGGTAGATTCCTCTGTGGTTTGTTTCTTCATCAGTCTCTTTTATCATTCTCAGGAACTCGCAAACTCGCTCATACTCTTCTTGCGACATTCTTGTTCTAGCCATTATTCTCATTAGATTTTTGATTTTCTTCTGTCGTTGTAACTTTTGTTGAGTTATGAAAAAAAGAAGGTAAAGCTTCTTCTCTATTTAAAGAGTAGGAGGGTTTTAAAAAAAGGAAAATCCTAAACCTAATTCAGTCAATACTTTAATAATTATTAATTTGGTAAGTAATTAATTATTAGATAAAAAAATGGAAATTTTTCATTGACCAGTACTTTGGTAATGTATTAATAACAGCATTAGATAGCGAAATAGATTCAACATTGATAAACTTTAAACAAAACCATAAATAAATAGATTCAAAACAAAACCTTAAAAATGGCTAAGTTCCTTTATCATCTTTATTGCATTTCAACTTTTTTATTTGAAACTCAGTAGTTTTCCAATGTAAAATTTGCTAATCTGTTTCTTTCTATTGATTTGTGAATCGTTTTTAAAAAATAAATATATTTTTGTGAATCGATTTGGTAAAATAGTTTTGTACGTTTTGTTTCTTTCAGGCAAAGGAATTAGAAAATCCATCAGAACCAATCCACAAGGTATTCATTAAAACTAAAAATAAAAAAATTAGGAATCATCATAAAGCCAATATATTAGAAATATGTCTTAGGTATAAAAGTATATATATTTATAATTTATATTCTTTCAAAATTATTTTTTTCAGGAAGGAGGAGAGGGTTCACTTGGTATTGGAGGTAATATTTGTTTATCAAAGTTTTATCCATTTATAAAACTGATAAATGGTGAGTGAAATATAAACTTTTTAATCCATTCAATGAGTAAAATTTGGATTTCAAAATTGTTTAACTCATATTTACATAAATTTTGGATTCAACCCGAAAAAGAAATATATATATATATATATATATATATATATATAAGTAGAATATCTTTCGAAACGTAAACATTTTTTATTATTAAATTAAATTATACAATCAAGTCCTAATTTTAAAGGATAAAGAAATAAAAAGAACAATCAATTTTTGCCAAAGTTTCATGTGTGAGTCAGTCAATCATCTTGAAAGGATAAGAAAAATAATAAAAATGATGTCATGTTTTATGCATGAGATTACATATGTCATTGAGTCTATATTTAAAGTGTAAGTGTTGATAACATTTTATATACAGGACTATTTTTATGATAATGAAAACAATGAAATTCAATTGTAAGTTAGATTAAAAATGACATAAAAAGCAAAAATTTCCAAAACAAAGTTAGTAATTTTTAATTAAAAAAGTTTTGGGAAAAATACAAAAATTATAAAGATATATATTTTGCATTTTGTGTTTGTAATTTTACTTTTTTTTTAAAAACTTTAAATTGCTATAAATGGTCCCAATTAATCTACCTTTTAAAAAATGGGAAAACCAAAAACCGAACCAAACGGTTAAAGAAAACCGAGCTCCAGGAGCCTAGAAATTTCGATTACCAATGGAAATTACGATTTTGGGACTTAAACAAAAAAAATTGTTATAAATAATGGAATTAATTCCGTCAATCTTCTTCGTTCTCTGGCTTTTCTTTAGTTGCGCACCGTCGGGGATCTCTCTGATCTCTCTCAAGATCGCTTCTACGCTACCGGCCGCAGATCTCTCTCACACCCATCATGACTCATATCCTTCTCAAATTCGTTTGTTCTCTCAATCTGGTTTCTTTAGCTCCAGTTTGGTTTTTCTTTATTTGGGTTCTGTGTTTTTTTGTTAACGCGAATGTTCAATTCCGAAACTTGGGTTCTGTTTTTTTTTTTGCGTGTTCTACAAGATGGAAAAGACCTAAATTTTGTAAACTTTTTAGGGTTTTGTTTTTGGATTAGTTGTTTCATTGATTTCTCCGTATTGAATCGTATGGTTTTGAAGTTTGTACCTAGACGGGTAGCTTTTGGATTGTTCTTTCACGAGTTCTAATGCAGATCTCTGAATATTTGATGCAAGGGTTTGCTATATTTTGTGTGCTGCTTTTATATCGATTTTAATCAGAAACTAGTGTTGTTTTCTTTGATTCTGTGGCTTTTGCGAATTTTGCACGAGGAAGTCAAAGAGAGCGTGACCGTGAAAGGGCTCTAGCTCGTACCGGAGGCAAAGGAAGGACTAAAGATGATGGATTAACTCCAGAGCAACGCCGTGAGAGGTAACCCATTTTTCGTATTTGTTCTTCTTGGATCTGAGTACAACGCTAATTTCTCTATGGTGTTTATCGATTCCTTTGTGCTGTGTGTGTTTGTTATCTGATAAAGGGATGCGAAAGCATTGCAAGAGAAGGCAGCAAAGAAGGCTGCTCAAGCAGCAGCAGCAGCAGCTAGTTCTGGAGGAGGTGGCAAAGGAAACAATAATTCTAAGAAATGATGATCAATCAATGCCTCCATATGTCTGTAACTTCTTTCTTTTGATGTTTGATTGGGAGTTTCATATCACTTGAGTATTTACTTTGGTTATCCAATGACTCATCCAGTACATTTGTATCCAAATTCTTGTCCTTTATGGAGTTCAACAGATCTTGCTACTTGGACTTGTTTGATAGAATGTTTGAAGGAGTGGTCGGGTTGTGATTATTATTGAAAAATAATGAATTCGACAAGCTTTATAGTATCATGTTGATAATAGAGTAAATATGTTTCTTAGGTGCTCTTATAGTAATCATCTGCATCATCAAGACCAACCCAACTCATGAAAGCAAATAGAAACTCTCTAAAACCCACTTTCCCTTTTCTTCCCCAATCCATTTCTTCTGCAACACACAACGAACAGATAGAATCCAGTGAGTAAATCGAATTCTTGTAAATAAATAAAGAGGAGAGAAGAGTTGTCCATGATTTATATGTACCAAATCTCATGTTGGTGACATGTGAAGGAGATCTCTCTAAAGGATAATCTTCGTTGTTCGGTGTCTTTATCACATCAGCCTTGTTCATTTTCCCTTTACCATCTTTGTCCAAAAACAAGAACACTTCAACTATTGGATCAAATATAGACATTGCTACTGCAAGCTCTGACAACGATGGCATCATCATTATCTTTGTTGCATCAAAGAATGGAACTGTTGTTCCTTGAGAGACATTGGAAAATTTGATGGCTAGCTCTGATAGCTCTTCCCTAGCAGCTTCAAGCCCAGCAAAAGCAGCAGCTTGTTCGTCAAAGGCTTTGCAAGCTTTTTCAAGAATTGATTGCAGGTACTTTCCTTGGGCCTCTATCCTCAGCTGGAGTCTCCGTTGCACCTGCCCATACTAAAAGATCAATCAAAGGTTTGCATTTACACAGCACAGTCTGTTGCATTCCTACAAATGTGGCCACTGTTTCAGTCTCAAGGGCGCGTTTGTTCATTCTAATAAGGTAAATATCCAGGACAGATGGAAACAAGGAGCACTGTTCATATGTACAGCAAAGAAAGAAGAATAATTTGGTAACAACCACATCCTAATTTTTGGATTGGACATTGGTTAAGAACTTAGGATAACAATTCTACTATAATTTGTCACTTTTGAGTCAAACTTGTTGTAAATATGGGGGTTTGTATCTTCAAGAGCAACTGGCATAAGAAATGAACTAACCTCCAATTGCTCGTGTAGTCTTCTTTGGACGTCCATCTGAGCACGTAGAGCTTCAGTGACTTGGTAACTCCTGGCATGAAAACAAATAAGGATGGATTCATACAAATGTAATTAACTAACCAGCCAGTAACAGAGAAATGAGAGGAAAAGTTCAAATGTAACCATACTCGTTCTGCTCCTGCTGCGCCAATCTTCATGATAACTCTGTTTTTTTCTTTTGTTAGGTTTGAATAATCTTATTATATAAACCTTGGCTCTCAAAGTTAGTAACTCACTAGATCGTGACACATGTTAGTTTTAACGATCAAAGATTAAAGTTAAAAACTCAATTGATCGTGACACGTGTCAATTTTAACGATTAAATATCAAAGTTAGTAACTCATAAGATCGTGACAAGTGTCAATATTAACGATCATAAATCACAGTTTTCAAGCTTGGTAAAACAAGACATAAGATAATTGTAATCTTATTATATTTAAAAAAAAACAGTGATAAATATATTATGTGTCATCCATATCAAAGTTTCACTGTTACAAAGATTCTCAACCCCTACATGGTAAAATAAATATACTATGTGTCATCCATATTTGGTCGTATAATTATACTATATAACCTAACACATTAAATTTTATGTTTTTGTTTGCACAAAAAAATAAAAAATAATTTTTATGTCTCTAATGGTTAGCCAATTTCGGACAACAAGATTTGTGAAGGCACATGCAAAGAAAACGAATATCATGAAGAACTGGTTGGCAGTCTTAGGAAAAAAGCTTGAATTGAAGTCTGAAGTAATCTTTTTATTATGTTAAAAAATTTATCATATAAAGTTGGATTTTTAAATTAGCTATTACCATGATCATGACATGTGTCAAGTATACTGATAAGATGTTGACACATGTCAAAAAATTATTATTTTTCAAAACAGTTAATTAAGAAAATAACATTAAATCTAAATAAAATTTACATGTTTATATCTAAAAAAAATCTAAATCAAAAAGCAAAATTAAAACAAACTAATCTATTTTCCATTGTATGCTACTATATTATACGTGTTTTTTCAATAAGATTTTGACATATATAAACAAAAAAATAATTCAATAAGCATGTATATTATTATTAATAAATAAATAGTGAATAACAAATCTAAAAAGAATAACGGAAGTTATGTCAAAAGAATTATTGTTTTTGAAACATAATATGACAGCTAATTAAGAAATAACATTATATCTACATAACATTTCATGTTTATATCGAAAGATTTGATCTTTGTTTTTTTTTCTGATATAATTTTGCCGATCTATTGCGTGGGTCTTTGATTCATGCGGATTTTTCAATGAAAGCTATCAGATGCAATGAAATGAAATCGAAGTATACAATGCCTGCTAATTTAATCGAGGATGGAGACACTGATGGAGGTTCTAAAAGTGATTCTACAGTTAGTAGCATTATAAATTTGGAAGATAAGTCGGTGGTTGACGTTTCTGGTTAAAATTTAGAGTTTCTTTTCTGAATAATGTTTATGATTCCGGTACTGAAACAAGAGCTGTTTGATCGAGTAATTGAGAAGTGGTTTCAAATTTGGAAAGTTGGAACGGTATACAATTTTAAAATTGGTTTCAAACTGGATTTATGTGGTTTTCTATCGGATTAGGTTCGTAAACCGTTTAAACCAGGTATATGGAGAAATATATGAGAACTTTTGATTCAGGTTAAAATTAGTTGAGAATGTATGATTCGAAAATATTTGAGACGAGATCATAACTTTAAGTTGTTTTGGTACAATTGGATACTTCTGAATAGTAAATAGGTCGTTGATCCTTAACATAATTATGACATATGTCATGTTTTGGATTGTATATAAAGTTTCTATTTTGTATATCTGAATTATCTAAGACTTATATATACCATCGTGATTATAATTTTTAAATTTTTATTTTTATTATATTATATTAACCTTTCAATTTCTCAACTTTTTTTGGGTTAGTCATAAAGTCATTGTAATCGAGTAGATAATTTTCACCAGTTGTTCATCCAAAATATCTTTGGAAGAAAAAACACTTCTTGGTTAAAGAACTTATGTCACAAAAATTTATTAGTAATTATAAGAAATATAATTATGCCAAAATGAAAGTGAAGCAACATAAAATTTGTTTAATTTGTTTAGAAGACATTTTATAGGTGGTGATAAAGAGCATACTTTAACAATAAAATAATTTTGGGTGTAAGAACATATTTTTAATGGTAAAACATAGAGTAAAATTGTACGTGGTTACTTATTAGATGTTTCTTTGATGAATTTCTTGTATGTAAAATATTTTGTGAATAAGTTGTGAAATGTTTTTGAAATTTGACAATAATAATATTTGTAATGATGAATATTTGACAAAAGTTTTAGTGGAATATAATTTAGTTTTAGATTATTGTAATAATTGTTATAATATATTAAAAATAGATAAATATAAATAAATGTATGAAGATAAATACAAATATTCTCTACTTAAAATTATTTATATATTTACTTTATGAAATAAAAAAAATTATATATTTTTTAAAAAGTGTTTAAAGTTTAAAATTTATTTTTTTTTCAATAATTTTTAAACCCACACACATCGTCCAGCCCTTATCTAGTTAAATTATAAACCACATAGGAAACCTAATTTGGTTTTAAGTTCGTACAACGAGATATGTTTTACCAACAAACAAAAAGCAAAAAGCAAATTTAACAAATAAAATTTAACGAGCGTTAATCAAAAATTGCTTTAAAGAAAAAGAAAAGGAAATTACATTAACGCGTTTAGGGTTCCGAATAAACTATATAAACAGAGTATTGCTTCTATCTATAAATATAACACAACACACACGAAACCTTACGACTCATCCATCTTTCACTCTGTCTCTGACTCTGAGTTTTATTTTTCTGATTTCTTCACTGCGACAAATGGATACTGAATCATTCAGACTCGATATTCATCTAGCCGCTACGTCTCAAGATCCGTCGTTAGGGTTATTAAGCACGGTGAAAATCACTGTAAAGAGAGGGTACTTCGAGGTGTTTATCATAGAGAAGAACGATGATCATCGTAGCATCAAGAGTGTCGGATCTTACCGGGATTCTCCACCAGGTCCAGACTCAAAACTCATTCTGAAACTCCGAACCTTCGAGCCTAAGGACGTCTATCGAACCCTCCATAGCCAACTCCACGATAATCTCTTGTCCGAATACATAGCTGATGAGATTGTAGTCCAAGCCCTACGACAAAGAAGCAAAAGTTCTAACTTGCCATTGACACAACAACCTTTATTCATGAAAGGCACTGTCAAACTGACACAGAAGGTGTACAACGTTGTGCGTCGCAACTCTGCTCTGTCTCTGTCTCTGTCGGCAACAAATTTGACGACTTGTGCCATCTGTTTGGAAGATCTGGATCTGTCTAGAACCGAGGATTACTGCCACGTGCCTAACTGCTCGCATTGTTATCATGAAGAATGTCTCAATAAGTGGGTAGATCGATCTAATGGCACATGCCCTCTCTGTCGCGAACTATTTGACGAAGAGTCTAATTAGGGTTTCAAAATTTGTTTTATTATCTTGTGGTCTTAATGATTTGCTAATTTGTATTTCTTTTTATGTAATGATGTTGATAGTCTTTGTATGCAACATGTAATGCGGTTCGATTTAATGAAATTAATGAGATTTTTTACACTTGAAGTTCAAATTTATAATTTCATCTACAAAGTTTGATTCAGTCTGCAACATATGTCTCATCATTGACTTAAAAACACATTTTGTTTCAGAAAAAGAGAAGCAACTTTGAACTTTTTGATTACGGTTTACCAAATTGAAGGAAACAAGGAAACAATCCAAGAATAGCAGAGTTTCAGAATTGAACTAGACGTGATCCTAGGTTCTAGATATTGAAAACATCTTGCCACTTGGACTTGTTGATAGCATGTTTGAAGGATTGGTCGGGTTGTGATTATAAAGATGATCATATGATCATAGTTATTTAAAAAGAATGAATTAGACAAGCTTTATAGTATCATGTTGATAATAATAGAGTACAGGTATATGTACATATGAAACCAAATGTTCAAGTTGTTTCTTAACTGTTCATATAGTAATCATCTGCATCATCAAGACCAACCCAACTCATGAAAGCAAATAGAAACTCTCTAAAACCCACTTTCCCTTTTCTTCCCCAATCCATTTCTTCTGCACCACACAAAGAACAGATAGAAGAATCCAATGAGTTAATCGAATTCATCTAGATAAATAAAGAGAAGAGAAGAGTTGTGCATGGTTTATATGTACCAAATCTCATGTTGGTGACATGTGAAGGAGATCTCTCTAAAGGATAGTCTTCGTTGTTCAGTGTCTTTATCACATCAGCCTTGTTCAGTTTCCCTTTACCATCTTTGTCCAAAAACAAGAACACTTCAACTATTGGATCAAATATAGATTCAACCAACTTCGGACCCATCTCTCTCGATTCCTAAGAAAAAACACAACATAATTTAGACTGAACATGATACAATTTATCTATCATCCTGCTGTCATTTGATTAATTACCGCGTTGGATTCAGAGGAAGGTTTTGATAGAAGATAGATGAGGCAGAGAAGGACTATAAACTCATTGAACTGTATCCCTTTGCTTCCATCAACATCACACCATCCATATAAGCCTTTTACTTCTTCATCTGATAAACTTAGCTGTAGTTCTTCTAAGCATTTCTTCAGCTCCTCTATATCGATTGTCCCGTTACTATCATTATCTGCGAATATTTGCAGAACAAAAATGTTTAAAACTAAAACCAGAGGAATCTTGATGAAAGGTGAATAATCTCAAGAAAACATACCGTAGGATTCGAAAACGTTTCTGATGTTTCTTAATCCTTCTCTTAGCTTAGGAAACTTCATGATTATTGAATCCATAGACTTTAGACTCTTGTGTCCCGGATAAATCCTCCGGCTCTCCACCATCTTCCTTGCAAGCTTCGCATCCAGCTCCGCGTACTTCTTGTTGTTCTCCGACTTAACACAGCAGCAAATCATGCTCCCTACACGGTTTTTGTATGTTAAAACTTTTGTATTTTAGAACTCACCAATGTTAATTTGATGTTCGTTGTAAAGAAGGATGAGAGGAACAAGGCGTAAAAGTACATAAAGTAAAGCATAAAAGCATAATGAAGAAAGGCATTACGAATAGTAGCAAAGTTAAAGGCTCAAACTTTGGTGGCCCTTTCATCATTTCAATGTTTATAATATCATCAATGGATCTTTTTCTTATATCTTTATAGTTTCTTCTACCTTTAAACCCTTTCACTTGAATACAAGAATAATTTTTAAAGGCAAGGTTTAAAGGAAACTCTAAAGCTTCAGCTTCAACATTAAATATATACATGAGTAGGCTAAGACGAAATTTTGATGACAAGTTTATATCGAATAATACAGGCCCCTCAAAGCAAGTAAAGAAGAGTTTAATCTTATCTCTACCTTTCCCATCTTCCTAAACTTTATCCAATGGTACTACTAGGCATAATCCAGCCAGATTCATACCCAACGCCCATATTGTCTCCACGTTGCCGTTTCTTCATCGATGCAGCAGATATCGAGCTCCCATTAGTGACGGAAGTCAGAGAGCTTTCCACGGAACAGTTGGTTGTGATGTTGTTTTTGTTGTCTATTGCTACTGCAAGCTCTGACAAAGATGGCATCATCATCATCTTTGTTGCATCAAAGAACGGAACTGTTGTTCCTTGAGAGACATTGGAAACTTTGATGGCTAGCTCTGATAGCTCTTCCCTAGCAGCTTCAAGCCCAGCAAAAGCAGCAGCTTGTTCGTCAAAGGCCTTGCAAGCTTTTTCAAGAATTGATTGCAGGTACTTTCCTTGGGCCTCTATCCTCAGCTGGAGTCTTCGTTGTACCTGCCCATACTAAAAGACCAATCAAAGGTTTGCATTTACACAGCACAGTCTGTTGTATTCCTATAAATGTGGCCACTATCTCAGTCTCAAGGTGTTTGTTCATTCTAATAAGGTAAAGATCCAGGACGGATGGAAACAAGGAGCACTGTTTTTATGAACAGCAAAGAAAGAAAGAATAATTTGGTAACAACCACATCCTAATTTTTGGATTGAACATTGGTTAAGAACTTAGGATAACAATTCTACTCTAATTCTTCAAGATCAATGGCATAAGAAATGAACTAACCTCCAATTGCTCGTGTAGTCTTCTTTGGACTTCCATCTGAGCACGTAGAGCTTCAGTGACTTGGTAACCCCTGACATGCAAACAAATAAGGAGGGATTCATACAAATGTAATTAACTAACCACTAACCAGCCAGTAACAGAGAAATGAGATGAAAAGTTCAAATGTAACCATACTCGTTCTGCTCCTGTTGCGCCAATCTCAATGATGATGTTGAAGATGAACCTGTGTCCTGACTCTCCCCAACACAAGAAGCTGCAGCATCCAGTTCACAGAATTAGTATATGGACACACTACTGAAATTCATCAAATCAGGCTTCCAACTAGCTATTACTCTTAGTTTTCTTTTTACAAAATCAAGTTTTTACTTGACAGCTTAAAGCATGAGCAGTTTGCTAATAATATATATATATTCTGCCAACGGCAGTTAGAAAAACAGCAGGGTCCCATGTGTCTCTCACATGATAAAGATCTACAAAGTGTCTAACAAATATGATTCCAAATAGCCATATGAATAAAGAGTAGAACCAAGAGGCTTCACAAACAGAGATATAGAACCCAAAAAAAAAAAAAGTCAACTGAGTAGATACCATCCTTGGAGTTCTCAGTTGATTCTTTGCAAGCTTGCCTCCCTAAGCGAAATTTCTGTCGAGCAAAACACATACAAAAGAGAGAAACATAACACCATCAAACACCCAAAATTCTTTAGATCATTATCGCTATTATACACGTTGAAACTGGGAAGATATAACAGCCTACGACTCTTAAAACTCTAGAAAATCTCAGTATCTACAAGTCATTGGAAATCTTGGAGTCATCTCATCAACCAAATAGCTTTGAAGACTAATCAGAAACCACAACTCTGAAATCAGTTTGTTCAAAGGAAGTAAATAAACAATCAAACCTGAAGATGTGATTTGAGGTGGTAGAGAGTGAGACCCTTCACCCCCATTGTCCTCATGATAGTTTTAGGCGTCGCTTCTGTAAGTTGAACATTAAAGAGAGTCAGAAGGAAGGGTCTCCTCATTAACAAATGTGAAGAAAAATGACAAAACAGGAGCAGAATAAGCTAAACGCAAATCACAAACTCCAAATCTTCAGAGATTATACTGACGCTGCTTAATTACTACTACTCATGGCAAATTTCGAAAAAAAGGAAACAAATTTTATATACTGCAGGATACGCTTCCATTTCGAGACACATAGAGAGATAGAGCTACTCTATAAAGATCTCGAAACAAGTAAAATCAAAGTCACAATAGAGTTCATCGAATCAAGTAACTGAGACAAATTCTTCACAAATCTGAACTTTGAGAGAAAAATCCATATAACCCTGATAAAAAAAAAGATCGAAACTTTTGAAGAGGGCTGAGCAAAGAGAAGAAGGAGAAGCTAAGCTCAAACACACATTTCATCTCAAGATCCAAAACAACAAGAGAATAACAAATGAGACATACATAGAGAGAGAGAGAGAGAACAAAAGCTAAATGAGTATAGAGGTACTCACTATCAGGACCACCGAGCTGAGTAACGGCGTCAACGAATCTCTCATGGAGCTCAGATGTCCACCGGAGACGAGGTTTAGGGTCAGTGGTTAAAACCAAACAAGCGTCGCCGGGAAGATTGGTTCCGTCAAGAGGTCCATGGTAGTCAGCGCCGACGTGTCCACCATCGAGGGGAAGCGAGCGAATCGCTGAGTACATTTTTTCTCTCGTCGCCGAGTTTTCCGGGAAAGTGAGAGAAAAGCTTTAGGGGAAGGAGAAATGAATGGAATCGGGTGGTAATGGAAGTTTCGAATCCGGGTCAGGATCCGGGTTTATGGACAGCGAAGAGACGGGTGGATATAAGATTGGACGTATGCTCTCTCGCTCGCTTGCTCCGATTTGCGTGTGAACATGTTTTGTAAATAAAATTATTTGTCGCACAGAGGTACTTTTTATTAAAAAAATGTATTAAATTATTGATCACCAGTTTTATATTGATTTAGATCATTTCTTAATTATATTTAGATTGATATTAGCCATTTTTTAAAAAAGGATTAGTCGTCTTCATTAGTTGATAGGTTAAATTAAACTAATATATATATTTCATTACTATTATACTTGTAGGTTACTGTTCGCATATTTCAAATAGGTATCTAACTGAATTCGGATGAATAAATTTGTGGTTTAATTTTGATTAGTAACTATATTATCAATATGGTACATGATGAAATATCGCCTTTGGTGTATTTTTTTGGAATCATTGTTTTTAACCGTAGTATACTAATATGCATCTTTTAAAAGTCATTTTTATATTGTTTACTGACTTTTTTTTTTTGAACCAAAAATCTCTTATCATTTGGTGTTATCAATCAGATCACATATATAAAATAAGTTGTATCTATTATAATAGGATTTTTGAATGTGATGAAAAGAGTAAAACTAATTGTATTAAAAACTAACATGGGATTAAAAAATATTTTTACTTAAACTTAAAGTTACTTATGTCTAGCCTAATTCATGATAAATCATTAAATCTTATATAGATTATTTTATGTCTAAATGGAATATCACGAGCTTCCTAACAATTTTCTTTTCTGTGATGAATTTTATTTTAAAATGATCTTATTAGAAACATAAAAATGTAGAGGTGATTGGTTGCAATGCTAACCCAAAAAAAAAATTGATAGTCTTTTTCTAGTCAGTCAGACTTTAAAAACTTGTTTTGATTCTATAATCTGTACAATTTAGCTGCTTATTTTTCTTTCTAATTTTAAGTTTATTTTCTCAAAACCACAAAAAATAAAATAAAAACTTTTTCTGACTATAATAACCAGATTTAAAGAAATTGTACAGTTGGGATTAGGGATGTTAAAAAAGATTTTTAAGCCCTGTTCAGCAGAGTCCAAAAAATAAAAAGTTTCCCCTAGCCGCTTCTCTCTGGCACACTCCCCAAGACTCCCTCTTCCGGCGGTGTCGATTCCGATCGGCGCCGCTGGGAAACTGTTCCTGTGTCCTCGTATTCACCTCTTTCATCTAAGCTTGTTCTATTTCTGTTTCATTGGTGAACCTTCCGGAGGTTCACCGAGTCTCTGTTCCGCGACTCCGGCGATGCTTCAGCTTCAATCATTCCCCCTCCCTTTGTCTCTTCCGGTGGTTTCTCTTCGCGAGGTGATTCTCCTGAGCTTCCAGCCCTTCCACGCCAAATCTGAGACTTTAGAAAACTCTTGTAACCTTGTCTTTCGACTTTGTCACTCGCTCCCCTTGAAGTCAACCCCATCATCTCTCTGCTCCTCGGATCTACATCCCCTCACCAAGCGGTTTGCTTAGGCGCAGTTGGACAGGAGCTCTGTGTTGACGTTGGACCTGTGCAAGTTCCTGACAAGACCCCGAGACCCTATCCATGTACCTCATGAGATCAGGTTTATCTCAAATCCTCCTCTGTTTTCCCGTAGCGTACTCTTGGATCGATTCATGGTATCCGTTGTCCGAAGACTGCAACTGGAACATAATCGACCATGTATGCCCTTTTGTTGCAAAGATTATTTGAGAACCCTGGCCTTAGATTTGATTAGGGTCACTACCTATTACTACCTATTTTCGATGAGATCCGGCATTATGATCATGTCTCTATGGAGCAATGGTTACCGGTACCTATTGAATCTATCCTCTCTGTTTCAGCTGTTCCATGAACTACTATTACAAGCTTTAAGCTGCAATATATGCCCTGAAACCAGAAACTCTAGGAAGTTCAGCATTATGATGTCCTCTCCAAGGAGAGGATGTTACCTATACCTTCCCGCTCTTCAACCCTTAATTTCCATGTGAGCTGAACATTGCCAAATCCAAATCACAAAAGTCAGGAAGGTCTTTTCCCCTCGCCAAACCTTTGAGAATATCAGCATTATGATCATTACTCCAAGGAGGGTGGTTACCGAACATTTCTTAAGCATGCCATCCCCAAACTTAACCCTCCAGTTACTCTCCTTGCCAATGAGCAGTTCAAACCATCTTGTCTCTCGGCTATCGAAACTTCATCAACGTCCCAAAGTCATCTTGATAAGGACCATCTACCACATATTCGTTGTCTATGCGAATGTGGTGTCGGATCATCTTGAGGTAGCTTGCGGTTTGGTGCTCCATTGCTCAAGCCTCCAATATCTCTGGTTTATGATTGTCGATCTACCTATCTGTACCTTTGTTGTTTCTTTTTGTTATCAAGCTATGCTTTGGAAAACTCTAAACCTTTGTAACCTTGTTTCTTTGTTGTTTGAATGAAAAAGCTCTGCTTTGTTTGCCAAAAAAAAAAAGCCCTGTTCAGCCCTGACCCTGTATAAACTCATCCCTTTAAAACCCTGAATATGTAAAGAGCCTTGTAAAATTAACATTAAAGGGATGAACCCTGTCCAGCCCTGGCCCTGTAACTTTCTTTCATTTTATTTTAAAACTCAAATATAACAGTTCTAAAAGTATAAAAATTCATCAATATCCAAATTTCATGCTATGTAAAACATTTCTAAAAATTCAAAACTCAAATATACTTCAAATCAAAACAAACTCAAATATGTTTATCATTACTATTTAAAAGCCAAACATAGTAAAATTGTAAAATAAACTCAGTTTTGATCTCCTCGCCAAACATAGTAAAATAAGAATCTCCGCTTCAGATTCTTCCATTTGCCCCTGAATTGATTAAGCTGAACAAAGAGACAATAGCATTACAAACTAGTTTCGGAATCCAAGTGAAAAGATAGAAAACAACAGATTCTTCATGGTAACAAGTAAACAAAATGTCGATATTTCACTCGGGTGAACACTGATAGATACAACTGTTAACAAATTCTTATTATCAACCAATTTATAGATAGAACAAACAATGCAATACTGTTGTTCTTTTATCTTTCTCATCTACGATAATCTATTTTGACAAGTAGATTAAATACACCAAATAACGAATTAACATATAAGATACAGTGGGAAAAATATCACCTCATTTGTGTGGGACTTGTCCTCAACACCAGATTCATCTGCCTGCTTGAAAAAAGAAGATTTAAAAGTATCATACCATTAGAGGGCTCACCTCACTTGTAATATCCCATAATTTTAAGTCAACCATCTCTATACCACACAAACGGATTACAAGTAGACTCTATAGACACATGAGTTACAATAAGCAAACACCCACATAGTAAAAGGATAAAAAACGAAGTTGCATTCAATCAAACCATACGATGTAGCATTAACAAAATCAAGCTGACTCTAAATCAGCATTTAGAGTTGCAATTGTTTCTAATGATTGTAAATCCATACGACATCAAATTGACAATTATCAATTAGAGCTTAATACAATCAAATTTTGTAAACATGACATACTGCATCAAATCCCAACTTGGGATGTCACTATTTCCAATTATAGTTATTTCTAATTTTGTAACGTTTGTATCTCAGAAAATATGAAATATTAGATATATATCGAGAATCGGAGTGGTCGGTTTAATTTCTTCTTGGTTTAGTAAGCTGGTCGATTTATTAATTAAATCAAAGGATGATTTAATTAATTCTAGTTAAAGTAAATCTTGGTTTAATTTAATTAAACCAGAAACTCTATTATTTATCAAGCGAAGCTTTCTTTTCCTTTGTTTGGTGCTGTTGTTGTTGGTCTGTGAGAAAGAGACAGTTCTTGGTCGTTGAGGGTGATAGAGGGGAAGAAGGAGAGTTAACATGACTTTGGAGTGAAGGTCGTTGAGGGTGATAGAGGGGAAGAAGGAGAGTTAACATGACTTTGGAGTGAAGGTAAAAGAGGCAGAACTGTCATGTTTTGGAAAAAAATAATTCGACATAGCAAATCGTTGCAAAAAGTAATGAAATTTGGTGGAGTTATAGATAAATCTTTTATCTAGATTCTAAATATTACATTTTGGGATTTGAGTTAATAATCGAGAAGTTATCTGCAGTTTCGTGAGATACTTCGTCTTAGACGCGAACTAAGATCATCGAGGATTGTAAGTGAGATCGTAGGCTCGTCTGTTATCCGATCCGCACAAGATTATGTGGGAAGCTTCGTGACGTACAAGTATAGCTTTCCACCGGAGGGATTTCAAATTTAACGGTTAGTTTTAGTTTTTGGGTTTTGTCTTTGAATCATTTTGATAAGGTGAGTGCGGGAGCATGAGCTTATCTAAGCGATTGAGTTGTATGACTTATTTTGTGTGATGATGTGTAGATGTCGTGAATGTGTTATTGGGTGTTCTGTTTAAGGAATAGTTTTTTGTTTTATTTGTGGTTGTACTCTTGCTTTGCTTGTGTGTATAGCTCGTATATGGGAGGATCAGCTCACAAGGTATTTCTGATAATACTCACGCATCTCATTGTGTTTATGGTGCAGATAATGCATGTGTAGCGTGGAATCATGGTGATGATGAGGAGGATGATCTAGAGTCTCCATTGTATTATTATTAGTTATGATTGGTATTGTATTTTAGTATATTAGATTTGGTTTGATATGTCTTTCTACTGCGTGTTTGGTTATAGATGGTTTATTGATTGGTTATAATTAAATATTATGAGGTATTTAATTATATTATTATTATTAAAAAATGGATCGGGTTATTTAGAAGTTGATCAAATTATTTTGTTTGTTTGTATAGATGTTTCTAGGTGAATCATCAATACTTACTTTAGAAAAATAGTCAACACTAGCTTTGTAGAATATAAATATTATTGTCCACAATTCTCTTAAGTTTTATTTTGAAGCGAGTGTTGAAAAATATTTAATCAAAAACAAATAATTTGATGTTGGAAACTATTAATAAAATACAAAAACCAATGAAGAAAATTAGGTTTGGTGATATTGAATCTAAAAGAAGTGATCCTGTTTTTTTAGACAAAATGCGAATTTTATTAACTGAACTTAAACCAGGTAAACTGGATACAAAGAGATAGAATAGAGACTGGTAACTACTTAACATAGAAAAAAATCATGTATTTAAATGTAAAACTATCTCTATCCACCAAGTCCCAGTTTTGATTAAAGAATCATTTGTCAAACATGCCTCCACACCAATATATAATAGACTAATAGTAACATGAGTACAGGACTGGCAAGTTGTTTGTATATTTTAAATCCTTAAGTTGTTGGAAAATATATACTACAAATAGTACTATATATATGTTCATCTCGAATTCGTAATTACGAAAAACGAATTATTTATTTTTAAAGAAGTATCAAACCATTTTATAAATTCAACTAGGATGAAAACAAATCATAAAGATTTTGTCAATACATATATATTTCCTTTCTAAAAAATATGATTTTTATTTTTAAAAAATAATTAAGATTGATTGAGCTCAGAACCGTGCCAACGATAATGAAAGTCGGAGGTGAACATATAATTAATGTATTAGATCGTTTATTTTTTTTTAATTCATTTTAAATAAGTTTATAAATGATACACCAGATAAAGTGTAAAAGTTAAATGCATGTTTTCTCAAAAGTGGATAAAAAATAGAATTTACGATGACCGTGAATATCATTTAGCAACTATACAACATCCAAAACAACTAAATGAAGAATAAAATAAGAAGTTAGTATTAATTAATCTCATTTTTAGTTTCAAAACTGCTGTGAATAGTTTTTCTTTTAAAAGTAAACTAGAATAGTAAAAAATCATGTTTATATAACATTATCTAAACTTACAATAAGGTGTTGTTCTTTTGGTGAACCAGACGCAGTATCTAGACGCAAATGCAGATTGTTGTTTGTTTAATGATAATTAAAATAATAATTGGATTAGATATCCGGATGAGTTTTGATTAGGTAACTGGATTAGGTATCGCGAAAACTCATCCAAAAAACACTAAATTTCTGAATTAGTTTTTTTGGAGAGTTTGGATGAGGTAAACTCATCCAAAATTGGTAAGAATCAAAAATACACCTATTTTAATTAAATAATTACAAAATATTTTTTCTTAATTCTAATATCAACAAAACCCTAAAATCTTGATTCTTCATCCATCAACCCGCTCATTACCGCAAAATTACGTTCTCCCGCCAAAACCACAAAAACTAGGTTTTCCAATTAAAACCGAAAATAGGTTTCCCAACAAAAACACAAAAACTTGTTTTCTCGCTAAAACCGCAAAATTACGTTTTCCCGCCAAAATCACAAAAATTACGTTTTCCCGCCAAAATCGCAAAAATAACGTTTTTCGGTCAAAACCGCAAAATAACATTTTCCCGTCAAAACCGTAAAATCTCATTTTCTCGCCAAAACTTGTTTTCTCGCTAAAACCGCAAAATTACGTTTTCCCGCCAAAACTGCAAAATTACGTTTTTCCGTCAAAAATTACGTTTTTCCATCAAAAACGCAAAAATTACGTTTTTCCGTCAATACCAAAATAACGTTTTCTCGCCAAAACCGCAAAATCTCATTTTCCCGCAAAAACCGCAAAATTACGTTTTCTCATCAAAACCGCAAATTTACGTTTTTTCGCCAAAACCACAAAATTACGTTTTCTCGCCAAAATAAAAAAAAATACGTTTTCCCACCAAAATAAAAAATTAGGTTTTCCGTCAAAACCGCAAAATTACGGTTTCTCGTCAAAACCGCAAAATCTTTTTGTTTTCCACCAAAACCGCAAAATTTATTTTTCCGTTAAAACCGCAAAATTTCATTTTTCCGTCAAAACCACAAAATCTTGTTTTCCCATCAAAATTACGTTTTTCGCCAAAAAAACGCAACAACGCAAAAATACGTTTTTTCGTTAAAACTGCAAAAATACGTTTTTTCGTCAAAACTCCAAAAACGCAAAATCACAGTTTTCCCCAAAACACACAAAATTTTGGTTTTCGGCTAAAAATGCAAAATTTCGGTTTTCTGCCAAAAACAAAAAATCTCAATTTTCCGCTAAAAACGTAAAATCTCTGTTTTCCGTCAAGACAAGAGAACTTTATTTTTAAATATTTATTTAAATTTAATATGAAAATAAGATAAAAACATGAATACATTATAACCACTAAATCTTTAATATAAAATAAAGGGATTTTTGGTCATTTTACATATATTGTATTGAGATGCACATAAATTAAATTACAAAACAAACATAATTTTATCCAGATACAATTTCTGGACACATAAACCAATAACGTAAACAAACATCATTTAGATGTTCAGATATTGCCTCTAGATACTGCATCTTGATACTGTATCCAGATATTGCATATAATGCACCAAACGAACATAGCCTAATATTATTTTAAATTAACACTTTAATGTTTGTAGAAAAAGAGAGGCTGTAGGCCAATGTTCCCAAACTTATAACCAAGGCACGACTCTCTTTGAGCTCCTTGTTAGACTAGTTTTTCAAAAACTTGCATTTAACTTTACAATTTTTGTACATACATGTAAGTACTAGTAATTTTACATAAACTATATATAATTATATACTGCTAGGATATTTTTTAGGAAAAAGTCCAAAGGTTAAAAATTAGATTGATAGATTAGAATCTTTTTTCTTTTTTGTCAAACAAGTTTCATTAAAAACTTAGGGCCTCAAAGAGGATAGTTCATACAAGGAGAGATTTGATAAGTTACAAAGCTTAATAAGGTTACAAAGCATAGATAGATAGTGGCTTCATGAGTTTTCCAAGAGAATGCAAAGCTTTGGGAGGCTAGCAGGACTTGAAAGATCTGTTGGAACCAAGGTGGAAGTGCCTTTGAAGACATGCTCCACAACTTCTTGGATCAGCAAGTGATCAACAATGGCTCTTGCAAAATAAGCAGCAGAGCTTTTAAAAAGTTTGTTGATACACAGAGTTTTAAACCCTATTTTCCTACTGCAAGTGCACAACAAAGAAGTAGTACTTAGGGGTCGGATCCCACGAAGACCAAGTTTTACTCTATGGTTCTATTGGTTCAATTTCAAGCTAAGACAATTCAAAGTTGGGTTTGTTTGGTAACAGTAACGCGATTATAAAAAGGCAATAATGAAAACACTAGATCAGGGGTAATTCTTGGGAATTTCAGAGATAGCAACTAAACAACTATTCAGGGCATAGATTAAGTACCAGTCTAGAACTCAAACATAAATATAAACTGATCCACTGTCGTGGTATCAATAACTCTATCTGATCGATTCTGTGCGGAAACGCGGAGCACATGCTCAGACATCCGGAGCACATGCTCGGCGGTCCATAAACCCTAAACTGTCGTTTGAGCCCAGAATCGCAGACAAGCATTAAAGAACAGGAATGATAAATTCACAAATCACCTACACATCAACTTTCGCAGGTCTAGGATAATTTGCCCACTAATGTCTTTTCTAGCAACCTATTACACTTTTGATGAATAGATAAACCTAGAATCATAGATTGGGTGATCAAATCAACCTAAGAATTAAGTCTAACAATAGTGAAGACAATCGATTATATAAAGCCCTATTTGTATTCTGTTGCTAACCCATGAAACCCCTTTGAAACCCCTAATCTAGCAAAGAAAACTACTCAGACATAGAGAAATGAATAGCCAACATAGATGAGAAATTCAATAGCATAAAAATATAAAAATCACAAGGGTTCAGAATCGTTTCTCTAACGTAGCCGCTCTTCCTCTCCCTCACAAAACGTCGCTCAAAAACCAAAAAGAAAAGTATATCTTCTCTCTCCTAAAAACCCTAGGTTAAATAGCATACAAGTAGAGAAAAATAAGGAAAGAATCCAAATTTAAATCTCCCTATTAAAAACGATCTCCTCCCTCTTTCTCTCACAAAGGATCGCCTAAAATAAGGGGAATTAGGCAGGGAATCGGCGCCTAGATGCTTGCCACGTGTCGTCATGAAACCGTAGAGTTGGGAGCATGTGCTCGGAAATCGGGAGCATGTGCTCCTGGGTCTAAAATCAGCTTTTCTGCTCCAATTCAACTCCTTTCTGATCCGATTGCTCCTGCTGTTCCAATCCTTGCTTTTAGCTTCCTAGCCTCTTATTATAACCTGAAAAGGACTCAAACAACTACAAAACTATCAAATAAACGGGGTCAAAGTGAGTCAAAGCCGTAACATATCAACTCCCCCAGACTTAGATCTTTGTTTGTTCTCAAACAAACTCAAACCAAGCGCCAAGAGAGCCAAGGTGGGAACTCGCAAAAATCTCAGAAACCGTGAGTAGACCATGACCTGCAGACCACATGTGTTAGAACAAGCTATACCAAAAACTTCTCCAGCAAACATCTCCAAAACCAGAACCATAATTGGCAATCAAACCCAGAAAAAGATCACTTTCCAGACAAAGACTCTTTACATTCAATTAAAATTGGCGTGAGCTTCTCATTAAGGGCATTAAGCTAGTGAAATCGAGGCTTGGTAGATAAAAGGCTGTTTTAATGGTGGAGCTATAGAGTGTTTAGGGGTTACCATTACTTCGAAAGAGATGCAGGATATCGCACAAAATGGTAAGGGAGAGTGGACTCATTGATGTCCACAACCTCTACCACTCTCCTCTTCTTGTCTTCTCAAAATCAGCCTCTCTTTTCTCCTCAGGGTACAACGCATGCTCGGGGGTGTGTAACACTAGCTCTGGTCCCTTTCCATCATCCTTAAACGTTTTTTTTTTTTTTTTTTTTTTTTTTTTTTTTTTGATGAGAATTGAAGGATGATGGGGGATCTTCTTCTGATATTGCCCCAGGAGCATGCGGACCGTATCCTAGGCTCTCTCTCTGCTCAAAACAACTCGCGGACTCGGATGTATATAATTTCGGAGCAAGTGCTCGCTGGGTTGGAGCACGTGCTCTGTCCGTCCGGCTTTTTCCTCTTTGGTTCTCCAGCAAGAGCGAGTTAGAGATTGTGTCAGTCCTGCTCTCCCCGACCGTTTTGCACATAGCTGCACAGAATGAGAAAACAAAAATACAAGTGCAAGTGGTTTGAAAGGAGGTTAGGCTCGGGGTGGGTACTAACTTAAAATGAGCTAGCTATTCAGGATCAGCAAGATTGGCAAAATGAATAAGAAGTCCTGAATATGTGACATGTTCCCTATCCTAATGCCCAAAACGAGAAGAATTTAAATCCTGTTAGGTTCCAATAAAGTAGAGTCTAAGTCTTCCCGGTGAAACCTTAATGGGATGAAGCTTTTCTGGCCAGGAGAAGGGTCCGAATGTGAAGAGGTATTAGCTCGTCTCTGTACTCATAGTTCTGCAACAATGGTCACTAGGAAAGCAAAACGGTCAAACTCACAAATGGTTAAAAGCATCACAGATTTCGGTCCTAATTCCCACAAGTTTTGGTTCGACTCACATGACAAACTGACTCAATAAAAAGAAAAATAAAGAAAACACCTAAAACAAAGGTCATAGGTGACCCGCCCCCGGACTTACTTCACACCGTCTCCGGTGTGAAAATAAGCCAAAGAGAGACCTAGACAAGAAGAAAAATAAAGATAACAATAAAAAAAAAGAAAAGAAAGTAAGGCGGATAGGACAATGATGGTGTGTGAAACCGCGATCAGGCGTCGGAATCGTCTGGGCTCTCGCTTTCCGAACGGGCAAGCCGGCGCCTCTGACGTGGTGGTCTCACCGGTGGGCTTGGGTCGGCGGCGGTGGTGGTGTGGTGGCAGCAACCGCGAGATAGTGTCGTCAGGATCCTCCGCATCAAGCTGTTGTTCTTCTGCTGCGACTCGACCATCCATCTCCTGTATTCAGCGGTATCGGGCTCATCAGAAATCGGTGGGAGATCAAACTCACCCTGAGGATCGGATGATGTGAATGGTGGAATGCTGTCCTCGCGGTGGTGGGATGAGCTAGCAAAGTCCGCTGGTGGTGGATCAAACTGGGTAGGTGGAGGCGGAGCATCTCCCAGAAGCAGTGGGGCGCGGGTGAAACGCAGATCATCCACCATGGCTAGCTGCGTAAGCTCAGGAGCTGGGAGGCGAATGCTCCCCTGATTACCGTCAGGGCCACCGTACCGGTATGTGTAGAAGGGGTTGGCTAATTGAATGACTCGGGAGTGGACCAGATGCTGTATGTCAATGCGCTCCCTCTGCTCTACACGAGAATACCTCGTCAGATCGATCCGCATGTGCTCAAAGAGATGAGTGAGAAGGCTGCCAATCCTCTCTGTACGGCCAGAAGTCTTGTGCTTAGCAGCACAGATCGTCTCAGCGAAGTGCATAGCCATGTTGCACCTCACATCAGATGGAGCAGGTGCGCAAGGAAACAGAGCATGTGCTCCGGGAGCCGCGGGTGTCAAAAAGCTGCACCCCAAGTACAACATCAGCAAGACGTCGTGGTGGACCTTGTTCCCGATGTCGTGGTTGAAGACGAGGTTGCTGAAGACGCGGGAGGCGATCCGGACTGCAGGATGCGAGATGCTCGTCTGGCTGGCCCTGTTGGAGCGGTAGGGCCCCAAAGCTATCAGGCTCCAAAAGGTGGCTGCCTGTGGGAACTTCCTCGGGAAGCTCATGTTCTTGTCCTCGAGATAGAACCCGTAATGGAGGCCGAAGTCATGCAGGGGCAATTCGTAACGGCGCCCGCCGGCCTTAAAAGAGAATGTGGCGCCGGCGATGGATTTCTTCTTGGGGTCAGCGTGTGTGAGTGTGGCGGAGGCGAGGCACTGCCGGACCAAGTCTGGGTATAAGTCTCCCTCCCAAGTGGTAAAGATCCCAACACGCGCTTGGCACAATATCTGGTAGACTTGGTCGTGCAAGCCGAGCATCTTGAGCGTGTCATCACAAAGAGTGCGGGTGGGCTCGATCTTTACGGACAGCAGCTTGTTGTATTGGTTGGCGTCCCTTTGATCCCAAACCGTGTCAGACTCGGCGGGTAACGAGTCATCGTTCAAGTTGAACGGTTCTCCCTCGCACCGTGGCCACGGGAATGATTGTGAATCGTCGGTTGGTCTCTTTGTTGTGCTCTTTCTTCCTGAGGTAGAGCGTCTAGGGGCCATCTGTACCTCGAGTGTGTGCTTAAATGGACTAGAGATTGAGGATTGTGGTGGATAATAAAGCAATCTAGTCTAAAAAATCACTGAAATCGGTCTAGTTTTGAAAAAGTTAGCAATGGGAGAGAAAGAGAGCTTCGACGGCGACGAGGAGAAGAAGAGAAGAAAGAAGGCAGAAGAAAGGAGAGAAGGGTTTGCGATTTGGTGGGTTACCTGGGCCTGGTGGGCCTGAAATTCATTAAGCTTACCTGGCCCAATCGCTCTTCTCTGTTTCTTCTTTTGTTTTCAGTTTGTCGAGCATGTGCATCGGGTTGCTCGCGTCCGGCGAGCATGTGCTCCGCATCTTCTTCCAACATTCTTGAAACCGAAAAGAGAAGAAACAAATCCTAAAAAGAAAGAAAAAAAAAAAAGAAAAACTCAGCAATATATACCTGGTGGGTTGCCTCCCACCCAGCGCTTGTTTTAAGTCATTAGCTTGACTCGAAAGCTCCTTAGGCAATAGGAGGGTCGCCTAAGGCGAAGGTTTCACCCCTTGCGTGCTCAGAGGCGGCAAGATATGGTTTCAGCCTCTGTCCATTCACCACAAATTCTCCTCCTTTTGTGTCCAGCAACACAACAGCCCCATATGGTCTAATCTCCTTGATGGTGAAGGGTCCGGACCATCGTGATCTTAGCTTTCCGGGAAACAGTTTCAGCCTAGAGTTGAACAACAAGACTTGATCATTAGGAGCAAAGGTCCTAGTGAGGATCCGCTTGTCATGGTAGGCTTTGGTACGCTCCTTGTAGAGTTTTGAGTTTTCATAGGCGAGGTGCCTAATCTCCTCTAGCTCATGCAGTTGCATCTTCCTCCTTTCATGGGCGCTCTTAGTGTCAAAGTTCAGCATTTTCACTGCCCAAGCAGCCTTGTACTCTAGCTCAACAGGAAGGTGACACGCCTTACCATACACCAGGTGAAACGGTGTAGTCCCCAGGGGTGTTTTGTAGGCGGTTCTATAAGCCCATAGAGCCTCATCTAGCTTCAGAGACCAATCCTTCCTTGTTGTGTTCACTGTTTTTTGCAAAATGCTCTTGATCTCCCGGTTAGAGATCTCAACTTGGCCGCTTGTTTGTGGGTGGTAGGGGGTGGCGACCTTGTGCCTCACTCCATTCTTCTTGAGAAGACTCTCAAAGACCTTGTTAATGAAATGCGATCCACCATCGCTAATGACTACCCGTGGGACACCAAACCGTGGGAAAATAACCGACTTGAACATCTTGAGCACGGTCTTTGCATCATTATTGGGGCTGGCCAAAGCTTCTACCCACTTGGACACGTAATCGACAACCACCAATATGTACTCATTGCCGAATGAGTTCGGGAAAGGTCCCATGAAGTCAATTCCCCAAACATCAAATACCTCAACCTCCAAGATGAAATTCTGAGGCATTTCATTCCTCCTGCTGATGTTCCCTTGTCTCTGACATGTGTCGCAAGTAGACACAAACCGCTGCGCATATCTGAACATGGTAGGCCACCAATAACCCGCTTGAAGAGCTTTGGACACGGTTTTGAAAGTAGCAAAGTGTCCAGCATAGGGTGAGCTATGGCAATGAAACAAGACTCCAGGAACCTCCTCCTCAGTCACACACCTCCTGAAAACACCATCCGAGCAATGCCTATAGAGGTAAGGCTCATCCCAAAAATACCGCCTTATGTCTTTTAGGAACTTCTTCTTCTTGTTCCCCACAAACTCAGTAGGTTCTTTTTCTGCTGCTAGGTAGTTTGCATACTCTCCAAACCAAGGAAAACTCGGCTGTTTGTTGGTATCGATTGCCTTGCACGGGGTTTTCGGAGCATGTGCTCCCAGGCGGAGCATGTGCTCGGCGGGATCAAAGATGCCGATCGAGTAAACATGTTCTTCAGGAAGGCTATCGTCCAAGGGTAGCTCTTCTTCTATCCTCATTCTTGACAAGTGATCTGCAACTCCGTTCTCAATACCCTTCTTGTCTTTAATCTCCAAGTCAAACTCTTGAAGTAACAAAATCCAACGGAGTAGCCTTGGTTTTGCATCCTTCTTGGTCAGTAGATACCTCAATGCTGCATGATCAGTGTGAATAACCACTTTGGAACCAACAAGGTATGATCGAAACTTCTCAATAGCAAACACAACCGCTAAAAGTTCTTTCTCAGTTGTAGCGTACTTGCACTGAGCCTCATCGAAGGTGCGGCTGGCATAGTATATCACGTGCAGCTTCTTGTCTTTTCTCTGTCCCAGAACCGCTCCCACGGCATAATCACTCGCATCAGTCATGACTTCAAAGGGAAGGTCCCAATCTGGCGGTTGTACAATCGGAGTGCTAACCAAAGCTCCTTTGATCGTGTGAAAGGCTTCCAAGCAAGCAGAATCGAAATCAAACTTCACTTCCTTACACAACAGCTGGGTAAGTGGTCTTGCTATCTTGGAGAAATTCTTAATGAACCGTCTGTAGAAACCGGCGTGGCCGAGGAAACTGCGGATCCCTTTTACCGAATTAGGCGGTTGTAAACTCATCATCACCTCAACCTTGGCTTTGTCAACCTCAATCCCCTTTTCAGAAATCTTGTGTCCCAGCACTATCCCATCTCTGACCATGAAGTGGCATTTCTCCCAATTCAGCACCAAATGTTTGTCTTCACACCGCTGCAACACCCTGCACAAATTAGACAAACAAACGGAAAAGGAGCTCCCATAGACGGAGAAATCGTCCATGAAAACTTCCATTATATCCTCAATCAGGTCAGTGAAAATGGACATCATGCATCGTTGGAAGGTCGCTGGTGCATTGCACAAGCCAAACGGCATTCTGCGGTAAGCAAAGGTGCCGTAAGGACATGTGAATGTGGTCTTCTCTTGATCGTCGGGATGGATTGGGATCTGAAAGAAACCTGAATAGCCATCTAAGAAACAGTAGTAATGATGGTTAGCCAATCTCTCAAGCATTTGATCAATAAACGGCAAAGGAAAATGATCCTTACGGGTCGCAGCATTAAGTTTTCTATAGTCTATGCACATGCGATGTCCCGTAACTGTCCTAGTAGGAATCAATTCATCCTTATCATTCTTAACCACTGTAATTCCACCTTTCTTAGGGACTACATGAACTGGACTAATCCAGGAACTATCAGAAATAGCATAAATTACACCCGCATCTAGAAGTTTCATTATCTCTTTCTTAACAACATCCTTTAGATTCGGGTTCAACCTCCTCTGATGTTCTACCGAAGTCATTGATTCATCTTCTAGATGTATCCTATGCATGCATAGATCTGGTGAGATTCCTGGGATGTCATCTAGTGAATACCCTAGAGCATTTCTATACTTCCTAAGTTCACAAAGGAGCAAAGCGGTCTCTACATTGTTTAGTTCAGAGTTCACTATCACGGGATATGTAGAGTTAGGACCTAGGAACGCGTACCTTAGCCCGGTTGGAAGTGGTTTTAGCTCTACCTTTGGAGCTCTTAACTCGCTCCAAGGACCATCCGCTGACTTTACCGGAGCATGTGCTCCGGAATCCGGAGCAGGTGCTCCCTTGGTGGATTCCTCCCCTGATTGGTTCTCATCGTCTAGGCTGGCGTAAGCTACCAGTTACTGGAACCGTGTACCTGCATCCAAAATGCGTGTAAAACCATCAGCTTCCTCATTCAAGAATCCATACTTACCCTCTGCCTTTGTCAAGGCAACCTCCAACGGGTCGAGAGTGAGAACTTCATCGGTAACCTCATGTGCGACCTCTGATCCATCATCAACCACAAAAGTCTGACCATCTATCATAGGTTTCTTGAGCAGCTTGTTCATCTCAAACCTTGCAATCATATCCCCCAGCTGGAGATCGATCGCTCCCCCTTGCACATCTATAATCGCACCAGCTGTGCATAAGAATGATCTACCTAAGATCAGGGGGTCACATGGTTTTTCTTCAAGTTCCAGAACCACAAAGTCTGCTGGTATAAGCGTGTCCCCTATCTGGACATGTAAATCCTCCAACCCTCCTATGGGGCGCTTGGTGGATCTATCCGCGAATACTAACGAAATCCGTGTAGACTTGAACTTCGTGTATCCCAGCCTTTTAGCCACTGAATATGGCATAAGGTTCACATTGGAACCTAGATCACAGAGGGAGTTTGCAAAAATCGTTTTACCGATTCTCACGGATAAGACAAATCGCCCTGGATCATCTCTCTTTTTTAGCACTTTGTTTTGCAGCACAGCACTGCACTCTCTTGAAACCATCATCACGTTCTCTTCCTCTGACACTCTCCCAGAAACCAACCCTTTCACATATCTCTTCAAAGCAGGTATCATCTGAACAGCATCAGCTAGGGGTAGTTTTACCGTCAATTCTCTCAACATCTCCTTGCACTTTGCATCCTCCAAATCCTTGCGAGATTTCTTAGGAGGAACAGGGTAAGGAACCCTAGGGGTGTACACGCGTGCAGGAGGTACCTCAGTAGGAACGGTCTGATTGGGAGTCGGGAGCACGTGCTCGCTGGGTGGGAGCACATGCTCGCCGGATGCTTCAGCTTCTTTTTGACTCAACGGTGGAGTCTCAGCAGCATGTTGAGGAAGGTATTCTTCAGCAATACCCTTGCCCTTGTCGATCCTAGCGGATGGTGCTTTCTAGGGGGTAACTTCTTTCCTCCCCTTAGCTCAATCGCATTGACATACTCGTTCCGCGGGTTTGCTTCCCCTTTTCCGGGCAGAGTCCCAGGAGTTCTTTTCACGGCTTCAGCAGTCTATGCAACCTGAACATCAAGCTTCTTCACATGTGACATTACTGCCTCATACTTCCCATTAAGGTCATTGTACATGGTATCGACCTTAGTGTTGGTTTCCACTGAAGCTTTTTGTTGATTCACCAAGATTTGTTGCATCATGTTTTTCAGCTCATCCTGAGAGCTGCTAGCAGATGAAGGTCCCAACTGCTGGTTGGTGTAAGGCAGTGCTTGCTGAGCGCTTGTATATGCCTGCTGGTTCCCCCCTTGGAAACGGTTTTGAGTGGGCACAGACTGTTTGTCTTGGAAGTTGTTTGAGAAGGTTTTCTGATAACCCATCTGATTCTGAGCTCCTTGCTGCGGATACACCTGATCCTGAGGGTTCTCCACGTTGGTGCTTCTATAGGACAAATTCGGATGGCTTCTGTAGTTCGGGTTAAAACCCCTGTTCTGCACAAAACCTTGCCCACTCACATAATTAACCTCCATTGTTTCATCCTCTCCATCACAAATCTCCTGAGCTAGCGGCATGTCTCCGGTCTCATCGACAAAATGGACAGTTTTCTGGTTCCCCTTCAGAAGAAGGTTCACCTTGGCTGTCAACTCGTCAATCTTTTGCGTATCGACACTGTTCACCTTCACGGACCGGTCATACTCAGGAGCCTTGTTGCTGGAGCTTGCAGCTAGGTTCTCAATCAACTGATATGCTCCTTCCTTAGACTTTGTCATAAAATCCCCATTGCTGGCCGAGTTGAGAACGTTTATGTAGTCCCAGTTAACTCCATCATAGAAAATGCCCAGAATCTGTTCATCACTGAATCCATGGTGTGGACACTCTCTACGGTACTCTTTGTACCTCTCCCAAGCCTCGCAGAAGGCTTCTCCAGTGTGTTGTTGGAACGATGAAATCTTGTTCCTCAGGGCAGCGGTCTTAGCCTTGGTGTAGAAATGGTCCAGAAACGCAGACCTACACTGTTCCCATGATGTCTGAGACCCAGGTGGCAATGACTTCAGCCAACGTGAAGCTCTATCCGCAAGAGAGAAGGGAAAGAGCTTGCACTTCAGAAAGCCTGTCGGTATCCCATTTGAACCAGTGGTGCTACATATCTCCTCAAAATTCTCGATGTGGTCCATCGGAATCTCAGCTGGGAGACCGTGAAATAGGTGCTGCTTCACTAGAGAGATCATCTATGGCTTGATCTCAAAATCTTGGTTCGGGATGGTGGGAGGAACAATCACTGCTCGGTTGGTGTAGGACACATGCGGGTTGTCCTTGTCCCCAATGGACGGTTACGGCGGCGCGGCTCTTTCGTGTTGAGCACGGAGCAACTGCCCCAACTGTTGTCGAAGTTGCTGCAACTCGGCAGCCATATCCTCATTGTTTCTGTTGTCACCCATGTTGACGGATTGAAACTTTCTGTTCTTGCGGTTTGTTCTTTCTGCCAAAGAGAGCTCTGCGGCTGACAAAGCGACTAGTTCTTCGGTGTTGTTTCTTCTTGTAGATCTTCTTGACATGCACCTGAAACACACGCAAAGAAGAAGCAGAAAGACAAATCAGTAAGGTCTTAGTCTAGTAATTTCGCCGAAAACCAAAGGTAAAAATTTGGTCCCCGGCAACGGCGCCAAAAACTTGATACACAGAGTTTTAAACCCTATTTTCCTACTGCAAGTGCACAGCAAAGAAGTAGTACTTAGGGGTCGAATCCCACGAAGACCAAGTTTTACTCTATGGTTCTATTGGTTCAATTTCAAGCTAAGACAATTCAAAGTTGGGTTTGTTTGGTAACAGTAACGCGATTAAAACGGTATAAAAAGGCAATAATGAAAACACTAGATCAGGGGTAATTCTTGGGAATTTCAGAGATAGCAACTAAACAACTATTCAGGGCATAGATTAAGTACCAGTCTAGAACTCAAACATAAATATAAACTGATCCACTGTCGTGGTATCAATAACTCTATCTGATCGATTCTATGCGGAAACGCGGAGCACATGCTCAGACATCCGGAGCACATGCTCGGTGGTCCATAAACCCTAAACTGTCGTTTGAGCCCAGAATCGCAGACAAGCATTAAAGAACAGGAATGATAAGTTCACAAATCACCTACACATCAACTTTCGCAGGTCTAGGATAATTTGCCCACTAATGTCTTTTCTAGCAACCTATTACACTTTTGATGAATAGATAAACCTAGAATCATAGATTGGGTGATCAAATCAACCTAAGCATTAAGTCTAACAATAGTGAAGACAATCGATTATATAAAGCCCTATTTGTATTCTGTTGCTAACCCATGAAACCCCTTTGAAACCCCTAATCTAGCAAAGAAAACTACTCAGACATAGAGAAATGAATAGCCAACATAGATGAGAAATTCAATAGCATAAAAATATAAAAATCACAAGGGTTCAGAATCGCTTCTCTAACGTAGCCGCTCTTCCTCTCCCTCACAAAACGTCGCTCAAAAAACAAAAAGAAAAGTATATCTTCTCTCTCCTAAAAACCCTAGGTTAAATAGCATACAAGTAGAGAAAAATAAGGAAAGAATCCAAATTCAAATCTCCCTATTAAAAACGATCTCCTCCCTCTTTCTCTCACAAAGGATCGTCGAAAATAAGGGGAATTAGGCAGGGAATCGGCGCCTAGATGCTTGCCACGTGTCGTCATGAAACCGTAGAGTTGGGAGCATGTGCTCGGAAATCGGGAGCATGTGCTCCTGGGTCTAAAATCAGCTTTTCTGCTCCAATTCAACTCCTTTCTGCTCCGATTGCTCCTGCTGTTCCAATCCTTGCTTTTAGCTTCCTAGCCTCTTATTATAACCTGAAAAGGACTCAAACAACTACAAAACTATCAAATAAACGGGGTCAAAGTGAGTCAAAACCGTAACATATCATAGATAGATAGTGGCTTCATGAGTTTTCCAAGGAGAGATTTGATACAAGGAGCATGTGCTAAGTTACAAACTCCCTCTCAAAGAGGATAGTTCATACAAGGAGAGATTTGATAAGTTACAAAGCTTAATAAGGTTACAAAGCATAGATAGATAGTGGCTTCATGAGTTTTCCAAGAGAATGCAAAGCTTTGGGAGGCTAGCAGGACTTGAAAGATCTGTTGGGACCAAGGTGGAAGTGCCTTTGAAGACATGCTCCACAACTTCCTGGATCAGCAAGTGATCAACAATGGCTCTTACAAAATAAGCAGCGGAGCTTTTAAAAAGTTTGTTCCAAAGAGAACTGGGGGATAATGTTCTGAAGATAGGGTAAAGGTGCTTGAAGAGATTGTGGTAACCTATACTTCTTTGAATAGAGGTCATAATGCCACAAATCTTCAGGCTGGACTGAGTGGACTTCAAGAAGTGGATGAATTGCAGATTGGAGAGAATAATCAATAGGCTAGGTAGAGGGAGGAGGCAGCTGAAACAGAGGTAATCCTCACCCCGTGGTGGTGGGATCATAATGCCAATTTTCATCAAAATTTTTCCATCCGAAAGTTCAACCCTTAGTGTTGCTGGTAACATGGTTTTTTGAAAACTCTTAAGCCAACCTAGCAACAAAAACGACTTAAGGTTCCTTAGCAGTCTTCGAACTAATGGAATCCTTGAGCTTAGTAGCTGTTGGCTAGGGTGGGGAAAAGTGGAATGCAGACCAGACCTAGTTACACTTTGGCACTGAGGCAATCGAAATGTTGGTGATAGATAGGGTAAAAGTGCAAGGGATGCAGGCAAAAACATAGGTCCGACTAGCGGTTCAGAAAACATAGTTGATAGATTAGAATCTTAACCTCTATAAGTACGGGTAAGTTTTTATTTTAAAAGTTAAAACTATTAATTTCATTGTCCAAATTCTAATTTTTCAATTTTTAAAGTTCCTATCAATTCCAAAAATAAATAACAATTATCGTTGACCAAAAAAAGAAAGAAATAATATCTATCATCAGTAAAATATCATTCATTTTAATAGTTTGAAGTCAAAATATTATTAAGAAATTTGATTTACCAACTCTTTGATATTTTTTGACATAATATTATAAATGATTTGATAAAAGTAGAATAAAACAAAAACATAGAAGAAAGAAAAAGTATATAATTAGAACAACTGAACAAGTTGAGTGAAACACATGGCTTCGGCGTATTTATATATTCATGTCTCTACCAACTTCGCCGATTTGTGAATAATATTATATGTTTTAGTTTAGATTATTATTAACTAGTACGATATTTTTTATGTCCATGACAGAAAAAAGAGGGGTTGTTTCATGCTTTTGTGTTTCATTATCAATTGAAAATAGTAAGGTTAACAACTTAACATGATTAATTAACGAAACAGTTACTCAAATGTTATCCAAAAGTTGGTTTATTACTCATATGTTATCCAAAAGTTGGTTTATTACTCATATGTTATTAATCAAAGAAAATTACTCAAATGTTTAGTGTACTAGGTGTAATTACAATTTACCCCTTGGATTTAGTTTTTCGATTTTGAGTAAAAAAATAAAAAAAAAATGCACATCAGTAAATTAAAATACACATAAGATCGACATATAGTTTTTTTTAGATCGACGTTTGTTTTTTCTTGTTTATATCAAAAAGAAGAAAAGTGAATAGTTTTCACTGTTCACAAACCGCGAAAAAAAAAACTCTCTCTCGTCGTTTCTTGTCGCCGGCGATACTCGCACTGTGTCCACTCTCTTGCCTTCAATCTCTCGCCGTCAATCTCTTGTCGTCAATCTCTTGTCGTCTTTGCTCACAAAAACCCTGATATCTTCGTCGTCGCTCTCACTTTCTTCGTCGTCGCTCTCACTCTCTTCGTCGTCGCTCTCACTCTCTTCGTCGTCGCACTCTCTCTCTTCGTCATCGTGTTCGTCTTCGTTTAAACGTTCCGGTATGTGTCGAGTGTTTAGTTTCGAGTTTTCCGGTTGAATGTAGGGTTTTATCGATGATTTACGGCTGATTATCGCCATCGTTACTGACGGCTGATTTGTTAGATCTATTCGATTCGATGGCTGATTTACTTTTAAGGTTTACGGCTGATTTGTTAGATATATTCGTTTCGACGGCTGATTTGTTAGATATATTCGATTCGGTGGCTGAGTTATGTTATACTTTGTGTATGAGTTTGTTTTATGTTATGGCTGATTTATTTTATGCTTTACTGCTGAATTATATTATTTATCAGATGTCGATGGTGATTATTTCTGAAGAACAAGCAAGGGATTACCCCCAAGACTATACGCTGAAGGAAACTCTAATCTAGAGTTAAGAGATATTAATACCAATTTCAGGATGGGAGAATTCCCTGTGATTAGGGAAGCAATAGGACAAGATTTGTGGGAAAAAACGAAGGATCTACCTATTGGAATAATCTCTAAGCTAGTTGATAGCCAATTCGTCTGGTCTGGTAAGCTAGTACATTTCCTACTTTGTAACCAGTTTAGGGTACATAAGAAGGAGCTTTGGTTTGTCGTCGGCGGTCAACCTATCAGGTTTGGGTTGAATGAATTTGCTCATGTGACGGGGTTAAACATAGACCCAATGCCGACAGAACGGTTTGAACTTGAAGAGGAACACAAAGAGTTCTTCAGACTTTTGAAAGTGCCTGGTCGGGAAGGTCCATCATTAAATGAACTCAGGGAAGGACTGAAAGTGTGCCGGTCATGGATAAACCCTGATCACCGTAAATGGTTGGGGCTGTTGCTTCTTCAACGCATTGGACTTTATGGTTTGCATCATAACTGTAGAATTCCATATGAAAGTGCCAAAAGAGTTTTTAATGATGAAGCAATGAAGACTTATCTGTGGGGTCGGTCAGAATTTGAAGCCCTTGTTGATGGCATAAAGTTGTTGAGGCCTACGGGGAAATCGTACACCCTTAGTGTGTTTACACCCGTGTTACAGGCTTGGGCATATGAGTCCATCAAATGCTTTGGAGATCGGTTTGGGAATGCATCAACTGAAGATGATGCCATATCGTTGCTTCGATGGCATGGAAACCGTACACGTTCAATGATGGAAACGGTTATTGTTGAAGAGATCAGAGCGCTTGGTGAGGTAAGGTTTTGATTGTGTTATGATAGACTGATAGTTACTGGCTGAGTTATTGTTTTAAATGATGGCTAAGATATGGTTTATCAGTGGTTGAGTTATTATTTAGTTTAGTGATTGCTGAGTTATGGTTTAGTGATTGCTGAGTTATGGTTTGGTGATTGCTGAGTCAAGGTTTAGTGATGGCTGAGTTATGGTATGATTGCTGATTTATGCTAATTTTATGGCTGATTTATGTTTCTGTTATGGCTGAGTTATGATTTAGTGGTGGCTGAGTTAAAACTTACTGATGGGTTTCACAATCTCTTATGTTACAGATGCGTGTCTGTAAAATGGTTATGATGGAAAATTGCTGCGATCTATTTCATACGTGGCCAGATCAAGAAGATGACCCAACTGTGGATCGCCTAATCGAGGACATACATATGGATACCTTTGTTAAAGGTTTTTGGGAGGCTAAGGGTGGGAGTGATAAGAAGAAGGAGAAAAAGAAAGCTATCGCAGCGGTTGAGCCTGAATCTCCTCCCCCAAAGAAGCGGAAAGTCCAGAAGGATGAAACTTCCACCTTTCAGGGTGGTGGATCTGGTGAAGGAGCAGAAGTTGCACAGGAGAGGAAGATGAAAGGAAAAAAGGTAAGTTATGTGGTGTATAGTGAGTTTATATTTTATGTAACCTTATGTAACCTTTTGTGTATTTGTTTTAGTTGGCTAGTGAGGAGGAAGATGCGGGGGAAGATGTATCTTTTAGAACTCTTGCTAACTTGGTGATGAAGTTAAACTCAAGGTTTGGCACCCTTGATACAAACATTGCCAATATGCCTTCTGATCTGGAGAAGAAGATTGGAGATAGTTTGGAAAAGAAGATGAATGAAAGGATGGAAACCAGGTTTGGGTCTTTTGCGCGTGATCTCGAACAGATGAAAGATCACGTGCTTTCCATGGGTGTTGGACAAACTGGCCAAAAGACGGAACCTGGGAAAACACGGCATCTGAGGATTCAAATTTCAAAATAAAGACCCTGGTACCACCAAACCTTCCGGCAAAACTACTGTCACCGAAAGGTCCACCAGTCATTCCAGGAAAAATGCAAGAAAACTACTCTGTTAACAGTCCTCCGGTAATGTCTGATTTATGTTAATGTTATGGCTGATTTTCCAGAATGTTTAGGTTGAGTTATCATTATCTTTAAATTTCTTCGCTATGTTATACAGGAAAAGAAATCTGTTGGCAGTGGTTTGGATGGGATCAGTAAGAATCCGATGAATGATTATGATAATCCTCTTGCTTTCATTCAGAGGTCTCCAGCTGCTAAGGATTCTCCAGCTGCTAAGAAGTCTCCAGCTGCTAAGAAACCAGCTGATACGATAACACGGCCTTTCACGAGGAGAAATGCCAAAGAGTTAGAGGCGGCTGCAAAGAAGGCCAAAGAAGTAGCTGCGGCAAAGAAGGCCGAAGAAGTAGCTGCGGCTGGAGACATTCAGGAAAAGAAAAGAGGTAGAGGTAGAAAGCCTAAAAATCCTACTGTTGTTAGGTCGTTGGATATTGTACCATATGTAGGTTTGACTAAGGGAGAAGCTGGTGCAGAAGCTGATGCAGAAGCTGGTGCAGAAGCTGATGCAGAAGCTGATGCAGAATGTCTATGTCATATGACAGCCGAGTATATTGCTGAAGCCAACAAACTTGAACCTGAATCTGAGGATGATGAGGAGGAAAAGATTAGGCTTAATAGAATTAAAGCTTTTAGGCTGGATAATGTTAAGCTTTCCCCAGATGGAAGTGCATTGTATACACAACAAGCTACACAAGCGAGGATTTTTCCTTATATTAGAGACAACGGACTGACGTGCATGAGGAAGAACTGTGTACCTGGACCTGGAATGTATGATCCTCTGGCACCTGTTGATCTGGTCAAGTTGCAGAAACTTTTGGAGTTCCTAAAGAGCGCCGAGTATGACCCTTTAGACCCTTTTTTCTTAACAGCTTGTTAACATTATATTAACTTGTGTTTATTTGTTTGTTAGGAATATTCCGTTATCAAAAGGCGAAATCGAAATTGACTTCTATAGGAAGCTAATCACCGAACGAAAGGACTGGCCAGTGAGGCCAGATAAATATGGTACATATGGGTGGCTTACTAATGAAGTAAGTTTATCTTAATGTCTTAGTGATTGTTGTCGATGTCTGAGTTATTTAAAATATAGTGGCTGAGTTGTTGTTTTTTACTCTGTTACCTTTTTTACAGCACCTGGCCGTGTTTATGAGACTCCTTAGGAAAAGGTACAACCGAGATCCCTTCCCATATCACAACAAACACATTGCGTTTATAGACCCGTGGTTCAGTAGTATGATGGTGTTTAACTATGATCAGTTCAAGATGAAACCTAAGCTGTTAAATTAACTGGCAATAATTTTGAATATTACAATTACTATAACCAATAAAAAGTAATAATTATAGACAAAGATTGATTTTTACACATTCTCATCAGAATGTGTAAAACAGACAACACATGTCGTTTAAGGGTTAGGGTTTAGGGTTAGAGGTGTAGGGTTCAGATGAGTAACATTTTTTTTTTTTTGGTTCTAATGTGTTTTAATGTGTTTGGTTTAAAGTGGTAATATGGAGAAGTCTAACATTATTATCATTTGAATATTTTTTTTAAAAAACAAAAAGTTTTTTTGGTTATTTCCGGTTATGGGTCGGTTAGATTAATATATAACCACCCAAAATATATTGTAATTAAGTAGATTAGCCTGATATAACCGAAAGTAAGCCGAATATAACCGAAATTAACCAAACATACCAATACAAATATACCAAATTGGAAGAAATTATTTTTTTCTGTTTAGTTCGGTTTGGTCGATTATTTAGTCATTTTAATTTGGGGGTTGGCTGAGATATCGTTTATAACGGTTGAGTTATGATTAATCATGACTGAGTTATTAAAATGGATTGATAAAACACCACAACATAGAAAGTTCATATCAATTCCAAATAAAAAAAAAACACCACAACGGAGCTTGACTAATATCACAGATACTTGTTCAAGCTCTCAAACTTCTTCTCCAGTGCGTCATATTTTTTTCCTATATTGAAGATCATTTCTTCTTGAATCTCGATGCGCTTCTTGGCTGCATCCAAGTCCTTCTTCATCTCATTATTCTCCTCCTGAATAACCCTAAACTCTTCGCGCAATGCATCAGTCCACCACTTCTTGAAACCACATCCTTGACCGGGACCCTTACAAATAGTACATAATTCATATTACACTAAATAAAAAATCAGAAGCAGAACACAAAACTCAAAAATAAGAGTACAAAAATCTTTACATCTGTGATGTCACACGGACAACTGAAATAACATTCTCCTCTCGTGCTAGGATCATTAGAAGTGGCAACGAGAAGCACCGCACCGCAACTACACCCGATTGGAAAGCCCTTGTCACTCCTCCGGATTTCGCCGTACCTCATTTTCATATTTATTTCATTACGATTCAGCTCTTACAGTTCCACAAACACAATATTAAGATACTGCTTTGAGATTTAAGATAGTCCAGAGATCTACCTCAGCTAGAGCTTTAGAGGGAGTTTTCTCATCAGCCCTGGAGTTGCCGCCGTAGATATCTCTATGCGCCATCATCTTGACTCGATCTCGATTACTAAAGCAATAAATCACTAAAAATCCCATAATTTATACTAAAACAATATATCAAACGACGTCGTTTAACAGTAATATACGTGAAGTCTGAGTTGTGTTCTTTACACGACTGACTTAGGATAGTCGGTTAAATTAACATTGATGTTAAGGCTGAGTTATGCAACAGCCATAACAATGGTATTACATCTGACTTATTCAATGGCCGCTCGGGAATAAAAAAAATGTTGTTGGGGAGACGCAAACAATAATTATGTTTCTTGTTATCATCCACACGCATAATGGGAAT
Source organism: Camelina sativa (assembly GCF_030686135.1). Taxonomy (NCBI): domain Eukaryota; kingdom Viridiplantae; phylum Streptophyta; class Magnoliopsida; order Brassicales; family Brassicaceae; genus Camelina; species Camelina sativa. The sequence goes on along the minus strand of NC_141880.1, from coordinate 11,837,539 downwards.
ATTTTAAACAATTCAAATTTTTGATTTTTTAAATTAAAAAAGGGCCCAGTAATTTGAAAAAGTAATGGCTGGGTTATTGACCTAAACGGCTGAGTTATGAGATATTTGTAAAATAAGATTATTATAACTAAAATTTTAAATTTAGAATGGAAAAATGAATATTACTATTATTATAACCAATAAAAAATAATAATTATAGAGAAAGAGCGATTTTTACACATTCTGATCAAAATGTGTCAAACATACCAAAACATGATGTTTAGGGGTTAGGGTTAGGGTTAAGGTTTAGGGTTTAGGGTTTGATATGTAGGGTTTAGATGAGTAACATTATTTGTTTCTAATTTAACAGTTTAGTTTTGTATCTAATCTGTTTTAATGTGTTTGGTTTAAGGTGGTAATATGGATATACTAATATGATTACCATTTGGATATTTTTTTAAAAATTAGAAATTAATTTTTGGTTATTTCCGGTTATGGGTCGGTTAGATTAATATATAACCATCAATGACCCAAAATATATTGTAATTAAGTAGATTAGCCTAATATAACCGGAAGTAAGCCGAATATAACTGAAAGTAAGCAAATATACCAATACAAAAATACCAAATTGGGAAAAATTATTTTTTTGGTTCGGTTCGGTTTATTCGGTTATTTAGTCATTCTAATTTGAGGATTGCTTGAGATATCGTTTATGACGGCTGAGTTATCTTTTCAGAATCTACAGTTTCTTTGTTTATTTTAATGAGAGGGAAAGTGAACAGTTTTTAACTGTTTAAAAACCGCGAAAAAAAAAACTCTCCCTCGGCGAAATCTCTCTCTCTCTCTCGACGAACCGTAATTCTGCCGGCGATAATCTCTCTTTCTCTACTCTCTCGCTGTTACCTCTCGCCGTCCTCGCTCGATATTCTCATTCGCTCTTTCTCTCTTCGTTCGTTTCCGTCTAAGCCGTCTCGTCTTCGAGTTCTGGTATGTGTCTTCCTCTTTATTTGTTAGATATATTCGATTCGTTGGCTGAGTTTGTTTATTGATGTGGCTGAGCTATGGTTAACAATGAATTTTGGACTGAGTTATGTATTACTGCTGAATTATATTTATCAGATGGCTAAGGATATTTCTGAAGAAGAAGCAAGGGATTACCCCCCAAGACTTTGGCCAGAAATGAAGTCTATTCTATATAGTAAGCAAATTAATACCAATTTCAGGATGAGAGAATTCCTTGCGATCAGGGAATCAATAGGACAGGATGCGTGGGATGAAACGAAGAAAGTACCTACTGGAATAATCTCTAAGCTAGTTGATAGCCAATTCGTCTGGTCTGGTAAGGTTGTACATTTCCTACTATGTAACCAGTTAAGGGTACATAAGAAGGAGCTTTAGTTTGTCGTCGACGTTCAACCTATCAGGTTTGGGTTGAATGAATTTGCTAATGTCACGGGGTTAAACATAGAACCAATGCCTACTGAACGGTTTGAACTTGAAGAGGAACACAAAGAGTTCTTCAGACTTTTGAAAGTGCCTGGTGGGGAAGGTCCATCATTAAATGAACTCAGGGAAGGACTGAAAGTGTGCCGGTCATGGACAAACCTTGATCACCGTAAATGGTTGGGGCTGTTGTGTTTTCAAGCCATTGGACTTTATGCCATCCATCAGAACTCTAGAATACCATTTGAAAGTGCGAAAAGAGTTTTTGATGATGAAGCCGTGAAGACTTATCCGTGGGGCCGGTCAGCATTTGAAGCTCTTGTTGATCTACGGGAAACTCGTACACCCTTAGTGGTTTTACACCCGTTTTACATGCTTGGGCGTATGAGTCAGTCCAAATCTTTGGAGAACGATTTGGGACTGCACAAAAAGAAAAAAATAGTGGCATATCGTTGCTTCGATGGGGTGGAAACCGTACACGTTCAACACTAGAAACCATAATTGCTGAAGAGATCAAAGCGCTAGGTGAGGTAAGGTTTATATCTGGTTGAGTTATAGTGTAAGGATGGATGAGTTATGATTTAGTGATGGCTGATTTATTGTGTAGTGATGGCTGTGCTATAATGTAGTGATGGATGAGTTATGATTTAGTGATGGCTAAGTTATTGCTTACTGATGGGTCTCATATTCTCTTATGTTACAGCTGCGTGTGACTAAAATGGTGATGAAGGATGATGTATGCGAGCTATTTCATACGTGGCCAGATCAAAAAGACGACCCAACAGTTGATCGCCTTATCCAAGACATACATGAGGATAAGTTTGTTAAAGGTTTTTGGGATGTTAAGGGAGTGATAAGAAGAAAAATCTAAAAGTTAAATCAGCTGTTGATTTTGAATCTCCTCCCGCAAAGAAGCAGAAAGTCCAGAAGGTGGAAGTTTCCAACAGTCAGGGTGGTGAATCTGGTGAAGGAGCTGCACAAAAGAGGAAGAAGAAGAAGAAGAAGAAAGGAATAAAGGTAAGAGATATGGTGTATAGTGAATTTATAATATATGTAATCTTTCGCTAGCTTGTTTACGACGGTTTGTGTATTTGTTTCAGTGTGCTAGTGGAGAAGATGTGTCAGTTGGGTCGGTTGGAACTCTCATTGAGTTGGTGATAGAATAGAAAAGAGGATGAAGGAATGGTTTGAAACCAGGTTTGGATCTGTTGAGAGTGATCTCAAACAGATGAAGGAGCACGTGCTTTCCATGGGGGTTGGGCAAACTGACCAAAACACTTTTGATGCATGTTCAAATTATAAAAATTTAAAAATAAAGAACCTGTTACCAGAAGACCTTCGGGAAGGACTGTTGACACCAAAAGGTCCACCAGCAGTTCCAGGAAAAATGCAACAAAACTATTGTGTCAACAGTCCTGCGGTAATGTCTGAATTATGTTAATGTTTTGGCTGATTTTCCAGAATGCATAGGTTGAGTTATCATTAACTTTAATTGTCTTTGCTATTTTATACAGGAAGATGGCAGTGGTTTGGCTGGGATCAGTAAGAATCTGGATAAAGATTTTGATAAAGATGATCCTCTTAATTTCATTGAGAAGTATCCAGCTGCTACGAAACCAAATCAACAGCCTCACACACGGAAAAATGCCAAAGATGCAAAGAGCCAGAAAGAATTACATGCAAAGAAGGCCAAAGAGGTTGCGGCCAAAAAGGCCAAGGGTGAGGCGGCGGCTGCAAAGAAGGCCAAAAAGGTTGCGGCAAAGAAGGCCAAAGATAAGGCGGCGGCTGCAAAGAAGGCCAAAGAGGTTGCGGCAAAGAAGGCCAAAGATGAGGCGGCGGCTGTAAAGAAGGTCACAGAGTTGGCGGCAAAGAAGGTCAAAGAGTTGGCGGAAAAGAAGGTTGGAGATAATCCGCACAAGGAAAAAGGTAGATAGACTACTAAGCCTACTGCTTTGAAGTTTTTGCAATTTGTAGAACCTGTTTTGAATGAGGGAGATGCCGAAGGTGGTGCAAATGCTTGTGCCGACGCTGCTGACAGCAGTCTATGTGATATGACAGCCGAGGTTATGGCTGAAAATGATGTCCTTGAACCTGAATCTGAGGATGATGAAGAGGAAAAGATTAGGCTTGATAGAATTAAAGCTTTTAGACTGGAGAGTGTTAAGCTGTCCTCGGATGGAAGTGCATTGAATACACAACAAGCTACACAAGCGAGGATTTTTCCTTACATTGGAGACAACAGACTGACGTGCATGAGGAAGAACTGTGTACCTGGACCTGGAATATATGATCCTCTGGCACCTGTTGATCCGGTCAAGTTGCAGAAACTTTTGGAGTTCCTAAAGAGCGCCGAGTATGACCCTTTAGACCCTTTTTCTTAACAGCTTGTTAATCACAGCTTGTTAACATTATATTAAATTGTGTTTATTTGTTTGTTAGGAATATTCCGTTATCAAAAGGCAAAATCGAAATTGAATTCTATAGGAAGCTAATCACTGTACGAAAGGACTGGCCAGTGAGGCCAGATAAATATGGTACATATGGGTGGCTTACTGATGAAGTAAGTTTATCTTAATGTCTTAGTGATTGTTGTCGATGTCTGAGTTATTTAAATATAGTGGCTGAGTTGTTGTTTTTTACTCTGTTACCTTTTTTACAGCACCTGAATATAGAGAGTTGTCTGAGTTATCGTTATTCACGACTGAGTTAAGTAAATTATTAAGATAAAGTGACGACTGAGTTATCAAATATTGTGGTTGAATAATCGAACTGTTTGGTTGAGTTATCATTCCGTATGGCTGAGATGTCGAATTGACGACTGATTAATATTAGTATGAAGGTAAAACATAAATGAAATAATAAAACAAAAAAAAACACACAATCGTAGTGCTTAGTTCCTAGTTCATAGTTCATAGTTCATATAGAAGTCGACACGAAAGTACAATGGAAATCACTTTCTGAAACCGACGTCATCTGGGCCAAATTCTTCAAACATATGAACCAAATCATTCCAAACTATGATACTCAGCATCTTGGGTTTATTGCCACCTTCCGCCCATTTCCTCTTGAGCGCACGCATCTGGGCTCCGTATAACGTACTATCCACCAAATTAAACAGCTTCCAGACCGTTAAAGTATGCTTTGGATCCCACTTGTATTTACGCTACAATTAAAGAAAGAAACGATAAGAGTATAGAATAATATCGATATGGTGGTATGTCCAGAGCTCTTACCGTGAGGAGGAGAAACCATTGTCTCTTAAAGTGGAAGGGAATCAAGCGGTACGTTGGCCACGCATGCTGCCAGTTGTGTTGAAGTATTCCTCCAATCGCAATAGAGATAACGTGAAAGAACTTGAACCACGTATCAGTGGTTTTGTCAACCCAGTAACCCACACCAGGGTTTAGAACCGGAATATTCTCTCGAGCAGTGGCGCAAATGATCGCTTCGACGTCTCTAATAAACTGTCCATCGATATGAGGAACAACTTCCATGTCGATAGGAAGATGTAACAAATACAAAGATCTGTGATCTAGGAGAGTATAAAGAGAAACAATAGTAATGAAGAATGAGATGAAAGAGAGTCAGACATATAAATGAGGAGAATATAAAAAAAAAACAATAGGAAAACGAAAGGTCGCGTGTATTCGTAGGGTTAACTTATGGTTTCCCGCCAAAATATGACCTATCGGCTGAGTTAAAGTTTTACGGGAAAACGAAAGGTCTCGTCGTTCATGTGACGGCTGAGTTATAGTAAAGTTTATGACTGAGTTATCCGTAAATTAACAACTCAACCGTCTAGTTTTATATTAGCCTTAGGTCATTATAACCCAGCCGTCACATTACCTTTTGCTTTCCCGTAAATATAAAAACTCAGCCGTAAAGCGATATATTGGCGGGAAACCATAAGTTAACCTATTAATTGACGAGACATTATATTTGTATATATATACCTCTCAACTACAAATAGAGTCGTCAAGTGACTGAGTTATAATATTCCCGTTTCTTTAGAAAAATTAAAAAAAAAATATTTTTTGCAACACTATGTCCGCTCGAGCACCCTTATTGCCGGATCTCCCGACGATGTTTTCATAAAAATCGTTTCCCTTGCTGTAGAAGATCAATGGTGGTCACTTGGTTCTATTTTAATGGCTGGTCGTAGGGGAATAAATGCAACATACATGAAAGAAGTTCTGAAGACAGCTGCCATCTATTGCCTTTGTACTGATCCATCACATATCAACACATCCAATGCCCCTGATGGTGGCGTCCAGATTGAAGGGCGGTACAGGCCTTTCTTCGTCAAATGCTTTGACGCCGGCAACCCCATTGTCATCTACTACGAAAGGCTAAGGGTTGTGGCTGAGGATAGAGATATCCTCTATGGGATTGATATTCTCAGTCGTATTGTACCGGCCGATCGAGATGCCACCTTTGCATGTGGGGTACTAAGTATTTGTCTAGGGAATGAGGTTCTGGCCATCCGTTACCTCCAGCTGTTTGTTGCACATCATTATCATCTGAAGTCTTCGGCTGCTATGGCAACCGGTAATGCTTTTTTGTTTGAATTATCTCGTTATAAGACGGCCCGGAAAAACACAAACATGGCCTCCCATCTCTATCCTGACAGCCCGTTACTCCCTTCACCCGCTTGTGCTGTGATATGTGCTTTGGATAACAGTCCCTATTGTATCTTTTTTGGAGACTATTAAATCATGTGCAATAATTGTTACCTTTGGTGGTTGTCCCTCAAAGTCTCTGAGATCCTTTAGGGTTTCTAGCAGTGATTTCCAGTTTATGATAGAGAACTTTGTTTGTGCTTATATTCATTAAATGGGAATCTTTTTATTGAGCATTTCCAATCCTTTCGTTATAGTAAAGTTATGGCTGAATTTATCCGTAAATTTTATAACTCAACCGTCTAGTCATATATCAGACATAGTTTAATATAACCCAGCCGTCACATGACCTTTCGCTTTCCCGTAAATATTATAACTCAGCCGGTAAGCGATAATTTGGCGAGAAACCATAAGTTAACCTAATAATAGACTGGTTATATATCAGACATAGTTTAATATAACCCAGCCGTCACATGACCTTTCGTTTTCCCGTAAATATTATAACTCAGCCGTAAAGCGATAATTTGGCGGGAAACCATAAGTTAACCTAATAATAGACTGGTCATATATAAGACATAGTTTAATATAACCCAGCCGTCACATGACCTTTCACTTTCCCGTAAATATTATAACTCAGCCGTAAAGCGATAATTTGGCAAGAAACCATAAGTTAACTCAGCCGTAAAGCGATAATAGACGAGACCTTTCATTTTCTTATAAATATTATAACTCAGTTGTGACATAGAAATAAATCAGCCATCTCTTTTTATGTTACGGCTGAGTTATATTGATATTTTTAGGTTAGAAACATTGAATGTTTATTACGGTCTTCTAGGTTGCGTTCCAAGTTTTAGTAAAAATAGGGGAAGGGTTGGAAATGTTCAGAGCATTCCAAACTCGAACGAAACTATCAAAGATGCCAGTGACTACTCGATCTGCATGGTTGAAACGAGCCCGAGAACAGACAGCCGCTGGAGCAAGCGGTTTTGATCTGAATGCGTCAGATAATGCTCCTCCTCAAGATGAGATGGAGACGTCAAGATCCCGTGAACTCATTCCGAGTTTCAACATCGTCGAGCAGGAAGTGGATCCTTTGCGAAAGGAACTCCGGATGTACCGAGCTCGCCGCAAGAGACTAGGCGCGTATATCAATGCACTTTGTCTTAAACTCGAGCAAGTCTTTTGACTCTGCCGATTGGAAGGGACTATCCTAGTCCTGGATTAGCTCATCGCCGAAGGTTTCTTTTTGGCAAAGTGGCCCATGACTAGTCTACTTGCTGAGCATGCCTCGTGCGAAGAACAGGTTATTTGAAGGCGGAGTTAATATATTTACGAGAAAACGAAAGGTTATTTGACGGCTAACTTATAATGAGTTATCACAAAAAAAAATCTGTAAGTAAATAGATGATATATATAACTTGATGGCTGAGTTTTAATATTTACGGGAAAAAGAAAGGTAATGTGAAGACTGAGTTATAGTGATTTATAAAACCGTAATAGCTGAGATATCGTAATGCCGGTTATAATTAATAAGAAACATTACAAAAAGAAATCTAAAGAAAAGAAGTTCACAGTTCATAAAGAAGACGAGACAATAGTAACAATGGAATTCCCTTTTAAAAACCGATTAAAAGGAAGAGGATCCACTAGCTTTAAGTTTTTCCCAATCAAGAGGAGGAGGAACCACGCACTGTTTGACATCGGCCTCGGCAATATCTCTCATTACCTCTAACCTCTTGTGCTTTTACTCTAAGTCGACAAGTTCTCCACCCAAGATTTGATAAAGTTAGGATATTTGAGCGTCGATTAGTTCCACTTGATGCTCGAGGGCGATCTTCTCTTCCTTCTTCTGCATATGATCATCCATCATATGCAGGATTGCTGCATAGCGATCTTTTGTCTCCGCCTCGGCCTCGACTCTGGTCTTAGTAAAAGCTTCGGACACGGCCAATAGTGCTTCCTCTTCCCACTCGAAATCTGCATTTCGTTGACGTTTACTGGAACTTGAGCCGGCCATGCGGATGGACGGCTGATTGTCTTCATCTCCCCCTTCTGCCTTGCGTTTTTCACGTCTCCTGGAACCCTCTTCGTCCATAGCTCCGCTAACCAAATAAAACGATCGTCACCAACTGATAGGTGCAATGATTGGAAAATATGCAATAGATTGACAGGGCATTGAGAGGAGACTTACATGTGCAACGATCGTAGGAATGCAATATAATGATAGATGAGATTTAAAGGTGAACTGTTCGACCAAGATGCAATATTTATAGTAAGTTATGTGCGGAGAAGAAGAAACCGAAACGGTACAATGAATTATATGAAAATATAGAAAAAACAATAGGAAAACAAAAGGTCGCGTCTATTATTAGGTTAACTTATTGTTTCCCGCTAAAATATTACTTGACGGCTAAGTTATAGTTTTACGGGAAAACGAAAGGTCACGTCGATTCATGTCACGACTGAGTTATGAGAAGAAAGGTCTCGTCTATTATTAGGTTAACTTATTGTTTCCCGCCAAAATATTGCTTCACGGCTGAGTTATAGTTTAACAGGAAAAAGAAAGGTCACGTCACGGCTGAATTATGAGAAGAAAGGTCTCGTCTATTATTAGGTTAACTTATTGTTTCCCGCCAAAATATTGCTTCACGGCTGAGTTATAGTTTAACGGGAAAACGAAAGGTCACGTCACGGCTGAGTTATGAGAAGAAAGGTCTCGTCAATTACTAGGTTAACTTATTGTTTCCCGCCAAAATATAGCTTCACGGCTGAGTTAAAGTCACGTCGATTCAAGTAACGGCTGAGTTATAGTAAGTGATGGATGAGTTATCACAACAAAAAATCTGAAAGTCGATTGCTGATATAAATCCGTAAAGGTCTCGGCGCGGATTAAATTATGGTTTCCCGCCAAAATATTGCTTAACAATAAATTATTGGTCTATTACCTCTCAACTACAAATAGAGCCATCAAGTGACTGAGTTATAATATTCCCGTTTCTTTAGACTATTACCTCTCAGCTACAAACTAGAATAAAATTATTTTTTGTAACACTATGTCCGCTCGAGCACCCTTATTGCCGGCTCTTTCCGACGATGTTTTCATAAAAATCGTTTCCCTTGCTGCAGAAGATCAATGGTGGTCACTTGGTTCTATTTTAAGGGCTGGTCGTAGGGGAAGAAATACAGTATACAGTAAAGAAGTTCTGAAGACAGCTGCTATCTATAGCCTTTGTACTGATCCATCACAAATCAACAAATCCAATGCCCCTGATGGTGGCGTCCAGATTGAAGGGCGGTACAGGCCTTTCTTTGTCAAATGCGTTGACGCCGGCAACCCCATTGCCATCTACTACGAAGGGCTAAGGGTTGTGGCTGAGGATAGAGATATCCTCTGTGGGATTGAGGTTCTCAATCGTATTGTACCGGCCGATGCTGATGCCACCATAGCATGTGGGATACTAAGTATTTGTCAAGGGAATGAGATAATGGCCGTCCATTACCTCCAGTTGTTTAATGCACATCATTATCCTCTGATGTCTTCGGGTGCCATGGCAACCGGTGATGAGTTTGTGCTTGAGTTATCTCGTTATAAGACGTCTCGGAAAAACTCATACACAGCCTCCCTTCTCTATCCTGACAGTCGTTACTCCCTTCACCCGTTTGTGCTTGGATGTGTGCTTTGGAGTATGGTTTCCATTCTCTCCGCTATGGAGACTATGAAATCGTGTGCAAAAACTGTTACCTTTTGTGGTTGTGCCTCAAAGTCTCTGAGATCCTTTAGGGTTTCCATTTCCAGTTCTACCTTATCAACTTGTGACTCTAAAATAAGTATTTTCCATTTCTACGGCTAGTATCTTTTTTCATGTATTAAAGGTCCCTTCTTTGTTGGTTTACCTATATATGTTCTACGTATCCACATTTTAGTATCTACTCTCACTTTGAGGCTGAGTTTTAATTTGATGGGAAAACGAAAGGTGACGTCTTTCTTGGGACGGCTGAGTTATAGTGACTAACGACTGAGTTATCAAAATGAATAATCTATGACGGCTGAGTTATCAAAAGAAAAGGTCGCGTCTATGATTAGGTTAACTTATGGTTTCCCGCCAAAATTTTGCTTAACAGTTGAGTCATACTTTTACGGAAAAACGAAAGGTCTCGTTGATGGCTGAGTTATAGTAAGTAATGGCTGAATTATCATACAGAACAATCTGAAAGTAGATAGCTGATATATATGACTTGACGGCTGAGTTAACAAAAGGAACAATCTGAGAGCAAACGACTGGTTTAAACGACTTGACGGCTGAGTTATTACACAAAATAAAACAAATCTCCCTAATACATCCGACAAGTTTTCACATTGTGCCCAACTTGCTTACATCGCGAACATGTTGGTTGCTTCCTAGGGCGTTTATTTCCAATGGCAACTTCCAAAGATGATTTAATCCTACGCTTCTTGGGCCTTCCTGGCTGGTTCACAACAATCGAAGGCAAGCACTTCTGATTATCCACAGCTTCAGGAGCCGGGAATGATTCATCTGGAGGCATGGTTGAACCAGCCCATCCGTTAACTAAATATACGAGACACATCCAAATGCTCTGCAGCTGCGATTGCATGGATGCATGGATATACAAGGCATGTGCATTTTTTTAGTTCCAAATTTACAACATGCAAAGATGATCCATAGCTCACTTGCACACGTACAGCATCAATCGTTTGTACCTCCATAATTCTTGCTGCGGTGACACGTTCCTAGTAGGGAGTACAACAAAAAAAAACATTTTAGGCTGAATTATGAAAAGAATAGCAGTTGAGTTATGAAAACAATTATGGCTGATTTATGGAAACTATATGGTAATGGCTGATATATGGAAACAGTTACGGCTGGTATGTGAAAGCTGTTATGGCTGAGTTATGTAAACTTACCTGTAACAGTTTCTCAACACCTCGAGTGATCGTTGTTAGCTGCGATTTCGCATCCTCTCTCCGTTCAGAAAACCATCTGGTCATCATATTCCGTATCGATTCTAGCAGTCAAACTATGGGAAGACTTCTAGCATTTGACAGTGCATTGTTCATTGATTCTGCAATATTCATTGTCATTAAATTGTACCTTTCACCCGGGAAATGAACACGCGCCCACATTCGGATACCAGCTCGTTGGAGGTATCCATGTAGTTCGGGATGACGTGCTTCAATCTCATTGAAAGCCTCATTAAAATCAGATAGCCTAAAACACCTTGCCGCTTTTTTCACCAGAGGGAACAAATGTTTTCCTTTGAACTTCACCAAGATGTTCTTATACAAATGGTAAGTGCAAATTCCACGCGAAGCCAACGGATACACTTGACCAATCGCTTTCCCTATTGACTTATGTCTGTCGAAGATTATCGCAAGATCCTTTTCGTCAGGAATGGCAACTTTGAGTTGTGTAAAAAACCAATGCCAAGACTCATCATTTTCAGTGTCAACAACAGCGAAAGCTAATGGGAAAATTTGAAAGTTACCATCCTGAGCTAGGGCTGTTAGAAGCGTCCCTTTATAACTACCGTGGAGAAACGTTCCGTCGACAACAACAACTTTGTGCATGAAAGCAAACCCAGCAATACTCGCACCAAAAGCAATAAAAACTTATTTGAATATGTCTTCATTATCTATTTGAAGACGAGTGATTGTACCCGGATTTTCCCTTCTTAACTTGTATATGTAAGAGGGCAACTCGCTAAAACTATCCTCAGGAGTCTCCTGATCGATCTGCCTTGCATTCAGCAGCGTTCGATATGCCTTCCAATAACCCATCTATTGACACCAAACAAATTAATAAATCAGCCATAACATATAGATTACTCAGCCGATACATTCGAATAAGTCAGCCGTAAATAATGAATAAATCAACCGTAACATGTAAATAATTCAGCCTATACATACCTATAAGTCAGCCATTATTATCAATAAGTTAGTCGAAACATAGTTATTACCTTTAGACTAAATTGCTTATTGAAAATGACTCCAACACTTTTAGGTTTAACATCCGGACCAAGATCACCAAGATAGTCCTTGTAAAGACCTGCCAATACATCAGCTGTTGATTGGCGGGATCTAATAGAACGTTCCGTCACAGAACATGTGTGTTCCGAATCGTACACACGAATATGAAAATCTGGGTCATCCTTCAACCCAGCACCTAAAAACCACTTGTCTCGGATTTGATACTGGTACATTAAAATCAAATCCATCCCTAACCGAAATAAGTTTCACGTGATTCCTGAACTCCTTTTTGCTCCTCTATCTTTGTCCTACAACAATTTTTAGCGTTGACACCTCCAACCTAATAGCCTTCGGATTCATCTTCGATCCGGCAAAGTTATCATCTTTATGAGCTTTCTTCTGAGGAGGCGGAGTTAGTGGGTCTTCCTCTTTACTCTGAGGCTCGCCCAATACAGAAAATTGCTCGTCATCAGATGACTCACCATCGGAGTCGTCGAAAAAATCAAATCGGCTAGAAAATTCATCGTCTTCTTCTTCGTCAGATGCTACTTCGACAACTTCTTCTTCTTCTTCGTTTTCTTTGTCAACGATCTTACCATAATCAAAACAAGTTCCTTCAAATCCCCCACCGTACACTTCGTATGTAGGTTCTACTTTCGAGTCACTGCTAAACATACTTCCTCTAGCTCCACTAGTTTCTGTAGACTCTTTCGCCGAAAACTCTACATAGAGACGTAGCTGATCGGTTTTCCATAGCCCCAAAAAAACATTGCAACTGTCGATCATTGGAGACAAAAACTGGTGGAGTATCATGCGCCATTATTTTCAGTGCCTTGTTCGAGAACATGTAGCTCAGCTTTAGCTCATGGCTAAACGCTTCCAATTTGTAGTCTTCAAGAACAAGCTTCACAAGCTTGTTGTGTGTTGTGCCTCCATCTATCTGCACAACTATACAACCTCTATCGTCGGTGTTAAATACATATCTCTGTGTCTTTACCCAATTACCGGAAACAACTAAAACCGGAACTGGATCCATGAAAGAAATTGAAGAACAAGGTGAAGAAGAAGTAGAAGAACAAGGTGAAGAACAATGTGAAGAAGAAGTAGAAAGAACTAGGTGAAGAAGAAAAGTGAAGAAGAAGTATAAGAATAAAGAGTCGAACGACGTTTCGTATTGCCGGAGAAAAAAAAGATGACATGGAATGCTGACATGGATGCTGCGTCCGACGTGGCAAGTCAGCCATCAAACAATAAATAACTCAGCCTATATAAAACTCAGCCACAACATGAAAAATATTACAGAAATTAAAAAAAACATTACAGTAATTAAAAAGCAAAAAAATTGCTGCCAAATTCAGCCGTATCATTTAATAAGTCATCTGTATCGTTTAATAAGTCTGCCGTAACTGAATAACATTCTAGTAATTAATTTTTTGTTAATAAGTCAACCGTCAAATGGTTGAGTTGTATGATAAGTCAGTCTATCACGACTGAGTTGTACGATAAGTCAGCCTATTACGGTTGAGTTGTACGATAACTCAACCGTAACAGTTTCTTATAAATCAGCCGTTTTTCATAACTCAACAGTCAGAAAATGGTAATTAAGCCGTGTCGTAGTGATAACTCATCCAAACTTTTGACAACTCAACCATCGGGTGAAAACTCAGCCGTAAGGATGGCTGAGTTATAGCATAACTCAACCAGATTTTAATAAATCAGCCGTAAGGACGGTTGAGTTATAGCATAACTCAACCAGATTTTAATAAGTCAACTGTAACGCTTGGTTGAGTTATGCTATAAGTCAGCCGTCCGCTCTTACTCAAATATTTTTTTTCATAACTCATCTTCAACATTCATCTGTAACGCGTTACGCTGAGTTATGGTTACACGTCAGCGATTTCTGACGTGGGGTCTGACGTGGCAATGACATTTTTGTAATAACGTTTTTTCCAGTAACATAAACCAAGGGCACGCTGGATATTTTGAAAATACCCGAAATGTTCTAGTAATAAAATCTTTTTTTTGAATTCTGATAATATTACCTAATTTGGATAACACTTGAGTAAATCAACCTTAATTAACATGATTAATTAGTACTATGATATGTTAATATGACTGCAGTTGAGTTACATGATACAACCAAAAGATTCAGTTGACTCAATTTTAATCCATGCGATGCATGATAAGTCTAGTTGAAATGGTTCGGTCAAATATGTTGAATGAAAAAAAAAAATTTGGGACAATTATATAATTTTAACAGTCTTTACAAAATTTTCAATTTTGTGACAACTATTTATTGACAGGGTCTATATAATATTAAACAACTAAAATTTTGAAAACGTAAACAGATACAACTTTACTCGAATTTGGAAAATAATTACACTTTATTAATCAAACACAACAAGCACTGATAGGTACGTTTAGTGCAACGAAAAAAAAATTAACAACTACAAAAAAAAAAATTCAAAAATTAAGCTAATGGAACGCAAAATATGTTTTTTTTTTTTTTCCCTAACGCCCATATATAATCTTTAGATGCTATTTGGGTCATTGTGCACCGGTTGACTAAGTCGAGCAGCATTCTTGGCTAAGAAATATGTGAAGAAGATAGTCAGCTTGCATGGGGTGCCAGCAATCATAGTGTCTGATAGAGATTCCAAGTTCATTTCGGTGTTCTGGAAGGCATTTCAGGCAGAGATGGGCACTAAGGTGCATATAAGTACATCTTATCATCCCCAGATAGATGGACAGTCAGAGAGGACGATCCAGACGTTGGAGGATTTGCTGAGGATGTGTGTGTTGGATTGGGGTGGCCATTGGGCATATCATTTGAGCTTGATAGAGTTTGCTTACAACAGCAGTTACCAGGCGAGTATCGGGATGGCACCTTATGAGGCTTTGTATAGGAGGTTGTGTCGTACACCGTTATGCTGGACTCAGATGGGGGAGAGGAGCATGTACGGGGCAGATTTTGTTCAGGAGACTTCGGAGAAGATTCGGGTTCTCAAGCTGAACATGAAGGAAGCTCAGGATCGGCAGAGGAGTTATGCCGATAGGAGGAGGAGAGATCTTGAGTTTCAGGTTGGAGATAAAGTGTACCTCAAGATGGCCATGTTGCGGGGTCCGAACAGGTCATTGACTAAGACTAAGTTGAGTCCGAGGTATATGGGTCCGTTCAGAGTGATTGAGGGAGTTGGACCAGTGGCATATAGACTGGAGTAACCTGAGGTTATGCGTGCAATCCATATAGTTTTCTATGTGTATATGTTGCGGAAGTGTCTCCGCGAGAATGATCAGTTGTTGGCTAAGATTCCTGAGGATCTTCAGCCTAACATGACTTTGGAAGCGAGACCAATGAGGGTTCTCGAGAGGAGGATCAAGGAACTTTGGAAGAAAAAGATTCCTTTGATGAGATTCCTATGGGACTGTGATGGTGTTAAGAAGCAGACTTGGGAGCCTGAGGCGAGGATGAAGCAAGGTTTAAGAAGTGGTATGAGAAGCAAGCCGCGACTTGAGCTTGCCTAGGCTTGTCCCATTTGTAATCCGTGGCTGGAGCGGGAATGGAGTATTCCAGCCCATCTCTCTTGTTTACTTGGTCGCTTGGGGTGGTTGGTTGTGCGACTAAGTAACAAGATGAGGTGGTGTTTGGGGTACAAAGTTTCCGTGAGGCGGTGGTTTGCGGGAAAGTTTCCTGGAATAGAAGTTTTTATAAGTGGAAAGTTTCCAGAAGTGGTAAGTGCTAAAAATGGAAAGTTTTATGCGAGTTAGAATTTGTCCATTTTTAGTGGCGGAGAGCCTTGGAGAGGGCTTGAGTGGCCTTTGTGGCGGGCTGTTTAGCCATTGTGTGGCCTTTGTGGCGGGCTGTTTAGCCATTGTGTGGCCTTTGTGGCGGGTTGTTTAGCCATTGTGTGGCCTTTGTGGCGGGCTGTTTAGCCATTGTATGGCCTTTGTGGCGGGCTGTTTAGCCATTGTGCGGCCTTTGTGGCGGGCTGTTTAGCCAAAGTGTGGTCTTTTGGCGGGGCTTTTAGCCAGAGTGCCTGTTGAGGCGGTCCTTCGGGACAGATGGTCTTTGTGACGGTCCTTCGGGACGAGTGGCCTTGGTGGCGGTCCTTTTTAGGACATTTGTTTGGCCTTGGTGGCAGTCCTTTTTAGGACATTTGTTTGGCTTTGGTGGCGTACATGTTTAGGACATTTGTTTGGCCTTGGTGGCGGTCCTGTTTAGGACATTTGTTTGGCCTTTGTGGCGGCCCGTTGGGCAGAGAGATGATCCTTGTGTGGTCATGAGGTATTCCAGTGAGGGGATATGTGGTTGGTAGGACATCGTGTTGTCTTACGCGAGCCACGGAAAGGAAACCTGGTTAAGGATAGGAGTCAGACGTGTTCAGAATTGTTTGCTCGCGACTCTTGGGGAACTTAGGTTCTCCTAGTACTGTCATATTCTAAGACTTTGTGGCTTGGGAGTATGGCTGGTATATCGACTTCGGATGACGATCTGGGGGCGCGCTGTAGGGTGGCAACCCGAGAGACGAGTATTGGACTCCCTTATATACATTATGGCATGCGGGCTTAGACCCGATGAGGAGCCAATATTATGGCATGCAGGCTTCGGTCTGATGAGAAGCTAATAAAAACTCAAGGTTTAGGCCTGTGAGTAAAAAGGAGAGTCCAAAAGTCGAGAGCAAATAATGCCTGGAGCGTGAGTCTATCGCCTAGAAGTGACCTTTCGTAGATCGGTTAGAGGAGTGCGGGTCGTGGAGACGGTAGCACGGGAATCCTTGGTTGAGTGTTGTTCGAGATTCGAGGACAAATCTAAATTGGTGGGGGAGAATTGTAACATCCGCGAACCGGAATCCCGGTTTAGGATGTGCATCGATCGATGCTTGTGGAGCATCGGTCGATGCTGACTCAATTTCGTGCGTTTTGACTTAAGGTAAACATTGCGTTTTGGGCAAAAGGGAAAGGAAAACCCTTAAGTTGTTCCTTTTGTCTCATTCGACAAGTTCAGCCGTTTTTGAGAGAAAAGAAGGGAAAAAAGTGTTCTTGAGTGTTCTTGAGTGTTCTTAGTGATTCCTGGTGTTTGGAGGCGTTTCTTGTAGAGATCTGTAGCTGGGATCGTTGTAGCATCGGTCGATGCCATGTGGAGGCGTCGGTCGATGCGATTAGGGTTTCCGCATGATGTCGAGCATGTGTCGACCGATGCAAGTCGAAGCATCGGTCGATGCAAGTGAACCTAGTGTCGATCGATGCATACCTTGTGTCGGTCGATGCTAGTCACGGTCGATGCAAGCTTGTGTCGGTTGATGCAGAGCCTGTTTTGTTGTTGATTGTTGTTTGATGGTTAGAGTATCTCTATTGCTTTTGTGTATAGCCCAGTAGATGGGAGGATTGTCTTACTGAGTGTTTATAAAATACTCATGCATTGTAATTTGTGTTTGTGGTGTAGGTAAAGGCAAAGTGTGATCGTGGAATCGAGGCAATGAAGAGGAGGATGTTCTATTGGTTCGCTTGGTTGTCTAGAATTACTAGGTTGCTAGAGTTGGGTCATTAGAAACATTGTTATGTTGTTGGTTTTATGTTTTTATGTTGATTGGTTATTGGATATTGGTTATTTATTATTATTGGATATTTATTGGATATTGGTACTTATTGTTCCGCTGTTGATTGTGATTGTGGTTAGGTGGTTAATAGATATAGGACCACTAGTTATAGTTTATCTATTACTATTATTAATTTATTATTATTTATTATTTAAAAAAACGGGCTCATGTCGTTTCAATTATATACTGCTACGATATTTTTTAGGAAAAAAATCCAAAGGTTAAGAAATTCGATTGATAGATTAGAATCTTAACTTCTATAAGTACTGGTAAGTTTTTATTTTAAAAGTTAAAAGTATTGATTTCATTGTTCAAATTCTAATTCTTCAATCTTAAGGTTCTTCTTACCTATCAATTCCAAAAATAAATAAAAATTATCTTTGACCAAAAAAAGAAAGAAATAATATCTATCATCGGTAAAATATCATTTATTTTAATAGTTTGAAGTCAAAATATTATTAAGAAATTTGATTTACCAACTCTTTAGAATTTTTTGACATGATATTATAAATGATTTGATAAAAGTAGAATAAAACAAAAACAACGAAGAAGAAAAAAGTATATAATTAGAACAACTGAACAAGTTGAGTCAAACACATGGCTTCGGCGTATTTATATATTCATGTCTCTACCAACTTCGCTGATTTGTGAATAATATTATATGTTTTAGCTAGATTATTATTAACTAGTACGATATTGTTATGTGTGGTGTGTCCATGACAGGAAAAAAAAAGGGTTGTTTCATGCTTTTGTGTTTCATAATCAATTGAAAATAGTAAGGTTAACAACTTCACATGATTAATTAGTACTATGATATGTTAATATGACTGCAGTTGAGTTACATGATACAACCAAAAGATTCAGTTGACTCAAAAAAAAATTTGGGGCAATTATATAATTTTAACATAGTCTTTACACAATTTTGTGACAACTATTTATTGACAGAGTCTATATAGTATTAAACAACTAAACCTTACTCAGCATAGAAAAGCAAATAAAATTTTGATAACGTAAACAGATACAACTTTACTCGAATTTGGAAAATAATTACACTTTATTAATCAAACACGACAAGCACTGATAGGTATGTTTAGTGCAACCAAAAAAAAATTAGCAACTACAAAAAAAAAAAAAAAAAATTCAAAAGTTAAGCTAATGGACCGCAAAATAAGTTTTTTTTCCTTTCCCTAAGGCCCATATATAATCTTTAGACGGTATATAGCTAATATAATGTGACATCATTGATGTCGCTGAACTAGGAGTCTAGGACAATTGCGTGATATAATCTGTTTCTGATCCTATTTTTCAACTATGAATTCTCAGTTTTTGATGGACGTAGCAAAAAGAGACGTCGTGATTTCGCTTTCCCACAGGAAGCCTTCTTTGTTGGATAAACCCAAAATATCCAACAAAACGATGCACTACAATTATGTACTGCGGTTCACTATGAGTTTTACAACACTTTTCCTTAAGTTTGCTAGCAAAAAAAAGAAGAATTTTTAAAACCAAGCTCGTTGAAATGTTTTGTTATTTTGAATGTCAAGCTAAAAGGACACAAAGCATAACAACTTACTACATTTGGTTAAATTAAACAAAAAAGAAAATGATCAACAAGAAATCTAAAAAAGACAACAAACTAGAAGCAAAGGAGAGCTCAAGCAGGGATGGGTAAATCTTCAACCCATCCACCACGATTAATAAAGCTGAGATCACCCAAATTCTGGGTGCCAGATCCAGTCAGCTTCTTAACCCACTTCACACGTCTTCCCGTCTTTGCTCCACTTCCGTAGCATCCATGTTCTGCAAACGTCAGTTGGTTTTCGTGGCCCGCGAAGTTCCATGCGTCCCATCCTTCAGGAACAACCACGTCCGTCAGGTTCGAGTTGTAAAAAATAACTCGAGAGTAGCTGCGCCACGGTCTGCCCAAGAATGCCATGCCCGTTCCATGAACGAGGCTGTTGATGAAGATGAATCGATTAGCGTCGTAAGGGTTGGTCCGTCCTTGAGCCGTTACGTAACCGGCTAGACCCGGTTGTAGCACCCAACCTAGCACTTGTATCACACAACTCTGCACAACCCATCAAAACATAATTTTTATTCAATTCAACAAATACCCGAATAAATACTAATTATAGTTCTATAATGAGATATTATAATTAATAATATATTTAATTAAAAATATATTATTAATTATACTATCAGGCCTATTATAAACATTTAATTAAAATACCAAATATTATTTTATGAAGAATGTAACGTATTACCTGGTAAATAGATTGGCCGCTACCAAAGATGAAATCGACCGCGCCTTGGATTGTGCATCGGTGGAAGTAGTGTCGGCCATCCGAGTCCCACAAGGTATCTTGAATTCCAGCAAACCCAACCGAGAAAAAAGCCGACTTATCGCCACCGATCAACGCCGCAACGGCTGGAGTTCTAGGGTTATTGTTCATTTTTCCCTTGCTAGGGAAGTTATAGGTATTCTATATAAAAAAAGGGAAACTTTAATATTTTTTTCAATAAAGAGAATAATATCTGAAGATAAAATGCCAAAATATAATAAAATCACCGTACGACGAAAGTGATGCTTTTAACCACGGTGTTATCGGCGAGAGTAGCAAAGGTAGGGCTTTGTGCAACCGAGTCATGGTCATCCCATTCAACTCTCGTTAACCTTTTCCCAGCTCCCACAATTACTATGAACGGTTTTTCATACGGTATCTTTATTTTCTCTCTTTATTTAATTACAAAAAGACATAGAGAAAACATTACTACATAAGCACCTTCACATATATATAACGTCATTACAAAACATATGTAACTTCATTTTAGAGTCAATTAAAGTGTGCTTACACTGACCTGTAAAGACCAGCTTTGACGTTGATAAAGAACCAATGACGATTGTTAGTTGGGACCGAGTCGATAGCTTTTTGTATTGTCGTGAAATTTCCATGGCCTGATTGATCCACGAACACTTGTTGTTGGTATACACCGAATGGTTTAGCTTCAATGATATGAGGTAGACAGAAACAACAAAGAGCGACGAGACCAATGATGATTCGATGAGTTCCCATTATTACAGCTTCTGATTTGTATTAGATGATAACGAAACGTAAGGGTTTAAGAGAGGGCGAGATAGCAAATGAGAGTAGTGGAGGAAATGGATTATTTAACAAGGTCGTGAGATCAATGGGATTTTATTTAATTTTAAATATTCTGGTGAAGATTTTATTACTTTATTTCATTTGATTTATGTATGGGTTATGATTGCGTAATTAAAGTAGAATGTAAATGAAAGTGGAAAGTTTCGGTTTGTTTCTAGATTTGGTGATCGAAATCTTGGGTTTGTGTGAGAGGTCAGAAACCAAAAAGGAAGTTGTAATCTTTGTGATTGTGGTATCTGTACAGATCAGTGCCACTAACTTAGTGGTCTCTAGACTTTTTCCTTCGTTCAATTTGGACTTTATTACAAAGATTAAAACATAAATGTAGTAGTGATTGTTTAAATATAGAAATTACATTGAAATTGGTAGGTTAAATCTTCGTTGACGACTCTCTCCATATTTTGGTATGAATTATGCCTCTTTGATATAAAACTTCAAGGACAAGAAGGTAAATTGATAAGTAGCTAGTTTGGAAATAAAAAAATATCCAATCTTTTTGTCTTAAATGAAAAGGATATTTCTTATTTTAAATTCTTACAACAAAAGAAAATCTTTAGTATTTTATAATGTTTAAAAGAATACTCAACAATGTTGTAATTTTTTTTTTTTTTTTTTTTGTAAAATAAAACGAAAAAATACTATTTCATAGTTCCAGTAACCACCCATCATGAAATTGTACAGGTCCAAATATTTTAGTCAAATGCATAAGAGAAATGGTTGGAATAATATGTTCATAATAGTATAATACTACTTTTTGTAGGCTCAACATTTGGGTTCAAGTGTTCACAACTTCACCGATGTTATCACTCTATTTTTTGTGGCACATGACGACGACATTAACCAAAAGAGAAAGATACAACTGATTTCCATTATATATTAATCATAGTGTTTTCGTTTTTTATATAAGTACTAAGATTGCTACGCCCCGGAAAGGATTTTGTGTACTTTTTTAATTTTTTCCTGTGTAATTTTAATTATTGTGTATATAATTTTTTTGTATGTTTGTGTTGGATTAGAAATTCATTATATCTATAGCATCTTATTTGTGAATTGTTTTGTAAATGATTCATTGTGCGATTTTGATCTATTTGTTTTTTTTATTGATGTATTTTTCTATACATGTTAATTAACGTATACTATGTACTTGGTTTGGATATATTAAATTATTAAAAAATATAATTGTATTTGAATTCTAATTTAAATTAAAAGAATTTCATTTTTAAAAAGTTAATCATATATAATTTGAACTCTAAAGTCATGCTCCATTAAACATGCTTCTTTTTTTTTTAAAAGTCTACACGAGTAGTGTAAAATTATATGTCATACATTAATCACTCAATTCTAATTTTTTCGACCGAAATGTCTTTGCTTTATAACGTCAGCCAGGAAGAAGTGAGATGATTGAGAAGAGAAAGCATTTTTATTCCTAAATTTGGTTATCTATTTTTAGAAAATCTCCTTAAAAAAAAGTGGTATTTCGACTTTAGACCTTCAAATTTTCAACTCCAATAATAAACTAGTAATTTTATCACTTAAAATCTTGAAAATGGCTTATGTTTTAACGGACACACAAAAATTAACGGAAAATTGATTCCATCAGCGGTATAGACCAACACACATATATATATTAAATAATGACGTAACTATAATAGTTATTTTTAATTAAAAATAATTTTTATCACTAATAATGTATTTTAAAATTATTGAAAAGTAAATGGGGAACAAAGTTATCATTTTTCATTATAAATATCATTACAACATTTTTCAAATTTTATTTTTATTTTTAAATTAAATTGAATTTTTGTTTCTCTATTCAATTTTAGAAGATAACATTTTAAAATATCAGTAATAATTTTTGTCATATATATATATATATATATTAATGATATAGAAATCATATAATCTAAAGTTATCAAACATATCTCAAGGAAAAACATTAGGCATTGAGATAAAGAGCTTACTCGGATATCTAGATTGAGGATGTGAAGAAAGAATTCTGAGTACATGTAAGGGTGAAAGAGCTCTAAAGGCATCTCCAGCTCCACTCTATTTTAGAGTCAAAACTCTATTATAGAGCAACATTTGCTCCCAAGTCAAGTATAGAGTAGTATATCGGAGAAAATTCATTCTCTATTTTAGAATTACTCTATATTAAAGTAAAAAATAGAGATATACCAAAATCATTTCGTTTATCCATTTTCTCTCATTTATAAGTATAGTTGTTCATGTAAGGAGCTCTAAATATTTACTAAAAAAATAATTAAGATGGAAAGGAATCAAAAGGGTTTGTTTGTTGTCACTATAAATCAAGGCTCCTAAAACAACGTGACCGCTCCACGCCTCTCTGCCTTTCACTTCACTTCTCTATTTCTCTCCGCCAGCTATGGCTCCTTCTTCATCACCTCTTCGTACTACAAGGTACTAATACAAAGTCTCAATTTTGTTTCTTCTGATAAATGTGAGAAAATGGGTAAACGAAATGATTTTGGTTATTAGAATCAGCCTGATCTGGGTGTATATATGGTGTTTGTTTATTTTAAATTTTATTTTACTCAATTCTTTTTTGGTGGCAGGCACTGAGATGAAAACAGTGAAGCGGATGAGAAGTATGCGAATGTGAAATGGGAAGAGCTTGGATTTGCTCTGACTCCAACAGATTACATGTATGTAGCCAAATGCAGACAAGGTGAGCGCTTTTCACAAGGAAAGATCCTTCCTTATGGGGATATTTCAATCAGCCCTTGTTCTGCTATTCTCAATTATGGCCAGGTACGTTTTCTTTTCTTACCACTTGTGGCTAAATCTCATTGATTGTAGGAACTTTGGCTTTTATTAGAATACATGATTAAGATATTTGAAGCCTTTAATCTCTAAATGAGGGAGAAAATGATCTGCAGAGTCATAGATTGTGTAGAGTTGTTTGAACTGAGTGTGATAGATAGCCAGCAAAAGTTTTTAACTTTAGCGTCTACATATACGTTTTGATTATTGGTTAAGAGTATATGTCAATATATACCTTTTGAGAGATTCTCTAAATGAGACATTTGTAGCTGAGTTTTCTTCAGTCACAGCAGGTGTAGCAGTTTTGTTTGCAGACTCATTGAGTGAAGGAGAATTAAAAATAAAAGATGACAGCAGCGGATCAGGTTAAAGAAGTGAAACTTGTAGAAGCACCAAGAAGAGACTGTAAGTTTGCTTCCCGGAATTCCTTTTTCAAGGCGAGATAAGTAGAGCTATATCCTCCTCTTCGCAACCTTCTCTTTCGCTGAACGTAAAAAACTCTCATCAAGGAATTAAAAAAATCCACTCTTAAGTTCTACCAAATGATTATTATATGTACTATAGAGAACCAAGATAATAAACAGATTTAACCATCAGATATTGAAAGTTGAAAGGATATCTTAAAAAAATTGGCATGTTGCGTCGTAATATGGCCAACGATATTCAATCCCACCCTCTTAGTGCATACAGGACAGACCTGGGGGGGAAACAAAGAAGAAATTTTTTCAAGTCCACCTTTAAAGAGCAAACAGAGAAGTAACTTCAATCTGGATGATCATTAAAAGATCACTAATTTTGATAGAAAAAAAAACTGAATTTGCCAAAAGAGAGAGACATGTAGAAAAGACAATGTTAAAAGAACTTACAGAAAGAAGGAATCATATACTTATCTTGTGATCGTCCACTGCTTCTAAACTGCAAAGAAGATGATAGGAGAACAGTTTAACAATGTTGTGAATGAATTAACACTACTTGTAATAAGCACTATCATGATGAAGTAAGGTCATGGAATAAAAGTACAATCGAAACAAAATTAGTCATTCAAGTTATATACCAAACCCAAGTCCTTTGTACTTTATACGACCAATTTCAGGAAACAAAACTCGTCTAAGATTGCTGTTTATGAATGTAGGAGTTTCACCCCTGCCGATGATGACGTCACTGTATTTTTATCGGCAATTCTTAACTTGGTTTCGACAACCCAGCCAATAGACCCGAGTCTCAGCTCAGGCGCAATCTATGGCGAGATTGTTTGTTATGGGAAAAGTCAATGAAACAGAGCATCATCGACACGGCTCTGAGCTCACTCGTCTCTTATTCTAACATTTCTGGCGGATGAGGATTAGGTGGAGACAATTTCATCATCAGAGAGCTCATCGTGAAATGGGGTAACATCTGCGAGATCTATGGAACTCCAGCGAGCAATGGAAACATCTCGACCTCCGTTAAGCAGCTCTCTACCGCCAAGACATATTTTGGTGATGAAACCGCCGACACCGTTGGCTGAAAATTTTCAGCCTTTTGGGTTTCGCAGAGAGGGAGAGAGAGAGGCCAGGATCTCTTGTTTCATTAGCCGGAATTAGAATAGAGAGAGAAATGGAAGAGGAAGAAAACTGAAATCAGAACTTTGTGAACAACCAACCAACAATCCAACAACTGACCTTGCTCCACTTTGGCTTTCGTTTGCTTTTTCTACGGATGATCAATTCTCCTTCTTGTTCGATCTTCATCTTCATTTAGCAATTGATAAAGGCTGTGTTACAAAGCGTTTTTGATTTCCTTTGTCGTCCACATAAGGAAGAGAAAAGCTGACATGTATTAATTGTTATAATTTGATAGGTTATTCATTTTTATTGAGGTGTCAATACAGAAGCTGATATGTATTGATATATTGTACAGTTCCACCTGCACAAACGTAACTAAGGGAACATATTAACCAAAATCCTTTTGACAATTTTTCCTTTTTAGGAGAGAAACTAGTTGAACACATTGTAAATTAATAATACCACAATTCCTATTAATTTTATTTCACTATTTTATTTTATTTTATCTTTCTCACCTTATTCTTTTGAGTAAGACATCCTTAGAAACAAAACATGTTCTTTACAAAAGTAAAATAGATTTCTATTTACAAACTGTCACGTACCCTCTAAAATAATAACCGCTTTTCAGTAGAATTGAGGAAAATATTAAACGTCAACATTATTTGAAGATCCATTAATCTTAGGATATTGGGAAAGAGATGTTTGGTGAGACACATTTTAATTTTCTTTTTGACATCTAGTGAGGCACGGTTTCAGTTTCAACTATCGAAAGTGTAAAAGCAATACACATGCTCAAACTTTTTAGCCCAAAAAGAATCGATTAGGAGTAATCAAATGTGGTCCTACTGTAAAACAAAGACTGTGAAGCGATCCCAATTCCTATTAAAGTGTGCTCTTAGACTGAAAAAGGAAAAAGAATTCTACGTACAAAACATTGATCAACTCACGACAAAAAAAAAAGGGGGAAACAAAAAAAATGTAAATAATACTCTTTCCCATTTGCACAACAATGAATATTTTTACCACTTAGCACAAGATGATGATGATTGAGAAACATAGAAAACAAGATAAGCACGCCGCCGCCTGCTGGCCGGGCGAATCAATCCGAACTCAATCCCATTTATTTGTTTCCTAATTCGACCATTACTTCTCATGCATGATGACTCATCTATCTTCTTATGCTTACCTTCGATGAATATAATAAATATAAAAAATATGCATGTTTTGGACGGATTTGGAATTGGAACTCTGAACTTGGACACTATCAAGATCTTACATGAACCTACTTGGTGTGAGAGAAAACCAAGCCATGCATGGTTTTGGATTTTATTGTGTTTGTTTGTGTCGGAACTGACCTTGGATTAGAGCTAATAGTGAGTAAAGAAGATGAAGACAAGAGTTTCGTGTTTGTTGAGGAGAGAGAGAGATTAAAAAACAATCATTCTGAGTTTCCTAAACAAATTTGTCTTCTGACACATAGTACTTTTAGTCAAATTACTTTTGAAAAAGTGTAAAAGCGTCACTTTGTAATACCGAATTGTCAATTTTTGAAGATTAAAATTGGCTATTTAAAATACTTTTAATAAGTGACTTCTCTTCTTCTTATATATATATTTTTTTCTTTCGTTATTGTTATATTTGCCAATTGATAGACTATGATAGCTGTTCCGTCCCCCACCCCCCTTTTCTTCCCACTTTTCATGCATTTTTTTGTTTTGTATTGGGTGCAATTTTGATAACAAACATGTTTCAAGTTAATAAAACGAGTTCTAACATTACAAGCTAAACAATCATCATAAAAATTGCATTAAGCAAAAAAAAACAAAACAAAGAGAAAGAAAGAAAGAAGCACTCCCTTAAACTTAAACACTCTTCAAAATGCTTGAACAATAAAAACCACTAGCTATGTGGAGATATTACGGCAATCTTCACCAGTTTGAAACAAATCCATGTAGAAAGTTGTCACGTGTGATTATTTTCAAGCATACACAACATTCCCCAGGTTAGAGCTTCCAGATCTGATCAATTAAAATTGTTTCCAACCTTTAGCACTTCAAAATGATTTGATAAAAATGTCACAGTATAATTATAAAAATTGTCCCAATATATATATTCACACACACACACCATGCATATATCGGCATGTCTAGCACAAACATAAAGTAATCATAACGTCTAAAAGGTAAAAAGAACAAACAAAAGGCAAAAGACATTAGACATATCTGAAATTTATAACATGGAACCGGTCAGTATACAATTACATCTTTTTTTTTTACTCTAGGGATTATACCAGTCATATATATATATATATATATATATATATATATATATATTCACATCTCTATATATTGAGCTAGTAATGACGTCTTGATGATTAGATAGACCATGTCGAACACAAAAAGAAATAATCATGACTTCTAAAGGGTAAAAAAAAACAAATAAACAGAAAAGACATCTGAAATGGATGAATAACATGGATCGAACCAACATAAACATTTGTTTCTAAGTGACCAACTTATTAAAAGTATCTTTATTCGAAATAATATTTATATAGGGGATATATAAGAAACCTTACATGGTGGTATTTGCATGAATGAAACTAAATATTTGTTGGATGGAACTTGCAATGTCTTCTGCCGTAAACCTCGTTTCACTTGTAATCTGCACATATTTTACATCTACCTCATATTAGCCTTTAATTTTGTAGCTACTACGTATATAATTTATAATAATACTAATTCATAATCTATGCTTATACTAAAAAAAACAAATTGTATATTAAATAAAATAAAAAATATAATTGTGTTCTATGACTAGTGTCTATTTATGAAAACTTAGTACATAGTTCATATTAAGTTGTTTGGAAAAAAAAATAAAGGTTCATATATTAATTTCGAACATGTGATCCAGATAATTAGATTATTACATGCATGTATTAGATGATGAATCTATATTTCGCTTATGAGTATACTCAATTTGGTTGCAACGCCTAAATACAGGAACGAACGGGTCATAACGTTATATGTAAAAGAGTGAAACTTGCCTTGACATTAAAGGAGTAGAGGACGGTTTGTTCCATGGTAGTGATATTAGTGTGAAGAATAGAGAGATGAAGATCCTCCAAAGCAGCTATAGTCTTAATCAGTTGTCCTGGCCTTCTTCTTGAAAGTATCTTGATCATGGCGTCAAACCCTAGAAGCTTCACCTCCACGTCAGCCAAGCATGACTTGTTCTCCGCCGTCTCCTCCCGAAGCCCTCCTCCGCCCTCTATCTCGGTTACATGTCCGTTAATGATGAGCGGTTGGGCTTGATTAGCTACTGCAGTTACGGGGGAAGAAGAAGAAGTCGTTGTCGTGGTCATGTCCCTACCGGTTTCTCCCAGGATTCTTCGACGCTTCTGTGATTCCAGACACTGTAGGAGTTGCTCGAGTTCTCTTACAAACTCTATTGCTCCTCCTATGATCGACGCTTGGTCTCCCTATTTAATACATTTAATATATTATGATTATAATATAGTTGGAGACAGTATTGAATGTGTATATAAAATGGTTCACAAATAAACTTTTTTTTTTAACGATATACTTTATTAATATCATACCCTCTGAACGTAGGAGCCAGGCATGAGAGATCTGAGGACACGAAGATGCTCGTTCATTTGCTTTCTACGGTTTCTTTCGACAGCGATATGAGTCATCCGTTGGCTTTCCACTTCTTCGCTGGTCTTACTCGTTCTAGCTCTCTTCCTCTTGCTCTTCACCTCTTTTGTCGTAACATTCTTGTTCTCCCTATCTTCTTCTTCCCCTCCTCCAATGAAACGGAGTTGCACGGAGTTGTTGTCATTGTCATCGTCTTGATCCTCTCTTTCTTCAAGAAACACGTTGCCTATGTTTCCTCCACAATCGCCTCCTTCTTGAGACGTTTGATGAGAAGGCATGAGATGTTGGGTTTGGTTATGGTCCTCTATCTTGTCGTTCAAGACAGGGAACTTCAAGAAGTAAACCGGGTCAATCCCGGTTTCTTGATCGTCTTGGTTCCTGGTCTGGTTCAACGCCAGTTTTGGACCGAAGTCCGCAAAC
This sequence comes from Camelina sativa, assembly GCF_030686135.1. Taxonomy (NCBI): domain Eukaryota; kingdom Viridiplantae; phylum Streptophyta; class Magnoliopsida; order Brassicales; family Brassicaceae; genus Camelina; species Camelina sativa. The sequence continues at coordinate 11,808,350 of NC_141880.1, read as the reverse complement.
TGCATCACGTCCGCGAAGTTCATTGTATCAAAAGAAGGTGTTCCTCCAAATCCGGTAGGAGACAGTTGGTGCTGCTGATGTTGTGGCATCGATTGCTTTTGTTGTTGTTGAAGGTTTCTGTTGAACATATAGTCTATCATACCGGAGCTGTTATCGTCGTTTCCGCCTGAAGATTCACCTAAGAAGTTCGGTGCCTGAGAGAAACCGGAATTGGAAAATCAAGCTGATATCAAAAGTACGTAGGACGAGTTGAATATATATTTTTAAAATATGTATAGGATAAGAAATTAATGATCTTGAGAAATTGGAACAGTACGTACCGAGTAATCTTTATCCATTGCTATTCGTGCTTGATCAAAAACGTCTTAGTCTAATCAAGGGTTTGCGATCTTGACCTGGTAAAAGCAATCCATGAGCTCTACCAGTCAGTTGAAAACAGATAAATGAGACCAAAACACACGTAGAACAAGTTAACGCCAAACCTAGGCAAATTACATGTTTCACCATGCATATACATGTATATGTCTATCGAATATGATTTTTCAAACTAAATCAAGAAAAAATAATTAATCGATTAACACCAAACACACCAGGGCTTTGTTTAAGTAAAAGCATTGGGTTAAGTAAGTAAAAGCGACTGACCTTGTATGATTTGCTAGGGTTTACAAGAGATGTTCATAAAAGGACGCAAGACATGCAAGATAGAAGAAGAAGAAGACGGATTAGAGAAGACAAAACTTAAAAAAGTGAGTGGAGCTTTTTGTATTGAGAAGTCATAAATGAGCAAGCATCAACAAGCTAATCCCTCATATATATAGAAAGAGATACATGCACAAGGTATAGCAAGGGGAGCATTAAAGTTCTTTAATATGTATATTCTTAATAATTTTGTTCCTCTACGGGTGTGAATGGTACAAATAGTGTAATTTCGTGACCAAAAAAAAAAAGACAGTGAAATTAACTTAAACAGATACGAATACTGTATGTCTTAAAGAAAACATTTCTAAAGATAAACTTATAATATCTAAAGTATTTAGGAATAGAAATTTAGTTTAATTTCCAATGGCTATATATCCTACGAGGCTACTACCATATTCCCATTATCGAGACATGATTCTATTTCACAAATTTCTATGCTTTCTCTTTTTTTATTTTTATTTTTTTGCCAACACAAAATAAGTCATTTCGTGCTAACGTGAATTGATTACTCTTTTAGTTACTTAAACAATGAGAAATAGTATCAACCATCACTTGTATTTTTTTTTTTTTAGAAAACTTATTAATAAGTCATTTTATTTCACATATGTAATCATTTCGTGCTTATGCAACAATTATGCGTTATTTCGTAGTCACTAAATAGAATTGTGCTTTAAAAACGTTCGGAGAGATAAAACTAGAACGAAAAGATATATAGCAATCGTGGAAAAAAGGGATTTTTGTTGATACTATTGTCCTTTTGTAATTGCTTTGTGAAAAAAAAAAAGTTATTGTCCTTTCATTTTTTTTTATTTGTTTGCTAAAGTTAGAGATTCATTAATGCTTAGTAAAAAAACTTCCAATTGTAGCAGGATAAAGCCGTGCAGTCGGAAGTTCTCAATGTCTCCCCCAAATGCTTTTGCAGAAAATCATGATTGGCTAATCAAAAGATGCTCATTCAATCAATCCCTCACATCTATGTGCATAGTTATATTATCTTCACATAGTATTTCAATATTTTTCTTTCAATTAGATAGTAAGTATAATAATCGTTAGTTTACTTATATTGTAATCTAACTATCTTCGAAAGATGAGACATATATAATAATATATTTTTCACCTTAACTAACATATTAACTATCCGTTCTATGCTTTTTTTTTTGTTGGTTAATGATATAGTTAATATAGACTAATAGGCTACAATTTTGTTAGTTTTTGTTATTTCAAATTGTTTATATTTCACCGTCAAATTCGAATTGAGGATCTAGATAGCTATTTTGAAAAAAAACAAGTTGAATCTAATTGATTACGGAGGTTTGCAATGAGTAAAATGAAAGTTTATTGAATATTCCAAATCATATCTTGTTTTTGTAATAAATACTCGTATATAGTTCTTTTGACTCAAACGTAAGAGCGAGGAGGAGCCACAAAATACGAAAAAGGGCTAAGAAGTAACGTGAAAACACACGTGTATCAGCTGATCACCTCTTTAGCTATCTTATTATTTTTATTTTCTACCTTCCGATCCATAAATGATAAGATGAGTTTGTAGAGTTCACAAGCCAAGCCGCTCTTTTTGCACCGCTTTTCGTGAACTTAATCAAATCTCCTCACGCTTCTCCTCTATTACTTTTATTGAGTAATTCAAAATTTCAATTACTTATGTGTTGTCAATAAAGGATTTTTTTTAATTTGAGTCTTCTTGGTCAAGAATATGAGTTTTGTTTCACTATTTTGTGTGTGTTTGTGGAGGAGACATACGTTCAAGGGAAAAGACACGGTTGTGTTTGGTTATAACGAAAAGTGAAGTGAAATACGCCTTGAATCTAGCGAACCTTTTGGGAATAAGAGTTGCGGATCCATAGGAGAGTATTTTTACAGGCTAAAATAATACAAATACACAATATTGTGTACGCATATATGTTGAAAAGAGAAAACAAACATGAAAGAGAGTGCATCGAAGTCCCAACCAATATTTTTACTAGCTGCGACCATTCCCAATTGAGCCAACAAAACAACAATTATGCTGCATACACCCACAAGCATCTAAATAGATCTGCCGATAAGATTGATTTCAAACTTCAATAACATATAAAGGGCCAACAAAACAACAATTATGATTCACATGCTCCATTTTTTTTTTTTTTGGTTTGGAAAACATGCTCCAGTTTTCTGTTAAAAAGATTAATTAACATTCTTATATACCATAAAATTTTGTCTATGTACATTACAAATCAACCAATTGCAACTTGAAGACTTCTATATTTCTTCTATTCTTAGCTAACTTCATATACTTATGGATTTATTTTTTCCTACTTATCTAACTAATCTTTTTTTTTGTTGAATAATAATTTTAACATTTTTGAGAAAATAAGATGCATTACAATTACTTAATGATAGTAATAACAAAATAAATTGTCAAACTTTTTGTCACCACCAAAATCATCACCGAATCTTCAATTGATTACACCTTTACAACGTGTTTTTTCACCCACTTTTTTTAGTGCTCCTTATGATATAGAAAACTTTTTTACTATGAAATCTAAAAATAGTATTATTAAATAAAATAATAGATTAATAGATATACATTCAACTAGTAAATAAAAGAAGATAATTATTACAATCCTAGAATACTGAACTTTTAGATAAATTTCGTCACAAAGCCTTAAAATGGTCACAATGCAAAAAAATGGCTACAAGGCCCAAAAAGGCCAATGACAATGTAATTTCTATGATCATGGTTCCTCAAATATTTTTATATGCTATGGTAAAAATAACCCTCTATTGCACACCAACTTCACATTTTCTTTCATCTTTATTCAATTTTCCTTTTTTTGATTTTCATTATATCTCTTCATACAAATTCATGTAATTTTGTTAATCTATCTTTTTCACATATATCATGATTAAATTTTTTAAATATAGAGATATATTATTCGAGAAATTAATATGGGATTATAAGTTAAAATATCACATGCAATGAAATCTCACAATACAAAAAAGCATTAGGGCAAAAAGATCAAATTTTTTTAAAAAAAATTGTCAATGATGTTTAGCAAGCCAAGGATATATCAAATCGGACAAATAAGCACGTACAAGGATTATTAAGTATGTCCAAAATTTTTCCATTAAAATCCTGAAGATTAATGAGTAAGATTTTTAATTACATTAAGGTGAATTACAAAATTGAATATGGTTGGTAAGAAAATTTTTTTTCTAAAAATGAGAAAAGAGAAAATACGCAGCATAGATAATTGGTTGGATAGATACGCAAGTACGGAATCAGTTTTCATCAATTGGGCTGTTGGGTGATAGGCGTTATGATGAAGCTTATCAAATGTGGTTGCAACATCACATTTAGTCGGCATTTTCCTTTAAACCTGTTGTTTTCAGCTGATTATATTTAGCAAAAACACTGCACTTGTTGTAAAAAACGTTATTTTTATTTTGAATAGAATTTAATATTAAATTCAGAAAAAGTTGGCCGACTTAAGATATATAATGCTTTTAAAGTTTATAGATGCACTATACCAATTTTTAGTTTCGTAAGATATTTAATTATGTCTACATTTTTTACACATATAAATAAATGGTCAGCCGATTTTATTTTTATAGGAAATTAAAGTAGATGACAATCAAAATATGTTATGGCGTTCTGTAAATTACCTTGTAATTAACTTTAATATTGGTTGTTGCACTATCAGTTTTCCACTATAAAGATAATTAGTGCAATAGCCAAAAATTTTGAGGAGTTCAAATATAAGCAACTAAAATAGAGTATGTGTTGGTTAACATGAATTAAAATTTGTACACCAAAAGACATAGACAAAGTGATTTTTTTGATAATAAAAATTTTTGAAGACCACTTTGTTAGTCAAAAAACTATTAAATATTTTTTTTGGTAGTTAGCTAGAAATTTATAAGACATATAATATGTAGATACTCATATTTTGTAAGTAAAGAAATAATATTTCCATTTTTGGATGGACATAGAAGGTGGGGATGGGCAGAGGAAAAAATGTACCCCCGTCAGTATCAACTTATTTAAATTTGATATTTTCTTGAGATGCCAAACCAATTTTGTTTTTGAAGGATATAATGTGGTTCATCTAGAAATATATGCATAGAAAAACATTCTAGAACATAAATGATTACAATGCTTGGAAGAAAGTTCAAATTCTCATAACACAATCATTGTTAGAACTGCGATTATGGTAAAAAGTACACAAAATCTTATTTTTCAAGTAGAAGATTATTGGAAGATTACATAATCCACTCCAAATTTGGGATCGATATGTAGCCAAGCGGATGACAACAATAGTTTTGGAAGTGAACTTTTTTTTTTAACAGCGGAAAACGATTAGCTCAAACGAGCCAATGAAAAGAAACATTGTTTACAAAGGTAACTTGATGCAAAATTGACCGAACACGTCATGCCAGATTATCTGCTTTACTATTCTGAGAGCGGAAGACTAAAGCGATGAAAAAAAACTAAACTCCTCTTTATCAACTTCAATCTCTTCTAAGTTCGCTTTGAAAGCTGGCCGCTCGGAGGGCGAAGACACCATCTTCACCAGGTCAGAGCAGTCGGTAAAAATTTTTTTTTTGATTATCTGCGCTAATCATACATTGCATCGCCCAAACAAGAGCTTCCGTCTCTGCATGAAGAGGCGTGAGACTACGGAGGAGATTATCAGCCCCCATAGTGGGAGCCTCCCCCATTAAAGAAGTGCAGTACTAGCCACGCCCCGCAAAAGAGTCTGTAGCTTTCCAAGATCCATCTACAAAACAACAATAACCGTGAGAGGCTTATCGACCTCCAAGTATTGCTCGTGGTACAACAGATGATATATCCACCAGTTCGTCCATCTATGCCAAAGACAAAGCCTTAAATTCTTCCTCCGCTAAACGCAAAATCGCAAGGGGATTTGAATCCAAATTAGATAAAAGTTTATCATTCCGAGCCTTCCAGAGATACCACAAGATCCACAGATACATATCCGGGGTAGGGGACTGCTGGACCCGCCAAAATAAGAAGTCCATATTTGCAAAGATGGACTCAAAGGGGAAGCCGTACGAAATTGTTTGAAAGGGAGACAAAGCCCAAACCTGCCTCGCCGGAGGACATTGAAAGAGAACATGATTAATGATCTCTACCGGGAAATTTCAGAGTGCGCACTCGGCATCACAACTCATCCAACGTTTTAGAAGATTCAAGGATACCGCGACACACCCAGTGAGTACTTGACACAAAAAATGTCTAAGTTTTGGAGTACATGGAATCGTCCAAACAAAGTCTTGTAAAGGTGTAATATCTGAGCTACAGGTGTAATATCTGCCGCAAGACATGATATCCCGATTTCACCATATAAGAACCGGTCTTGGTAAAATGCCAACCCAACATGTCCGAAAGTAAAGCCATATCCCAGGAATTGGTAGTCATGTCACCGAAAGATTTAAATCGAAGCAAAGGGTCAACCAACGACCTTGAGCTTAGTGCTAGTCTCGGGAATTGGGCAGGAATCCAGGGATCAGACCATACTGAAATGGATTCCCCAGATCCTACAAGTTTAATGAGTCCTTTTTTAACTAGAGAGCGAGTAGACACCATACTCCGCTATCCATAAGACGGTGAGTAGAATTTAATTGGATCCATAGAAACAGAATGCCTATAGTAACGACCTTTAAAGACCCGAGCAAAAAGTGATACCGGAACCGTTATCAACCGCCAGAGTTGTTTTGCTAGTAAAGCTGTGCTGCAATCATCAAAACATCGAAAACCCAGACCCCCTTCAGGCTTGCTAAGACAAAACTTGTCCCATGCTAACCAGTGAAGACCTTGCGATTGGTCCGACGAGCTCCACCAAAAATTAGATATTGCTTTAGTAAGGTTCCGCGTAACTGTTTTCGGGAGACGAAAACAGGACATAACAAATGTGGGGACAGTCGTGGCAACCAAGTGAATCATGACCTCTTTCTCCCTTTTGGACAATAGCCTTGCCGGCCATCCACCCGCCTGAGCCTGTAATCGTTCCTGAACAAAAGTAAAAAACTTCGTTTTTTACACACCAAGACTCTCTGGGATACCCAAGTATGTACTCATCCCACCTAAATTCATAATCCCCAAAACACCTTTAAGTTCCTCCCGCAAATCAGAATCAACCGTATGACCAAATTGAATAGAAGAATTTTGAAAATTTATTTGCTGACCAGATACCTGCTCGTACTGCTTTAGGATCCCGTAAGACAACCTCACATTGTTCCTTCGTAGCGCGACAAGAAAAAAGACTATCATCCGCAAATAGTAAATGAGAAATCGCCGGACAAGCAGTCGACACCTTAATCCCGTAATAAGTTTCGGCTGTTCCGCCTTCCGAAAATTAGCAATAAGCACCTTTGTACAAAGAATAAAGAGATATGGCGACATAAGATCCCTGCCGGAGCCCCCGATGAGGAATGATTGAACCATTTGGTTCGCCATTAAGCAAAACTCTGTAATGGACCGACGTCACGCACCACATAATCCAGGAGATCCACCAACTACAAAAACCAAGTTTACGCAACATATGTTCAATAAAAGAGCATTCCACCTTATCATATGCTTTACTAATATCCGTATTAATAGCTATGAACTTCCTCCTTGCAAGAAAGATTTGTTCAAAGCCCGTGAAAGATCTCCTGTGTTATTAAAATATTATCTAAAATTAAGCACCCCTCGACAAAAGCCGATTGCGTTTCCGAGACGAGAGAAGACCAACTATTCAAAAAGGAATGAACCAAAAGTACCAAATCAGTTCTGACAATAGCCCACACCTTCTGATAAAAAAGAGCGGTCATGTCTTCTGGACCTAGGGCCTTGTCAGGGTACATCATAAACAAAGCCTCCTTGATCTCTTTTTTCAGAGTTAACTTGAGTCAGGAGATTATTAATCTCCTCCGTGATAACCGGTTAAACCTCACCAAGTGCCTCCTCAAAATCAGAGGGATCGAATAAGTAAATAATTCTTGAAAATAAGAGACTGTTGTATTTTGAATATCAGTTTCCTCCGTAGACCAAACACCTTAGCATCATGAAGACCAACAATACGGTTCCGAGCCCGCTGTTGTTTTGTCTGCGCATGAAAATAACTGGTATTCTGATCCCCAAGCCGCATCCATCGGCTATGACTCTTCTGAAACCAATACAGTTCCTCATCCCAATACGCTTCTCTTAATTGCCAAGTCAAGGCAGCGATTTCCTCGACAGTACTAGCATCATCTGCCTGTGCTACCACCAATCTTGTTTTTATATCCTCAATAGATTCCCGTCCATATGGCTTTTGATCCTTTCTCCAGCGAGAAATTGCATGCAGACATGTAATGATCTTGTCCACCAGGTTACCCGTCAAGGGAACGAATGTCGAGCCCCAACCCTCAGCAATAACCCCAAAGAGACCTTCCTTATCTAGCCAACGTCTATCGCAACGGAAACCACTCCTGCACCGACAAACCCTATCCTCGAGACATGCTAACACCGGCTTGTGGTCAGACGTAACCATTTGCAAATATTTCGTAAAAGACTGCCGGAACAGATCATGCCATGCCTTGTTGGCAAGAGCCCAATCTAGACAACATCGTATTGGCTTTTTATCCCGCCAACCGCCCCAAGAAAGACTATCTCCAAAGGATGGAAATTCGAGTAAACCGCAATGGCGAATCATGGAATTAAAAGGAATGAAGGACGAAGCACTAAGCAACTGCCCACCCCGCTTTTTGTTATTCCCCTTCAATTCATTAAAATCACCAATGAGAAACCAAGGGGAATCCCAGGTTACCCCAATTTAAGTTAACCGCTCCCAAACTAGATCCCGGTTCTTTAGAACCGAATCCCAATAAACAAAGGATAAATAAATTAGTTATCCCTTGTAATCAAGCTCCACAATAATCAACTGATTAGATTCAAATAAAAAGGAAACATCATTATTATTATTATTATTATTATTGTAAAATAAGGCTAAACTACCACTACAACCAATAGGCTAAACCGTTTCAAATGAGAATAACGAAAATGACCAACAAAAGGTTCTAAAAAAGAAAAAAGATTGTCTAGTTTCACCCGAGCCCACACCTCCCGGGTCCGAAATGTCCTAAACACCCTCCATGAATAACCCTGCAACACCCGTGATTATGTTAACATCATGTAACCCAGGAACACCAAGCAACGAAGACTCATCGCCGTTGGATTTCTCCCGACCATCAGTTTGCGCGAAACCAAAGAGCTCCGGGTCCAGTCCTCATGTTGCATGGTCCATCAATTTTGGAAGTCAACTATCAAATGAATTTCTTGCATCTCTAATTAGATATGGAAGCACTAATTTGGGTTATGTGAAATATCCATTCTCTTAGGATAAATTATCAAAAATATAAGAATTCTATGCATATTACTTAAGATATCATAATTTTCTAACGTCTAACTTGTGATCGGTTTTTCTCTTAGCTACAGTAAAACCTCTATAAATTAATACTCTATAAATTAATAAACACTATAAATTATTAAATTTTGCAAGTCCCAAGTCGGGCCAGTGTAAAACAGAACAAAATTCGATAAGATAATAAGATAATTTTTTTTGAAATCCCCATGTAAAATATGGTCAATATCATAAATTAATAATCATGTAAATTTGCATATATATACTGCTATAGTAAAATATTTTTTTCTTAAACCTCATATCTATAAAACAATTGTTATATTTTATCTTCAAACTATAATGATAGAAAATATTATATAACAATTCATAAAACAGCTAAACTTTTTAAAGTTTTCAATTTCTAAATATACATTATTTACATTTTGATAGTTTGATAGACTATTAAAATATGATAATTGATATTCTTATTCATAAATTTGAATATTTATGTCATGTGTATGAGTGAATTTGTCTATAATATTTGTAATTCATTATCAATAATATTTTTTAATTATTTCAAATTCAATTCCAATAACATAAAATTTACAACATCCAAAATTCTAATCTTATTTTACAAAAAATGTCTCAATTCATAATTCTTAAAAAATTAAACAATTGAAAATATACCTATAAATTAATAATTATTAATTTACACTATAAAATAATAATGATTAATTTATAGATAAATTAATATCACTATAAATTAATAAAATGTCTTGGTCCCAACATTATTAATTTATAGAGGTTTGCTGTACTTAGATGAGTTTGGTTTCTTCAAAACGATATACAATAGTACTTTTCTTCCTTTTCTTATAGCATGGTATTTAATTTGTACTTGTAAAATAAATTTTCTTATGTTATATTGTAAGCGCGTTCATTCGGTTTGAACAATCAATTACGAAGTTCTATTCTAATATAAGTATATGGTTAGAAAAAGTACATTTGCAAAAATATATTTTTGTATACTCTTTTGCAAAACTAACTTCTCTTTTTGTTGATTTTCAATAATATTCGTTTGCTATATACAAAATAACTAAATTCTAAACCCTAAACTCTACCCCCACAAAACTATACCATAAATGTAAAATAGAAAACATCAAACTAAAAAAATTCTAAAATTTAATTTAACACATTGTAATAGTGTAAAAGAAGGTAAAAATAAAAATGACAAAATAAAATATTTTTGAAAAGGAGTATCTACAAAAAGGTATTTTTTAACAATTTCTCTAGGAAAAAAACAATCTATTCTTATGTACTTGACAAAAGTAAGGAAAAAACTTAAATTAAACCAAAAAAAAATTATTACAATTTCTTCTTATGTACTTGATTTTCTGTTATATATTTTTTCCAAAGAAAATTACATATTGGGTTTCCATTTAAAATTATCACAAAATTCTAATTACTCCAAAATATTCACAAATTGTATATTTACGAAGAGTTTATAGAGTTTTACTAATGATTTAAGAACGAACTCTTTCAAAATTCTCCAAAATTTATAGAATTTCATCTAAATGTTTTAATACTAATATAATACTATATGACATTAACTAAAAATTTAATTCAATTTGTAAATTTAAAATCATATCTGAAGAGAACTATACTTTAAAAAATTCTTTGAATCTATTTTCATACACATATAAAACTCATTTAAACATATATAGTTAATAAGTTATGTGTAAAAATTGATACAAAAATGAACCGACAATTCTCATTTATTGGCTGTAAAAATGTGAAAAATAAAAAAGCTCTGTATCAATTGAACTTTTGGCCTTTTTATTACCTTTTTATTTTATCTTCCAGCGACTTTTTCTGTCGCCTTTCCTCCTTTCTTTTTATTTTTTTCCTTTGGTACTTTTACTTTCTTTCTTTCATTCTTTATGATATACAAACAAATAAAAATTTCTACATATTAAAAAATAATTTGTACATAAAAACAAGAGTTTGTGTAATAATCAAAGTAGTTGTTAAGCTGCTTACTTCTTTTTTGTAGTCATGATTGATGAGTGTTAAATATAAAGATATTAAAGATAATGTACAATAGTTAATTTGGATGTGAAACTAAATTTCTTCTATTGGCATACTTTTTTAATCATTATTTATATCTATAATGTTTTTAAATATTTTCTAATGAGTAATAGAAATTTATATTATCATACTGATTAGGAATAACCTCCTCAAAATCGCAAAGAAAATTTGTGTTTTCTGTTCTAATTGTATGAAACAATATTTGATAATTACATTATACTATTAATGCATAAATTATACTGGTAAGATTTATTTATAGTAAACTATATGATTTAAAAAAGTTTATTCAATCTTATAGTAGCGTATACTAGGAAATTAAATAACAATAATATTTTGGTTCATTTGAATAATTGAGATATTAATATTATAAATGTTATGGTTTATGAAATATAATTTATATGATGGCAAATGGACACAAATGTTAGTAAAGGACTCAGTTGTAATTAATATACAGTTGTTTGTTAGTAAATGTAAAGCAAATAGTTCTGATAAAAATATACAAATTCAAAATATGCACTGCTAATACTAAAATAAACACTAAGGGATATGGTCTATGGATACAGCGCAAAGATGTGACCCATTTTTAGTTAATTCTTATATGTCAAAAATGTATAAAACGAAATGTTATGATAAAAACATGCAATTCTTTAAATTAGTTTTAGGATTAGTGTATATATCCAAAGCATGCCAGAACTATAAACTATCTAGGAATGCATGAGCTGCTGCCCAGTCATAATTCCGATAAAATAATGTTCAGTAAATGACTCCACCCGCGTCAAGTGAGAGACCCTCTTTGAGCAATCCATGAGCTTTCTCAGAACGGAACCACACGAACCAAAGGAAAAGGAAAGCGCTAGCTCACTCTACCAAAATCTTTCCCCGAGGTCGGCTAGCACAGAGCAAATCTAACAATACGACCAAACGCTAAAGAATCTTTAAGGTCTTACTAGCTTCTCCAACCAGCCGTGTTAGCTAATCCACAAATTAAAGCACAAGCCAACACTAACTCTTCTCGTATGTTGGCTTTTAAAGCTGGTATGTGATATTCGGAATTGTTTTGACCTTTGTGATAATTATTATGGCTTTCGAAGCCCGTGTGGGATATTTAAGATTGGACTTTGACCCTAAGAGATATTATTGAACTTCATTATGATAAATCAATCAACGACTTTCCGCAATTTTTCTTTTATCATATATATATATAAACTAGGTTTCACTTAGTTGAGCTTGAAAAGGACTATTTCTTCATTGAATAAGTAAAAAATTGAATTCCACATCCGCTTGGGTAGTATCAACGAAATCGAGTGCTTCCTCCCATTTTTTATTGAATTAACCGATGAATTTGCTATTAGAGTTTTTTCTGTATTCGAAAAATTTCGCAACAAAATTTAACATTTTTTAATTACTTATTACGAGAATAAATCCTACTACTTCGGATCGAGAGGTTTGGATACGTGAAAAAAAAAACCTGTGACGTATCGTCCAAATCATTGGTCCGGTACTGGATGTAGCCTTCCTCCGGGCAAAATGCCTAATATTTACTAATGTGATCTTCAACAGCGTTTTGGCCTTCTTGGGATTGATTTTTTTAGGATCGTTTTATTGCCTATGGCTCAAACTGGATAATATCGATACAGTAAATATTTGGGAAATTGGAAAACATATTTAGTAGGACGTTGCTAATTAATTTTGTTTTGTTTTGTTAAAATGATAATTGTTATTATAGGCTTTGGTTTCATTGGCGGTGGAGAAGTCTAAAACATTCATGGTAATAGAAACATATACTAGTTCTTTTATCCAAAATTATTATTATAGGTTATTAGGTTTTGATTTCATACTTAATTAAGATACGCCAAATAAATAAGGGAGAAAGAAAGTTGAGGTTTGATTGGGATAGGTGTCACGGTAATCTTACGTGAGATGGGTACGTACGTACGTAGGTTCTCCAAAAAAGATCATGCATTTTTCTACGTTATTTTCGAGTTTAAAAATATATACAAAGCTCCTTTTAGTTTATTGCATGTTAACGACTCGTGAATCACGCACGACTCACGAGTGTACCATACATACTTTTCACAAAAGGATAATTTCTTTTGTCTAATAAAAGATATTCTCTTACTAGCGAAGATATACTGGTACAAATGTTTTACATCAACCAAGATTTATAATAAAGCTTCAATGAACGAATATATAGTTTTTTTCCCCCTTTAATAAATGAGAACGGATATACTGTAGTTGGTGAGATAGATCATATTATATTTTAGCAAAAAAAAAGAATAAGAGAGATCATATCATTTTTCTATGATGCACCTTTCTAAAGAAAAGAGCTAGTTACAGTTTTCGTTTGTTTAGATAAATCATATCGTTCTTTCCTAATTAGAGCCAAATAATGGGTTAATGTCTCAACATTCAAAAATTTTATTCACAGCAGGCTCAATATTGTTAGAGAGGATATTTTTCATATATAGAAGATATATGCATGGCCTCCTATAAGGTCCGTTAAAATAACGCCTAAGTGCATTTGAAGTTTTGTGCTGTCTGCTCGATCGTTTTATTTTTAGAACATTCGAATTGAGCTAATCCTAAACCACCAAGTCGTCCTCCTAATTAATTATCGTATATATATAGTTTATACAATCAACAAGTATCTTGATGGCCAATTTTTTTTTTTTTTTTTAAATAATTTTCTATCCCCTCGTGGTTCATGATCTAGTTTAGTACTGTAGTTTTAGTTATCATCTTACGAGAGTGTAGTTGTGATGATCGTACCGAAGACGGTCTATACTGACATCTAGATGCATTTGTATACAGGACAAAACTGTTGTAATTTGACAAAATCTCAATCGCAGTTCGATCAAAAAAGAAAGTTGGAGATTTGTGGGAGTTAATTTAACAGCATCATTATCATTTTGAAGTGAAGCTAAAACTAGACTAGTAGAGTCGATAAATATTAACCAATAAACCTGAGGCTTTTACAAGATTTGAGTTAAAAAAAACTAAGCAAGTCCTAGTGGAAGTCTCCACACAATGTTTTGTGCTTTTTAACTCGAGAATCAGAATTCTGACCTTCACAATTTGAAAACCAATCAAACCTATCATTCTTCTTTACCTCAGAGAATAAACATAACTCTTCTTGGTTTCTTCTCGGGTAAGCCCGACTAGACCCGACATCTATTCTTGTAGAGGGTTCTGAAGATATACCAAGCCTCAAGGACAAATCACACATCCTCTCTGTTGCTTCTTCTGGGGGTTTTATACCAATAGGCATGCCAATGATTATGGGCGTCTCAGGGACTCTAATAATAGTCATGTCCACTTGCTGAGTCTGATGATTACCTCCGTAATACAAAGGATAGACCGAACCCAAGTTGACTGGAGCTGTAGTAGAAGCAGGAGCAGTGCTATGTCCTTGTCTTATTGGCAATGGCTTTTGATGCATCTGCATGGACTCATGTAGAAACGGGTAAGCGCGAGGTGCAGTTACACGCTTGTTGCTGTTATCATCATGTACATCCATTGGGATCGCAGCAGCTTGAGCAGTATGGATTGGTTTAGTGGATGGTTTCTGAGCTTGCTGATGATGATAGTCATGATGGTATGGCGGCTCATTAGGCGATGCGGAAACCGGTTCCTGGATTTTTGGACCGAGGTAAGTCCTTATGTTACTATGTCGTTGGCTTCTTGAAGCTCTTACAGCAATGCACCCAAGGTTAAGAGCAGCTAACGCCACAGGCCAAAAAAAACCACAGATCAAACACACAATAAACAGTAACAAAGCACAACCTTTTTTCGAAGTTCAATTCATAAATTCAGCAGCTTTTAGATACTAACTTCTACGCAGTTTCAATAAGCGATTCAAAATGCATAAGCTTCACACTAGAACTAATGAAACAGTTAAAAGAAGAGGCAAAGAACAATACCTTCAACACAAGGAGGCAAAAGAGGACCAGTTTCAGTGCTCTCATCTCTTCTAATAATAGTATCAATGGCATCATTTACTCTATTCCACATAGTATCAGCATCTGTATACTCTTCCTAATGGAAACCGAAATCCAAAGTCAGGATTTGGCTTTTATGAAACTGAAAACAAACCATAAAGAGAGAAGAAATCTAATTAGAAACCTCGGAATTGGCTTTAGAGTACATGATCTCCTCAGCTTTTAACACAACCACAGGGAGCTTCTCCTGCCACTCCTTGTTCTTCCTTGTGGCTGCACTGTGTGCTTCCATGGCAAGCCTGCAAAATAAAACCCCCAAAATTAAGAAACAGAACAATAAAAAATAGAAACCCTAAGAGAGATTATGGTGGCTTGAGTGAAAAAAAAACCTGAAAATCTGACGGATAATGGAACCACGAATAGGTTGATGACGATCACTATGCCAAGCTCGTTTCACACACTCGTAAGGTCTTGGTCCTGGCCTCGGCATTTTTCTCCTTCTTCTTTTAAAACTCGAAATTAGCTTCTTCCTCACAACACTAAAGCAGTGACACACTTTAAGCAACGAGTCACTCACTCAAATCAAACAAAATCGGTCAAAATCTCCGGCGTGTTTTGGGATCAGTGAGTTCCGGAGTACGAGTCGTTCAATGGTGTGTGTGGAAAACCAAAAAAAAAAAAAACAGAAACCTAGAAAATCTCTAGGGACCGATCCAAGGAAACAGATCTGAAGCTTTGAAGCTTTGAAGCTCTGAATCGTTTGGGAAACTCTTCGTCTTCTTAAGCTCGTACCGGGTCACATCTCCATCACCGTTTTGGAATCTCCGATTTGTTGTAAGCTAGTTAGCTACCAAGTCGCCATCGTCGCCGTTTCTGGAAATGGAAACGGTGTTGTGTTGTCTTGTGTGATGTGATTAATTGATTCGGGACCGCTTCTCTAAAAACGAACCAGTTTTGTTCTTTTACTATTTTACCCTTCTTGTACTTAACTGTCTTTTGTTTGTTTCCTAGATCCATTCGAATTATATTTACTAAACCGGTGGAACTGAGTAAACCGGATTTTGGATTTTCCTTGTAAAACGACGGCGTCTGAAGTTGTGTCTGTCTACCACTTCTGATTGATTTGAGAAATCTGGATTCGTCTCCTCCATTAAAAACATCTCTAACATCTCTCTCTCCGACGACCCTCGTTGTAAAAAAGATGAAAGCTTTCTACGTATTCGTCTTTTCTCTTATTCTTCTCACCTTGAATTCTGGGGTTCGTTTTGTTATTTCTTCATAATCTTTCTCAACTCTTACGGGATTGCTTTTTGTTCATATGAGACTTATGGATCTGACTTTTTTTAATGAATTGGATCGATGTTTGTGGATAGGGAGAAGCAAGTGGTTCTGTTTTCTTCATTGATGGATCCAATAACCAATATCTTCTTCCACGATCTTCCAGTGAGGTAATGGTGTTCCTCCCAATATAAGTGGATGACCAATTTGGTGATTTTGTATTTCTATCTGAGATCGTTTCTGGGAAATGAGTTTACGGGTTAAGTTTTATTCGGTGTAGGTTTTGTTTAGTGTAAATTGTTTCTCTCGTTTGTGGGTGTAGATCAGGTCAATGTAGTCTTACAGTAAGATCCAATTCTGAAGTTTTCTTGTAATGTTTTGTTTCTTTTGCCGGCTACTGATGAGAGATCAATGGATAGGTTCCATATTTATGTTTGTATAGTACTCAAGTTTGTGACTTTATGACACCAAGTTAACCTTTTGTGGCTACAGGCGCTTCCTATGTCTCCATTTGAAATATCTGCAGCAGTGTCTGCCTTGTTGGGTTTTGCACCTTCAGAAACTTTGACAGCTGATGGCTCATCCAAGGTTTTTGACAGTTGATGGCTCATCAAATCTAAAGTTTGCTCTTTTCTTTTTTGTTTTGTGGGTTAAGTTCTGTACTTCATCGTCTATTTGTTTTTGTGTTTTTTTTTTTTTTTTTTTTTTTTTGTAGCTGAACAAGATTCTAAAACCTAATCCATTTGAGAGGCCTCAGGCTGCTTTTGTGCTAGAAATCGCTGGAGCTGATGGTATGGGAATAATACACTGGATAGCTTTAGTTTTCTGACATGAGCCAGAAATTTAAAACTGTAATACATTCAAGTGTTTATTATTTACTTGCAGATGCGCTTGTGGAAACGAACCCCAGTCATTCTTTCTTGGGAAATGCCATAAGGAGCAATATAAAGTCTGACTCTTCCAAAGCTGATATTGAACTCTCAGGTGCTGTGATAGCTTGAATAGCAGAACTATCCAATGAGCATGACTAGTTTCTATTTTCTGCATTTGGGTTGAGTCTTGTTTTGGATGTATTCTGACAATGTGTTCATAATTCTGCAGACAGTGAAGTGGTTGTTGTGTCTGTCAATGAACCTTCATCTGACGTGACTGACAAGGACATCAATGATTTTGTAAGTTAACAGCACCTGTCATTATAAGTGCTAACACACTATTGTTTTCTTTGTTAATTTTAACGTGACCACCAGTTAACCGTGTGGTTATAATATCCTTAGGCATCTTGGTTGGGTGGATCATATGTTGCTGGCTCTGCTGAACCATTGTCTGGATTGTTGAGTGTCTCTCTGGCTGGGGGTGCTAATGTGGAGTTCAATTTAGAAAAGGTAATATCCTTAACTTCATCAAATTATAGGATTTTACATTGAAAATGTTCCTGCATTGCCTCTAGATATTGTGATTTCCGTATGAAGAAGGCATATGACTTTTGTTATCCTGGGCAGGAAGCAGAGAGGAAATTTGTATTGAACCTTTTGGGTCTATATCAGAATATCAGACGAGCTGTCAGCGTTCATGATGATTTATCTCATGATATTGAGAGAACTGCTGAATTGACAGTTGGACGCTTTGGTGGTATCGATGTAAGGGCATTCATTTTTCATTGTTCTGTTTTCTTCCGGTTTTCTCAGTGTCTTAGTTATGATATATGTATATTGGAGGGTGGGAAGCTCAATGTATACGTAAATATATCTCCTTTAAATCACTGGAAAACTTATGATATTTCCATTGACCCGTAATGGTTGTTGGTTGTGCACTCTTTTTTCGGCTACTTCTGCTTAGCTATTTTAGGAATAATAGATAATTCGAAACTGAGTCATGATAAGAATTCAGGGAACTGGAAATTTTTTGAGTTGGTGGTAGTCGTTTAAACTATCTGTCTCCTTGTTGTATCCAAAGGACCGTAAGACTAATAAGGACCTCGTTATGAGTTTATCTTTCTAACTGCCTTTTTCAATGATTTGTTCTCTTATGTGATCAAAGTATCAATAAACGTGACAGTTTGTAGACTTTGCTGCTACTTTAAGTTAATTAACATTGAAAATGTCTTATTTTTCAACTGTCTTGTTATTGTACTTGTCTTTGTGTGTTTTTTGCAAAGCTTGTCAGTGTCTAATATCATTTATTACTCTCTCTGGAAATTACAGGCTTTAGCACAGGAGTATGGACAAGGTATGGCTAAGCAAGGGATGAGTGTCTTGCTTGCCACCCTATCAAAGCTATTTGAACTGTTGGAGACGTCTCATAAAGGTGAGTTGTCTCTATGATTTAATAAACTCGTCTTTAAAGATGGTGGACTCTTAGACTGAAATATTTTCAACGGAAAGACTAATTACTTAGTCCTCTTGAACATGTCTCTTTTTCTTAACTGTATTTTTAAGTAAGCTTAGAGATTTATGGGCTCTTGCAGGCCAAATTGTTGGGGTGATTGTCCTTGATGAGAGAGTAAATCAAGTTTCAGAAAATCTACTGAGCATTGGGTCTTCTCGTTCATCTGCACGCTCAATGGAGGAAGTAGAGGGAATCCCACGTCCAGCCATCATTATCGCTCAAGTTTTACTTGTTAGGCTGACTCTAGCATGGTTGACCGGAATAATTCTTCTCATTGCAACTATCCTTGGGGTAAGATTACATGCCTTTTATCAGTTAACTACTACCAAGCTGATTCTTTGGTCAATGTAGTACAGTTGTATCTTTCCACCTAAAGTGGCCTGCCAAAGAATTCTCGTAGTTTGTATATTATCTTCGTAGCTGAACACTGAACGTATAAGTTGTTGGAAGTTGACATGCTTATCATGGTGGTTGCAGGTGTACTTCCTTATGTACATGCCTTTGACGAAGGATACACTGTTATATTCAAACGTGAAACTTGATTAAGACATGAAATGGAGAGCTTCAAAACGGCAACCGGACACCGATTCTGTCTCCAGGTCGTTCGTTTACATCTTTTTGTGTGTATCTAAGCCGTGTTTCTCAACTGGCCGCATTTGAAACCAGTGTCATTTGAATGTTTTAAGAGAAGGATGAAACTTTTAGTGGCCAGAGCAGTTGTGTATATTGCCATATTGGTTGCATTCTCTACTTATAACTATTTTCTTTGTTACTACATACATTTGAGTGTTGGTCCTATTAATAAAGAATACTTTGCACACTTCATGTAATCTTACGTTTCATGAAAGAGCTTTTTGATCATGGAATCTGAATTAGATTATTGGAATGTCTCTAAGAAGCTCTCTATTATGCGTCAAACATCATTAGGCTGCTCGTTTACTGTTGTCATCCCCGACATGGCGTTGCCTTCATTCAGATAAAACATACCAAACCAATTGAGGTATTCAGAGTTTCTGGGTTTGTAGTGAGGTGGTTTGAATAAGTTGCAATATCTTTGTAATCTGTTATTAAATTAAACTAGTGTTAAGAAACTAATTTAAAAGAAATTTCGAGATAATTAAGTTCCACTAGCAATAAGAAAAGAAGTTGTGTGTTTCTCAAGTTAAGTAGATGTATGAAGAGAAACCTCAACAAACAAACAAAAAATACAAATCATTTATTGGGGACATGAGTATGAGGAAACTCATGTTTTTGTCTGACTCTATGATCAAACTAAGTATACCGAGTTTTCCTGCTATCGTCTCTTTAGATTTTTGCGGTTCATAAATTCGTCTTAGGTTTGGCTTTGTAGGCAATGCGTCTGGTCACACTGCGCATTGTCACAAACTCCTCTGCAGAAGATGGATGTATCCCAACCTGTGTTTGTTCACAGAGCAAATTTGATAATTAGTTAGAGAAATGTTTGGACCTCTTTTTCTAGAAATGTTTTCCAGGAAGATTCTACTTACCGTGCTGTCGAATTGTGCTTTAGTTGCTCCACACTTAAGCGCAATTGCAATCCCCTGCATTGAGCATAAGACACCAAGTAATCAAACTCAAATCGATTACTTTGTAAGGTCCAATACTTGTAAAAGCTCAAATCATGTTCTCTTCTACCCTGAATCTCGTAGATGGGTTAGAAGGAAGAATTTTTCCTTGCTTTCAGAACCTTAAGACAGTCGTCGTCTTAAATTTACCTAAATCATTTTAGCTACCCCATATACGATTTTTGAAAGTTACAAGTTTACATTATATGGTGGTGGGAATATACTCATGCACCACTCACACTCTGAAGGAATAAAATGAAAGTAGAAGCTATTATTTAGGAAAACTTGCCTGCATGATTTCAGCTGCATCAGGACCGCACATGGATGCTCCAATAACCTTATCAGTCTTCTCATCGACTATTAGTTTCATCAATGTCTTTTCCTGCCGTCTATCACAAATAGAAAATATGTCTAGATTAAAGAGAAGGATAGAGTCCTCAAATGAGTGATCAGGTGCAAGCATGTTCAAGAATCAGGAAACGATTCTACAAAATGAAATCAAGAACTGTGTGGGCCGATATAAGAATTTTTAAAAAATCAGAATTTTCGATGCTTGCATACCCAGAGATGGTGTTCTTCATGGGATTAAAGCCTGAGGTGAAAACCAGAATATCACCGGTTGCTTGTTCCACTGCTTCTTCTTCGCTGAGACCCACCACAGCTAGTGGTGGTATGCTGGTAAACAGAAGAAGAAGAAAAGTGAAACCTTCATAAATACTTCAGATTGAATTGGCATACCACTGTGAAAAAATATGCCAAAATAGAAGAACGATTTGTGGAGTACTTTCAATTCTTTATAGTTTCAGATAGTAATAGAGAACGAGAGATTGTTATGGTATACAGTACATATACTTTTAAGTCATCATTACAGTAAAGAGGCAACCAGTGTCTGTAATATGACACAAATTAAAAGTAAAATTTCCTCCAATCAGAAAGAATGCTTACCAAAATACAGCACAGGCAACGTTGCTGTAGTCTGCTTTAGTAGGCTTCCCACCAAAAACAGTGTTCTGCAAATATCAGAACAATCCCACTTAACAAATGGATTACATAATTAGACATTCCCAAACAAAAAAAGCTGAAACATCTGGTGGTGGAACAACTCTCGGATGGTTTGTGTAAACTATAAGTGCAAGATACGAGGCACGTACCGCAAAGCAGCTGGCCTCCATTAACGCTACAGGTGTAAGGTTAATTCGGTTTGTGGCATCTCCCACAGCCCATATGCTTGGTATGTTAGTGCGTGAGTACTCATCAACCTGAGGATAATGTAGTTCATTAGTAGCTGCAAGAGTAAATATAATATCTGCAGCAATAGGAATTTTATTACAACCTTAACAGCTCCAGCCTGATCAAGTTCAGCACCAACAGCTTCTAAATTTAATCTCTTGGTATTAGGATTCCTTCCTGTAGCAAATATGAGCAAAAGATAAATTTGAAAAATATGATCAAAGGGAAGATGCAAAACATAAACATTCAAGGATTGGAAAAGCAGAATGAAAGAGAAGTAGAAAACTATTGTTCCATAAACCCAAAAGCCACGCAGATGAATATGTATTAAAGTAGAAGAGAACAGAGATAGAACTACTTTCATTCATTTCTATTATAATCAAATAGAAATTTGAGAATCAGATAATAATAAAAAATTACCAGTAGCAAAAAGTACGACATCTGCCACAAATTCTTCTCCATGAGACGATATGACTTTGATCCCATCATCTGTTTTTATCAACTAAATTGATATTGTATGTTCAGTAAAGGATGAACTCATGAAAAAGTGAAAGGAACTGTATATCCTATATAGTAATGATACATGAAAAGCAACCAACATATTCAGATACCTGACTCAAACTTGTTTGCGGATGCAAATTAATGCCCCTTCCTTCAAGATTTCTAGCAACTAGTGCCCTCATTTCGTCATCAAAACCCCTGAAAGGTAAAATTTTAGAGAGAAAAGAAGCCGAAGAAAAAGGAATGAACTATCAGTAATTTGACATAATTTGACCGAGAGCCAAACATAAGGAAGGACTTGTATCACGTGACAAAAGAGGGATGGTCGGTATTTTGTGACTGACAGAAAGTAAAATCGCACCTTAATGGAAGTTCCTTCCTGAAGAATAAATCTACTGTAGCTCCCATTCCACGCCATATTGATGCAAACTCCACAGCAATGTACCTAATTAGCAAGTAAATAGAAAAGAGGATTAAACCATTGAAACGACAGCCATGCTTGGTACATCAGAAGGAAAACATTGAGGAAGACATTACCCTCCTCCAAGCACAACAGCACGCTTAGGAAATTCTTCCAAGCTTAAAGCTTCATCTGATGTAATAGCCAGCTCCTATAAACAGACAATTTATGTACATAAATCAGTAGACGTTCCCTATATAAGAGTTTATAGTTTTTTCTCGCAGACTAATTTTACAAGAAATCATATTGCAAACATACAGATGTGTCTAAAATATTTCCAAACTTACTTCGAGTATAATGATTTCACAAATACCAAGCAAATCACCCTATAGTACATAAAAAATAAACATGAACACAGAACTTACATGTCCAGGAATATTAGGCTTTTGTGCCCGACTGCCAGTGGCAATCAATATGTGCTTTGCGGTATAGCTTATTTTCGTGCCATCTATTTGTCTCACCTCCACATCATTGGGACCGACTATTCTGCCTTCACCTTCATACAATTTCACCGCAGCATTTGCCAACAGCCGCTTGTAAATATTATTCAGTCTTAGTATCTCATCAGTCTGCACATAAGGAATTAAAGAGAATTAATTGATTATTTATGATGAAATTTTTCACATCACCAAGATATCCAATGTATACTGAACACAATAGAAATTTTTTTTTAGCATGTCATAATCATTTCCCGCCATTTAACTTTCATACTTGACCAAAAATAATATAAGTATCTTCAGGAGTTTTGATAGTTTCTCTTTGTGAGAGATCTAACACGCTATATTGCTATATTACCACCAAACCATCCAAAAAGTTAACCCCAAAAATCAGTTGTCTTCAAAAACATATCATCATATGACCTTAACAAGTTACAAAATAAAGGGAGCCAGTCCAGCATGTACAAAGAAAGTGATAATGCTAATATTTTTCTAAGTGCAAGTGTATCATGACATAAAACCCGTGTAAAATATTTTACTCAGTTCATAAACAATAGAAACAGCAAGGCATTGTAGTAATTCCTGCATACCTTCTTTTGCAAAAGCTTCTTCCATGTGAAGTCAACATTCTCATTTATTTCCCACCCGTAATTTTTAGCATCCTGTCACCAGAAAACCATAACACAGATCGTCAAACACAATTTTCTGTCACTTGACATGACTAAGGTTTTAGTTTCTATTAGCCGAACTGTTAATAGAACAACATATAGCCTAAAAAGAATGGACAGCAATACAAATGTACAACTAATGATAGGGAAATTGACAAATGAGGAACTTTGCCCTTAAAGCTAAAAGAAAGACGCTGAAATGGTGATTGAAAAGAAAAAAAGTTACCTCAAGTTCACCACCGTAAGTTGCCCCATAAACCAGAATCTTTTTGGGAACACAACCACGGATAACACAGCTGAAAAACACCAACAAAATTATAAGATTGCGTATAAAAAGATGCCAGAACTAGCTGATGGAGGAAAAGATAAGAAAAGCCCAATCTAACACAACATTTAAACAAGTTTCTTTTTAAAAAAAAGTTTCACCCCAATGTAACAGAAGAGCTCCATATAACGATAAGCAACTATATAGTTCATGCATTAACCAAGAAAGCAGAGCTAGCATATATGGATAGCAGACAACTTACGTTCCACCAACTCCTCCAATCTCCTCTGAACTAATAGGGTGAAATGGAAGCTCACAAATACCCACCTACAAAACATTTGATACACAGAACAACAACACCAAATTAACAAAAGAAGATATCATCATCACATACATAACACAAAAAGAGACCAGAATCAAACAACCGAAACGGAAGACTGCAAAGTAAAAGATCTCAAAGATACAAATTCCATTTTGGGGGAGACAACAGGCATACAAAAAAGAAATATACACAACAGACTAAATGTTTCACGATCTAAAAGAGAATCATCAATTCACCTTAGCGCCTTGATTAGCCGAAAACCTAGCCGCACGAACACCACCACTCCCGGCACCGATTACAAACAAATCGAAATCATAGTTTGCTTCCTCAGCCGTCGCCTTATCAACCTCTCCATCAACAAGCATCTTCCTCGCCATAATTGTACAGAATCACAAATCCAAACTGAACACACAAAAAAAAAAAACCAAATCGATGATCAATCAACAACAGGAAATGAGAAAAAAAAAAAAAAAAAAAAAAAACGAAATCAAACGAAGAAACACAGCGAATCTCGAATCAGTATAATAAACCCGATCGAGACGAGGTTGTGTATGATGATGAAATCGTTTGATGAATCTCAAAGAAGAAGACGCAGTGGAGAGAAGTGTACCTTAAAGCGATGGGAGTATAAGAAGAGAACACTAATAAAAAAAAAAAGATCCAAAGAGGAGGAGGAGAAAGAACCACAGACAGATACGGTGAGGAGCCAAATAAACCAAATGATTGTGTTGGTTTATATGTTAAAGTAAAGTAAATTCGGATCTGTTTAATTTAAAGGTTAGTGATCGATCACACGACGGACGAAATGTGGTTTTTAATTTAATTAATACTGAGTCAAAAAAATTTATTAATTTTTGAACCATTGATATTTTTCAATCGTTTCATACTTTATGATGACGTGGAATTTACATGGGATATTTTTTTATTTTGTTATTTAGTAGTATTAAATACCACCAACTTAGTGCTCCCTACGAAACATATGCTAAGCTATTGTCTATTGAAAGCAACTTTTATTTTAAGGAAGAATCTTGAAAACTCTATGGTCTGAACAAACGATACTATACGATACGATACGACGCTATAAAAAGTAGAATGTGGTGCTGGTTGCTTTCCTTACGTGTCTTTTTCTTAAAGCCAATGGCGTTTAGCGAGAGAGAGAAAGAGAGAGATATAGCTAAATAAAAAAAACAGTAGACGAAGAGCACAAATTGTTCTTCTTCTTCTCAGTAGGTTACATTTATTAAAACACAAATACTGTATAAGAGTTTAAGTCTCACCAAAATGTTTTTAACTTGGAGACGTTTCCATCACATTTTTAATGGAAAACTTTTTTCCCACCTCTCTCTCTCTCTCTCTCTATTAATATTACAACTCAGCGCCGATCGACAAAGTGAACCAATGTTAATAAGATTAGTAAGATTAGGGTAAATGGCATATCCGATATATTCACAAATGATGGCATCTCCGATATATTATTCATTCAGTCTTAATTTTTTTTTTTTTGGTTTTCCGCCAATTTGGTGGGTTATTCCCGCCCAGAAAGAAAAATATATATAAGGTTTCAGAGGAGAGAGAGAGAGAGAGAGATAAGAAGAGTCTTGGATTCGGCAGGGAGAATGAGAAGGTGTACGAGGAGGAGATATATACAGAAGCAATTCAGAATAAGAGGGTACCACCTCATAGTCGATGCCCTAGACATGATTGTAGACTTCCCCGATGAAGATATCAATCATCTTCTCAATCTTCTTCAGCAAGGAAAAAATGTTGCAGGTTCTTCTTCTATAATCGATGTGGAATCAATTGAAAACGTGATTAACGTGGCGGCGGCAGAAGAAGAATCGACTGTTTATCCCTTGGCCATCATCGACAATGTGTTTCTAGTGCCTAAATATCGATATGATGTTGTTAATAAGCGATTCATCCAGTAAGTAAGGCTTCTACTGGATGATGTCGATATTGATGGCATAAACAATTTTTGCACTGACTGAAATTATATATATATATATTTGATTTCCAGGCATGTGAGTAATCTGCCTGTGCACGGTGAGGCTTCTGCAAAAATACAAGTATACAAGGAACGTTTCAGATTGCTGTTGCAGAGAGTTTCTCGCTCTGAGTATTTTTCTAAGTGCAGCATTTGATTATGCTGAAATATCGCAATCTTACAAATACTACGAGGTTGGTTCCTCCCTCTCACATCTTTCTTTGGTAAAACCTAAAACTACTTAGGAGGAGTTTGTTATTGCATGTTCTGTTCTAGTAGATATCTTCCATCCAGTCTCTAATCGGTCAGACGGGAACGAAATGGGTGATGGGCTTGATATCACAGTTGGAAGATGGGCACTTCTACCTTGAAGACCTTTCAGCTTCTGTAGAGGTTGATTTCTCCAAAGCAATATCCTTTTTCTCTCTCTCTCTCTCTCTCTCTCTCTCTCTCTCTCTCTCTCTCTCTCTCTTTAGTTTTGTAGTTCCATCTAAAATCTCAACTAATTGCTGTATGATTACTTTTCTTTGACAATCAGTACAAGATAACCACTGGTTTTTTCACAGAGAATACTATCCTTTTGGCAGAAGGTCAAATGCACAACGGCACCTTTCAGGTGGGTATATTAGAGTGTAAGTTGCATATTTTATACGTTCCACGATTCTCATAGGTTGTTGTTGTCCATCTTGAGATCAAGATGTTTAATTATTTTAGGTGGGAATTATATATAGAGCTAAGTTCGTGTGTATGGTCTCCTCTGTGACCAATAATAATATGTACTTAAGTCCCCATAAACAACACACTTGAAGAAAACAATTGGAATATGTAACTGAATTTTCCCATCAACATAATGATGGCCTAGTAAACAGAGGCTCAATTTCAAAATGACTACATTCTTTGATTTACCTGTTCCGCCTTCTAAAAGCTTTTTCTTCATGTCTTTGGTAAAAGGTTATTACATGCGGGTTTCCTCCTTTAGAAAGCAGGGATAACACGTTAAAGGTACACCCTGAGGATGACTTTTTCGGCTGTGGCAGGCCAGATAAACAAAAAAAGGTAACCCCTGAGTCGTTGTTTTTTGTACTTCTGGATTTGAGAAAGTCCGGTCCCATGCCTTACATAGCAATGCCACAGCAGAAATACAAATATACAATATTTTTGCCCCTGTTCACAGGGTAGACTTGCAGAACTAGAAAGGCAAGCGGTGGATGACACGTTTGTCATATTGTCTGACTTATGGCTGGATGACGAAGAGGTGAGTTGGAGTACCAACTACTCTATTTTTAGCATAAATCTTTTGTGTTTAAAGATTATTTCTTGATCAGCCAAAATGTGTTGTCCGTTTCCAAGGTTCTCGGGAAGTTGGAAACAGTTCTTGATCGTTTTGAAAGAATGAAGATAGTGCCCTCTTTGTTTGTTTTCATGGGAAACTTTTGTTCTCGCCCATGCAACTTATCATTTTGTTCTTATTCAAGCCTGAGGTAAGGGATCATTTTATTTAAAGTTTCCTCAATTGTGTTGTCGAAAATCTGGTCTTATGTATTATTGAGGACATGCATCCATTTCATTTTTCGGGCAGCAGTTTGGTAAACTTGGGAGAATAATTGGAAACCATCCACGGCTAAAAGAAAACAGTCGATTTTTATTCATTCCAGGTCCTGGTGACGCAGGTACCATTTCTCCATCACTATCTTAATAATGCCACGGTCCATGAGGAGACATGACTAATCAAAACAAATTATAACTGACAGGTCCTTCGACAGTCTTGCCAAGATGCAGTTTACCAAACTATTTAACTGAAGAGCTTCGAGGCATTATTCCCAATGCGATTTTTTCAAGCAATCCTTGCAGGTGAGTATTCTACAGTGTGAACTCTCTATTGTTCTTTATTATGGTGTTTGGCTTCTGAATTATGTATGAGGATTTATTGAGATGGACGGACGGAACTCAAAATCTGAAGCAACGATCTTTGTGTTTGTAAAATGCAGAGTAAAGTTCTATAACCAGGATATTGTGTTCTTCCGACAAGACCTTGTGTACCGAATGAGCCGTTCATGCTTAATATCCCCTTCCTCAGAAGAAACTAATGACCCCTTTGAGCACGTAAAACATCTCTCGTCTACACTATTTTCAAACTTTTGATTTGACAATTTTTTTTTCGGGTAATAACAAATAGTCTGAAACTTGGGAAATGTGTGGGTTCAGCTTGTTTCCACAATAATTCATCAAAGCCATCTTTGTCCTCTACCTCTCATGGAGCAACCCATCATTTGGAACTATGATCACTGTCTACAACTGTATCCAACTCCTCATACGGTATATTCTTACATCTTATTATAGGTTGAGTTGTGCATAATTTTGGAAGCATGAAACCGAACTTAAACAAATAAAAGGATTGTTGTTGTTGTTATTTAAACAGATAATATTAGGTGACAAGAGTGAGCGAAAGGTTTGCAAATTTGGGGGAGCAACATGTTTCAATCCGGGCTCCTTTTCAACTGATAGCACCTTCGTAGCTTATCGGCCTTCCACTCAAAAAGTCGAACTCTCTGCTCTGTGATTCTCTTTTCAGACAAAAATCCTGGGATCAAAACATAACTTTATGTTCTCTTCTTTATTATTATTATTATCTCCTAGATACATGATCTCTTTAATTTAACCAAATTTATTCAATGCCTGCCTGCCTGCATATAGATCGACCATATCAGAGAAGGGTCAATCTTTAAGGAAGAATCTTGAAAACTCTATGGTCTAAATTGAACAAAGCGTACGTAATGTAGTGCTGGTTGCTTTCCTTACGTGTCTTTTCTTAAAGCCAATGGCGTTTAGCGAGAGAGAGAGAGAGATAGCTAATAAAGAAAACAGAAGACGAAGAGCACAAATTGTTCTTCTTCTTCTCAGATTACATTTATTAAAACACAAATACAAGAGTTTTAAGTCACAAACTTCTCACCAAAATGTTTTTAACTTGGGGACGTTTCCATCACATTTTTAATGGAAAACTTTTTTCCCACCTCTCTCTCTATTAATATTACAACTCAGCATCAGCTAATTCCTCTTTTTGTTTTCTTTACGTTACTCCAATAGTAATCATATCAGAGATGTAAATATACTTATATGTTACAGTAAAAACATATTTAATTTTTAGCAGGAACAGCTTAACGCTGAATTGCCGAAACACTTTGCCTTGTGTTTTACAACTTTGACGTTGTGAGAGAATCTTCGGCTTCTAGGTGACAAGTGAACTCTGTCCATCATGTTTATCTGAGGAGCGTCGAGGATTGCCTTTGGCAGCGATAATGCCCATTGCATTCCCCATATAGCGAGCGGTCTCATATATATCAATGACCGGTAGTGCCCATCCATTGTCCAACCTTCCGGTGTCTGGAACCAATACCTGTATTCGGTTCAGAGAAAAATACATCATTTTCATGCTTTAAACATTACTCACCAATTACACCTTTACACAGCACATATTTGATGTCTTCACTGTTTCTACAACTTGATGGATAGATACCATCCACATCAACACCAAAATCAACATCTACACCATTTAATCTTCTCATCCACTTTGAATTGTGTATAGCTTCTAAGAGACTATATATGAAACCTTAACCATGTCTTACGGTTTATTAAAAGTGCCATTTTTGATATGTATATCTATGTGAGTGTTTTGCTGTCTGATACAGATAACATGTAATAGATCGGATTTAAAGAAGAGATACTTACCCAAAACCTTCTTCTGACCAGCCAGCTGTGAAAATTCCCTCAGCAGTGGTGAATCCTTGTTCTTCCATTCCAGAGAGGATCATAGTAGCTGCAGCTGCGTAAGTAACACCTGTCCAAATCTCACGTGACTGCATGCACGTCTCATCCACTTTCCCATCAGGATGCATCCCATTTACAGCACCCATTTTGCCTCCTTTGGTCTTCATCACATTAAAATCAAATATCTTTTGCATAGTGCTTCTGATTTTGGATTCCTCGAATAATGGAGGCAGACCTGAAGATGCGGCATACCATTGACCTGCCAGCTGATCAGTCTGTATAGATTTGCTGTTGCTGCTTGTCCCACTGTCGTAATTGAAGTATGATCCATTCCAGAGTTTCTTTTCCAGTGCTGCCTTTGCATTCAAAAATTTATTCTTACACAACTCTGCAAAGAATTTGTCACCGATTTGGAGAGCCATCGCTGCCGCAGCTTGAAGAGCAGCAAGCCATAGGCAACCGCAGTAGGCACTCACGCCATGAACAGTCCATGTATCATATGTCTGGTCTGGGAAACCATCATTCTCTATTAGATCGTCATTGTCTCTATCAAACTGTTCCATGTACTCCATAGCAGCACGAACTGCGGGCCAAACGTCTATTCCAAATTGGTAATCCCCTGTGGCTGCAAAATCTCTATACACCTGAAGCACAAACTTTGGGTTAAGATCTTTCCACCTGCTTGTGTCATGTATGTTGTAGGCATTCATCTCGTTCCACGGATCATGCATCCCCAGATCGTGAGGAACCGCACCTCTGACCTTGCGAATTCCCACATTTCCTTCTGCCAGGAACTTAACCTTCCTCCCATCTTCAGACAACACAGCTTTCGCAAAATCTCGCTGGATGTTCAATTCTATCTTTGGGAATAGCATAAGGAGCGCA
This sequence comes from Camelina sativa, assembly GCF_030686135.1. Taxonomy (NCBI): domain Eukaryota; kingdom Viridiplantae; phylum Streptophyta; class Magnoliopsida; order Brassicales; family Brassicaceae; genus Camelina; species Camelina sativa. The sequence goes on along the minus strand of NC_141880.1, from coordinate 11,777,475 downwards.
TATGATGCATAAAAGTGCACATCATATGTACACCACATCACATACTCCACACCTTCCAAATACAGAAACCGGCCAACATCATCGCCATCATCTACATGCCGAGTGTCGACAAATAAACCATTCCGGTTATGAATACTTGATACTTCATCATTTCTTTTTATTCCAACGCTGTTGCCGTTACCAAGGTTGTTATGTTGATCATTAATGTCAAGTCCATTCGCCTTACCATCTGAATTTGCTAAACTCGATTGTTGATGCTGACTCTTCCCATTGGAATCGAGTGAAGCAGAATCTGCAAAAGAAAACCTTTGATAAGGTGATACAATAGTTTCCAGGTAACAAAATTTTGTTAAAAGCAAGGACACAAATTCACACTCAAAAGATTGCCTTTGAAGAGGCCTATAGACGCTTACCTATCCAAACTGTACCACCAGCAACCAAAAAGTAAAGCTCATTAAACAGAGTGAACTTGTACCTACAAAAAGCAAAATACTTCAGGGGAGAACAGAGAGAGAGCAATGTATTCAAAGATCGATTAGGTGTCAAAGCGATTACCACTCAGGGAGCCTTTCATCTCTGAGAATGGGATTTTGCCATGCCTCAATATCTTCCTCCCACCTCTTATAATCTGAATTTGAAAACCAGTGCTAGTCAATAATGCATACGCAGCACCAGTCCACAGAAGATGGAAAGAAAATTGTATGTGTGTGTAACAACGAACAAATTCAATTAACAGCATTATCAGGTATACATCCAAACAGAACAGTGGCAACTTAAATGAAGCATATGACAGTCAGACATCAGACTATCAGAGCACCACGGGTACATACTTGTCAGTGCATTATGCACAAGGTCCAGTGCTGCTCTTGGAGAGGTTCCATAAAATTTAGTGTATCTCCTGCAAAACGAAGACCGATAAAGACAGAAAACAGAACTCAGAAAATGAAAATGACACAGTGCACTTGCCAAGCTAGTCAACCTTAGGAAGAGACTACTAATGTTGCACTTTATTTACCTGTCATATGTGCTTCCCTTTGAAAATTTCACTTTCGGTGACGACCATGAAAGAGCAAAAGACACAGTGCACTTGCCATGAGCTTCTACCCATGCCGAAGCTGAGACTGCTGCACAAATAGTGTCTCCAGCTAACGAAGGTGTGCTTGGCCCGCTATTGAAGTTTTCTTGATCAAATTTTCCATCCTTTTAGAATGAATAACTCAATGTTAGTCTCATATATAAATATATATGAAACCAAAGGTCTTATACGATTGACAATTCAGACCAAAGATCAATGATCAATGAAATCCACATGCACATAGGATGATAACGATGATACAAAGAAAATCACCTTTTCCATTGTATCCCACATATCTTTCGCTGTAAAAGAACTATCTTCAGACAATCCAAAGCATGGTAAAACAGTTACATTAACATTCTGCGTCTCAGAAGCAGCAATCGCAAATGTAACCGGAGGATTTCCTTTGCCTGTCCTGCATAACCATCACACATCAAAACAAATCTACCCGCTTAGAGTAAAGAACACAAACCTTTGACTGCAATAAGAATATATTCTGGAAGATCAACTTCATCGAGGGATCATGTGAACTAATAAGCCAACACTCAAGAAGCACAACAAGTGTAAATTTTTAAAGGAAAAGGATTTAATTGGAGATCCTTTCTCTATGCAGAGAGAGTAAGAATAATATGCGTTCCAAACTTTTTGAATCTATAGATAGAATCATTTGTATTGATATCAAGCATAGCACCCATTCAAAAGAAGACAGATAAGAAAATATGACTAGACTATATATTCATGCAGACACACAGCATTAGAATGAATAACGCTACAAAAGAGTTGAAAGATAAGGAGACACGCATACACTTGGACAGATAATGCAACAAGATAAGGGCAGTACATTGAGCCTTCACACAATAAGAGAAGTCTATCTAGGGAACAATTTGGTGCTAATCACTGAATGGGAGACTCTGGCTCAACTAGCTATTTTCTCTGTGTTGTGCATTTACTATGTCCGATAAGGTGTCCTTCGTTGGAAAACTTTCTAATGATGAGTTAGTCCCATTATATATTTTTCTTATTCATCAGATCATTGCATACTTCAACTCTAGGCAGTGGTACTGCTTTTAACGAATAAACTTACGGTGCTGCCATTTACTAATTACCCTCCACTGAACCAAAAAGAAATAATGGCACTGAGGACCACACTTTTCAAAGCGTTGAATCTACCACGGAATATATGTAAACCAACTGTAATATATAGTTATTAGGGTAAAATGACTTGCTTGTGATGTAAGAGGACACCGGAGACCCCATCTTCGCCTCTGAAAAGAAAAAAGAACCCCAAAAAAAAATATTAAACATCAACTTGAAGCCATAATCACGTATGGAATATGGCACATATTTCTTCTTACATGAATGGCTCATTCACATGACCCCCTGACATATGTGAAGTCCCACCCATTGAATTCTGCACAACATAAAAGGTGATAAACATATGTTCCCGCTGCTCTTCTGGATATAATGTATTTGAAATGATTCAAATGTCAACTCACCGCCCAAGTGAAGAGGAGGCTGACTTTTGCCCTTTCCTTTCCAGTGTTCACTAACTAAAACAAAAAGTGTACGTTATAAGGTTTTCCTCATTTTTTTTTTGAAAAGGATTAATAATGATCTAAACATTTCTGATATATAATATACGGATATGTGGAGGTTCATTCTCTAACTTGCTTCAGCCATCAGACAAATTTAACAAGAATAAGTAAAATATCATTCCTAAGAAAGATAGAATCTCCCACCAAATAAGCCATCTCACAAATCTGTGGGAGCTACTGCTACAACAAGAATCCTACGGAAAGTTCATGTACATTGGCGCTTTGATTACCTACTAATCTAAGGAAAAAGCATCACTACAGATCCTTACATGTGGAATGTGCACAACCTATATATTTAGAAGCTTGCTAGCTAAAAAATGTAAATCCATTCTTATGTCGCATGCTTTCACAGAAGCTGAGTACCAACCCCGTATGAATAAACACTCAATGAACGGATTACTTACTGTATATACAAAAACTGCTGCTGGAAGACTACTATCTCGATAATTATTTGGTATGAAGGGAGATATTTGCCGGCATGAGATCTTCAACTCTGGATCAGGCTCACCTACAAATAGAAGAATCATTACAAGTGATAGACGGAGGGGAATTTGCTAGCTTCAAATGAAGAATTTCTGCAGGTTCGTACCATCATATATAGTCCAAGCCCGAGGAAATAGAGCATGATAAGTTGAATGCTGGCCATTCAGATTCCAGCCCCATGAAGAAATACCTTTATCACGTGATTTCCTGAGACCATGAAACCAATCTAAGGTACGTGAATTAAGAAAAAAACAGCATCATTGAATTAAAGATATTTGTCAAACAGAATTTTACCCTAAACTTCCATGCTGGCCTGGAGCCAAAACTGACGCAAACTTTTTGTGTCCACCATCTCGAGAAATAAAAATCTGCAAAGAATGGGCCAAGAAAATGTAATAAGATACACAATTTCAGAAATTATAGATAACATAAATTGAAAACATTACAAACAACAGAACATTTATTGTAGTAGTAACATTATCAAAAGCGTGCTAGCTGAATGACGAACAGAACAAGGGTAACCACAGAAGAAAACTTACTGAGAACTGATTGGACATCATAGGTGAAGGATCACAAGTTCCAGGTGTAATTTGCCACTGCTTAAATTCACCCCGGAATCCCCTAGATATGCTTCCACTTCTGCAATTTTACAGCAGCATCTGTCAAACCTAAACTACGGAACTATGGCAAATAAAACGAAAACTCCAGAGGATATCTGCTATGTACCCCATTCCTCCAAGTGGAACACCTTGGGATGCAGATGGTTTGCAGTTCTCTTTAGTGAAAGGATCAATAGGTGCTTTCTGTAGCAATCAGAAGTTAAATTTCCACAACAAAGACCACAACTTTACACCATAAACATTTTAACAGCCTTACAAAAATTGGCTGCAGTGTAATGAAATATTATCGTAAGTAAATCAAGAAATTCAATTGTTCCAGGAATTTACCCTTCCATGAGAGGCCTCTTCCCTGACATAAGACCATAATCGTATCCCCAAACGTACCTGTAATTCCAAAAAAGAAGAAGTAAACAAACACCCCACGACATTTAATAAACTCCAAACTAAATCAAAATCAAGAATTTGGCAAAATAACTAGATACATCTTGGTTACTTACCATTTTAATGGCTTCCCTAAACGTAATAGTGAACTCTTTTAAGATATTGGCATGGCAGTTTAACCTCCTCCTCCATGCGTGTGGTGGCGGAGCAGCACTATCAAGATCAAGCTTCAAAAACCAAGTATAAGTATAAGTCCAAGTACAAGTCCAGTTCTCTAAATCCTTCTCAGCATCCAAATCTAAAACTAGAACAACAAAATAAAGAAATAGACTCACTAATTGCAAGGTACTTTTGCTGATGAACTCCTCAGCCGGCCATGAATGCTTCCTACGGTGAAACAAAGTTGCCCCCACCATATCTTCTCAAAAATTTCCACACTGATATAATCAAAGGAAATTGGATAAACAATAAGAATCAACACGAACGTGCTTATGCTTCTTCACTTCCAAAAAAAAAAATCGATTTCTTTTCAACCTTCTATTTACATCAAAAAGAACAAAAGTTCTTTCTTTCTCAGGCAAGTATTTGCAGACGACGCCGTTTGAAGTCGCATCAAATCTGGAAACTTTCAGATCAAAACGCTATGGGCGAATCTCGAAATATTCGATCTGTCAAAAAAATATGAAATCCGATTCCTCTGATTGAGATTTTTCTCAGACGGAGGAGGAGGAGAAGAATTGGATTCGAATCTTTGGAAATTGGTGAGATTGAGAAGGAATCTATGTGGAAGGAGGAGGAGACTGGTGACGTGGAGACGGCGTGGCGAGCGGAGGATGGACCAAGCTTCTCTTTCTGATACGGTGGCAACTGGCAAAGTGCCTCTTTTGATTTGCGTGCGTATTATTGACGAAGACGAAAAGATTAAAACTTTTGCTGCGTTACGTTTTTTTTTGCATTTCAGTCAAATCTGTTGTTTTTGATTCTTTTTAAAAAATATCTAATCAGAACCATGTTTTAATACTAATTACTAGCATTATTATTAATTGGGAATCTTGTACCGACCACATCTGTTTAATTAATAGGGTTGGATTTGGATATCTTATAAAAATTTTATATTCAATTATCTATAGTAGTATTTTTTAAAGCGTTTTGACGATTAAATCTGTTTTGAAAAAACTATTAACATTGAATAGCTGACCAGCGTTCAGTAAGGGTTTTTCTAAGGATTCTTCTCTTTAAATTTCTCATTTAATTGATTGTTACACGAATACTTGGTGTATAGATATGCTCAAAGAGCATTTTGCCCCGGAAGATGTTGATCTGATAGGAGCTATATCTTTAGGAAGTAGTCGGCCAAACGATTCTTTGAGTTGGCATTTTACAAAATCTGGAAAGTATACAGTTAAGTCTGGGTATGATACAAAGCGGTTTGCTGCATCATGTCTTAGTACGGTTTCTCGATCGGGTCCAGAGATTACTCCTCTCTTGGCCGGCGTCTGGAATGTTTACTGTCCAACGAAAATTAAACATTTTATGTGGCAGGTCTTGAAAGGGTGTATTTCGGTTTCGGCAAATCTGCGGAGACGCGACATTGCCTGTGATTCAGGGTGTGTACGGTGCGGGGCAGAGGAGGAAACAATATATCATGCTATTTTCCGGTGTCCATCGGCCCGACAGGTTTGGGTATTAGCTCAGGTACCAGTAGGTCCTGACTCTTTTCTGAGGGAGTCTGTGTACGCTAATGTGGATCATTTCTTAGGCTCTACTAATCCGGGTTCTCAGACAACAGCTTTCCCGTGACTCATATGGTATATTTGGAAAGCGCGGAATGCTCGCGTTTTTGAGGATGTAATGGATAATCCACTGGACGTAGTTCAGTTGGCGGAGGGAGAGGCGAATGCCTAGGTGCAGGCACAACTGGAGGTTGAGGATGAGGATCGTCCCAATCCTCTCCTTGTCCCTAATTCTGGACAAAGGGGGTCCACAAGATCCCTTCTTACCCTGTTTACAGGTCATTGGTGTTTCGTTGATGGCTCTTGGAAAGCGTCTGACGTTTTCGCAGGTGCAGGTTGGGTTTATTTTTCCTCTCATGATTCGAGGTCATATATGGGAGCAACCAATTTCCGACGAAGTTTGTCCCCCTACATGCTGAAGTAGAAGCTTTCATTTGGGTTATGCGGTGCATGATCGGACACGACTACCGGGATGTGGCTTTTTATACGGATTGTTCTGACTTGGTGAAGATGGTGTTTTCTCCTCACGACTGACCGGCTTTCACACCCTACCTCGACGACATCAAGATAGATCAAGCGGAGTTTTCTTCCTTTTCCCTATCTCTCGTTCCCCGTAATGCGAATGTAAGTGTGGATTCCTTGGCACGCCAAGCGCGATTGTCTCTGCAGCATGTTTTGTTTCTAAACAATTTACCCTCTGATTGGCTCTTTTGAGCTGATACTTTTGTTGTCAAAAAAAAAAATATATTAACATTGAATAGCATTAAATGTTTATATTTATATCCAAAAAACTTTAGTTAACTTTCTATACTATCATTATATTCAAACACAATTAAAATATTTTAAATATTTATATATATAGTATTCTATAATTCGTATAGATTTTTAGAAGATTTATTCTAAAATTTAAAAATTTTATTCTCCTATCATCTTTGTTTGAAGTTAATTTTTAATTGTTATGAATATCATATAATATATAAAGTAATTAAAAATATTTTTTTCTTCCGTATATATTGTGATTTATTTTAAAAAAAATGGATATATATCTCTGTACACTTATTCAATCAATGTTGTAATAAGTTTAACTCTGGTATATTATATAAAATGTCATTGCATTTTAATTAATTTAATAACTAAGAAAAGACGAAAATATTAAAACTTTTGTTGCGTTACGTTTTTATTGCATTTCAATCCTTTTATTTTAGTCAAATCAGTTGTTTTTGATCTTTTTTAAAAAAAAACATCTAATCAGAATTCAGAACCACGTTTTAATACTAATTACATTAAAATCTCTAGAAATTAATAATCTTGGGACCAAGACATTTTATTAATTTATAGTGATATTAATTTATTTATAAATTAAAAATTATTAATTTATAGATATATTTTTAATAGTTTAACTTTTAAAAATTATGAATTGAGACAATTTTAACAATATTCAGATATTCAAAATTTTATGGTATTGGAATTGAATTTCTAATATTTAGAAAACATTATTAACAATAAATTACAAATACAATAGACAAATTCACTTATACACATGACATACATAAAATTAAATTTTATGAATAATAATATAGATTGTTGTATTTTAATAGTCAATCAAACTATCAAAATGTAAATGATGGATATCTAAAAATTGAAAACTTAAAAAAAATGTAGCTATATTTATGACATGTTACAAAATATTTTATATCATTATAGTTTAAAAATACAACATAACAATTGTTTTGTAGATATGAGCTTTAGAAGAAACATACATTATATATATATATATATATGTAAATTTACATGATTATTAATTTATGATATTATTGGGACCATATATTACATGGAGATTTCAGAAAATTATTATCTTATTATCTTATCGAATTTTGTTATTTTTTACACTGGCCCGACTTGGGACTGACAAAATTTATTAATTTATAGTGTTTATTAATTTATAGTGTTTATTAATTTATAGAGTATTAATTTATAGAGTTTTTACTGTACATGTGTTCAAGATATGATTCTAAGCGGCTGTCAAGGCGCTAGGCGCTCAACCAACGCCTAAATGACCGTTTAGACCGCCTAAAATCTCAAAATATTATTTTAATATATATTTTTAATTTTAATTGCAGATATTTGAGATTTGAATTTTTATATTCATATAAACATTTATAAATGTTCATATGTTATTCATCTAAATTAAATAAATGCATTTTTCTAATTTTACTTTTATTATTTTTTATTTCTTCTAACATATATTTTAACATAATTTTATATATAATATCATATATATATAATGTATTATGCTGTAAACGTCTAAACCGCCTAAAAACGCTTACACCTCAACTAAACGTTCTAGGCGTTAGGCGCTGGGTCACCGCCCACATATCATCTAATGCTTTCTTGAACACTGCTAGTTAAGAAAATTTTTGAACCACTCTTATTCACCCCCTCTTAATTAACCAATCAAATTACAACAAACTACCATGTCATATTATGTTTTTAAAATAAATCAAAATTAAAATAAAAAGACAAAACAAGTTAAGGAAACCGCTGCTGTAGATTTTTTATTAAGGAAATTGTGTTGGTTTAGATTTATAAAATAATGATTAGAGTTTAGATTATACAACTAAACAAAGTCATATGTCGATTTGGGTTTACCAAAAAAGTGGTTAGGGTTTTGTTTTTACAATTAAACAATATTATATGTCGTTTTGGGTTTACAAAATAGTGGTTAGAGATTAGGGTTTCGATTTTACAATTAAATGAAATTATATGTCGGTTTGGGTTTACGAAGGAGTGGTTAGAGTTTAGGGTTTAGATTTTACAATTAAACGAAATTATATGCCGGTTTGGATTTACAAAAGAGTGGTTAGGGTTTAGATTTTAAAATTAAGCAAAATTATATGTCGGTTTGGATTTACAAAAGAGTGGTTAGGGTTTAGATTTTAAAATTAAGCAAAATGATATGTTGATTTGCTTAAAATGAAATATAGCAAAATGATATTAAATATTTATATTCATATCCAAAAAACTTAACTTTCCTCTCCTACCAAAAAAAAAAAACTTAAATTTCTCTACTATCTTTATAACCAAACACAACTAAAATATTTTATATATTTATATATTTAATGACATTAATGTTATACAATTAATATAAACTTTGGAAGATTTATTTTAGATTTAATTTTTTTTATTCTCCTATCATCTTTGTTTGAGTTTAATTTTTAATTGTTATAAATTAGCATATAATACATAAAGTAAATAAAAATATATTTTCTGCATATATTGTGATTTGATTTGTCTAAACGGACATAGATCTCTATATACTTATTCAAGCAATATTGTTAGAAGTTTAACCCGACATATTATAAAAATGTCATTGCATTTAAATTAATTTAATAACTGATAAAAGAAAAAATTAATCTAAGACCTTCCTCGACCAGAGGTTTTAAGCGAAAAGAAAGAAAAAAAATCAGAAAAAGGAAAAAAATAAGAGGTCCTCTTATTTAGTAGACTCAATTTAATTATAAGAGACGATACGTGTCATCAGTTGATTGGACAAGCAGATTTTTTTTTTTTTTTAACATCTTGCTTTATTTAGATAAGAGTATTACAAACATTGTAGCAGCCATTGAGGCAAGATATCAAATGTTTGATAAGTACTTGACATAGTGTTTGCATAAGAAGAAAGTTTGTCTGCTGCTTTATTCATGTCTCGTGGTACTTGCTCCAAGGAACACAAGGGAAGTTTTGACATCCATAATTGGATATCACATAGAAGTGGACCCAGCTGTAGATGATCTCCTTGTTTATTGATCAGTGTTACAACCTCTAAATTATCTTCTTCGAACCAAACATGATGATAACCTCGGTAATAAACCTCTTGTAGTGCATTCAGGAAACCTAAAGCTTCTGCTTGTAAGGTAGTATAGGACTGTTTAATTTTAGCACTTCCTGATAAGATCACATTACCACACGAGTCTCATATTATCCATCTGGTAGTTGTGAAAGCTCTTCCTTGAATGAATCCACTATCAAAATTGCATTTAAGCCATCCTGCAGGTGGTAGAAATCATTGTTGATTTGCAGTAGTTATAGTTGTCCCATTATCTTGTGTTGTAGGGTGTGTTTGTGCAGTCATAGCGTCAGTCCATTCACTGACATCTTGGAACCCTTTATCAGCAACAGTATGTGGTTGCCAGTCTATTTTCCAAAAAATGAAATCATTTCTCGATTTCCATATCCTCCATAGCATCCAAAAAGGAAGAAGTCTTGTAGTGGTGGGGAGGTGTGTTTGTTTTTGATAGTTGAGCATCATCCGTATGTTGGCATCCATATCGTTTGAAAAATGCAGTTGTTCGCCAATTTTACTATTAGTACATCTCCATATTGCCTCTGCATACGGACAAGTAAACAGTAAGTGGTTAATTGTTTCGTCTTCATAACAGCAACATTGACAAGTCGGATCCATTGGAATGTTTCTTGATTGTAGTCGAGTTGCTGTAGCCAAAGCTCCTGTTAAACAACGCCACAAGAAATGGTGTATCTTCGGTGCAACTTTAAGTTTCTAGATATCTTGCTTTAGATCCAAGGCCCCATTAGGTGGTCGGATAGCTACATCTTCTGGTATATTTACATGCGTTGCAACCCAGTAACCTGATCTTACTGTATATTGTGTGTGATTCGAGTACGCCCAAACATAAATATCTTGGTCAGCATGTGTGGAAAGATACAATGTCCTTGCTATTTTTTTATCTTCTGGGGTCAGTAATCCTTCAAAGATAGTCGGATCCCAATCTCTTGTATGTGAATACCATAAATCTGCAACTTTCATATATGGGATCAAGGCAGGACCATTTGCTGGACGTGGGGGTAAGGTCGGTAACCAAGGGTCTTCCCATACTCTTGTGTTCATACCATTACCGATTCTAACTTGCAGACCTTGTGGCAATAGAAGCTTTCCTTCTTGTAAAGATTTCCACCCATAAGACGCATTGCTTCCTGTTGTTGCTTGTAAATATGATGTATGTGGGTAGTATTGGCCTTTATATAGTATTGCAAGTAAACTTCTGGGATCTTTGAGAATTTTCCAAGCTTGTTTTGCGAGTAGTGCTCGATTAAAGTTGTGAAGATCTTTAAAACCCAACCCACCTTCTTTTTTTGGTAGAGTCATTCTCTGCCAAACAACCCATGGAATCTTTCTTCTTCCATTTGTTTGTCCCAACCAAAAGGCTGATATAACACTTGTGATCTCATCACAAATTGTGTGTGGGAGTAGAAAGCAGCTCATCGAGTAAACTGGTAAGGCCATAGCAACTGACTTGTTGACAATTTCTTTTCCTGCAGCCGATAGATACTTAGAGTTCCAACCTTCTGTTCTATCTTTAACTCGGTTAACGATATTATCAAAAAGTTCAATTTTCTTTCTACCAAATTGCTCTGGAAGACCTAAATATTTACCACCCCCTCCGATTCTGGTTATTCCTAATGCCTTGGATTCTTTTTCTTCTCTGTTCCTGAATCTTAATCCCAAAAATGATAGAAGATTTAGTGTAATTGATTTTATGACCTGAAACTTCCTCATACTTTGTGAATATGTTGGCCAGCTGGTGACAATTCTGAGTTGTTGCTCGAGAGAAAAATAAGGAATCATCCGCAAAAAGGAGATGTGATATCGATGGACAGTCTCTTGTTAACTGCATTCCTTGAATTTTTCTTGTTCTCTCTGCCTTCTGTAGCATAATGCTTAACACTTCCGCACAAAAGAGAAAGAGATATGGGGATAGTGGGTCAACTTGTCGGATGCCTCTTGAAGGTTTGATTTGTACATAAGGTGAACCATTGATAAGGACTTCATAAGAAACCGACCTTACACACTGCATGATCCATGTTACCCAACGAGTAATAAACCCAATTTTAGCTGAACTTGTTCCAGAAAATTCCACTCAACACGATCATAAGCCTTGCTTATGTCTGTTTTCACTGCTATAAAATCCGTTTGGAATTATTTTCTTGATTTTAGTGAGTGCATCAGTTCGTGAGCCACAAGAATATTATCTGATATGTTACGTCCAGGAACAAATGTGGCTTGTGAATCCGAGATGACATGATCAAGGCAGTGTTTCAATCTCCCAATCAAAACCTTTAAGATGATATTGTAGCTTACTGTGCAGAGACTTATTGGTCGAGAATCTTCCATGTGTGTTGAACCTATGATCTTTGGGATAAGGCATATTTGTGTCTTATTAATGTTCTGATCCATCTCATCCGTGTCAAAAAATGGCGAACCATTGAGCATATATCATTCCCGATCAAATCCCAAAACTGTTGATAAAAAGCTGCTGTGAAACCATCATGTCCTAGGGCTCTATCTGCACCAATCGAGAAAACTGCATCTTTGATTTCCTGATCTGAGACTTGCTGAGCAAGCATGTTATTCATATCTTGTGTAACCTTTGGTTCAATATCAGCAAGATTTTCCTCCATATTCGTGTTCTGAGCAGTAGTGAAGAGATTAGTAAAGTAATCTTTAGCCACTTTACCAATAGCAGAATCGCGGAAATGCTCTATCCCATGAGCATCCATCATTGACTTTAACCTGTTCTTGGATTTTCTGACCTTTGTTGTTGCATGGAAATACTTTGTATTGCGATTTCCCAGATTCATCCACTGATTTCTGTTTTTTAATTTCCAATAAGTCTCTTCTTCTCTCTAAGCTTTGTTTAAATCTGCTCTGATTTGGTTGATCGATGCTTGAGGAACTGAGGGATTTCTTACTGCCGCATCCAGTTGATGCTTTAGGATCTGAATCTTCTCAGCTGAGTTTGTTCTTGTACGTTTTTTCCAGTTAGCCATTACTCTTTGACAGTTTTGGAGCTTAAAAGTGATTCCCCTATGGTTATCTGTTGTACAATCTGACCAACCCTTTTGAACTGCTTCAACAAAACCAATCGATGAAATTTGACGTTTATCATACCTGAATTGACCTCTTTTTACCACAAATTCTTCTTCGATATCAATGATAACTATGGCATGATCAGAGCCAGCAAGAGGTAGAAACTCTGTTTGAGAGGCTGGATATGAGGCTTGCTAATCAGAATTGATAAATACTCTGTCAAGGCATGATTCGATTGTCTCCTTTTGACGTATTCCAACCCAGCTGTAAGGGTTTCCTTTGTATTGTAGGTCTTTCATATTACAACATTCCACCATTGTAGAAAAGTTTTTTAAACTTCCAGTGCTTCGGTTCCGACCCCCTTTCTTCTCTGATGGTTGGAGAATCTCATTAAAATCACCACACATCATCCAAGGACCACTTCTATTAACTGATATTCTTTGAAGTTTCTCCCAAAGATGATGTCTTTCACTTGGAATGGGATGCCCATAGATGCAAGACAAGTAGAAATTAAAAGATTTGTATTCAATAGATAGATCTACTAGTCTTACATCTTGAGAAATAACTTGGACTAATACATGTTTTTGCCAGAAAACTACTAAACCACCACTTAAACCTCTGGGAGAGACAATACACATATCATGAAAACCCATACTCACTCCTTGATCACGTACGATGTTGTCTTGTTGCTTCGTTTCTAGTAGGAACAACATGTCCAAGAGATACACACTTTGTATCTCTTCTAGGCGTCAAACTGTAAGGCGTTGTCCCAAGCCTTGACAGTTCCAAAATCCAACTCTCATGGAACCGGTGGTGGAACTGGCCCCACCGCGGCTCTATCACAGTCATCAGGATCCTCACCATGTACTGATCCTCGTTCTTCAACTTTAATATGTCTTCGAGATGGAAGACTTGATTCAGCCATTTATGTATCTATATCATTCTTTCGCTTACAGTATTCACGGGATAACAGTTCCCTTGGACTTGGAGCAATATCTGCATTGTTAACAAAGGAAGGGATCAGATTAATATTATCTGCCTCACCAGAAGACACCAATGCAGATGAGATGTTTTCCAAAGCATTGTGGTCAGGATCAATGTCTGATAGATCATGATACTATGGATTTTCATTATGAATCTCGTCTTGTTGTGGAGCATCGGTTGGGTTCTCAGCAACAAGGTGAACCTCGTCATTAAGTTCCTCAATGTGTACACCCGAATTAACATGGTAGGCCGGAACATCAACGTCATCACCATCATCACCATCAGAATCCGGGCCATCATTTTGAAGTAAGCATCTTCCTGTGTCGTGTGTCAACATTACACAAACAGAGCAGAAGCCTCGCAAAAGTTCATAGAAGTAGCCAAGCGTGGTGTTAACACCAGGTGAGAATTGGTAGTTCCTCTGGAAACGAAGAGGCATGTCCACATTCCAGCTGATGCGAATTCGCACAAACTGAACTTTGGTGGCAGTTTCTTCATCGAAATCCACAACCATCCTTTCACCAAGGGAGTCAACAATACTATCAATTACGCCCAAGTTTAAGTATTGGAGTGGTATTCCCCTGATTTGGATCCAGAAAGGAATGAAGTTAAGAGACAGAGGATCCATTTCTGGAGTCCAGCGTTGTAGCATGATCATCCAGTCTGCAAAAGACCATGGTCCCCTTCTCAACACTGTGTCCAAAGACTCCTCAGAGGGGAAGATGAATTGAAAGCGTCGCTGTTCAGCAATGCGACCACGGACAAAGCCCACCAGTCCCCATGAACGAGGGAGTGTAGAGATTAGTAGTCGGAGATTCTGCTTGCGGGGGATCAAAAGGCGACCCATTAGACATAACCGGTTATCATTTACTGCTTGTTGAACAATCGCTTGAGGGAGGGCAATAGGAGCATCGTCGATTCCCAAATCGATGTATTGACGAGCACGGCGTATGTTGTCAGCCATTAGGAAATAGAGAAGATAGAATCGGAGAGGGTAAAAATTTGGGGTATTCAGAAGTTGATATTGAGAATTTTGGAGTTTGAAACCCCCAAACTGATCCCTTATATAGATCTGATTCCATCTTTTAACTGCTACATTGTGCAAAGCATCCACTACTTTGCCGGAAATAACTGCTCGAAAGTGGGAAAAAGAAAACCAACCCACTCCAACATAAAAAAACCGTCGGAATCATCGAGAGAAGATGACGCCAAAGTAACCATCGTATCGCCCTAAAAATTGCCATACGACACATGTTTGATTGGACAAACAGATTAATAGAGATAAAAGTTTTTTTCTTCCTCTTCCTCTCTCTGTCTCTCTCTCTCGAACTCGTGAATTGACAATCGAAGAAGAAGATGGAATCAGAGGAGATTTATGTCGGAGGAGATGCAAATCGGAGGAGGTAATTGAATTGGAGGAGATTGAATCGATTCTCAATCGACAATTATTTTGTTTATATAATGCTGGATGGACAGGGGATATACGGGTAGTTCTTGGTTATCTCCAACAAAAATACCCGAATGCTCCTCTCTTTGCTATTGGAACTAGCATTGGAGCAAATGTTCTGGTATTTAATCAGGAACCTTAGTGTTTTACAATTTTGGTTTCTTCCACTTTGATCCTGCTGAGAAACAAGTCTTCTGTTGCATATTTATATGAGGTTACTGAAACTATCTCATGCTTCAGGTTAAATACCTTGGGGAAGAGGGTGAAAAGACTCCTCTGAGGGGTGTTGTAGCTATATTTGCTCTCCATGGGACCTCTTGGTGAGCTTTTTTTTCATAACTGTCTTCTTCTCTGTGTATCTTAAAATCTCTCTAATCACTTGATGAGACATCAAGACTTTTATTTTCTTCATTGAATTTTGTTTCAATGCAGGCATGAACCTCATTATTCACGGCTTGCTAATTGGGAAGGCATCAAAAAGATTAGTAGTTTAGCCACAGATCCATAATTGAAACAAGCAGAGTTCATGAGAAAATAACTTACATACTTCTTTTGCTATCAACGTTGTCTATTGAAACAGGGCAAACAAAAACATTGTCTTTTACAATTAGCTGCAGTCGTTAGCTGCAGTTGTTATATGCATATACAAAAGTAAATGTTTGTTTTTTAAAATTGCAGTTTAGATTATACAACTCTTCTGTCTATTGCTTTCTTCCTAAGATAATCAAATTTTTGTTGCAGATTGAAGAGAAAAGAAGCTCAGAGTCATCAGGGAAACAAGAGCCTTTGATAAACCAAGGCCCGTACCTAAACATTGCAGAAGACGGGTTAGTGGCATCAGTCAAATACGAGAAAGACACCAATACCACCACCACATCATCGAAGCAGAGAGGACGAACGTCCTCTCAGAGGAAGATGTAACAAAGAGAAGCTTTAAGCCCATATGGTTGGTTGGTTACATAGGCATGGTTACAGGTTTGCCTTTACTTGGACTGCTCCTAAACTATCTCTTCCATAAGAAGCAACGACCTACAACAACATCCAAATCCTGAAAGTTGCTTCCTTTCTCAACAACTCCATCCACCCATTCTTATATGATATGTCCTAAGTTTTTAGAATCCTAATTAAAATTTGTCCTAAGCACAAATCCTCCTAGCTAATAAAACATTTATACGAATTATATTCTACATAAAAAAATTGATTTTCAAAATACTATCTTCTAAAAAATTAGAGACTCAAAATTATATCCTACCATTGGAGGGGATAATTTTAATTAAGATTCTAAAAGTTCTTATTTTATAAACAGTACATAATATATTGTTTAAAAATTATAAGAGGCTCAATTTTATATCCCACCATTGAGGATGCCCTTTTGTTGGTTTATAAAATAATAAAACATTATGTCCACAAAGATGTTAAACCTATATAGTGCTTTGTCTGCAAAGAAAAGTGAAGCTTTTCTTGTGCCAACTAGGCAATTGGCAACTAGTCTCCACAGAGGCATGAAACTTCTTGACTCTTATCGCCAAAACTTCTATGGTGACATGGGAGAAAGGGAAGTATTATTAGAAGATATTCACGATTTAAAGGCGCAACTACAATGTTACACTGACCCTACTCTTACATCAGCTCGGAAAAGAGCTTCCCTGCTTAAGCTAAGATACGCTTGTGACCCTAATCAGGCTCCACCACTTAATTCCATTCCTGAGTCAGGAGATGAGAGTCCTGAGAAGACACTAGAACATGAAAGTCTTCGTTGGAATGAAACAGAGAGCAACTGGATATCTCTTGCTGAGGAATTAATAACTGAGCTTGATACCAATATGTTGCTAATGGAAAAGCAGAAACGTGAACTGGATACCGAGAAAAGATGTACAGAAGAGTTGACGGAAGCAATGCAGATGGTGATGCAGGGTCATGCACGAATGATTGAACAATATGCAGACCTGGAAGAGAAGCACATCCAATTGCTTGCAAGGCATAGGAGGATCCGAGAAGGAATAGATGATGTCAAAAAGGCGGCAGCCAGAGCAGGAGTTAAGGGAGCTGAGTCTAGATTCATAAACGCACTTGCAGCAGAAATTTCAGCTTTGAAGGTGCAAAGAGAGAAGGAGGCACAATACTTCAGGGATGAGAACAAGAGTCTCCAATCACAATTAAGAGAAACAGCTGAAGCTGTTCAAGCAGCAGGAGAGCTACTTGTTCGACTTAAAGAAGCTGAAGAAGGATTGACACTTGCACAAGTACATTATAAAACTATTTTTCTAGAATCTCACCCTCATCTGCGATTTTTCAGTTATTAATCTCATTAGATTACTCTTTACTTTAACCATTATGGCTTGCTTATTCGTAGAAACGGGCAATGGATGCAAAGTATGAAGCAACATAAGCATATAAAAAGATGGACATGAAAGTGCAACATAGCTCTGAAGGGAACATGCAGCTGTGAAGTATCTCAGAGGGCTGAAATGCTGACGTGGCATGGCATGTTAACGTGGAGTAATATTGTGGGTACGATGACAAGATGCGTGAGAAGGAAGGAAGTAGAGATCAAGATATACTCCAAGATATTGAGAGTATATTTGATTAGATGAGATAAGGGAAGATATTCTCTTAGGGATAAGGAATATTTCCTTTTAGTTAGGATACACAAGATCTAGGTTAGAGATCGTGTGTGGGGTTATAAAATGACGAGGGCTAGCCGCAAAACGAGCTAGCACTCGTGGGATAAAAGTTGTGAGTTTTGTAAACTTTCAAGCAAGTACAAAAGCTTTTAAGATGAGTGTGTGTGGTATACTCTTTTAGATCTACACAGGGTGGTGTTAGATAGACAGGAGAGTGAGCTTTGTTTTTCAAGTCTTGTAAGAAATGAGGGTTTTTATAAGATTGATTAAAAGCGTTTGTTTGGCGCGTTCCAAGTGTAGTTTTTGTGTGTTGTGTTATCTTTATACCTTTACAATTGGTATCAGAGCGGACACCTGATAAAATGTCTGATATATTTTTCAACAGGTGAGATCTTGCGACTAGGGTATGGAGAAATCACTGGAGGTTGTTACGCTACAAGGGCCATTGAAACTGGATCTGGAATGTTTTGATTACTGGAAAGTCTTGATCCAGCAGGTCATCTCAAGCATTGACATGGAAGTTTGGTTTGCAAAGGAGGATGGATGGACTCATCCAACTGAAAACAATGAAGATGGTGAATTGGTGCAAAAATATAGAAAGAAGTGGACAACTGATGAAAAGGCTGAGGCCAAACACAATTCGCAGGCGTTGTCAGTCATCTTCAAATCTCTGCCGAGAGATATTTTCAACCAAGTTCAAGGTTGTGTGTCGGCTAAAGAGGCGTGGGACATTCTGGTCGTGACTTTTGAAGGAACTTGTAGAGTTAGGCGCACAAGGCTGGACAATCTTGCGTCAGACTTTGAGAATCTGCAAATGACTGAAACCGAATCTGTGGCAGACTATGGTAGCCGGTTGAGTGGTGTTGCTCAAGAGTCTGTCGTTTTGGGTAAATGATACAAGGAAAAGAAACTAGTCAAGAAATTTCTTAGAAGTTTACCTGAAAATTTCAACCGCATAGGTCTGCAATTGATGTGTCTCTCAATTTTGATGAGCTCAAGTACAATCAAATTGTTGGGATGATGCAGGCGTTTGAGATGCAACTAATGAAGAAAGAGATATTGAATGCTAAGTCATTTGCTCTCAAAGCTGCAGAAGAACAGAAACTTGTTGAATCGTAGGAGCTTGAAGAAGAAGAGAAAGTTGATATGTTGGTTAAGAAGTATTTTCGCAAGATGGAAAGAGGTCAGCGGAAGGGAACTCCATCACTTGCAAGTACAGATTCTGCCAAGGGCTTCATGAAGAATGATAAGTCAAAACGTCAATGTGTTGAGTGTGAAGGATATGGTCATTACAAGGCTGAGTGTCTAAACAACAAACGGAAGCACTCTCTAAAATGCTATGGATGCAAGGGTTTTGGTCATACCAAGACTGATTTCCCCTCCCAAGGAAGTAATCAGAAGTCATACATCACATGGAGTGAAAGTGATTCTGATGAAAAAGATAACAAAGGTGAAATTCTGAACAACTTTGTGGCTCTGCTGGGAGTAATCGAGGAAGATAAAGAAGATGAAGTTCTGCTGTTGAAAGAAGACATTGACAAGACAATCGAGTCGAACTCAGATGGGGAAGAGGTCGGCTTGTCGATGGAAGATCAGATAAGTCTTCTTATTCAGACTATTGTGCAAAAGACTCAAGATAACAATGAGTTGTCTGCCGAAAGAGATATGCTTCAGATGAACATTGCAATGTTGGCTAAGGAACTAAGTGAAGAAAAAGTCAAGTCTCTGCGTCTTGAGAAGCAATTGGAAGAACAGCTGAAGAGCATGCTGAGTAAAAGAACTAAAGATCTGGACTTCTTGCTCAGTACTGGACAATCAAGCACTACAAAGTGGGGTCTGAATTATCAGGGGATCAGCTCTGACAAGTCCACACAGTTTGTTAAAGGGCATAACCATGAACCAAAACTCAAAGCACAACTTGTTGCACCAAACGGACATCATAATCAGATTCCTAAGGTAAATCTGCATCCCAGACAGATGTTTGTGCAGCGTGAGGTACCAGTGAGGCAAACGTATGGTCAACAGAGCTATTCCCAGGCTGCTTAGCGACCTGTTGGTCTCAGCAGGAGAAGAGGATGCTGGTACTGTGGTCATCTAAATCACTTCAAGGCCCAGTGTTTCAAGTTTCAGAATCGTCTGACAAATCTACTGCAGAATGGTAGCTTCTACCCAGCTGTTAGAAGAGTTCGGCAAGGGTATGTCATAAAAGATGATCTCTACTGTCATGTTGAGTACACAACAAATAGAACTGAAGCTGATCAGGCCAAGTGGTATTTTGACAGCGGATGTTCCAGACATATGACAGGGGCTCTCGACAATTTGTCTCACATAGAAGATGTTGCTACTGGAAGAGTTACGTTTGGAGATGGAGCAAAGGGGACAATTCGAGGAAAGGGTACAACTAGTGGTGACACTCAACCCCAGCTGAATGATGTGTTCCTGGTAGATGGATTGAAGGCCAATATGATCAGTGTTAGTCAATTGTGTGATGAAGGCTTAGATGTTACTTTCACCAGGAAGGACTGCAAAGCTGTTGATCAACAAGGGTCTGTCAGACTCAGAGGTAAACGATCTGGGAATAATTGCTATATGTGGAAATCAGAAATGTCTTGCTTTAATGTCACTGTTGAGTTAGACACAGAGCTGTGGCACCAGAAACTTGGTCATTTGAATGTGCGCACAATATTGAAATTGGCAAACCAAGAAGTTGTGCGCGGACTACCAAAGCTGAAGGGTGATCCACACTTTGTATGTGGTCCATGCAACAAGGGAAATTAGATCAAATCATCCCATGGATCTCTGGCAGATATTCGCACAAGTCATGTTTTATAGTTGGTTCACATGGATCTGATGGGGCCTATACAAGTTCAGAGCATCTCTGGTCGACGATTCATTTTTGTGATGGTGGATGACTACACTCGCTACACCTGGGTAAGGTTTCTTCGTGATAAATCTGATACTCTTGAATGTTTTCGTATTCTTGCATTGCAGATTAAAAGTGAGAAGTGTTCAATCGATACCATTCGAAGCGATCATGGTGGTGAGTTTCAAAACGACAAGTTTGAGCAATTCTGTGGACATCAAGGCATTACTCATCAGTACTCTGCACCAAGAACGCCGGAACAGAATGGTGTTGTTGAACGTAAGAACAGAACGCTGCAAGAAATTGCACGAACTATGCTACATGGAAATAAAGTGCCTCATCGGTTCTGGGATGAAGCTGTGAACACAGCCTGCTACATCATCAATAGTGTGCATGTTCGCCCAGGGACCAGCAAGACTCCCTATGAGCTTTGGAAAGGGAAGTCTCCAACTGTGCACTATTTCCATGTGTTTGGATGCCTGTGTTATATTCTAAATGATAAGGATCAGTTGGGTAAGTTTGACTCTAAAAGTGATGAAGGTATCTTTCTGGGTTATTCTGGACATAGCACTGCCTTTCCTGTCTACAACAAACGTCTGAGATCTGTTCAGGAGACTGTCAATGTAGTATTTGACGACACCTCTTTCCTGCAAGTGGCATTAGTGCCTATTGTCTCCAACATGGACCTGGTAACTGATGCTGAGAAGTCTGTGCAAGAAGCTACAGTCCTGTTGTCTCTGTAAGGCCTGCATCACCATCTACTTCAGATCATGTGCCTTCTCAGGTTCATAGGAATCACTCCTCTACTGATGTTATAGGTGCGATTCAGGGGGTAGAGTTACCAGAGGGAAGCAGATTGATTTTGCTTAGTTGGCTGGGAAGAAACAAAAGGCTGTCGTTCTAGAGTCTGTCTCTCAGGACTCTGATGTAGTGCAATTTGCATGTTTTGTCTCTTCCATTGAGCCTAAGAATCACAAGGAGGCGCTTCGTGATGAGTTATGGGTTGCTGTTATGCAAGATGAGTTGGAACAATTTGAAAGAAGTGATGTTTGGGAGCTCACTCATCGTCCTGCTGACGTCAACGTCGTAGGAACAAAGTGGATATTCAAGAATAAGAGTGATGCTAGTGGCTGCATTGTGAGGAACAAAGCAAGGTTGGTAGCTCAAGGTTATTCTCAAATTGAAGGAATTGACTTTGATGAAACCTTTGCTCTGGTGGCAAGGTTGGAGTCAATCAGGTTTATGTTTGGTATGGCATGTGCTCTTAAGTTCACTTTGCATCAGATGGATGTTAAAAATGCCTTTCTAAATGGGATACTCCAAGAGGAGGTTTATGTTGAGCAACCAAAAGGCTTTGAGAATTCGCAGCACCCTGAGCATGTTTATCGACTGAAGAAAGCCCTGTATGGTCTAAAGCAGGCACCACGAGCATGGTATGAGAGGTTGACTACGTTTCTGATGGATCACAGATACAGTCGAGGGAGTGTTGATAAAACGTTGTTTGTTCTCAACAGCAACAACAATCTGATGTTTGTTCAGATCTATGTGGATGATATTGTCTTTGGTTCCACATGTCAGCCTCTTGTAAAACAGTTTGTGGAAAGCATGTCTCAGGAATTCGAAATGAGTATGGTGGGAGAGTTAAGGTACTTTTTGGGAATGCAAGTTGAACAATCAGCTGATGGGATCTTTGTATCTCAAAGCACTTATGCTAAAGAGCTTGTACAACGCTTTGGCTTGGATAATAGTAAAGAAGCAAAGATCCCAATGGGAGCAAACGACAAGCTCTCCAAGGACGAAGATGGGGAAGATGTAGATGAGAGACTATACCGAGGAATGATTGGAAGTTTGTTGTATTTTACTGCTAGTCGGCCAGACATATGTCTGTCAGTAGGGATCTGTGCACGCTATCAAGCCAAGCCCAAGATGTCGCATTTAATAGCTGTAAAGAATATCATCAAGTACATCAAAGGGACATTGGACTTTGGCATCTATTATACCAAGGATACCAACACCGGTCTGAGCGGATACTGTGTTGCTGATTGGGCAGGTTCTGTGGATGATCGTCGTAGCACAAGTGGAGGTTGTTTCTTTATGGGCAACAATCTGATCTCATGGCACAACAAGAAACAAAACAGTGTCTCTCTATCAACTGCTGAAGCTGAGTACATTGCGCTAGGAAGATGTTGCACACAACTTCTGTGGATGCGACAAATGTCCTCGGATTATGGTATGGATTCTGATACTCTTTTAATTCATTGTGATAATTTGAGTGCAATAAACATTTCAAAGAATCCTGTTCAACATTCACGAACCAAACATATAGATATTAGACACCACTTTATTCTTGAACTAGTTGAGGCGAAACTGATCGAGATTGACCATGATATAGATATTTCATAATTGGATTACATAAAGCTTCATAGACATAAATTTGTTGTATAGATAAAAAAAAATCTAGTTAGTGTTGTTAATTGATCAGAAAACTAATCCTAAATTGATAGTTCTGGAAAAAAAAAAAGTTAAACATAAAAAGAAATATCAATATGTATACAAGTGTTTGTCTTGGTCTAATTAAGGTTAAGACACTAGCTAGCAGTTTAGTCGCAAAAAAGGAAACTAAAGTAGAGAACCATAAATATGAGGAAAAAATAGCAAGTTGTAGTAAATGAAACTTATATTCTACTATGAGTAGTGATGAATAGATACCACAAGTACATATACAACATACAACTGAGTAAAAAAAAATATATATATATTTCAGACAACCATAGTACGATTCAGATTTTTATTTCTGAAAGTTCCTAGCTGAGTACATTGCGCTAGGAAGATGTTGCACACAATTTCTGTGGATGCGACAAATGTCCTCGGATTATGGTATGGATTCTGATACTCTTTTAATTCATTGTGATAATTTGAGTGCAATAAACATTTCAAAGAATCCTGTTCAACATTCACGAACCAAACATATAGATATTAGACACCACTTTATTCGTGAATTAGTTGAGGCGAAACTGATCGAGATTGACCATGTGAGCACTGATTTACAGTTAGCTGATTTGTTTACCAAGCCTCTGGACTTTAACAAATTTGTAAATCTGAGGAAGTCCATTGGTGTTTGTGAGTTCTAACTTGTTTACCTAAGATGTGTTGATCATAGACAGGAACATGTGCTAGGACAGGTCATGGAAATCCTAGAATACATAGAAGATCAGAACTCTGAAAGCAACTGTGGGAAATAGCTGCCTGTCATGCCGGTCTATTCATCCTGTCAAATGTTGTCATGTTTTAAGGAGGTCAAAGAGCTGTGAAGAGACACACAAGTACATCCTCAAGTAGAAATCTCTGTTTGGGGACAAGTATGATATCAGTGATTGGCAATGCTCATGATGTCATTGTGTTCATGTCAGTGAAACAGCTAACACAAGGCTGAGACACATATATAAAATATATATATATATATATATGTGTGTGTGTGTGTGTGCTCTTCAAAGAGAGAATCTCCAGCTGTCTTAACATCTTGGGTTGGATTGCAGACTAAAGGCATGACAGTGTGAAAGACTACTCACTTGCATCAAGTCTCTGATTTTCAAAAATTCAAGAGGTTGTGATAGCTCCTGGTAAATGTTCTGAACAAGTGGTTGACACAGCAAAATATATGGTTAGTACTCTGATCTGTTTTTTTTCTTTTGTTTATCTTTTAAAAAAAAAATTTAATAATAATAATAATAAAAAATCTTGATGTTGCTCACATGTGTTATGTCTCGATCTGGGTGATTTCATGTTCATTGTTCGTGGTTGTGTATCTGATGTTTTTGAGTCATGAACAGATACAGTTTTCCTTACAGGGGTGAAGAATCTGAGTTATTAGGATCATGTGTTTAATGTGATTAATGCACTTCCGATTAAAAAGGGAATAATATTCGATGAACCTTAACAGATTAATTGAGTGATTGCATGACATAGTTAATTGATGGGCCGAGGCTTAACAGCCCAAATAAACTTCAAGAGAGAGTATAAAAGCAGAGGATAGGGTTTTGAATTTCTCTCATCCCTGCAATTTCAGATCTCTGTCGTTTAAGCTTCTGATTTCCTTATTCCTCTGATTTGTGCTTTGTCTCTCTAACTCTCGATCATCATGAAGTCTGTGTTTAGCGGGTTTCACTATGATTCTAGCTAAGATGAGGAGCTTCACACCCCTCCATCAGCCCTACCACCGCCGTCTCCTTATGTTTCGATTGATCCTGCAACGCCGATGGTCATCTACGAACCCCGCGACGAATCAACTACAGCACCTCTGGTGCCCGAAAATCCCTCTCCCAGGCCGCTGTCTGTCAAAGCGGATCACGACACATGCGACTCTTCATCTTCTCTACCAAGAAGGACAAGATCCCGTTTCCCGGTGATTGATCTGACCGGTGATGTTCCTCCGCAACCAAATCAGGGAATTTCATCCCGGCTGCACAAACGACAATCAGCTGCTGATACAGACAGCCGCGATACGAAATGTCCGTCTCTTGGCAGGGACAAGGGTGTGTCCACCTCTCGCAGTGCTCCGTCGAAGGGGTTTGATTCCAAACTATTCATATCCGCTGATGCTGCTAGAAGGTATGGTTTCTTTTCCTTTAGAACCATTGCTGTTGACGTGTGTTACTCTCTAGGAAGAGATGATCTGGCTAGGGAGTTGCTTGATCAAGCTGGGCTGTTGAAAATAGTCACTCAAATCGGCGCTTATGATTCCGATGTAGTCTATGAGTTCTTGGCAAATTTTCCAGCAGTGAAGGTTGAAGAACTCGGTTGATGTGTTGGTCCGAGACTTTGCGTATGAGTTCTCCCCAAGTCGCATTAATGCCCTGTTCGGACTCCAGACAGTTGATGTGCGCGAACAGGGACTGCAAACAGCTGCAATCCTGGAGGAGGATCTAGCTCTCTTTTTATCTGGTGGTAAGGTGAAGACTTGCAAGCAGCTGGTATCCACGGCAATCAAGGACTCGGTAATCAAGGAGTTAAATAAGATGTGCTGCAGCAACTGGTCTCCCACGGTGAATACAGGGTACATCTCTGCAAATAGAGCCATGGTGATCTACATGATCATGCATCGCATTCCGTTTGATTTTGGGAGAATGATCTATGATCAGATCATCCAGTTAGGTTTGCAAGCTCAGTCCGATTTCTGTCTCCCGTTTCCCAGTCTCATTTATCAGCTCCTGGAAGCTCAGCGTCCTGTTTCGAACCTTCAGCCGGAAGACACGAAGAAGTCTAAGGGTAAGAAGACTGCTTCACATCCTACGGAGTCTCATCTTAGAGCTGGAACGTCTACAGAGCGCAAAGCCATCCGGTTGGCCATTCAAATTCTGCAAGACGCCTTGGACGCTGGTAAGTTGTCACATCTCTGAATATACTTTTGTGTGTCTATTGATATTTTTGACTAATCTGTGCCAAACAAGCAGGGGGAGATGAGTCTGATCAGATGCTTGAGGGGGAGTTTGAGCTGTGGGGGAGCTGTTGTTTTTATGTTCTCTGCTCCTTGTTGTTGTTTTCGTTTATTTTTCAGACTTATATTTCTTTTGGTTTTGTGCGTTACTTTTTGTCCGATACTTTTTGGTGGTCGTAATGCGGTCATAATGCTTACCCGTTGTTTGTTTAATCTTCTGATGTTTTTGCGATCTGTGATGCACTGTTAGTACAGCCGTATATGTTTGTTGGTTTGTTGCTTGCTGTTTCTGTTTTGACAGGTTAAATGCATGGATGCTTGTTTGACAAGTTCAGTCAAAAAGGGGGAGATTGAAAGTGCAACAAAGCTCTAAAGGGAACAGGCAGCTGTGAAGTATCTCAGAGGGCTGAAATACTGACGTGGCATGGCGTGTTGACGTGGAGTAATATTGTGGGTACGATGACAAGATGCGTGAGAAGGAAGGAAGTAGAGATCAAGATATACTCGAAGATATTGAGAGTATATTTGATTAGATGAGATAAGGGAAGATATTCTCTTAGGGATAAAGAATATTTCCTTTTAGTTAGGATACACAAGATCTAGGTTAAAGATCGTGTGTGGGGTTATAAAATTACGAGGGCTAGCCGCAAAAAAAGTTAGCACTCGTGGGATAAAAGTTGTGAGTTTTGTAAACCTTCAAGCAAGTACAAAAGCTTTGAAGGTGAGTGTGTGTGGTATTCTCTTTTAGATCTACACAGGGTGGTGTTTGATAGATAGGAGAGTGAGCTTTGTTTTTCAAGTTTTGTAAGAAACGAGGGTTTTTATAAGATTGATTAAAAGTGTTTGCTTGACGCATTCCAAGTGTAGTTTTTGTGTGTTGTGTTATCTCTATACCTTTACAGGACAAACTGAAGAGGAAATACGAAACCGAAATCAGCACTATTAACCAACAACACATTGCAGAGCCACAGAATCCCGTGGAATCATTGCAAGCTTCTTTTAATGGCGATGATCTGGCCAAATATGATGAACCGATGGAGCCATCACCAAGTTCTGGTGATCACCAATGGAGAGAAGAGTTCGAGCCATATTACAAGAAAGACGAAGAGTTGTCAAAGCTCGCGGAACCCTCTTGGTTCTCAGGGTATGACCGATGCAACATATAATTTCGTTTCCACAACAGTTTTTTTTCCGTGTAATGTGTGTATAGAAAAAAGGAAAGACATGTTGGGGTTCTTCTCTGATTCTGTGAGATTTAGATCTAAAACTTGGCACCATTGTCTTACTTGTACCCTTTTCATGTATTTCCTATGTGCTACATCAATTCATACAATTTTTTTGTACTCGTCCATCTCTCATGTAAACGATGTTCCTTGTAAGAGAATTTTATTGATCACATTAGTAGAGATAAAGAATCTGAAAAGGCCTAAGACACAAAGCCAAAAGACCAAGACAAGCTAAGACTACGATCCCTTTATTTCTCCTTCCTCTTCGGTTTCCATTGGTTCTGTTTGCTAGATTCTTCAGATATGTGACTACTAATTGTGCAATCAATCAGCTCTGTAAATCCCAAATTTTATGGTTTTACTTCTGCATCCCTTAAAACAATCGCAGCCAATATATCTATTTTGAATGTACATATGAGAAAATTAATGTTACTGTTTTGTTTACAAAAATCTTATAATAGAGTAATCTTGATCAAAGAGAAGAATGAGTAAATGAAAGCCATACGTAAGGCGTAAATTCAGTTTCAATAATATTGGTCATAATATCTCGTTTTCTCCTTTTGCCTCCTTCCTCCGGCATAAATTATATTGGTCATAAAATCCAAGTGAGACAAGTCTCGACATGTTTTCATCATATCGACGCTTTTCCAAATCGCTTTGTATTTTCCCTTCCCGTTCTGCAGGTTGATTGATTTGCACTGAACTTGGAACATAAGAACACAAATCCAGCCAACCATCTTCGTCACCAAACTCTCGCCCGAAATTCAATACCCTACGGTAATTAGCCTCTCCAATGACAATAACCTTGTGGCGCTTATCTACAAGAGAACCAAAGGCGAGTTTCTTCTCCTCGTCAATGAAGAAGCTTCCACTTATAAATGGAATATTAAATCCAGCAGTTTCGACTCTCAAGAACTTGCTCCACAGCACCTCTTCAGTCTCAATCTTAGTAGAAATCCATAAATCAAGTAGCATTGAATCACGTTGCTGAAGTAAAACCGCAAACTTCTCTTCTCTAACACGAGATAAACTGGTATAGTCATAACGCCCACCAGTAACGGGCAGAGGCAAGAGCGGGCCAAAACTCTCACTCGTAAAATCGAAACAGATTATGCAATCGACCAAGACTTCTTGAAAATTCTCGTCGTTCCTTTTAGCAGTAAAATCATAAATCTCATACCAAAAAAAATGCTTTTCGGGATCAGCTTGGTGGTAACGATTTGTAAACCTGAAGAGCTTGTGCCTACGGCAAGATTGGCTCTTCTTATCGAAATATCCAAGAGCGTAAAAGAATCTGTCCATTTTATATGGGTGATGATAAAATCTAAACTCGATCCACCTTGATTGCCCCAAATACGGATTCCAAACCACACACTTAGGTTCACCTTTCAATATGCATAGCATTAAACCCTCGCAGTGAAAGAAGTCATATATAATTACTTGTTCGTCAAGGCAAGTAACTTTGCCTTTATGCTCTATCTCTATAGATGGATATCTGTTGATGACAATGCTCATCAAGTCAAGAGTAGAAGAACTACTGCTAACGATCATCAGAGAGTCAGCTTCCTTTGCTAAGGCTTTACCGATGTGCATCTTCGTAAAGTTCTGACAGTACTTGGCTAGATTGTTCCACTTTTTGCGGGTTAGTCGAACAGCTCTCATGGATGTCAAAGGAACCCTAATGAAAATTTCCTTTACCAAATCATCATGAAGATTAGAGATCCTCGTCTTTGTCCTCATTGTTTGGGTTTTGCAATCAAAACCTCTCCTCTTACTTTTCCTCTGATTTATATAATGGCGGTTATAGGAAGATACAGAAACCCTAAACAAAGCTTGGCCAATCGTGGGTTTTGGGATCTAGTCGGGCTTTTTATACATTACGATACAAGTCATGGCTTGGAGTTACAGCATATTTACGAATAATACCATTATCATTAAATATACTAAGTTTTGAACCCACGCTAAGCGTGAGTATATTTGATATATTTTGATGAAAACTATATATGATTGATGACAATAATAAAATATTATCTTATAAAAAACTTAAATTAGTATTAAGGACAAAATTAAATTTCAGATACATAATTTTTTTGAAATATAAAAATCAATTGTGTTATAAAATCAAATCTGATAAAAAAAATCATGAATTTAACTCGACATCTAAGCGAGACGAATTAAACGG
This sequence comes from Camelina sativa, assembly GCF_030686135.1. Lineage (NCBI taxonomy): Eukaryota > Viridiplantae > Streptophyta > Magnoliopsida > Brassicales > Brassicaceae > Camelina > Camelina sativa. The sequence continues at coordinate 11,747,942 of NC_141880.1, read as the reverse complement.
ATGACCTCACATATCCTAAACCATTTCTTTGACCACCAGAAAAACAAAACAATTTTATCATCATGAATATAACTCGTTTTCATATTTAATTGATCGCTACAACCTATGTTTTCGTGTTTTTTATTCAATGTTTTCTTATTCTTCATATTATTTCTTGTCATTTCTATTGTCAGATTTTGTGGTAATCGTCATCATTACTTTTCCCGTCTAGTTATTCGCTATACTCTTTTTCTTCTTCATCCTCTTCAACTTCTTCACATTCTTCCACTAAAAAAACCTTTTTTTAGACTACCACACAACTTATTAATCCATCAAAGGCCAGAACAAAATCATTTCTTTTCTCATAAAAATAAAAAATAAGATAAAAAAAATTAAAAACCAATGAAAGAATATCAACTCATCTATAAAATCATACACAAAAATATGTTTTACAGCTCATAAGAAATAAAAAGCACAAACGTAGATAAATAAGATAATTTATGTTTTACATAAATACTTATAATATTTTAAACTTTTAGAAGGTTTCGAAATACAAATTTTGAACCTATTAAAAAGTTTCAATATTTATAATATTTTAAACTTTTAAAATTTAAAAATTATAATTTTTTTTAGCTTTTTAAAAGCTAAAAACTTTTAAAAGTTTCAATATTTGTAATATTAAAACTTTAAATTTTTTTAAATATTATAATATATTTTTTGAAACTTTTTAAAGTTTCAATTTGATTAAATAAAAAACTGGATCAAACCGAATATAGTTTTAAACTTGGAAGCATGATAAATCAAGCTTTCCTGCTCATTCGTTGTTGGAAGCATATTAATCTTATTTATACTGGTTCTGAATCATTGTTTAAAAATTTTCTAGCCGATGTGGGATATTGTACATAGTTTTTTTTATTTCCATAAATTTAAAATTTTCCTAAATTTAAAATTTTCTAGTTCTTTTTCTAAAAAATTCTGGAAATTTGAAAAATGTTAATGAATTAGATTTATAATTTACGATTTATTAAATTAATGTAAGGTTTTCGATTTTTGTTAACAATTATTCCCTCCTAATCGCGATTTTCCAAAATGGTCGGACCAAATTCTGTACATTCCAAAAATAATTTGTACCAAATCTAGAAAAAGTAGTGAATCCATATAAATATTTATATAAATACTCAGTGAAGTCATCCTCCCATCTACTGGACTATACACACAAGCAACTAAGATTCTATAATCTAGAAAAATAATTTATTTATATATGGATGGCTTTGCTGATGTTTTCTATAATTTATTTATGCAATAAATATTAAATATTAACATTTATTTCAAATTACTATATTTTCTAAACTTAAAGTTTGCTCACGATTTTCTCGATTACTAACAAACATAATCCTAACCATATGCTACATGTATAGATAATTTAACAATAGATCAAAAAAAAAAAAAAAAACAAGCACACTAAGGTTGAATCTTCGTTAACATTTGGTAGCTCCATATTTTGGTTTATTTTTCAATACTTTGTCCCAATCTGCTTTTTTTTTTTTTCCTCATTAGTCAGGAAGCTGCCGGGTGATGAAATTAATGATATATATAATGAATTTCAATAATAATGACTTCTTTTCTTAATTTTTTTCATTCGTTATGGTTATATGTCCCAATTTCTGATACTAATCTCAAGAAAATGATAGCTTTTCCGTATGAGAAAATGGCCAAAATCAACTTCAACTATTTCTATAACCTTTTTTCATACCTATTTATCTAACGCTTTTTCTATAGACTCTGTTATCTCTCCATTTAATCACAACACTCTCCTAATTCTCTTCTTATGCTCAGATGTCTGGTTTGTCAATTGAAGGTCAAGAACGGTATGAAGTCTTTCGACTTCAAGTGAAGTGAAACAACCCTTTTTTATATATTAATTTACTAGTGGTCTCATACCCACTAACAACCTAGCAACAATCAACAATAACGGATAACGAAACAATTCCATCAAACCAATAATGCAATAACCAAGTTCCAACATCCCACAATGCTCTATCAACTCAACACTAGCAACCTAACAATAGCTAGACCACGATCCTTCAAGCCTCTAGAACATCCTCCTCCTCATTACCCTTATTCTACGATCACACTTTGTCTTTACCTGCACCACAAACACATATTGAGATGCATGAGTATTATTATAAATACTCAGTGAGGCCATCCTCCCATCTACTGTGCTATACACACAAACAACTGAAATTCTATTTTTAAGTTGAGCCAATAACACAATCAACACACTAAACAAAGCACACTCATAATCAGTTAAGAGTGGTGTCGACCGACACCAGATTGGTGTTGACCGACACCAGATTGGTGTCGATCGACACTGCCTCTGCAGACGCTAACAGCACGAATCCGAACGTCGATTCTTCGTTCCAAATCACCACGAAACCGTCTCAAACTCTCCCAATCGCCCCAGGAACCTATGGGAAACACTAAAACAACAAACCCAAGCAAGCAAACACCAAAAATAGACAAGGAACAACGAAAGAAAAGAGATCTCAAGCTTAGATCAGCCATGGTCAAGCACTCACCTCTTTTACAGGAAGATTGAATGAGAAACGGTGGAACCAACACCTTAGGAACCTTCTCCTTCGTTCCCAACAACAACTCTCCATTCTACAGCTACAGATCTCTCAAAAAACACCAAGATTAGACCCAAAATCTCACAAAAACACTCTCCAACACTTTCTCTCCTTTTTCTCTCTTTTCTCACTCAACGGCGACAAAACAACACACCCTAAAACCCTTAATTCGTCGCTTCTCCACTTGTATACTTGGTTTAGGGGTTTCTAATTGAACCAAACCAAACCAAACAGCAATTAAAACAAACCAATCGAAGATGGAAATATTGGTGTCGATCGATACACCAAGGGTGTCGATCGACACTCAGACCAAAAATGCCATATCTGGATCGCGGATGTTACAATTCTCCCCCACCAACAAGGATTCATCCTCGAATCTCGCAGCACCGTCCATCTGTCAAGGCCCTCCGTGCCACCATCAACACGGCCCGCACGTCCTCCGACCGGACTGAACACCGTCAGTCAAGGTTTCCCGTGCAACTGTCGCAACAGTCCGCACACCTCAGACTGAACCCGAGGTCTCCCTCTAGCCAATATACTCACATCCAATACATTATTTGCTTGTAACTCAGTGCTTCCCCCGTCCATGGTCGCAACCAACGAATCATGCCGACTCGCTATCAGGCCAACCACCCTAAGCTACGACATCCAGGAAGTCACTTACACACGCTCCCCCCGCTCTCTGATCGCAACCATCAAGACATACTGGCTCACTGCTATGCCACCGCCTACAGTTACGGTATCCAGGGAGTCGCTCACACCCACTCCCCCCGCTCTCAGGTTGCAACCCTCGAGACATACCGGCTCACTGCCAAGCCGTGGCTCACAGCTACGGTATCCAGAGAGTCTCAAAAATCCTGCTCTTGGGTCGTCACCCTAAAGCACGCTCTTCGATCTTCATCCGAAGCAACATACCACTCCCACTCTCTGGCCACAAAGTCCATAGAGCTATCGGTATCACATGAGTTGGGCCCTCATGACCTTGAGCAAACAAGTCTGATGCCATCGAGTATCTCCCGACTATATCTACCTCAACACCTTCCACAAAAAATCCATTTTTAGAAACTTTCTTATTCTGGACACCTCCTTTTTGTGGAAACTTTGTATTTATGGAAACATCCCAAAATAGAAACACGAGCTATTTCTCCTTTTCCCATGACAACAACAGTCAAACATAAAGAAAAAAATACTCATCTTATTAATATCAAAAAAGTCATAATTGTTACAACCGCAATGAAAATACATAAGAAAAAATAAGATACCACCATCCAATCCATCAACCCGCATCCCGAGCACCACCTCATCTTGGTACTTAGTCGCACAACCAACCACCCCTAAGCGACCAGGTATAAAGAGAGATGGGCTGGAATACTCTGTACCCGCTCCAACCACGGACTACAACTTGAACCTCAAGTCGTCCTCTAGCCCGGCTTCAACCTCAACCAGCTCCGCTCTCGTAGCATAGCTCATAACTCTACACCGAATCCTCAGATCATCCCGCAAAGCCAACAAGAACCTCCGCATCTGAGCCGACTCTGGCTCCCAAGCCCGACCTGCATACCCCACAAGCCGACTGAACTCAGCATCGAGCTCCCGCACTATACGGTCCCCCTGAGTCAATCCCAAGAACCATGCTTCCATGCGATCAAGAGCCTCCTGTGGAAAATACTTGGAGTTAAACTCCCTCACAAAATCCACCCAAGTCATATCCCGCTGCACCCTCCGTGCTTTCACCGACCTCCACCACACACGTGCATCACCTGACAAGTAGTGAACTGCCAAATCCACCCTAAACTGGTCGGGACACCGAAGCGACTAGAAAAGATCCTCCATCCGCTCCCTCCACTCCTCTGCTACACTCGGATCTGTACCTCCTGAGAAAGACCCCACTCCCACTCGCTGCAGCTGCACCATCATCTGCACATACTGAGTGTCCACTATCTCGGCCTCTGGCTGCACACCTGCCTGCAAACCCGCCACAGGCTGCACCGCTGCACCGCTGGAACCTGCCCACCTACCACTGGAGGCAGCACTGGAACATGCTCACCAACCACTGGCGGTACTACTGGAACCTGCCCACCACCCACTGGCGACATCACTGCTGGAAGCTGCGCCAAAACCTGAGTTAGCAAGCCCATCAAGACATCCTCCCTTCCTGGAGCACCCTCCGCTGCAACCCCCACACCCGCGGCAACACCGTGACCGAAACCAGGCCCATCCGCCCTGCCGTCACCTAAACCAGCCTGGTCTCCACACACACTAGGATGAACCAGTGACTCTGCTACCTCCTCACTGGCCATGCTCTGGGTCACACTCTCACTGGCCTCGGGAACCTGACCTCGTCCCCGACCACGACCACGACCACGTCCACGACCACAACCACGTCCACGACCACGATCACGACCACGCCTGCGACCAACAACATCCTCACCTCTAACCATCTGTATCACCAAGAACAGAAGGCTAAACAACAAATAATTCTAATAACACATGAACACAACTCACCGTGGAATCACAAAGCAGTTTCGACGCCACACACAATTGACTAAATCACATAATCAACTCTAGCATGAAATCCCAACATCAACAGCCAAAACACAGTGAACCCTAGACCTAGAACCGTAAGGGCTCTAATACCAAAATGAAACAACCCTTTTTTTTTTAATTAATTTACTAGTGGTCTCATACCCACTAACAACCTAGCAACAATCAATAACAGCGGATAACGAAACAATTCCATCAAACCAATAATGCAATAACCAATTTCCAACATCCTACAATGCTCTATCAACTCAACACTAGCAACCTAACAATAGCTAGACCACAATCATTCAAGCCTCTAGAACATCCTCCTCCTCATCGCCCTTACTCCACGATCACACTTTGCCTTTACCTGCACCACAAACACATATTGAGATGCATGAGTATTATTATAAATACTTAGTGAGGCCATCCTCCCATCTACTGGGCTATACACACAAGCAACTGAGATTCTATTGTTAAGTTGAGCCAATAACACAATCAACACACCAAACAAAGCAAACTCATAATCAGTTAAGAGTGGTGTCGACCAACACTAGATTGGTGTCGATCGACGCTAACACAACAAGGTGTCGACCGACACTAGATTGGTGTCGACCGACACCAGATTGGTGTCGATCGACGCTAACACAACATGGTGTCGACCGACACCACATTGGTGTCGGTCGACACTGCCTCTGCAGACGCGAACAGCACGAATCCGAATGTCAATCCTCCGTTCCAAATCACCACGAAACCGTCTCAAACTCTCCCAATCGCCTCAGGAACCTATGGGAAACACTAAAACAACAAACCCAAGAAAGCAAACACCAAAAATAGACAAGGAACAACCAAAGGAAATAGATCTCAGGCTTAGATCAGCCATGGTCAAGCACTCACCTCTTTTACAGGAAGATTGAATGAGAAACGGTGGAACCAACACCTTAGGAGCCTTCTCCTTCGTTCCCAACAACAACTCTCCTTTCTACAGCTACAGATCTCTCCAAAAACACCAAGAACAGACCCAAAATCTCACAGAAACAATCTCCAACACTTTCTCTCCTTTTTCTCTCTTTTCTCACTCAACGACGACAAAACAACACACCCTAAAACCCTTAATTCGTCGCTTCTCCACTTATATACTTGGTTTAGGGGTTTCTAATTGAACCAAACCAAACCAAACAACAGTTAAAACAAACTAATCGAAACTGGAAATATTGGTGTCGATCGATATTTTTAAATCAGATATATTTTTTTATAGTAGTTTTTACCAATTTTATATGATTACATATTTAAAATTATACAAAAAGTTCTCTTTGTTTTCAAATTAATGAACTAGGCACCATGTTAAAATATATATGTAACATCCAGATTTTCTTAATTGGACCAGTTTATTCTTTTACTAAGATCAGTTTATTCTGTTAATTATTACAAATTATTCTTTGAATAAAATTTTAATATAAAAATATTTAAAAATAAAAAAAATATCGTTTATGTTACACACAATAATTATGCAGTGTATAACAACTACAAATAATATTTTTGAGATTATATATACTTTCATTTTGGCAACTAAATTGATCATTACATCATAATTATAATTGTTTACAAAATTCTATAAAATAATTACTTACACCATATCTTCATGTATTTATTTTAAACATTAATGCTGTTTACTTATTATTTTATTCAGTTTCACGATAATTTAAGATTTCATCTTTTTTATAATATTTGATTGTATTAAAACTCAGAATATTACCATTTACTCAGTTTTTTTTCACCTACTATTTTATCCCAATGTATAATTCACCATAAAGAAACAAAAATGTAATATATTTTAACCTGTTACAAATTGTATGTATTTGTAAATATTTCTCCGCGGTGTAGCGCGGAACCGGTCCTAGTTTTATGTTAAAAAAAACATAACACGACAACAATTTTATGATTAAAAAACATAACAGAGTTCATTTTTCCGTCAAAATCAAGACTACGTCGTTTTGAAGACTTTAAAACGTCGTCGTTTTCTACTAAAAATCTATATATATAGAGTGTACTTTCCTCACTCCTCGTGCTGTCATGTCATCACCTCTACCAATTTAATAAGGCCATTATTTCGAAACCCAATTTTAGGAGACAACCCAGTTAGTAATTCCTATTTCTTTCTTTAATATTTATTTTAAAGCCAATTATGAGTCCATCTCTAATCCATGTTTATTATGCTCTTCGGATAAAACCCTTTACCAAGTCGCTCTACTCAGCCGCCATTGATGTGCGATCTTAACCGTCCTCTGATATTTTTTTCCATTTTGTTACCTTAAACGTCTCTCACCTTCTTCATTCTTTCTTTACTCGCTAATCCTTCAAACCATTTCACTATCTCCATCGGATCGTCTTCCTCTAAAACGGTAATTGAATTCTCTCAATGCTCTCTCATTCAATTGAAGGCCACTACTTTTTCTTCAATTGGTGCAAGGTGAATTCCTATATAACGTCTTCTTCTCCAACTTCATGCCTCTCACAATTTCCTAACTCTCTGAATTTTATCTTTACTTACATGGATTCCACTGTTGTTTCATTCGCAAATCTCAAAGCTGGCCGCCTACACCAGAAGATCACTGGGAGATTGATTCGTCACTGGTCTGCCCGCAACGGGAAAATAGGAGGCCAACTAATGGGAGTAGATTTCCTGCTAATTGATCAAAAGGTTGTTTCCATCTTTACTAGATTTTTCAATGACTCGATTATAATGTCTTTAGCTAGTGTGAGGTTTTTTTTAGAGTTGTGTCATCCAAGGATCCATCAATGTCACCCATCTTTCAAAATTTGAGGAGTCGCTCTGTGATGGGGAAATATATATTATGTCGGATTTTGAAGTCACCAGAAGCAACTCCTGTTTTAAACTAACCGATTCCCCTTTCTCAATACGTTTCATAGCAACCACTGCTTTTGATTAGGTCGACGAGTCTTTCGGTATTTTTCCGGACGAGTTTTACAAGTTCCGGACTTATGAGCAGTTGGTTTCTCTTGCCAACACCAATACAGATCTTCCATGTGTGTTGATGTTTTAACTCTTTCAATATTTCCCTTTTCCTATATTGTCTTCATCTCTTAAAAGTAAAACTTTCATAATTAAACGCTCATGAGTTCGTTTTCTTTTGAAAAAGAAATAGCCAACTTCTCCAAAGAAAGGGACACATACGTTTGTTGTACATTAGTTTAAGGGCGTTCGTCTTCTACTTTTCTATATGAATAGTCATTCACGTTGTTGTTATTTTATTCAATTATTAATTTATAGCCTTATGGTTTTCTTTTGTTGCCTATTTTTGTGACGCACATTAGATGTCATTGGCCAAGTTTTTTCCAGCAAACCATATCGGAATGGAATGACACAAACCTTGGAGAGGATGTTAGTCCACCTATGTCTTGAAAGGTCTGTCCCTCACCTACTTCGATCTATTTCGTTTACTTCTATATATCGCTCTTATAGTAACCCTCTTTATTGTTAGCAACACATGTATTCCATGATGAAAGCGGGGAGAAAGTGCGACTAAGTGCTTTTGATGATCATCCGAGCTCACTGGAGGGTGGGGCTAACATATTGTTAGTTACAAATATCAACCCAAAATTATTTGGAGGTGAAACACTGCATTTTCTTTATTCATTCAAAACCTTGCTTTTAAATCAGCTCAAACTACCATCACAACTAACCCATCCTTTTTCGTCAAGGTGAACTCTACCTGAATGCCACGTCTAGGACCAGATTTCATTATGAGGGAGACGTTAACACAACTCAACAGTTTGCTAATAGGTATTGAAAGGGTTTACCCGTATCGTTTATATTTGTCCGGTCATACTATGTTCTTAATGTGCCTTAACCATACTTTCCTACATGACCAACCAGGCTAATGGGAAAACTAAAAGAAGGTGCCATCTCAATTGCACCATTCCATGGAGTCTCGAAGATTGAACATGTATCCATTGATGATTTGAACCAGTTCGTTCTTACCGTGAATGCTCAAGTCAGTTTACCAAAATTAAAACTTTACTTCACAAGACAAAAAAAAACATTAATGTCATGTCAATATCATTTGATTCTATTTTTCTGTCGACCAAACCATACATGGACTAACTACAATACATTGCTGGAAAGATATCAAGAAATCGTTACACAAAGTCAATGTCCAAAATCTAGAGTGCTACTATAATACATTGCCAGAAGTCCAACCAACTATCATCTGCACCCTCAATGATATGGAAAATAGATGTGCACACTGCTACTACTTTAAACAAATGATCAAGTTTGTCTTTTTCTGTTAGCTTCCGGCAAAACAATAAGGCTCACCAATGTTATCCCCCTCTAGAAATTTCCAAACTTCATAATAAAGTCGTTGCTTTCCTGCTTCATAAACATAACCTACGCCTACATAATATTATAAACAAGAGAACAAGATACATTAACTCAAAGAATACCAAGAGTACAAACGATTGGGAGAAAATAATAAATAAGACCACCAGTTACCATGAAAACAAATCACAACATACAAAATCAACATATTTTGAAGCAAGGTCCAACAAACCATCTCTAAAACAGGTCTAAAAGTCTTTCGACCAACGGGATATACACATATGGAAAGAGGTCTTCAGATAAAGCAACACTTATGTCATTAAAAATGTGTTCTTTGTAAAACAAGCCTCCTTAACAACAAATGATAAAAAAACTCAAACGAAAAACTTAGAAACACATACAGAGGATTAGGGAAACACAACTAACAATTAAATTAACATTACTCGACAAAAACTGACGAAACCATCACCAAGCTGGGGAAAAAACTAAGACCTACACATTATTTGAACGAAAAAGATGCTAATATTCGACTTCCAGATTATCTTCACATTAGACCTAAATTGATTGACTAACTAAACCAGGCAACAAAATAATACACCTCACAATATTTTGGGAAAAACCATCATAGAGGCAAACATTTAGTTTAACAACACACAATTCACATCCAATCGAAACCCACACTCTAGGGACCAAACGAAACAAAATTAAAACACAAATCAAAAATACAATGGACAAATTATTTCTGAAAAGAAACCAATAAAAAAAAATAAAAAAGACCAGATTTTAACACCAACTAACACTTAAATGGAACGAAACCAGCAGGGAAGAGCCAATTACCCCGTACGGATGCGAAGCGCAGAGAGATAAATTATGCATCACTAAAAAAGATGATTGAAGAAGGATTAGCAGGATGGAGGAAATACTTTCAAAACTCTTACTGTCCTGTAGATCAGAAAAATGACTTCTCTGCTATTCGTTCACGCGACATCATATTTTGAAAGAAAAGAAAGTCATTCCGACATCATATAGACAAACCAATAACAAACTAACGGTCCAACATAATGCTAAGTCTAAAAGAAAATAAGGCTCAATGTCAGACAGACCAAAAACCAATATAAAATTAATAAATTTTAAATAATTGAGATGCCAGAACATTTATCATCAAAAACAATAAACTCATTACTCCTAACACAAAAGCGTTTTCTAAAAGCTACTACCACATATCAATAAGTTTAAAAAATAATAATAAAAACATTACTTATAACCACATCTAATAAAACCAAAAAACAATGGAACGACAAAATGAGAAATAATATTAATAAACCAGAACTAATGACTAAAGCAAGAAAACAAACAATATCTATACAAAACTTAACTTCTAATTCTATATTTTATGAATATAAAACAAAACATAATGATTTAAATAAATTTTACATTTCTTAAAAAACAACATTCTACAAACTTGAAAAAAAAACACCCAAAAAAAAAAAAGAACAAAGGACAATATACAAACAACATAACCAGACAGAAAGAGGAAAAATAACAAACCAAATAACAAACTAACAAAACAACCAAAATAAAAACAATCTCATCAAACTTCCGCGGGTAGCGCGGATCAAATGCTAGTTATTAATAAAAGTGATCCTATGAGGAATCGAACTCGCAAACACACAAGATCTACTCAACCACTGAACCACACACATTTAGAATATATATTTATACGATTCGAAACAGCAAAGGAATCTGGAAATGACATGTGATCTGGAAGAGCCCAGCAACGGAATCTGAATCCAGTTCCATCATGTGAGCCTCATAATCACGACCAAATTAAGAAATCTGAACTGTGACAATCGAACACTAAACAAAACCTGGATTGCTCTCATCAAAGGGAGGTCGATTTCCCATAAAATATAGGATCTCATGATAACATAACAGCACCAGATCAGTAACGTCCCAAATGGGCGAGAACATCTCCGACATTGTCATTGTTGTGGGTTTTGTTATTTTAATTAATATTGTATATAAATATATACCATCGGATTGATGTAATGTTCAGTTGTATGGTGGTTCAATGGTTGAGTAGTTGCTAAGTGTTTGAAAGGCCAAAAGTTTGAGTCTACCTGGCCTCAATTTCCTCTATTAAAATTTTGGTTATCTCTCTCTCTTAAAGATGAACTATAACATCTAACTGACACCTAATCCACCCATCTAGCTAACCACCCATCGATCTAAACTTATATATATGTACCAAGTTAATTATCAAAACTATGTTAATCACACAATAATGAAAGATTCACAACAGAAACTAACAATGAACTAAGGTCCCAATGTTGTTTAGACCAAAAAGGACTAAGGTCCCAATGTTGTTTCAAAGGTTAATATAAATACAGATTTCTATATTTATGAAATCTATATATTCCAAAAATTATCTAGATTTGATTTAATTCAACCATGAACACTTTTTTAGAGAAGAAGAAAACACTAACCTTGATTCATTGCTTTCACTTGATCTTTGAGGAAAAAGATCACTAATCTCTCTTCTTGGTGTTTGTTTGGTGTGGTAGTGTTTCTCACGTTCTGAGAACACAACCGTTGCAATAATGATTCAACAGCCACATATATATATACATTTATATACAGTCACCTTTGAAGAGTTGTACTTGTTTGTAATATCACCCCTTAATAGTGCATAGACATAACATATACATGTATATATATTACTTATATAATATAATTAATAGAAGGAAAGAGGGTTATCAATACACCCAAATTCTAATACACAAATCGAAGTGATTCATCATGGTGTCGTCTTTAATATTAGAATCCACAATTGTAAATATAAACTTGAACTTTACTATTAAATCGAAAGACACATAGGCCACACAGAATATAAAATATTTTTACATTCTCCCACTTGGCCTTTGTGTCAACTTAATGGTTTAATAACTTTAATGTGCACTTCAATATCAAGTTCCCTTAACCTTTAATGACTTAAATAAAATCAAACTGATCGAATCATGGCGATCACACATCATTGTACGACATGCTCCCTTCTATGTATCACAAATCAGTTCTAATTTTATATTATTCTTTTATATTGAGAAGAACCTTAATTCTCAAATAGTTATGTTATATATAAACCATAAATGTGTACACATACTTTAATGATAACATGTCTAATAAAAACAGAAACATAACTTTCAGTAAATTCATAGTGTCTCATACATAATAAGGATCCTATAATCAAAACAGTATGGTCTTATCTATAACACTCATACGCTCTACATGGCAAATGAACACATTGGGTGGTAATCCCTTAGTTAGCAGATCGGCAACCATCATATTCGTCTTTATATGCTCAAAAGACACTCTACGTTTCCGCAGTTCTTCTTTGATAGATAAGTACTTTATCTCCATGTGTTTAGCACTTTGCGAGTACTTGTCATTCTTTGAAAAGAAGACAGCTGTGGAATTATCACTGTAAATTCTCCGCGGCTTCTCTATGTTATCGACAATCCGAAGTCATGAGATAAAGTTCCGCAGCCACAATGAATGAACAGTGGCCTCAAAGCATGCCACAAATTCGGCCTCCATAGTGGAAGAAGCAATGACAGACTGCTTTCCACTTTTCCACGATATTGCTCCTCCAGCTAACAAGAACAAATATCCAAACGTCGATTTCCTTCTATCAACACATCCAGCATAGTCTGAATTCTGAATATCCAATGACCTCGAGGTCATCAGATCTCTTGTATGTAAGCATGAACTCTTTGGTGCCTTGCAATTACCTGAGAACCTTCTTTGCAGCCTTACAGTGGTCCATTACAGTGAACCATAAGGAATTCTTTTTATTTCGTGACGTTCCAATTCATTTATTGGACATTGCATTTTACAGTACTTGTCTCCTTTATGAATTGGAATTTTACCAGCAGAGTATTCACTCATTTTATATCTCTCTAAGACCTTATTGATATATCCTTTCTGAGACAAACTTAGCAATCCTTGTGATCTATCTCGAATTATTTCTATTCCGTCACATAAGATGCCTCGTCCATATCTTTCATTTCAAATTTTTTAGATGGATATTTATTTATATCATGTAGCATTCCCATGTCATTCACAACAAGCAAAATATCATCAACATATAAGACTAAAATTACAAAGTCGCTCCCACTGACCTTTATGTAGATGTATCGGTCACGATAACCTCTACAAACCCATATGACGTAATGGTATCATTAAATTTCAAATACCATTGTCTGGAAGATTGTTTAAGTCCATAGATTGACTATTTCATCTGACACACCAAATGTTCATTTCCAGTGGTCACAAAAACTTCAGGTTGATCCATGTATACTTCTTCCTCAAACTCTCCATTCAGAAATGCGGTTTTCACATCCATTTGGTGAAATTACAGATCATAATGAGCCACCAAAACCAAAACAATTCTAAGAGAATCCTTCTTTGAAACTGGAGAGAAGGTCACTTTATAGTCAATGCCATTTTTTTGGATGAAACCTTTGGCAACAAGGCGAGCCTTGTACCTTTCAATGTTACCTTTCAAGTGGCATTTAGTCTTAAAGACCCATTTAGAACCAACGGTTTTGGAAACCATTTGGCAACTCTACTAAGTCCCAAACATTATTATCATCCAAAGAATTTTATTTTTTCATTCGCGGCAATAGACCATTTTTCAGAATTGTCACTTTCCATGGCTTTTCGGAATGTGTTCGGGTCTTCGTCAATGCTTAAGTTACATTCACTTTCAACAACATAAACCACATATTCATTTGAAGTGGCAAATCTTCGGTTCCTTCTAGATAGCCTTAATGGTTCTAGTGGTAAACCATTTTCTTCATGAATAGCGACAGGTTCATTAATTGTCCCTTCATCTATTGGGATTGGTACAACATCATGTTGTTCTATTGCCTCATTTGACTGTACTGAAACAATAGGAACTACAACCTTAGGTGTGACAATAGGTAAAGAAACTTCAACCTGAACTTCTTGAAAGTCCACCTTTCTTGGTTCACCACTCCCACTAGTTTGACCATTTTCAATGACCTTAGCATTTCCCGTTTCACTATTCTCATACTATGCTTAGGATAGTAAAATACAAACCCCTTTGATTTTCCGGATAGCCAATAAAGAAGACACTGACAGTCCTCAAATCAACTTTTCTTTCATGTGGATTATATGGCTTTACTTCTGCTGGACATCCCCAGAAACGTAAATATCTTAAGCTTGGTTTCCTTCCCGTCCACAGTTCAAAAGGAGTCTTAGGAACTGCCTTACTAGAAACCCGGTTTAAGACATACGTTGTAGTCTTTAATGCATATGTCCACAACGATAGGCGTAAAGAACTATTACTTATCATGCTCCTAACCATTTCCATTGAAGAACGATTCTACCTCTCATCTATACCTTTCTGCTGAGGAGTACCAGACATTGTATGTTGTGCACAAATGAATCTACTCTCAAGTGACTTTGCAAATGGACCATGACATTGTTGATTTTCTGTGAATTTTTCATAAAACTCACCACCTCTATCAGATCTCACTACTTTCACATTTCTATTTAATTGCCTTTCCACCTCATTAACGAATATCTCTAGGATATTCACAGACTAAGATTATTCATGCAGCAGATAAGTATAATCATAACGTGAGTAATCATCAATAAATGTGATACAATATTTTTCACCGCTCCAAGATGGAGCATCAAACGGACCAGTGTGAATTAACTCAAGAACTTGAGTAATTCTTGTGGTTGGTTTCTTTGTAATGTGTTTAGTCTGCTTTCCTTTCATACAGTCTACACACACATCTAGATCACTAAAATCCAAGTGAGGAAGAATTTCATTCTTTACCATCCTCATAATTATTTCCTTGGAAATGTGACCTAGTCTTTGATGCCACAAGAAAGCTGAACTTTCATTAGATGCACTACGCTTAATGTCTTGACTTTCAATATTAAACAAAGATTCAGAAAACTTTATTTCAAGATTAAAATGATAAAGTGAATCAAACAAAGTACCAGTTCCATTAAGGTAATCATTTCGGTACAATGAGAAAACACCGTGTTCAATCTTAAAAACAAAACCTAAATTGTCCAACCTACTAACGGAAACAAGATTTCTACCACACTCAGGTACATAGAGACACCCTTCAAGATCTAAATGACATGTAGTGTCCAAGATCAACTTATAAGTCCCAATGCCTTCAATTTGTGCCTTCATTCTGTTTCCCATGAACAAAAATTATTCAGGTCCTGTTATGGGTTGAATCGAACTGAATCTCTATTTAATATGAGACACATGAGTAGTAGCACCAGTATCTAACCACCAAGTATTTTTAGGCACTTCGACACGGTTCAATTCAGAGCAAGCATAAATATGTTGCTTACCTTTCTTTTCGTACCAAGCCTTTCTTTTCCGACAATCTTTTTTGAAGTGTCCCATTTTCTTGCAAAAGAAACACTTCATTTCCTTTTGGATTTGACTTTCAGGGTCTTTCATGAAAGCTTCATCCTTCATCTTTTCCTTCCTACTTGGTTTTCCTTTATTGCTGCTAGCAATTCCATAGCCCACAAGATTGACAACATGATCCTTCATTTTCTTAATTCTCCCTTCCTCTTGAACCAACATAGCTTTTAACTCCTTAAAGTCTTATTTATCTTTAATGGTGTCGTAATTCACCTAGAACTGGCTAAACTCAAAAGGTAGAGAATTCATAATGAATTGGACCAAGAAATTCTCATGAACTTCCATTCCCAAGGTTGACAACATTGCTGCCAAGTTAGACATGTGGGTCACATGATCATGAATTGGCTGAGACTTTTTCATAGTAAGTTCATTCATGAGACTTCCTACAATCGACTTGTCAGCCAAATCAGATTGTGAACGTTCTTTAATTTTCTCTATGAATTCCCTTGTTTTCTCTGTCTTAGGCATAGATGGCTTAACACTTTCTGCCATTGTCATTCTCATGAGGTTCAAACTCAGCCTGTTAGATCGCTCCCAAATCTCATAACGAGATTTTTCAGTTTCGAAACTATTCGCTGTAATGGCTACATGTTCCTTATCTATTAGTATTGCAGAGTTCAAAGCCATTATACAATGCAAACCGGATTTGAACGGACCATTCACTGTAATTCAGCCCATTGAACTTTACGATAGAGTTAGCAGATGCATACAAGTTTGAAGAAGCTGTAAACATGCTTACCTATTAGTGTTTTGACACTTTTATATAGACTCTTCAAGGCATCTTCAGTGGAGTAACGGTGAACATTTCTCGAAAATTGAAAAAAAATACTATTTTTATCACAAATATATATATAGATATTTAAAATTTATGTTCTAGTAAATAAGTTATGAGAACCGTTTCTCAAGTTTTGGAGGAAGAATTGGTTCTCTTTCTTTTCTCTTCTCTCTTCATTTTATTATTTTTTAAATAATAATATATCTATGAGCAACTCCCAATGGCCTTGGTCTAAGGCCTAATTTAAATGCATAAATTTTTAAATAACATTTGGGCAATATTTAAATAGAAACACTTTTAGCGATGCTAAATTTGTAATTTTATAATTAATCATATCACACATATAAATCAAATAATCATATTATTTTTGGTATACATATTAGTGACTATATTAAAATAATCAAATAATTGATTTTATTTTATTAACTATATTCAATGATCAACGTTTGGATAATGAAACTTTCACACTCGACTTCTGCTTTGGAAGCGGAGGCAAATGATCTTCGAAGGTGATTGGGAGAATTTGATCAATCTAGTCAATAGCCGTCTCGTAATGCTATACTCACGAATATTCTCTGTGACATACAACTTTGGCTTTCAAAATTTGATCATGTATCTTGTATTTTTACAAAAAGAATAACTTATGGGGTAGCTCATTTTCATGCAAAATTGGGCTGTCTACATGTATATTGTTATGTTGAGACTATGTCAATGCCAACTTGGCTTCTTCAATCTCTTTGTATTGACTCAGGTTGAATTGATATAAATTTCTTTGCATAAAAAAAACAAAAAAAAAAAGTTGATCAATCAAAAAGCTTTAGCATCTCTTAATCATGATCAATTAATAATTTTTAAAAAAATTAAATATCTATCTTATTTTTTAATTTCGTCAATTGAAAGTTAGCCATTAACAAGATTTTAACATGTATAAAAGTTAATATTTAATAGAAGAGATTTGATTACAATAAAAAGATAATATTTTGTTTTCGAAAATATTAATAATGTAAAAAGATAAGTATAAAAAATTACAGACTTTATAAAAAAAATACAAAGTTTTTTTAATAATTATAAAGAGATTATATATATATATATATTGCATAAAATTCAAATTTATAATATTATTTACTTATTTTTAATTTTAAGTGATCAATTCTACCAAAAAAATATAGAAAAGGGATTAAAGAAACTATACAGTTATTTATTAATTCTTAATTTTGTAAATACTCACTTCTATATAAACATAGATCGTCTAATATTTAAATAATTTATTTAAAATACTATTTTCAATTTTTTTAATTGAGAAATTTTATTTAATGAGAAAGTAATTTTTTCTTATTTTTTTAAACCAAAATTTTCTCCTATTTTCTCCTTTTTCAGTTGGGAGTCGGTAAGATTAATATGTTGACCAAAAAAAAGATCAATATATGCGTCTTCCTTTCCCAGTAAAGTATTTTAAATTTTATTTTAGTATTTTTAGATTGCTTTATTTAATTTATATTTTCATCTTTGAAATTATTTTGGGATTCATATGTTATCATGCTTATAATTTTCTATTGTTTCTTTCCATATGCCAAATTAATTTTATTCTAATTTCACAACCTTGATTGGTTGGTCATAAATCGTTCCTTTTCTTGCAAACATAATTGTTACCATTATTCATTTAATCCTAAACGGAGATAACGAGTAGAGTTCATCAACCTAATTGATGGATAAAATAGGCTAATCAAACACAAGCGTACAACAAACATAGATAGATAGATTGGAAAAACAGAAATAGTTGTTGATAGATCCATAGGAGCTCAAAGACTCTGACATCTTGATTTGCGGAAATATTTAAAAGAATTAATTTGGCTACATGTCACCAAAATACACTTATTTTTTTGTCAAGGGTCTTGAGAGAACTTCATGATGGGTGACTTTTCTGGAATTGACTGGCGGAACAGTGCGAGTAAAGACAAAATACAGGAAAAGATCATTTGTTGATTTGTAGGATCGGTAAATAAGTTTTTAAAGCCTACCAGACGTAACAAACCGGCCATCGAATATGGGTGGATCCATAGGCTGGGAATAGATTTAGGGCCCACTTAGGAAGGTGGGTCCATGGATTTGAGAGTGGACATCAAATCATTAAGCAAGGTGGCGGTTGATGCGTTACAGTGACAAAGGCTACATCATGGTGTGTCAAAGACACTTCCACGAATACATTGGAAAATTTAACATTAGTTACTTTCAAAAGATTTTGTGACGTTAGAAAAAGGTTTTTAATTTCATTGTTGTCGAAGTTAGCCACACTGAGGTAGCAAAAAGACGTGAACATTTTCTCTCCACAAATGACGAGAGCAGAGCCGAGGTTCTCTCTATGGTGGAGAAGGTTGGACATAAGGTTATCTTCCCAAGCGAGGAAGGTAGAGGAGGTTGGACGCAAGGTTATTACCCTAAGAGAGTAAGGTGGAACCAAAGTTCTCTCCATGGTAGAGGAGGTTGGACGCAAGGTTCTCTCTATAAGGGATGAGCGCGGAGCCAAAATTTTCTCCATGGTGGTTATACATTATTTTGATGATACATCATTGATTAGTATATTTTGTAGTATTTTTTTTAATTCAAAATGTTTTTTAAGCCAACAATTTTAGTAATTAAAAGACTATGGAGAAGTGAAAGTAAAATAGTTGGCTTAATGTGTTCATATAGACATTTTCTAGCTGGTGATAAAGAATATTTGTAATAGAGTATATTTAGGTGTAAAAAATACACTTTTAATAATAAATATACATAAAAATTTGTAAATAGTTATAAATCAGTGTCTTATAACAAAAATCAAATATATAAATAACATACAACAAATTTTAATATATATTTTAAATTTAATTTAATTTATAAAACTTTAAATTTGCGCATCGGATAGATCCTCATCTTGTATGTAATATAACTAGATCACTTTGATGACTAACAAATTATATACGATATAAATATTAAAATATTTAATTATTAAAATATTTAATTATTTAATAAGAATAAATTATTTTCTATTGTGCTAATATTACATAACATAATTACCCGATTATAAACATAAACTAAAAAAAGTTTACAGCGAAAGCAAATGAAGCAATAATTCTAACAAGTCATAATTACTGATCACGACTCTACGGTGGCGCTAATGGTGTTTTCAACATAAAAAAAATCACCGGTTGCCGTTTAGCACTACCACAGATCAAAGAACATAATTCTTTCAATTTAATCCTTACAATTTTAATTATATATAACCCAGATTCTTTCTATCCTTTTGTATTATACCAATAAAAGAAAAAAATCATGCACACGGATATCATCAAACGTGAACGTGAACATAAATAAACACACAAAGTAGTCATGTGCAATGAACTTATAGATGGAATCGAATACGTGTAAGCATAAACATCACTATTCAAAAAAAAAAAAAAAAAAAAAAAACATCACTACTCATCATTCCTATAATTCCATCTACGACCATGCATATTTTATTATTATGAATTGTGATAATTTTTTTACACATTAAATATGCATTAACCGTCAATTGTAATGATAAGCACCAGTTCATGAATGTATGGTTATCAATTCTAATCATTACGAATGACCCAGAATAAATGAATACGTAAACACTCCATCAAACGAATAAAGTACGTCTCACTAACGGTGAATTAAACAAATCTAATTTGCTCAGCTACCAAATCTAAGTAAAGATTTCTATATTTATGAAATTTATATGTATCCTAAAGATCATCTAGATTTGATCTAATTTAACATGAACATTTTTTTAGAGAATAAAAAAACACTAACTTTGATCAATTGCTTGATTATGTATGATGATGGATACAAGTCTTCATCAATTGTTTTTCTCTTCTCTTACTTCTTATTGTTTTCACGTCATCTTTGATGAACATTATCACTAATCTCTTTTTCTGGTGTTTATTTGGTGTGGTAGTGTTTTTCACATTATGAGAACACAACCGTTGCAATAATGATTTAAGAGCCACACATATATTACATGCTTGTACTGGTTTGTAATAACACCTCTTAATGCTAAACATAATATATATATATATATATATATATATATTACTTGTATAATATAATTAAGAGAAGGAAAGAAGGTTATCAATATATCCAAATTCTAGTACATTAATCGAAACCAATTTATCACGATGTCGTCTTTAATATTAGAATCCACAATATTATATATAAACTTGAACTCATCACGATATCGTTTTTAATATTAAAATCCACAATATTATACATAAACTTGAACTTTATTATTAATATAGGCTAAATAAAATATAAAATATTCTTACATGGTTTGGTCGATAAGGGAAGGGAAAAGAGGTACACAACCGCACATGAGGAATCTGGAGCGAAGACTAAAAGTTTGGTTTTGTCTTCTTCCAGATTTGGACCAATTATTATTCTACAATAAGTTCAGAAAAAAATGGAATTTCCCAATTTATTTACCATTTACTGATTTGGAGTAAAAAATACATAATGTATTAGAATATAGTTACATGTAGGTCTGACTAGGTCATGTTGTATTTGCATGTATAGATGTCATGACTCTCACTGTTTTTCATCTACAAAATGAAATCACTCGATTTTTTCTTTTTTTCTGCGGGATAAACCACTATGTATAAAAATTATGTAATTTCATAATCTATTTGGTAGTAACAAAAGTCGTAGTAAAAGGAACGGAGTATATCTAAATTATAATTTATGAATAGTAAAAGAAGTAAAATAAAAAACTCAATTGGTTATGTCCAACTTCTCCACTATTTGATACTAGATTAAATCCCTGGCATGCGCGGATTGTTATAAATATAATAAATTAGGTTAATTAATTTAATTTAATTTAATAATCATAAAGAGCAAAAAAAACTAAATCTAAATGTTTTTAGGAAATTTACATTTTAAAAAAATCATACAAATTCATAATATATAACTAATTTAAATATAATCACACATACATATCTCTTGATTTTCTATGTTTTTTTAATAATTTAACTTTGATAAAGTTTCATTAGTTTTTCTGAGCATTTGAGGTTAAAAAAATGATAAAATGAAAATTAACTATGATATTCGAATATTAATTTAAGTTGTTTATATAAGTTAACACATAACCTAAAGTATTAAATGAGAGAAACAAAATTATTCTCTATAAAATCATATGAAGTGCAAGCAAAACTTAAAGTACAATTCCCAAAGATTAATTTTACTTTTAAGTCTCTTTTTTATGTTAGATTTAGTTATAATTGTTTAATTTATATTGCTAGATTTAGTTATAATTGTTTCATCTTTGTAGTAAAAGCTAGACAGAAAATAGAATATTATATATATTTTTTATATAGAGAAATCCTTTTGAAGTACATATTTGAATTAAATAAATATAGCTTAATGATCTTTATGTAATTATATGTTTAATCAGAAACTAAATATAATGATGAGTATTCTTAAAAAATGTATGACAATTTTGTTAGAGGTAAGAAAAACTGATTTGATATTTCATAATTATATTACAAGAAGAAATAAAATGGAGAACAATGTAAAATATATTATTAAACTCTTACAATATTATCTTCATTGAGTTTTCAACCAATGCAAGAACATTATTTATATTTAGAATTTGAGAAACAAATATTTAGGATTTGAGATATGATGGAGGAGGATGTGAGAATAATTATTTATAGGATAAGAAATGATGGAAGTTACATTTCTCAAAAATTAAATTAGAGGAGTTATAATTATAATTGCTAGGGTATTTAACTGAAAGTGAATGGAGAAAACAAATAGTCAATTCATAGTTTATGTAATTTCAGTTACAATTTAGTACTAAAGTGTGTATTTAAAGTATGAATTAATGTATATGATTAAATATGTTGTATTTTAGGTTTAATTAAAAAATAAATATTATATGATTAAGAAAATAAATACCAAATAGACCAGTAAGGAGAGAGTAACTGAAATTATAAAATATTATATAATATGAAAATATAATCTTCATTGAGTTTTCAACCAATGCAATAACATTTAAAACAAAAATATATATATAGGATTTGAGATATGATGGAGGAGGATGTGAAAATAATTATTTATAGGATAAAAAGTGATGGAAGTTATATTTTTCAAAAATTAAATTAGAGGTGACCTTAGTGCAGTTGCCAATGGTAAGTCATTAATGCACAAGGTACATCACACCCGAGATCGAGTCTCGCTCCCTACAAATGTAGGATTTGGTTAATGGGCCGGCCAGTTGTGGTTCGATAGTTAACAAAAAAAAAATTAGAGGTGTTATAATTACAATTGCTAGGGTACTTAACTGAAAGTGTATGGAGAAAACAAATAGTCGATTCACAATATATGTAATTTCAGTTACAATTTAGTACTAAAGTGTATATTTAAAGTATGAATTAATGGATATGATTAAATATGTTGTATTTTATGTTTAATTAAAAATAAATATTATATGTTTTAGAAAATAAACACTAAATGGACCAGTAAGGAGAGAGTAACTGAAATTAGAAAATATTATATAATATAAAATAATTAGGTAAGAAAGTATTAAAAAGAGACCACAAAATAAATTTTTTAAAAATTACATGACAATATGTCACATGTCACAAAAAAAATAAATATGAAAATAACTTATCTATTTTTAAATTAGATGATAATAATCAAAAATAGAAGAGTGTGTTTCTCATATTTTTAAATTAGAAAGATGAAACAAAAAAAGGAAAAATGCCAAAAAAATACAACTTTTTTTCAAAAAAAAACACAACTTTTTTTCGTTGCGAAAAAAATACTTAAACTATTTTATAGGTGATAAAAAAATAAATGAAGTATCACAATTTTCCAATTTCCCAAATATTATTGTGACGATTTTTAATGACCTTAACACAATCTTTTTACAAACGTCATATTGACTTAAGATCTCCGTTGTTGGTCAACGAAACACCATAAAAACAGTAGGTGAGATTAAGGGCCTGACTGGTTTTCCCGCTACCTACCACAAATGCTTCGTTTGCAGGTGGTAGCGGTTGCTAACGATTGGTACCAATCACAAAAACCGCTCCCAATCGCTTCCAATCGCTCCCAACCGCTTGAAACCACTGAATTCCAAAAACTACTTCCCGCAAGCGTTTGCGGTTGCGGTTGGATGGGAAAGAGTGAGATGCGAGAAAGAGGAGAAGACTGAGATTCCGTCGGTTTTGTTTTGGGAAGTTGAGATATTTTTGTGGCCCATTAATCATTTACATCCTATTGATAATTAGCTTAAACATGAGAAAAACAAAAATAACAAAAGATTCAGAAGTGTCACATAGTAAATAGATAGAGTTTTCTTAGAGAGTGTAAGCCTACTTTATTATATTAGATACTAATTTCGTTTCTGTACAAGTACAAATTAAAAATCTGATATGATGAACAAATAAAAAAGCTTGGGGTTGTCGTGTAGTGATATTTGTATAGTGACCAAAATGATAAGAAATTGGAAAAAAAATATACGACTAACTTTTCCTCCACCTCTTTTTATCCCCTTACCTTCTTCATTCACACATCTTTCTCCTTATTTTACGCAAATCAGTCCATTTTTCACACTGTAAATAAATACCTATGTATCATATTTATGCATTAATAATCTTATCGACCGGATTCAATTCAGGAACAACCGCCCACATCCAACCTCTCATCCCAGATCCAGGAAAATCCCTCGCATCGACCGTATTCAATCCACTGCTTCAC
Source organism: Camelina sativa (assembly GCF_030686135.1). Lineage (NCBI taxonomy): Eukaryota > Viridiplantae > Streptophyta > Magnoliopsida > Brassicales > Brassicaceae > Camelina > Camelina sativa. The sequence continues at coordinate 11,723,451 of NC_141880.1, read as the reverse complement.
TAATGCAGTCTGGCATGAAAACACGAAAGAAGCAGGATTTGGCTGGATCTTCGTTGACAACCATCTCACACCTGAGATCTCCGGTAGCTATGCCGCCCAAAACATTGTTTCCCGTTAGTGGCCGAGGCCGTAGCTCTCCTTCTCGCAATCCACCAGGCCCTGGAACTTGGCATCACGAGAATCATTTTTGCTTCAGATTCACAACAGTTGATCAAAACACTTCATTCAGAGTTTTCCTCAAAGGAATTCTACGGGATTCAACACAACATCCTTCAGTTATCTCTCAAATTCGATCTTTGTTCTTTTACTTTTATCCGAAGAGAGTTTAATCAAAAAGCCGATAGGGTAGCTAAATCGGCATTGATTTCCTCTACCCACTGTACTGACTTCTTTTTATCAATGATACTGGTTCGGGTTTTGACAAAAAAAAAAAAAAAAATCATATATGTATGATAGATATTTTGAAAACTACACTATGCTTTTTTTTCTTTTTCTAAATTATACTTTTTTCTGTCTGGTGGAAATTTTCTAAGCCCATTTTCAAGTTCTATCTTCACTTTTTTTTTTGTGCATCAAATTCTTCATTTAAATCAAACGATTACATATGCGATAGACGTACTCAGACAATCTCGAAGTGCAAGCAAATTAGCTAACGACAATACTATTACAATCTACAAATATAGCAACCAAAAGCAATAGATAAATAGATAGGCAAGAATAATCCTAGCACTCAAGTAAAAAACATCAACAAGGAGGCCAAGCTTGGCATTAGGAACAATAAGTGAAAAGGCTTCTTGAGGAACAATGAGCAACATAAGTGCTCGAAAATTCAAGCTTGAAACTGCCACTTGGGCAGAGAAAGCTATCCTCGAATCGGTTGTAACCGCAATGGAGACAAGACCCCACCATACTGAACCATTAACGAAACCTCAAGGCAAAGCTTCAGTGGAACATCCTTCACATAAGAGGGTTAAAAGAGAAACCTCAATGCAATGACCCAACCAAGACAATACAGAAGGGAAAGGTGGCTCTATACGAACAGCCAGACCAAAATGCAAGCCATCACCAAAGACTCTATGCTGAAAGCAGCCAACAGAGACTACGGGACATCTGGCGAGCACACACCGCCAAAATTTGGCGGAGTCCAAACCAACACTTGTGATTCTAGACAGGGCCTGTCGGAGAAGTATCTGATGCAAGTGGGGGAGAAGCCAGCAGTATCTGATGCTCTGGTGGGTGAAGAAGGAGGAGGAGCCAAGAGGAAATTCATCACGGCAGCTACTGCTGGACGGATCGACAAAGAACTCACCAATTGACACCATCTGGTTCACTTGGTTCTTTGGGATGGCAAGAGAGGCGGAGATGAGATCGCAAGTTCTGTCTTCACCTAAAAATAAAATTACATATTTAATTATAAACAAAAATTATAAATTGTAATTTCATGATTTTAGATAACCATTTCAAAATAAAAACATTTAAAAGGAATAAAATCATTAGGGTAGTTTTGAAAAAAATATATATTGTAGATAGTTTATTAAAAAAAATATCCTTGGACCAAAATGGTTGTCTAGAGTTTTTAATAACTCATTTACATTGTAAAAATTGTTAGAATGACTTTTTTTCAGTTTTGGGATTAAAAGATAGATTTCTTCAAGTCAACTAGATTAGTTGATCAGATAGTGGGGTGGCTTTAAGAGTAACCACAAAAGACAACACATTGTAACATCCGCGAACTAGTTATTGTATTTTCGGAGTGGGTGTCGACCGACACGAGGGGTGTGTCGATCGACACCACTATTTCTGGGTTCGTCGGGTTTGTTTTTAATTCGCGGTTTTGGTTTGGTTTAGTTATCGAAACTGAGTATATAAGTGGAGAAGCGACAAATTAAGGGTTTTAGGGTGCGTTTTGTCGCCGTTTGCAAAGGAAAAAAAAAGAGAAAGGAGAGAACTTGTGATTTTTGAGATTTTGGCTTGTTCTTGGTGGTTTTTGGTGAGATCTGTAGCTGTAGGAGGGAGAGCAGTTGTTGGGAACGAAGGAGAAGCTTCCTAAGGTGTTGTTTCCACCGTTTCTCAATCAAATCTTCCTGTAAAAGAGGTGAGTGCTTGACCATGGCTGATCTAAGCCTGAGATCTCTTTTGTTTGGTTGTTCTTTGTCTATTTGTGGTGTTTGCTTGCTTGGGTTTGTTGTTTTCGTGTTTCCCATAGGTTCATGAGGTATTTGGGAGAGTTTGGGACAGTTTCAAGATGATTTGGAACGGAGGATCGAAGTTCAGATTCGTGCAGTTCGCGTCTGCAAAAGCAGTGTCGATCGACACTAGTGTGGTGTTGGTCGACACCATGTTGTGCTAGCGTCGATCGACACCAATCTTAACCGATGTTGAGTTTTGCCTTGTATGATGTGTTTATTGTGTTTATTTGTTTAGCTTAACATTGGAATCTCATTTGCTTGTGTGTATAGCCCAGTAGATGGGAGGATGGCCTCACTGAGTGTTTAAAACAATACTCATGCATCTCAATATGTGTTTGTGGTGCAAGTAAAGGCAAGGTTTGTTCGTGGAATCAAGGCGATGAGGAGGAGGATGATCTAGGGTCTTGTTGTGTGTTGGAACCTGGTTTAGTAGCATGCTAGGTTGTTGGTTAAAATTGTTAGGAATTTTCCTGTTGTTGGTATGTTTCCGCTGTGCATATTGGTTGTTATTGGTTTGTGTTTGATTGTTTAATTAAGTATTATGGGATGCTTAATTATGTGATATAAAAAAAAAAAAAAAAAAAAAACGGGTCGGGTTGTTTCACACATAAACATCAAGAAACTAACAACATTTAGGAACATCCTTCTAGCGTGATGTTTGGACTCCCCTAGGTCCCCTTATAAACTTGTTTGGTGAGGAGGGGCCACAAATGCTAAGATTAGCACTTTCTGCAAAGGTGGCTGCGACATACAATCAGAGTGGTTGGGTCCTACCCTCCCCAAGATCTGACTCTGGCCTTAACCTGCACATGTATCTCATCACAATTCCTCTTCCTAATCTTACTTCTAGGAACAATCACTATTGTTGGGTTGTAAATGATTTTGAGTGTCAGGGTTTCTCTTCTTCAAGGACCTGGGAAGCTTTGAGGCCAAGAGAGGTGGAAAAAGAGTGGTCTGTTTCTATATGGTTTAAAGGTGCGGTCCCAAGGACTGCTTTTAACATGTGGGTCAGCCACCTAGACAGGCTTCCCACTAGACAAAGATTGGCAGCGTGGGGGTGTTGCCTCCTCCCCGGCTTGTTGTCTCTGCTCATGCTAGACTGAAACTCGGGATCATCTACTCCTCTCTTGTGTGTTCGCCACTGAATTTGGAAATTGGTGTTCCTAAGACTAAGTCCCACCACAAGGCTGCCCTGCAACTGGTCTGAGCTCCTCTCTTGGATGCGACGAACATCAACGAATGCACCATGTATTCTCTGTAAAGTTGAAGCTCATGCTTCAGTCTACCATATTTGGAAACAAAGAAACAATGTTCTTCACAACTCACAGTCCATTACACCTTTCCTCATCTTCAAAATCATTGATCGTTAATTGCGGAACACCATCACAGCAAGAAGGCATAGAAAAGGTTGGAGCAATCTCATGATCCGAAGGATTCGATGACTCCTTTATCTTAATCATACTTATTGTAATCTTGTTTTTTTTTTTTTTTTGCCAAGATTAATCTACTTTAGGTATAGTTTTGTAATACCTCTACATTTCATTATAATGATATTAACGTTCTTAGCACACACACAAAAAAACAACATTTAGAGATAATGAAGCAAAGTTCACTTATGATAGCACTTGACATTTACTCTCCTGCCAAAGAATTAGAAGCATCATTCTTCAAACTTGAGAGTCATTCCCTTGTAGCTAAAACTCAATTGGGTGGGGTGGCATATGTTTTTATTTCATGTCCAACTATTTAAATCATGTATACATAAAAGAAAACAAACTTTAAAGAAAAATCGTTGCAAGCATCTTGTAAACAATCAATTGGACATACATCATTCATTAAAATATTTAACCACAGTCATATCCGTGCGGATTTTACTGAATTAATTCATATCCCACATGTTGGTGCGGGAATTGGCACCCGCAACATACCGGTCTAAACCATAAATCGAACCGGTAGACTAAACCCGGGAATTCAACATTGAGTTAAATTCGGCCCTTAAAGTAGGGTCAAATAAGATCATGCAGGCCCAGTCCAAGAATGTGAAGCCGACTTCACAGATCACCTCATGACCGACCTGAAGAAAAGAAGAAACTTTCCTAATGACAATTCGTTCTATTAGGAAAGTAGACATATTTTGTAATCTAAGAAAGCATATAAATAACGTGGATTCCCCTTTTTGTAAGGGATCCCAGCAATTAATACAAAAAAAACCCTAATTCTTCATTGTTCTTGAGTAAAACCCTAACTTCTTTTCCAAAAAAGTTCAATTCCCTTTTGCTTGTTAGTTTTGATCCGATTTTTTAAAGAGATAGTTTTATTGAATTTGTTTCCCCCTTCAAACAAGTTCATTGTGTGAAACCCAGTTTGGACACCAAAGAAAAAAAAAAAAAAAAAAAAGAGAATGTTCGTATGGACGGTCCGTATCAGATATTCACATCGCTACGGTGAGGAGTAAGGGACCAATTGATAGACAGTTCAATAGCGCGTAGGTTTTATAAGCTTTTCTAAGTAACACCTTGAGGTCACTAGTTCGAATCTCTCTCGCCCATATTTTTCATTTTTCCCAATTTCGAACAAATGATGTCACAATCTCATCGTTTTACACACAACCGAGGAATCTGTAAGCCGTAATAAACATTTTTAAATGGAAACAAATAATCAGAAAATTACATATGAACTCGGTTGCGCCACGTGGTCCCTCCATTGCCGTTACCTTCCGGTGAAATACCCCAACAAAAACACTCCGCTTCTTCCACTTAGAGCCGTAAAGCACCACTGCTTGCTTCTTCTTCATCAACCACCACAAATCTCCAATCGATCGATGGAAGCAGCAGCAGTGCCACGTCTCGTCTACTGCGGGCCACAACCAATTCGATTCTCCGTCTCCTCACGCCGCTCCTTCATCTCCGCTATCCCTCCCCGTACTAACAAACGCTCTCGCCGGATTCTAGCCGTCGCTACTGATCCCAAACCTACACAGACTACTACTCAACCCAAGTCCACCACCGTTAACGGATCTTCCTCTTCTTCTTCATCTTCATCGTCTCCCTCAAAAGGAGTCAACAACAATGTTTCCACGGTACGATTCGACTTCTTATAATCCGTGAAATTCATATCCTCCCATGCCGATTTCGTTATTCGAATTTTGATTTGTGGCGACAAAATGTTACAGAGAGTTAGCGATGTATCGAAAGAGATTAAAAGAGTGAGAGCTCAGATGGAAGAAGATGAACAGTTATCTGTGTTGATGAGAGGTCTTCGTGGTCAGAACTTGAAGGATTCTGTTTTTGCTGATGATAATATTCAGCTTAGGCTTGTTGAGGTAACACTAACAACAACAACAACCAACTCTTTTTGGATTTTACTAGATATTGGATTTAGCATTGTTTAATGTTTTGATTTCTTCTTTTGTTGGGGTTTCGTAGACTGGTGAGAGCAGTGAGTTCTTACCTCTGGTATATGACCCGGCTACCATCTCTGCGTATTGGGGAAAACGTCCTCGTGCTGTTGCATCTCGAATTATTCAGTTGCTTTCGGTTGCTGGAGGGTTTCTTTCACGTATCGCTGGGGATATAATAAACAAGAAAGTCAAAGAGGTGATATTTTTTGGCTTTCTTAAATCGTAGATGATAGACGGGATTGGGAAGCTAGAGCAGAATGTTTAGTTGTGGCTTGCAATTAATTTATTTGCAGTTTGAGTCTCACTTTTCATCTGCCATCATTTTCAGAATGAGGTTGCTAGGGCAATTGAATTGAGGGAAATTGTAACTTCCCTGGGTCCAGCGTACATTAAACTTGGGCAAGCTTTGAGTATTCGACCAGATATATTGTCACCCGCTGCAATGACAGAGCTACAAAAGCTATGTGATAAGGTATAATGCAGCAATTCTGTCGTCAGTTTATCCATTTCCATATAGTGTTGATTTCTACCGTTCGAGTTTTATGCCTTAGCAGAACTAAATGTTGCTAGTTTTTGCTTATGTGTGAAGGTCCCTTCATATCCTGATGATGTAGCAATGGCTCTAATCGAGGAGGAGCTTGGGAAACCATGGTTCGATATTTATTCTGAGCTCTCTCCTTCTCCAATCGCTGCTGGTAAATCCCGACCATCAGTTAATATGCTGGCCTAATCATTTCAGTAGATTTTTTTTTTATGACAAATGATTTATTCTTCTTCTGGTTTTGCAGCATCCCTAGGACAAGTGTATAAGGGACGATTAAAGGAAACTGGGGATCTAGTGGCGGTGAAAGTACAGAGGCCTTTTGTTCTTGAGACGGTTACTGTCGACTTGTTTGTGATACGGAATTTGGGTCTATTTCTGCGGAAGTTCCCTCAGGCAAGGTTTTGTCTGACAGCTCAGCTTATGCACTTCTGTGATTGTTCTCTTTCACCTCAATAACATTCAATTTTCTTGTTCTTCCCGGATATTTTGTGCAGGTGTCAGTAGATGTTGTTGGACTGGTTGATGAATGGGCTGCTCGCTTTTTTGAAGAGCTGGATTATGTTAACGAGGGAGAGAATGGAACATATTTTGCAGAAATGATGAAGAAAGATCTTCCACAAGTACGCTTCATAACTTCAGTTTGTTGTCTATATATGAGGCGTCTGATCATAAAATTTGTATTTGACATGTATCTATGTGGATTTACATCTGTGGAATGGTTCTTAATACTGCAATTATTTTTTCCAGGTTGTTGTGCCTAAAACCTACCAAAAGTACACGTCAAGGAAGGTTCTTACAACACAATGGGTTGATGGAGAGAAACTGTCACAAAGTATTGAGAGTGACGTTGGCGAACTTGTGAATGTTGGTGTTATTTGTTACCTAAAGCAGGTAATGCTTTACTTGTTGAGGAGCATAAGATATGTGGTCTTAGGTTAATTGCGTTCATTGAAATTTCTTCTTGGTTCAACTTCTTCTGCAATCATACTAAGCAACATAAATCTTGGCATGCATATACTAATACCTCCTGAGATAGATAATTTCTTGGGGTTGTTATTTATCATTTTCTATCTTACATTGCATGGCTATTCAATGTTTTTAACCGATAATTCCTAGCCATCTAGTGAGTAGAATGATTTGAGCATGTAAAAAATAAGCAGCAGCTTTCGACACCAAAATACCTTATCATATCAAAAGTCTGTGTTGGCTTTTATGTTCTATTTTCTGGTCATTCTGATCACACTCTTTTTCCTGTTCTAAAAACAAGATGATGAGCATGTATATTCTTTTTAACACTTGACTGTTTTGTGCTTCAGTTGCTTGATACTGGGTTTTTCCATGCTGACCCTCATCCTGGAAATATGATTCGTACCCCAGATGGAAAGCTAGCCATCCTCGATTTTGGTAACGGTTCTAGTTCCAATTATTACGTTTAGTGAAAAGTACTCTTTGGATATCCCAGTTACATTTAATTTGATATGAGAAAAGAAGAAAATTGTTGACATCATATCCTTGTGTGTTTACTGACAGGTCTTGTTACCAAGTTGACCGATGATCAGAAGTACGGAATGATTGAAGCCATTGCACACTTAATTCACCGAGATTATGATGCCATAGTCAAAGATTTTGTCAAGCTTGGTTTCATCCCTGATGGGGTCAATCTGGCACCTATATTACCTGTCCTGGCCAAGGTTTTTGATCAGGCGCTCGAAGGTGGTGGAGCCAAAAACATCAACTTTCAAGAGTTGGCAGCAGATTTGGCACAGATCACTTTTGACTATCCTTTCAGAATTCCCCCTTATTTTGCGTTAATAATTAGGGCGATTGGTGTGCTAGAAGGTATAGCTCTTGTGGGGAATCCTGAATTTGCTATTGTGGACGAGGCTTATCCTTATATTGCTCAGGTATATTAGTATTAGTGTTCTTCAGTAATTAGAGGAGAAGTTTTCTTTGCCCAGTCCATCATTCACTGTCTTTTAAATTAATCTTACAAAATACTGATGGTTAACGTCTTCATATGATAACCTCAAAATTTGTAGCGGCTCCTGACGGATGAATCTCCTCGCCTGAGGGAGGCTTTGCGGTACACAATCTATGGGAAAACTGGCGTTTTTGATGCTGAAAGATTCATCGATGTGATGCAAGCCTTTGAGACATTTATTACAGCAGCCAAAAGTGGAGGAGGGGAAGATATGAAGGGAGGCATGGCGGAGCTAGCTCTTATGCAAAGTAAGACAAGCAGTTTGGGTCCTATGTTTCCAGCTAGTGCATCCCAACCGGACCAGCCAGCTCAAACGAGAGTCGCTTTGTCGTTTCTGCTTTCGGAGAAAGGGAACTTCTTCCGCGAGTTTCTGTTGGATGAGGTAATGATCAAAATCTGACCACTTGTTCTTGTCACATTAATACACCTGCACAATGAATGACAAATTTTGACAATAACTAGGTAGAAAAGGTCATAGTCGCCACGTAATGGTTTTAAAACATGCTTATTCATGGCAACATCAGTTCTGACAGTTATTTGCGATCACTTAAAACAGATAGTAAAAGGCGTTGATGCAATAACAAGAGAACAGCTGGTGCAAGCAATGGCGGTCTTCGGATTCAGAAACACGACCCCAATCTTCGGTATGTTACCAGCAACACTGGGACCCTTCAAGCCTGCAGCACTCCTTCCATCCGTGACGGAAGAGGACAAGGTCATCTTAAACAATGTTCAGAAAGTAATCGAGTTCCTTACCGCAAGAAGCTCCATGTCGAATAATCCTGATCAAGTAAGATTCAGAATTTTCTCATAATTCAGTCGTTGTAATACTTGAGTTTTTAAACTTATGTGTGGTCAATATCATAAAACAGGTTGTAGATGTATCTCAAGTGGTTCGGGAACTGCTTCCTGTGTTGCCAGGGATCTCTGCCACAGTACTGCCTGAGATAATGAGTCGGCTTGGGTCACGAGTGATGGCAAGAATAGTCCGGGACACGTTTTTGTGAATAGTTGGCTGAGCTTTGTACAATTGTGCATATAAGTTGCATTTCAAAGTATAAAAGAAATATATAGCTGATGAATGATTGCTTCTTCGCTTTTAACACATATACTTGCTGTAATAATAACAAAGTTGCGATGAGACAATGACTTGCCTTGCCAAATATGGCCGTGTTGGACATCTAAAAATATAAAACATGTTTTGATATCAGAAGATGTATTACTAACTATAACATAAAATTCTAAATACAAAGGTCGAATTACATAACAGGCTTATTGGAAACATAGGCAAAAGAAGAGATGGTTCAGAATATTTGCTAATAAGTTCCACTCTTTCTTCAAGAAAACAGCGGCAAAGCTTGCTCTCCTGAAGCATAAGATATGATACGCTTTTTAAGCGGCGAAATGTAGTGAGCCCCGTGGAACGCAGCCGCTCTTAGAGCATTCAGCGGTCCGAAATCCACTGAGTACATCTTCTGGATTCCATCTAAAACTGCCATCATTGCCATATTTGCAGGTTTTCTCTCTGCTTCATATCGCTTGAGCAGATTCGCCTACAATTAAAGATTCAGGCAATCAATACATAGGAAAGAAGTAAATAAACATGGGGTTTAAAACTTAAGAATTTGAGCGTATACCTCGCCTATATCGGTACCAAGAGCAATGCCCTCTGCAATGGCTTTGGAGAGAGCGCATGCATCTGCAAATCCCAGATTCACTCCTTGACCAGCCAACGGGTGAACAGTGTGAGCTGAGTCACCGACAAGAGCCACACGCTTTGACACATAATCTTTTGCATGCCTCAACGACAAAGGAAACATCATTCTTTCTGAAGAAAGCCTCACAACTTTGGGAGGAGTTTTAAATCTTTCCTTGGTGGATATGGTCACATTTCCTGTAAGCCAAGAGAGACTATCCCGTGAACTTGTAGTCTCTGGATGTGGACCATATCCAGAATCCAGAGCGTCGTTTACAGCTTTGATGAAGTCAGCCTCGTTCATAGATTTGCGATCTGATGCCTCTTTTGGGTCCATAGTCCATACTATGTTGCTAAACTTGTCACCAATGGGAAGAAGTGCAATGGGGCCATTGGGTAAAAACCGTTGCCAAGCTGTGTAGTTTTCGACAGTGTGCTCAACAGTACAAATTATAGCATTTTGTGAGTAGTTCCATCCAGTTGTTTTGATCCCTGCCAACTCCCTCACTTGCGACTTAGACCCATCAGCGCCTACCTGCACAAACATTGTTAGATATTCCTAAAGTTGGTGAGATTCAGAAACAGTTCCACTCAACTCTAGCGAGCGGAGAACACTTACCACAAGTTTTGCATAGACGCTATTTCCATCGCTTAGTTCCAGCTTAGCAAGGCGTCCTCGCATAAACAAGTCAGTCGTAGATGGCACTTCACCAAGACCTGTCAGCGAAGAGCTAGGTAGCATATCCATCGCGTTCAACCTTGCGGGATAAATAGTCTTCTGGAGATCTGACTCCTGCGAATTAGGCCCTCCCATTTAAGACACAGAAAACATGCCAAACTAATAACTCTATAAAGTCGGATTATCTCGTTAAAAAGTTGAAGAAGGATAGTAATTGGCTGTAGAATTTATAAGTGATTAGCAATGACTCCTCAAAATCATAGCACTCTTTCTAAACTCACGCACAGTCTGTTCAGACGAATACCAGAAGAAAAACCTGATAGACTGAACCACGATGATGAATGAAACAAGAACGGACTCAAGAAAGCAAAATACCTGTACACAAGATAGCTGAGAACTCTGAAGAACTTTATTCTCCACCACACACCTGGATCATGTCAAGAATGAGAATTTAGTACACAAAACTATTAACATCATCAAGGATGCAGATGTATATAGCAATATGCTTACCCCAACACATCTTGATGTACATCATTAGCATTGTATCTTGTATATCCAAGGCCCGAATAGTCCCATACCTAAGATACGAAACATGACAAACGACTTCATTTTTTCCATCTAGCATATCAGTGTCAGTATATGCAAATCCTTCAGATCACACCTAAATAAATCTAATCGTAGTTTTGCTTTTCAAGTTTAAATTCAAACAAATGAAGAGATACTTTATACCAACATGGCAACATGTAAAGAGGCAACCGGCGGTACAACAGCTTCCACCAAAATTATAACCACAAACATTTTGACAGAGTTTTTCTTTGAACAAATAAAAAGATTTTCAGACGCCATCATATAAAAGCTTCGGAAGGAATGTATAAAATTAACAACCATTACCTGCATCTTATCAAAATAAGCATGTCGCTGTTCCTCAATGTATTTCCAGGCACCAGTATCTGCATTGTTCCAAAGTAAAAACTAAAAAGGATATACAGGGACTGAAACAGGACAAAGACTAAGCTCAATTATGGGTTCTAACTCTAAGTGGCAAATTCAGCATATTAAGTTAACCTTATGCTACCATTTAGTAGCTCTTCTGTTAGCCAATTCTAGAAAGTTCACACCATTTCGAAAGAACAATGAGCAGAAACTGAAGAAACGAGAAAGCCCACTGCGTACCTTTGAGGAAGGATATTGTTGCAGGTGTAACTGTACTGACTCTGGGATCAGGTGGATTCCCTTTCTCGATGATATTTTTTCTCCCCAAAAGGGGATTATTGTCAATAATCGCGACATTCAAGTGTTTCGTCAATGGCTTGCTTGCTAAAAGAACAACAACAACCATGCCATCAAATGAACAATTATCTATTTAGTTGGTTGCAGAACATAAATTACAGGCTAATAGAGAAAAACAAATTCCGGAATAGCAACCATAGCTTACCCAAAGAAGCAGCTAAAGCGATTCCAACCATTCCACCACCAACAATAGCAATGTCATGTTGTGGACCATCGTCAGTAGAGTTCTTTTTTGCAAAACTCTCCTAAATCATGAAGTAAATTAAACTAAAACTAACTTGTATAAAATTATACTTCATCGTCCCATTTCGGAGATGCTTTAATTATCTAATAAAGGGATTATATTCATGTCGCAAACATGATAAACTGCCACAGTATCCAGCTAAGACTTTGAATGCCAATATCCCCACACAACAGCTGCACTAAGAATATGGAAAATCCAAAGTAGCGAACCTAATTCTTCCAAGACAAGTATGAACTTTCACAAGGACATAAAGAGGGGGAACTTACATTGGAACCAGAAGTAGAAACTTTATGTGTCACATCAGTTGAGCAAGTCCTTCGCAGAATCTTTGTTTCACAGACATTTGAACTAAGTTTCCTAACCAGCACCCTGTCCTAGAAGCCAATTAATATTAGACAGCATGATATAATAATCTTCTCTATTATCCAAAGAAGCTAAATAATCTAACAAGCAACCCAGATTCCTATACAATTGCTGAAAACTTGACATACAACCACCAAACATGATGATCACCGACAAAACAAAAAAAAAAAAAAAAGGTTGAGACTTTAACAGTAGTAGTTTCTCAAAACTTGGAACAAAGAAACTTAAAAAAATCAACCCAACATCAATTGATTAGCAAAAAAAAAATTAAAATTTGATTACACAAATTACAGTGATTCAAATTAATAAAATCAAGAAGAAAGGCGAAAACAGAACCTGTTCATGGTATTGTGCAGGGTTGAGACAACAATAACTGGGTTTCAGTCGTTACGATATCTAAGACCTAAGGAAGGCAGTGCGGTGGTGAGCGACTGTCTGGCGAACTTTGGCTTTTGATATGTCTCCAGTGGGCGACGAGGCGAGGAGGAAGTCACAAGTTCTCTCTCTCAAAAGCAAATTGCAGGTTTCCATAGAAGAACGGTTTACTCGGGTCCGGTTATTCAATAACCCGTCCATTAAGACAACCGAATTTTGCTTTGTAGTTTTTTTAAGAAACCGGACCGGTTTACTATTGAACCGTCGATCTAAAAGGCTTGTTTTCCTCAAAAGTCATCACAAAACACACTTGGCCACAAAAGATGCAGCAGAACATATATATATATATATATGTTTTACATCACACTTAAGACGAAAAAGGAATAATCCAAATCGAATTACATAAATTTATTGCAAATGTCTGAGTTTATGTTACAAAAAAATGACTGTGTAAACCACTTCAATAAAGCATAAGCCTTTCTTTTTGATGTCTGTGTATACTCACACTCACGACCAAATCTTATGAAGAAGACCTGCGTAGGTTAGTTATTATATGTTCTCAAGAGTCAAGACTTGTTGAAGTGATTATTAGCTAGCTTGCTCAGCCTTTTTACCCTTTTTGGGTTTTTGTTGTTTATCTTGTTTCTTTTTCTTTGATTCAAGACTGACCCAAGTATAACCTGTAGGGATAGCAAATGGGTCTTGTAAAGTTTTCGACTTACTACTACTACTCGTCATCGAACCATCTTTGTCTGATCTAGACCGACGAAACCACGACGACGATGAGTTTGTGAAGTCAGTTAAAGCAGCTGGACTCTCATATCCAGAAGCAGTCGGGCTCGAGAGAGGCGTCTTAAATTCATCTGCAGGCTCAATTTCTTCAAACTTTGTAAATGTAACAAGCACTTTTATCGTAGGTACCACTGGGATAGCAACCTACATTTACAAAACCAATCTCAGAAGTAAAGAAACATTAGATTAGCTCTTAACCTTAAACGTCAACATACCTTGACTGGAAATGTTCCAGAGGGAAGCTTTGTGGTAAGAAGTTCTCTGAGACGACGTATAGCTTTAACTTTGTTTGCAAGTATGTCAAGCAAAGGAAGCAGCTCTTCTGTTTGTAATGGGAAGTTTGGGGATAGCCAAAGAACAGGACGTAACCCTTTCTTGTATTCACTTTCTTGGTGTGTCTTACCAGAGACTGATGCTTTTGGTTTCCTATAATGCTCATTATCTACTGAGTGTCTTCCTGGTTTTATCTGATTTGACTCTCCCAATAGATTACTCACTTTCTCATTCACACAAAGAGAGCTTCTCGGTGGAGCGTACTGAATTTGCTTCTCTTGTTTACTCTCTTTCTTTCTCCATCCTCCTAACCAACCTTTCTTCTCTCCTTTCTTGTTTGACTGACTACAATCCATGGCAGGAACTTCAATATGATCGTCGTGCTGCTGATGATGATCGATGAAACCATTATCACCATTTACATTTGGGAAGTCTGGTAAATCCAGCTTAAGAGCAGCTTCTAGTTGCTTTTGCTCTTCATCTGTTAGAACATCGCAGAGATCATCATCGCCGTTCTCTTTCTGATCACCTGATGCACCAGGAACCTTTCTAGACTTAATGCTAACAACCACATTGTTCATCTCATAAACCTTAGCTTTCCAAGGACCAACCATCTCACTCTTCTCCTGCCTCCTCCAATTTGTCTGAGGAGACAGAACAGCTTGTGTCACATCAATCCCTGGTCTAAAGATATTGCTCTTACACATTGCAGCCACTTCTTTCTTAACATCTTCTTCTGATGGAACTCCACAAGCACCATCCAATGCATTCACCACTTCTTTGTCCTTATGATTCACCATGTAAAGAGATCCACGAGAAACTTCACCATCCTCTGACCCATCACCAAGAAACAGTATACTCTGATCAGACCGTTGAATCTTGAACCCATCAAAACCAGCCATAGTCATATCCGCTCTCAAATTAGATCCCACCTTCCAAACTTTATAAGTATCAGACGGTGCAACCTTAGAGACAAAAGGCACAACAGAGCTCTCAAAGTGAAAACTCATCTCCAAGTAAAAATCTTTCATCTTACTCATTGTAGCTATCAAACGAGGTAGCCTCCTACACCATTTAGCCCAAGCAAGAGGCTGATAATGCCGGACTATAATCATCGCAATCGCTTCTTGTCTACCGCAAACAGCTTCTTGCAACGCGTTCCAGCCTTCCTCGTTTTGTAAAGTCCAATCAGCTCCAGCCACCATAAGCATTTCAACTGCTGTTGAGTCACATAGCTTCACAGCTAAATGTAGCGGCGTGTGGCGGCTTGGAACATCTCTTCTATCAATCACAGCAGAAATGGCATCTGATTTTGCTTCTTCGGCTAATGAAGCTGCTTCTGTTTGAATCTCACAAGGATCTTTAGGCTTTGGAAGAGAAGACAGTATTGACTTAAGACCAACATAGTCTTTAGAAGCAACGGCTCTGTGCACAGAGCTGTGTATGTACTTTGAAACATCAACGTTCTCCATTTGATCCCAAATCAGAATCTCCAATATTTTTGAAGTCGTACAAAACCAGTAAATGGATCAAATCTCAACCTAAATTTTTCGATTCAGAACAAGTCAAACTAGAAAGAATCAGTCTAAGATCGAGACACATAGTTAGACCCTAATCAAGAATCAGAATTTGCATTGTGGGTCTAAATCAAGAAATCGAAAGATGTATGAAAGGTCTCACCTTTAGTCTCTTCAACTTCTAACTTTCTCCGCAAGAAACAAGATGACTTCTTCTTACTTCATCATCTCAAGCTTTTCACTCTTTTAATCTTCTTCTTCTTCTTCTTCTTCTTCTCTTGTGTATTGTTTTGTCATAGGAGAGAAGTTGAAAGAGAGATTCTTGTGATCTAATTACAGATCAGAGACACATGTGGGAACGTGAAACAAAAAAAAACACACAGAGGGATTTAAGGGTAAAAGAAAAGAAAAAAAAAAAGAAAAAATCAATCTCGAGATTTGTGTGAACTCTAGAAAATGAATAAAGAAAAAGAATTGATAAAATCTTTAGAATTAGGTAAAAATAAAATCTGACAAAAAAAATTTAGGATGATTGAAAATTCAAGAATCAGTCGTGGAGATGCGATGTGTTTAGTGGGAGGGAAGCAAACAAATCCAAAAAAGACACACTGATAAAAATAAGAAAAATATATGATAAAAATGTAGATAGTCAATATATTAAAAAATGAAAATTTGTTTCTGTCAAAATGGGTTGAAGTTGATGGATCAATCCAAACCAGTCTAATACATGGATTTAATGAGTAAAAAATTTGGACATGAATAGATTAATGTGCTTAATGAATTAGGATTAGAATGGATTAGTGTTAACCATAACCAAAACCAATTGAAATTACAAAAATTTAAATTAATATAATCTAAACCGATTTTAGTAAACCAAAGAAAACCTAATCTGCATCTTATCTTTCTCACCATCATAAATAGCTCTCAACCTCTCAAAGCTCTCTATCCAGATTTCTCTAATCCCCAACTCTCTCACTATCTCTCTTCACCACTAAAGGTTTCTGCGTGTTGCATGTTGTGACCCTCTTCCTCTTAGCAGCAAAAGCTTCGACTCTTTAAGGGTCTCTTTCTTCTCTCTTCTTCGATGTTACAGGCAGAACATCTCTAGGTAAGTAAGTATCCAGCGAACCCGGGTCTAATATTTGTTTTAATTCATTGAAATTTGTTACTTGTAAGAGTCATATTTTGAGATTAAGTTTGTATGATGAGTTGAGTGACTTCTTCGAAGTTGAGTATGTGATGAACATTTATTTATCTGGCATGAATAAGGAAGCTGAAGCTGGAAGGTTGCATGCGAATGTTGCATGAGGGGATAAAGATGAGATTTGGGGTTGTTACTGAATGGTGACTGGTGAACGAGAATGTAATGATTCATAAGGAAGTGTTCTTACAATGACCTTACTGTGAGTGCTCCTTCATTCGATGTGTGATGTTCTTTTGTTATTTATCTCCCTAACTGTATATCTCTGCACTGTAGTAAATTAGTCTATAGGGTTTTTTTTTTTCATTTTGAGTTGCTTAAATCTCTGTTTCAGGTTTTGTTTAGATCATAAGTTTTCATTCTATTGTGTTTTTGATAAGATGATTCGTTTCCATATCTGAAAATGTTTTGCTCCATTAATTATTACAATGTCTTTTTATGCTTTTTATTGTCTATTTTATTCCAAATGTTCAGACACTTTAGAGAGCATAGAAGTCGTCGCTAAATCCATTGGAAGGCTTAACATTATTTTGTCGTGTTTATTGCCTTAATTTCAGCATCCCCAAGATTCTTACTTTTAATTATTGTTTTTCAAAATAATCTCTTTAATATAAATTCAGTTGATTAATTACAGTTTTTCATTAGTCACACTACGTACACATGATTTAAAATAACTAAATATTGGTAGCCTATTGATATGCCTTAAGTCTCATGGCCGTAATTTTATTTTTTTATTATTCAAAATGCAGATCTCACTCTAATGTTTTACTTATAACTTATCCGATGGAAACAGTTTCTTTTGACTCCAGTTGTGAGTCCTACAAAAGCAGGCTCCTGTGTTCCTGAACGAGGAAGAGGGATCTTAGACATGCAAGTGTAAGTTTGAGTACTCTAAGTCTCTCACTTTAGTTATGTGTCTTTTTGAGATTGTAACTTGTTTAAATTCCAATAGTATATGATTTGTTTGACTTAGATGATTGGCCATACTAATAATTTATGTTTTTATCGGGTTTTAACCGTGTTTTACATTCAAATTTTGAGTTTTTTTCGATAAGAACAAGATGGTTTCTCGGTGTTTTCGTACTATTTATTATATTTTCAGGTTCTAAGATGTTTTGGAGAGAAAAAAGAATTATTGGACCATTTTGGATTGCTGCTGGATGTGATGGGATGAAGTCAGGAGTTCAAGACCGATCAGTCCTAACTTACGAGCAATTGGTCACCATTCTTTCAGATTAAATCTCTTTGTATCGACCCAGGACGACAAGAGAAGCCTGGACAGATCGGTCCCATACCCGATACTTTTTTTTTTAAAAAACTAGCTTTTTAGGGTTTTCTCTTGATATTTAAGTAGCTTTTTAGCTCGATTTCTAAAGATAAAACTTTTACTCGAGACGACTTTTCTGCTTTTGTAAGTTTGGGGAGACAATTTCTACTCTTGATTCCTTGTTTAATATAGAGACAATTTATGAACCCTATATATATTATTGTGCAATTAAATAATGTTCTTGTTTCTCCATGTCTTAGTAGATTCTTAATTGGGTTTAGGGTTTTAGAATGGTTGCTATGATTAATTAATTGATGTTAGGTTGTTAATTTGGGGATTGATTTTAGTTTTTTCATCTATTGTTGTTTTTAATGCTTAAGCTAGAATGACGACCTAGATTATGATCTTAGGTTTAATCATTGAGAACCAAAATTTTGTTGAGTTACTTGAAAAATATAGGTGGGCAAAGTGATCCTTAGCCGATAAGAGTTGAGAGTTGAAGTTAAGACACTTTGTGAATAAATCAAACTTGAACTTGTAAATGCTTGCTTGATTTGCTAGATTCAAACGAGAGATTAAGATCTAGAGAATTCACTACATAAGTAGGTAACAATGCGAAAATAGGTTAGCTTTACAATTGTGATTTAAATTCGAGAACGATGTTTAATTCATACCTATGTTGTCTGCATTCCTTATCATTTTTTCTAACGATTCCCTGTCCTCAATGCTTTTACTTATTAAAGACAACTACTTGCGTTTATTTATTATTTTTTTAATCATTTTAATTCAAAAATTCTATTTGTTTTAGCTTTACTTATTCTTCAGAATTTATAGTGTAATTACTTAGTCTATAAGGATTCAATCTTAAAGTGTTACATCGTTATACATACCGTTTGATCGTGGTAGAGTACATATTAGGTTTTAATTGACATTTGATCACATACTATTTGGAAGAAGGAAAGTTGGCACTGTATATATTTTTGGAGTATCCATTCATATATGGTAAAAAGGTTAATGATAAAAGTACAAAATGCTTTCGTTTATCAATCGGTTTATTTTACTTGGACTAGTTTGTATCTATACTAGTATTTTTACAGCCTTTTTTGCTCAAAAATATGTTAATGGAAACAATTGTCACTGAATGTCATTTAATGTTTATATTCATATCCAAACAAGTTTAATTAATTCTCTCTATCATTCTTATAACCAAACAGAATGAAAATATTTTAAATATCCATATATATAATATTCTATAATTAATATAGATATTTAGAAGTTTATTCCATATTAAAAAAAATTATTCTCCTATCATCTTTTTTTTTTAAAATTGAAATATAGTGAATCATCATATAATACATAAGTTAATAAAAATGTATATTTTTTTCCTGCATATATTGTGATTTGAATTTTTTAAAATGAACATACATTACTTAATTAATATAAAAAGTGTGTGTTCAACATACATATATAGTAAATTTACCGTATATAGTAAATTATAGAATTTAAGAAGTTTATAATTTATAACTGATATATCTAAACTTAATAAAGAGTTTAAAATTATGAATATTTAAACAGATTAAATTTTTAAAATAACACAAACGAGTTATATTACAGGACATATTGAATTGATAATACTAAAAAATAAAATATCTAAAAATGATACTTCAATACAGGTTAAATATTTATTTTACTATTTTAACAACATCAATATAAAATATGTCAAATCAAATTGATTAATTAAGATTTGTATTAAACAAAATTTGTTGTGCGATATACCACAAATTATATACTAAATCACTAAAATTAACAAAAGAATACATTACCAAAATTAGTATTAAATACATTAACAAAAAAAATAAAAAATAAAATTACCTATGATATACCGCAGATCATACTCTAGTTACTAATATATTTTCTTACATATTATAGATAACAATGACGAGATGATTATTATTTGATCTGATCCAAATGTTGTTGAGGAAACAAAGGAATCATGAATGAATTTAATATGCTTTCTGGTTAATTATATAGTTTTAGGATCTTTTTGTATGGTTACAAAACATGAATTCAAATCTAAGTTTCACCGCTTAGTTTGAACTTGTGTAACGGTGTTTGCAGGAGATAAACATGAAAAACAATGTGATGATGATTTTGTCTTTAACTAGGTGTTTCTCCACGCAACGTGTGGGTTATGGTGTAATTGACACTTTTTTTTTTTTTTTCTTTTATCTTTTTCGTTTTATCTTTTGTATTATTTCGTTTTAATTAGACATATACAGGCTTCGCAGTCACTTGTATTTATACACTATATGTTTATACCATTTCGTTTAGATGTGTACAATTGTGGCGTTTATTTTTTATGAATTATGAGGATGTTGTTTTTTGCTTTCGAGGATCCAATCTTATCATTGACTGATATTTTTCCTAATACATTTATTGTATTTTAGATTTTTTAATTAACTGCTTATGTAAACCCTTCATACGTTGATATTGCAATAATAAGTTATTTTTTAAAATAATTATCTTTCGTGTAAGTGATTATGTTTGTATGCCCATGCTTTGGTCTAATATCAATAAGATTGTTTCTGTTTTTCTTTAGTTGGCTTTGAAACCAATTTTGAGTTAAGTAAATAATGGGTCGAATTATGGTGTTAATAAATAATATAAATTCTTATGTATATATATATTGTATATATGTGACTATAAGTTTAGCTAACTAAAAAAAATTGTAATATTTAAATATAATCTTGAGCATATATATATATATATATATATATATTATTTGTGGGAGAGATGTATGAAATTATTGGATAGAAGTTATTTTGAGTTAAATGACCTCTTATGCCTTTAAAGTGAGTTAAATATTAATAAATTTTTATATGTGTCTTGACTTTTTTAAAAGGGAATACCAAGTGTTTCCTTCCAAATTTGAAGTGACATTTTAGTTTTCTTATATGATTTTATGAACTTCAATGTAAAGGTTTTTCAAAGTAATAAGTACACTCACACTGACTGAATTATAAAATTTGGAGAAATGTTTATTTCGATTAATCATCTGCTCTTTTAAATATATTAAATAAGTATGTTGTTGTTCCTACAAATAGGACAACATATATTATAGTTTAACCATGGAGTTAAGCAATGGAAATGAAACTTGTGATTGCAAGACAAAATGCTTATATATATTATGTTACACATTGATCGTTTAAAAATGAATAGGAACATCTAATTCTCAAATAAAGTTGATTTTTTTTGTTAAAACCAACATATGTTAATTTAAATTTAACTATGCAAATTTAAAAAATAAATATGAATAGATTAGAAAGGCAAGAAATATAAAAGAAATATTTTATTTTTATATAAATAAAATAAAAATTGAAAACAATGTTAAATATATATAATACTTTCTAAATTAAAATATATAATCAAACTCTTACAAGTTACAACACATATGAGATATAAGAATATTTGATATTGGTGGGAGAGGATGAGAGAATGATTACTATAAGATGATAATCCAAATTAGATAATATAGATGAATCTTTAAAAAATAGAACAATGTAATATATATATATAATACTTTCTAAATGAAAATATAGAATCAAACTCTTACAACATATATGAGATATAACAACATTTGATAATGGTGGGAGAGGAGGAGAGAATGATTACTTATAAGATAATAATCCAAATTAGATAATGGAGATGAATCTTTTAAAATAAGAACAATGTAAAATATCTATCATGTAGTCCCTAAAATTAAAATTTAGCATTAAAAATTTACAATGATATTTCAATTGTTTTTTACAACCCATTCAACAAAAATAAGAAATCAAAAAATTTAAAAAAAAACGAAAAATGATTTGAGGTATTGTAGAAGAGAATGAGAGAATGTAAAAATGAGATAGTAAAAGAATGCCAATATGAAAGAATGAGAGATTGAGAGAATGCTTATTTATATGATAAGAAATGATGGACGTTACATTTAGAATTATGGAGTTACAATAGTAATTTATTGTGTTTGAATAAAATTGAGTGGTGGAATATGATTAATGCATAATTTATTTTATTTTCAGTTATAATTTTATTTTAATGTGTGAGTTAAATGTATTGTGTTTATTGGGTCTTAAATATTATTTAAAGCAATTAGAAAGCAAATAAAAAATCAAAAATTAGAAAACATTAAATGAAAATAAACCAATAAAGAGAGACCAAAACCTTATTTATATATATATATATATATAATATATTGCTTTAAACTTTGAAATGAGAAATATATTATAAACAATAATTTTACATGAGAAGAAATATATTAATTTAACCAACCAAAATATGAATATAAGTTTAGCCAACCAAAATTATTAAAAAATATCAAAATTTAACCAAAAACATTTTCTCTTGAAAGATAAATAAGTTAGTAGAATGAATGAATTAATGTACAATTATTGGATAGGAGTTACATTTGAGTTAAATGGAGTTACATGCCTTTAATTATAAATACATATTTTAATTTTTTATAACCTAAAATAAAAGGAATACCAAGTGACCAAATCAAAATTCACATGATTTGGTTGTTTGTTGATAAAAACTCAACACTTACACATAATATTTCAAAATAAAAAAAAACTATTACTTTTGAAGTGACAAACTAAATTAGTTTTCTTATAAAATTATATGAACTTCAATCTCAATAATTTTTAAAACCCCAAGAATAACTTATATCTTTTTGTTTTTTGTTTTTTTTTTGTTTCACTCATCAATTTAATTTATAGTGATAGATTTCATACTAATGGTTTCATCTTTAGAGAATTTAGTTAAATGGTATTATTAAAATTATATTTTATTTTTATATTTCAGTTCCTGTTGAATATGATTTTTTTGGATCATTTTTTATTTTGATTAAACACACAAAAACCAATTGTTAATTATGTTCTTTTTGTTTTCAAAAACCTCAAATCATTAAAAAATATATATATTATATTGATCTTTGCAATTTTATCAATTGGATCACAAAACAAAATAATCTTTATAAATAGAGTTGATAGACTTTACAAAACAAAATAGACTTTATAAATGGATAATTATATTGATCTTTATAAATTATTAAAAATGATACATGAATATGTGAGATAACCGGAGACATAATAGATAATTAGATATGGATCATTTCAACTTCATGATCTTATTGTGTGGTGAATATTGTAAGAGAGTATGAAAATAATGACTTATAAGATGTTAATATAAAATAGACAATGGAGATAAACCTTTTAAAATATTAAAAAATATATATAAGATATACATGTCATACAAACTCTAAAACTAAGCTTTTACAATGATATTTGATTTGATTTTTTATAACCCATACAACAACAATAACAAAAAAAATACAAAACAAAACAAAACAAAAAAAAAGAGAGATTTGAGAGTAGTGGAAAAGATGAGAGAATGAAAGAGTGATAGACTAAGAGAATAAGATAATGAGTATTTATAGGAAGAGAAATGATGAAAAATTACATTTAGAAAAATGAGAATTACAATTCTAATTTATTGTTTTGTTTTAATACAGTTGATTAATACAACTTACTGGAGAATAAAGTTAATGCATATTATGTGAGTTAAATGTAAAAATTAATTGTTTTTAAATTTGTGTTTTAATATAATTTTTTTTTGTTAAAATCCAAGTGGACCAATAAGAAGAAAGCGAAACCTTGCTTTTATATATATATATATGATTAAACAACTTTGATTAGTCAATAGTCAAAACTTTTTTTTCTTTTTTCTTGACATGTTTCTTCTTATTATTGCTAGTTCTTAGTATATCTTCCTCCATCGTCAAATAAGAACTTCATGTGTGGAACTTCATAGTGTAAGTTTAGAGAGATTCATGCACAAAGTGACTAAACTTACACTATGAAGTTCCACACATGAATCTCTCTATATATGATTATAGACCATTAATTGGACAAATAAGGCCTCATGCTCCTTAATATTTATCCGATTCGAGTGATGTAATTGCGTGTTAGGTTTATTATTTAACATAGCTAGAAAGGTTTTATATGTCTAGCCGGCTCACAAAATGGTCCGTGATATCATTAGAATAAGTTGGAGTGAACATTGTTGGAGGATCTTCCGGAAGTAAACGAATTGGAACTGTTATTCGAGTGTTTGTAAGAGAAAAGGTCATAGGAAAAATAGTCTCAAAACGCCAGGGGTAAAATAAAATATTAAAAAACACTTTTAATTTGTTGCTGCATGAGGAACATGCATGTAAAGCATATGTTTGCACAATATGTAGTATATATACGTAGTACTCTAATACGTGTTGCTATACAAACTACAAAGGTGACTTTTGAGCAGGTGAGTATTAATTTGGTATTGTAGGATCACGTTACAAAAAAGATTTTGAATTTGGAGCTAGGATTTTGATATATCATTGGTTTTTACGGTTTGTAACAATGATATAAGTGTGCTTTTTGAATCTTTTGATTTGTTTTATAGAATATTTTTGAATATTTTCAGATTTTCTAAAATTTTAGCATGGATGGAGCAAAATAGCAATTTAAATAATTTTGGAGTATTTAACCGAAAAAATCAATTTGCAGACAATCAAAAATGATGATATCGATCGATCACCAAATACTAAAACTCTAAAGCTGTTAGTACTTCTAAAGTATTATAATTTGAGCTTATCAGAGTTTAAGGGAACTAGCATGTTAATAAGTACAGTAAGAGTATCTAACAATAATTTTCCAGTATTCGATTAGCGGATAATTCTTGGATTCACTCCTAGAAGTGAACCTCTTTTATTCACCCCCTCTTAATTAAGGAAACAAATTATTAATTAAAAAAAACAAAATCTCTATATAATTCAATTTTAATTATAAACGTTATATTATAGTTTTTAATTATAACATCTAAATCCAAATTATATTTTTATAAACTCAAATCGACATATAATTTTGTTTAATTATTTAATTTAAACTCTAACCACTCTTTTATAAACTTAAATTGAAATATAATTTTGTTTAATTGTAAAATCTAAACCCTAATCACTCTTTTATAAACCCAAATCGACATATAATTTTCTTTAATTGTAAAATCTAAACCCTAGCTACTATTTTATAAACCCAAACCGACATATAAATTTCTTTGATTGTAAAATCGAAACTCTAAACCCTAACCACTCTTTTGTAAACCCAAACCGACATATAATTTCGTTTAATTAGAAAATCTAAACCCTACCTAACCATTTTTTTGTAAATCCAAACCGGCATATAATTTTGTTTAATTATAAAATCTAAACTTTAAACCCTAACCACTCTTTTGTAAACCCAAACCGACATATAATTTTGTTTAATTATAAAATCTAAACGCTAACCACTATTTTGTAAATCCAAACCGGCATATAATTTCGTTTAATTGTAAAATCTAAACCTTAATCACTATTTTGTAAACCTAAACTGACATATAATTTTGTTTAATTATAAAAACTATACTCTAATCATTCCTTTATAAATCAAACCGACATAATTTCTTTATTAAAAAATATATAGAATTTGTTTTTTTAATTTGTTTTATCTTTTTATTTTAATTTTAATTTATTTTATAAATATAATATAACATAATATTTTATTGTATTTTAATTGGTTAATTAGTTGGAATAAATAAAAGAGATTCATCTCCAAAAGTGAACCCAAAAAATTTTCAATCCAAATATACAATGAAATCTTATAGGGAAACTTTTCCACGTCAATTAAATAAAATTTATCCATTTTATTTATTTTTATATTACAATTGGTTAAGACCAGAGCCGGCCCTAATGTATAACCAAAATATCTGTAAGTATGGATGGAGCTAAGAAGCTAATGACACATGAACAGGTGTGACTGACCACGTCAAGTACTAAGACGTACTGTTTCCCTAAGAGACTGCCAAATCGACACGTGAAATCGGTGGTGTTTTAAAAATATCTACATTAGATTTCATGAATACTCTCGTAAGCACAAGTGTTGGTCGTTGGTTAAGCGGTCGAAGAGACTATACACGCCGATCTCATCGTACCACGTGAAGTACATCAAAGTCACGTGATATACAACGTTATATAATCCGGAAACAGATGATATTATCATATCTAAGTTGAGGAATAATTTGTCGCCATATATTTTTGTCTCCACCCTCAAGTTTTAAATATCTTTGTGTTTGGTTTCATTGTCTAATTATGGTCGTAGTATGTGAATGTGTTGCAAATTGGCTATTAGTTGCATCATATGAAGTTTGATTCTCTTCGACTTAGTTTTTAGAATAAGACTACTATATAAGGCGGTTTAGTAGCAAAATTTGTGTTGGTATTCATTTACTCACTACCTCTTATTTGGTTCTCTGTCTTCAGTATTATAGTGGATGAGTGGATCTACGGTTTATGTATCTTAGATTCTTAGTGTTAGAATCGGTATTTTACAAGTAATATTAAATTCTATATAAAACTAATTAGAGCATCGCTAGTTCTCTTGTAATACTCGTTTATTCTTAATTGTTTTGTTCTTCAGAAAAATTGTTTTCCTTTTTAGTAATTATGATGTTGTGAGTTCTGTTCGTACATACCCTCAGACGAGAGACTACATACAACGTTTTATATACTTTTCGTTTTCTTTCAAATTTTATATACCAAAGATTAGAAAAACTGTTTGTTTGGTGTCATACAATGATATAATCTATTTTCGTTCTTAGCTCTCAGAATTTATTAAACGGCTAATAATTTTTTTATTCAGTGGTCTTTGTTTCATTTAATTCTATTATATTTTATATAAATATGATTTGAATTTCGCGGATAAAAAAAAATAATAACTATATCATAATATACGACAAAACTGGCTTTCCAAAAATCGATTTGCCTCTTCAAACTAATTGTACATCAATAAATGCAAGAGGTCGTTCGGATCATCCGATTTAAAATTGGATAACTCAAAAAAAATTCTGAAAAGTACATGAAACAAATATTTAAGATTGAAATTCATATGAATACGCATCATGAATTCAAATAAAATGAGACTTATTTTAGTAAATGAGTCATTTGATTAATGTTGATAATTCTGCATAGACTACTATTATTATTGGAAAGTTAAACAAAAAGTTTCTCAGCATTGGTAAGAATCAAAACTTTGTTTTAAATAAAGCCGGCATCAATATTCTTAGAAAGAACAACAACTATCAAAATTCTTAGAAAAAGACAGCAAATTAAAGGCAAAAACCAAAGAAACATAAGTACTAAAACAGTAAAACTGAAACCCTTTGAATCAGAACATATATAAAATGCATGTTTAAGTTTGGAGAGTCATATAGCGATAATAATACTAATACAAACGAGTAGATTATAATTAATATAATATTTTTATTCATTTTTTTGTCGACACGAATAGATATAATTAATTTTTGTCAATCCATTAGTTTTAAAAATAAACATCAATAATAATAATCATATTTAAGAATATAAACATCAATAATAATAATAATAATCCATTAGTTTTAGATCATGATAGCTTATATACAAAACTCTAATCCTATGATTTCGATAGGTCAGCATAATTGCAAAATTTCTCAGAAATTTATCTAAAACTTTAACCGTTTTCCTCCACTAAAATGATTTGAATTTCACTTGTATACAACTTTGGGATATTTGGTTCTGGGTCTGCTTTATATTTTACTAGAAAAGCCTTGTGATTTTCTGATTGGTCGTACAATTCCATATTCAAATATACCTATTACCTAGTACGGACTGAAGATATACCACAGAGTTTTACATGAATCAACATTAATAGAAGCTTCATAGATCTAATAACTGTCGTGAATCGTGACCAAGTAAAACTTAAGTTTAGAAAGTATAAATTTAATCTAATGTAAATTCATTAATATATCCATGCATCAGGTTCTCTATATGGCTTGTCAGGTTGTATAACTAGTCTAAAAGGTTTATCCACATAATAATTTGTTTATCAACTATTTCGATATTTGATTCGTGTCCTTGTCCGAATAATTAATTTGTTTGTCCAAAGCACAAATTGATTATCTGAAAGCTTTGAAAATGTGAAATGAATAAGTCGGCCATATCTAACCAAAAACATTTCCCCTTTCAGAAGCAATTTAGAAAATCTGAAAAATTGATGTTATATAAAATACAATAATTATCAATTTAGTTTTGGTAGTATATATAAGAAAAAACTATTTAATCATAAAAAAATCAATTACAAATAATATGATTAAATATAAGAATATGAAAAAAAAAAAAAAAAAAAGTGAAAATATCTAAAAAATTGTGGAATAGCATTATTTGATGGACATATATATCTCCTTATTCACAGAGCACGATTCATGAAATATATGTAAAAGAAAAAAGATCAAGATAATTAGAATGGCCACTAGCATTTAGGATACACTTGATCCCAAAAAAACTTTTAAGACACCATCATCACCTTCGACTTCGAATCTCCGCAATGTTGCCACGACCACCTTCTTCCAGTCTCCGGCTGTACAATGTTGTATTTTGTCATTATTTTATGCTGTAAAACAAAATTAAACTGTGAGTTAAATCAACTCATACCAAAATTTTCTGACTGCTGTGTCTGATAACCAATCCAATCCGGTTCAAGAAACTTGGACCCTAAGTGATCCTAACATACGGTCCACTACCATCTCCCCAGTGTATTCCTCCAGTAGCAGCATCTTCACATTATTCGTTGGACATTAATCACAATAATTGATTACTAACTTCTGAGAGATAAGTTTTTAGATATATTATCCTTTCTAGTAATAACGTGGAACCTTTATTACACACCACATGAATTTTACATTAGTGTTAAAACACACACACACACACCTAGATACTTTACCAAGTCATACCAATTATAGTACGTATAGTATATATTACACACTTCCTTTGATATCTTCTACAAAATCTCACTCACCAACTGTTCTCCAAAAAACAAAAACAATTTTCATTCTCATTGCACATCTTCAGTTCTGTAATAAAAGTAAGGCATGCACAACTATTTTTTTTCTCTTTATCTTGATGTTTCTAATTAAATTATAAAGCCAATATGTACCCAAATTGGTCTCCGAACCATAGTACGTCAATCTATACCCAAGGATCAGTGTTGATGTCCAGATCGGTACAATTAGAGAGTTTTCGTTCGGTATTTAGAGGGTCAAAGTTCTCTTTTATATATGAAAAAGTCGGGGTACAATTGGTAACTACGAGCTATAAAACAATGAGAAGGAAACAATTATCAAGCTGAGAGTTCGTCCAATCGATACTGCGAGAACATGTTCTTTTGTACAAATTTCCTCTCCGTTTTCTGTGTCTTCTCGCCGTACACCGTACATTCATTATTTATAGATTACTGTGTCAATTCGTCATCTGAAAAAACTAAAATATCCTGCTCGGCCTATTAATCTTTTTGGACCTTTTTTGGATTGGGCCTATTGCTGTGGTGAAATCCACCCCTAACAATCACTTATGAATTCTTCATTCGTTTGTTATTAGCTGACCCTAGCTATAATCTAGCTATATCCAAGTGCCAAGTATATCAGCTGACCCTAACTATAACGGTTTGTAATTATATATAAAGTACAACATGATATGCTATTTTGTCCCAAGTACGTAGAGTTTTTCTTTTTCCCTGATAATTCTGAAAGGTATCATATTAGACGACTTTTTTTTGTTGGCAAATCTATGCCATGAAAACATTTGACTAATTTTCTTTGTGATAAACGACATGTTTATATATTTTTTGTTGAACGTATATGAGTGACACAATTAGAATCGTTGATTTTTAAAAGTATATATATATTATCTACCAAAAACACCACGTTATATAGTCTTATAGAGCAATCTGGATTCGCTACTATATGTGTGTCTAAATTGTAAAAAGGTTAAAAAAATATTATAGTTCTTACATTAAGTGTTGGCATTGAAGTACTAGTTTTGGCATTCACTTTCAAACATAACATCTCCACCATTGAAAAGAAAAATATGAGTGAAATAATCCGAACCATTGAATACAAAATTAATTTACAAAAGAAAAAAAACTTCACATTATAGGGAAACCTATAATATGGATTTGCTACTATATACAGGATGTGTCTAATTAACAAAAAACTTAAAAAAAAGTAAAGAAACAAATATTTCAGTTTTTATCATATTTAATTACTACTTTTGGGAGATTTGTGAAATATATCCACCGTTGAAACAAAGGTAAAAAATCTGTGAAGCAATCAAAATCGTCGATTTGAAAAGAAAAGAAACTTCAAAATATAACATACCATATAATGTACATCCGAATTTGCTGCTATACATGTAACCAATAAACAAAAAAACTGTAAAAAGCAAAAGAGATTACCTAATTATTCCAATACTTAATTACTAGTTTTGGAAGATTTCTAACCTTTTTTAAGATTCACTATCAAAACAAAAATCTTTACCGTTCAAACAAAACAAGTTAAACAATCACAACCATTGAATCAACAAGAAAAATCTACAACATGTAATACTAGACCATATAATCTAGACTTGCTATTAAATATGATATTTTTGACAAATGTCAAGACCCTGTCACATTTTTTTTCTATAACCTTTAATTCAACCGCTTAGCTTTTACCTTCATGTTGAGGACAGAAAAAAAAAACCTTTACTTATATAAAACGTGACAATACTTTTCATTTTATGCCAAGGTCTCTCACAAAGTAATTAACCACCATGCAACATTCTCTTCGTTCTGATCTTCTTCGTTCGAAGACTTCTTCTTCTTCTTCTCAATCTGACTTACTTCCACAAACCAAAAATGTAAACATCTCCCGACGAGTTCTTATCAACCCTTTCAAGATAAAAACACTCCCTGATCTCCCTCCTCGCTTCAAATCTCCGGTCATGCCACCACCGGTTAAGCTCAAACCAACCCATCCAAACTTAAACCCTCTCCAGAAGCTAGCGGCTACGATGCTCGACAAGATTGAGTCCTCTATCGTCTTACCGATGGAGCAGAATCGACCGCTTCCTAAACCGACCGATCCAGCGGTTCAATTATCAGGTAACTTCGCTCCGGTTCAAGAATGTCCGGTTCAAAACGGTTTAGAAGTGGTTGGTCAGATTCCTTCTTGTCTACGTGGAGTTTACGTGCGTAACGGCGCTAACCCTATGTTCCCACCGTTAGCCGGACACCATTTGTTTGACGGTGACGGAATGATTCACGCCGTTAGTATCGGTTCTGATAACCAGGTTAGTTACAGCTGCCGGTACACTAAAACGAACCGGCTTGTTGAAGAAACCAAGCTTGGAAGATCGGTTTTTCCTAAACCAATCGGCGAGCTTCACGGCCATTCCGGTCTAGCTCGACTCGCTCTCTTCGCCGCTCGAGCTGGGATAGGTCTCGTGGACGGGACACGTGGCATAGGTGTAGCCAACGCTGGCCTTGTCTTCTTCAACGGGAGGTTACTAGCCATGTCGGAAGATGATCTCCCTTACCAAGTGAAGATCGACGGTCAAGGAGACCTCGAGACGATCGGACGGTTCGGGTTCGACGATCAGGTCGACTTCTCAGTGATAGCGCATCCTAAGGTGGACGCTACCACAGGTGATCTGCACACGCTGAGCTACAACGTTTTGAGGAAACCTCATCTCAGATATCTTAAATTCGACACGTGCGGGAAAAAGACACGTGACGTGGACATCACGCTCCCGGAACCTACGATGATTCATGATTTCGCCATAACCGAGAATTTCGTCGTTATACCGGATCAGCAAATGGTATTCAAATTAACCGAAATGATTCGGGGCGGGTCGCCGGTTATCTATGAAAAAGAGAAAATGTCGAGATTTGGGGTTTTGTCAAAGCAGGATCAGACCGGGTCGGGAATAAATTGGGTCGACGTACCGGATTGTTTCTGTTTCCATCTATGGAACGCGTGGGAAGAGAGAACCGAAGATGGAGATCCGGTTATTGTCGTACTCGGTTCGTGTATGAGTCCACCCGACACGATTTTCAGTGAATCAGGAGAACCAACCCGGATTGAGTTAAGTGAGATCCGGTTAAACATGCGGACAAAAGAATCGAACCGGAGGGTTATTGTAACCGGGATAAATTTAGAAGCGGGTCAAATAAACCGCAGTTTCGTGGGACGGCAAAACCGGTTTGTTTACTTGGCAATAGCTGATCCTTGGCCTAAATGCAGTGGCATCGCTAAGGTGGATATTGAAAACGGCACCGTTACAAAGCTTAATTACGGACCAGGCCGGTTTGGTGGCGAACCGTATTTTGTACCAGAAAAAGATGGAGAAGACG
The DNA here is from genome assembly GCF_030686135.1 of Camelina sativa. Lineage (NCBI taxonomy): Eukaryota > Viridiplantae > Streptophyta > Magnoliopsida > Brassicales > Brassicaceae > Camelina > Camelina sativa. The sequence goes on along the minus strand of NC_141880.1, from coordinate 11,691,310 downwards.
AAGGTTATGTAATGGGGTTTGTTACGGACGAAGAAAGAAACGAGTCGGAGTTTGTCGTGGTTGATGCAACGGATATGAAGCATGTCGCCTCGGTGCGTCTGCCGGAGAGGGTACCTTACGGTTTCCATGGAACGTTCGTGAGCGAGAATCAGTTGAAAGAACAAGTTTCCTGATGGCAATTGTAATGCAACCCCTAGCTTAAGTTACTCATATTGATTATTTTAGTGGTGTTGGCTTCTTTAGCGTAATTATTATTAGTTTTAGTAATGATTCTCTAAATTATTTATAAAATGTAGCTGATGATATAAACAAAGAAGTCCAATTTCTATTACCGTAATGAGTTTATCGTAACGTGATAAGAGTTTAAAATGTTGGTAAAGTACCACTTTCATGTGTGTTTTATTTCGAACTTTATTATATATAACAACATTCAATTTTGATTCAAATGTTATTTATCTATATTGTCGTTACATACTGAAACAGCAATAATCTAAATCATTACCTTTGACACGCTAAGGACTCCGTGACTTTGTAACAAATTTAGAATTAGAATTATTGGTTTAGAAGTTAGAACCAAGTTAGAAGTAACCGAAAAAAACTCATTGTCCCACGTGATCCAAAAGCAAAACATTAATGTTTCGGATTCCACTAATTAATTTGTGTGTTACTTTCATAATTGAAAATTTTGTAACTATTAGTAATAAGGTCGAAGTGGTCCATTATTTTTTCATATAACGTTTTTGCAGCCAATAAAACTTGGGACCCTATAAAATGTCACGAGAGCGATGAATGATAGTTGTCACTAGCTAAAATTAAGTGACTATAATAGTATTCGAAAAACTATGGGGCCATGCATTTGTTATGGAGTTTTTGTGTAGTAGTCTATCACTCAAAGGTTTGTTCAGTTATTCGCATAATTTCAATAAAAACCTATACCATGATTGGGTCAATGGAATCTATATTCATCATTGAAGGTAAACTGTGTTTCCTAACAAGAACAACAAATAAACCCTTACTATATGCATAAGTCTTGTGGGTTTCAATTGTAAACTGTAAAGTATGTGTTTTGATATTTGGTGCAGGGACAATTTTGGAAAACTGGCTGTGAAAAAAAGAGAGTGTTAGTTTTTAAGATCGCCGTGAAAATTAGTAAATGCGAGTATAATTTGTTAATATATTTTAATTTAATAGATTAGTTGATCAGAAATTTGTACAGATGCATGCTCAAATACTTTTTGACTTTACTTTTTTCATGGGTTAGAAATTTCCGATTACCTTTTCATTCGACTATATTTATTCCAAAACCCATTTATGACAAACGTTTTCCAATGACTTGATTTGTTAAAAAAACAAGTCGAAAATAGACTATATTATAAAGCAATTCCGGATCAAATTCGTAGTTAAAACTGGATAACTTTTTGTGTAGTATCTATGCCAATTTTTTCTTTTGGAGAATGTAAAAAAAAAAAATCTGCAACAGATCTATAGATGTCAACAGAACTCGATATAACACATTAATTTCATTTTAATAATATTTAAGAAAAAAATGTTATAATAGAAAGTTCTTAAAAATCCAATTATATGTTTTATTGATAGATCAAACATAATAAGTTCTGAAATGTGCAACCATATTTTTGATATTTAGAAAAAATATATATTGAACTTAAACATATCTCTATCAATCTTAAGATCTATAGCATTGTATTTTATATTGGTTTCCAACATGTTTAGATTTAGTACTTTTTTTTGTAGAAGTCTACTAAGTTTAATTCGGATAAGATGCTAATTGATTTTGGATTTAGCTTAATCTATGAACGATTACGATAAGGAGACGTAGTTTATAATATTGATGATACTTTCCTGTTTAGAACATTACTATATTGATAGTTTACTCACACAACAACTTGATTGTGTTAGTTGCTTTCAAAATATCAACTAATGAAACAGCGGAAAACAAAACAAGAACGTAGAGGAAAAAGATAATCTCTATGATACATACATAGGCATAAGTGCATAGCATCATCAACAAGAGAGGATCCAAAAACTTATCAACACATGTACTAACTTCTAATAAAACATATAGATACCTATCTTTTTTAATAAAAAAATCCAAAATACTCATAACTCTCCACTCAAATAGATAGAGGTGGAGATTTTGGATCAACTAGTTATCCACATGAATCTATCCTCTCTTTATATATATATTTTTTAAAAAAATATCACAAACGAGGAATTATGGACGAAGCTCATAACATCTGTCGAGGAAATTTTATTTGTTTCCTTCCCCAAATGGAACAGAACTAAAAAAGCTAAAAGATGCACAATTTTTAGAATGTCCGAAAACTTCCCATGACATAAAAACTCACTTGATATCGCCATAGATAATTAATCATATATAATTTAATTATATGTTGAAAATTATAACTATTGTGTCAAAAATTGCTATGAAAATTAGTAACAATATTTTATTATTAAACATGCATTTGCGTGTGAGCTTCAACATCTCATTTTTAGAGAGTCAAGATGATCGCCGGTCGTAATTCTTATGAGAGTTAACTATCACGGAGGATGGTTCATAGTTTGTTTGTCCATGCACAAAACCAAAAATGGCCTTATATTATACAGAATAATGACTAATTTAAACCTATGTAACCATTATACTATACACATGATTTTACCGGATTGTCTTTTTCTTATATACAAAGATTAAACTCGATCAGTTTCTTCAACCGCTCATATTTAAGTGTGTTTACGAAATTTGGTATGTGCAGTTGCACACTTCACAAACATTCAAAACTGCTTCTGGATATCACCATCGACTATATTGTCACAAATCTATCGCGTAACGTGTTACATATATTTTACCTTGTTTGAATTTAAACAGAATGATGTTTGATTTTTATTACGGAGAATATTGTGGACAAGGTCGAATCAATGTGATATACTTCTATTGTGTTTATAGTCCTGTTCTGATAAGGTTATAAATATCTTAGGACTTAGAGTCTAGCTTGTATTGAGTCCAGTCTGTGTAAATATCAACTACAATTTTGCTTCTCACCCGACTTGGTTTCCTAATTTGATATAGGCTTCGTTAGGCTGAACTTGGACTTCTAATAATTGGTCCATTTAACATTGAAATGATATCCCTTTTTTTTTCCAATTTTTGCCTCTCCTATAGTCATCCACATCCCCTCTTCTTCTTACTCGCACGTACTGACGTACATAGCAAAAAAAAAAAAGAATTTACAATAATATCTTAAATTTATAGCTAGCTACGAGTTTCAGAAGTAATGCAATAATTTACAAATGTTAAATTTCACTACATATAAATTGATATATATATATATATATGTTTGTTGTTATAATAACTATGTTTTTTTTGAATCTTTATGTAAAACACACTACATGTTGGCATATGTATGAGATTTTTATAGGTATTAAACCAAAACAGTAATTACAGTATTACACCAATACATATATGTTAATTACATGTCGGAATTGAGTAAAAAAGAAATTGCATGTCGGAATATTTGGGCTATGTATGTTTTTTCAAACTTTTCTTAAAAGTAATGTACTTTGTAGAGCCTTTTATTTGTTGTAATTTTTTTTTTGTCGTGCTTTCTTATCTTATTCGTTATTTACGATAAGAAAACAAAAGATATGTTTGTAAATGTTCGATCAAAACCTTTATTGATTGTGTTTAGACCATCTCCGATAGTCTCTATTTTCTCTTTTATAATAGAAATTTTTATAATGATGAGTTTTACTCAATGGTCCTCTATTCTCACCTCTGTAATAGAGTTTCTCTATTTATAGATGAATCCTTTGTAATAAAAAATAGAATTTCTCTATAAATAGAGGAAAAAATAGAAATCTCTATTTTAGAAATGAAAATAGAAGACCATTGGAATGAAATTCACTCCAGTTATAAAGAATCTCTATAAATAGAGAAAAAAATAGAGGACTATTGAAGATGCTCTTAGTCTCTCCCATGAGACTAAAGACATGAGGTGCCCATCAGTTTAGTCCTTCTGCCTCGACTCTCCCATGAGGTGTGCCCTCAAACCAAATGAACTTATATATATGAACTTTTAACATCATTGTTTGCAGTATTTTCCATCTAAATTTTTATATTGAATCCCTAAAAATATATAGCCGGCAGAGTTCTTTGGAGACTAAACCGTAAGGGAGATGCATACAAAGATACCGAAACAAAGAGAACTAATACTTGAGGATCAGAAACCAAAACCCGAACACAAGAAAGATCAACAACCAACTTAAATTTAAAACCTGGCCAAATAACTAGGAACTATAAGCAATCTACATTTCTGGAGACCCTTGGATAGAGTCATACAGACAAATCAAGGCAGCCAACACACGCGACGCGACCATACGTTAAAGGAATCTTCCTCTACGGATGAAAGATGAGCTCAAATTCTGAAAACTCAGGCTTCCTAACACATAAATAAAATAATACAAATTGAGCCACCAACAATTTTTTAATAATAAAACAAGATAAACCTAGGGTTCATATCACTTTTGCAGTTATGGCATGTTGTTTTTTTAAATATTAGCAAAGTAGTGGTCTAGGAATTGGATGATACCATTATAAAATCACAACTTATTAGTACTAGAAAAGAACTTTAAATTTGTAAAATTTCACATTTGCCACATGCTACGAAATGCTCTAATCAATATATACGTACACATGCAAAATGAAAACACATCATTTAATGGTTGCACAAAATCTATCAGTAGTTAATGTTTACTCATGCCTAACTGTATTTTTCAGCTTTTGGTAGTATAGCCCCTTAGTCTAAGTCTACGTAGAATTTGTTTCGTTAAAATTAACTCTTGTCTTTTATCTTCTTGCTTGCATGTGCCTTCATCCACACTAGCTTGCCAGTTCTTCAGAAATAATCTTTTTGTTTTTTGTTTTACCATAAACTTCAGAAATTGCGTAGTTTTCAAAATTATATATGTATGATATGTTTCATGAAATAAAATTACAAGCAAATATTTGAAGTATCTTATTTATGGGAATAAAAACTCTGCCGTAATTGATTTACATGTTGTTGTACTGGACAAGATATCTAAACCTAGGTTTCACCAATAACGACTTTCGAATTTAGAGGAACCATTGTTTTGTGTGTATTAGATACAGTATATGGAAACCAATGTTAAAAAAATTATCCAAATTAAATTTTCATTCAACATGTGTTTTTAAATTTAAAAACAAATAACCTTATATTTCGAAACCGAGTTACATATGATTTCATAATCCATCATTTGACTAAGCTTTTAACAAATGTGCCATTTTTTAAATATATAATATCGATCCCATCAAGAAATATTTGAAATTTGTTGTTACTTTCAAAGATGATAGCATTAAATAAAAGTCCACTTCACTACTGATAAAACAAGAAACCGTTCCATATCGGAATGTGTTAAATATATATATATATATATATTATAATGTTATTAGTCTCTTGTTTTTTTTTCAATTTCTCTACATCAAACGAATGATCGTTCTGTTCAGAGACTTAATTCAGATATTTGGTATACTTACGCTTTTGTATCGTACAAATTCGAAAGTTAGGGTTACACAAATATTCTAGATAGTTACTATATTAATATACATGGACAAGATAGTTTAGAGTTTTCTTTCAACATGTCTGCATTTAAACTCTCATGTGGTTTGTTTAACTTTGTTCGATAAGCAAGTGATATATATACAGTATATATATATATATATATATTTATTTATTTATTGACTGCTAAATTTTATTGTTTCGATGATACCCTAAAAATAAACATGTGGTATTTATTGACTGCTAAGTTTCACAAATACTATATTGGAAAGTCGATAATTTGAAAGAAATAGGGATGGTGTGAAGTTGAAAAGAGAAGTTAATGCGTTCGATGGAAATTGAAAGTGGCTAGTAGGAGAGGAAGCAAATAAGCATGGGTTCCATTTTCACCTTTTCACTTGCTTTATAATTCTCACTTCTGAAATAATTACACTTTCCATGTGCTTTGCTTCAAAGGTTTCTCACTTTTCTCCGATTCTTCTTTACCTAATAAAACACATACTAAGCTTTAATTATACTTATTAATTTGCATGATGCATGTCCTGAAAAAAGTAACAATTTTTCTTTTGAAAATGTTAAAATTCGCCCCTAATTTACAAATATTGCACGGATGAGAAATGTATGTATAAAATGAAGAGAGACCAGTAGTGAATCGACGTCCGTAGTGAATCGTAAATGTTTAGACCTCATCAATGGAAGCAGAATGTTTAGGTTTTATTCATTAGAGAAAAAAAAAAACTATTTATTGTGATCAATTATAACTTGTCGGCTTTATAACTGTTACCATAAATGTTTCCACAGGCTCACTTAATGCGGCTGAGACTTATGAATCTTCAAATCAAAGACATAAGTAAAAGAAAAACTTTTTACCTATATAGCGAACCGAGAAAAAAAAGAAACATGCATGATTTCCACATAATTACCTAATTATTTACTATAAGTTAAAATCTGGTTTTATTTAGTTACATGTTTCATTTTTTATATATATACACCGTAGCTTGTATATAAATATATTCACTCTAATTCTCTTTGCCCTTTTATCAAACGTCGCTATTTATAACAATCTAACTTTTGCTTCCCTTCATTCCCATTATATCCCCATCAGACAAACAAAAACGACCAAAACTAGAAAATGAAGATGAAAGGTCTCATGATATTGGCTTCTTCTCTCCTTATTCTTGTCTTCATTCATCACTCAGAATCAGCTTCAATGCGGAGTTTACTGATGAAGAATGGATCATATGAAGAAGAAGAAGAACAAGTTCTAAAGTATGACTCCATGAGAACAACCACTAACTCTTCGGCTTTGGACTCATTACGAGTAATTCCCACGGGTCCAAATCCACTTCACAATAGGTAACTTTGATAACTGAAGAACAAGATATGCTATGTTTTTCTATCTTCTTGTGTATTGTAATGTGAAATATATATAAGGATATTACCTAATTAAGTTTGATTAATTACTTGCTATTCTTAGTTTGCCTTTCCACGCTTCTTTGTTTGATACTTGTTTTTTAAAAGTGATTTAAGGATACCATATGAAAACCATTGTACTGGAGAACAAGTTTGGCTAATTAATGTAAACTACATATAATTTAGAAATCCAGATGGATATATATTCTTACATTTCACTTCGTTGGAGCGAAGTGGAAGTTGATTGTTCCACTTGTTCCGTTCTCTTACATTTTCGTATATCGATTGTAAAATATTACATGGTTGATGTAATGATGTTTGGTTCCGATCATATGAGATCATTTAAAGTCAATACATGTGTATATTAATATATATATATACAAGGTTGTAAAATACAACAAATTATACAGATAATTAGGAGGAGGTTGACATTTAATTTGTACTGTGCATAGACTATTGGACTTTTTGGGGCAGAAGTTTCTGAAAATGCAATTAAATCCACTTATGTCAGAAGAAACTCACTTTATAGTTAATACTTAATGTCTGTCTATTTTTTTTCCAAAAAAAAAAAAAACTAACTAACTAATATATTGTTTTACCCAGATGGATATATTAATTCTTCACTTTCTGGTATGATTAGTTATGAGATGGATGAAAATTATTTTTGATTTTACCGTATCGAACTCAAGTCTTACCAAAAGAACCAAGACCCCAGCTGAATGTTAATTAATTATGGTTTTTCAGTTTTACTTATTCCACATACTACTAAGTACTAACAAACCATATAACTGATATTGGATACCTTTTATCAAACCTAATATTAGCTAACTAAACTCAAATCTTAAACCATAGTAATATTAAATTAACTCAAGGCCTACAAACAAAAAATAATCACTTTCAGTTTGATTTTTGTATTTCTTTTTTTTCTAAAAGGCAAGAAAATCCAGAAACTGACACTATACTAGAGTACGACGTTTTCTAACCAAACCGGAAACCAAATCACTTTTATTCATTCCTTCATCTATCAGTTTCTTGACCTCTCTACAACGACTTGGTCATGTTTGCGGGTAACTGTTTTCGATCCTATTTGGCTTGGCTGAACCTAGGATCCAAGATGAGATTGTGAGTATTGATGTTGGGGTAGATTCTCACTTCTCAACATGTGTTCGTGTGTCCAAGAGAATCAATCAGTGCGGTGAGCTAGTAAATGAAGGCACTCGGGCACGTTTCTCTGGAATAAATTCAATACGCAACTTTAGTTTCTTCTTTGCTTTAATTTGTCGGGCCTAATTATCGCTTCGTGTGTTTCATCGGATGAGGAGATGGTGCACCTTGGGCATGCATATGGCATTATTCTTGGAACGTATAATACTACGTATTATTTGCAGAGATTGTATTGCATGTGTTCTCCTTTATTTGTTTAAGAAAGGCAAGTTAGTTGGATTAATCTTATATCCGTCTTAATACCTCGAAATATCTAGAATTAACATAGAGATTTCTTTCTTATCAAAAAAAAAAAAAAAAAACAGAGATTTCAAATAGGAGTAAGTAATTGTTAGAGCATTCCCATCCCACATACTGTGGGGATGAGTGTCAAAAAATAATAATAATATAAAATTAAAAGAAGGAAAGAGAAGCTTTAATTTTGAGATGGAGTGTCTCTGCAGAGATACAGATGAAAGAAAAAATGGCCAGCTGGTGTATTCTTATTGGTGCTGAATAATAAATTAAATTAAGTTATAAAAATAATATATATCTATATAAAAAAAAACTTTGAGACATCCAAAACAAGTATGACCAATAATAGTGCTCTTAGAGTCCCTACGACTCTATCTCTATATGAAAGGCGTGTTACCTAGCCTGAGTCTTAAATGAGGAATTTAGAGGTTATTTCCGTGGGCGAACTTGACTTCTTGAGGCTATATGACCACTATTTTAGGAAGTGCATGTTTTCATATCGGGCAAAGTGTTGGAGGTAGATTCATTCCACGCACAATTAATAAAAAGAGATATTTAAAAAAAAAAAAACTGAATGAATATAGAATATGCTTTCTTATTGATTTCACAAAGACAATACAATCAAATATTTATATACATACGAGAGACAGCTAAACCTAACGTGTCTATTAACTGCATAGTACATATACAAGTCAATAATATAACATATGTCCTAATAGAATTTACATAAAGCCCAACATGGTATATATATTCAATATTTTGAAGGGTGAGTTAGTGTAATAACCAAAATTGATAATATAGTACATTAATTCAATAAATTAAGTATATGACGTAAGGGGTAGGAAAAATGACCAATGGGGGAGGGTGTTGATGGTTTGGAGGTGGTGGTGGAGGGTGGTGGCTGGAGGTTCGCCGGTGGTGGTTTCCAACGAATGTTGTCGGAGGTGTTTTCCGACAGTAGTCGCCAGAGGTGGTGGTCGGTGGTGGTAGTGGCCGGAGGTGGTGGCCGGCGATGGTGGCTAGAGGTGGTGAACGGCGGTGATCGCCGAAAATGGTGGCCGGTGGTAGTGGCCAGCGATGGGGTTGGAAGTGGTGGTTGAGGGTGATAAAGAGAGGGTTAATACTGTAATTGTTATAGAAAATACACACTATATCATCTTTACATTAGGCATGATCAAAATCAAACCGTAACCGCATTTTGGATCATAACCGGACCGTATCTGAACCGTAACCAGACCGTAACCGTATAAAATGGTTAAAAACCATAACTGTTAACCCTAAATATGTGGTGAAATTATATTAACCATAACCGTTAATTAACCGTAACCGTATCAAAACCATTGGTTAACCGCATAGTTAAACCGTAATTTGTTAACCGTAACCGTTTGAAAAATGTAATAAAATATACTAATAATTATTTATTTAATCTGAATTATATGATATATAGAAATATGAGTACGCTAAAAAACATATTAATTATAAATAAATAATTTCAATTATATTATATCATCAAATAATATTAACCGTATGATATTATCAAATAACTATAATCGTATATAACCGTAACCGCTTTAACCAAAACCGTATTTAACCGTAACCGTTTATTAAACGGTTATGATTAAGGTTAAACAAAAATTTTAACTGTAACCGGTGGTTGATAAACCGTAACCATGGTCATGGCTACTTTACATGATTAAAATAGCTACTGAGTTAATTATAAAAATTTTTGAGTTATAGAGTGCAATTGCAAGTTTCATTGAACGTGCAATCATTTTTGTAAAATAAGGCATAAGTAATTTCGTTGCTCCTTCGTAATTTTGATGTAGAATCTATCAAGTATCTTTTATAGGTAGCGTTATTTATTAAGTATCTTTTATGGAAAACCATTCTTCAGTTGTCATTTATTGCTGTGGTCGTATTTATTGACTGTAGAGTGTCAATTCTCTGATTCTTAACAATTTGAAGTTCAAACCAAGAAAAAGAAACATCTGATAATAAAAATCACTTTTTTTGCTGTCGACAATAGTTGGGCCTCTATCCCACTTATCCACTTATCATAAAGAAAATTACAAATTTGTTGGGCCGCCATCAGTATGAATTGAATTAAATAACAACGATTTAGTTACATTTTCATTGTCCTTTCTATCTTGATATATTCGAATGTCTCTCTTAGACGCTTACTAATTATCATGTTATTCTATCATGGTCACGTATTACTCTTTCACTTAAACAAAGAGCTACGGAACTTTACTCTACATCATTTCTAACATTTTACGGTAACATCAACTGTACTATAAAGTGTGGGGTAGAATAACAAAAAAAACAAAAAAGAGAATCCACCAAAAAGAGATTGTGGTCAAATACAAAATCGCAAGAGAATCCAAAGATAGAAAAGAAGATGGTCGTTCTCATGATGTTGCTTATTATATACAGAGAGAAACATTTAATAAGATTCGTAACCTTTGACATTTTTACATGGCTGGTCAAAGTCCTTGCGTGCATGTTCTACCACTTGCTCTTGCCACTACAAGAAAACACGGATTTTCTGACTATGATCGGCGACTATATTCGTAGTCGTTAAATTTAGCAACTACATACCCACTAATTCGTGACTGCTTTATGACTATTCTCAAATAGTTACTATTTAGTCGCTAATTTGCGACTAAATAATTTAGTCGCTACATTAGTCGCTAAATGGTGACAAAAAACGATGAAATGAGAATATTTGTTAATTTGGCGACTATTTTGCGACTATTTCGGCGTGTCGCAAATTGCTGTCGCAAAATAGTCGCTAAATTAGCGACTAAATGATAGTTGCTTGAGTAGTAGGAAATTTGGCGACTATTTTGCGACATTTCCGGCGGGTCGCAAAATTTAGTCGCTAAATAGTCGCTTAACACGTGTATATAAACACGTTTTTAGCATTCGAAGTAGGTGTACTTGTATTTGGTGACTACGTAGTATAGTCATTTTTTAGTCGCTAAATATGTCTATATAAACTGAGCTCACCAATCGTTTTTCTCACTCACAGAAACACAAAGCAACACAAAAAAAAAGAGATCATATATAGAGATTTGCAAAGACTCGTTTTTGCAAATATAGAGATTTATAATAATGTCAGGAAGTTACAATTATAGTAATTTCCGAGAGTGGATGTACAAGAGGATCGATGAGGTGACGGGAAATTTTACAGAAGAGTTCAGAGCCGAGATGGAGCAGTTCATGCAATTTGCAAATAGCCAGCCTTTTCCACAAGAAAACGGGGGTAAGTTTTTTTGCCCTTGTAGTAGGTGCAAAAACGGGAAGCGTTTTCTAGGGACTAGAATTTGGAATCATCTTTTTAGTTATGGGTTTATGCCAGATTATTATGTTTGGTATAAGCATGGGGAAGAAATTAATATGGATATAGGAACGAGTACTGTTGATCCGACATTTATTAGTGGGAGTGAGGAAGTGGGTAATGTAGTAGAAGGTAGATATGTGGATATGGTGAATGATGCATTTACTTCTAATATGGGTTATGATGATAACTATCAATGGGATGAGGGTTATCAGAGTGTAGAAGAACCAGTACTTAACCATTCAAAAAAATTCTATGACTTGTTAGAAAGTGCAAAAAATCCAATATATGATGGTTGTCATGAAAGTCAGTCATAATTATCTTTAGCTGCTAGAGTTATTCAAAATAAGGCAGATTATAATATGAGTGAAAAGTTAGTGGATTCAGTATGTGAAATGTTGAGAGATTATTTACCAGAGGGAAACCAGGCTACGGGTTCTCATTACGAGACAGAGAAATTGATGCGCAATTTAGGACTCCCATATCATACAATTGATGTTTGTATAAACAATTGTATGTTCTTCTGGAAAGATGCCAAAAAGGAAGAAAAATGTTTGCTTTGTGATGCACCAAGATGGAAGCCTAAGAATGACCGACGCAGAACCAAAGTACCATATAGTCGTATGTGGTACTTACCTATTGGTGATAGACTGAAGAGAATGTATCAGAGTCACAAGACTGCAGCAGCAATGCGATGGCATGCCGAGCACCACGCAAAGGTGGGAGAAATGAGTCATCCGTCTGATGCAGTGGAGTGGAGGTATTTTCAAGAACAAAATCCTCAATTTGCTGAAGAACCACGTAACATGTACTTGGTATTGTGTACTGATGGGTTCAATCCATTTGGGATGTCTCATCCCCATTCATTATGGCCAGTGATATTGACGCCATATAATTTACCCCCTCGTATGTGCATGGATGATGAGTACTTGTTTCTTACAATTCTGAATTCTGGTCCAAACCATCCGCGAGCTAGTCTTGATGTCTTTCTCCAACCTCTTATTGATGAGTTAAAAGAGTTGTGGTCTACCGGAGTCGATGCATACGATGTGTCCTTGGGCCAAAATTTCAACCTAAAAGCAGTGCTGATGTGGACGATAAGCGACTTTCCTGCGTATGGCATGTTATCTGGATGGACAACACATGGTAAATTGTCTTGTCCAATTTGCATGGACGATATAAAGTCTTTTTATCTACCGAATGGAAGGAAGATATGTTGGTTTGATTGTCATCGGAGATTTCTTCCTCCTGATCATCCTCTGAGGAGGAATAAAAAAGACTTCTTGAAGGGAAATGACACTACAAGAGAGTATCCACCAGAGTCCTTGACCGGTGAGCAAGTTTATTCTGAGCGGTTGAATTGTGTAAATCCTCCAAGAACCAAGGACGTCGGTGGAAATGGTCATGAAAGGAAGATGCATGGATATGGAAAGGACCATAACTGGCACAAAGAAAGCATTTTATGGTCGCTACCGTACTGGAAGGACCTTAATCTCCGACATAATATTGATGTGATGCATACAGAGAAGAATTTTTTGGACAACATCATGTACACTCTTATGCGTGTGAAAGGTAAATCAAAAGATTCCGTCATGTCAAGGTTGGATATAGCAAAGTTCTGTTCTCGGCCACGCTTACATCTTGATAGTAGGGGTAAAGCACCTTTCCCGCCCTATACATTGACAGACGAAGCCAGAACAAGCTTATTGAAATGTGTGAAATACTCGGTGAAATTCCCAGATGGCTATTCAGCAGACTTAGCTAGTTGTGTTGATATGGAAAATGGAAAGTTTTCAGGTATGAAGAGCCATGACTGCCATGTTTTCATGGAGCGGTTACTTCCATTTATCTTTGCAGAACTCATTGACCGGAATGTCCACCTTGCGTTATCAGGTATATTAATTAATTATTTAAAGTTCTATATATATATATATATATGAAGTGAGTAATTGTGATGAAGTTTGAATAAATATAATATTGTAGGGGTTGGAGCATTTTTCCGGGACTTATGCTCGAGAACTTTGCAAACAAGTCGACTTCAAATTCAAAAACAGAACATTGTTTTAATCCTCTGCAATTTGGAAAAGATATTTCCACCATCCTTTTTTGATGTGATGTAACTTTTCAATGTTGATTGCAAAACTGCATCTCAAGCCTCACAGGTTTGTTATATTCCGTACCCATACGTAAAGAAACCAAAGCATTTATGGCTCAATGTTCTAAAAGTGAATCCGAGGGGAAACATTGATGGAGAACCAAGTCTTTTGCAAACAGAAAATGATGATAATGTATTGATGACCACAATTGAAGATGTCATAGTAGACAATTTGGAAAGGAGAGAACCAATAAACATTGACTACGATGTTGCAGACGCGGAACCTGAAGATGAATTTATGTGTAATTTATCGTCTTCGGAAGATGATGAAGAAGACGACGAAGAACCCAGAAGTCACTTTTGGTGCTTTAAGATATGTAAAATAAATTATGTATTTTAATAAAATCTAATGGTTCTATTTACTTTTTAATAAACATTTGGAAGACCTTGTTAATTTCTTTAAGATTATTGTTTTATACAATCTATATAACATTTTATGTGTTTAAAAATATATATATATATATATATATATATATATATATATAACATTGGGATTACTCGAACCCAGGTCTGATAATTACAATCAGAGTACATTAACCATCTGAACCAATTTCTCTTTTGTGTATATTAACAAAACGTATCGGTTATATTGTGTAACACTCCTCTTATATTTTGGGCAAAAGAAATTTGGGCCAAAATATTTCGATCCGATCAATTAACAAAACACTCGATCCATTAAGAAAACAAAACCTAAATCAATTCTTTCGCTTCCATTAACCCAAATCAATCCTAAATATTTCGATCTCTCCTTCTTTCTCACTTCCGCATCTCCTTCGCTTCCATTAACCCTAATCAATTCGATCTCTCCTTCTTCCTCAATCTAAACCCTAACCTAAACCTAAAACACTCGATCTGTCCTTCTTCCTCACTTCCTCATCTCCTTCTTCCATTAACCCTAAATCTTTCTTCTACAATCTTCTACAATCAATCCTCATCTCACTTCCTCATCTCAATCTCACTTCCTCAGCTCATGTCGAATCATGCGGTTAAGAAAACAAAAAGGAGAAAGGTTGGGTGCAACCTTTCTCAGAGAGTTTCCGCATCTAATCTCACCAACTCTCAGAGAGCCGCACCATCTAACCCATCCGCAGGCGTTCATCTCACCAACTCTCAGAGAGCCGGACCGTCTAACCCATCTGCAGCCGTTAATCGAGCCAACCCGCTACCACAGTACAATTTCACCCCGACTGCTCGAATTCCTCAGTCGTTCATGCCGTCGGAGGAAGAACGATTTATGCCCCAACAAGTACGACCACCGCATTTCCGGAACTTCCCACTGCCACAGACCCTTTTCCAGAGCTCCGGCAATCGAGTTCCTGATCCGCTTGTTCCGTCGCCTGAGGTTCAGAACTATCCACCGAATCCACCGGAGGATCATACGCTGTCTCCACCACATCAGTCCCATGGAAGTCAACCATCTTCGCAAGGCAACAACTACGAGCCTCAACTCCAGGATGACACGATGCAATCTCTAACCGCCCTCCTCACGATGCCTGGCTGTGAGACATTTACGACAGTTCTATCTCCTAAACCACTGAAGAACACGACTTGGTATGTTTCGCTTCCTGTTAATTGTGTGGAATTTGATGGTTTGTTTAAAACAAAATTTGTGTTCCACTTGGTATTTTATGGTTTGTGAATTGTGTGGAATTTGATGGTTTGATTAAAACACGACTTGTTTGTTTGATTCAGAGTTTCTATTTGACTCGTTTAATTAAGACAAAGCTCTAGTTCTCATAGTGTAGTTTGTCCGATACTAAGTATGTTTTGCTTTCTAATATGACAAACAATTAGAATTCGATTATCTAAGATAGTTTGTTCGATACTTGGTATGTTTTGTTTTCTAATATGAAAAACAATGAGCATTCGATTATCTGAGTTAGTTTGTTTGATACTTGGTATGTTTTGCTTTCTAATATGAAAACAATTAGCATTCGATTATCTGAGTTAGTTTGTTTGATACTTGGTATGTTTTGCTTTCTAATATGACAAACAATTAGCATTCGATTATCTAAGTTAGTTAAGAACTTTGATTGTCTGAGCTTTCTAACTGATCAAACTAACTACAATTTGTTTACATGTGTGTGTGGAGGTTTGATCGGGACAAAAAAGGCCAACTTGTTCGGAAGATTACCAAGATTTTTACAAACAAATTCGATGGTCCATATTATACTTGGTCTTGTGTGCCTCCCGATAGAAAAGACAGATACTTCATGGAGTTTGCGGTAAGAATAGTACAATGTAACCCGTTTTATACTTTTGTTTATTGCTTGTTTTCACTGACATAATTCCTTCTCTCTTTGTTATGTAGAAAACTCACACCTGGGATCCATTGATAACAGGGACCATCTGTAACCGCCGGATGAAGGGCATGGTTAGTGATGCAAGGACGGCTCGAATAAAACCTTCATGGATGGAAGGTGACCTCTGGAAAGTGATGGTTGCTAATTGGGATACTGAAGAACAACAGCAAAGGAGTTCCACCTATTCCAAGTGTCGTATGTCTGACCGTAATGGTCTCGGTCCTCACATCCACTTATCAGGCCCTAAGTCATATAGGAAAATCCAAGATGATCTGGTACTAAATCATTTCTATTTTGTTAGTTACATTTATCAACATTCATATTTTATCTATTACTAACAATTCTTTAATTTCTAACATTGCAGGAAGAGGAGTTGGGAAGAGAGGTCAGTATGGGTGAAGTTTTTTTCAAAACACATACAAAGCCGGATGGTTCTTATGTTGATGGAAAGGCAGAGAAAATCCATCAAGCTTATCGACAGAAGTTGCAAGAGAAGATGGCTGAGCTAGAGGCAGATTCAACTCTTTCAGATGGTACTTCACACCGTCGGGAGCGCACCACCAATGAATGTACTGCCATCTTTCTTGAGGTAAAGTAGCATTTCTACTCGATCATGCATTTGTTTTGCTCTTTACCTCTTTACTTATTGTTTTCTTTTTCTAAAAATAGTGCACTGAGAGGTATTCACGTGGAACTCCTTATGGTGTTGGAAGTCTCAAAGATACTCTTGGCAAGGGCAAGGGCAATCAACCATCACAAACGGAATCCTTTCTCACATTGCAAGAGCAACTGAAGGAAGCCCAACGCCAGAATGAAGTTCAGGCTGAAATCCAGGTGACTCTCAACGCTGAAGCTGCTGCTCGAGAAAAAAAGATTGTTCTCCTTGTGGCTGAGCAAAAGCAAGAGTTGACGATGATGGCAAAGTTTATGCGCCACACTAATCCAGCATACATGGAGTTTATAGCCTCTCAATCAGCTGAGGAGGACAATCTTCCATCATCAACTCCATCATCAACTCCACAACCTTGCATTTTGTTTCTCAACTCATGAACTAAGTTCTTGTATTCAGTTTGTATGTGTTATAAACTTTTTCGTTCTATGCTTTTGGTTTGATCTCTATTTTGAACTTGTGTATGTTAAGGTTTTAATACAATTATGATTATGTTTTTGGAAGGTGTTTTCATTAGATTTTTCATTTACTAATTCAGTATTAAAATCAGGATTAAAATCAGGATTACAAAACAATAAAAACCAGTAAATTTTATTATTTTCTAAAACAAAGTAGTCGCTATATAGTCGTCATTTAGTCTGCAAATTGTCGTTAAATAGAGGGTAAATAGTCGCAGAATAAAACGACTAATTTCAGACTAAAGTATTGCAAGTTTTATTCATGTAAATACGTCGTAACTTTATCGCAGATTAGTCGCTAAATTTAGCAATTAATACACGACTAAGGCTGATATAATCGTTAAATTGTCGGCAAATTGTCGCCATATTTGGTTACTAAGTGACGACAATGCAACGACAAAATAATGACAACGTTATATCGTTATTAAATAGTCGTTATTTAGCGACTATTTAACGACTATACGAATTAGCGACAAAATTTTACCTACAACAGTAATTAGTCGCTAAATAGTTGTATATGTTCATTTAATGATTATTTAGCGACTATTTACACAGTCGCCGTTGACCTATTTTCTTGTAGTGTACCTCTATTTAATAGAACAAAATCGGTACTTCTTATCTAACCGACGTAATACTAAAAAAGTACGATCTTCTTCTTTTTTTTTTGTGACAATATATATATCTCTCTTCAAAAGATTTGCTTCTGGTGGGTCGTGATATTATACCATTGTTCCTATTATCTAGACGAGTGTCAATTCCGTTCCTCTTTCCAAAATGATTATGGAGACAATCACCTGATATATACACTTTGTTTCCATCACTACTTTATATGAAAGATTAAATCAATAATCTCTTAGCCTGATTGTCTATATAAACCGATTTCACTTACACTTTCTCCAAATTCAAAGCTATGAATAACACAATATCAAACAAAACAAAATCACAATACTTCACAAAGTTATAACCTCGTGCTTTTTACATTTTATCGTAACAGCAACCAACAGATAATAAAATCCGGTTGGAAAGAGCTCTTAATTAAGCCATGAATGAAAGCTTTCGGTTGATAAAGTTTTTCCTCCCACATTACGTAATTCACAAAGAAAACATGAAAATTGATTAACACAACCAAAAAATAGTAAGGCATCAAATTATTTATAAACGCGTCTTAATTTCCTCGTTTTAGGTTCCTATGGTGCCTTTTAATTCCTTAATGCTTGCTTGCTCCATCATAAAGTGTGTATACAAAGTCTAATAATGGAAAACGCAAAATGCGTTTCTTCTAGTTCGTTGTATTAGTAGACATTCATCTTTACATCGACAACTCAATTAGAAGTATTCACCTACCTATAGCTATACTATGTATATAATACCATAAGAAAGTCAAGTGACTTCTCAAGTCATGGACGGTTAAGAATATGCAATACAATTTGTGTGAATTTAGCATCATCATCACACTTGACGAGCCACCTCCATTTCTACCCTAATATTTTGTATTATTCTTTATTTTCTATTGTACTAGATCCTTGTCCACGCATCAATGTATTTTAGTTATTCATATATTTTTATTAATTTGTGATTATGGTATATATATATATATATATATACATAATTAACTGGTAAAAAATAGGTATAAAACTTTGAAAGATTTTATATCATAAAACTAAAAATATATTACATATAATTAATATTTTTCAACTAATTTTACCGATAAGATTTTATATTTACGTAATATCTTATATATATTTTTAATATAAAAAAGTAAATTAAAAAATAATTAAGCAAAACATATGTAAAATATAAACAAAATTTAAGTAAACTAATTTCACGTAATAACAGTTTTTTATCGTCACGTTACCATTTTGTTAGTTCATTGAAAAAAAATTAATATAAATTTTAACATAAAGTTGGCAAGTTTCATGTAGTTTTTCATCTTCCTTTCAAACATCTAATACATTATATAGTACTCTAATAATATAAATAGAATAAATTAAGAAATATGAAAATATAAATAATGTATTAAAAAAATATGAAAACAAATTCATATTTACTACTGTATAACTATTCACTATGTCATTAAAATAGATATTTAATGAGTTTTTAATTAATAATTTAATAAAATTAATAAACTTTATATATTAAAATTGAATATAGAATGACACGTGCTAGCTTCTCAAATCTTGGTTTTTGTTAAAACTTTACTTTAGTATATAAGATTTTTCGCATGAAATCATCTATTTTAGGGATTACTGACAAACCTTCATCCACAAAATCAATAATTAAAATTAACTTCAGAGATCATTTCAAAATCTCGCGTTGGATACTTCATGCAAGAATACAAAATAAAAAAAGCATTGATGTGATGATAATGCTAAATTCACACAAATTGTAACGCATATTCTTAACCGTCCATGACTAGAGAAGTCACTTGTCTTTCTTATGGTAGGTGAATACTTCTAACTGAGTTGTGGATGTAAAGATGAATGTCTTCTAATGTATGCCATTGGAGGAAGTGCAAACCTAACTATAATCAGTCAAGGCAATAGATATGCTGCTCCTAAAAACCGCTTCGTCAAGGAGGTTCAACTCTTCCGTGTTTTTGCTTGCTTATAAACAGAGAAAGTCTATCTTTAAGTAATTCCAAAAATTGAAACTGGACATGTGACAAAAAGAGTAGGCACAGAAGAAATGAGTGGAAGAAGTGGAACTGAAGATACAAAAATGACCTTCTAGTGAATGGAGCGTTTTTCGCACCATCAGGGGATGGAGCATCAGCAAAAAAAGCACATGCCTTAAGCTTACCAGCTAGACCAGCCTCAATGGTGGACTCAATCATTGCTACTGCAAGTGCTCTTGGTTGCCGCAGAGTAACATATCACTCTTTCAAACCATTAGTAGTTTAAGTATACAAAAAAAAAACTAACCCCTTTCACACATTTGATATCCAAAATGTTCTCATAATTTTAAAAATATTAAATTCAAATGAATTTATGGTAGACTAATATAATACAAAAAAGGATGGTATGACATTTGAGAGTCTATTATATTTGTTATCAAAATACATATATTAAAGAGTTTTACTTATGTTTTGTTTATATTTTATATATGTTTTTCTTTTTTTTTTTATTAGATTACCTTTTTCTTTTGAATAAATATGTGTAAGATGTTACCTAAATGCAAAATCTTATGGGCAAAATTAGTTGGAAAATTCTTAACTATATGTAATATGTTTCAGTTATATGATGTTAGAAAAATGGTGATATTAGATACTAAATATGTAAATCTGATGGATATATTTCAGGAATTTTAGCAACATAGAATTTGTTGTCTTCATCTAATGTTTTGGAAAATAAAATGATTATCATAATAAGATGAACAAAATTTTATTGTGGATAATAACTATATATATTCATCATTTAAAAGAACTCCAAATATCACTAATTGCTGCTATATATAAACAATCAGACCTACAATTTATATTTTTATATATTTATATCGAATTTAATGTAAATTATCAAATTATATATATATGTATCGCATGGGCAACCATCCAGTCTAGTCTGATATTAAGTTAAGACACACACTTGATTGCTTATGGATATGTTGTTTTGTTCTTCCATTTGTAAACTAGTAGATCTAGCACGGTTAAGATAGGCCCATCAGTAGCCAATTGTGTTTTGTCAGTTTAAGACTACAATATTGGACACCCACAAACTAATTCTGAACTTAGTGTCCGTTAGAATATCATAACTTAAACTCCTCTCGGAATGCATGCGAAACCAAAGTTTGATTGATTCCCTCAAAAAGTTTAATTAGTACGTGTCGTTTTCCAAAATACGAAAAACAATCATATTATCTTAAACATAATATTAATAAGTATATAATCTTTAATTAACTTGAATTTCTTTTAAAAAAATTGAGGGAGTAAGTAAGTGGTAATGTTAAAAAAGAAAAGAACATTTTGGGAAAATAAACAAAAACATGGAGAGATTCCCACAAGGAGAGACTCTCGAGGCAAAGACCCTTGAAACAAGGCAACACTTCCTATTTCTTTATTTCTAAAACTGCGCCGTTTAAGACTCTTATGGTCTTACTTTCTTTTATCGTCTTTGTTTACTTGTAATACTGGCTCATGGTGCGCTAATTATTTATGCACTTTGCCTACTTTGTTTCGGCTTTTTGAAAGTACATAATGATAGAGAAAAATATTTCAATGTCCTTCATGTGCCGGTAACTAAAACATAATTTATCTCTCGATCTCGATGCTAAAGGATCATAGTTCACATTTTGCATACACACTTATTTACCTTGTGCCATTTTTGTTTGGAAAATATGACATAGAAATAAACTAGTCGTTGGTAATAAGGAGAAAAAGAGTAGAATAAGGGATTAAAGTAAACTAAGGGAGTTAAAAAAAGAGAGATCAAAGTAAACTAAAGGTAATGATAATTAGAGTGGAGAATTAGGGTAGGTGAGAATGAGTGAGGCTCGTTGTGGTCACGTGAGGCATCCTCAAAATCAGGGATTGTTGTTTTGTCCTCTACACTCCCTATACCTAAACCCATCCATCCTTCGCTTTGTTTTTTTCTCCTTTCTTTATTAATCCACAAGTCTTATTACTAAAAGCTTTAGAATTTGTTTTAACAAAAAAAAAAAGCTTTAGAATTTGCTTAACCTATCTCTTAGTGTGATTTTTATATATACTAACTAATAGAGCACTATTTTATTTATAATTTTGTAATGTTATTTTAGTAAGTTTTCTATCATAACTATCTTCCTTTTTGCATACTTTTTTGGTCTATTGTTTTATATTTAATTAGAAGCTTTTAAAATTGCTACTAGTTTTTATTTTAAATATAGAAATATAGAAATTTGACTACAAGTCAAGCTAAATCTTAAAATATGAATAGAGAGAACGAGGTGACTGAAATTCGGAGTAGAAACAAAATTAACAAAAGATTACTTTTAGTGAATTTATATCTCATTTGTTGTATACACGTTGTTTCAAGATCAACTAGATCTTTGTAAAAAAAAAAAATCATTGGATCTAGCTAAGGGTTCAAAGTCTAGTATCTTATTTCAAACGATTCTCATGTTTATTTAATTTACATCAACTAAATTAATTGCGAAAGCGCACGATGGACATAATTTTATTTTCTTCGTGATTGTAGGAAATGGACCAAATGATAGATTCGAGAATCCCATGAGCATACTTGGTGGAATCTCGGTTTATCTAATGTACTGAGTCCCACTGTTACCTCAACCTTTGTCTACGATTCCTAAGTAAATTAAACTCAAAATATTGTATTTTTCTTTTTTATGAATGAATGTAAAATTTATTCAACCAAAAAAACTTGTTACAGTATATGTATCTTTAAATCAATTTTTTTGAATTTTTAAATAAACTTTAGCTGAAAAAAAAACAAAACACAAAAATTAGCTTCTTTAAGTGGGACCAAACCCGAAAGCCGTCTTCAAACTGAAAACCAAATATATTGTATTTTTTGTACAGGTTATATATTAAGAGAAAAACAACCAAACATTACGTTTCTTTCATTTAAAAGCTTAAATGATGTTGATTTTATATGCGCTTAATATGGAGTGACGACGTTATAACCTTCGTTTGTTTTGGCTTTGGAATGACTTGATAGTCTATATTTCAATGGCTCCGTATATGAGTTTGTGATGTTCTTCTGTCTAGTAAGAGAGCGATACACTTTGTTGTACATCTACTTTCATATACCATTAACCTTTTTCTTTTTTTATTTATTTAATTAGATCGCATTTCAGTTCGAAGTTTTATATTTTTATTTGTTTTACTTGCAGTCAAGAAGATAACAATTATAGAAAGAAACAATATGCTACTAGAGTATTAAAATATTAAATTTAACCTACTCAAGTAAAAACAAAGGGAATAAAAATGAATCACCGATTCAACCACTTGCTTGGGGTTTGAGCAAACGCACTTTGGATAAAATAACAAAACAAATTTTTTTATTTTAAATAATCTTAATTCGAGAATATAAAAATACATATTCCATAATTCCATAAATAGAGGGCTAATAGTGGATTCAGTAAAACAAGAGTCTATTAAACTGTTTGAACCTCGAATTTTTTTTTTCACCAAATTCTTCACTCAAACTAGAAGGATACAAGAGGATAGGGCATATTCGGACACACCCAAATAACAAGCTTGGAAAATAAAGCACAAGAACAAACAAAGACCAAACATAAAGACACAAGCATAACAAAGCTTGATAAGAAACTAGAGAAATATCAAAACAGCATGAGCAAACCCATAAGAAAATATAAAAATATATATACCCATAAATAGAGGGCTAATAATGGGTTCAGTAAAACCAGAGTGTATTAAACCCCCGATACTAGTTAATATTGTAAATAAAAACGACTTATTTGGCTTAAAAATTACTTTAACATCTTAACCAAAGCTATGTTTCTACTCTTCACGCAATGTATACGTATAATGATATAAAGATAACGAATATTTGTAATTGTATGTATCGTATAACAACAATATTACAAAGCAACATATAAAAATAGTACAAAAATACTACTAAGTACAGAAGAGATAGGGGATAATAGGTGAGGTGGCGAGGAGGTGGGGTGGTGCAGTTTTGTTGATCTCAAGGCATTGTGTTTCCCTATTTACCTTTGTACTCTTTCTCCTCTCTTAAATCACCACACCACTATTTTAATTTATTTTTCTCTCTCTCACTCTCTCCCTTAAGGATTTGATAAAACACAATACAAGTATTAGAAGAACTTAAACCCCTCTTATGTTATCTTCCTAAGCTTGAGTTTAATTCAAGCAAGCAACAGATTTCGAGAGAGAGTGAGCACAGAGATAGAGAGAAGAAGGGCACCGAACCCTAAATGGGACTAAACCCGAGATTTTAATCTTCTTTTCGGATTTTGAGGCAAATGTCTCTTCATTCCTTAATCTTCTTCTCCTCTTCTTCTCCTTCCTCACTTCTCTTCTCTTTCTTCTTCTTCATCCTTTGTTTCTCTCTCTCTGATGCAGAGCAAAACCCGGAAGCTTCTATCCTCTACTCATGGCTTCACTCTTCTTCTTCTCCTACACCTTCATCTCTTTCTTTCTTCAACTGGAACTCCATAGACAACACTCCTTGCAACAACTGGACTTTTGTCACATGCTCTCCTCAAGGCTTCGTCACCGACATCGTCATTGAATCTGTCCCTCTCCAGCTCTCCTTGCCTAAGAATCTACCGGCGTTTCGTTCTCTCCAGAAACTCACTATCTCCGGCACTAATCTCACCGGAACTTTGCCGGAGAGTCTCGGCGATTGCCTCGGTCTCACGGTTCTTGACCTTAGCTCTAACGGATTAGTTGGTGACATTCCTTGGAGTTTAAGCAAGCTCCGTAACCTAGAAACCCTAACCCTCAACTCTAACCAACTCACCGGGAAAATCCCACCGGACATCAGCAAATGTTTCAAGCTCACGACCCTAATTCTCTTCGACAATCTTCTCACCGGAACAATCCCGCCGGAGCTAGGGAAGCTCTCTGGTCTCGAAGTGATAAGAATCGGAGGAAACAAAGAAATCTCCGGCCAAATCCCACCGGAGATCGGAGATTGTTCCAATCTAACAGTTCTTGGTTTAGCCGAGACAAGCGTCTCCGGTAACTTACCTCCTTCCTTAGGTAAACTCACGAAGCTACAAACACTCTCGATTTACACAACAATGATAAGTGGAGAGATCCCTTCAGATTTAGGGAACTGCTCTGAGCTTGTTGATCTCTTCCTGTACGAGAATAGCTTGTCTGGTTCAATCCCTGAAGAAATCGGAAAGCTAACGAAACTGGAACAGCTGTTTCTATGGCAGAACAGTCTCGTTGGTGGTATCCCTGAAGAGATAGGAAACTGCAGCAATCTCAAAATGATAGATTTGTCTTTAAATCTCCTCTCTGGTTCGATTCCAAGCTCCATTGGTCGTTTGTCTTTGCTTGAAGAGTTTATGATCAGCGACAACAAATTCTCTGGTTCCATACCAACTACAATCTCGAATTGTTCGAGTCTTGTCCAGTTACAGCTTGATAAGAATCAGATTTCTGGTTTGATACCGTCTGAGCTTGGAACACTCACAAGGCTTACTCTGTTCTTTGCCTGGTCTAATCAGCTAGAAGGAAGCATCCCTCTTGGTTTAGCAGACTGTACTGATCTCCAAGCATTGGATTTGTCACGTAACTCGCTTACCGGAACAATCCCTTCTGGTTTGTTTATGCTAAGGAACCTCACAAAGCTTCTCTTGATCTCAAACTCTCTCTCTGGTTTTATACCTCAAGAGATTGGTAACTGCAGCTCTCTGGTGAGATTGAGGTTAGGTTACAACAGGATCACAGGAGAGATCCCTTCTGGTATTGGCTCGCTTAAGAAGCTTAACTTTCTCGATTTTTCGAGTAATAGGCTACATGGGAAGGTCCCTGATGAGATTGGAAGCTGCTTAGAGTTACAAATGATTGATCTCAGCAATAACTCTCTTGAAGGTTCTTTGCCTAATCCGGTTTCTTTTCTCTCCGGTTTACAGGTTCTTGATGTTTCGTCTAACCAGTTTACAGGAAAGATTCCAGCGAGTTTGGGACGGCTTGTATCGCTAAACAAACTAATCTTGAGCAAGAACTTGTTCTCCGGATCGATACCTACTTCTTTAAGCATGTGTTCAGGGCTTCAGCTTCTTGATCTTGGTAGCAATGAGCTCTCTGGTGAGATTCCTCCAGAGCTTGGTGATATTGAGAATCTTGAAATCGCGTTAAACTTGAGTAGCAACAGACTCACAGGGAAGATTCCTTCAAAAATTTCGTCTCTCAACAAGCTCTCGATTCTTGATCTCTCCCACAACATGCTTGAAGGAGATCTTGCTCCACTCACCAATATTGAGAATATTGTCTCTCTTAACATCTCTTACAATAGCTTCTCTGGTTATCTTCCAGACAACAAGCTATTCAGACAATTATCTCCTCAAGATCTCGAAGGAAACAAAAAACTCTGTTCTTCTTTAACTCAAGATTCCTGCTTTCTCACCTACGGAAAAGGCAATGGACTTGGAGATGATGGTGATTCTTCTCGTACAAGAAAGCTTTGGTTAACACTCGCTCTTTTGATCACCTTGACGGTTGTGTTGATGATTCTTGGTGCGGTTGCGGTTATCCGAGCAAGGAGGAATATCAATAACGAAAGAGATTCAGAGCTTGGAGAAACATATAAATGGCAGTTCACACCATTTCAGAAGCTGAACTTCTCGGTAGATCAAATCATCAGATGTTTAGTTGAACCAAATGTGATCGGTAAAGGATGTTCAGGGGTAGTTTACCGAGCTGACGTGGACAACGGCGAGGTTATAGCCGTTAAGAAGCTTTGGCCAGCGATGGTTAACGGTGGTCATGATGAGAAGACCAAAAACGTTAGAGATTCGTTTTCAGCAGAAGTTAAGACGCTTGGGACTATTAGACACAAGAACATAGTTCGGTTTCTGGGATGTTGTTGGAACCGAAACACGAGGCTTTTGATGTACGATTACATGCCCAATGGGAGCTTAGGGAGTTTGCTTCACGAGAGACGAGGATCTTCGCTTGATTGGGATCTTAGATACAGAATCTTGCTTGGTGCAGCTCAAGGTTTAGCTTATTTACACCATGGTTGCCTTCCGCCCATTGTTCACCGCGATATCAAAGCCAACAACATCTTGATCGGTCTAGATTTCGAGCCTTACATTGCGGATTTTGGTTTAGCAAAGCTTGTTGATGAAGGTGACATTGGTCGGTGTTCTAATACCGTTGCTGGATCTTATGGTTACATTGCTCCAGGTATGTTCCTAAATTTATGTTTCTGACTACAAGCAACCAAAGCCGTTATTTAGGGCTCTTGCAATATTTGCTTAAAAATAGTTTCACAATCATGAGACTAGTTTAAGACATAATTAAGAGTCATATAGTTTTCTTACAGTTTAGTTTCTATTTTACGTTTCCATTACATAAATACGTTTTATAGTTAGAAATAGAAGTCTAATAGAATCTTTGTATTTTAAGTTCTATAATATATGAATTATCTTAAATTGGATTAGTTCCATGTGTTTTTGCAGAGTATGGTTACAGCATGAAGATTACAGAGAAGAGTGATGTTTATAGTTATGGTGTGGTTGTTCTTGAAGTGTTAACAGGGAAACAACCTATAGATCCGACGGTACCAGAAGGGCTTCACTTAGTGGATTGGGTGAGGCAAAATAGAGGTAGCCTCGAAGTTCTGGACTCTACATTGAGATCAAGAACTGAGGCTGAAGCCGATGAGATGATGCAAGTGTTGGGCACTGCTCTGCTGTGTGTGAACTCGTCTCCGGACGAGAGGCCTACCATGAAAGACGTTGCGGCTATGCTCAAGGAGATCAAACAAGAGCGTGAAGAATACGCGAAAGTTGACTTGCTACTTAAGAAATCTCCTCCGCCAACAACAACATCAACGCATGAGGAAGGTCGTATAAATGAGATGAACACGACAGCGACCGCCGCTTCCTCTTCTAAAGAGATGAGACGAGAGGAAAGATTAGTAAAGAGTAACAACACGAGTTTCTCTGCTTCGTCTCTGCTTTACTCTTCTTCTGCTTCGATCGAGTGATCTAGCTAGGGCGCTTGAAGGTTACTTGGAGGAAAGCTTTTGTGTGTGGTTTAAGAAATGGTTTTTTTTTTCATTGTTATTTAATTACCATTTTAAATCTTTAGATATGTGATGTAAAAAAAGAAGAAGAATAGAATGAAAGAAGGCAAGTCAGTAATGATATAGAATTGTGATTAGCAAAGGGTTGTGGACTTGTGACGTGAAATTGCACCTTTTTGGATGGTTTGAGATCAATAATTCATGTAGTTTTCTTTCCAAGTGTATATTAAGATCGAATAATAGTTCTTGTTTATAGTTTTTAACTTTTTATCATAAACACATTACCTTCCAAAAATATATTAATATTGATGCATAAAACTATTTTAGCCTTTTAGGTGTATGTGCAACGTTATCTTGCATTGCATCAGTAAGCAATAAACATGAAACATCTTTATATAATGTTTAATAGGAACCAAAATGGTTCAAATCCATCAAACCTAAATACACTTTAAAAAGAAAAAAAACATTATGAAAAGAGGATTTTAAAACCAACATTATTTGGTGGATGATACAAATAGGAATTAATATTCTTTTCAATAGCGTTTGTAAAATTTTTAATTTATTATTAAAAGTAAATCAACAATTCGCGAGATGTGTGGTTTTTACCAATTATAAATAATAATTTTATTGGTTTTCCAATTAAGTTTAAAAAATGTACCAAATCTCGACATATATCTATAATCTAATTCTAATCAAACGGGGAGAAGGAAGATAGAAACAAAATGAGAGAGAAGAGATAGAGAGAATGACTTGTGGAAGACGGAAAACGATCCAAGAGAGAAACATACACTACAAGAAAACACGCGTTTTGTGATGGACGAATATGTAGCGAATCCCTAGCAAATCGACAAAAGCGAGAGATTTGCGAAGAATGTCCATTCCTCGCAAAATCGTTTCTCGCAAATTGGTCAGCGTCGCAAATCCCTCATAACTTTTGCGAGGAAAAATATTCCCTCGCAAACTAATCGCAAATTGCGAGGACATATTTAAAAAGCAATTTCCTCGCAAATGTAGTATCTAGTAAATCTCTCGCAAATTTGCGATGCTTTTGCAATTATTTTTTCCATCGCAAATAATAATAATGGTATAAAAAAAATTAAAATTTTAATTGCCGGTTAGCTTAATTAGGATTTAACTGGCAATTAGAATTAAACTTTATAAGTTATGCAAAATAAACATTACACATTATAAGGGAGATCAAGTGTTCATTACAAATTAAACATTAAACATTAGAAGGGAGATCAAGTGTTCTAAGCTAAACAGTACACATTACACATTAAGAGAAAGAGAGGGAGTCAGGTTGCTTGGCCGCCGGTAGCTTCTCCGCCGGTTGCCTCTTCGGTGGTTGTGTCTCCGGCAGCTGGATCCTCTCGGCGAAACCTTGCAGCAAACTCTGGATCTTTCTCTGCAAGATAATCAAAATAAGCATCATAACTATGCATCTTCTCCAACTTAGTCGCCTGACTTGCGAGGGTAGCTTCGGCAGCAGCAAGCTTTGTAGCTAGATCATTTGTATCTTCAGTAGGAGGAGGCGGTTGTCCAATGTGAGCTGATGATGCTTCTGCTTGCAAGTTCCTAACCCCATATATCTGGTTCTTTTTCTTCGGAGCAACCTGCCAACATAAGAGAGACACACCAACATAACCGTTAGACATTTAGACATTGATACAAAGAGAAACTGTAACACACCAACATAAACAATGAACTTGCAAAAAGATAAACTTGCAAAAAGTAAGCAACATAAACACACCAACAGTTACCTCAACATATATTTGGTTCTTTGCGGTAAGAGGTAACCCGCCGGAAGCACTGCTCTCCACATTATCCCCAGAGAGTAGCAAAGATTCAGCTTCAGCTATCCTCGATGACACTTGATGGTAGACTTTCTCAGACATTCCATCAACAAAAGACCCATCAGGTTTCATATGAGTCTCTTCTAGGACAAGCAGGAAATCAGGTAGTGGATCACTGGTCTTCTCAGACTAACACAAGAGTTAGACAGTGATCAATGCTCATAAACAGTGAATACACAAGTCTTAACTAAATAACTTTAAAAGGTATACTTACATGCTTTCGTGCTCGGGCTTTAAAAGATGTCTGACCAGATAGATGTTTGTGTATTCCAGTGCCATCAGGATCACTATAACAAGCATTACGGCTGTTGATACTCTTTGCTTCTGACTTTGGTTCAAGCCAAAACTTGACCAAGCCATCCCATACTGTAGGATCAAGCCACCGCGACATTGCTTTATCACCTTTTCGCTTCCACTTACCCTTCCACCGAGACACTTGATCACTCATCCGAGTCTTCAACTTGGTTTCAAACTCAGTTCTGACTCTTCCGTTGATGGACGGGTCCCAGTTATATGTTTGCTTCAACAAACATCACATGCATTACTAATTAAAACACAAAATCTATATTTAAAACACATCAAACACAAAGTAGACTTACCACAAAAGTTTCAAACCACCGATTTACAACCGGACCTGGTGTTTGGGTCCAATTGGCATGAGCATGTTTGAAATCTCTTTCAAAAATGGCCCGGACAGTAGCAGCCACAGAAGGGTCCTGGTCAAACCTACAAAGCAAAGGATAAATCGAATGAGGTACTATGAAACTACAAAAAAAAAAATAGACGGGAGAAGATACTTACTAGAGGGTACTCGGAGGACGCTTAGGATCTAGTTTCGGTAAGGAAGCACGTCCGGGACTTGCAAGTAACTCTTCCAAAGTAAAAAATGATTGATGTGGAGACATACGAGAAGTTGATTGCTGAGGAGGATCATCAGGCATCACCGGAGAGCTTCCATGTAGATTATCCTGCATCGCCGGTGATGTACCTTGAGAAGAAGCGAGAGAAGGTAACCTTTGGGGATGAGCAGAAGCAGAAGTTGTCCTTCGAGTAGATACTGGAGGAGTTAAACCTTGAGAAGAGATAAATCTTCTGTAAACGTTTTGGTTTACAGAACCGTGTTGCTCATTAGTCGACATCTGAAAGCAGAACAAAAATCTGATTAAAATTAACCCTAAACCCCCAAATCAAATTCAATCAAAACCCCCAAAATCATTATAACCCTAAATTCGAAACCCTAAATTGAATCCCTAAACCCCAAATTCGAAACCCTAAAATCGAATTAAAACCCAAATCGAATCATAACCCTAAACCCCCAATTGAATCTCCAAATTTGAAACCCTAAAATCGAATTAAAACCCTAAATCGAATCGAAACCCTAAACCCCAAATCAAACCCTAAATCAAAACCCCAAATCAAAACCCTAAATCGAATCGAAACAAAGAGATTGAAGAGGAGAGGAGGAGACTTACCGTACCTTGATTAACCGGACCTTGATTAACCGGACCTTGGAGAAGAGGAGGAGAAGGGTTCGAGAAGGAGATAGAAGAGGAGAGGAGGAGAGGAGGAGAAGGGTTCGAGAAGGGTTAACAGGACCTTGGAGAAGAGGCGGAGACTCACCGGTAAAGACAGAAGAGATCGGAGAAGAAAGAAGAAATCGAAGAAGTCGAGAAGGATTAGGGAACTAGGAAATCAAACAAGGTTTTTTACTTATATAGAAAAACACTGCGTCGCAAATCCCACGCAAATATTGCTAGGGATTAGCTATGGTCCCTCGCATATCCCTAGCAACAATATTAAAATATGTAATTAATATTTCCAGACTTTGCAAGAGAATTACGAGAGATCGTAGAAAATCCCTCGCGAAGTCTTTTGGGTTTAGGTTTTGAAGTGTCATTTGCGAGGGAATTGCTATGATCTGAGCAATTTGCGATGTATTTGCGACTAATTTAGGGTTTAGGTTTTGAAAATGACATTTGTGCCCTATCTTTGATTATAAATCTTGGATTCACCTTTTTAATCATTAAAAGTATTGTAATTAGTCATAATGGGTTTAGGATCAAGGGTTTAATGTTGTTATTTGCGAAGGAATTGTTATGGTTTGAGCTTTTTGCAATGGATTTGCGACGCATTTGCTATGCATCTAGCGAATTACTCGCAAATTTGTCGCAATCCTTGAATATCTAATTTACAAAAACCATCAAAATAATTGTAAAAAATTAGTCAAATGAACTTGCAAGTATATTATAAGGTCCTATAAGCTCATCATACTCTTCTCTATCATCAAACTTTCCAAAATTGTCCAATTTTGCATCTTCCTCCAATCATAAACTATCTTTTACACTATATCATATACATGTTCATTACATTTAGACAAATATTCCAAAATTTTATAATTCTCCAACAATTTTGTGTTGTACTGCCCTATCTATGATTATAAGTCTTGGATTCATCTTTTTAATCATTAATAGTAATGTTATTAGTCTTTAGGGTTTAGGGTTTAGAGGTTAGGGTTTGAAGTTTTCATTTGCGAGAGAATAGCTATGATTAGTGTTTTGCGATGGATTTGTGACGCATTTGCTATATATCTAGCAAATCTGTTGAAAATATGTCGCAAAACTATATATTTAATTTATAAAAACCATCAAAATAATTTTAAAAGTTAGTAAAATTAACTTTCAAGTATATTATAAGGTCCAATGTCTCATCATACTCTTTCCAATCATCTTTTAAATCATTAATAGTAATGTATTAGTAATGAATTTCAGAATAATTCACCTTATGAACAGATTGAAATATATTTCAGAATAATTATATTAAGTTTTGTAATAATTATAAATAAAAAAAATTCCTAATTTTGCAATGGATTTGCTATGGCTATCGCAACTCACTCGCACGTCCATAGCAATCTTGCTATGGATACAGTTTTTGCAAATGAGTCGCAATATTGCGATTGATTTGCGAGGAAGGTGACCTTCCCTGCGAATTTGTCGTAAATGTCTTGCAAATGAGCAGCGGATTTACGACGACTGGCTTCCTCGCAATTTTGCGAGGGATTTGCTATGGAGTTTTCTTTTTTTCGTAATGTCCTTGCAAATCTACCGCAAATTTGCGAGAGCTGTATTCCGTCGCAAATCGTCCTTGCAAAGCGCGTGTTTTCTTGTAGTGAGAGCAACTTTGTGGAGCCTTTTTTGTTTTTTAAAAATATTTTGTGTACGAGTTTTTTTACTTTTTTTTTCTTTGTTCAAGATTAAAAAATTTAGCCTTAAACATATTTTTGCTGCAATAATATGTAACACGGTTGCAGATTATTGGGCCTTCGTGGGCCTCGTCTATGGGTTTATTAGCTCTGGTATGCATTTATTTTTTTAATTGATGAAACATTAGATTAGCTCTTAATAATATTCAGACCATGATTATTAGTCATACAGTTGAACCTCTATAAATTAATACTCGATAACTTAATAAACTCTATAAATTAATAGATTTATTCGGTCCCAAGTTGTGACTAGTATAATTTTGGACACTATTTGATAATATAATAAAATAATAATTTTTTTGAAAATCCTATGTAAATATATGGTCTCATCAATAATATAAATTAATAATTATATAGAATTATCTAAATATATGTATATAATTATAGTTCATTTTTGATATTTTTATTGTATAAAAATGTTTGAGTGCTATTGTCAAAACATGATAATTGTTATTTTCATTGTAATTGATTTTATAAAAATATTAGTTATAACCATTAAATCTTATTTTTAATGTTTTTTTACCAAATTAGGAAAGTCTATCTATAAATTAATAATTATTAATTTATCGAGAAATTAAAACCTCTATAAATTAATAGATTTTCATGGTCCCAACATTATTAATTTATAGAGGTTTTACTGTATTAATTTATCTATAAATTGATATTCCTTGTTTTATTTTATAAATTAATATTAATATTAATTTATAAAATAAAGATGCATTTTTAATTTTCAAACTTTTTCAAAAATATAGATTGTTGATTTTTTTTTCAAAGATAAAATTAGTTATGTGGATGTTAAGATTTTATTTTAGTTTTGTAGCTTAAATTTTAATGTTTAGAAAAATATTTTGACAAGAAATTTCAAATATATAGATAAATTCACGGAGCATTCTCAAAAATAACCCTTTTTCATGTCCCTTTAATTTATGTACAAAATAACCAAATTATCATTTCTTTAAGTGACAGCAAGAATGTACAGTCATCACAATCGAAAAAATTTCCCGCCAAAAATTAAAAAAAATAAATTCCGCCAGATTTTTAAAAAAAATTCCCGCCAAAATTACGAAATTAGATTCCCCCAAGTATTTTGAAATTTATACTTTATATCAACAATACTTGACTTGAAATGGTCATGGATGAAGTTTTGTTGGTAACAAGTTTATACCTTGACTTTGTTTACGAGTAAGATAAGCCAATGGAGCAAAAAAAAAAAATTGTTTATCATTAAATCGAATATGGCATATTGGCATTGGCAAATTGGCTAAAGACTTCTCAAAACTGTTTTACTTAGTCGCTAGCTAGTTTTACACTCATGTTCCATAAAGTAGACTTCTAAAGGAAATAGCTAATGGAGACTTCTTGATTTGCATCTTGTCATGTTAAATTATACAAAACTTGCATCGAACCACTATATCACATTGATTCTGTACTTTTGCATTAGGATATCAAAATGGCTTTAAGGATCTCGGATATAACAGAACAAAAGTTTTCAAAATGGCTTCAGCATGATGGTGATACTAAATACAAATAAATTAATGCTCGTTTCAATAATATATGTGATTTTTATTGTAAAAAAATTATTTGTGTACGTATATATGGTGAGCAATATACAGCAAATTCTTATGATGAATTAATTTGAGAAAAAAAAATGATCTAGTATGGGTGACAGTACACGGCTTACGAAGCTCAGTATACCATATATTTTTTTTTGAATGCAATGTTAAATTATATTCAAAAACAAAATACGTTTGTACAACTGGTGCATCAGGGCTTTGATAGGTTTAAAAGAGATAAAAAAACTATATAGTCAATATCTTGTTCCTAGCCAAGAGAGTATTGCAGAGTCATAGCGTCTATCCCCGAGGAGACCAATGGCGAGGAGCTGATCTCGCATCTGTTTGTCAATAATTTGAATGAGACGTGAAGCTAACTGCGGTGGATCACCATGCTTCCGCCCATTTCGTTCGTGCCAAATGGTATAGATCGTCACTTGCAGAACAGAGCAGGCTAAATAAATTGTGGTCCGATCCTTCCAATTGCTGCAGGCTGAGGCAATGATGGAATTCCAGTTGGTTGAGTAGCATGTCTTGTATATATTTTTGGCAACGGCGTGCCAAATCTCCGAGCAATAGGTACAAGAAAAAAACAAGTGATCGCGACTTTCAATAACAGTGTTGCAGAGAATACAATCTCCCGAATCAGATGTGGACCAGTGTGAAGTGCGATCCCCAGTGGAAAGCCTGTTGCGAGCCGCCAACCAAGTACAGAAGGAGTGTCTTGGTGTAGAGTGAGTGAACCAAACACATCGATACCAAGGGACCTCTGGAGCTGGTGATCTAGTTTGAAAACCAAACCAAAACGATGGTTCTCTAAACAATCGATCGTGCTAAAACACAATATATGGAGATGATGACTAAATTAAGATCCATGGATCCTTAATTATGATGAAAACTTATTAAGAACCAGCTATGCTTGAATAAGCTTCACGTTCTCTACGTGGTTTAGAAAGATGTGAAATCCTTCAACCATAAACGGTTTGATTCCTTTGATTTCCACTCTTACGATCATCTTTCTCTTGATATTGTAGTACAAAACGTAAGGCACATCATCTACACCGGAAGACAACAACACAATTTCGTCTGTACCTATCATTCCATCAAAATGCAACCCATCGTGACCTACATTCTTCCACAAAGGAGGCAATTCATACATGTGCTTGGACCATTCATGTTTTACCAAGTCTTCAAGAATCCACAACTCAAAACATGTACTTCTCCTTGTAACAAAACCGCCATACTCGTCTGTCATCAGCACACCTAATTTTCCATTATAGTTTACCAAGGCTGTTGTATCAGACAGAGTAAAACTTTCCATGAATTTAAGAACGTTGAACTTCTCAGACCTAAAATCAAAAGAAACAACAGACATGGTAACCCCGGAAGAGTCTTTAACCTCAGCTCGATAATACAAAACACCATTGATGCATATCTCACTACGTGCTTCAGGAGGAAAATGGGATATGCAAGATTCGACAACATTCCATGTTAGCTTTCCAGTTCCGAGACTTAGAACTTGAAACTCCACACATTTCTCATATTTCTGATACTTCTTTTCATGTTGTTTCATATATGCCATGGACAAGACCTTATGTTGTTTCTTAACCGGATCATACCCTAAATAGCTCCGCCACCTAAAAGACAGGTCCCTCGTCGTCTTTGTCGTCTTGGTTTCAGGTAACGTTAGAAATTCTCCGGTGCTAGGGTTATATATAACCGACACATCCAGTGGTGTTGCCCTTCCCTTTACGATACGCTCGCTTCTAAGACAGACCATGCCGTGTACAGGACGACTAATGTCACATGGTCCGGGGACATGTGTAAGAGGATAAGATGATATAGGAGATGAGTTGCGATCAGGGTTTTGAGGCTGATTTGAGGAGAAGAAGAGGTACCCATTGTTTTCGTCGTTTCTGAAGCACGGTAACAAGATCTGCGGGCGAGCAGAAGATTTGGACAAGAACAACTCTGTGAAATCCGGATGGCTAAGTACGTAGGTCCAGTACTTGGTGTTGATCGTTAATTGAGTTTATGTCTGTGTTAAGTTTATTTAGTTAAGAGTCGTGACCTTTAGAATAAGTTGTGTCGTTTAAACTACATAACCACAATACACGAATATTCACATGTTGTGTCTGTTTGTTTATTATATAAACTTATTGTATCGTGGATGTAAAACTATAAGTTTGAGATTAATAAAAAGTTCTTTCTTTTACTGAGTATATTCATACTCTGTTTTTCTCTTGCTTTCTTACTCTGTTGGAATCAAAACTCTAACATGGTATCAGAGCCAGGTTGGTCTTAGAGCCTGTCCAAGCAAAACAAAAATGAAAAAACTTTTTTTTTTTTAACAGATGGAGACAACAAATCAAGGGTGAGAAGAAGAAGAAGAAAAGAAGATCGAAATAGGAAAAGATGGTGGTGATAAGAGAGAATACCATCAACCTTCACAAACGTTCACAAACAGTACCTTCAAGAAGAAGGCTCCAAAGGGACGAAGGAGATATGAGATCTTCTCAAAAGGAAATGGAGAAAAGAGATGGTGAGTTAGAGTTGTGGAAGGAGAATCCTGAAACTTGTTCGAGGAAGACGTGGAGAAGATTCACGCACTGCACAAATTGTGAGGTTATACAGATAACCGAAGAAGAGACGTCGCAGAGACATGATGGTGATCAAAGAGTGACACCAAGCAATAAAGGAGGATTACCTCAAAGAAAAAATGGAGCACTTTATGGTGATCAAATGGGACACCAAGCACTAAAGGAGAATGCTTACCTCATAGAAAAAATGGAGCATAAATCGGTTGATAAGATAACTGAAGAAGACGTGAAAACGTTTCACGCACGAGACGTCACGGAGACGTGAATTTGATGGTGTTCAAAGGAAGATACCAAGCAAGATAGGAGCTGCTTACCTAAGAGAGAAAAGGGAGAAGCAGCCAGTTGCAAAAGGGAAAGGGAATATCCAAGTGATGACAAGCCAAGGAGAGAAGATCATCAAAGAGGTGTTTCTACTGCCGGACTTAGCAAGAAATTTGCTAAGTGTTTCGTAAATGCTGTTCCATAAATGATCCTCAAGGAAGAAGAATATTGAATATCAAGTTAAAAGCTATGACAAACGAAGAAGAATGCTTAGTGTATGACCATAACTC
This sequence comes from Camelina sativa, assembly GCF_030686135.1. NCBI lineage: Eukaryota > Viridiplantae > Streptophyta > Magnoliopsida > Brassicales > Brassicaceae > Camelina > Camelina sativa. The sequence continues at coordinate 11,653,421 of NC_141880.1, read as the reverse complement.
AATTAAGGGGCAGTGTTGGTCGATAATTAAGTTTGGTCAAATAGTTGCAACGTTTCGGTCTAAACGTTGCAGTTTGTGATGTTTCACTGGAGAGTTATCAAATACGAAGAGATACAAGTCTTTGTGTTATCATGTCTATTTTTTAACTATATAACCAATTTTGTCTTGATTGTAAACAACAAGTTTCATGTAAATATAATTTTTCATTTGTCTTCTCAAAAGAGAAGAGACAAAGGTCTCTTGCTCTGTTTTGCTCTGTTTTTATCTTCTACCTCTCAATATGATAACATGGTATCAGAGCTATATTAATTCAAGTGACAACAAAAACAAATATCTGCACAAGTAAGCACTAAAATCAAGCAAAAAAAAAGAGAGCAGCGATGGGAGCAACATCGCATCAAGTGATTCCCATATTCGATGGGGATAAGTATGATTTCTGGCCTATTAAGATGACAACCATCTTTAAAACCAGAAAATTGTGGTCGGTGGTGGAAGACAGACTTCCGAGCCAACCGATGGAAAGAGAGGAGACTACGGAAGTGTTACGTTTGAAAACCAAATGGGAAGAAGCGACAACACATGATATGATGGCTTTGCAAATTTTGCAAACGGCCGTGTCCGATCAGATCTTCTCTCGCATAGCACCAGCAAAATCATCAAAGGAGGCTTGGGATTCTCTTCAAACCGAATTCCAAGGCACTCCGCAAGTACGATTGATCAAACAACAATCGTTGAGAAGGGAGTACGAAAATTTGAAGATGAACGAAGGTGATAACATCAAGATGTTCACAGAGAAGTTGATTGATTTGGGAAATCAATTAAGGGTTCATGGTGAAGAGAAGATAGACTATCAAATTGTCCAGAAGATTCTCATATCTCTCCCAGCAAGATTTGACAGCATAGTGGCTGTGATGGAGCAAACGAAGGATCTGACTTCGTTACCGGTAACAGAGTTAATAGAAACTCTGAAAGCACATGAGAAACGTGTGGAAGCCCGAGGCGAGACTATGTCGGAAGGGGCGTTTAGTGTTAGAACAAGAGGAGGAAAATCTGGGTTCAAATCTTTCAACAACCAAAGCCATGGGTATCAAGGCAAAGGCAAAAGATGGTGTGGCTTCTGTAAAAGAGATAATCATACAGAGGCTTATTGCTGGGAGAAACCTCATAATGAAGATCAAGGAATAGATCTAAGAAAGAAGCTGATATGCTACAAATGTGGCAAACGTGGTCATGGTTCAAGGGAATGTCAGTCTAAGAGGTATGAAAGGGCACACATGAGCCTTGAAGATGAAGATGATGGAGTTCATATGCTCTTTAGTGCAAGTGAAGAAAATCCAACACCCACGAAAGAAGACGTTTGGCTGGTCGACAGTGGTTGTAAAAATCATATGACAAAAGAAGAAAGTTACTTCACAAGACTGGATAGAAGTGTCAAGGTTCCAACAAGAGTCGGAAACGGAGAGATTGTCATGACGGCCGGCAAAGGAGATATTATTGTCATGACAAACAGAGGAAAGCGAGTTATAAAAGATGTGTTCTTGGTGCCCGGTTTAGGGAAGAATGTGATCAGTGTTCCACAAATTCTATCTTGTGGAAATCATGTGATGTTTGAGAACAAACTCTGCGTAATATTAGATTCCATGGGAAGGAAGATTATGGAGGTACGAATGAAGAACAAGAGTTTTCCAATCAAATGGAATCCATCACAAGAAATGGCGATGAGTATGAATGAGCAAGAAACAGCAGCGATATGGCATAGAAGGTTTGGTCACGTGGGGAATTCAAGACTGCAACAAATGCAAAACAAAAGAATGGTAATTGGATTACCAACGTTACAAGTCAGCAAAGAAGTGTGTGGAGCATGCAAACTTGGGAAACAAGCAAGAGATGCGTTTCCAAAGGAGTCTCAAACAAGAACGAGGGAGAAACTTGAGATTGTTCACTCCGACGTGTGCGGACCGATGCAAACCGTTTCACTTGATGGAAGTCGGTACTTCTTACTGTTCGTAGATGATTATACTCACATGTGTTGGGTATATTTTCTAAAGAACAAGTCTGAAGTCTTCTCAATGTTTCAAAAGTTTAAAGCTTTAGTGGAGACTCAAGCGGGATGTCAAATTAAAAAGCTACGATCTGATGGAGGTGAAGAATTTACTTCATATGACTTCAACAAATTTTGTCAAGACTGTGGAATCGAGAGACAAGTAATGCTGTCATATTCACCTCAGCAAAATGGTGTTGCAGAACGTAAAAGTCGATCACTTGTGGAGATGGCGAGAACCATGATTACAGATCAAGGTTTACCACATAAACTGTGGGCAGAGGCGGTGTACACGTCGGCTTATTTGCAAAATCGTTTACCAACAAAAGCCATTGAAGAATACATCACACCGATTGAAAAATGGAGTGGGCACAAACCAGCAGTTGGACACTTGAAGATTTTTGGAAGTCTATGCTTTGTTCATGTACCCGATGAAAAACGAAGCAAATTAGACGTGAAGGCCAAACGTGGAATTTTTATTGGTTATAGCAACCAATCAAAAGGCTACATAATTTTCATTTTAAATAATGAAAAGGTGGAGATATCTAGAGACGTGCATTTTGAAGAAGGAAGAAAATGGGATTGGGATAGACATGAAGAAGTCAAAAGGAATTTTGTTTCTCCTCTTACTAATCAAGAGTCACGTACAGAGCCATGTACGCCATACACGGAGCAAGTTCAAGACATTTCTAGGCCAATTCATTTTCAACAAAATGATGGTGGTAACGATGAAGAAGAAGGAGAGACTTCTGAGCCAGCAAAAAAATATAAGTCAGTGAATGAGATTGTTCAAAACACACCAAAGGTGACTCTAGCAGAAGAAGCTCAAGCAAGTGAAGCGTGTTTTCTTGTGTCAACGGAGCCACAAACGTATGATGAAGCTGCAGAGATCAGAGAATGGAGAGAAGCCATGGAAGAGGAAATAAAGATGATAGAAAAAAATGAAACATGGCTGCTTGTGGATAAACCGGAGAAGAAGAATATTATTGGTGTCAAGTGGATATATCGTATCAAGACGAATGCAAATGGAAATCCCATCAAGTATAAGGCAAGGTTAGTTGCAAGGGGTTTTTCTCAACAATATTATGTTGATTATCTTGAAACGTTTGCACCGGTCTCAAGATATGACCCAATTCGTGCCATTCTCGCTCTTGCGGCACAAATGAAGTGGAAACTCTATCAAATGGACGTGAAGTCGGCATTTCTTAACGAAGATCTTAAAGAGGAGATCTATGTTTCACAACCACCTGGATTTGTAGTTGAAGGTGAAGAAGATAAAGTTCTACGGTTGTGGAAAACATTATATGGCTTGAAACAAGCCCCAAGGGCTTGGTATGGGAGAATTGATTCATATTTTCTCCAATGTGGTTTCCAAAGAAGCATGAATGATGCAGCCTTGTATGTGATGAAGAAAGACAAGGAGATTATGATCGTTAGTCTCTACGTCGACGACTTAGTGATCACTGGCAACGATCCTCAACTCATTGAAAAATTCAAGGAAGACATGAAATTGGAGTTTGAGATGACAGATTTGGGGTTGTTGAATTATTTTCTTGGAATGGAAATCATTCAAGAATGGTGTTCAAAGGTAGACACCAAGCAAGAAAGGAGCTGCTTACCTAAGAGAGAAAAGGGAGAAGCAGCCAGTTGCAAAGGGGAAAGGTAATATCCAAGTGATGACAAGCCAAGGAGAGAAGATCATCAAAGAGGTGTTTCTACTGCCGGAAGGATATTGAATATCAAGTTGAAAGCTATGACAAACGAAGAAGAAAGCTTAGTGTATGACCATAACTCAATTAAGGGGGAGTGTTGGTCGTTATTTGAGTTTATGTCTATGTTAAGTTTATTTAGTTAAGAGTCGTGACCTTTAGAATAAGTTGTGTCGTTTAAACTACATAACCACAATACACGAATATTCACATGTTGTGTCTGTTTGTTTATTATATAAACTTATTGTATCGTGGATGTAAAACTATAAGTTTGAGATTAATAAAAAGTTCTTTCTTTTACTGAGTATATTCATACTCTGTTTTTCTCTTGCTTTCTTACTCTGTTGGAATCAAAACTCTAACACTTGGATACGTATCGACATGTGGTTATAGATTTCACTGGCAACTTGGAGAATGTTTCGATAAGAATATCCATCGGGATCGGCTCGCTGCCTTCTTCATTGACTGAGGTCTTCAATCGCTTATTGCGTTTAGAAATCCCTAGACGATCCGAGACGTTCCGTGATCTCATGGTGAAGTAGTAAACCCTAGAATCAGACTTCAAACTTCAAATAGGAAAAAAGAACTCAATTATACAGAGGAGAGGGAAAGGAAAAGAGAAAATCTCAATTATAGAGAAGAAAAAAAACGAAAATATTCGATCTCCCAAGATAGAACCGGACCGGTTCCAAAGTGTTGTTGTTTGGTGATCAAGAAACAAACGAAGTACAACTGCTCTCAGAATAAGTTGTAAACGAATCTCTAAGAACGATATCTTTGCCTTAACATTAAGAGGCTACATTATTTATAGATTAATTCTTAACATGGAGTATTTCTTTACAATTTAATAAGCAAAAACTAACAATTTCCTTTAATTAAAAGTTAATAAGACTTTTTTTATTTCTTTGACTTTCCCTCACCTGCCAACTTTCAATACTTAGCGAACTTGCTCTGTTTTTTTTTTTTTTTACCCTTTGGCATTAGAATTCTCAAAACACTCTTTTCATTTCAATTGGCTCAGTCTCTGCTATTAAAAACAGACCGTCTTGGAATTTGGCTTCACTTTTAATTGGAGTGATAAAACGTTTAAGTCAAACGTATTAAAGTGAATTATTTCAACGTATCGACAAAATTAAATCACAGTCTACTAGTAGTAGTATTATATCTTGTGAATCGATCACAGTCCAGTCCAACGGCCTACGAAGCTCCCTATACATAAACCATTACATTCCCCATAAAAGATGACTGTCATGACCAATGATCTTCGTGGATAAGTCATTAACACTTTCTTCATCTTTAATTTAAAGTATCTAAACCCAATTTATTATCTTCAACTGTAATCTGTCTCTTTTCTTCTATATAATACATCCATGCATGCATGCATTCAAGATAAAACAGAACATCTCAACGATCTCTTTTGCAATCTCTTAACTATCATACGTTCGTGATAAAAGAAGAAATGGCGATGAAGTTCTCATCAGTTACTAATCTCGTGCTTCTCTCTGCAACTACGTTGCTTTTGGTCCACGCAAGTGCTCGCACTTTGCAGCAAACTCAGACTCTGCCTCTCCTCGGAGGAGTCGCTGCTCCTACCAAATCTGAGTCTCCTACCACCGTTGATGCCCCTCTCGATGATCAGAAGAACTTCATTTATGGTGCCGGAATCGGCGGTGCTGCCGGAGTTGGCGGATTCTTTGGAATGCCTGGTGGTGGCACCGGCATGACATTGCCGTCTGGGACGCCGCTTCTTGGTGGGGCTGGTGGTGCGTTTGGTGGTTTGGGCGGTGCAATGGGATTCCCTGGTGGACTTGGTGGTGGATCTAGTGGTGGTGGTGTTCCGAGCTCAAGCGGTGGTTCTCCTTAAGTGATACTATCCAGATGATTTTTCCCGATGTACTAGTTCCAAGATGTTCTGAAAGTAGTGTTTTGTTTCGTTGTGTTTGAATTAGGATCTTTGGTGTCGTTTCTCTGTTTCTTCTCTGTCTTTTGGCTGTCTTTTTCATCATTAGTTTATGTTTTACTGTTGTGTCTGTGTTTCTTGTTCGTGATTTCTTCAATAATATTTGGTTTTCTTTTGAATGTTTGTGGTATGTTTTATAGAACTTTGGCATCATTTAGAAATTGCAACTAATGTGAGATATCACAAAGAACTTTAGTCAACGGCATCGATCCTTTAATCTCTTAATTTTGTTTAATTTTCTTTTCTTAGCTAGAGTGGTGATACTTGATCTGCAAATCTTCCGTTAAACTGCACTTTTATCTACTAAATAAGAGGCTCTCTTAATGTTTTTTGATTTATCTGATTTTTTTTTTTTTGTTTCTTTTTGTTTTGGTTTAATAACAGATATAGCCAAATAGAGATTTTGATTGAAAACTTTGACATGTTTGTGTCAGGATCTTCCTTTCGGACTTACAAAACCTTATGGGATTTATATAGTTTCATACAAATATTAAACCAAAACGAAAGAATAACAATTTAAATTTACATTCTAGGACCTGAATCAGATTGTTTTGTACATGTATACTTCATACATGTTACAATTCGGTTTATACCATGCAAATATTAATAGAGTTATTTGGCAAAATGATACATTTTTCAAACATAATTAGAAAGATGATACATTCACTATTTATAATTAGAAAAAACCACATTGATCACTGCTAGTCTATTTTCTCAGTCATTTTTGCCATTCAACAATATTTTTAATTACACTTCATGCCATTGTACATCTCATTTTCTCCTTATTTCTTGATCTTTTAAATAATTAGTAATATAATTTTCTTTTAGAAAACTTCTTAAATACAAAAAATTCTATATTTTTTTCTTTACAATTTGATATAAATTTTGTTTAATAATTTTTAAATATATTATATACATATTTTGTATCCGTACATATTTTTAAGTGTACAGATGTCGGTACACATTATTAAGTGTACAAATATAATTTTTACCAACCATTGCAGTACAGACATCTAAAACCCTAAGTATTAAACAAATTACATTTGTACACTTAATAATGTATACAGACCTCTGTATACTTAATAAGGTGTACGGAAACAAATATGGCTGGATAGTTTGATGTACGGATACAAATATTGTTGGATAGTTTGAATCTATCCAATATGTTGGAAAGTTTAAATCGTACACAAATATTGTTGGACGTTTTAAATCTATCCAACATGTTGGATGGTTTAAACCGTACTCAAATATTATTGGACACTGTGAATCTATCTAACATGCTGGATGGTTTAAACCGTACACAAATATTGTTAGACGGGTTGAATCTATCAAATATGCTGGATGGCTTAAACCGTACACAAATATTGCTGGACAGCATGCTGGATGGTTTGAACTGTACACAAATATTGTTGGATGATTTAAATCTATCCAACATGCTGAATGATTTAAACCGTACACAAATTAAGTTTTTTTGAATATAAATATATTTAAAATCATTAAAACAGAATGCATATCAAATTATAAAGAAAAAAACATAGATTTTTTATATTTGGAAAAAATTTAGAAACAAAAAATATATTAATAAATATTTGAATAAATAGAAAAATAGGAATGTGATGAAAAGAAAAAGAAATAAAAATATTATATATATATAAGAGAAGGAAAGAGAAAGAAAGAAAAAAATATATATATGTTCTAACAAAACCACTATCTCTATCTTTTCTATTCTCTATTTTGTCTCTCTCTTCTTTCTTTCCAAACCCATTGACCAGCATATTTTGGTAATGTCCCCTATCACCTATGTCCCACTCTCGTATCTATTTCTACTCACATCTATCTTATATCACACTGTTTTTTCAATTGTAAATAGTAAGTGTATCAAATTGATAATTAAATTTCATAAATGTACTAAAACCCCGACAAACCCATATTAATATTGCAAAAAAGAGCGCTTCCAATGGAGGGTTCAAGTGGTGGATCCAAAGTTAAATGGTTCAATATTATCATAGACCCGGTTCTATCTTTGGATTTTTCAGAAATGATTAGACACACATACGTGTCATCAATTGATTGGTGGAAATATTGTATGAGAAGGAAAAAAAAATTGTCCGCGAAAGTTGTCTCTCTCACACGAACGGCGGCGAGTTTGGAAGCAATCGGAGGAGAGAAAAAAGAAACCTCCGTTGCTCTCTCGATCCGCCGTGGTCATCATCTCCACCGGCGCGGGTGACAATTGGGGACTCTGGTTCAGCAAATGGGTGACTCTGATTGAGCAAATCCGCAACAAATCGAAGAGTTTTCTTCAGGAACTCGGCGTTGTTTCTCATGGTACGAAATATCATTAACTCTGCTACGAATTCTTGTTTATTTGAGGCTAAAGAAGTTAGGTTTTTATGATTTATAGAAAATTTAGGATGATGTTATTGACTCTTATGCATAAAATTAGTACTGTGATTATAAAAGACACTGTGATTTGTGATAATTGTCCTTAAGTTTGTTCTCTAGTTACCATTAAATGCCCTCAACAAGGTTGAGATCTTCATTCTACCTTTTTAAAAGCTTATATGAGTTGTACTCTCTCCCTATATTAATTACGATGATGTAATTTGACTCTTATTATACTCTTGATGATGTAATTTGACTCTTATACTCGTCTTTCTATGTATATGCCTCTGTTTGTGGATCCTTAACGAATCTTCGCCATAGGTTGCTGATTCACTTGATAAAGGAACAGAACATGAAGATGAGTATATATGATCAGTGAAAAAGAGCTTTTCGTCAACAGGTATAGATTGCTCTATCCATAAACAGATTATTCAATTGTTTTTGGTCTAGAGAATTTGATAACAAATCTGAAAATTGCATTCTGAAATCTACATAGTCGTTTTTTGTCACCAAGTTTAGCACAAACTCCACACAGTTAAACACAAACCAAAACCAAATTAATCTATTTAAAAATTACATTCAAGAACTCTGAATCAGATTGCTGTCTCCTTCACTTTTTAGTGCAACAGAATCTATTTGCGTTGGAGAAAGTCTTTTAAATGTTTTCTTCCAGCCACGTTTCCAGCTTTCTCGAGCAAGCGTCAGCTCACGCAGTTTCTGTTCCAACCGTATCAAGATCACAGGTAAAGCTCCGTGGTGATCTTCTCTCACTATCTCAAACATGTCTCCATCATATAACACTTCAAGGCATCTGTAAAACTTCACACCAAGATCTTCTACTCTCATCTCTCCCCTCATAACTCTCTCCGCATTGTCCATTGCACTTCTCAAAGCACTCATCAACATATCCGCCTCGTACATCTGATCTTCGCATTTAATCATCTCTTCTTCGGTACCGGTTAGCACCTTACCTCCCTCGAAATCATATCTCTTCACAACATACGTGTTGTTCAGTACCGGGTCTGAGACCGCTGACCGTAGCTCCTCGGGGATAAGCCTATAGTTAGGTGTCACTCGTCGTTGAGGATTAGACCTTTTCCTTTTCTTCAGAGGGAGGTTCGAATCCTTTGGAGACAAGATTCTCTTCTTATTCTTTCTCTCCACGTTGGTCTCATCCCACCCTCGCTCTTGCGGGCCAATACAGTCTTGATCGTGTCGGGTCTCTGCAACTCCAACTTTTTGTTTTCCTTTATCACAGTAGGCAAGTCGCATGAACCGTTGGTAAAGAGTCTTGTGTTGCTTTATCAACTGTAGAATATACGTAACGAATTTGTCATACCCGAATCTATGGAAGTGGAAGCCTTTACACAAGGAAGTGTAGAGTCTCATCTCTGACGAACTTAGTCTCTCCTCGATGGCCTTCAATAAGTCATTTAACTTCTCTTTCACTTCTGAATGGACTTCCATCTTCTCTTTAGGGTTAGTACTAAAGTTTCTTAATCACACTTAGTTTGTACGTAGAATAACTCTCTTTATTGACTGTTTAGAAAATCTCCAAACTCTCTTTGTGTTTCGATATCGTTTGTTACAACCCCACAAACGTATTTATAGGGAGCTCAACTTAGCTTTCCTATTCCTATTTTGATAATGGAAAACTACTCTTTTCCTAATCCTATTTTGATAATGGACACTTTATTAGGCCCCAACTCCGAACATTTATTCCAAACCTAGATGGCTTGTTTTTAGGTTTGCATGAATCTAGATAAATTTCCTTTTCGTGAATAATAATGAAATTTACTTCCTCCCTCAGATATTTCCAAATGATGGATACATAGGAGAGACATCATCGAGTCTGCTGATTCTTTTAGGTTTGTGCACTAGCTTTTCTATGTTATCCTGAAATTTGTATTACTTGCCAATCTGGAATTCCATGGGTAACTTATCAGACTATTAAGGAATCAGAGACAGTAAGGTAATATCTTCCTATTCATTCTTGTTGGCAAGAGCATTCAATTTGAAAATATTTGTTTTGAAAAGATTACTCAGCCTCTGGCTTGAGTGTTCCCAGTTGTATGCACCACCGCATAGCAAGACAACCCTCAGATGACTGTTCCCTATCATCTAGGTTTTGTGATTTGGTATATGATTTTTGGCTCTATAGCCCTTAGGCCGAATCTAAAATTTTTATACCTCTGGTTATACTAGCTTTCTTCTGGCTACCATAGCTACCTAGGAAGCCGTAAGATATGTATCTGCATCCAACCTCTGTAATTTTATTTTTCAATAAGTTGAATTAATGTCTGAGCGAGAAAGGTATCCTTGTATAGTTGTGCCTTGTATACTATGTACTGAAAAGTTGCTTGTTTTAATCTCAAGGAGTGTGCCATAACATATCTTAAAACTGCAGGCAGGAAAGGTTATACTCTGCAGCGCTAGACACAAGATCTTCAGTTCAGTGGCTTGTCGCCAAAGTGCAAGATAGAATTATTTCAACCATTTTGAGAAAATATATTGTGAAGAGTTCAAAAACAGTCAGGTGAGCCTTTCTTTTCAGTAGCTTAAGAGCTGAATCTTTTTCCTCGCATATCATTGAGTTGTTTGACCAAGCCAAATGACTACATGTTCTATGATTATATGGCAGGCATACGTTCGAATACTACGATAAAGATGAAACAGTTGTGGCTCATATAGCTAGAGGTATTGATGCATTTATAAAGGTCTCTCATGGTTGGCCGCTGCTGCATACCCCCATTAAAGCTTGCATCTCTCAAGAATTCTGACAAATGGTCAAAAGGGAATTTCTCTGAGCCTTATCTGCAAACTTGAGGTAAGACTATGTTAATCCAAACTCAACAAATTATTTGTGATTTGGTAGAATGAGGATAGGATTTTAGTTCCTTTTCTATGGTCATCGATGTCAGTCACATGTAATTTCCCAGATCGAAAATTGAAGATATGATAACATTATTAAGCAACTGGCCTAGACAAAATACAATTTGCAACATTGTAGATATAGATAAGTGTTTTTGGTTTTGCTCCTTTTAAAAAAATTTGCAGCGGAAAGAAACTTCTGGTTACAGTAGAATGGAAGTTATTCAGGGACAGAGGACAATAGCCTGTAGCTTATGTCCTTAAGTCTCCTTTATATGTCAACATCTTTACCACATAATCTTATTATCCGCCATTGTTTACATATATTTCATGAAACCACAATTAACATAGTATTAGTGATTTTACCAAAAAGATCCGCATATGCAATTTATCTATTCAATCAGCCAAAGAGGAAATTATTAACGAGACCAAATGCTTAAGCGAAACAGAGTTGCCAATCGTTAGAGAACATAAAAGTCTTACATAGGAATAACAAAAAATCTAAAGAAGACCGGAGGAAGAAACTAAAGGTTGAGTTTGAATTAAAAACAAGAACCGAGGTAGTTTTCTTTCACTCTACTCGTCATCTTCGTCGTCTTGAATGTCATCAAACTCAGAATCATTCCCAGCTTCACTCTCTGAATCACTCAGCACATACGTCATTTTCTTCCTGTTTCGCTCTTTGACTTCGCAGCTATATCTCCAGATTTCTCTGACGATGAGTTCCCAGCTACACACTCGCTGCTCTGCTCTCCTCTTCCTTATTAGCCAACCTGCGCATCACTGAACTACTCTTCTTGGTCTTTGTCACCAATTTTAGCACAAATTCCACATTCCACAATTAAACACAAGCCTAAACCAAACCCAAAACAAACAAACAAAACCAAAACCAAATTCATCTATTTAAAAAATTACATTGAAGAACCCTGAATCAGATTGTTGTTTCCTTTACTTATGTGCAACAGAATCTTTTTGCGTTGGAGAAAGTCTTTTAAAAGTTTTTTTCCAGCCACGTTTCCAGCTTTCTCGAGCATGCGTGAGCTCACGCAGTTTCTGATTCAACCGTATCAAGATCACAGGTAAAGCTCCTTGGTGATCTTCTCTCACTATCTCAAACATGTCTCCATCATATAACACTTCAAGGCATCTGTAAAACTTCACTCCAAGATCTTCCACTCTCATCTCTCCCCTCATAACTCTCTCCGCACTGTCCACTGCACTTCTCAAAGCACTCATCAACATATCCGCCTCGTACATCTGATCTTCGCATTTAATCATCTTTTCTTCGACTCCGGTTAGGACCTTACCTCCCTCGAAATCATATCTCTTCACAACATACGTGTTGTTCAGTACCGGGTCTGAGACCGGTGACCGTAGCTCCTCGGGGATAAGCCTATAGTTAGGTGTCACTCGTCGTTGAGGATTAGACCTTTTCCTTTTCTTCAGAGGGAGGTTCGAATCCTTTGGAGACAAGATTCTTTTCTTATTCTTTCTCTCCAAGTTGGTCTCATCCCACCCTCGTTCTTGCGGGATCTCATCTACTTCAACCCTAAACTCAGGACATGTTCCAATCATCTTTGGATCACCACCAAGACTGTCTTGTTCGTGTCGGGTCTCTTCAACTCCAACTTTTTGTTTTCCATTATCACCGTAGGCAAGTCGCGTGAAGCGTTGGTAGAGAGTCTTGTGTTGCTCTATCAACTGTAGAAGATACGTAACGAATTTGTCGTACCCGAATCTATGGTACTGGAACCCTTTACACAAGGAAGTGTAGAGTCTCATCTCCGACGAACTTAGTCTCTCCTCGATGGCCTTCAATAAGTCACTCATCTTCTCTTTCACCTCTGAGTGGATTTCCATCTTCCCCTCCTTATCGAGCTTACCTAAGCCATGATTTGTAACATCTTCTTTAGGGTTATCATATGGTTTAACCCTAATCCGTGGACCGGTTCTTGCGTTTTCTTTCGGCTTCTCAACAATCTTTGCATCACGAAGATTGTCTTTTAGCCTAGAGACGAGACTATTAAATTCGGTCTTTCCGATTATACCGAACCTAAAGTCTTGAGTCGAGGATCTAAACTTTGTCTATTCCCATGGATTCAGTTTCTCAGTCATCTTGAGCAGCGCATCAACTTCTTCCATCGTCTCAATGGCTTGCGTTCCGGAATTATCCATTGTACGCTTGTTTGTTTACAGAGAAATTAAAACAAATAAAAGAAGAAGCTTTAGTTTCTTGACAGAGAGAAAATAATAACAAAGTTTGAGAATTAGGGTAAAACACACAACACGGTTCAGGGTTATTTATATAGAATCTGATTTCCATATTTCCATAATTATAATTTCAATAGAATTAGATTATTTCCTTTTTGTTTTTTTAAGTGTACTTCTCTTCATTAAATGATGATGATACACGTTTATTAATCTAACCGTTGGGATTTTTCCACTAATTGTATTTCCACTAACTATCTATATAATTTAATCACAGTTAACAAAAAAAACCTAAATTGCTCTCCATCGTTAGCTCTCTCGATCGTCATCTCACATTCATCAGCGACGAAACTCTTCTCTCTGTTTTCAAATTCACTAACGCTTCTGTCATTTGATTATCTCTCATCGACGAAACTCAAATCTTCTTTCTGTGTAGCATGAATGGTCCAAGCACATATATGAATTGCCTTCTCCTTTGCGCAAGAATGTAGTTGACGATTACTTACATTTTGATGGAATGATTGGTACAGTTGACGAAACTGTGTTGTTGCCTTCTGTTGGTGTGCCTTACGTTTTTTACTACAATATCAAGAGAAAGACGATCATAAGAGTGGAAATCAAGGAATCAAACCGTTTAAGGTTGAAGGATTTCACATCTTTCTCAACCATGTAGAGAACGTGAAGCTTATTCGAGCATAATAGTTTGTTTGGCACATTGGCTCTTTAAGTTCTCATCATCATTAAGGATCCATGGATCTTAACAGCTGAAGCAAGCTAAGTGGCTCCTGAACCAAGCTACGCTTATATATACCTGTCTCAGACTATATATATGACTAGCTTTTGGCAATGGCTATAGGATATGTAGCTGCAAAATCAAGGCCTTAAAGAGCTAATAGGAGGAGAATGACGACGTATGTGTTGAGTGATTCAGATAGTGAATCTGCGAATGATTCTGAGTTTGATGACACTGAAGACGACGAGGATGATGAGTGAGTGAGTAGTGTGAGAGAACTAACTCGGTTCTTGATATGATTCAGTAACTTTCAAACTTTTTTAGTTCCTCCCTCTCGTCTTCTTTATATTTGGTACGTATTATTCTGAGTGATGAAACATGAAAGACGTATTTCTCTTAACGTTCACTACATAGTACAAGACTCTCTCTACATTGTTTGTTTTAGCGTTTGGTCTCTCATCAAATCATTCTCCTTCGGTTGGTTAATAAGTGGGAATGTGGGATTGTTCTTGTATGATGGCAACCTTTTGCCACAAGGGGGCGTAGAGGAAAAAGATAAAACATGCTGAGTTGCTGACATTCGAAGGAGACTTGGACCAGCAGAAGTTATAAAACAAAACAAAAAAGAATTTGGCTTTTTTTGTTATGTAGAGTAATAAAAAAAAATTGATCTTCCATATGCATGAACCTGCAGCAAGCTCCCCTCTCATTAGATGCCATGCGATGGACCGTGGCAGAAAATGCCAAAGTACTACAACAAAGAGTTACTGACGACAAAACATTAAAGGAGATCGAAACGAAAGAAAAACCGCACAAACTCTCCAGGAAACGCTAAGTTGTTGTGGAGTCGAGGTTGATTCTTGCTTGGTACACTCTTTCATGGAGGGATTCATTGGAATGGAGTTCACTGGGTTTGCTGCAGCATCGAACCTGAAGGTAGTGAAAAACCTCAAATGAAGAAGACAGGGTAAGGATGTAAAAATCGGAAGCACGTTGAAATTTACCTTTTACGTGAAGAATCCAGATCTTCTTATGACTCCAGAATCATCATCTTCTCCTCAATCTGATGTTCAAGTTCAAACATGTGAAAAAAGGGTTGGTGTATAGAAGAAACTAAGCAGATATGTGCTAGAGCTCTTCTAATCTTTTCCTATTAAAAACCTCTGCACAATATAAAAACAACATTTTGCCTTAGCGTGCTTGGAGAAGTAGTTTAGAGCTTTCTACCACATTAGGTTCTAATTAATCAGGCCAAGCAAGATGGAAACATTTGCTGAGAGATATTTCTATGTTCACACAAACTTCTTCTCCTAGAAAATAAAACCGCACCTTAATCTTGTCATCATCATTCGCACCCCATATTTCCACTGAGCTGGCTAGATGGTGGATTCTCTGTTGACTGCTCCACATCCTGAAATAAGAATCATACAACTCCCAAAACAACGCATCCATGTTACTCTCACTTTTGGGAGTTCTTCACGGGTTTGTTGCACAAGTATTTTCTCAATAGCATCCATGAACCCTGATAGATTTTGCCGAGTCTGTAAATCCAACGAATTCGCTAGTTCCTGACGATTATAACAAGAGACAAACTGTTTAACCTTCGCAAAACCAAAAGCACTTACATCTACAATGTTGCAAACTGTATTCAGTCTTAGGCCAATGGCTTAATCATGATATTACTATCTTAAATAAAACTGACAACAATGATTATCTCAAGAAGAAATTGTTGAGTTTGGAGAAACATTGTCTTACCTCAACTTCGCAGATAAGGCTCAGAGAAATTCCCTTTGACTGATTGTCCGAGCTCTTGAGAGATGCAAGCTTTAATGGGGTATTCAGCAGTGGCCAACCATTAGAGACCTTTAAAAATGCATCAATACCTCTAGCTATATGAGCCACAATTGTTTCATCTTTGTCGTAGTATTCAAACGTGTGTCTGCCATAGGATCATAGAACATGCAGTCAATTGGCTTGCTTAGACAACTCAATGACATGAGTTTGCTACGAAAGAAAAAAATCAGCTCTTAAGCTACTGAAAAGGAAGGCTCACTTGATTGTTTTCGAACTCGTCACAATATATTTTCTCAAAGTGGTTGAAATAATTCTATCTTGCACTTTGGCGACAACCCACTGGACTAAAGATCTTGTGTCTAGCACTGCAGAGTGTAACCTTACCTGCCTGCAGTTTGAAGATATGTTATGACAAACTCCTTAAGATTAAACAAATTGTAACTTTGGTAATTGAGGCTGATGTGAGTCAGTTTCAGATTGATAAGTAGTACAACTTTCAGGACATAAACAAGGTAGAGCACATACCTGAAAGAATCAGCAGCCTTGATGATGTCTCCTATGTATATATCATTTGGAAAAATCTGAGAGAGAAAGTAGATTTCAATTTTATTCACAAAAAGGAACAAGAACCAACAAACAGATACATTTATGTAGATCCATGCAAAACTAAAACATAACAGTCAGCAGTGAAAGAACGGAGAGTGTTGTTACCTCCAATTTTGTTATCTCTGTAGTTTTATCCTTCAGGTATATTAGCAATTCATGGATCAATTCAGATAGCACAGTAGTGTGTTCAAATTTGTGCTGTCCAGGCAAGCCGTCTAGTTCTGGAATATATGTTCGGAGTTGGAGCCTAATAAAGTTTCCATCAAACTCGAGCACCTTCAAGCCTGTCAATGCAAGTGAAGCACTCTAATGAAGACAGGGAAAAGATGAAAATCTGAAAGCACATTTAAATTACCTAATACGTAAAGAATCCAGATCTTCCAGTGACTTAAGAATCATCCTTTTCTCCTCCATCTGATTTTCGAGTTCAAACATCTGAAAAAAACATGTGAAAAAGGGGAAACTAAAATTGAAAGTACAGTATATGATATTTATTTGATATTTTTTGCTCGGAAAAAGTAGTTTAATACACTCTGCCACATAAGCTCTAATCGATCAGGCAAATCAAGAGTTAAAATAACTGAAAGATAATGAAAGATGAAATTTTGTTGAGATATATATACATGTTTCACACACATTTGGAATCTTGAAACTAAGGCTACATTTGGAGATCTAATAACACTGCCTATAATAATTGACCACAACACTATCTAATACTCATAATCCGTGCCTCGTTGTTTGATGTCAAGTGTCAAAAAGAGTCTTTCACAGTTTCAACGAAGATGATTCCAATTAGAGAATGGCTCGGGAGCTACCTTTGGAACAGCTTTCTTGACGGTCCCTGGTACTCCAAAAACATTCCAAAACTTGAGAGTCTCGTCTGGTGCTGGTGCTGCAGAAGCCACGGTACACCCATCCGGACTCTGTGCCATATAAAGAACTCTTGATGTATGATCCGTGAGTTGAGCCATTTTCACCATGGATGGGTACTTCCAAAGTGTAAGCTGATTCTGTGTAAACCCATGTGAGCTAAGCAATTCTCTTTCGTTTTTGCTCCATAACAGTGAACAAACTTGAGAGCCGGTGTTAACTGAATTCAAGCAAGCCCCAGTGAGTGTATTCCAGAACTTAATCGTCTGATCTCTGCCACCACCACCAGTTGCAAGCAAACTCGATTGGAAAGGGCACCACGCAAGAGCTTTCACAGCAGCTCTATGTTGCCCAAACCTATGCAGCCATTGCCTAGATGAGTTGGAGCAGCGATCCCATACGTGTACCACACTGTCGTTACCACCACTTGCTAGTTGCCGTCCGGATCCCGACCACTTGAGACCACAAACCTCTTCAGTGTGACCCACGTAAGTAGCCACAATGGGTGATCTCATCCGCACATCATTGTTGATGACCCGTCCGTCCATTCCTCCAGTTGTTAGAATGTGATTGTTCCATGCCAATGATCCTACTCTTGACTGGTGACCACCTTTCAATGTTCTTATCAGTCTACGATCAGAAGAATCCCACAGCTGGACTTGAGAGTTGTGAAGACCAACTGCAAGAGATTTTACCATCTTGCGTCCAGTTAACGCTTGTGACAGGTCCCTCCTCTTCATCAACGGTCACAAGCTGAGATGTAAGATCAGTGGATGCATTCCGCAAGTAAACAGTGTCTCCCAAAGCCACGGCTAGAACGTTAGCACTGCTCCAGTCCAACAAGTTAAGGTAGAAGTCATCGGCTATGTCAGGTAGGTCCAAGGTTTTCTCACAAGTCTGAGGAATGTATCTACGAGGCTTTACGGGTTGGTGAGGATCAGAAGAAGCAGAGTGAATACTAGTAGAAAGCAGAGCTTGAGGAGGTTTGTTTCGGAAAGCGAGGATCCGGGTTCGGTTCTTCTTCATGGTTACAGCTAATCCTTCTATGTAGGCTTTTCTGGATGGTGAAGTTACCTCATCCTTAACTTTTCTTCTTCCTTCGGTTAGAGCGTAATGAGCGTAGTCAAAGTCCATCGCAGCCCTATTTGGTATAAATCTATCGAAATTCTCCTTGGATCGCTTCCTGGGGAGAAAGTGCTCTAGAGTTGTACACGACCCTTTCATCATCATTACCAAACACACTCAAAAAGAAACGAAATCAAAATAAAGACAGAAGCGAGAGAAGAGTTTCGTGATGGAGAGCGCAATTTGTTGACGATCGAGAGAGAGAGAGAGAGAGAGCTAATGATGGAGAGCGCAATTTTAGGGGTTTTTTTTTTTTTTTTTTTTTGTTAACTGTGTGATTCATTACATAGATTAGTTAGATACACTGATATATATACTACACGGAAAAAAGGAAAACGTAGAAAAAATCCCAACGGTTAGATTAATAAACTAAAATCCACCAAATCTTTTAAAATCCTTGTCAAATACTACTCCAATTAAGCAAGCATCTCTGTGAGATTCATATAAATTTTCATCTAACTAAATCATCACTCAAGTCTTAAAACAACAACAGTTACCAAATTACTTGAAAATAAAGCTGTAAAAAGGGGTTCAAAGCAAATAGCAAACCTGAATCTTCAACATGGCTGTAATCTTTTAACAATCTCATTCAACTTCGTCTACAAAAAAAAGATGTGAAATTTTTAGCCATCTATCGAGATACCTTAATTAGACCATAAAAAATCCCAAATTTATCGTAATTACTTGAAACTGAAGAACAAAAATCTTGGACCAGAGTCTCGGAATCAGATTCTCCAGGTTCGTCTCTGCAGTTCCGGTGAACGAACTCGAGCTCTTTCACGCGCCTGAGAGAAAACAAAACACAAAATAGATGAACAAGCAAGCACAAGGACTGAGAGAGACGAGAGAGTAAAACAAATAAATAAACCTGCGAATCGCTTGCGGATCGAGAGATCCTTCGTGGGTATCTTCTCCCATTGAAGAAAGCTTCAGCCTTGGGATGAAATTTTCGTGCTACTGTTCCAAGAGAGAGAGACAGAGGGAAGAAGAAAGAGAAACATATAACCTTGTAAAACCACCCCTAGATTTATACTTTTGCTCACATTAAACCCCCCAAATTTTATTTGGAGTCAATTAGACCCTAAGCATAGGAGTTAACTGCAGTTCTGGTTCAAGTATTAGACCGGACTCTATACAATTTTCACTTTGTAATAAGGTTGGTTTGTTCTGTTCTGTTTAAAGATGCTCACTAGAATATAGAAGATTTTTTGGCTTTTGAAGTAGTACTTGAATTTGATTTATTTTATATATGGATGGTCAGATTAATTTTTGGTTATAAACAATTCATCAGCTTCCTAACCTAATATTTCTATATAATTTTTAAGTCTTGATGTCTACGCAACAAAGAAACAAAAAAAGGAAAAATTATAGATAAGAGAGGAAGTTAGAAGGCGAATTACTTTTATTTTTGTACGTCTTTTAGGTTTTGTTTAAGTTTCCTTTTTTAAAAAGAAAATCCAATTTGTTTAGTACTCCTATTAATTCTCTCTGAGACTATATATATATATATACATACTAGGTCATGTGTTATATTTTCTCAGCTTTTGCTTTCAAACCCAAACCTCTCTATAGTTTCTCTCGTTTGTGAAAGCTTTTTTGTTGATCAGGAGGAGAGTCTTCAGAATTCAAGAAGATATGGCAGATTTTAGAACCATGACTCAAAACTATACTCACGGTATAATCGGAAAGACCGAATTCAATAGTCTTCTTTTGCGTGGGCTAAAAGAAAAATATCTTCGTGATCGGATGATTGATGAGAAGAAGACGAAAGAAGAAAACCCTAATCATAATGATCCAAAGGTTAGTACTGCTGCCGGTCCACGGATTAGGGTTAAACTATATAGTACCAACCCTGAAGAGAAGATGGAAGTCCAATCAGAAGTGAAAGAGAAGTTGAGTGACTTATTGAAGGCCATCGAGGAGAGACTAAGTTCGTCGGAGATGAGACTCTACACTTCCTTGTGTAAAGGCTTCCATTCCCATAGATTCGGCTATGACAAATTCGTTACGTATCTTCTACAGTTGATAGAGCAACACAAGACTCTTTACCAACGCTTCATGCGACTTGCCTACTGTGATAAAGGAAAACAAAAAGTTGGAGTTGGAGAGACCCGACACGATCAAGACTGTCTTGATGGTGATCCAAAGATTGGCCCCCAAGAACGAGGGGTGGATGAGACCAACTTGGAGAGAAAGAATAAGAAAAGAATCTTGTCTCCAAAGGATTCGAACCTCCCTCTGAAGAAAAGGAAAAGGTCTAAGCCTCAACGACGAGTGACACCTAACTATAGGCTTATCCCCGAGGGGCTACGGTCACCGGTCTCAGACCCGGTTCTGAACAACACGTATGTTGTGAAGAGATATGATTTCGAGGGAGGTAACCGGAGTCGAAGAAGAGATGATTAAATGCGAAGATGAGATGTACGAGGCGGATATGTTGATGAGTGCTTTGAGAAGTGCAGTGGACAGTGTGGAGAGAGTTATGAGGGGAGAGATGAGAGTGGAAGATCTTGGAGTGAAGTTTTACAGATGCCTTGAAGTGTTATATGATGGAGACATGTTTGAGATAGTGAGAGAAGATCACCAAGGAGCTTTACCTGTGATCTTGATACGGTTGAATCAGAAACTGCGTGAGCTCACGGTTGCTCGAGAAAGCTGGAAACGTGGCTGGAAGAAAACTTTTAAAAGACTTTCTCCAACGCAAAAAGATTCTGATGCACACAAATCTCAAGTGAAGTGAAGGAAACAACAATCTGATTCAGGGTTCTTTAATGTAATTTTGGTTTAATACTTGTATGGAAACTATCTATATAGATCCCAAAAGGTTTTGTAAGTCCAGCAAAAGGCAGATCTTGATACAAGCATGTCAAAGTTTTTAATCAAAATCTCTATTTGGCTGATCCTCGTTCATGTACTGAAGTTAAGGAGTTTTTTGTGACTTTAACCATAGAAGACATGCATGAAGTATGATTTAGTGCATTGTGTGTAACATATGTTAGTTCTAAAGTAGTTGTGAGGTTTTTTTGATGTGAAATCACTTTAACAAGCCTGTGGACTAGAATCAGCATTGCACAAAAGTATAAAAGATATATAGTAGGACATAGGTACCATGCTTTCTTCAACATGAAATAAGCAGAAGAAAACTAAAAATAATACCTTAAGCATGAGACCTTTGGCACTTTCAGAAGCTCCTTTCTCAAGTACTCCAAGTAAGCATCTGTGAGATTCATACTAATTAAAATCTTCACTCAAATCTTAATTCCCAAGGAAACAACAGTTACCAAATTACTCAAAAAGAAGGATGTAAAAAGGGCTTCAAAGCAACGAATAGCAAACCTGAATCTTCAACATCCAATAAATCAACATCGCTGTAATCTTCAACAAGCTCATTCACGTTCTTCTACACAAATCCCATAAAAAAAATGTTAAAATATTTAGCCATATATCGAGATAATTAGAGTCTTTAGACCATAAAAATCCCAAATTTATCAAATCTCTCGCAATTACTTCAACCTGTTGAACAAAATCTTGGATCAGAGTCTCGGAATCGGAAGTACACGATTGTTCAGGTTCGTCTCTGTAGTTCCGGTGGACGAAATCGAGCTCATTCACGTGGCTGAGAGAAACAAAACAAAATAGATGAACAAGCAAACACAAAAACCAAGGACCCGAGAGAGAGAGACTAGAAAGAAAAAAAGACCTGCGAATCGCTTGGAGATCGAGAGATCCTTCGTGGGTAACTTCTTCCATTGAAGAAAGCTTAAGCCTTGATGATGAATTTTTGTGCTACTGTTAGTGTTAGTAAAGAGAGTGTGTGTACAGTAGCGGTGAAGTTGAAAGGGCAGAGAAGACGATTTCAGTTTTCAAAATGGGAATGGACTGAAAGAGAAACATTACCTTCTCAAATCACTCCTAGGTTTATACTTTTATTAGACATTATACCCCCAAATTATATTTTGAGTCTATTAGACCCTAAAAAGTTGGAGTTAATTGCAATTCCGGTTGATGGTCAAGTGTTAGACCGGTTGGTAACAAATTATTTTGTTTTATTTGACTATTTGAGTCTTTCCATATGAACTGTTTAGCTTAACCGTATGTATATATAGTAAATTTTAAACTTTTAAGAAATTTAAAATATTATATTTGATATATCGAAATTTAATAAAAAGTTGAAAATTATAACTATTTAAACATATTAAAAAAATTATAAAAAGGAAAAATTATAAAAAAAAATAGAGAAGAAGGTAGAAGGCTATTTACTTTTATTTTTGTATAATTCATCTTTTAGGTTTTGTTTAAGTGTCCATAAGTTTTGATAGTGTTACAAGTTTTTTTCATCGGAAAACCCTTTTCTCTCTCAGATACAGAAATCGAAGCACCTCCTTCCGACATCATTTCCAACGCCGGTGTAGTCTCGGCTCGCCGACGTCGAGATTCTCTCTTTTTTTTTCCCGTCGTAACCCTACCCTCTCCTCCTTTAGTTTTTTGTTTTTTATGCTTTTGTTCCTCTCTCCTCCCCAATTTTTTAAGCTTTTGTTCCCCCTTTCAAACCAATTTCATCCCAAATCTGGGTTGCTTCTCACTCAAAGATAGGAAGTGGATCCCGACGAACTCCACCATCCTCCATTTTTGCCCAGTCTCTGCAACGACAAATCGACAGGGCACAGATCTATTAAAAGCCAAACCTAATCTTGGATTCCTGTTCTCTCTTGAAGATTTTTTCACCCCGGCTTTGTTGATGGTAGGAGATCTTATCCTTGGACCATCAGATGCGTCTTTCCGGAGGAAGACGTCGACGGGGCACGACGAGTTTTTCTTCAAAGTCACGGACCTCCTTCTTACTTGGACCTCCGCCGATGTCATTCACCACCAACAAAGCTTGGCAAGGCAGAACTTGTCGTCAATGGAGATGTTGTGCTCTCATCCATATCTGATCAGCCGCCGCACTCCCAACTTCTCTCGGTCAACCAAAGGAAACCTAGTTTTCTCCTTGGTAGGCTTGGACCCAATTGGCGGCCCGTTAACAACTTCTAAGCCTCAGCCCAAATTGTCACAATCCAGGTCCATCTCATTTCCTTTTTTGCTAAGCCCTAGCCTAGATATAACTTGTTTCTACAATCCTAGAGGCCGAAGACTACTCTGTGGAACAGGATCGATTATATTGCTAGGTTTGTGCAAAATCTCGTTAAGATCCCTGGTACTTGCTTTGTCCGTGGCAAACAATTATTTTTTGATACTATTGGAGTCTCTAGGCATTTTAGTTCTGAACTCAAATTGTCAAAAGGTTGATTATGGTTTTGCCATTAGTCACTCTGCCTCAATTCTAGCTAGAGGCTTCAGTCATCACCCTATTGTCAAAACCTCTACGGGTAGTGTGTCATCCCCGTCACCCTCTTGTACCAATCCTCAGCAACCGACCTCATGTATGAAGCTTAGGTATGAATCTATCATTGTCGGTGTTTTGCTTGCTACAACCTTTGTGTGGACTTCTTAATCTCCATGGCCAAGGCCTTATTGCAAGAGAGAACCCATCCGGCTTGTTACGGCATCACATTGTATCCATTCAAACCTTGTTACTAGCTTATACGTCGGCTCCTATTGCTTCCAAGTGCTTGAAGCTCCATGGCTTCTTAGACCGGAACTTATCTTGTCGTATGTTTGAGTATGGTTCTAGAGTTCTCTCGGCCAACAACCAACATCTGACATGTTTCAAAAATGTCCTTACTTTTAATCTATACTTGTATTTTTGAAATGGGGAAAATGTTAAAAAAATTATCAACTTACCGAAACCGTTGAAAAAAAGCATAAACTTTACATATGATAAAATAAATATTTAATTTTTATTGATTTTTTGGATAAATCGTAAACTTTTGTTGATTCTGCCAAATAAGACATGTTGACAAGTCAACTAACGGACTAATTTAAAGGGTGAAGTTAATGTTAACTGATTACGTCGTTTTGCTTAAAAAAAAACAGAGACATATATGAGATTTGAACCTGATACCTTTTGAAGAAAAAACATGGGTTACTTAACCAAGTGAGCTATAACAATTAACAATTAATTGGGCACAAAAGTTAAATATAAATGATTTGGGAAATAGCTGATCAAAACGAATCGGCTCATAAAAGAGTTGCTGATCTAAACGAGTTGATTAAGAGAGGTGGTGACGGTTTGAGAAGAGAGAGTTGAGTCGAGGTTGTCGATGTGGTTAATTGAATATGAATCTTGTTTTTTTGGCCCAAGTTTTAGTCGGAAACATCTAGTTTTGTTTAATCTCACATCTAATTTTGTCGGAGATGCGAGATCGAATCTAGGGTTTCGAAAAAGGAAAAAGCTTCGACATCAACCACTGTCGGAGAAGAGTCGGTGGTGGCCTGGTGGGGAGAAGAGTGTTGCCGTATTGGATGGATCTGTCGTACAAACAGGTAATAAAGAAAAAGAAGAAAGAGAAAGAGAAAGTGAAACAACTTTAATTATATTTGTTTGTGTAATAATAACAATAAAGTATTCTAGTCCAGTGGTAAGCAACTCGTTGATTACTCTCATAGGTGATGAGTTTGAGCGGGATCAAATCTTATATATGTCCTTTATTTTTAAGCAAAACGACGTCATTTTGAAAATTTAACTGATTCTGTTAACATTGATTTAATCCGTTAAATGAGTCTATTAGTTGACTTGTCAACATGACTTATTTGGCAGAGTCAACCAAAATTTGCGATTTATCCAAAAAATCAATAAAAGTTAAGTATTTATTTCACCATATGTAAAGTTTATGTTTTTTGACAACGATTTTGGTAAGTTGAGGATTTTTTTGACATTTTTCCTTTTTTGAAATATATTTATGAAATAAATTTTCGTTCTCAAAAAAATGTCATTACTTTGAAATACATCTATGAAATAAATCCTCATTTTGAAATAAATCTATAATAGTATTTTTGAAATACATCTATGAAATATAATAGAAATATATAACTCTCAGCAAGTCATAGAGTTAATAGAAGAACTAAACAAATTAGATTGTTTTTTTTAAAGGAAACTTAAACAAAACCTTTTTTTTTTGTCAAAATACTTGGTTCTCATATATTCATGGAAACAAAGTACAAAGAGGTGGATTCCAAGATCCAAAGTTTGCACACAATACGTAAAGATATTCCCCAATGTCATACAAAGAAATTTAAAAGAGATCGACAAAATATCCAAGAGAGCTTTCAGGCAAGAGCTAGAAAGCAATTTACCACATGTGAGGTCAAGATTTGTCGACAATTCATCCACGAGAAGCTCAATTGAGAACATGATGGTCACTATCAAACATTGACTAGATGACGTTGATAAGGTGGTAAAGACCTTCTTTTGAAAATGAGTATTTATTTCATATATTTCAAAAATACTAGTAAAGATTAAGTAACAACATTCTTTGTAAAAATGAAGATTTAATTAATAAATGACCTTAAAAAATACTAGTATAGATTAAAAGTAATGAAATTATTTTTCATAAATGTACTTCAAAGATACTAGTACATATTAAAAGTAATGACTTTCTTTTGAAAATAAGGATTTATTTCATAAATCTATACTATGAAAGTTGCTCAACTCTCTCCATATGAGTGATACATCAACAGTGGAGAGAGTGACACCTGTCAACCCAATTTAAAAGGACCTAAATTAAAAACAAATATATTTAAAATTAAAGAGGAATTTGAAACATCTTCTATGTTTTTTTCTTATTTTTCATATCACAAACAATTTCAATATTTATATAAAAAATCTAGAGAGGCTTAGAATATGTTGATGTATTTTTTAGTAAGTAGATGCATCACCAAAAGATAAAAATGTATTAAAAGTAAAATCAAAGATAAGCTTCGTTCTCTTAGGGTAAACCATGAAGATATGAACATATGGTTTAGGCGTTAAAATTTTGTCAACAATTTGAAGGGTTGCAACAATGACTGAGAATTTGGTTAATATTGTAGAAAATTTTATGAAAGTTTTTCCTTAGAAAATTTTATGAAAATTTTATGATAGTTAAATCAATGATATAATGTTGGTTGAGGAAATACAAAGAGAAAACAAGAATGAAATTAAATTAAATCCTAGAGTTATATTCAAGAAATCAAATAGCTAGCAGGAAAAAAGTTGTTTATCTTAATTATAACCATTAAAGAATTAACCAACCTGCATGAAAATCTTTTTGAGAAAAGAGAATTTGAGAGTCCAATGGTATTAAATACAAATATATCTAAATACCTAAGTTTTAAACAAGAATTGTGGGATGTTTAAATGTTTTTATCTACCAATCATATGTGCAAATGGTATGATTATTTTACTTCCAAAAAAAATATGCTAATAGTTTTCGTCTACAAAAATAACTTTAGAATAAGATGATTTAGTATTCTTTGGCTCCTCACAAAAATATTAATTTTGTTTGTTAATATATAATTTTTAATCTTTCAAATGTGAAAATATAAAGAAGCAAAGAAGGTATTGCAATAAATGTATATATATATATATATATATATATAAACCCGCACTAGTGTATTTTAAAAATATTAATAAAGATTAAGTAATGACATTCTTTGTAATTCCTTTGAAACTAAAGATTTGTTTAATAAATATCCTTAAAAAAACTAGTAAAATACTAATAGAGATTGAAAGTAATGAAATTCTTTTGAAAATGATTAATTATTTCATAAATGTATTTCAAAAATACTAGTATAGATTAAAATTAATGACATTCTTTTGAAAATGAGGATTTATTTCATAAATGTACTTCACAAATACTAGTATAGATTAACAATAATGACATTCTTTTGAAAATGAGAATTTATTTCATAAATGTGATTCAAAATACTAGTACAAATTAAAAGTAATGACATTCTTTTGAAAATGAGGATTTATTTCATAAATGTACTTCAAAAATACTAGTATATTAAAAATAATGACATTCTTTTGGAAATGAGGATTTATTTTATAAATGTACTTCAAAAATACTAGTATAGATTAAAATTAATGACTTTCTTTTTAAAATGAGGATTTATTTCATAAATGTGATTCAAAATACTAGTATATATTAAAAACAATGACATTCTTTTGAAAATGAGGATTTTTTACATAAATGTACTTCAAAAATACTAGTATAGATTAGAAGTAATGACTTTCTTTTGAAAATGAGAATTTATTTCATAAATGTACTTCAAAAACACTATTATATATTAAAACT
Organism: Camelina sativa; assembly: GCF_030686135.1. NCBI lineage: Eukaryota > Viridiplantae > Streptophyta > Magnoliopsida > Brassicales > Brassicaceae > Camelina > Camelina sativa. Next base: position 11,625,901 of record NC_141880.1, on the reverse strand, counting down.
TTAAAAGTAATGACATCTTTTGAAAATGAGGATTTATTTCATAAATATACTTCAAAAATACTAGTACGGATCAAAATTAATGACATTCTTTTGAAATTGAGAATTTATTTCATAAATGTACTTCAAAAATACTAGGATAGATTAAAATTAATGACGTAGTTTTGAAAATGAGGATTTATTTTATAAATGTGATTCAAAATGCTAGTATAGATTAAAAGTAATGATATTCTTTTGAAAATAAGAATTTATTACATAAATGTACTTCAAAAATACTAGTATAGATTAAAAGTAATAATTTGTTTTTAAAATGAGGATTTATTTCATAAATATATTATCTTAGAGCACCTCAGCAGCGTTAGGTATCACTAGCTTGAGAGGGTAAGGAACATTGAATTAAGAATCAGTGAAATTATAGAGTTTTGGGTTATAATTATAAAAGCAAAAGCCGAGAGAAATAAGTATATATATATATATATATATATATATATATATATATATATATATATATATATATAGTGTAAGCAAGACTTAACAGGACTACTAATTAGCAAATTGGATTAGAAAAAGGAAACTATAAAACAAAACCTAAAAGGCGTAACGAAAGTATACAAATAAAAGTAAATTATCGTCTTCTACCTTTCTCCCTTTCTTTATATATAAACAAGTAAACCCCCACAGCCGAGAATCTAAAATCCATTGATTTCAATTAGTTTTTTTTTCTTTCTAAAACACAAACTCTGCATCCCATTACACAAACTCTGCGACGCAGGAAAAAAATGGCCAAATTCTAAAAGTCTTTCATCGACTTAATTAAACGGTATGGGGGGTAAGACTTTAATTTTTACATTTTTGAATGCCCCAACTACATTCTTGTTCTCAAAGTTTTTATTCAATGAAATTATTTAAAACCGAGCATTTTTATTTCCAATCTATCTATCTATGTTTGGTGTAAGCTTGTGTTTGATTAGCCAATTTTATCCAACATTAGATTCATAAGGTTCTAATCTTTATCTCCCTTTGGGATTGAATGAATGGTAACATTTATGTTTGCATAAAAAAAGTTCTATGACCAACCAATCAAAGTTGATTAGAAAAAATTAATTTGACTTAATTAAAGAAATAATAGAAAATTATAAGCACGGTAATATATGAAAATATAACTTAAATAAAACAATCTAAAAATACTACAATAAAATTTCAAATATAGTATTAGAAAAAGAAGATGCATATATTAATCTTACATTTTTTGGGTCAACATACACCTATTCCAAACTGAAAAAAGGAGAAAGTAGGAGAAAGTTTTGGTTTAAAAAAATAAGAAAAATTTACCTTCGCATTAAAGCTTCTTTACCAATATAACAAAGTTTAAAGTAGTATTTTTGAATAAATTATTTTGTTAGATGAAAAATGTGAGACGATCTATGTTTATATAGAAGTGAGTATTTACATTTTTAGAATTTAAGAATTAATTGTACATTTTCCTTAATCTTTTTTCTATTTTTTTGTTGAATTAATAACTTAAAATTAAAAATTAAAAATCAATAATGTTACAATTGAATTTTACGAAATATATAATCTCTTTATAATTATTTTTTAGAAGACTGTTCAATTTTTGTAATTTTTATAATCATCTTTTTATAGTATTAATATTGTTTCAAACAATTTTATGTTTTTTATCATCATCTCAAATCTTTCCTGTCAAAATCTCAGATTAATAACTTGGCACGTGTGAAGATTCTGATAATGACTAACTTTCAAAACCTAACTTTATATAATAAAATATGTTAATTAGCTAAGTATAAGTCGATTGCTTGTTTTCAAAAAGTATATATATATAATGTGTAATAATTCAATTGGTTATAAGTAAAAATCAACTATTTAAACTGGAAAAAGAAATTATATTAAACGCAAACTGAATTTTGGGCACTAGTTGATCTAAGACACTTTATTATAAAAATTCGTAAGTAAGTCCAACCATATAAGAAAAATTTGGTTATAACAAAAAATAATTTGTTCTGGAGTATTGAAATCTGTCTGATTCATATACACTATGTACATAATAATATAAATCAAAAGTAGTACTGTACTTCAAAAGCTAAATCTCTAAACAGAACATCTCTAAAGACTTAAAACGAACAAACCAACCGGTCCAATACTTGACCATCATAAATTAAACCGGAATTGTAGTTAGCTCCAATTCTGAGGGTCTAATTTTACTTAAAATATAATTTAGGGGTTGAATGTCGAATAAAAGTATAAATCTAGAGGTGATTTTACAAGGTTATGTTTTCTCTTTAACCTTTCCCATTTGAAAATTGAAATCGTCTTCTCTGCTTTCAACTTCACCGCTACACAGACACACTCTTCAGGAACAGTAAGCGCCAAAATTCATCATCAAGGCTGAAGCTTTCTTCAATGGAAGAAGATACCCACGACGGATCTCTCGATCTCCAAGCGATTCGCAGGTTTTTTTTTTCTTTCTCGTCTCTCTCGAGTCCTTGGTTTTTGTGTTTGCTTGTTCATCTATTTTGTTTCGTTTTCTCTCAGCCGCGTGAATGAGCTCGAGTTCATTCACCGTAACTGCAGAGACGAACCTGGAGAATCCGATTCCGAGACTCTGGTCCAAGATTTTGTTCTTCAGTTTCAAGTAATTGCGAGAAACTTGGATTTTTGTGGTCTAATTAAGTATCTCAATAGATGGCTAAATTTTTCACATGTTTATGGGATTTGTGTAGAAGAACGTGAATGAGATTTTTGAAGATTACGGCCATGTTGATTTATTGGATGTTGAAGATTCAGGTTTGCTATTTGCTTTGAACCCTTTCTACAGCTTTCTTAGTGAGAATTTAGTAACTGGTGGTTTAAGACTTGAGTGGAGGTTTAATTTAGTAAATGTTATATGAATCTCACAGATGCTTACTTGGAGTATTTGAGAAAGGAGCTTCATTCTGTGGAGGCTGAAAGTGCCAAAGTTTCTGAAGAGATTGAACGTCTTTCTAGGTCTCATGCTGAAGGTATTATTTTTAGTTTTCTTCTGCTTATTTCATGTTTAAGAAAGCATATTGGTATCTATGTCCTACGTTTTTTTTTACAATATTGAGTTTTCTTTTATGGATTTGTTAGATTCTAGTAGGCTGGAAAGGGATCTTGAAGGTCTTTTATTGTCTCTGGATTCTATGTCATCACAGGTTACTGGATTGAATACATAGTTTCATTGTAATTCCTCAGTAAGAGTTATGTGATTCTTATTTTTGAGGGTTATGTGATTCTCATTTTAGGATGTGGACAAGTCAAAAGAGAATCCACCATCTAGCAGCTCAATGGAAGTATGTGAAGTGAATGATGATGACAAGTTTAAGGTGTGGTATTTTATTGGTTTTTTTAGGAGAAGAAGCTTGTGTGTGTGTGAAACATTTATATATCTCAACAAAATTTCATCTATTCACAATTATATCTTTCAGTTATTCCAACTCTTGATTTGCCTGATCGATTAGAGCTAATGTGGTAGAGTGTACTAAACTAATTTTCCCGAGCACGCTGAGGCAAAAAGATCCTATCTTCTTAGTTTATATACACCCTTTTCCACATGTTTTTTCAGATCTTTGAACTCGAAAATCAGATGGAGGAGAAAAAGATGATTCTTAAGTCATTGGAAGATCTGGATTCTATACGTAAAAGGTAATTTAAATGTGCTTTCAGATTTACATCCTTACCCTGTCTTCATTAGAGTTCTTCACTTCTTCTACCTTCAGGTTTGATGCTGCAGAACAAGTTGAGGACGCATTGACAGGCTTGAAGGTGCTCGAGTTTGATGGAAACTTTATTAGGCTCCAACTGCGAACATATATTCCAGAACTAGACGGCTTGCCTGGACAGCACAAATTTGAACACACTACTGAGCCATCTGAATTGATACATGAATTGCTAATATACCTGAAGGATAAAACTACAGAGATAACAAAATTGGAGGTAACAACACTCTCCGTTCTTTCACTGCTGACTGTTATGTTTTAGTTTTGCATGGATCTACATAAATGTATCTGTTTGTTGATTCCTGTTCCTTTTTGTGAATAAAATTGAAATCTACTTTCTCTCTCAGATGATTCCAAATGATATATACATAGGAGACATCATCAAGGCTGCTGATTCTTTCAGGTCTGTGCTCTAGCTTCTTTATGTCCTGAAATTTGTATTACTTATCAATCTGAAACTGTATCTCAATTACCAAAGTTACATTTTGTTTAATCTTACGGAGTGTGTCATAACATACCTTAAAACTGCAGGCAGGTAAGGTTACACTCTGCAGTGCTAGACACAAGATCTTCAGTCCAGTGGGTTGTCGCCAAAGTGCAAGATAGAATTATTTCAACCACTTTGAGAAAATATATTGTGACGAGTTCGAAAACAATCAGGTGAGCCTTCCCTTTCAGTAACTTAAGAGCTGAATTTAGCTTTCGTAGCTAAATCATGTCATTGGGTTGTCTGAGCAAGCCAATTGACTGCATGTTCTATGATCCTATGACAGGCGCACCTTCGAATACTACGACAAAGATGAAACAATAGTGGCTTATATAGCTGGAGGTATTGATGCATTTTTAAAGGTCTCTGATGGTTGGCCAATGCTGAATACCCCATTGAAGCTTGCTTCTCTCAAGAGCTCGGACAATCAGTCAAAGGGAATTTCTCTGAGCCTCATCTGCAAAGTTGAGGTAAGACATTGTTTCTCCAAACTCAAACACTTTCTTCTCGATTTTACAGTTCCATTATAAGCAAAGGTCTTCTCTGTTGGTAAAAATAATGATGGGGTGTTATTAGTTCCTTCCCCTGGTCATTGTTGTCAGTCTTATTTAATCTCTTCAAAATCGAACATTTAAGATAGTAATAACATGATGAAGCCACTGGCCTAAGACCAAATACAGTTTGCAACATTGTAGGTGTAAGTGCTTTTGGTTTTGCTAAGGTTTAACACTTTGTCTGTTGTTATACTCGTCAGGAACTAGCGAATTCGTTGGATTTACAGACCCGGCAAAACTTATCAGGCTTCATGGATGCTATTGAGAAAATACTTGTGCAACAAACCCGTGAAGAACTCCAGTCCAATGAATCCTCCCAAAAGTGAAAGTACCAAGAAGAACCACCTAGCTTATTGTTGTTGTCTTGGTTTGTGTAATCTGCAACTTTTGGAATTATAAAAAATCTTATCTGTTAGTTACATGCAAACAATTCTTATCTGTTAGATACATGCAAACAATTCTTATCTGTTAGTTACATGCAAACCTCCCATCTATCATAAACTTCCTCAGCATATTCTGAACTTTTACGTATTAAATTCACGTGTAATTTTGAAAGTATGCGATCAAATATGTAAGTTTGACATATATGAGGACCAAAGTTGCAAATATAGCGAAGTAAGTTAATGTTAGTTTAGATAAAAAAAAGATTCGACCTTTCTCTTCTTCTTCTTCCTTCGTCTTCTTAGATTTCTCAGAAACCCTAAAACTGCAAATTCAACCTTCGATTTCACCGTTCTGCTGCTATTTTTAGTTGTTCGGTGATGGAATCTTAGGCTCTGCTTCTTGTCGATTGTAATTCCCGAATTGGGGATTTAGCTCTCATCTGAGATTGAAGAACAAAAAAAAAAAAATTGGTACTTTTTGGTTTTGATGGCTTCAGATCGTGGTTCAGCCGCTGCTGCTGGTAAGCCCTATTGGATGAAACATGCGGAAGATGCGAAAATCAAAGACGAAGGTGAGAAAGACGCTGCGGCGAAAGCAGCCTTTGAAGCTACATTCAGAGGTGTAGACCAAACCACACATTTGATTGAAGCTGTTGCACCGTCTTCCGTGGTACATCAGGAATCTGATAGTGATTCGGATGATGATGATGAATCTGATTACTTGTCGAGGAAACCAATTGGTCCTGTGGATCCTAGCAAGTCCACAGCTTCTGGTGCTGGGGTTGGTGGTGGAACGGCTTGTGTGCCTTGTACATTTGTTGTTGTCACAAAGGATTCAGATGGAAGGAAGGTTCCTAATGGTGGAGCTTTGATTAGAGTTAAAGTGTCTCCTGGTGTTGGTGTTGGTGGTACTGATCAACAAGGAGTGGTTAAAGATGTTGGAGATGGGAGTTATGCTGTTACTTATGTTGTGCCTAAGAGAGGAAACTATATGGTTAATATTGAATGCAATGGGAGTGCCATCATGGGAAGTCCCTTTCCTGTCTTCTTTAGCCAAGGTAAATCAATACGATCAAGACTCTCTTTATGTATATAGAAACTTTGTTTGATTGGTAAAGTTCTTGACTTTGTGAAATTCTGAAACAGGGTCTTCTTCCACTGGACTGATGGGTTCTGCTCCAGCTTCATACTCGAATCTTATAAATCAAACCATGCCAAACATGCCAAATTACACAGGTTCTGTTTCGGGTGCTTTCCCGGGGTTGTTGGGAATGGTTCCAGGCATTTCCTCTGGTCCTTCAGGTGGTGCTATTTTGCCTGGAGTTGGAGCTTCCCTTGGGGAAGTCTGTCGGGAGTATCTTAATGGTAGATGTGTGAACGCTACTATGTGCAAGTTAAACCACCCTCCTCAGAATTTGCTGATGACTGCTATAGCTGCAACGACAAGTATGGGTAACCTAAGTCAGGTGCCTATGGCTCCTTCTGCTGCAGCAATGGCTGCTGCGCAGGCCATTGTTGCCGCACAAGCCCTTCAAGCTCATGCTTCTCAGATGCAAGCACAGGCTCAATCAAACAAGGGATCTTTAAGTATTGTGCCTTTCGTTGCTAGTCTCTCCATATTTATCTATGGGTCTCAAGTTGAATTTCCCATTAGATTTATCTAGTTTTCTTTTCATTTGTGATATACTCATGAGTTAAAGTAGCTTCTGATTTAGGTTCTCCAGAAAAAGGAGAGAAGGGGGATTCATTGAAGAAATTTCTCCAAGTTAGCAACCTAAGTCCATCGCTTACAACTGAACAACTTAGGCAGCTATTTAGCTTCTGTGGCACAGTAGTTGACTGTAGTATAACTGTTTCAAAGAACCTTGCCTACATAGAATACTCAAATTCGGAAGAAGCAACAGCTGCTTTGGCATTAAACAATACGGAAGTCTTTGGTAGACCATTGAATGTTGAGATTGCAAAATCACTTCCTCAGAAACCATCTTCAAATAATTCTTCGTCCTCACTACCAATGATGATGCAACAGGCCGTCGCGATGCAGCAGATGCAATTCCAACAGGCTATACTAATGCAACAAGCCGTGGCCACTCAGCAGGCAGCAAATAGAGCTGCCACCATGAAGTCTGCCACCGAGCTTGCAGCAGCTAGAGCTGCAGAGATAAGTAGGAAACTGAGACCTGATGGAGTTGGAAATGATGAAAAAGAAGCTCATCGTAAGTCTAGGTGGGCTTCCAATACAAATTTATAGATGTTTCTCTCCATTACCTATGGCCTGCTCCTTCCTCTTTTTTGATAACGTTGTCATTTTTTGAAAGCTTGAACTGATAGTCACCTCTCTTGTGCAGGTCACCATCTAACTCTCCTGTGAGGTCGAGATCGAAGTCAAAGTCACCAATTAGTTACAGGCGAAGGCGGAGATCTCCGTCCTATTCACCACCTTTTCGTCGCCCAAGAAGCCATAGATCGAGATCACCATTAAGATATCACCGGCGATCAACTTATGAGGGGAGAAGGCGGTCATATAGAGATTCTAGGGAAATTTTTGAAAGTAGGAGATACGGTAGATCAGATGAACACCATTCTTCCAGTATAAGGAGAAGTAGGAGTGTAAGTCCCAAAAAGAGAAAATCTGGAAAAGAAGATTCAGAGCTGTCAAGACATGGACGCGATAGCTCATCACGTAGAGATAAGAAATCATCTCGTGCTGGTTCACGATCACCGAGGCGACGTAAGGAAGAAAACAAACTAAAACGTAGAACACGTTCAAGATCTAGATCAGCGGAAGATACTGCAGATATGAAGGATGGGGCTAGAGATGAAGAATTGAAACATCACAAAAAGCGGTCGAGGTCAAGATCTCGTGAAGGTAGGAGTAAAACCAGAGACGCATCTCGAAATTCTGATGAAACTAAACAGAAACACAGAGGGAGGACTAGGTCCAGATCATTGGAAAACGACAATGGTTCTCATGAGAATGTTGATGTTGCTCAAAACGAGGATGATCTGAATCTCCGTCCCAGTAGGCGCAGGTCAAAATCTTTAGATGAGAACTATGATATGAAAGAGAGGAGGGGAAGGTCCAGGTCCAGGTCTAGATCATCGGAAACGAAAAACAGGTCTGTTGGGAAAAGTAAGCTGGATGAAGACAGAAACACAGGATCACGTCGAAGGAGGTCCAGGTCGAAATCAGTCGAAGATAAGCGAAGTTATAACAAGGAGACTCGGAGCAGGGACAAAAAGTCCAAGCGTCGGAGTGGAAGACGGTCGAGGTCACCATCAACTGAGGGTAAGAAAGGGAGAGATATTAGGTCATCCCCGGGATATTCTGATGAAAAAAGATCAAGACATAAGCGGCACTCCAGGTCAAGATCAATAGAGAAGAAGAAGAGTTCAAGAGAAAGAAGGTCAAAACGTCATGAAAGATTGCGGTCATCATCTCCTGGAGGTGAAAAAAGACGGGGCGATAGATCATTATCTCCTGTTAGTTCAGAAAAAGATCATAAGATCAAGAAAAGGCACTCAGGATCAAAATCTGTGAAAGAGAAACCCCACTCAGATGATGAGAAAGTTGACGATGGAGATGCAAATTCAGGTATGTTTATCATAAAATGAAATAGTTGTATTTTTTTTAATGGAGAAGCATTGTATCCATATTCTCGTCATGCGTGTTCTTTAACGAACTCGACAGATTCTAGTCCGCTGGAAAGGAACAGTGAAGGTCTTTTATCGACACTGGATTCGATGTCATCTCAGGTTAATGGATTGAATAGATTATTATTATTGCCTTGTAATTCCTGGTAAATGTCTTTTTGCTGGAATAGAAAAAGCTTTGTTTTGAGAGTTGTGTGATTCTTATTTATAGGATGTGGAGAAGTCAAAAGAGAATCAACCATCTAGCAGCTCAGTGGAAATATGGAATGCGAATGATGACGAGAAGATTAAGGTTTGCGATTTTATTTTCTAGGAGAAGAAGTTTGTGTGAATGAACATATAAATATATCTCAACAAAAATTTCATCTTGCTTGGCCTGATAAATTAGACCTAATGTGGTAGAAAGCACTAAACTACTTCTCCGAGGCATGCTAATTGCTAAGGCAAAACATGAGTAATTTCGTAGTGGTTAAGACTTAACATGAAAAATACATATACTGCACTCTGATACTTTCTTTGCATGCCACTGCTTGTCTTCTTGTTGCTTTATATTGTGCAGAGATTTGTTCTTTTTTTTGTGCAAAGCAGAGATTTGTTCATTTCCGGTTTTAATAGAAAAAGATTAGAGCTCTACCATATATCTGCTTAGTTTCTTCTATACACCCTTTTTCACACGTTTAAACTTTAAAATCAGATGGAGGAGAAAAGGATGATTCTGGAGTCATAGGAAGATTTTACGTAAAAGGTAATTTCAACGTGCTTGCCGATTTTACATCCTTAACCTGTCTCCATTTGAGTTTTTTCACTTCGACTACCTTCAGGTTCAAAATGCTGCAGGGCTGCAGCGAACCCGTGAACTCCATTCCAATGAATCCTCCCAGAAGTATACCAAGAACCATCCACAACTTAACGTATCCGGGAGAGTTTCTGCGGTTTTTTCGTTTAGATCTCCTTAATGTTGTTCTTGGTTTTGTCGTCAGCAACTCTTTGTTGTATTACTTTGGCATTTTCTGCCACAGTCCGACGATGGAGCTTGCTGCTGCTTATGGAAGAATAAAAAAATTTAATACTCGACATAGAGATGCCAAACTTGTTTTTGTCCTATAACTAACTTCTGCTGGTCTAAGTTACCTTCTAATGTATGTCAACATGTTTATCCGCATTGTGTAACTTTTTTGCCTCTACACCCCTTTTGTAAGTTGTATGTAACTAAAATTATCCAAATTCTGCTATGGCTCCTAAAGAATGACCAAAATTGGATATATGTACAAACCTGCTTATATATGCTAAACCAAAAAGATCCATATGCAACTGTATCTACTTTAACCAACCAAAAGAGAATGATTTGATAAGACCAAACTCTTAAACAATCTAGAGTTTTGTGGCAAACGTTAGAGAGATACATGTCTTTCATGTTTCATTAGAATAATACCAAATCTAAAAGAAGACGAGAGCGAGAAACCGAGAAACTTTGAATCATATCAAGAACCGAGTTAGTTCTCTCACTCTAATCACTCATCATCTTCATCGTCTTCAATGTCATCAAACTCAGAATCATTCGCAGATTCACTCTCTGAATCACTCAACACATACGTCATTCTCCTCCTACTAGCTCTCTGAGGCCTCGATTTCACAGCAACATCTTCAGATTTCTCCGACGATGAGTTTCCAGCCACATTCTCGCTGCTCTCCTCTTCCTTGTTAGCCAACCTGCTCATCACTGAACTACTCTTCTTGTTAAACGGAGACGATCTCATCTTCCTCACTTTCTTCTCCGGAGACACACCAATCGCCGCAACCTCTGTTGAAGCAACCGCCTGCTTCCCTCTTTTCCTCGGAGCTGCTGGTGGTTTTGCGGCTTTACTTGCCGCCGGTTTTCTTCCTCCTTTCTTTGCTGGTGCAGCTACCTCAACTACCACGTCATCATCATCATCATCGTCCACGTCAATTGCTTTCGATGTTTCAGTTGCTTCTGTTGATAAAACCACAAGAAAGACAAGACTTAACTTTAGGACCCAAATTACATACAATAATGGGTTGTGTTAGATCAATGCTTCTTTGTCAAAACTGTTTATCAGCTTACTGCTTGAATCCGCAGCTGCTGAGCCAAAATTGTATTGAGCAAGCCGTTGTGCTAGATCCAACATTTCATCCTCCTGAACCTCCTGCAAAACAAAAACCGAACAGCTCAAGTATTTTCAGATTCTACTGTCATTCAATTCAACCTATCAATTAACTATAAGCAATAATCACCTTTGCAGCTGGGGCCTTCTTTTTGGCTCCTCCTTGTCTACCTTTTGGCTTCACCACTTCTGCTACGTTGTTATCTTATACAATCAAAAAAGTTTCCAACGTATATTAGATCCAACCAAGAAAACAAAACGCAATGAAAACGCTGGAGTACGAGGAAACTAACCAGTGTCCATTGCTGAATAGGAAGCCTCTGTTGTTTCGGATTCACTGGCTTTCTTTGTGGTCTTCTTTGCTACCGGTTTCTTTGGCGCCTGTTTTTTAGCCTTTACTGCTCCAGAACTGGCCCTGATTTTTTCCAGTGCTACCTTTCTCTCTATTTGGGCTTTAGCATCGGCCTTATCAAGTTTCTGCAATATGAGGAACAAGATATATCAGTGACATATTAAATATTAAGCGTTATATAAGGGATAGCTTTGTGAATCCTTACATCTAGCTCCTTGTCAAGAGAGTCCAGGTCTCTGAGCCAGAGGGATCTCGGCGTGTGTTTTTTCAAGTCTTCAACTGTTTCAATCATTTTATCTCTGTCTGACAATAACTCCTGGACTTTCTCTAAAGTCAACGATCCTATAGCCATTGCCAATAGGTAGTCATACTCTGAGCCGGGTATATAAGTGTCTGCGGAATCTGCAGGATCCACTGAGCTTTCTTCAGATTCTTCAGCTGCATCAACTGCTCCAGCAACTGCAGCTTCAACAGGCATTAACTTCCTCGGAAATGGTGTAAACCCTCTCTGTCTCAAGTCCTCAACAATATCAGCTTTTTTTCTGTTATTCACTATGATTTCTCCACTGACAACTCCAAGAATGAACTTCACTTTGTTTTCTAGTTTCAGCAGCTCAAGTTCCAGATTCCTCAGCATAGTATCCTGTATACATCAGAAAAACAGAAAAACAGTTAAAACAATTACCATGATGACTAAAACCTCTAAAAGGACTGAATCATAGTTTTTTTCAAACCTTTCTCTTCTCATAGTATTCATGCCTGAGGTCAAAGAACTCTTCAAGGACTGCAACATAGGGATGTAACATTAGTATGTCTTCTAAAGGAGAAAAACAAAACAGAATGAAAACAAGTTGGATATCTTCTTACTTTGTTCTGAAGACGCATATTTCTTTATAACACCTTTTTTATCAAAGAGATGCATATTACTTGTAGAGATTGTCGTGGTGAGTTTGAATTTCTTAAGAAAGCCCTCTTGACGAGCCTCCAGCATGTTCTCTTCACTCAATTTAAGGTCAAAACTCACAGATGAAGTGTCACTGTATGACCTGACGTCCTGCAGAAAAAAAGAACGACTCAGAAAGCGGCATAAAAAAATACTAGTTTAGTTTCTAATTAAAGCATGCATTCTACCTGGAGAAAGGGGGCACCATTATCTGTCTTTAATGACAGCAAGAATTGTTTATAATCATCAGTCCACCTTCTGATGGGCAGCTCCGTAATGCTAATAGTTGTGTCATCAACTTCCTCATATAGACCAGTGATTGTGTAGGTACAACCACCTTCCTTGGACGCAGTTTTCTCAATAGTTCCTTTAAAACCTCTATACCAAGGATCCATAGGAACCATACTTTCACCATTGAGTCGACGCCTTATGTTAGCAACAATCTCTCTAGGGTTGTAGTTCGGTATGAACGTGCTCCACCCAGTTCCAATGCCTTCAGAGCCATTGACAAGTACAGTTGGAATTATGGGCATGTACCTAACCAGGATTAACATATTAAGTTAACTAGTCTGAAAAGAGAAAAGAACAAACAATTAAGGAGGGGAAATAATTACCAAGTTGGCTCTATCTTTTGCCCATCTTCGTTCAAGTAATCAAGTAGGACATCATCATCCTTGGGAAACAAGATCCTTGTTGCAGGAGCGAGTTCAGTGAAAATGTATCTTGCACTAGCTGCATCTTTTCCACCCTACAATTGGGTACACTATGATGAGCACAAGCATAGATTAATGAGAACAGTTGGTCTATTAGCTATCCTTACCGAAGCTCGTGTACCAAATTGGCCATTTGGTTTAAGTAAGTTGATATTGTTGCTGCCCAAATAATCCTGTGCCATGCCTATGATAGTGCTGGAAAGACTCTGCTCGCCATGATGATAAGCTGAGTTCTCCGATACATAACCAACGAATTGGGCAACCTTAATTTCTTTAACTAAGTTTTTCTTGAATGCACAGAAAAGTATCTTTCTCTGACCGGGCTTGAGCCCATCAACCATTGAGGGAATTGACCGTTGAAGATCCGCCATGGAGAACAAGATCAGTTCTTTGTTCACGAAGTCACTGTATGTAACTTTCGGTTCTCTCTGATCAAGATGAGTGCCAGGCTGAATGGAATAGAGGAAATCAGAATAGGCAGATGTAATAAGCAGAAAACAGATATTTTAAAAGATAACTCAAATCCTCCATACCACGTAGTTCGAAAGCCAATTTTTTCGGGCTTCAATCTTCTTTTTACTGAAAGCAAGTTCAATGGCTTCTCCATCTTGTTCATCCTCCCAAACAAAATCCTTTTTGTGAAGACTAAGATTACTAAAGTACTCTTTCGCCTCCACGTTATCACTTGTACCCAACCCCTGGAAAGATATATGGACAATTAGTATGCAGTGAACTTGAGCGCTTACAAAAAGTTCGTCTCTAAATAGTTATAACAGAAAGAAAACCTTGTAGTATTTGATAGTCCATCCGGTTGCATTACCCCTCAGACTTTCTTTCCAGTCTTCGTACTCAGGCATTGAGAAAAATGACAAAACTTTTTTAGTCTTCTTGTGCTTAGCCTGAGTATGATATGTTCAGGGCAGCTGTTAGCATTCTTTTATCTACTATATCAAGCGCTATAAAAAATTATGAAAGAAGGATAAAGTCTTTCTACTTACCTTCACAATGGGTGTTATAAACTCAACTATGAATGATGGAACCTTGAGTAACGACGGCCAGAAAGAGTGGATAAAATTGATTAGGAGCCCCTTTATATGGGAACCATCATGATCCTGAACAAGGTGGAGAGAGAGAGATTTCGTCAAGAAAACATATATATATATATATATAGAATACTGCACTGAGCGTAAAGATAAGAAGTAGACTGTAAACATACTTGATCAGTCATGATCATCATATGGCCATATCTCAATGAGTTAACATTCTCGTACTTCATATGTTGCTTTAGCCCAAGAATTTTTTTTAAGTTCTCAATTTCCTTATTGTTTGTAATCTGAGTGGTGCTGGCTTCCCTAACATTCAATAGCTTTCCTCGAAGCGGAAACACACCATAATAGTCTTGACCCACTTCAGATAGACCCGCCACCTGACCATAACGAGTATTAGGAGTGTTGTGATAAAAAATGAAAGGTGGCAGAAACAATAGATCAGAATTACTTACAGCTAGACTTTTGGCTGAATCACCTTCAGTCAAAATCAACGTACAGTTTTTAGAGTTCTTCCCTCCAGCTTCGTTTGCATCCTCTAACTTCTCAACTACAACCCTCCCTGTTTTGGCTCCATCACTTTTTTTTAGGTCTTTGCTCTGCTTGAAATCGGCCCATGAAAGTAGATTCTCCACTACGCCAGATTTTTCCACTAAAACAAACATTACATAACAAAAAAAGGATTCATCACTCTTCTAAAAATCAGTTAGATCACTTATCCAAAAAAATAAAGACAGGTAAAGCACACCATACCTTTCTTCAGAATATCTTTTGAAAGCTCACATTTTGATCCGAAACTGCTCTGTCGAAGAGTCAGAGTTTCTTTTGTTTGGGAATCAAAAGCAGGATTGTCAATAAGTGCATTGACAAACACCCACAGATGGTTCTTCACATTATGGCTCTTAACGTTAGCGGTTTTACTCTTTTTGTTTACAATACCCACAATATAGTTTGTGATCTGACTCGTCACATAATCAACATGAGTACCACCCTTGATCGTGGCTATGGAGTTGACGAAGCTGACCTGATAGCAGCAGAAAACGTTGTTAAGGCTTTACTCATTCTTCATACGAAACAAAGGTAATACTAATACACAGCAAAATGTATACACACCTGCTGAAACTGTCCATCACTTAAGCTAACACATATTTCCCATCTGTCATTAACTTTCTCAGTCATCCTAATCACAGAAAACACCAAAGATCAAAGATACATTCCAAGAAACACAATTGTTATAACTGAGCAACAGCAAATCAAAGGAACAAACCTTGGGAGAGGCTCAGTCCTTGCTTTGTTAGCCGCGTTTAGGTATAAATCCACATAGTCAGTGAATGAATTGACTGGTATTCGTTTGCCATTCAGCTCAACTTTGACAGACTTCCCCAAACATCCAGCAATATCAAACACTCGTTTACTCATTAAAGCAACCACATCGCTCTCCAACTCAGTCATGTTAAACTTCGTCAAATCTGGTTTGAATGTAACCTTCGTCCAGTTCTCACTCTTCTTGCACTTGGTTATAACTGGTTCTGACTTCTTCCCCATATTGTTCTCAAAGACCTAATCATCACCAGTAAAAGTTAATTTCCTAAACGAATCATAAACTCAACAAATCAATTACGCCAGAGATATGAAACACCAACCAGTAAAACTTCAGTCCCTAAACGAATCAACAACACAGAAGCAAGAAACGAATCAATACCTGCTTATACTTCTTGAGTCTCTTCCCGTCAGCAGTCTCTATGACGAACTCAGTAGAGAAGATATTAGTAAGCTTAGCACCATAACCGTTTCTTCCACCAGTGGTCTTCTTCACATTATCATCGTAGTTACTACTCGTCAACAAATGACCAAAAATCATCTCAGGCACATAGATACCTTCTTCCTGATGAATCTCCACAGGAACTCCATCTCCAGTGTTACAAACACTAATCAGATTCTGCTCAACATCGATCACAACTTGAACAGAATCCATCGACGGATCTCTCTGTTTGTTATCAGCGGCGTTCACGAGAATCTCATCAAAGATCTTATACAATCCAGGAACGTAGGTAACAGGACGATAAACCATCTCTTCATTCTCATACACCCAAAGCGATTGGGTGTGTTTCTCAATCGATCCGATGTAGGTATCAGGACGGAGAAGGATGTGTTCCAGCTGCGATTTCTTCTGGTACATTTCCTCGATCGTCTTCCCGGCGGCCGCGGCGGCTCGAGGTTTCGCGACATTTGCGTTGTTGCTGGATTCAAGCGGGAGCTTGGTAGCCATGGTAGCGAGTTTCTGAGGGAGAAACTTGAGAGTAGATCCTCAGATCTAGAAACGGAAGAGAGGCGCTTGTAGAGAAAACAGATCTAGAAATTAGGGTTTTCGCGAAAGTAGAGAGGAGAGTGTTGTGTATCGTTTTTTGTTTTTTGTTTTTTGAAATTGGGAATTTTGAGTGAGAGGTATAATGAATTGAAGAGAGATATAGAGAGAGAGAATTGCAACGGTTGGGTGTTTGACCGAATCAAAATTCGAAATTTGAATTTGGGATAGGAGCGGGAGAAGATATTTTTTCAGAATTTTGATGTTCGTGTATTGGGGGAAGAGATCTGACGGCTATAGTTAACCTAAGCCTATCTGACGGCTGGAGTTAACCTAAGCCTATCAATACCACTTTTTCATATGAGATCTTATTAGTATATGAAATCGGACGGCTGGAGTTAACCTTAAGCCTTTCAATGGCACTTGCATTATTATTATTAACTCATATGAAAAATTGAAAAAAATTGACATGTATCCATATATTAATCAAACAATTTAAATAATTACTAATGAAATAATATCAATTACTAGACATAACATCTATCAACATGTTTTTCCGTCAAATTCTTCTATTTTATTCACAAAAATAGTAGTACATGAAAAAACGCATCTCTTTATGTTTAATGTATTAGTACTTCACATATCTTAATTCTTAATACTACGGGATTTTGGATAAAATCATAAGACAGTTACTGCATCAAATTTAATGAAGTCTGTTAATAATAACTTACATAGATTCTAATTTTTTACGAGGTCCCCCTGTTAACTTTTATAAAACATTAATTTTTAAAACAAATTCACACAATTTTTTAGACATTACTTCGTATAAAATTCATGATTTTTTTATAAAATTAACCAAAATTTGAATTAAAAATAAGAATTTCCCTAAAAACAAACATTCTTGAAAAATAAAGAATATGTAAAATATTTGGCAGAAAAATGTATGTGGTAACTTATTATTGTCTAGACATAGAGATATAGTTTTGTCACACCGTTTGACTCTCTTTTATATCTAGTTTATTGTAATCTTGAAAGCTTTTATTATATCCATTTTCAGCAAAATATCTAGTTGTTAATATGAGAAGCTTTTTGTTCTTAGACTGTGATTAGTGGGTTCTGCAGCACTACAAATACTTAATGGATTTTATTGGCTAGTAAGACCGATAATTAATCCCACTACAAGTATACGACTAATAGAACTAGAAACTGAGACGAACAGCTAATTGAACTGGTGAAAACAGAAGTATGTTGGAGGCTTTTAGATAAAATGTTGTTCACAAAAAAAAAATTAAAATGACGACCATATTGTCTATGTTAACTTGTAAATTATAAAGGTTGGATATGCATGGAAAGCGAAGTAGCGGTGAAAGTGAAAAGCCAAGCGAAGGCTACAAGAGCTGGCCGGGGTCCACGAGAGAAACTCATCATTTTTGTCGCTGCCATAGCACGGGAGGGTTAAGAACATATATATATCAATGATAATTGATTAGATTAGAATGATTGCAATCTCAAGAAACTTTGTGTGATACAAAGACACAGTTTGTGAAATGAAATTCTTAAGGCATTTTCTTTGTGCTTCGACGCATATCATTAATACTATTCAAAGGGAGCCAATGTAAACTCAAACGGAAACACCAAATTAACGAAGAACAAAAACATAACAACGTTACAGGATAAAATGTTATATCTATGAGATCTGACCGCAGTCGGCGATCATCACGGGCAGGGAACGCGCGCGGATAGAATCTCCGACCTCCTTTCCAATGCTCTTGATCACATCCAATCCATCAACAACTTGGCCAAACACGACGTGCTCCGTATCAATGTAGTCAAACGTACTGTCCATGCAAATCATGAACTGAGATTCGTTGGTGTCCATACCACGGTTAGCCATGGCGAGGATACCTGGACCTGTTAGCCTATTGATGAAGTTCTCATCCTCGAAAAATCTTTCCTCATAGATTGATTCCCCTCCGGTTCCGCCACCAGCAGTGATATCTCCTCCACAGAACATTTGATCGGGGATCAGATTGTGGATGATTGATCCCTTGTAGTGGAGTGGCTTACCAAGCTTCCCCATGCCTTTCTCGTCAGTACAGAGGGCTCGGAAGTTCTCCGCCGTTCGAGGGGTCGTGTGGGCGAATAACTCCATCACGATCCGACCAAACGGTTTGCCGGCCACGGTCATATACCCATATCAAAGAATACTCTAGGGTTAGCCATTTTCAAAGATGGGTCAGGGGTTTCTACGTTGAGGGGCTCATCTCATCCTTAACTTGTTCAAGGCCACCAGCGGGAGGATGAACATTAACGTTTAATCCGCCACCACCGCCACCAGACTGAGGATGAACCTGAGCTACATTAACGTTTAATCCGCTACCCTCTCCACCAGCCAGTGGTACGTTTCCGGCAACTGGTTTAACGTTAATTGTAAACCCACCACCAGCCGGAACGTGACTTGTAAAAGTCATTTCCATCTCCGGATATATGGATCTCAGAGAAATTTTGGAGAGATGAATTGCGCTTGTGAATAAAAGAGGTGTGTATATCTAATCTATAGAGAGGTTCATCGTCGAATTTAGGTTTATATATGATTAAAAAGCTCAGATCATAGGTGCTGTTATAATCTCGGGTTACACCAGATTTTTAGATTTTTAGATTTGGAGAATATGCTTGTGATATAATGATTTTTGTGATTTGGTTTTCCAGTTTTTTTTGGGACATATATACTACACTCGATATTACAATTATTTGAAAACTACACATTTTAAGTGGGGTTATTGGTTTAAGATTTGAATAGATTTTTAAAACTTTAAATGTTATGTAGTTACTCTTGTTATTACATCAAAATTTTGTGTTATTAGTTTGTGATTTGTAAAAAACTAGATATTCACCCGCGGTACACCGCGGAAATAAAATTTATTTTAAAAAATGCAAAATGTATTTTGTTTAGTAAATTAACTATATATGTAACTAATTTTTGTATTTTCTAAATGTACAGTATTTTGCATCTATATATTATGTAGTATCCAATTTTTTTGTTTTAGGTGTATACTGTGGATTTTTTTATAAGATAGGAACAATATCATACCGTTCATTAAATATTTACATCGTCGAGAAGTGTTTTTTTTCATTGTAGAGATAGTAGTATTTTAATTATATTGTAGTTTTTCAATAATATCAGTACAATATAATTTGGCTTCCTATTTTTGTTAGTTTCATATAAAAATAATCTAACAATTTAGCATATATAGTTTATGTGTGCAATGAAAATAAAAGTATGTTGATTTTTTTTTATATGAGTTATACTAATTGTTTACTTTTATAAACTTTTAATTAATGGATTAAAAGAATGTGTATATAATATGTTATATAGAGCATCTCTCACTTCTGGTTAGTATAAAACATATTCATGATTTTTTAAAAAGTGTATAATATATAGAGTTCATTTATAGAGTTATTAATTAACCGATTCTTAAACATAACCATTAAAAAGATTTCAGACCAAGAAAATATATTGATTTAACGAATTAATTTTTATTAATTTATCACTATTTTTAAGTTTAAGTTATATACGTAATTTAAAATGTGGAGTAAATTCATAGGTAAAATATTCATCCTTTATAAAATTGCTGGGAAAATTTGTCACTTTTTATCACACAATTTATTATAAATTTCCAAATTATATATTGCCAAATGAAGATTATAATGGAGAAACCAAATTGGTTAAAAAAAAAAGGAAAAATGACAATGTTTAGACACACTAAAAAAAGTACATAAGATAAAGGTTATTTACCCAAAAAAAAAAAACTAAAACCGACACATTATCTCTTCTTTCTTTCTTCTCTATTTCTTCTTAATCTCATCGACTGGACATGTCTCTTACTGATGCTTAGTCTTCTTCTTATCCTTATCTGCCTGTGACCCGCCCAGCCCAGATAACTAAACCAAAATTTATTGCCATTCTTAACACTCTTGCTGTGATATTGGTTTAAAAAGATTGGGGTACATGTAAGTAACAACGAAAAGGAATAAGATGACAATATTTTAGTCACTAAGGCAGGCAGTCTCATACGATTGAAATGGCTAGACTCTAATGAAATAAAGATAAACAATTTCCCATAGTGTTTCTCCATGCCTAATCAATATCAGAGCTGGTGAAGCAGAGGATTTAGACGAATACACACTTGAGGTATGTTTGATACCTCTCTGACTTGTTGAAGTATGTCAAGTAACATAACATCATCTCCTTCAAGGGTTCCTCAGCATAAAGAAAAATCATGACTAAAAAATAATATCACTTTTATCTGTTGGTCCCAAAAGTGAGAAGAAAGATAAACTTACATCGCAAGCAGCTTTTCATCAGCTGGGACATTAAAGGTTAAATATAGATTTTTTTTTATAGGCTTTGACTCTTTTCGTTTCCATGATTATGTATCACATGTTATGATACTTCCATCACGTTCTACAAAAAGAAAAAAAAAATCCTAACATCTGGTCCTGCATTTCAGTATTCAAACTCATCGGATCCAATACAACAATGTTGGAAGTTTGTATATAAACTAAGAAAACCAACTGACCTTCTCTTTAGATAGATTGGCAGCAGCAGTAGAAGCATTCAGCCCTTTCTCACAATCAGGATATCTGTTTACAATCAATGTTTTGAAGAAGATCCCTCTCTCATCAAGAGAATAAACATGTTCCTTGAAAGCAAAATATATCATCACTTGATATGGAGAAAGCATGTTTAATGAGTAGTGGAAAAGTCATTGATGGGGTTAAGCCAACCAAACTGATTAATGAGTAGTGGAAATCGAAAAAGATAACTCACCTGCAACTGTTTGGCAATGTGCAAATAATCTCCTGTGGTTGGCTTGAAACTCGCAAATGAGATTATGATGACAAATTTGGTTGTGAAACTTGTCCATCCTTCAAAACTATATCGTATCTGCTGATGCACAATAAAAGAATTAGAAGAAACATTTGAGAAGCCTAACCAATATCAGAGATGCTTCATCTGATCTAATCATCATAACAAAAAAAAACATGCTCAGATAAATGATCATAAACTAATGTTTCATACAAAAATTTCAGATTCAACCTTTTCACAAATACATATTTACATCAAATCTAGAATATAAATTGATAACAAAAGGATTATTAATTTACGGATTTAAGATGAGTTTACCGGGGAGACCCAACAAAGAAATCAAGGCTAGTCTTGTGTTTGTTCCTCTATCCAAGCCAACTGTACCAAAAAAGCAGATAAGTTTAATCACATATTCTGATAAGACACTGAAGAATGTCAGAACCATATGAACCACAAAGCCGCCGTATTATCCTACCAGCCACCAGATCAAACAACGTCAGTTGAGAAACAAAGCAAACCTAGAATCATATCGATTGTTTAGAATCAAAGAAAACAAAGCAAAACCTAGCAGATCAAATTTACCTCTAGGATTGAGATTAGTTTCATCACTCGAGAGTTGATCTTATTCCAATGAAAACACGATAAAGAGATTTTTCACTGCCGCCTCTTCGGCTTGATCCGTAGAATTGAGTCGCAAACAACTTTTAGGGTTTTAATTATTTGGAAAAGGGTCCAGAAAATAATACGCGGATCCCCATTAACCGAACCGTTTGTAATTATTTCCAAAAAAAAACACAATGGCATTTTCATAAATGTTTCTGAAAATATATATATATATCATTATTTAGGTTATTGTATTCAGACTTTTATAAAGTCATTCAAAGTTTTTGGTATTCAGTTAAAACAAAAAGTCTGTTAATGAATTCAATTATTATATTATTGGTTCATAATTTTATATAATTTCCTCATACAATAAAGTCATGGAAAGTATCACAAAAATATAGAGATTGTTTGGAGTATTTTACAAAATTTTAGAAAACTAATCAACAGAACTATAGAATACTCTATAGCAATCTTTAAAAATCTGTCACTTATTAACTTTTGCTAATTTTGTTGAAGTCTTCAAAATTATTTATAAATTAGAATCCAATAACACCCCCTAAATTGAAAAATGAAAATGGACAAAATATCCTTTTATCTATTAAGCATTGTTTAATTAAATTAATTAAAACTTGTAATTAATTTATTTAATGACTAAATATTATTAGAAAATATATTTACTGTATTTAAATTAATAATTATCTAAAATTTAGGTTAATGGTTCTTTGATTCATGTGGCTTTGGATTATTAGTTGATTATTATGAATTAATATTGGACTATTGGTTTATTGGTTTAATGGTATTGGTTATGATATCCGTTGTTGTGTGTGGTTAGGTGGCTAGTGGGTATGAGACCACTAGTTCAGTTCATTATTGTTATTATTTAGTTATTATTTATTATTTATTATTATTTATTTATTATTAAAAAAATAGATCGGGTCGTTTCATGTACGAGTTGTGGTATGCTACATATACACCAAAATATTGAGAACATCCTAAAAGAGTGGCCAACTAATTTTTATGGGAAATACTAATATTATACAATTAAAATTTTACAACCTAAAATAGTTTATTATTTGTTTGAATATATGTTTTACCAGTGTTTTTGAAGTAATTCAATTTACTAATTGAGTACACATACTTTAAAAACAATAATTAAATTTTGAGAAAAATTCGAGTCTATTTATGATATTAAGACAAGATATAGTATATGTAAACTGAAACGGGTAATTTGAATAATGAAAAACAATGTTTTGAACGATTTTTTTAAAAAAACAAAAGGGACATAAATTTTAGAGAAAGGTAATAAATCAAAAAATATAAATAGATAAATTCAAATGTCAAGCTTTCACTAATTGATTTTGCGATAGGTAATTAACCACTTTGAAATGAGCCTTAGTTAAGGCATTCTATTAGCTTATCTTTTGATTATCTTGTATAACACTTGCTGTATTTTGTTTAACTTAACCATTTGTTTAAATTTTGATACGAGAATTTTGAACCAAAAAAATAGCAAATTTTATCGCCATTTCTTCTGGTCCTACCTTTTAGCTTTATGTTCTCAAGTTTCTTATAATTGTCTATCTCAAAAAGCCACAAAACGTGTCACTTAAAAAAGACATGTAATCCAAATCGGTTACAGACACATTTATTGATCATCCTTTAGAAGGGTTGCAGAGCTTCTACCATCTTCCTATACTCTGTTAACAACAAAAATAGAGACATTAGCAAAAATATTTTTGTATAGTGAAGAAAAACGATATGCAAAATCTGAATGGCAAACATTCTGCAGGAGAATATCTTTGCTAAATAATATAAGGAGGTCCAACGGGAAAAATAGGAAACTCTGGGATATTTGGTTGTTGCTCTTGCTCCTCGACAGCTGCGACACCTACTAGCTGGGGGTTCACCACCCTGTGATGTATGAGAAATTTGTTCACACCCGTGATGTGTTAACGTCTTGCTTTAACGACGACCCCTTGTTCATGCGGATGAACACCTACCGAGGTATGTATTTAAAAAATTTAGTATAGATTTCAAAATTCTAAGTAAGTGAGGTATGTATTCAAATTAATACATTTTTTGTGGTTATGTGGCATGCCCATTATTATTCTAACATTTTTTTTTGTTCAACTATCCTTTTGGTCAATCACTTCTATTTACAAATACCACTTATTATTCTTATTTTATTAAGACCAATTGCAAACACACATAAAATATTTTTAATGTTAATATGTAAAAGTTAGTATCAATTGGTTCAAACTTTATTTTCTACCAAATTTAATAATCTCTAACACTAGTTTTCTTCTATCTTCTTCAATCTCTACCAAATTTTCTTCTTTAACCATATACGTATAACTTTTTGATGTTTGTTTATATTTTTTTATTAATTTTTTATAAACAAAATGAAGTTTCATTTATTTTTTCATACAAAAAAAAAACAAAATTTGGGCATTGATTTCTGATTTTCTTTAAGCATCAAATACATCATGTCAACACTGATTATAGTCATAGAATACAGACCGGTACATTTGTTGATAATCCATCACCGAGTAGGAAATTGATGGTAAAACTACCAGCCACCAATGGTAGAATGAGTCTGCCGTTAATTTGGAAGTTGATATTCGTGGAGAGGTTTTTTTGTTTTTTTTAGCAAGAAAAAAATATCAAAACTTAAGATTTCTCATTTAACTCATTTTTATTAGGCTTTTGACTAGGCTTAATGGCCAATATTTAAGATAACTAGGAGCATGAGAGGATCTTTCTAGAATTTTAACGATCGCATGGGACAGAAAAAGATCTAACATCTGCTGTTAATGTAATCAAACAGATCATACTGAATACACACACAAAAAAACTTGGAAAATTATTTATAAATAAAAAAACCGCTAGTAAATATGCCATTTTTTATTTTACTTTGTTTCTTTAGATTGTTTGACATTTCTATATTAATTTCTTTTACAAAATTACTTGTAAATAACATTCTGGTATAGCTTATAATAAGATTCAATTTTTTGTCTAATGTGATTAATTCAGTAGCATATTCGACCAAAGTTGATATATTCGGTAAAGTGCTCATATATTCAATAATAACTCTTCATATAATATGTAATTATGGACACTTCACGTCCAATTAGTACTCTTCTAAGCTAAGTAGTGATGATGAGTCTATGTCACTAAAGCAGAAGTTAGTCTCTATTACTCATCCTATTAGCTACTAATCTTTTGATTATTTTGTATAAAACTCCTATTTTGTTTAACTTAACCATTTGTATATTGCCCAAGGTTGTCCGAAAAAAAAACCATTCGTTTCTCGATTAAATTATTTAAATCGTGACTAAGTTTACCATTTGATCATGATCTCCTATATTTAACATTATGTTTCCATCTCTATAACGTTGTCTTGATTCGTTGTCTTCAATTTTGTTGTAATACTTTGGAACTTTTCTGCCACGTTAATGAAGCTTTGATTGTTTCTTGCATAAGAACCAAAATTTTGTTACGAGATGAAAAAAAAAAGTAGCAAATTTTATCGCCCTATAACTTCTTCTGATCCTACCCTTTAGCTGTCAACATCTTTACCACATCATCATCTCCATATCTAAATATATATATCTTATAATAAAGTACATAATATTTTGCATTATCCTGATATATGCATCTCCTCTTTTTCCACAACCACTTGTGCATGTACACCTAAAAAGAACTAATCTTTTAATATTTTCTTATTTAATACCAACAACACTATTGGTTCCTCTGCCCTGACTCATGGAGGAAACCGTCAGAGAGATGTTCTCACCACCCATTCTTCCTCTTGAAATGGTGGAAGAGATTCTCTTAAGACTACCCGTGAAGTCATTGACACGATTCAAATGCGTTTGCAGCTCATGGAGATCTTTGATCTCAGAGTCTCTGTTTGCTCTGAAACACGCTTCGATCTTGGAGGCATCGAAGGCAACCACTTCCAAGACGAGTCCTTACGGAGTCATCACAACGTCTAGGTACCATCTCAAGTCGTGCTGCGTACATTCTCTATACAATGAGTCAACGGTCGATGTTTCGGAGCATGATGGTGAGCTTTTAGGAAGAGATTACTATCAAGTCGTGGGGACTTGTCATGGATTGGTTTGTTTCCATGTAGATTACGATAAAAGCCTCTACTTGTGGAACCCGATTACCAAGCTTCAACAAAGATTGTCTGGTTCGGATCTTGAAACGAGCGAGGATGAGTTTGTTGTCACATATGGATTTGGTTATGATGAATCTGAGGATGACTATAAAGTGGTTGCATTGTTGCAACAAAGACAACAAGTGAAGATAGAGGCAAAGATTTACTCAACGAGACAAAAGCTCTGGAGAAGAAGCAACAACGCTTGTCTCCCATCTGGAGTTACTGTTGCTGACAAATCAAGATCCGGAATCTACATCAAAGGGACTCTAAACTGGGCAGCCACTCACTCGTCATCATGGACCATTATATCATATGACATGTCACGTGATGAGTTCAAGGAGCTTCCCGGACCAGTTTCTTGCAGCAAAGGATGTTTTACATTGACGCTTGGAGATTTGAGAGGATGTCTTTCGATGGTGTGTTATTGCAAAGGAGCTAACGCAGATGTTATGGTGATGAAGGAGTTTAGAGAAGAAGCATCTTGGTCTAAACTCTTGAGCATTCCTGGATTGACTGACTTTGTTCGACCGCTATGGATCTCAGACGGTTTAGTGGTTTTATTAGAGTTTAGATCTGGTTTAGCTCTCTATGACTGTGCTAATGGAAGGTTTCATTACCCAGTTGCACATAGCTTAAGTGGTTGTCGCGACGCCAAAGTTTATGTCAAGACAATGGTTTCTCCAAATGTTCTTTAACATTCAAGATTTGGTTCAGTTTTATATGCACATCATTATTATACCTCTACTTTAAAAAAATCTTGTCTTGTTTTAATTCTCTTTGGTTGTAAATTACATTGTCATGTGGGAAACCAAAAAAAAAAAAAAAAAGAATATAGTTCCTAACAAGTATTCATTCAAAAATACATCGATCCTTATGCTTTGTAGTCTTTCGTTGCTCTCACGTATACGTACAATGGGGGAATCTTGGAACGTTAGAGTCAGGAGGGTAGTTTATCTGAGGTGGAGCTCCGAGCGGATCCTGAGTTGGTGAAGACAGGAGTGTCTCTAGGCATAGAGACAGATCCACGGCCACTTCCACTGTTTCCCATGTCTTTCGTCTTGTGAAGCAGAAATGTTCCTGACAAAATCGTTACGAAACCACACAACTCTGTTGCAATCTTTAATCCACTCTGAGAAGCCCAATCCTGTAAATCACACACAACAGAGGAAACTGTTTTTATAATGGGAGTTTATTTACTTGGGAGAGAAGATAAGGGAATTAATTAGAGATTGTTTTTGACCTTGAACATGATCATACTAGCTATGATGGTGAAAGTTGTGAACATAACGTAGTAAACCGGTGAAATAACCGCGGTGTTGAATGTATCCAGTGCCTGACAGACAAATTACAAAGAGAAAAGTTCAGAAAAAATGAATGTGAGTGCGAGCCATACCGATTGAAGTTAAGGAGTTTTCTTGTGTTTACCTTGTTCAAGTAGTTGATTTGTAAAAGGCAACAAAATGCAACCACTAAAATGAAAATCCAAGTGTTGAAGTATTTGAACTGATTCGTCCCCGAAAATGTCAGCTTTATCGCAATGGCCACAGCTTTAACACTCATAACCTATAAAGAAACACAAGAAAGCTTGAGAAAAAATCCTATGAAATTATACTTAACGAAGAGAAAGAGAGAGAGAGCTCAACAAAAAAACGTACAGTAAGAGAACCCATCAAGGAACAGATTCCAACATATACTATCATATGAGTCTTTCCGTAGCGCGGTTCATAGTAGAAGATCAGTATAGCCACCACAATCACAATCACAGCAGAATACACAAGGAAACCTAATGAAACAGAGCTTGCATCAGATCCAGTCTTACTAAAATATCGATTTTATGAACATATATATATATATATATATATATATATATATATACCTGGTTCAATAGCAAGCTGCCATATTTGCTTGACTGATTCAATCTTCTGCTCATGTGGAGCGTGTAAGACTATAGTTGTAGACCCAACAACACAGAGAACGCAACCAAGTATCCCAAACATATGCAATTTCTCTTGCAAAATAAAATGCGCTAGCACTGCGCTGCATAAAACATATACAGGTTCTTGTTTTCAAGAAAACCATAGTCTACAGAATATAATCTTTACAGATGATGGTTTCAACAATAAAGAATACCTGAATATAATACTTAAAGCTCCCAAAGGTGTTACCAGAATAGCCGGTGCAAATGCATAGGCTGCAAAATTAGCTACTTCCCCAACAATCACTAAAGATCAATAGGCCAAAACAGGTTTAGTCATTTGCATCTCAAGTTTTAAAACATATCAACAGAATCTAGAGTTTTAAGACTTACTTGTAATCATTCCAGCCCACCACCATGGTTCTTTTAAATATCCATACCCTCCTTCACCTGATAGCGGATATAATTAACAAGAACAGGTTTAGATTAAAGTGTTAATTTCAAGAACTTGGGATATGTAAAAGATCAGCTCCTCACCTGCTCGGGCTCCGCTTGCGCCGGCCTTCTTGAGACCTTTTTTCTTGACGATGAAGCTAGAACCAATGAAAATACTTGAAGACACTGCTAGAATGACTCCAGTTATGTTATCAGGTGACATCTGATCCATCTTAGCTAATATATATTATATATAAATAAGGTGAATCAGCCTAAAAGATATATGAAACTCCAAAGATTTTTTTGGGGAGAAAGATTCCAATTTTTTTTCAAAGAGATTCTTGCATCTGGACACAAAAAAAAAAAAAAAAAAAAAGAACAGAATAAGAACATCAAAAGTGAGTTTTAAAATCTGATTTTCATAAACTATAAAGAAAATAAAAAGCAAAGAAAGCCACATACAAATTGCAAATGATCATGACTGATTACTTTTAATAATTAGCTCATCAACCAAAAACACAAGAATTGGTTTCAGAAAGAAATATATTAAAATTCCCAACAGATGGCAGAACAGGCAAATATAGGAAACTGAAGAGAGAAATTTAGAATCATATCGAAATCAAAATAAGAAAAAAATCGACTAATGATGATAGCTAAGACAAATCTTGAAACTCCAAACAACAAAAATACAAGAAGAAAGAAGAGAAGAAAGAGACAAATACTTTTTTACTTCAAAAGTAGAATCTACGGTCCTTGAAGTTTTGAAAATTTTGGATTAAGACTTGTTCTTCTGATTTTTGTAAGAATTTTTTTTAACGTATAAAACCTCAAAACCCTCTCATATACGTTACCTTTTTAACAAAATATTAACTATTAATTCTCTAAACCACTAAAATATCGTCAGTAAATTAAATAACAAATAACAAAGAAAGTTGAAGAACACGCCAAAAGACTAAATCCAATTTTGCTTCTCACAAATCATCAAAATTACAAAGAACTCAAACGAAAAAATTCGAGATAGTGATCGTACAAACAAAAGAAAAAAGATAAATTCAAAAGTAGGCAAATAATATCACGAGCAAGAACGTGCTTTATTTAGAATATTCGAATGGTACCTTTAACTCTGCCACGTTCTCTTCTCCCCCAAAGAAAAAAAAAAACAACCAAAACGAAACACAAAATTAAGAAGAAGAATCTATAAGGAGGCCATAGACGAACGATCCATAGTTGTTTTTGTTTTTTCTGTTGAAACAATTTTCTTAAAAAATTAGGGTTTTGGTTGTTTTGTGTTGCTGTGAAGAATCTAAGAGAGAGAAGAAAAATTGAATAAGAGAATCCAGAGGATATATAGGGTGTAACATAAACAGCTCAGAAATTAGAAAATGGCCAATTCATATTATTCTCTTTGGTTTACATATAAACATAAGGATACTAATTAACAATTTACATGCTCGCCACCTTCTTTAATTTCTTTTTCCATATATATAATTCAATTGTTTTTATCTTTATTTTTGTATAATTGCTTTTATTTCTCTCTTACAATTCAAATTATATGGTATCTTAGAAAAAAATATCTTGATAAAGATTTTGTTTGATCCTTTTTTATTTTATAATATTCTTACATTTGTTGTAGAGGATATGGAAGTAATTCAATAATTATCTTTAAGATCAATATTAAATTTTAGATTTTGCACGCTAGTAAAATGTTTAATACAACAAATAAACCATATAAATAGTATTTAATTAATATTAAATATAACTCAGAATGGTTATTTTTAGATATTAATAAAGTCAAAATTATAATCATCTATTAGGGATATGTATATCATCATGTAAACATATCATTTCTCCTACCAATAAATAAATGTAAGCATATCATTTCTAAATACACAATAATAGTTTTTTTTTTTTTTTTTTTGACAACAAAGTACAAGATTGGCTTAAAGCCAATAATATGTACAATAATAGTTATTATACATATTTGGAATATACCTTTGATATTCTTTGAAAATTTTTGTCAAAAAAATGATTGCATTTTGGGTGTGCTCATGCTGAATTTCATATTCATAGGCTGGTAAAACATTTAGGAGGATGTAGGATCATGAAATAGAAACCAATGGTACTTATTTCACTATCAATACACACATCATAGCAATAAAACTAATAGTAAATTATATTCTTTCTATTTCATTTTAAATGATGTTTTAGTTTTTTAAAAATAGATATAATTTCATTTAATTTATCTCTTTTATATACTATTAAATAAAATAAACTCAATCAATAAGAAAGATAATGTCAAATATGATTGGTAAAGAAAAATTTAACACATTTAGTTTTTGCATAGAAAAATAAAAACAACATCACTTAAAACTGAAATAGAAAAAGTTAAAAAAAAAAATACCACAAAATACAACAATGTTTGAAACAAAAGAAACAATAACCATTTTTTTCATTCACCGTTAGTTACTACTAACACCGTGATCAATCCACACTTGTTCATTTCACATTTCACCTTCTCAATCTCATCATCCGGTAACGTCACCGTCACCGTCACAACCCTCTCTTCCTCCTCCACACCCCCCGGCATAACCACCACCGCTCCGCCATCACCTATTCCCTGAACATTACAATAAACCGATTCCGGCGACTTCCCCATAACTTTCGCCTCGTAAAAATCAACTCCGCTTAGATCCACAAATGTCAAATTCGCTCCGTAAACAATAAAATCCGTAACATCGTCAACAGTCTCATCGATCCCAAACCTCTCGTCGTTCGTTTCACCGATCGATTTCACAATCTCTTCCAAACTCGCCTCCGCCACCGAGAAATCGACGTGAACGGAACTTATCATCTGACTGTTTCTCACCGCTCTGGGTTTTAACCCGTTCGGATCCGATTTGATAACCGTAATCGTAACCGGAGCTGATTCTCCTCTCGCTTTGGCTATACATTTCCATATGATTCCACTGAGGATCTCGAATTCGTCGTCTCCGGTCGCCGGAAAATGTGATTTAATCTCGCTAACCGTTAAATTGAAGGAGAATGTTGTCATTTTTCTGTTACTTGGAGCGACCCAGAGGTCCCCAACCGGGTCAACCCGTTTGATTGATTCCGGTTCTTTGCCCGTTGAGTTCGGGTTTTGAAACACTCTTTCTAACTCAGAGGTTTTGGGAGAGTGGATCTTCTCACCAACATAAGCCCGAGCCCATAAGTTGAAGAAATGAGAAAGCGATAATGGATCTCCCATGATATGTGCCCAGCTCAAGCCTAAAGCTAATCCACCGCAGCTAAACCGGGTCATCTATACCGAATTAAACCGATGTTTTTAGTTTTTATGTGGCTATCAAAATAGATATATTCTTTTATTAATAATGTGTGGACTTTTAATTTATTCGTTACGTAAATTAGTATTTAGTAGAGATATATACGTACGCACCTGAATATAAATCAAAGGAGAGAATGCCATTTCTGGTCCAACAGGTTGATGGTAAACCAAAGACTCATCCACGGACCGGTCCGGTATACGGAGCCACTCGTCCACTGTGAGATCACAATGACTTTCCACGAAACGTGTGCCACAGTCGTTGCACTTTATGTACGGGCGTCTCGATTCGTGCCGCCTTAACCTGCCAGTGATCCATGAGATCTGATCGAACACTGGAAACAAGGGGGCTTTGACGTTCATCACGGTCAAGTCACTTGCTGCCTCGGCAGAGTAAATGTAAACCACCTTTAAGTAGTGGAGCTTCATGGCGAGGTCTAAACCGGTGAGCTCGTGAGTGGTACCGGTCTCTGTTGGCCGGGACGAACTCACGGTCGATAACCGGAAGCCATGAACCGGACCCCTTCCCTCTTCTTGAACTCGACCCATACGAGACGAAAGATGTAAGTATATGAGTAATATTGGCAAAGATGATTCTGAGTGATCTCTTGGTCTACTCCGTATAGGTAGATATAGAAATAATTAAATATTTTTGAAGGATTTATTTTTTCAAAATTGTTAATGTTTCTGCTATACGTGTCGCTCTCTGTTTCAGTTATTATATAGATTGTGACTATAATCTACTCACGTTGTTATATGCATGCAAGTGTTATAATAGGTGTTTGCATCACGAGTTGGTGAACATGACCCCATTCTTAATTGTTGTATAGCAGAGAGCAGGCTATATACACAACCAAAACGGCATTGTTGTATAAGTATTTCGTTGGCAAACCATTGTTGTATTTATTTATTAATCTGTCTAAAATAATACATATACTCTCAGACCTGTAAATATGTATAAGAATTGTATTGGGATAGAGATAATGAAATATTATATATGGGAAATAGGAAATTCAAATAATGTATTGGCGAAACTGTGCTAAATGTTAATTAGCTCTACAAATATGATCTATATAGAAACTGTTTTAAATTATAGGATATGATCGTATCATGTGATATATATGTACCAACAACTTAGAAAGAGATTGAACCAATATAACTTAAATATGAGCAGCTGTTTTTGGTAATCAACTGAGTTTTCTTATAATAATATTCATTCGATTGTACTTGGTAGTAACCAATGATTGAAAGTACCTATAGGTTTAGATATGCGCGTAGCACGTTGGAAATAAAAAGTTGGATACATGGGGCCTTGTACTCGTCCTGCTATCCGCTCCATTAAATATTTTTTGAACTGGAAAAGTTATTTGTGAAATTCATTTGATCTTTGGTCTAACTAAATATAAGTGTTTTAGTTGCGAAAATTTGGTAAAATATAATTCGTAACGGCGAAGCGTAGATACGCATCTTTCGTTGAGTAACTTCCCAAATGCGGAACATTAGTCTTTCCAACGTCACAGCAAACGACACTCATGAGTCATCTTGAGCAAGGAAACTATAATTTCTAGACAACCGTACCACAAGATCTAGACAATATATAATGAATATTAAGAGACATCGCGTATACAATTAGAGCTGAGATCTAACTATTAGGCTCATGTATATAACATAGTTTATATTGTATATTAGTTGGTTAAGTCTCCTTTAGCTTATATACTAATTGTACAGTATATATACCTTTGTATCACAACTATGTTTGATTAATGAGAAATAATCCTTTACATCAAAGTTAACATGGTATCAGAACACTAACTATTTTTTTTTTTTTTTTTTCTCATTCACAAAACCCAAAATCGCCATTGATATGAGCTTCAATTGAGCTTGCCATCTCTGTTCTTTGTCTTCACCCAGCTCAATCATCTTCATCTTTTCGATTCGATTGCTCATCGCACCGATCAATTTCTACAATGAGTGTTTCACGGCGTCAAATTGTTTCGATCTCCTTCGCGAATCTTATGATGCTTGTGGCAACTCTTTTCTCATTGATTCATTCCTTTGTTCTACATCTTCTGTTTGCTTTCGCTTGCTTGATCTGGTTATTGGATTGATTTTGATTGTTGCTCTACATCGCACAATCTCGTTCTTGATTCTGCTTTTTACTATGGCAAATTCGTCTGCTCCGGTGGATCACTATGCCAATCCTTACTTCTTACATAGCTCGGATCATGCGGGGATGAATATTATATCTGATCGTCTCATGTCTGGAGCTGATTTCTATTCTTGGAAAAGATCGATGCGTATTGCTCTCAATGTCAGAAACAAGCTTGGTTTCGTTGATGGTAAGATTCGTAAACCTCCTGAGGATCATCAAGACTATGGATCATGGTCTCGGTGTAATGATATGATTACTACTTGGATTATCAATTCTGTTGATAAAAAAATTGGTGGAAGTTTGTTGTATATCTCTACTGTCGAGGGAATCTGGAATAATTTGATGTCAAGATTTAAGCAGGATGATGCTCCTAAAGTATATGAGCTAGAGCAGAAATTGAACTCCCTGCAGCAGGGATCTATGGATGTCACCTCCTATTATACAATGTTGGTAACTCTTTGGGAAGAGTATAAAAACTATGTTGAACTCCCGGTCTGTACTTGTGGAAAATGTGAATGTAATGCAGCCACTCTTTGGGAGAAACTTCAGCAGAGGAGTCGTGTTACAAAGTTTTTGATGGGGTTAAATGCCTCTTATGAATCCACTCGAAGACACATCCTCATGCTAAAGCCTATACCAAGCATTGAAGAGGTTTTCAACATGGTTACTTCTGATGAACGTCAGACGCATATCACACCTAAGCCGAACAGTATGATCTTTCAGGCTTCAGCTTCAACGTCCACAGAAGTCCCTATCTCTATTACGTCCCAGGTGTCTGGTACACATCAAATCCCTTATACTGGCTCCTATGACAATATGGCATTTGCGGTTCAGAATCAGAGTCACTATAGGCCACGAGGACCGAGACCTGTTTGCACTCACTGTGGTCAAACTGGACATGTTATCCAGAAGTGTTTTAAATTGCATGGATATCCCCCAGGCTACATTCCTGGATTCAAGAGTAGTTTAGCCAATTATCAGGGAAGTCAAGGAAGTCAACGTCCGGTAATGTCATCTGCTCAACCTCGAGGATATGCACCTTCAAATCCTAGACCGATGACACATGCTGTGGCTAATGTGATGACAGAGACTTCTCCTACTCCAACAACGAATGCTGCGGTTAATCTAGATATCGGCACCATGAGTAGCGATCAGATTACTTCTCTGATTCAACAACTAAATGCAAAGGTTAAGCTTTCAAAGGCTCCAGCTTCATCTTCACATGCCTCGTCCATTACAGAACATGGTGTTATGGCAGTTCAGTCATCTTCTGGTACACATTCTTTTCCAACTGTTTTTCCTTCTTCTTCACTTCGTTTTGAAAACAATCGACTTACTTTTCAACATCAATGCCTTTCTTCTTTAACAAAACATATTCCTCATGGTAGTTGGATAATTGACATTGGTGCTACGAGCCATGTTTGCTCTGATCTGACCTTCTTTAATGACACAGTAACAGTTTCTGGAGTCACAGTCTCCTTACCAAATGAAACTAGAGTGGATATCACACACTGTGGCACTGTGCATTTATCTCAATCACTCATATTGCATGATGTTTTACATGTTCCATCTTTCAAATTCAATTTACTTTCTATTAGTAGTTTACTACAACATAATCGTGGTTCTGCTCATTTCTATCCTGATTTTTGTTACCTTCAGGAGTCTATTCAGGGCTTGATGATTGGTAAGGGTTTACTTCTTCACAACCTCTACATCTTACAACCTGAAGCATCGTCATCTGCACTTAAATCGGCATCCACATTACTTCCGCATTTCTCTGGATCCTTGAAGGTTGATGGACATCTTTGGCATCAACGCCTTGGACACCCATCTACCGACAAGTTAAAAGTCCTTTCTGGTACTTTGTCCCTACCCGTTTCTTCTCTTGTAGATCAGAGTCATTGTTCAGTCTGTCCATTAGCTAAACAAAAACGTCTTTCTTTTGAGTCTCACAATCACTTGTCTTCACAACCATTTGATCTTCTCCACTTAGATATTTGGGGTCCTTTTTCCACGGAGTCTGTAGAAGGTTTTAAGTACTTTTTAACAATAGTTGATGATTGTACTCGAGCATTCTGGGTTTATCTCCTTAGAAATAAAAGTCAAGTTACTACTGTTTTTCCTACTTTTCTGAAATATGTTCTTACTCAGTATAATACAACTGTCAAAGCTATCCGTACTGATAATGCTCCTGAACTTGCTTTCACTGATTTGATTAAAGAACATGGCATGATTCACCAGTTTTCTTGTGCTTATACTCCCCAACAAAACTATGTTGTTGAGCGCAAACACCAACATCTTCTTAATGTTGCAAGAGCCTTATTGTTTCAGTCTAATGTTCCTTTGGCATATTGGAGTGATTGCTTGCTGACTGCAGTTTTTTTAATAAATAGAACTCCTTCGGTTTTACTAACGAACTTAACTCCTTTTGAATTGCTAAATAAGAAACAACCTGATTATCAGTTTCTTAAATCCTTTGGTTGTTTGTGCTATGTTTCTACATTACAAAAGGAACGCCATAAGTTTAGTCCTAGAGCTGATCGGTGTGTCTTTCTAGGTTATTCTTTTGGATATAAAGGCTATAAAGTCCTTCACTTAGATAGTAATGTCATTTCCATTTCTCGGAACATTGTTTTTCATGAGCATATTTTCCCTTTCAAATTAGAACATGTTCCTGCTCCTTCTACTGATATATTTGACAATGTTATTCTGCCATTATCTCTTCCTCTTGACATAGATCATTATCATCATACTACGCATCCTTCATCTTCGTCATCTACTTCATCATCCCATATTCATTCTCATCAATCATTGTCACACTCATCCACTTCTAGTGAACATCGTTTGGTCTCTGAGATTGTGCCTGCAGAAACGACCACTGTTTCATCATTGAATACCCGACCAAGGCGAACGTCCAAGGTACTAGGTTATCTTTGTGACTATCATTGTTCTCTTACTCAAATTTCTCCATCATCTACTTCTATCAAATCCACTACTCCATATCCTATTTCCTCCTATCTTACTTACACAAATTTTAAATCTTTCTATCAAGAATATATTCTCTCTGTTTCAATCGAAACAGAACCTAAAGACTTTCAACAAGCCATTGCTTCTGTATATTGGACAAACGCCATGAATGTGGAAATGGATTCTATGAAGGCTGCTGGCACATTTGATGTTGTTTCATTGCCACCAGGCAAAAATGTGGTAGGTTGTAAATGGGTATACACTATCAAATATTATGCTGATGGTTCAATAGAGCGATATAAAGCTCGTCTAGTTGCCAAGGGTTTCACGCAACAGGAGGGTGTAGATTACTTTGACACTTTTTCACATGTTGCCCATTTGGCAAGTGTGAAGCTTCTTTTGGACTTGGCAGCTAAGAAGGGTTGGAGTTTAACCCAGATGGATGTCACTACTGCTTTTTTGCACAGTGACTTGGATGAGGAAATCTATATGAGTTTACCACAAGGATACACACCACCTCCTGGTACTTCTCTTCCTCCTAATGCAGTGTGTAAGCTTCATAAGTCTATATATGGCTTGAAACAAGCTTCAAGACAATGGTACAAATGCTTTTCCAAGGCCCTCCTTGCTGATGGATTCATTCAGTCTGATGCTGATAACACGATGTTTGTCAAGGAGAAAGGTACGTCTTACACTGCCTTATTGGTTTACGTTGATGACATTCTCATTGCGAGCAACAATGACATGGTTGTTGCTGCAGTCAAAGCTATTTTGGCTAGTCAATTTAAGATCAAGGATCTTGGTCCTGCCAAATTTTTTCTGGGATTGGAGATAGCCAGGAATTCGACGGGTATATCAGTATGTCAGAGGAAGTACTGCTTAGACCTGACTGATGCAGGTTTATTAGGTTGTAAACCTAAGTCTGTTCCAATGGATCCAAAGGAGGTACTGACTAAGGACACTGGTGTTCTTTTATCGGATGGGCGGCAATACAGAGAGTTGATTGGGAGGTTACTTTACTTATGTATTACACGCCCTGACATCACTTTTTCCGTTCATCGTCTGAGTCAGTTTTTATCCTGTCCTACTGATATCCATTTTCAAGCTGCTCGTAATGTCCTCAAATATCTGAAAAACAATCCTGGCCAAGGTCTCTTCTACTCGGCTACTTCAGATATTTGCTTAAATGGATTTGCCGATGCTGACTGGGGTGCTTGTAAAGACTCTCGGAGGTCTGTTTCTGGCATGTGTATCTTTCTCGGTACTTCTTTGATATCTTGGAAATCGAAGAAACAGGACGTTGTAAGCTCCAGTAGCACTGAAGCAGAGTACAGGAGCATGGCACAAACTACCAAGGAACTACTATGGTTTCAGCACATGCTACATGATCTGCGGATTACTCCTGTGTCTCAAGCT
The DNA here is from genome assembly GCF_030686135.1 of Camelina sativa. NCBI lineage: Eukaryota > Viridiplantae > Streptophyta > Magnoliopsida > Brassicales > Brassicaceae > Camelina > Camelina sativa. The sequence continues at coordinate 11,587,741 of NC_141880.1, read as the reverse complement.
AAGTTGTTCTGTGACAACAAATCTGCTATACACATTGCAAGCAATGATGTTTTCCATGAGCGAACTAAGCACGTCGAGATCGATTGTCACAGTACTCGTGATCAGGTTAAAAAAGGCTTTCTTAAACTTTTCATCTCAGTTCTGAAAACCAACTTGCTGACATCCTCACGAAGCCTCTTCAACCTGGACCGTTTCATCATCTCCTCCGGCGTATGTCGATCTCAAGCCTCTATTCTTCCAAAGAAATATCGGCTTGAGGGGAGTGTATTAGGCTCATGTATATAACATAGTTTATATTGTATATTAGTTGGTTAAGTCTCCTTATCACATACGTTAAAGTTTAAACCATCCGAATTCTAGATCTCGGATCAGATACTAGTGTTGTTCAGTGTCCATATCACCATTGGTCTCTTCATTCAAAAAAAAACAATATATATATATATAAGATATCATATAACCATTGGTCTTGTTCGGAAAGCAAATAAAAGAAGATACAACAAGCCAGACAAGTGTACCTACGAACAATAACAAAACAATTAAAAATAGTAACTTTATGGCTTAAATATTTACTACAATTCCACCTAGCTAAGATCCATATGGTTTATTTTTTTTAAGTTATCAAACTGGCAGAGTAAATGTGATTCAATGATATGTTTATAAATACTACTTCTATATACTGTATGTTAGATGGTTACGTGCCTTATTCATCTATTAAGAGGTCACCACTCAGCACTCATGACTCACCATCTGTAATGCTTTAACGTTGTGTGGGGTTTCCATGAGTCTAAATGACAAAATCAAGAATCATAAAGTTGATTAGTTCCGTACACTTTTAATTCGTTCCAGCTTATAGATTGATGTGAATATTGATCGTCAGGAAATATTAGTATATGTATGTGAGCTGTGTGACTAGTTTGGTTGCAGTATTTTTTGACAATTCAAACTGCAATGAATGATGCCATGCAACCACTTTTCACGTACGATAGGTTTGTATGTTGGGAATCACTGGAGCTTATAGTCGAACGAACATCTATAAATAATAAAATATGTCTGGTAATATGTAAGTTTTATTTTGATCCCGTGTCGTTCGGTAGCAGTCTAGCAGAGCCTGCCGCTCTGAGAATTTGGTTGGTGGCTTCGAGCAAAGAAACAAAAGTTGACCCACTAAAATATTAAAGTATCCAAATCATCTTTTTTTCTTCTATATATAATTTTTTATTTTGAGGATCGAAATGAAACCTTATATCCGAAACAACTTCAAACTGTACGTTGTTACAAGCAAAAACTACTTGCTTCTCTACCTAAATATGGCTCCTAAAATTAACTACGTACATCAAAGAGTTCAAGTTTGTTTTGTTCGCTTGTATAATATGTATGTACGAGATGATTTGAGGAGCTTTTGAGAAAAGACATAATTGACAATTTAAAGTAAATATAGGATTTCTACATTTCACTACAGGAAAATTGGGCATTGATAACAGTTGGTTATAACGTTTATTGATGTTTTGCTATGGTTAAGATTTTAATAGCGTTTGAATTTAGGTAAACGCTATGAATATATCAAAAACGGTGACACTTAGTATAAATAACATAAATTAATTAAAAATGCTATCTAAATAAATAGAAGAAAATTTAATTACAAGATTATTTTGTCTCGCTTAACACTTAGTGAAATTTCACTCTCCTTCCACTCTCGTTTTCACTCTCCCTCTCGTTTAATTTCAGCTCGTCTCTCTGTCTCCCTCTGTTTTCACTTTCTAATTTCGCATCGTCATCGATTTTAATCTCTCTCTCTCGTTTTCATTCTCTCTCTCCCTCTTGTTTTTCTTTCTAATCTCGATTCTAATCCAAATCGATTTACAAAACTGTCCGTCTCTCAGTCTCCCATCAACATCGATTTCCAAAGATAGAGTAAAAGTTTTCGATGAAAGGTTAGTTTTGGTTATTCAAGTTTTCGATTGAAATATACAGTTTAGGGTTTACATACTGATTGTTGAGAAAAGGGTTTTTGAAATTTTTAGGATTTTTCTTTCAATTTGGGGCTAATAGGGTTTAAGTTTCAATTTGGTCAAATTTATGAGGGTTTCGTTTCAATTAGGGATTTCAATTTAGTTTAATGTTTTTGTTTCACTATTACTGTGTCTGATTTCACAAATCTGTATTCGTACGACTTTGGTCTGGGAGCTGTTGCAGTGTTGCAATATGGACAAGTCTTGAGTTTGGCTTCCGAGGTACTGACAAGTATTTTACTAGTGTCAAAAAATTCAACACAGTTTATAATGCTAATCTGATGCTAATCAAACTTTTAATATTTTTGTAAATTACAGAGCAAGCGTTGAGTATGAGGAAGGTGCACATGCTTTTGTGTTTGAATCAGTAAAGAGGTTGGGTAATCCTCAGCAAATGTTGTGTCCATGTATCGATTGCTGGAATGTATGTCATCAAGATATAAACACGGTACTGGATCATTTGGTAATTAGAGGTATGGATCAGAAGTACAAGAGGAATACTTGTTGGAGCATTCATGGAGACATAAGGGTTGAGAAGACAGTTGATGATCAAAGTGCTGACTTAGAAGCCTACGAGTTTGTTAGATCTGCCTTCTTTGAAAATGAAGACAATTACAGTCTTCGAATACGAATGGAGAACAACCTGTAGTGGTTGAAGGTGAAGAAGAATTCGAGTTTATGAAGAAATTGGAGGATGCAGAAACTCCTTTATACTCGGGCTGCCCAAACTACACTAAAGTTGCAGCAATTATGGGACTCTACCACATCAAAGTTAAGAGTGGGATTTCAGAGAATTTATTTGATCAGATTTTGTCTATGGTTCATGACATGCTTCCTGAAGATAATGTGCTTCCAAGATCCACATATGAGATTAAGAAATTGTTGAAGATATTTGGTTTTGGTTATGATGTTATTCATGCTTGTAAGAATGACTGTATTCTTTACCGGAAGTAGTAGGAGGAGATGAGTAGCTGCCCAAGATGTGGTGCTTCAAGATGGGAAATTGATAAGCATTCTGGTGAGACAAAGAATGGGATTCCAGCAAAGGTACTTAGGTACTTCCCAATAAAAGAAAGATTCAAGAGGATATTCAGATCAAAGTTAATGGCTAAGAATTTGCAATGGCATTTTGGTAATGGTTCTGAAGATGGAACAATGAGACACCCGATGGACTCATTGACTTGGGCACAAGTCAATGCTAAATAGCCACAATTCGCTGCTGACCCGAGAAACCTTCGACTTGGTATATGTACAGATGGGGTGAATCCTTTTGCTATCCAGAACATCAAGTATAGCACATGGCCAATATTTTTGGTCAATTACAATATCCCTCCAACTATGTGTATGAAGTCAGAGAACATAATGGTAACCCTTCTGATTCCTGGACCAACTGCACCGAGTAACAACATTGATGTCTATCTGGCTCCTCTGATTGATGATCTGAATGATTTGTGGAATGAAGGTATCCAAGTATTTGACTCATTACCCCACGAGAATTTTAAACTAAGAGCAATACTGTTGTGGAGTATCAGCGATTATCCAGGTTTGGGGACCTTGGCTAATTGTAAAGTTAAAGGAAACAAGCATATAATGTATGTGGAAAGGATACACCTTTTAGGTGGTTGAAGTTTAGTCGGAAGCATGTATATATGGGCAATAGGAGACGACTCAGGCCTGAGCATCCTTATCGACGACGAAGAGTTTGGTTTGACAACACTGTGGAGGAAGGGACTGCTAATAGAATTCAAACAGGATCTGAAATATTTGAGTTGCTTAAGGATTTTAAAAATGAATTTGGGATTCCTTTGGAGAAAAAAAGCAAGAGGAAAAGATCAGGATTAGGTGAAGACGAGGAGCTTACTCATGAAGAATATGACGAAGACACTGACCAATGGAGGTGGAAGAAACGGTCTATTCTGTTTAATTTACCTTACTAGAAGGTTAGTACTATGTGAAGATAAATAAGTATAAAGTTACTTCAATTAAAATATTTATCATTTTCTAACAGTTTTTCTTTTGATATATGAGTTAGGATATGCCGGTGCGTCACAACATTGATGTAATGCATGTGGAAAAGAATGTGTCTCATGCCATTCTTTCAATCTTGATGCATAGTGCTAAATCTAAAGATGGTTTAAAAGCACGATTAGATTTGGAAGATATGGGGATTCGAAAAAACTTACACACTGAGAAACGTGGGAAGCAAAACCTATTTACCTCCAACTGCTTATTGGCTGACCAAGGAAGAGAAGAAGATATTTTGCAAGAGGTTTTTTGAGTTCCGAGGACCAGATGACTACTATGCAAATATCTCCAACTGTGTCGCACTTGATCCTCCTTTAATTGGTGGGCTGAATTTTCATGATCATCATGTTCTTATGCAAAACTTGTTACCTGCTTCATTGAGGGGGTTGTTGCCGAAAGGTCCTAGGACTGCAATTACTAGATTATATAACTTCTTCAGTAGATTATGTCAGCATGTGATTGACCCGGAGAAACTTATAACGTTGGAGTCTGAGCTTGTTGAGACGATGTGCCAGTTGGAGAGGTTTTTTCCTCCATCTCTTTTTGATATAATGTTCCATCTCCCTATACATCTAGCAAGAGAGACACATTTGGGTGGGCCGGTACACTTTAGATGGATGTATCCATTTGAAAGGTACATTGTTTTTTGGTTTTCATCTTGTGATATTACAATTTACTATTTATTATAAGCAATCATCCGAAAAATTTGTTAACTTGTTGAGACCTAGGTACATGAAAACACTAAAATCGTATGTTGAGAACTATGCAAGGCCAAAAGCATGTATGGTTGAGGGATACTTGGCAGCTGAATCTATTGCCTTTTGCTTGGAGTTTCTGCGTATATCTGTACCAGTTCTAGAGTCTGCTTATCGTAATGAAGATGTTGATTTAGATGAGAATATACTTGAAGGTCGTCCAATCCATAAGGCTAGCGAAGTAACATTATCTGATAAAGAGCGTGACATTGCTCACAGATATGTGTTAACGAACACTGCAATTATAAATCCATATGTTGAGTAAGTTCTTATTGTTAATTACTGATTCTTGTATAATTTATGATTGTTTATTACTTTGAATACTGAATATATATTTGCTTTTTGTATATGTGTATCAGTATGCATCTTGAAGAATTGCAAGATAAAGTTATTCGTTGTAGAAGAAATCAAACTCTTTTGTTGAAGTTACATGGAGAACAGTTTTCACAATGGCTTAAAGGAAAGGTATGTAAAAATTTATGAATACATCTCTTTCACTTTTAATCACTAATATTGATATTAACACTTGTATCAACTTCTTTTTCTTGTCATCAGATACCTACTAACTCAAAAGAGCATTCGACAAAGCTGAGATGGCTAGCATTTGGTCCTAGACATTATGCTCAGACCTATAAAGGGTATATCATCAATGGACATCGATTTCACACCAATGACTTAAAGCGGAAGACTCAGAACAGTGGAGTAGCATATGAAGCTTTTACAATGTGTAGATCAAGTGAAAAAGATACTAATCAAGTAGCAGACATAGTTTCTTACTTTGGATTGTTACAAGAGATAATATTGCTAGATGATATGTTACGGTTTTGACTCACTTTGACCCCGTTTATTTGATAGTTTTGTAGTTGTTTGAGTCCTTTTCAGGTTATAATAAGAGGCTAGGAAGCTAAAAGCAAAGATTGAAACAGCAGGAACAATCGGAGCAGAAAGGAGTTGAATTGGAGCAGAAAAGCTGATTTTAGACCCAGGAGCACATGCTCCCGATTTCCGAGCACATGCTCCCAACTCTACGGTTTCATGACGACACGTGGCAAGCATCTAGGCGCCGATTCCCTGCCTAATTCCCCTTATTTTAGGCGATCCTTTGTGAGAGAAAGAGGGCTGAGATCGCTTTTTTAATAGGGAGATTTGAATTTGGAATCTTTCCTTATTTTTCTTTACTTGTATGCTATATAACCTAGGGTTTTTAGGAGAGATGGATTATTACCTTTTCTTTTGTTTTTGAGCGACGCTTTTGTGAGAGGGAGAAGAGCGGCTACCTTGTGAAGCATTCTCTGAACCCTTTTTATTTTTATGTCTTTGAATTTCTCATCTTTTGCTATGATTCATTTCTCTATGTCTGAGTAGTTTTCTTTGCTAGATTAGGGGTTTCAAAAGGGGTTTCATGGGTTAGCAACAGAACACAAATAGGGCTTTATATAATCGATTGTCTTCACTATTGTTAGACTTAATGCTTAGGTTGATTTGATCACCCAATCTATGATTCTAGGTTTATCTATTCATCAAAAGTGTAATAGGTTGCTAGAAAAGACATTAGTGGGCAAATTATCCTAGACCTGCGAAAGTTGATGTGTAGGTGATTTGTGAACATATCATTCCTGTTCTTTAATGCTTGTCTGCGATTCTGGGCTCAAACGACAGTTTAGGGTTTATGGATCGCCGAGCATGTGCTCCGGATGTCTGAGCACGTGCTCCGCGTTTCCGCACAGAATCGATCAGATAGAGTTATTGATACCACGACAGTGGATCAGTTTATATTTATGTTTGAGTTCTAGACTGGTACTTAATCTATGCCCTGAATAGTTGTTTAGTTGCTATCTCTGAAATTCCCGAGAATTACCCCTGATCTAGTGTTTTGCTTATTGCCTTTTTATACCGTTTTAATCGCGTTACTGTTACCAAACAAACCCAACTTTGAATTGTCTTAGCTTGAAATTGAACCAATAGAACCATAGAGTAAAACTTGGTCTTCGTGGGATTCGACCCCTAAGTACTACTTCTTTGCTGTGCACTTGCAGTAGGAAAATAGGGTTTAAAAATCTGTGTATCAAGTTTTTGGCGCCGTTGCCGGGGACCAAATTTTTACCTTTGGTTTTCGGCAAAATTACTAGACTAAGACCTTACTGATTTGTCTTTCTGCTTCTTCTTTGCGTGTGTTTCAGGTGCATGTCAAGAAGATCTACAAGAAGAAACAACACCGAAGAACTAGTTGCTTTGTCAGCCGCAGAGCTCTCTTTGGCAGAAAGAACAAACCGCAGGAACAGAAAGTTTCAATCCATCAACATGGGTGACAACCGAAACAATGAGGATATGGCTGCTGAGTTGCAGCAACTTCGACAACAGTTGGGGCAGTTGCTCCGTGCTCAACACGAAAGAGCCGCGCCGCCGCAACCGTCCATTGGGGACAAGGACAACCCGCATGCGTTCTACACCAACCGAGCAGCGATTGTTCCTCCCACCATCCAGAGACAAGATTTTGAGATCAAGCCACAGATGATCTCTTTAGTGAAGCAGCACCTATTTCACGGTCTCCCAGCTGAGATTCCGATGGACCACATCGAGAATTTTGAGGAGATATGTAGCACCACTGGTTCAAATGGGACACTGCCAGACTTTCTGAAGTGCAAGCTCTTTCCCTTCTCTCTTGCGGATAGAGCTTCACGTTGGCTGAAGTCATTGCCACCTGGGTCTCTGACATCATGGGAACAGTGTAGATCTGCGTTTCTGGACCATTTCTACACCAAGGCTAAGACCGCTGCCCTGAGGAACAAGATTTCATCGTTCCAACAGAACACTGGAGAAGCCTTCTGCGAGGCTTGGGAGAGGTACAAAGATTACCGTAGAGAGTGTCCGCACCATGGATTTAGTGATGAACAGATTCTGGGCATTTTCTATGATGGAGTTAACTGGGACTACAGAAACGCTCTCAACTCGGCCAGCAATGGGGATTTTATGACAAAGTCTAAGGAAGGAGCATATCAGTTGACTGAGAACCTAGCTGCAAGCTCCAGCAACAAGGCTCCTGAGTATGACAGGTCCGTGAAGGTCAACAGTGTCGATACGCAAAAGATTGACGAGTTGACAGCCAAGGTGAACCTTCTTCTGAAGGGGAGCCAGAAAACTGTCCATTTTCTCGATGAGACCGGAGACATGCCGCTAGCTCAGGAGATTTGTGATGGAGAGGATGAAACGATGGAGGTTAATTATGTGAGTGGGCAAGGTTTTGTGCAGAACAGGGGTTTCAACCCGAACTACAGAAGCCATCCGAATTTGTCCTATAGAAGCACCAACGTGGAGAATCCTCAGGATCAGGTGTATCCGCAGCAAGGAGCTCAGAATCAGATGGGTTATCAGAAAACCTTCTCAAACAACTTCCAAGGCAAACAGTTTGTGCCCACTCAAAACCGTTTCCAAGGGGGGAACCAGCAGGCATATACAAGCGCTCAGCAAGCACTGCCTTTCACCAACCAGCAGTTGGGATCTTCACCTGCTAGCAGCTCTCAGGATGAGCTGAAAAACATGATGCAACAACTCTTGGTGAATCAACAAAAAGCTTCAGTGGAAATCAACGCTAAGGTCGATACCATGTACAATGACCTTAATGGGAAGTATGAGGCAGTAATGTCACATGTGAAGAAGCTTGATGTTCAGGTTGCACAGACTGCTGAAGCCGTGAAAAGAACTCCTGGGACTCTACCTGGAAAAGGGGAAGCATACATGCAGAACGAGTATGTCAATGCGATTGAGCTAAGGGGAGGAAAGAAGTTACCCCCTAGAGAAGCACCATTCGCTAGGCTTGACAAGGGCAAGGGTATTGCTGAAGAATACCTTCCTCAACATGCTGCTGAGACTCCACCGTTGAGTCAAAAAGAAGCCGAAGCATCCGGCGAGCATGTGCTCCCGACTCCCGATCAGACCGTTCCTACTGAGGTACCTCCTGCACGCGTGTACACCCCTAGGGTTCCTTACCCTGTTCCTCCTAAGAAATCTCGCAAGGATTTGGAGGATGCAAAGTGCAAGGAGATGTTGAGAGAATTGACGGTAAAACTACCCGTAGCTGATGTTGTTCAGATGATACCTGCTTTGAAGAGATATGTGAAAGGGTTAGTTTCTGGGAGAGTGTCAGAGGAAGAGAACGTGATGATGGTTTCAAGAGAGTGTAGTGATGTGCTGCAAAACAAAGTGCTAAAGAAGAGAGATGATCCAGGGCGATTTGTCTTATCCGTGAGAATCGGTAAAACGATTTTTGCAAACTCCCTCTGTGATCTAGGTTCCAGTGTGAACCTTATGCCATATTCAGTGGCTAAAAGGCTGGGATACACGAAGTTCAAGTCTACACGGATTTCGTTAGTATTCGCGGATAGATCCACCAAGCGCCCCATAGGAGTGTTGGAGGATTTACATGTCCATATAGGGGACACGCTTATACCAGCAGACTTTGTGATTCTGGAACTTGAAGAAGAACCACGTGGCCCCCTGATCTTAGGTAGATCATTCTTATGCACAGCTGGTGCGATTATAGATGTGCAAGGGGGAGCGATCGATCTCCAGCTGGGGGATATGATCGCAAGGTTTGAGATGAATAAGCTGCTCAAGAAACCTATGATAGATGGTCAGACTTTTGTGGTTGATGATGGTTCAGAGGTTGCACATGAGGTTACCGATGAAGTTCTCACTCTCGACCCGTTGGAGGTTGCCTTGACAAAGGCAGAGGGTAAGTATGGATTCTTGAATGAGGAAGCTGATGGTTTTACACGCATTTTGTATGCAGGTACACGGTTCCAGCAACTGGTAGCTTACGCCAGCCTATACGATGAGAACCAATCAGGGAAGGAATCCGCCGAGGGAGCACCTCCTCCGGATTCCGGAGCACATGCTCCGGTGAAGTCAGCGGACGGTCCTTGGAGCGAGTTAAGAGCTCCAAAGGTAGAGCTAAAACCACTTCCAGCCGGGCTAAGGTACGCGTTCCTAGGTCCTAACTCTACATACCCCGTGATAGTGAACTCTGAACTAAACAATGTAGAGACCGCTTTGCTCCTTTGTGAACTTAGGAAGTATAGAAATGCTCTAGGGTATTCACTAGATGACATCCCAGGAATCTCACCAGATCTTTGTATGCATAGGATACATCTAGAAGATGAATCAATGACTTCGGTAGAACATCAGAGGAGGTTGAACCCGAATCTAAAGGATGTTGTTAAGAAAGAGATAATGAAACTTCTAGATGCGGGTGTAATTTATGCTATTTCTGATAGTTCCTGGATTAGTCCAGTTCATGTAGTCCCTAAGAAAGGTGGAATTACAGTGGTTAAGAATGATAAGGATGAATTGATTCCTACTAGGACAGTTACGGGACATCTCATGTGCATAGACTATAGAAAACTTAATGCTGCGACCCGTAAGGATCATTTTCCTTTGCCGTTTCTTGATCAAATGCTTGAGAGATTGGCTAATCATCCTTACTACTGTTTCTTAGATGGCTATTCAGGTTTCTTTCAGATCCCAATCCATCCCGACGATCAAGAGAAGACCACATTCACATGTCCTTACGGCACCTTTGCTTACCGCAGAATGCCGTTTGGCTTGTGCAATGCACCAGCGACCTTCCAACGATGCATGATGTCCATTTTCACTGACCTGATTGAGGATATAATGGAAGTTTTCATGGACGATTTCTCCGTCTATGGGAGCTCCTTTTCCGTTTGTTTGTCTAATTTGTGCAGGGTGTTGCAGCGGTGTGAAGACAAACATTTGGTGCTGAATTGGGAGAAATGCCACTTCATGGTCAGAGATGGGATAGTGTTGGGACACAAGATTTCTGAAAAGGGGATTGAGGTTGACAAAGCCAAGGTTGAAGTGATGACGAGTTTACAACCGCCTAATTCGGTAAAAGGGATCCGCAGTTTCCTTGGCCACGCCGGTTTCTATAGACGGTTCATTAAGGATTTCTCCAAGATAGCAAGACCACTTACCCAGCTGTTGTGTAAGGAAGTGAAGTTTGATTTCGATTCTGCTTGCTTGGAAGCGTTTCACACGATCAAGGGAGCCTTGGTTAGCGCTCCGATTGTACAACCGCCAGATTGGGACCTTCCCTTTGAGGTCATGACTGATGCGAGTGACTATGCCGTGGAAGCAGTTCTGGGACAAAGAAAAGACAAGAAGCTGCACGTGATATACTATGCCAGTCGCACCTTGGATGAGGCTCAGTGCAAGTACGCTACAACCGAGAAAGAACTTTTAGCGGTTGTGTTTGCTTTTGAGAAGTTCCGATCATACCTTGTTGGTTCCAAAGTGGTTGTTCACACTGATCATGCAGCATTGAGGTATCTACTGACCAAGAAGGATGCAAAACCAAGGCTACTCCGTTGGATTTTGTTGCTTCAAGAGTTTGACTTGGAGATTAAAGACAAGAAGGGTATTGAGAACGGAGTTGCAGATCACTTATCAAGAATGAGGATAGAAGAAGAGCTACCCTTGGATGATAGCCTTCCTGAAGAACATGTTTACTCGATCGACATCTTTGATCCCGCCGAGCACATGCTCCGCCTGGGAGCACATGCTCCGAAAACCCCATGCAAGGCAATCGATACCAAAAAACAGCCGAGTTTTCCCTGGTTTGGAGAGTATGCAAACTACCTAGCAGCAGAGAAAGAACCTACTGAGTTTGTGGGGAACAAGAAGAAGAAGTTCCTAAAAGACATAAGGCGGTATTTTTGGGATGAGCCTTACCTCTATAGGTATTGCTCGGATGGTGTTTTCAGGAGGTGTGTGACTGAGGAGGAGGTTCCTGGAGTCTTGTTTCATTGCCATAGCTCACCCTATGCTGGACACTTTGCTATTTTCAAAACCGTGTCCAAAGCTCTTCAAGCGGGTTATTGGTGGTCTACCATGTTCAGAGATGCGCAGCGGTTCGTGTCTACTTGCGACACATGTCAGAGACAAGGGAACATCAGCAGGAGGAATGAAATGCCTCAGAATTTCATCTTGGAGGTTGAGGTATTTGATGTTTGGAGAATTGACTTCATGGGACCTTTCCCGAACTCATTCGGCAATGAGTACATATTGGTGGCTGTCGATTACGTGTCCAAGTGGGTAGAAGCTTTGGCCAGCCCCAATAATGATGCAAAGACCGTGCTCAAGATGTTCAAGTCGGTTATTTTCCCACGGTTTGGTGTCCCACGGGTAGTCATTAGCGATGGTGGATCGCATTTCATTAACAAGGTCTTTGAGAGTCTTCTCAAGAAGAATGGAGTGAGGCACAAGGTCGCCACCCCCTACCACCCACAAACAAGCGGCCAAGTTGAGATCTCTAACCGGGAGATTAAGAGCATTTTGCAAAAAACAGTGAACACAACAAGGAAGGATTGGTCTCTGAAGCTAGATGAGGCTCTATGGGTTTATAGAACCGCCTACAAAACACCCCTGGGGACTACACCGTTTCACTTGGTGTATGGTAAGGCGTGTCACCTTCCTGTTGAGCTAGAGTACAAGGCTGCTTGGGCAGTGAAAATGCTGAACTTTGACACTAAGAGCGCCCATGAAAGGAGGAAGATGCAACTGCATGAGCTAGAGGAGATTAGGCACCTCGCCTATGAAAACTCAAAACTCTACAAGGAGCGTACCAAAGCCTACCATGACAAGCGGATCCTCACTAGGACCTTTGCTCCTAATGATCAAGTCTTGTTGTTCAACTCTAGGCTGAAACTGTTTCCCGGAAAGCTAAGATCACGATGGTCCGGACCCTTCACCATCAAGGAGATTAGACCATACGGGGCTGTTGTGTTGCTGGACACAAAAGGAGGAGAATTTGTGGTGAATGGACAGAGGCTGAAGCCGTATCTTGCTGTCTCTGAGCATGCAAGGGATGAGACCGTCACCCTAGGCGATCCTCCTACTGCCTAAGGAGCTTTCGAGTCAAGCTAATGACTTGAAACAAGCGCTGGGTGGGAGGCAACCCACCATGTATATATTGCTGAGTTTTTCTTTTTCTTTTTAGGATTTGTTTCTTCTCTTTTCGGTTTCAGGAATGTTGGAAGAAGACGCGGAGCACATGTTCGCAGGGCGCGAGCAACCCGATGCACATGCTCGGCGAACTGAGAACCAAAGACAAAGAGAAGAGCGATTGGGCCAGGTAAGTTTAATGAATTTCAGGCCCAGGCCCACCAGGCCCAGGTAACCCACCAAATCGCAAACCCTTCTCTCTTTTCTTCTTCCTTCTTTCTTCTCTTCTTCTCCTCGTCGCCGTCGAAGCTCTCATTCTCTCCCATTGCTAACTTTTTCAAAAATAGACCGATTTCAGTGATTTTTGAGACTAGATTGCTTTATTATCCACCACAATCCTCAATCTCTAGTCCATTTAAGCACACACTCAAGGTACAAAATGGCCCCTAGACGCTCTACCTCGGGAAGAAAGAGCACAACAAAGAGACCAACCGACGATTCACAATCATTCCCATGGCCACGGTGCGAGGGAGAACCGTTCAACATGAACAATGACTCGTTACCCGCCGAGTCTGACACGGTTTGGGATCAGAGGGACGCCAACCAATACAACAAGCTGCTGTCCGTAAAGATCGAGCCCACCCGCACTCTTTGTGATGACACGCTCAAGATGCTTGGCTTGCACGACCAAGTCTACCAGATATTGTGCCAAGCGCGTGTTGGGATCTTTACCACTTGGGAGGGAGACTTATACCCTGACTTGGTCCGGTAGTGCCTCGCCTCCGCCACACTCACACACGCTGACCCCAAGAAGCAATCCATCGCCGGCGCCACATTCTCTTTTAAGGCCGGCGGGCGCCGTTACGAATTGCCCCTGCATGACTTCGGCCTCCATTACGGGTTCTATCTCGAGGACGAGAACATGAGCTTCCCGAGGAAGTTCCCAGAGGCAGCCACCTTTTGGAGCTTGATAGCTTTGGGGCCCTACCGCTCCAACAGGGCCAGCCAGACGAGCATCTGGCATCCCGCAGTCAGGATCGCCTCCCGCGTCTTCAGCAACCTCGTCTTCAACCGCGACATCGGGAAAAAAGTCCACCACGACGACTTGCTGATGTTGTACTTGGGGTGCAGGTTTTTGACACCCGCAGCTCCCGGAGCACATGCTCTGTTTCCTGGAGCACCTGTTCCATCTGATGTGCGGTGCAACATGGCTATGCACTTCGCTGAGATGATCTGTGCTGCTAAGCACAAGACTTCTGGCCGTACAGAGAGGATTGGCAGCCTTCTCACTCATCTCTTTGAGCACATGCGGATCGATCTGACGAGGTATTCTCGTGTAGAGCAGAGGGAGCGCATTGACATACAGCATCTGGTCCACTCCCGAGTCATCCAGTTAGCCAACCCCTTCTACATATACCGGTACGGTGGCCTTGACGGTAATCAGGAGAGCATTCGCCTCCCAGCTCCTGAGCTTACGCAGCTAGCCACGGTGGATGATCTGCGTTTCTCCCGCGCCCCACTGCTTCTGGGAGATGTTCCGCCTCCACCTACCCAGTTTGATCCACCACCAGCGGACTTTGCTAGCTCATCCCACCACCGCGAGGACAGCATCCACCATTCACATCATCCGATCCTCAGGGTGAGTTTGATCTCCCACCGATCTTTGATGAGCCCGATACCGCTGAGTACAGGAGCTGGATGGTCGAGTCGCAGCAGAAGAACAACAGCTTGATGCAGAGGATCCTGACGGCACTATCTCGCGGTTGCTGCCACCACACCACCACGTCGGAGACACCGCCTTGCCCGTTCGGAGAGCGAGAGCCCAGACGATTCCGACGCCTGATCGCGGTTACACACACCATCATTGTCCTATCCGCCTTATTTTCTTTTCATTTTTATTGTTATCTTTATTTTTTCTTCTTGTCTAGGTCTCTCTTTGGCTTATTTTCACACCGGAGACGGTGTGAAGTAAGTCCGGGGGAGGGTCACCTATGACATTTGTTTTCTTTATTTTTCTTTTTATTGAGTCAGTTTGTCATGTGAGTCAAACCAAAACTTGTGGGAATTAGGACCGAAATCTGTGATGTTTTTAACCATTTGTGAGTTTGACCGTTTTTCCTAGTGACCATTGTTGCAGAACTAAGAGTACAAAGACGAGCTAATACCTCTTCACATTCGGACCCTTCTCCTGGCCAGAAAAGCTTCATCCCTTTAAGGTTTCACCGGAAAGACTTAGACTCTACTTTATTGGAACCTAACCGGATTTAAATTCTTCTCGTTTTGGGCATTAGGATAGGGAACGTGTCACATATTCAGGACTTCTTATTCATTTTGCCAATCTTGCTGATCCTGAATAGCTAGCTCATTTTAAGTTAGTACCCACCCCGAGCCTAACCTCCTTTCAAACCACTTGCACTTGTATTTTTGTTTTCTCATTCTGTGCAGCTATGTGCAAAACGGTCGGGGAGAGCAGGACTGACACAATCTCTAACTCGCTCTTGCTGGAGAACCAAAGAGGAAAAAGCCGGACGGACAGAGCACGTGCTCCAACCCAGCGAGCACCTGCTCCGAAATTAAAGGGTCACCTATGACATTTGTTTTCTTTATTTTTCTTTTTTATTTAGTCAGTTTGTCATGTGAGTCGAACCAAAACTTGTGGGAATTAGGACCGAAATCTGTGATGCTTTTAACCATTTGTGAGTTTGACCGTTTTTCCTAGTGACCATTGTTGCAGAACTAAGAGTACAGAGACGAGCTAATACCTCTTCACATTCGGACCCTTCTCCTGGCCAGAAAAGCTTCATCCCATTAAGGTTTCACCGGAAAGACTTAGACTCTACTTTATTGGAACCTAACCGGATTTAAATTCTTCTCGTTTTGGGCATTAGGATAGGAAACGTGTCACATATTCAGGACTTCTTATTCATTTTGCCAATCTTGCTGATCCTGAATAGCTAGCTCATTTTAAGTTAGCACCCACCCCGAGCCTAACCTCCTTTCAAACCACTTGCACTTGTATTTTTGTTTTCTCATTCTATGCAGCTATGTGCAAAACGGTCGGGGAGAGCATGACTGACACAATCTCTAACTCGCTCTTGCTGGAGAACCAAAGAGGAAAAAGCCGGACGGACAGAGCACGTGCTCCAACCCAGCGAGCACCTGCTCCGAAATTAAAGGGTCACCTATGACATTTGTTTTCTTTATTTTTCTTTTTTATTTAGTCAGTTTGTCATGTGAGTCGAACCAAAACTTGTGGGAATTAGGACCGAAATCTGTGATGTTTTTAACCATTTGTGAGTTTGACCGTTTTTCCTAGTGACCATTGTTGCAGAACTAAGAGTACAGAGACGAGCTAATACCTCTTCACATTCGGACCCTTCTCCTGGCCAGAAAAGCTTCATCCCATTAAGGTTTCACCGGCAAGACTTAGACTCTACTTTATTGGAACCTAACCGGATTTAAATTCTTCTCGTTTTGGGCATTAGGATAGGGAACATGTCACATATTCAGGACTTCTTATTCATTTTGCCAATCTTGCTGATCCTGAATAGCTAGCTCATTTTAAGTTAGTACCCACCCCGAGCCTAACCTCCTTTCAAACCACTTGCACTTGTATTTTTGTTTTCTCATTCTGTGCAGCTATGTGCAAAACGGTCGGGGAGAGCAGGACTGACACAATCTCTAACTCGCTCTTGCTGGAGAACCAAAGAGGAAAAAGCCGGACGGACAGAGCACGTGCTCCAACCCAGCGAGCACCTGCTCCGAAATTAAAGGGTCACCTATGACATTTGTTTTCTTTATTTTTCTTTTTTATTGAGTCAGTTTGTCATGTGAATCGAACCAAAACTTGTGGGAATTAGGACCGAAATCTGTGATGTTTTTAACCATTTGTGAGTTTGACCGTTTTTCCTAGTGACCATTGTTGCAGAACTAAGAGTACAGAGACGAGCTAATACCTCTTCACATTCGGACCCTTCTCCTGGCCAGAAAAGCTTCATCCCATTAAGGTTTCACCGGAAAGACTTAGACTCTACTTTATTGGAACCTAACCGGATTTAAATTCTTCTCGTTTTGGGCATTAGGATAGGGAACGTGTCACATATTCAGGACTTCTTATTCATTTTGCCAATCTTGCTGATCCTGAATAGCTAGCTCATTTTAAGTTAGTACCCACCCCGAGCCTAACCTCCTTTCAAACCACTTGCACTTGTATTTTTGTTTTCTCATTCTGTGCAGCTATGTGCAAAACGGTCGGGGAGAGCAGGACTGACACAATCTCTAACTCGCTCTTGCTGGAGAACCAAAGAGGAAAAAGCCGGACGGACAGAGCAGTGCTCCAACCCAGCGAGCACCTGCTCCGAAATTAAAGGGTCACCTATGACATTTGTTTTCTTTATTTTTCTTTTTTATTTAGTCAGTTTGTCATGTGAGTCGAACCAAAACTTGTGGGAATTAGGACCGAAATCTGTGATGTTTTTAACCATTTGTGAGTTTGACCGTTTTTCCTAGTGACCATTGTTGCAGAACTAAGAGTACAAAGACGAGCTAATACCTCTTCACATTCGGACCCTTCTCCTGGCCAGAAAAGCTTCATCCCATTAAGGTTTCACCGGAAAGACTTAGACTCTACTTTATTGGAACCTAACCGGATTTAAATTCTTCTCGTTTTGGGCATTAGGATAGGGAACGTGTCACATATTCAGGACTTCTTATTCATTTTGCCAATCTTGCTGATCCTGAATAGCTAGCTCATTTTAAGTTAGCACCCACCCCGAGCCTAACCTCCTTTCAAACCACTTGCACTTGTATTTTTGTTTTCTCATTCTATGCAGCTATGTGCAAAACGGTCGGGGAGAGCATGACTGACACAATCTCTAACTCGCTCTTGCTGGAGAACCAAAGAGGAAAAAGCCGGACGGAAAGAGCACGTGCTCCAACCCAGCGAGCACCTGCTCCGAAATTATATAAATCCGAGTCCGCGAGTTGTTTTGAGCAGAGAGAGAGCCTAGGATACGGTCCGCATGCTCCTGGGGCAATATCAGAAGAAGATCCCCCATCATCCTTCATATGTCTAAAAAAAAAATTAATTAAAAAAAAAATAAAAATAAAAAAAAATAAAAAAAATAAAAAAAAATGGTGCCGTTGCCAAGGAGGGACCAGAGCTAGTGTTACACACCCCCCGAGCATGCGTTGTACCCTGAAGAGAAAAGAGAGGCTGAGTTTGAGAAGATAAGAAGAGGAGAGTGATTAGAGGTTGTGGACATCAATGAGTCCACTCTCCCTTACCATTTTGTGCGATATCCTGCATCTCTTTCGAAGTAATGGTAACTCCTAAACACTCTATAGCTCCACCATTAAAACAGCCTTTTATCTACCAAGCCTCGATTTCACTAGCTTAATGCCCTTAATGAGAAGCTCACGCCAATTTTAATTGAATGTAAAGAGTCTTTGTCTGGAAAGTGATCTTTTTCTCGGTTTGATTGCCAATTATGGTTCTGGTTTTGGAGATGTTTGCTGGAGAAGTTTTTGGTGCGAATCGGTATACTAACACATGTGGTCTGCAGGTCATGGTCTACTCACGGTTTCTGAGATTTTTGCGAGTTCTCACCTTGGCTCTCTTGGCGCTTGGTTTGAGTTTGTTTGAGGACAAACAAAGATCTAAGTCCGGGGGAGTTGATATGTTACGGTTGTACTCACTTTGACCCCGTTTATTTGATAGTTTTGTAGTTGTTTGAGTCCTTTTCAGGTTATAATAAGAGGCTAGGAAGCTAAAAGCAAGGATTGGAACAGCAGGAACAATCGGAGCAGAAAGGAGTTGAATTGGAGCAGAAAAGCTGATTTTAGACCCAGGAGCACATGCTCCCGATTTCCGAGCACATGCTCCTAACTCTATGGTTTCATGACGACACGTGGCAAGCATCTATGCGCTGATTCCCTGCCTAATTCCCCTTATTTTAGGCGATCTTTTGTGAGAGAAAGAGGGCTGAGATCGCTTTTTTAATAGGGAGATTTGAATTTGGAATCTTTCCTTATTTTTCTCTACTTGTATGCTATTTAACCTAGGGTTTTTAGGAGAGATGGATTTTTACCTTTTCTTTTGTTTTTGAGCGACGCTTTTGTGAGAGGGAGAATAGCGGCTACCTTGTGAAGCATTCTCTGAACCCTTTTTATTTTTATGTCTTTGAATTTCTCATCTTTTGCTATGATTCATTTCTCTATGTCTGAGTAGTTTTCTTTGCTAGATTAGGGGTTTCAAAAGGGGTTTCATGGGTTAGCAACAGAACACAAATAGGGCTTTATATAATCGATTGTCTTCACTATTGTTAGACTTAATGCTTAGGTTGATTTGATCACCCAATCTATGATTCTAGGTTTATCTATTCATCAAAAGTGTAATAGGTTGCTAGAAAAGACATTAGTGGGCAAATTATCCTAGACCTGCGAAAGTTGATGTGTAGGTGAGTTGTGAACATATCATTCCTGTTCTTTAATGCTTGTCTGCGATTCTGGGCTCAAACGACAGTTTAGGGTTTATGGATCGCCGAGCATGTGCTCCGGATGTCTGAGCACGTGCTCCGCGTTTTCGCACAGAATCGATCAGATAGAGTTATTGATACCACGACAGTGGATCAGTTTATGTTTATGTTTGAGTTCTAGACTGGTACTTAATCTATGCCCTGAATAGTTGTTTAGTTGCTATCTCTGAAATTCCCGAGAATTACCCCTGATCTAGTGTTTTGCTTATTGTCTTTTTATACCGTTTTAATCGCGTTACTGTTACCAAACAAACCCAACTTTGAATTGTCTTAGCTTGAAATTGAACCAATAGAACCATAGAGTAAAACTTGGTCTTCGTGGGATTCGACCCCTAAGTACCACTTCTTTGCTGTGCACTTGCAGTAGGAAAATAGGGTTTAAAACTCTGTGTATCACTAGACTACCACATGTTCCAGATTCCATTATTCAAGTGTAAATGGGCGAATAGAGGGAATAGTTTGAAGGAAGAAGATGGTTTTACGCTTGTTAACTTCAGCTTAAACCAAGCAGCCTTCCTCCAAGATCCATACATTATGCCTTCTCAAGCAAAACAAGTGTTTTACTCTAAAGAAGATGACTCATTACCTTGGTTTGTAGAAGAAAAAGAGTTCAGACCCCACAAAAGTGACTCGGGCTAAGGTTTGGGTAGCATGTCACACACATTCAGATGGGAGACCTGTGAGGCCAAAGTTTGAAGAAACTATTGTAAGCAATCAAAAATTCTTCGTGTGTTAGTCTTTTAGCTTCTCCTAATTGAGATCAATTTTTTAAAATCAGGAAAAAATCAAATTGATTGATAGTGAAATGGACTCCAATGACAGTCTGAATGTTAAAGAAGATGCTGTTACTCAAGTTTTAGGAAAAGACAAACTCGGAAGAATTAGAGGAATGGGCAGATGGATAACTGCTACCAAGATAGCATTCATGCAGGCTAGACACTCACATGTACAAAAACTTGAAGCTAATCAAGCTGAATTGCAGAATGTAGTTCGTGGCTTGCAGGATTTAGTTCCTGGCTTGCAGGATTTAGTTTGTGGCTTAGCTGCATCGAAAAGTGTAAGTTACCATGAAATTTGTTATTGTAAGTTAACAATTTGTGTTATAAATCATTGATGTTTAACTTTCTTGTTCTCTCAGAAACAACATGATGATGTCTCTAATTCTGAGGTTGGTGATCTTAACCAAGGAGGACCTAGGTGTCAGATTTTGGACTGGTGTTCAACGGATGATGTTGTCATCGGAGAAGGAGAATTCTGCTCAGCTGAACCAACATACAAGATTGGACGCATTCCGCTGGGTCCTAATGTGGGTGCTATTATTGTTAAATCAGTAATAGATGAAGGAGCATATGTCTGGAGGCCTACGACAACTGTTACCACACTTGACCAAGCTGTTGGAGTGAAGATTGCATGGCAACTTGATAAGCTCATTTTGGACAATGAAATGGCCTCTCCAACATACAAAAAGACCACTGGGTCATCGGTAAAACTTTTAATACTATTAAGATGTAGCTAAATCATGTTGATATTTGTAGATTATTTTTTTTAAACATCGTTCCACAGGATACAGATGCAGAAGATAATATAATCCACATATATGCTTGTAATAAGGATGATGAATTAATTGTTGAGGGTCGTCTACGGTTAACTGACCCAAAAGAACTGGTAAACGACATTCCGTTGGGTTCGAATGCTGTTATTGTCACGGTTGATAGGGTATTTAAAAAAGATGAATATTTGTGGAGGCCAAATGCTGAAATGTTGGTGATTGGTGATGCACTTGGTGAGAAAATCCCATGGCCTATCTATAATATTCAAATGGCTTATAGTGTACATGCAAGCAGGGATGAAAGGATGTCAAAAAGTAAATCACCTGGGATAAGACTCTACACTTTCTAGTCTTAAAAATATATGTTGTATTGATGTTGTGATGGACTTATGATAAGATTGTCTTCAATTTTCTTTGTAGAGTGTACAAGCAAGCAAAGATGAAATGATTACAAAAAGTAGATCACCTGGGTAAGACTTTAAATCTTCTTAATCATTTCTCAAATTTTCTACTTTAATTGAATGATTTGTTGTTTGACTGGACTGGTGATGAATTGTCTGGAATTTTTTTTGTAGAGTGTATGTAACAGCTCTAACACCAACACAAATGAGAAGAAAAAGTGCATTCTTTTAGATTGCAATGGATCTGGGGAAAAGGTTGCAGAAGGTCGAGTTTTCTCAACAAATCCATAAGATAGAGTTCATTTTGTCGCTTTGGGTCCCAATGCATGTAAGGTTTGGGTTGATGTTCCTATGATTGATGATGCCCCAGTTTGGAGAGCAAATTCAGAAATTAAAATAATTGCTGATGCTTTGGGTTGTATAATAGCTTGGCCAAATGACAAATTTGTTTACATTTAAAACTCTGATCGATCTTGTATTTTTATTTTGTGTGAGGGTACTTGTTGTTTGTTTCACACATGTACGTTTGATGATTTAATCAATAATCATTTATGAAAATTTGGTTTGATCCAAAATGACGGGTAATACAATATAGCCAAAAAGAAATTATTAATGAGGTTCTCATTGCAAACAAAAGATAGCAGTCCAATTTATTGCAAAGTTAAACTGCTACAATATACATATCAACTATAATGTATAATTAAAGAAAAGATAACACTTATAAAAAGCTATTATAAAATCTATAATTGCATATTATAAAGCGTTATCACAAAGAACTATACAGTAGCATAACAAAAAACCGGTACAATATATCATGAGCCTATAGTCGCGGTCGATTACATAGCGTTTCTAACTTCGCTACTATAAACATAGATAGCGTTTATTGGACGGTATCAATGCCCAATTTTCTTGTAGTGTTTGTTTTGACATTTTACAAATGCTTTCCATTTAAAAAGCTAAAAATAAAATAAAAACTGAAATAATTTTAGAGGTTAACTTGCTGAAAACGTATATGCAGTTGTTGTTCTATCGAAGTAATTGGTAAAACTTGACCAACGTAATTTATATGAATGTCTAATTGCCTACAATTAATAAAGAAGCTTATAAATAGGAAGAAGTTGATCTCAAGTAAGTGTATACCCTTTTAATTATGTCACTCCACTATCTTACTAACTACTAATTGTTTACTTAACCAAATCCTCTTATATTAGTAGGATTACATTAGCCTTTTTAGCTTTTAAGATATAAAAAAATCCTAACACAAAATGTCGAAATCAAAACAATTTTGAATTTTCTAATATATAACCCGAGAAAAGTTTAACATACAGTATCTTTCAGTTCAAAAGTGATGGTCAGTGAGTTCGCCCTAATATCTTTTCTCCAGACACTATTACCGAGGCACTGTTAACATCTCTTCTTCCCGACGCCGGTAGAGCTGTCCCTACACTCTTTTGCTGTGTCCTTGGTTCATTTGTTTCTTGTTTCCTTGATTCTTCCGGAGTCCCCTCGAGGTTTTGGATCTCAACTCCGACCATGCTTCAGCTTCTTTCTCCCTTTTCCCTACCTCCGCATCCGGTGAACCTTCTCGATATGCTGGCTCATGTGTGGTTCTCCCAGCCGCGAGATGTTTTCTCCGAGACCCCTGAATGCCCCAATTGCCTTGGTCCCCGCCGATCTTACAGCCTCTTATCACCGTCAACCTCAACAACTCTCCGCTCCTTGGAAGTTTTTCCCCTCACCAAGTGCTTTGCTTGGCTGGAGCTGGAAGGGAGCTCTGTTTTGACACTGGAGCCGATGAAGATTTTGACGGTGAAACCTACATCCTCGGCGTTCACTAGCACACCATTGATTCTGATATGGCCCAGGTTTGATTTTCACTCTTTACCCAAATACATGCCAGTTAGGCCCTCTTTTCTTTGGATACACTCGCTTTTTTACCCTGAATCCCTGCCGATCTCTGCTTGGCCTTTGCCTTGTGAGTGTATGAATTCGCTGATCTGCTTTCGACAATGTATGACTAGTCCTAGAACTTATCTACCTAAATTTATTACTGAGAACCTTCAGTCAAGTCCATCTTCTTTAGTACCATTTGTATCTGTTTGGTCAAGTCGAGTTTGTCTCGGTAACAGAACATTGGTGTCTCTAGATCTACTTGATAGTCTTGTTTGTCGAGTTCAGCCTATTAGCTCTGTCTGGATGCTTGCCTTGGGTAAACACATTTATGACTCTGATCCGACAGATTGTTTGATCCCCTCTCTTACACCCTTTAACCCCCTTTATCCCCTACCGCCAATAGATCGAAAGCTTGGTTTTAATGAATTTTTCCATGTTCAAACCGATTACAAGTTTTTTGTGGAATTCATTTACCTCCATTGCCATGTGAGGGATGACCCACCTGCTTTGTTACGTTTCCACCATGGCCCCAATAGACTTCTCAAATATTATTAAGTTTGTCCAGTTTGAAAATCCATTTGTTAAGCTCATGGAGCCTCTATCTGTACCTCCCTATATTTATCTTGAAACATGTTGTAAGAATTCACCTCTTCTTGGAGTTTAAGTTTGAATGATAAGTTTTTTGTTTGTCAAAAAGAAAAAAACAGTATCTTTCAGTTCTTTTTGACATCTTTTTATATTCAACCCTGTAATGGGCTTTTTGGACCTTATAATGGGCTTTTCCATGTATATGAAGTAGGCTCATGTGACCTTAAGTCACTAAACAGAGATAAACAAGTCGACGTGGCAACAAAGGTCGAAAAAGTTAGAGAGAAGCACGGGAAGCGTTATTCTCTACATCAGATACACTCTAGTTCCAAAAAGACTACCACTTTTTTTACTGCGTTGACTCTATTTGCTCAAATTTATTGGATAAAATACTTTACTACACACTCTTACAATACACCTACACACAGCTGATTAATTTGGACAAAACAAAGATTTTTTTTTGTAGAAAAAAATAAATGAGAGTTTCTGAGCTCTGTATAAAATCCCTTAAACCCTACTCTTTGTCTTCATCCTCTCACTGCCTCTCTTTTTTCACTTTACTGCTCACTCTCACTTCGCTAAAACCCTAATTTCGCGATTTCCCTTCTCTGAGGTTTGTTTCATCTCTTTAGTGTCTTTCATAGCTTCAGAAATGGCTTTGATTTTGATGATCTTTTGTAGATTCTTTTGTGGTCTGATTGAAATGGAATTTGATTTAGTTATGGCTTTTCTTGATTTAGTTTTTTTTTCTTTCTTTCTGGGTTTTGTATGTTTTTTGTGTGCAGATATCAAGAAATGGCTTTTTGCAACAAACTTAGTGGTATTTTGAGACAAGGTGTTTCTCACAGCTCAAATGTTCCAGTGACATCTATGCTTGGCTCTCTCCGTTACATGTCCACTAAGCTTTTTGTTGGTGGTAATGCATTTTTATATATCTTCTTACCCTGTTGTTACTGATTTTTGTAGCTTGTATCTTAATTTGATTTGGCTTTCACTAAATTTGAATGTTTTTGATTTGCTTTCAGGTCTCTCATGGGGAACTGATGACAGCTCCTTGAAGCAGGCTTTCTCTAACTTTGGTGAAGTCACAGAAGGTAAGCCTTTTGTTCTGTTCCCCAAATAGAATCTGCTTCATTTGGAATGATTATAAAAATGGCTATGTTGGTAAGTATGTTAGGTTGGTTTGATGAACGTTTTGTGATATGGTCTCAGTGTTTGGCTTTTGTAGTGTGTTAAGGAACCTATTTGTCCTGTTTGTTGTGGTTTTTGTATATTGTTCGTTACGGTGATTGTGTATTTGGGTTGTGTGCAGCTACGGTGATTTCAGACAGAGAGACAGGGAGGTCGAGGGGTTTTGGATTTGTCAGTTTCAGCAGTGAAGATTCTGCAAACACTGCCGTATCGGAAATGGATGGAAAGGTTAGAGATGATTGCTATTTTGCTAATGCATAATGTTGATTGTTTTAAGATGTCTTGTCTCTTGTATATGTTATATAATCAGGAGCTGAATACAAAGTGTTGATTGTTCTGCTTAAAAAGTCTTGTCTCTTATATAGATTTTGGTATGATTGGGAGCTGAATACATAGTGTTGATTGTTCTATCTAAATAAGTCTCGTCTCTTATATGGATTTTGGTATGGTTGGTAGCTGAATACATAGTGTTGATTGTTCTATCTAAATAAGTCTCGTCTTTTGATTAGGTTTAGGAGCTGAATACATATTGTAAGTCTTGTCTTTTATTAGTTTTTTTAGGGGGGACTAAGTATGATCAGGAGCTGATTCCATTGTGTTGATTGCTTTGTGTAAAAGTCTGTCTCTTGCTAATTTTTTTGGGGTGTGTTCAGGAGCTGAATGGCAGGAACATCCGTGTGAACCTTGCAAACGAAAGACCGAGTGCCCCGAGATCATCATTCGGTGGTGGTGGTGGTTACGGTGGTGGAGGTGGAGGTGGCGGTGGCTACTAAAAAAGCAAGCCAGAAGATTTGAGAGAGAGAGAGAGGAGCCTCTGAAGTATGAACTTTCAGTAGTTTAGTTAGTTTGTTTCCCTCTTTGTTGTAACTGCAAACAACCTTAACTGGTTTTGTTAAACTTTACTTCAATCCCCTGTTTTGGTTGTGTCTTTCCAATGAATACCGTATTGCTGCTGCTCCATCTTCTGCAAATCTATTTTGTATCGAGTTGATTCGATGTTTACACTTTTCCTTTTATCTACTACACCCATCTGTGGTCTACACTTTTTTCTGCTTCTAGATTTGATCTCGTAACATATCTTTTCTATTCATGATTTCCTAAAACATTAATGTTGTGATGTTTTCATTTTGGTAACATAGAGAGACAAGCAAAAAAAACACCTTGGTAGAAAAGTTCTTTGATCTAAATTCTAATCAATCAAAATTTAGAATGCATATCTTATCTAATCCACGGTTCTCTGTATGAATCCCTCATTGTACAACTACAACCCTACATCTCCAAAATGGTTAACACTAAGGTTTTCTTCGAAATGACCTTTGATGGCAAACCATTTGGTGGATCGTGTTCGAGCTTTTCAATGACACGAACCAGTGGAGAACTTCCGTGCTTTCTGTATGGGCGAGAGAGGCACCGAGATTGGTAACAGGTTGTGTAGGACGATAACCAAATTCACTTATACTTTGTTGCATTTTGGACTTGTGAATTTGAAGTCATCATCGTTGTGACGGCCCATTATACAATATTCTACACTTTTAAGCCTTGGTGATTGCATTCTTTTTTTTGTTGTTTCCTTGTTCTGCCATATACAAATGTTGTGCTTATCACCCAGAATTTAAGTGTAATATCAAGATCTTGTGAATTACATGAGTCGATGACATAAAACTTATTTAAGTCTTCTTGTGTGACCCAAAATGCATCAAATTCTTGAATGTATAATTGTACCCATAGAAACTCCACTAATAAATAAATGCTATTGCCAATTTTTTCAAAACATCATGCATCTTCAAAAGCGAATATCTAAATAATTACCAAAAGCTTTATATTATCAAATTCATCATTCAGAAAAATAAAAACTAAAAAGCTAAAATTCTCATAGACAACAAAAACATAAAAAAAGAAAGAGAATAAAGATGATACAAACTTAAGATAAGGTGACAAAAGAAAAGCCAATGGTCCTCTTCCTTTACTCTTTATGGTTTTTATCTCGGATTCGGATTTTGTTAGTACATTTTCTGAGTCACATTTCATCAAAACAAAATCCACTTAGAACATTACTTTCAATGTAGTTCAGTTCTGGTCTGGTCTTGGCATGAAATATCAATTAGATAAAAGAAAAAACATTAAAAAGTAAAAGAAAAAGGCAACAAGGCGAACATATAAAGGAGAATAAAATTTATGATTACAGTTGTTCTAATAATAATGGATCCACAGGTTTCATTCCTTAATTATAAAAACTCCAACGGCTAAGATCTGCTCTTCAACACTTTTTTTTTTTTCTTTCCAGCAAGATCGATCATATAATCATTTATTACAAAATAACAATATCCCACATATATATATATTTTCAATTCTAAATCCCCCTTTCCTTCTTGCTATATATCTTTCTCTATTATAACATACAGCTGTAACAATTTAATTCCCCACACTATGATCCCCCTAAAAAAAGGACCACCACGAAAAAAAAAAAAATACATTTTATGATTTTTTTTGTTTTGCAATTTTTTAAAATACGGAAAAATACAGAAACCTGTCCCTGTAAATGATTTTTTTTTGTTGGTTTTGTAAAAAAAAAAAGAAAAAAAAAACAAGCATGTGATTGATGAGAGAGAGAGAGAGAGACGGTAGAAGAACGAAAAAATAATTTAAGCGGAATCTTCGGCGTGAGAGTTTTCCTTTTTTACCCTGGGCTGTATCCCGTAATAACCAACGTACCACTTGACGAACTTCCTCAGCCCCGCCGCTAGATCCGTCGTCGGTTTGTACCCGAAGTCTTTGTACGCTAAGCTCACGTTAGCATGCGTGTAAGGCACGTCACCGTTTCTCGGCATTTTGATCAGATGTTTCTTGGCTTTCGTACCTAAAAGCCCTTCCAAGATCGAGACCAGTCTCCCTACCGGAACAGGAGACGTGTTTCCGAGGTTGTATACACGTAGCTGAGCTTGTCCTCTCTTCTTTCCTCCGCTTCCTGTGCTTTTCTCCGCCGTGTCTAACGCACCGACACATCCTTTGACGATGTCGTCTATGTATGTGAAGTCACGCGCCACTTCTTGATTGTCCTGTGTTCTGTAAATGTCTATTGATTTGCCGTGGAGGATGTCTTTGGTGAAGAAGAAGTAAGCCATGTCTGGTCTTCCCCATGGACCGTAGACTGTGAAGAACCTTAGTCCGGTTAAGGAGAGACCGTAGATGTGGTTGTATGTATGTGCGATCTCTTCTCCGGCTTTCTTGGTTGCGGCGTAAAGACTCGCTGGTTGGTCTGTTCTGTGTTCTTCGGAGAATGGGTTCTCAGTGTTGAGACCGTAAACAGAGCTAGACGAAGCCCAAACGATCGCTGGCTGAGGATTAGCTGCTTTAGCCACTTCCAGGAGGTTTACGAATCCAGCTATGTTGGATGCGATATAGGATTGAGGGTTCTTCATGGCGTAGCGTACTCCGGCTTGAGCGGCTAAGTGGAGGACGTGAGTGAATGGGACGACATCGAAGAGTTTACGTAAGAGTGGTCCATCGTTGAGATCACCTTCGACTATGAACACTTGTTGCTTCTCCAAGAGCGCTTGTCTTGCTCTTTTGAGTGCTGGGTCGTAGTAATCGTTGAAATTGTCGAACCCCAAGACTCCATCGCCACGTTTCCGTAGATATAGTGAGCAGTGGGATCCGACGAAGCCGGCAGCTCCAGTGACTAGGACAGAGAGACCGCGTGGTCTTTTGGCTGTTGAGGATTGTCTAACGCGCTTTTCCCACGCGGCTCCACCGATAGAGGAAGAGGAGGAAGAGGAAGAGGAAGAGGAGGAGAAGAGTCCGGTGGATAAGAAGCTACGGCGGTGGAGGTGATGAGCTGCGGCGGCTCGGCTGTCGGAGAGTGGAGGGTAGTTGATGGCGAAGAGGAGGACGAGGACAAGAGCTACAAGAAGCGTAGCTCGGAAAAGAACTTTAGAAGACGCGTTGAGAACTTTGGTACTGTGAATCTTGCGGAGGTAGCTGTTGTACCTCTCCAGCTTCACCGTCTTGCTTGTATCCGCCGTCGCCGACATAGGCATTTTCGTCTTCTTGATATAACAACTCACTTGGTTTTATTTATATGTGTGGTGGATCTTTCTCCACTGTTCTTGATCTACATAAAAGGGGCTCGAAGATGTTTTCAAGATTTGAGAATTTTTTTGGAATTTTTTGAGGAGGGTTTGAGAGAGATTTCGAGCCCTGAAGAACAAGTGAAGAAGCGATCTGATGATTATAAAGAAGAAGAAGAGAAATAATTTGCTGGTCGGAAGCCACTTTTTTTCCTAATAAAGATATATGATAATAATAAAAATAATAAATAAATCAACTCGTTGATTTCTAAAATATAATAATGGTAAAAAGTAGTGCTATTATATTGTAATAGTGATATTGGTGTTGTCGGTATTTTTACATGAGTGTGTGATTTTACCCGAAATATAACAAGGATCACCAAATTAGGCCTATGCCACGCATTGGAAGAGTTAGATTGTTCTCCATTGGAGACTTCTCTACAAGAGTTTACTTTTTGGTATCTTTTTTAAAAAAAGTCTTGTTGAGTTATTTACTTATTTTATAGGGGTCAAGATTTGTTTATTAACTATGAAGTTTGTTTTCGTTACTACTAGATGATATCAAGTTTGTCGTATTCTTTATCTTTATGGAGATATGATTTTCTGATTTTTTTTTAAAAAATTTACAACTTGTACCCAATCAAATTATCATTTATTCTGTTATTGGTTTCTTTTTTTTTTTGGGGTCAAATATTGGTTTCTTTTTCACGACTTTAAATTTAAAGATAAACAGTTAAAGTATAGTTTTCATGATAATTTGATATTAATAAACCACAAAGAAAAGTAAATGAAAATAGTACTAGAATTTACTAGACATCTAGATAATTTATGTTAATAATTAAAGTATGACGTTAAATTCTAACCAACACTATGAATGAATTGAAGAAATTTTTGGTGTTCTTCATAACAAGGGAGAGTACTAGTAACTCTTGCACTTCTGACATACATTATGTATTGCTTAATTTCCAATTGAATACAAGCATGATTCATGTCATGGAAACCGAAATCTCTAGTGCTAGAGTAAATTAAACTATTAATTGACTAAGGTATGTCAAGGTTTTAGCCTTTTGGGGAGGTGTCGGTTTCCATGCCATTGCATTTGCATACTTCAATCAAACTTCCATGCAACTAATGTTACGGAAACCAATTGAAGCTCTAAATTCCTTTTTGAGAAGATGCTAAAGAAACGGGAGAAAGATATGGTCGGCGAAAAATCTAATATGAAAGACATCTAATTAGAGATCTGACCATGATAGTAGTATGTAAAGAAACCGTAGCTAGGTGCCAGAAATTGTAACTAGTCCGACAAATGAAAAGGTCGAAATTCCTATCTCTAACTATTACCAATTCATAAATCTGGAGGATGAGTTAAACATCCTTTAGACTATTCGGACGTGTTTAAGAAGACATTGACATTGTTATATTAAATGTGGACGATTAGCAAAGTCGAATTTTTAGCTTGTAAAAACTAGGTGTAAAATACAACTGGAAATAAAAATAGAGATGCTGAGCTAATATTTTTTTTTTAATGATGCCGAAAATGTGAAATACTGAAATTAATATATAGATCCAACGGTTAAATGATTATTTAGATAAATAAATACTTCTTCTAAAGAAGATATAAGTCAACCTCGTGTTAATTGCTGACGATCAAATATTACATACGAAAGTAAAAAATATTGTCATGATCATGCATGGCGATAAATGAGACGAACGAGTGGCTGATGGTAACAATGAACATGTATTAAAGCCAAAATTGTCTCATCCACTATATGAAACATATATGCGCGACACATGTACCAAACACACATCGGATGTGCCAAGAGACCGCCAAACGAATTCATTTACGCGTATGAGATTGTATGCAAATGATTTGAGTACGGATCGTGTCCAAGTATCTCTATATACGTACTAAAAATTTCCGAATTTACTCATTTTTGTTTGTTTTTAATCACCCACTACGCTTTCCTTTTAAAGTATCACAATTTATAGGTTTCATTTTAACAACATGACCCCGTAACTGTTTAAAGAAACTAATGAAAACAACTTAAAACCCTTTTGAGCTTTTGACCACATGCGGTATGAATCGACACTTAAATCACTTACTATAACCCTTTTTTAGCGCATCTTTCGCCCGGTCAATTGAAACTTATATATAGTCATAATGTCTGTGACAACAAGTACTTCCGTTTAGAAATATAACCACCTTTAGAACTGCGGCCTAGTGTTTATTTTAGGTGATGCATAAGCAAACATAGATGACATGGAAAATATTTGGATGTCTAATACTGATGAACTAAATAAATTTCCATGTAAGGCGATAAAAAATCTCATGATCAAAAACATGTCATCTCCTCAAATCAAGGCCAAACAATGATTCTAGTCAACAATAGAACAAGTTGAGGGTTTTTTTTCTTTTCTAAAGAGCAAGTTGGTTTGTATCGATTAGCCTAGTCAGATTATAGATGGATTATGAGCGTACTTAAAAATAATTGACTGAAAATTGAGGATCTTAATCTTCACAAGACAAGAGATCAAAAACAAGTTGTGGTTGAGACATTGACGAAATCTGATACGATGTAATGCCTATGTCTGTCAAAATATTGAGTCATTCTCGTATATTGTTATTCATTTCTAGACTACGTAAAAAAACTAGAATATGAAAATTGGCCAAATAATTGAAGCATTAAGAAATTAAATACATCAATTTTATGTTATATTAAATGTGTGATTAATTTGACCAACCAGTAAGAGATATCAAATATCACTAACTGATTGGATTTTTAATATGCAACTAGAATTTGTTGTTGTAGATTTTGTTTCTTATCTATTGTATCGTCTTTGTTCCAAAAAAAAAAAAACTATTGTATCGTTATTTGTAGGTTTATTTAATTGTTCACTATGGATTTATTTGCGACTAACAAAACTCATAGATATCAAATTTTCCAAATTTGTATTTTCTTTCTTAATCCTAGTAAAACATGAACTGACCTTAATGGTTTTAATTATTAAAATATTAGTGACTGTGCTATATGACTTAGCAGTAAAGTGTGCATACTTTAATATGCGTTCCAGAATAATATAAGTAAACCTTAGTTGTCAAAGTATATATAACCAAACGAGTCAAATAATTAAGGAATTAGTTTTACACATTGGGTAAGCAAGAAGACAACGCCACTTCTGTTTGTCTTGTGGTGCGTGGAAATGACAGGAGAGCCCCATGTGACCTCTCTCCACATGTTCATATATGTGTGAACATATGGACTAATTTTATTTGCTGACTTATTTTTCTCCCCACACTAATTTTATATTGTGAAAATGGGGTTTCAAAAATCAATTAAAGAACAGTACAAGTACAAAATAAATGAAACCTTTTTATGACAGAAAAAAAAACTATAGAATAGTGAAGTAGCCGACTTGTTGTTGATAGTCTACGCGTTTCCTGAAGATTGATTCTCTTCTAAGCAAAGTCCAAATTTTATAATGAAGCTGCAAATTCTAATATTAGAGATCTGATCGGGTCACGCCATATAGTTGTCGCAATAACATGAATGAACGATCGATGGATTTTAAACAACTATATGTACTTGCATAATTATCAAATGCAGATATGCATTTCATTTCATTTACAGCAAAGGCTATGCTGACTTCAATTACCATAAACCAACTATAAAATTCGATAATTTGGGGGGGGGGGGGGGGGGGGGGGGGAATAAACATGGAAAGAACGTTCGGAAAATAGATAAAATATGCGAATAAGTTAAACAGTATATAATCTAAAGGTAAAAAGACAAATTAAGATCCATCTTTATATCTCCGCTTTATGTCTAAACTTACTACAAAATACATTAGAGCCAAAACTAACCTTTTCTTTTAACCCAATATTCTACTGCAAAACTAGATAAAATATATCTGTATTTTAGACGGTACAAGAACTTAGTGGTTTGCGAAAATGATAAAATAATTTTCCATTGAAACTTTTTGCATGTGATTTTCTTAGGAAAATATAGCAGGAAAAGTGATCAAGAGCGTGTGGACAAGTCACAAGTTGGAGAAAACGTTAGGTCGAATTTCAATTCAGAAGAAAAATTTGGGGTTGTAAAGTTAATAGGGAGAGAAACATATGGTTTCTTAATGGTAATCATTGTTTTTAAAATGTCTGATTACGAAACTTTTTTTTGACAACAAAACATTTGCTCATGTGAGTGAATAAGGTGGAAAGTTGTTTACATACAAAATATGGTGCGGACTTATACACGCCTTACGCGCTAAAGCGTCTGCACGTACACTCAAATTTATAGAAATAAAAGATAAAGAGAAAGAAGTAAACTCTTTCCTGTCAATCTTGATATCGGCGAAGTACGTAGAAAATGCTGGCCAGTCTTGAGGTGAAGACACCATCTTCACCAAGTCTGAACAGTCAGTATAAAAAGCCACGTCCCGGTAGTCATGTCCAATCATACAACGCATAGCCCAGATGAAAGCTTCTACTTCAGCATGTAAGGGAGAGAGACTTCATCGGAAATTGGTAGCTCCCATAATATGCGACAAATCCTGAGACGTCGTACAAAGCCATCCTGCACCTGCAAAGGTGTCACCGGCCTTCCAAGATCCATCAACGAAACACCGATGACCCGAGTAAAAGGTAGAAAGGGGAGCTGCAGCTACCCTCACCCGAGAGTTACAAACGACCGGACCAGAGGGGAGATCCTCACTCTGACTCTCTTCTTGTACTTGCTGCCAAGATAACGCCTCACCCGCTGCTACCCTGAATATCTCCCCAAGCTGCTCATCCTTATTTTCAAAAACCCGTGCATTCTTGGCTTTCCATATATACCACATAACCCAGGGGAAAGCGGGTGCTTGAGAACCCAGATTTTTTTAGCCTAAAAAATGATCCATGTTTGCATACACAGAGTCCGTGGGAAAAGAAATTGGCCCCATCGGAAGATGAGATAAGGCCCACACTTGCCGAGCTATTGGACAAACAAAAATAGCATGATTTATTGTTTTGTCATCAGCCCCACACCGTGCACAACCCAAATCACATGCTATACCCCGCCGTCTCAGATTAGTCGAGACAGAAAGACAGCCAGACAAAACTTTCCACATAAAATGTTGTATTTTAGGTGGGCATTTAACCTGTCAAACACTAGCTAAAAGAGGGGTAATCTCTGGACCACACCCTGGGACCTGAAAAGTCTGTGTGCTGCCCTGCGTGCCGTATGATATCCAGACTTAACCGTGTACTTCCCAGACTTTGTAAAATGCCACCCTAGGGAGTCTGTCGATGGACAACTCCCTAAAGGTAAAGCCCCTATCAAGTCGACATTCATCGGATCAAAATGCTCATGAAGCAGATCCATACGCTAGGAATTCGTTTGACGATCAATGAACTGAGTTAGTTGGAGAGAAGGATCCGCAAAGGGACCCGTACCTAAAGCTGGTCTTGGAGATTGAGCCGGAATCCAGGGATCAGTCCATATAGAAATGGTGTCCCCAGAGCCCACTCTTTTAATGAGCCCTTTGTGTACCAAAGATCGAGCGGATACAAGAATCCTCCACCCATACGAGGGAGAGTATGACCTAATCGGTTCCATTGGATTGGAGTTCCGATAGTACCTACCTTTGAAAACCTTGGCAAACAGTGAATCTGGAAACTCCATCAGTAGCCATTATTGCTTAGCCAGTAAAGCCGAATTAAAATCGTCGACATTCCTAAACCCCAAGCCGCCTAGTTGCTTACTGCAACATAATTTCTCCCAAGCAAGCCAATGCATACCCCCTGACTGACCATGTGTACTCCACCAAAAATTTGCCAGTGCACTAGTAAGTTTGGATGTGATCGTTTTCGGTATCCGGAAGCAAGACATCACAAAAGTCGGAACAACAGTCGCAACAGACTTAATCATCACCTCTTTACCTCCTTTGGATAGTAACTTCGCCGTCCAACCATTTGTCCGATTTTGAAGTTTATCCGAAACAAAAGAGAAAACCTGTGTTTTAGACCCCCCTAAACTCTCAGGTAAACCCATATATGAACCCATGCCGCCCAAATTGGTTATTCCAAGAACCTCCTGCATCTCCGTTCGTACCCCCTCATCAACCATATGACCAAACTGTATCGAAGACTTTGCAAAATTAATTTGCTGTCTTGAGACGGCCTCGTACTGCTTTAAAATATCCAAGATAGCTCCACATTGGTCCTTTTCAACCTTACAAAAAAATAAACTGTCATCCGCAAATAACAGGTGCGTGATTGGTGTACATTTGTTGGCCACCTTAATCCTAGTGATCAACTTACCCATCTCTGCTTTCCGGATATTAGCAATTAAAACTTCCGTACATAAAATAAACAAATAAGGAGATAACGGGTCTCCTTGCCGTAGCCCCCGCTGAGGAATAATCAATCCATTTGGTTGACCATATAGAAGAACTTTATACTCAACTGATGTAACACAAAACATGATCCAGGAGATCCATGTCTCCGCAAACCCCATTTTTCGAAGTAGCGCCTCATCAAAAGCCCACTCTACCCTGTCATATGCCTTGCGCATATCTATTTTTATAGCCATAAATTTCCCCTTACAAGATGGATTAGTCCGTAAACCATGAAACATCTCCTGAGCAATCAAGATGTTATCAGAAATTAGTCGGTCTGGAACAAAAGCCGATTGAGTTTCCGAAATAAGAGCCGGTAGAACCGTTTTAAGCCGCTGACACAAGATTTTCGAAATAATCTTATACCCCCACATTACACAGACTAATAGGGCGCAATTCCGTCATCCGGGTTGGCTTTGCCACCTTTGGAATTAGACAGATATGCGTACTATTTAAACTTTTATCAAAAACCCTTTCGGCAAAAAACCGATTGACTAAAGACACAAGATCTTTTTTGACAACCATCCATGCTTTCTGAAAAAACAAAGCTGTCATCCCATCTGGATCGGGAGCTTTATCCGAATGCATCATAAAAAGAACCCTTTTTACCTCAGCCTCTGTAGCTGGGCCAAGTAAACGCACATTCACCTCATCCGTAATTACAGTTTTAACCTCACTTAAGGCGTCCTCAAAATATCCGGATTAATAGAAGTAAACAAATCCTCAAAATACGACACCGCTGTATTACAGATTGCAGCATCCTCTGTAGACCAAACATTATGCTTGTCATACAAACCAGTGATTTGATTACGTGCCTGTCGCTGCTTAGTTTGTGCATGGAAATACTTAGTATTCTTATCCCCCACCCGCATCCATCGATTCCGGCTCTTCAAATACCAATATACCTCCTCATCCTGATATGCCTCTCGTAGCCGGTCAGTTAGTTCCGGAATTACACTCGGGGGAGATGCATCATCTGCCTGAGCGACATCCAGTTGTCGTTTCAAATCCTCAATCGTATCCCTACCGATAGGGACCTCCGCTTTGCGCTCCCGTCGACAATTGGCAAGTCTGTCCACAAAATTGGTCGATCCCTGATCAGGAGCACCATCCCAACCATGCGAGATCGCATCCATCAATCCCTCCTTCCCAACCCAGCGACGATCAAAGATAAAACTCCTCCGCCCTCGCGGCCGCTTAGCGCCTATACTCACCACAAGAGGCTTATGATCAGACACAACCATGGGTAAGTATTCTGTAACCGTATCAGGAAACAAATCGTGCCAATCCTCATTACCCAAAGCCCTGTCCAACCTACAACGTATTGGTTTTTTATCCGCCACCCTCGCCAAGACAAAAAGTCCCCAAGATATGGAAATTCCAAGAAACCACAGTCCTGAATCATTCCATTAAAAGCAAGAAAAGAAGAAGCATGACGGAGTTTCCCACCACGTTTTTCATGATTTCCTGTTAATTCATTAAAATCACCAATAACAAACCAAGGAGTTGTTCGTGACGAACTGATCCTTAATAGTCGTTCCCAAACCATTTCACGGTTCTTAGGGACCGGATCACCATAAACAAATGTTAAATTAATTGTGCGACCTTTGTAAACCGCCTCCACATCAATCAATCTATTTGACTCAAATAAAATTTGAAACATGATAATCCTCTTGATTATAGAACAGAGTCAGACCCCCACTACAACCATTCGGTTCCACTGTTTTTAAATTTTTATAGCCAAAGTGGCCTACAAATTTTTCCAAGAACGAAAAAGATTTCTTCGTTTCCATGAGAAAAAGAAAGTCTGGCCGATGCCGACTCCACAAATCCCTTAGATTTCCAATAGTAGCCTTATTGCCAAGACCTTGACAATTCCAACTCAAAATCTGCATCTTACAAGTATAAAAAATATAAAAGATCACCACGCAGAACCACCATGATAAATAGGCAAGGAATTGAAACCAATAACAATATAAAAAACTCGTGACCATAATAAGGAATAAAAACCCAACCAAAAAAAAGAACTAAAAGAACCCCATCTGAATAAAGCAACCAACTGGTTTGAACATCTTGAAAAATGTACCTCGTTGTCTGTAAATAAAAAACCACTAACCAAAAACACACCACCGATATATGAAACATCGTAAGAAAGATGGAGAAACAAGACTTAAAGAAAACCGTGGCAAGGGTTTATTAATACACAGACCAATTGACTACAACCAAAATTATCCAAAACCAGATAATCATAACCAACAAAGGAAAAGAGAAGCAAACAACAACTAAAACCATACGGAACAACCGATGGTGATTTATTCAGAAGCAGAAAATTATGCAAAACGGAAGAACCTATGGTAGAAAAGAACAAAGACTGCTGCCAAGCAGAAGACCATCTCCTTGTAAGATGGGAGGAGAACCCACACCCTTGCCAACACCTGCTTACGACTTGCATTAATCAGCCGCATTACTCGGAGGCTTCCCTCCCTGGTGAGAACCCGCCTTACCCATCAGTCCTGCACCCTTAGTGACAGCCTTCTTACGAGGCGACGCCAAAGTAAACATGTTCCGCTTCTTGGTACTCACCCCTTGGAGAGGCCCCTTACCCTTGACCACTTTAGACCGTGGTGGTTGAACCGTACCACCAGTCTCATCACTTGGGGGAATGTCGTCAGAGATATCCTCCGCAGACCCTTCTTGCAAAGCCTTTGACCCCCGATCAGAGATATCCTCCTCCGCCAGAAGGTCCTCCATTCCCTCTGCTTCTTCTCCCCCCTCACGGGATACCTCTGTTTCATTGCCCCTCTCCTCCGGGATTGTACCCAGAAAAGCTAGCGATTGATCCTCCTTAAGAGGGAAATCTTGAGCCAGAAAGTCACCCAGAACATCCATGAAAGTCACTTCCTGCTGCATCAGCTCCATATCGTTCATATCAGAATCACTTACGACCACTGTCTATGGGAATAAATTCTTGCGAACCCTCCTATCAGAAACCCCTACAGGAAATGTCGCTACGTCCACAAGCTGACCATCGGAGACCGGTAAGTCTTCCAAGGTAGAGCCCAAAAACGCATCTAACATCTTTTGTTCATTATCCGAAAACTGATGCCCCACCTCATTGGTTTTGAGTTGATTTAAACCACTGCCTGACACAGCCAACTGTTGGCTTGAACTTGTAGGTGCCTCAATTGTACTCCTATGTTGCTTCACCAACCGTTCATCACCCTGATAATCCCTTTTGCCATTCTTTGCTTTGTTGCCATATCCCTGTTTATAGCAGAAGTTGGTAGCTTGAGGACCTGACCCGCGACCATTACCAGCGAAAGGCCCTGGATGAGATACCCCTGAACCCTGACCACTCAAGCCCCCACCCAAACCATGATTGAGACCTTGAGTTGTAGCACCCTTATAGCTCTGTAACTTGTCATCTTGTCGAGGCTCCAACCGGGCATCCAACTTCTCCTTCTCCTTCCCATTGGGGACAATACGAAACTTCTTTATACATATTACTTTCTTATTTTCGTTCAGTATTTTCTGTTTGTTATTAATTTTCTTAATTATGAGACGTATAGTGTATATCTATATTATTATTTTCACAGCATTTTTCAGAAGAAAGCTTGAAGTTGAGGAATATTTACATCATATGCTATTGTAATTAAAACATTTAATACAAAAAAAAAATTCTGTTAATATGTATAATACTTTGTAGTTAGTATAAAATTGTTTATTCACCAATTTAAATTTAGTTAGTTTTGTCTATGAGTATGATGGAGTGGGTTAGTGTTGGTTTTTAACTTCTTTCATATAAAATTAAGTTTTAAAATATTTTCTTTGTGTTTTTAGACCAACCCGCAAAAATATATAAGTGTACTAATATTAACCTAATTCCCATCACATACTTATGATTATTTTTAGTCTAGGTTTGGACCAGTGGATAAAAAAAAATAGTTAGTTTTGTATCATACATTATTAGTTTATTTTTATATTTTGTTCTACCCATTTTGACATCAATTGCTCTATCCATTTTAACATTGAAAACATTAAACAATTTATGTATAATGGAAAACATGTATAATGGAAAACATGTATAATGCCACACCAATTATGGAAAATCAAAATTGAATAAGTTAAGATACAATAGTTTCTTTTTTTATTAAAACATTTTAAAACTTGTAATTAAAAAGGAAAATAGAAATTGATGTTGTTCAAATATTTAGGGAAATATATATTTCCATACTCGATTTTCCTAATTTATTTATTTTTTGTATTATATGTTTTAATTATAATGGCATATGATGTAAATATTATCCAACTTCAAGCCTTCTTCTGAAAAATGCTGTGAAAATAATATATATATTTTAACCTCCACAAAATGATACATGTGTCATTTATAGAGTTATGATGTCAAATACAAATGTATATATATATATATACTGTTGCACAATTTAAATAGTGAATACATCAAATTTAGTCATATGAGTAATAGGGAAAAAAGCTTAAAAATACCCCATTTATTTTTTATTTGGAAGTTTAATATCTCATGTTAATTTATTGGAACAAAAATACTTCATTTAATTATTGTTGAATAAAAAATACTTGATCTTTATATTATTGGTAGATTCATACCTCTGACTTAACATCCGTTAACGGGTGTGACGGAATCATTTGACGGTGTTTAAAGTTTTAATTAAAGTTTTAGTAGATATATATTATATAGACAGTTGTGGTACGAGTTATGTTAGTGTGG
The DNA here is from genome assembly GCF_030686135.1 of Camelina sativa. NCBI lineage: Eukaryota > Viridiplantae > Streptophyta > Magnoliopsida > Brassicales > Brassicaceae > Camelina > Camelina sativa. Next base: position 11,547,643 of record NC_141880.1, on the reverse strand, counting down.
TCTGGTGGTAATAATGGTTGGGAATATCCTCACACCATGTGCAGGTTCGATACACATCAAAAGCAGACTTTTTTTTTCGGTTTAACCTCTCTCTCGTGTCTCGCCGGTGATGAGCAACAACATCTTCGTTGCAGTACTTCGGCTCGGCAAGGACTGAGTTGCGGCCGAGATCTGTGGCGGCGAGTTTAGCGATGTCGTCGACGAGGATCAGATCGAAGTACAGGTATATGACGCGGCGGATCGGAGGAGGGAGGAGATCGACGAGATAGCTTCTAGCGTAGTTTAAAAGACAGTCCAGTGCAGAGCGGATTGGGGTGGACAAAAAGATTCGATGAACGAAGATGTTGTTGCTCATACATTTTCTTTTGATTCATCATCACCGGCGAGACACGAATGTTAAACCCAAAAAAAAAAATTCTGCTTTTAATGTGGATCGAACCCGCATATGGTATGAGGTTAAACCCAATCATTACCATCAGACCACGCTAACATAACTAGTACTATAACTAAATGTACAATATATATCACGTAAGACTTTAATTAAAACTTTTAACACCGTCGAATGATTCCGTCACACCCGTTAACGGATGTTAAGTCAGAAATATGAATCTACCAATAATACAAAGATCAAGTATTTTTTATCCAACAATAACTAAATGAAGTATTTTTGTTCCAATAAATTAACATGAGGTATTAAACTTCCAAATAAAAAATAAATAGGGTATTTTTAAGCTTTTTCCCATGAGTAATATCAATAATATTATCTGTGTAAATATCAATAACAATACTAAAAAAACAACAATAGTTTATGGAAAATTTTATTTATCCACGGGTCCAAACCTAAACTAAAAATAATCATAAGAATGTGATGGAAACTATGTTAATATTAGTACACTTATATATTTTGCGGGTTGGTTTAAAAACACAAACAAAATATTTTAAAACTTAATTTTACATGAAAGGAGTTAAAAACCAACACTAAACCGCTCCATCATACTCAGATACAAAACTAACTATTTTTTTAATAACTATTTTTTTTTATCCACGAGTCCAAAACTAGACTAAAAATAATCATAAGTATGTGATGGGAATTATGTTAATATTATTACACTTACATATTTTTGCGGGTTGGTTTAAAAACACAAACAAAATATTTTAAAACTTAATTTTATATGAAAGAAGTTAAAAACCAACACTAACCGCTCCATTATACTCATAGACAAAACTAACTAATTTCAAATTGGTGAATAAAATTTAAATAATTTTATACTAACTACAAAGTATTATACATATTAACAGATGTTTACTTTCACAACAACTAATTTTGATTGATTAAATTCCAAAATAAAATAATTTTGATTAATTAAATTTCAAATGAAAATAATAATTTTTAAATAGATAAAGAAAATAAAATTACAAATATCTCAATATTACTGTAAAAAAATTTAAAACATATATATGATCCAACATAATGTTTTTTTACTAAGTTATATAAAATATACAAAAATATATAATTTTGCGGTGTACCGCAAATTAAAATCTAGTGTCTGTATAAATTAGATAGTAAGTCTTTGCAAGTAGCAAAAATAATAATCCCATTCAGTATTAATATAGTTTTTTTTGGTCGAGGAGTCAGAATTGTAAGCTGTAAATTGAAAAAAAAAATGTGGGGATATATATTATGTATATCTCTCGAGATTCTAAGTTTTTGTTTTTTTGAAAAATTCTAAGTAAAGATTATTTAAACAAATAATTGACTTCGTTTTGCATTGGTTTCTAAAGGAATCCAAAACCTTGTTTCGTTGCCTTCGTAGAAGATTAACCATGCATGTTCTCCATTTAATGCAGAAGCTCGTGCTTAATTTTTTAATAATTAAATTTTCAGACGACAGTCTGAACGATAAAGTATTTTTTATCACTTTAGTTATCATTAACGAGTTGATTGATGATGTTAGAAGATCGGTTTGTATTTTGTAACAATTAGTATGTGCACCGACAAAACGTACCATAATTATATATTCTCCACGATTAACTTAAATCTACTTTAGTATGTATTTTGTCCATTGGATGTTTCTTAGACAAACGTAAGATATAATTTTTTTTTGTTACTATCTTTACGATATGAGATGGATGATTGGATAGTTATAAAAATTAACTGGTTCAGGAAAACTGAGCTAGGCTCTCAAGAGTTATATTCTTTTGCCTATGTAAGTTACTACAACGTATTTTTTTGCAACTAATAATTTCCAAATTATAATTTGTTCGATAGATGATCCATAGTCAGAGTCAGCTAGGCTTATTTAAGCTAACTGAAACCATTCGGCGGTGAGAAGAGGTTACTTTTCTTGTTGGCAAACTAATCTCTTGTTTATTTTCTCAAGTGTCGGTGAGTCCAAGCCATATTTGAGAAAATTAATATTGAAAATTCGTTACTTAATAATAATCTGAAAGCGATTTGGCAAAAAGCCTTTGGAGTCTCTACCTATATTTGTCCCTTTCTCAAACGCTTTTTTAGTTGAAAACGGAACTCTTTGTCGGTACGGTTATACCGTGTAAATGATTTGGATCGTTTTCTAGTAAGAAATGATATATGTAATTTTCTAATATTCTGCATATATTTCATGTATAAACTTGTCTTTTTCAAAAAGCTAAGGTTTATCACTTGTTTCTACATACTAAAGACAAAAAATATGAGTAAATAGTAGTGAGATTTAAACCCGTATATTTATGCAATTTTTGACAAATTATAAGAATCTTTAGTTATAAGTAATTAACCAATATTACATGAAAGAAGTTATTTTACTAAATGTGTTTTGTTGTACTAAATATTCAGATAGACAGTATTTTGGCTACTATAGTTGTTTCTTTCTCTCCCAAACGATGAAAGTGCAAACAAATTACAAATTCAACAAAAGTCAATGACTCCAAAAGATCAGCATATAAGCTTTTTGAAACCTTTAGACATACATATCTAATATACTCACTGTTGAACGAGTGCTTGTACTAGATCAAAATTAATAAGAAGGAAAGGGCGAAACAAAAGACTTTTATTGAGGTAGTAAAAAATCGGCAAGTTTACAATATCCGTTAATAGAGCCGGTTGGCTAATTACAATATTGCACTCTTGCAGTAATACTATTAATATTTAGGACTAGAATCTGTTAATTGCTCAGACTCTCGTTCCAGAATATCCTCTCTTTTGCTCAAAAAATCTCTATTTATAGTCGATGGGACGTTTTCATCCTCATGCCTTGAGGTCGATATGGTACCGCTTTAGGGTGTGGATGGCGGTGGACTTTGTTCGGGCCGTCGCTTAACGGGCTAACCGTGGAGCCGGGCCCTTCTAGAAGCTTATCCGGCCTAAATTCTCCTATCTGTCGGTCAACGCTTTTTCTGGTTTTATTGACCACCCCTAAGATGGGCCGAGTGGAAGGCCTGTTAAGACAGGATGAAACCCATATCCAACACTCACACAATATTAAACTTTAGTCAATCCATTTCTTCACACCAACTTGGTTTTTTCAATTCATTTTAATCATCCAATCTAAACATATACTCCATCTGTCTCATAAAGATTGATGTTTAGAAGTTTTTACACATTTTAAGAAAACATTAATGATTACTGAGTTTAAATATATTTTTTCCTTTGACTAAAGAGATATTATTTAATTTTAAAACAATAACAATTCAAAATTTTAAATATTTTCAATGATTACTTTTTGAAGTTTACAAAACATCAATCTTTGTGGAACAAAAAATATCCCAAAACATCAATCTTGATGAGAAAGATGGAGTATAAATTACATAGAGAAATAAAATTTTACTATGGCAACAATTCGAATATGCAATATGTGTCCCAACTCTATAAAACAACTCGTCCTTGCATTGATAAGGAAAAAAGAAAGAAAAAAAGAAACGTAATTGGGCAATCAAATAACGGAATACAAGTTCCATTAAAGATTATAAAACATTAAAACTTTACAGCTTCTAATGTACATATACGAATCCGATAGAGCTGACATAGCAGCAAATGGTATTGCTTTTGTCAGGAAGAAGCTGTAAAGTTTGGGAATTTCAGTGTCCAATCATAGTTTCAAAAGAAAATTATTAAAGTTACACTAGAAAAAACAGGTCATATAGTTACGAAATATTGCTACGAAATAAGTAACAGCTAAGAATACCCACAAAAAGTTACGGAAAAAGACAAAATATTAGTTAAATATTTTTGTGGCAAATTAGTTAGTATTTGTAGCAATGTAAAGACAAAAAAAGCTACACATTAAATTAGTAGTAAACTTACTACAGATTTCGGGACATAATTATTTGTAGCTATGGCATAGTTACGAAAATGTGAAGTTGCGAGGAATCATTCGTAGCAAAAAATTTCTACAAGCACTTGTAGCAATTTAACGACAGAGAATAATATTATTTTATCATTTTAGAACTCGGTTATTTCGGTTCGGTATCCGATTACCAATCGGTTTATTCGGTTAAGAGGAACATGATATAAAAACGCCTAACTCTAGATCTAATTCATTTCCTCGATCTTTAGTAAAATGCCTCCTCTCTTTTACGATACTCCTTCCACACTTTTCTCCTTAATGATCTTCATTCTTCTTCTCCTTCCTTCTTATCTAGACTCTTCTACATCTTTCTCTTCTTCATTCTCGTCGTTCTCCTCAGACCTTCTTCTTTTTTTTCTGTTTCTTCCAAATCAGAAGCTTTAAACCGTACTCAACAATGGCAGTTACGACCAAGAATCTCCCTCCATTCAATCCGCCTTCGATGAACTTCCTGCCGTGAGGTTCGTTTTCAGATTTGATTATTGGTGTTACTTGATTTTTTTTGTAGTCATTCTTTTAGATCTTAGATCTTAGACTTCATAATCATTAGTTGTGATTTTTCTTGTTTTAGTGAGAATGTGAGAAACGGATTCATCCTCCTTCAACGCAAAGGCTGGAGTAGGACTGTCGGAGAGCGCCCTTGCTGTCACCTTCACCGTCACCTGCACACAGTTGTTGCCGCTGCAGCACTGCATTAGCTCTATCTTTCCCTAATATTTTATTGGGTTGTTGGGCTAATAATTGTATGATGGGCTTTTTGTTGGATCTGTAATAGGTATTCTACTGGATTTGGATTTGTAAATAGAGTATATTTTATTTCTCTAATATTTAAACTGAATTATAAACCGAATAAACCGAAGAAAAAAAAATCGATTGAAGCTAGCTGTGAAAAATATGCGACAAACTTCTTGTCCCAATTAGTAACAAAATAATGACAACCACCCTTGAAGATTTTTGTGAGTAAGTAGCCACACCAATTTTTGTCACTTTATGTCACCATTTGCTACTAATACGTTTGACGGTAATTATCTCATATCGGCGTAGATAACTGTAATAATAAGTAGCAAATTACGATAAGTTTGACTGTATCTAATCTATAGCAAGTAGCGACGAATTGCAATGAAGGGGTCAGTTTGTGACGAGTAAATAATTACTAATTATTTTTGTAACAAATATGTAACAGTTTCTTTTTGGCTATGGAAAATAAGTTATTACTACACAATTTTTTGTAACTATACAACTTATTTTTACTAGTGTTAAACATAGTCAATAATTCGACATCCCTTTAGAAGTTAAAAATTAACGTGTTTTTTTCATTTTTTTTACTTAGCTGCGGCCAAAAGCCAAAAGGTATATCAGCGTTAAAATATTCTCATATGAATACATTGATTATTCAGTCATAATACTAATCTACAGCGACAAAAGCTTTAGGTTCCACAAATAGAGACCAAACTATGGATTCGGTATGAAAAGAGATGAAAAACAGAAATGTAGAATAAGTTGACACCAACACCAGCGGTACTGGTGGACTGATCAGTTACGATGATTTAATTAAACAACGACGTTGTAAGTAAGATCATTAACAAAAGAGTTGTTGTAGTTAAAGCCATAACACGTTGAGCATTAAATGAGACAATTAATTTTGACTTTCGTCGCTCGTATCTATTTTTTTTTTTCCCATAGTTGAAGAATCCAATGATCCGCAATGGAATAGGTGTAACCGTGTAAGTGTAAGAAGAAAAATAAGAATGTAGATCTATCCATCTTTTGTTCCGTATATATATATATATATACAACTCCTGCTAATCGAAGTTCAATAGAAGTCAAAGGATGTAGTTAGTGCCACCAAATTTCAAACCTAGTAATTTATAGTTATGGTTCTAATAACACAGATACAAAGGTGAACGTTCATATTACGTTATTAAACTAACATGAAGTTATATTTTATCACAAAAAAAAACATGAAGATAATAGCCGACCAAAAATTTCGAAAATAACAAGAAAGGGAGAGATTTACCTTAGCCAAAAGCCCATTTCCCAATCCAGTAGTTCTGAAAGAGACAGTGGCTTTGTTGACCAATTATAATTTATCTCGATAGTTTGGCTTCTTGCAACTTGAAAAGACCATTCACACAACTCACTAGTCACTAACTCACTACTACACTTCCTTCTCCACTTCACAAAATATCTCTTTCCCTCCTCTCTCTCTCTCTCTTTTGTCGGCAGAGGTACATTTTCTTCTTGGTTGGGAAGATACTTTTATCCTCATTTCTTTTTCACATCATTTTCCTCAATTATTGTTGTATAAATGTTGAATAGACTGATAGATCCGATTATGTGGTTAAAATTTTGATAATTACTAATATATTTGGACTTGGAATTGAACAAAATAGGTTGGGGTATGATCTTTAGGTTTTGCCAAGTGTCCTAAACGGATAACCCTAACTTGTTCTGGTTGTGGCAATTATGATCAGTTTATTTTAGTGTTTTTTTTTTATTTCTTTTCTTCAAGGGCCTATCAAATACAATATTTGTTATTACAATAAAAGTTATATACACGTATGACTCTTCTCCCAAACTATTATTCCCTACAAATCTACACGAAAAGACAACATGAAGTAACAAAAAATGAACGTCTATATATCTTTCCCAGCACACATTTTTGAGAGATATGATATAGGAATACTAGAGTATTAATTCCAAAATGGGAGAGATGTTGCATGGTACATTATGGAGACGATGGGGGCATTAAATTTGTGGATGAGGTTATGTAGTTCTTTATAACAAAGTTGAAATTGTATGGGAGAAACTAGATAACACCAATTCTGAACATGAAGTAATTAACTCCAACTACAATACGATGATAAAAATCAAATATGAAGTCGTTGTCACTTGATTATATAATTCTGACTGAGAAGCGCACATTCTCTTTTTTCTTTACCCTACTTAGAATTTGTGGACTCTTATATCAGTTAATTTTATTATGCCACTTGTTTATAACCATACTATATTATCATGTATATATAGAGATTTTAAGTAATATATTTGTTGGCAGGTTGAAAAATTATGATGAGAAAATGACATATAAACTAATCAATTTTTTTTTTCTTTTTCAAATGACTATTCAAGAGGTTATTAGACTATCAACAACGGTTTTAAGATTCAACACCCTTCACATCATATCTCTCTCTTTCACATCCTCTTCTCTCTCTTCCACCTAATTATTCAACATCTACTTAAATTTTACACCCTCCAATAGTTTGTTTAATAAAATTTAACACCCTACCCCACCTCTTTTTATTTTATTATTTTTAATTTATTTTATGTTTTAGTTTTTCCGATGACGTATTAATAATGACTATCACTTAAATGTTAATTAACGTAATCAAGAGTTAAATAGTTTTTTATTTTAGTTTTATTTAAATTTTATGTTCGTTAATTAAGAAAATATAAATAGTAAAAACTAAAATAGAGAGAGTCATTATTAAAACAAATAAAATTACGAAAAACTTAAAATGCAATACAATACAATAAGAAAAACACAATACAATACAATAAGAAGCACACAATACAACCAATAAAACACATAACTAGTACAATAGACTCAACTCAAACACTTAAAAATCATTTTAATCACGAGACATTCCAAACTTTGCCCATATATGTTTGACTAGATCTGCTTGCAATTCGTGATGCACACTTGAATCACGCAATTCGGATCTAGCACGTACATGATTTGCAAATGCAGGTAGCACCTCGGTCGAGAATGGCTGCAGTGTAGTAGACCCACTTGCCTCAAATTGATCATAATCGTTCCACCGTTAAATATATGTATCACGTTCATCCTCAACAATCATATTATGCAATATGATACATGACCTCATAATGATAGCTAGGTCGTCCATGTCCCACATGCGAGCTGGTTTGCTAATGATTTTAAATCGAGCCTGCAACACTCCAAATGCATGTTCGATGTCCTTCCGACATCCCTCTTGAACTTCTGCAAATAACTTGTCCGGCTCACTTTGAGGAAGCCTAATCGATTTGAAAAAAGTAGGATAAGAAGGATATATACCGTCAGCTAGATAGTATGCCATATTATACGGACGTTGGTTCACCAAGAAGTTAACTCTTGGAGTATTTCCCTGTTCAACATCATCAAACACCGGTAAACAATCTAGAACGTTTATATCGTTCAATGTCCCTGGACATCCAAAAAAGGCATGTCAGATCCATAGATCTTGTGATGCGACTGCTTCAAGAATAACAGTGGTTGTTCCCTTATCACCCCGTGTAAATTGTCCTTCCCACGTTGTAGGATAATTTTTCCATTCCCAGTGCATGCAATCAATACTCCCAACCATCCCTGGGAATCCTCGCATTTCACTAACATGCAAAATTCTCTGGAGGTCCTCTTGAGTTGGGGCTCTAAGATACTCTTGCTCGTACAATTTTATGATTCCCTTACAGAATCTACGCAAGCACTCCAGAGCTGTAGTACCTCCAATTTTGATGTACTCATCCACCGCATCGGCCGCCACACCATATGCTATCATTCGCATGGTTGTGGTACATTTTGCTAATGGAGATATACTTTCTTTATTGGCTGCGTCAAATCGTTGGGTGAAGTAGTCGTCACTATTTGATAGGTCCCCAACGATGCGAAGGAAAACATGTTTTCGCATTTGGAATCGCCGACGAAACATTGTATCGTCGTATGTAGGTGCATTGGCAAAGTATTCGTCAACCAGTCTTTGATTTGCCGCTACATGATCTCTCTTGAAGTATCTTCTCTTCATGCGAGGTGGAAATTCTTCCTCTATTTTCTTTCGGCGCTCACTAAAATAGTTGAGGATATACCTATCTTCAATTTCAGACTGTCTTTTGTAAGCTTCGATATCAAAAGGAAATTTTGATGGATCCATTGAGATTTCTTTAGTGAGATGAGATTTGTGGTATTGGTATATAAATCGAAGAATGAGTCCTCATTTATAAGAAAACGGAGCCAACAGATTGAGTGGCTGGAGGATAAGATTTTGGCATTAAAAGCCTAACTTCACGGATTACATGATGAAAAAGTCACGGGCACTCGACAACATTATTGAATCAAGTTGAGTGGGTGGAGGATAAGATTCTGACATTAAAAGCCAAAATTCACGAATTACATTGACGAAAAAGTCACGGGAACTCAACAACATTATTGAATTAAGTTGAGTGGATGGAGGATAAGATTCTAACATTAAAAGCCGAAATTCACAGATTACATTAACGAAATTATGAAAGCAGGAACATACAACAAACATTATTAAAAGAGAAATCGACAAACATTATTAAAGGAGAAAGCGCCAAACAAACGTTATTAAAGCATGGAGTGACATGATAGAGACAAGCATGGAGTGACATGATGCAGATAGCCACTTGTTACTACAATTATTCTCCAAATAATTTGTAGCTCAACTTCTGCATCAGCTTTCTCTCCTTGTCATTGAGAAAGTTCTTTTCACTTAACTTCATCCACATCTTAGTATTCATAGCCCTAGTCTTTTCTTTCATCACTATGTTTGACTCCTCTTACTTTCAAATTGCCTCCTCTTGCATCATGGCTATATTGTCCAAGCATTTCAACTCTTGCTCCTTGAGTTTTTTGTATACATTAAACTCTTCGTTGACCACTTCCAAGACTGCGCCCTTACCTTTCGTTTTAGCTTTCTTAGCTGCATCCCTCCCCATTGGACAAGCACTGGATCCTACAGAATTGGAGTCATTAGCATCACTATCATGAGTTCTCTTAGATCCACTGCTTCCAGAGCCAGTATTTCCTCCTACCTGACTACAATTGCGTGGTTGATCACGAACAACGATCCATTCTTTCATTAAATTGAAATTACCATTACCAAAATCTGTATATATTTAATGCGCTTTCGCCACTACATCTTGCTCCGACCACCCGCTTTGTTGCATACGCTAGCATTATCGTAACCGCCAAACCATTTTCCCAGTTTTGTGTTCACGTAGTTGTAGTGATTTCTACATGTAGTTGCACTACGTGGAGGATCAAATGAGCAAAACTCATTACAATACTCAGCAATTTTACCCCAAAATGATTCGCTCTTTTGGTTTCTGCCAACAATGTTGTCTGTTCCATATTTGATCCACCCACTCAGTAGCACCAAGTTTTGCTCAGTGGTCCATTTGGGGCTTTTCCGGGGGCGAGATGTTGAATGGTCGATGCTTGGAGTAGCTTGATTAACACCACTTGTACCACCAAGACCCATTTGCGTTGAAAATTCAGGAAATTCAGTTGCTCCCGAGTCCTGAACAATTTCATTACCCACCGGAGTAGCAGAATAATGGGGTGGTTGAGTTGGATATGACATCCCCGAACCATAGTATGGATGATAGTTTGGAACAGCCAAAGGCATGAAGAAACTTGGTCGAACACCATAATTTGGCATATTTGGAGGTTGGTTGGAATTTTGATTTTGATATGGATAATTGTTGGGATTTGGGTAGTTAAAAGGGTAATTAGAAAAAGTTTGGGTGTTAGAAGGGTTATTATTTGGATCCATTTTTTCAGAGAAGACTGAAAAAGATAAAACCAAGAATTTATGAGAGGTAAATAGAAAATTATTATGAAGAAGATGGTTTTTTTTCTGTGTCAAAATCTAATGAAACAAGTCTCTATTTATAGAATATGAAAAATGATGAATTTTGGTATAATTTTTTTTTTAAATGTAATATCATAACAATAATTATCTTCAATAATGTAGATGTAAAAAATATCCAATAAATATACTACATTATTTTCGGATGTATCTATCTATATGTTATTGTGCAGATTTTATTGATCCAGTAAACACATGATAGTGTAAAGATTGCACTCTCACCTTTTTTCAATGCGTTCAAAATAATTCAACACTTGTGAATCCACGTCATTTTTTTCTATTTCTCAATATCCTCGTTACATCAATTAAGCAGTTGAATTTTATTTTCAAGAACCCTATTATAAGTGATCTTATAAAGTTATAAGAAATGTATATATACGTTAATTTTTTTTTATTAAGAATCTTAAAATTTTAACCGACAATACATAAAAAAAACATGGATATAGTGCTGCGACCTGCGAGTATGGACCAACATATGCTACACTGCAACTTCTGAACCCAATAATTTGTTCAGATGGACATGCTTTTTTCACCACTCTAATCAATGCGATGAACAATCTAGAGGTACTGATGTTGTGATGCGAATCATATGTGATATTAAATTGTGTAATTCAATTTATTCCCTAATCGATCCGAATGAACTTTACAACTTGTTTTTGTGGAAAAATGAGGATTGAGATGTAGTGACTTGATATGTCTGGCGAGTGGCGAGTGGCGAGGGTCGACGTTCACTGAAATGCATGATTTTTTTTTTCTTTTTCTAAAAAAAATATTAAGAAATCTCTTCCCTTGCCCATGTGCCAAGGCAAGACAATGACTCTTTTTTTAATTGTGAAAACGTAATATCATCAATGTAATGACTATGAATAGCGTCACATTCTTCCAACTGTAATTCCAATATATTTTTACAGGAAATCATCGAACACAAACTGATCCTTATTTAAATAGTCATAGCCTAATATACGGATATACTAATATGCCCAATATTTTTGTCTTTTAATTATTACATGGATTTTAGTGAGCGGTGAGGTCCAACTGTCTAAAAACATTGTTTGTAAAGGGCACACAAAGCTTACAATGTTGGGCCGATACTTGTGGAATTTTGTATTTTAGTTTAACTAGTTTCACTACGTCATTTGTGTTACTAAAACACACGTTTCATTTAATGGTTCATCTATTAAAATGAAAACTAATACTAGCAGCTTTATAGAGGTTCCTTGATTAATTATTACAAAAAGAGGAAGATGCTTCAGAGTAAATTTTATCTAACTTTGTAGAATTCAATCTTGAAATAGAAAGATCATCAAAGCGGCTCAAAGAGAGAGTAAGTTAGTAGAATTCTTCGGAGGTCTTGATGATCTTATTAGATTACATCGACGGTCTTGTAGTTCCTGGTAACAACATGAAACCAATTCACTTGAGATTGTAAAGATTGTGAATCAACTTTGTTCTTTTTATGCCATAGCACTTCTCTTCGTGGATTCATCAGTTGGGTATCCGTTCTTTTTAAATCTATTTCCTTAGCATCTATTTAAGTAAGCGTTAAATTTCACTAGAAAAAGAAATAGCCCGTTAATGGCCCATAGTTATAAATCAAAACGTGATTGAGGACTATTCTCACCGAACCAAACCACAAAGGCACAAAGTGCCAAAGTTATTTTTTTGGAATTAGGTTTACCAATACCAATTATGGAGCTTTCATAATGTGAGTGGCGTGGCCCTTGACACTTCTACACAAAAAAATAGACACCGTGTAACTTATAAAAAGATCTGTCGACATCGTGACGTTCATTAATGTTTGAATTTTATTTCTTCTACTTTTACTTTTTTTCGTTTCTAGGTAAGAATTGATAGTACATTTTGGTTGTTGATTAAGCTAATGTATAGAAAAGCACTAAGCCAAGTTAATGTATAGAAAGGCACTAAGCTAATTTTTTGTTCTTATATTAAATACGCAATGTATCTCTTACAAAAGTTGCTTATGTATGTTAACAAAAAAGAAAAGAAAAAAGTTGCTTATGTATGAGAGGTGTACACTTCTGCTCCACGGAAAGAAAAAACACAAGTTAGCTAGCCGCCTGCCCCCTGATCTAAAATACTTAGGGTAAGATAAATAGATAACTTTTTCTCAACGATAAATGGACTTTATAATTGGGTTTAATTCACATTTTCCATGCTAATATAAATTTACATAAACTAATATACTTAATATATCTTTTGCAAAATATCAAAGGAACAAACTGACGTCGCTCCTATACTTGCAACGTCTCATTTCTAGTTTAAAATACTCCAAATATTTAGGAAACACACAAAAAATGGATAGTTAATGAATTCACCTTACTTTTGCCTTAGTTTATTATTTGTCTTGTTGATGGTAGGGTATTAATTCAGATCCACCGACGCTCTTCCACAATCCGGTGCACATACTCGGCACCGACGTTCAAAATAGATGTTTGGCTTAAGAATAAAGTACATTCAATAATATAGGTTACACAGAGAGACACACACACAAACTATGAATGGGGTCGGTTTCTTAAGAAAATATCGGTATGAAAGGCAGAGATAATGGAAGAACGACACTAGTGACCCACCAGACGTATAAGAAGATCTATCAAGAACGACAGCAAGTGGCCTCGTTTTAAGTAAAATCCTGACCTGCTGCTAAATGCTAATAACTGATAGTTTGTGACTTTGTGTGAAGGCTTGTTTGCTAGTTGTGGTTTAATGCATCCGAGAATATACTATTGATAAAAAATTTGCATCATGCACAAAAATTCTAATATTCTTAAAACTTTTAACATTCGGTCGTGCATGCATTCCATTTGATAAATCACCTGTTAGCTTTTGATATATAACTCAAAATATTTTTACGTAAACAAGTTTTACCCTTAACATGTTAGTACTAGGAACAAACGTGTTTAATTTGTTACTTTCCTCGTCCAAAGACTTCATTTGAACCTAATTTTGCTGCCTTAAAATAGCAACACTACAAGAAAAAACTGTCATTGTGACGTTAGTTTGAGACTAAATTTGTTTGTCACAAATTTATGACCGTTTAGATACTTTATCGTGACAAAACTTTTTAATCATAAATTCGTAATTATTTCGTCACAATATTATTACGAATTAAATCGTCACAAAAAATGTCTCTATTAGCGACTAAATAGTGTCGATATTATTAATTGTAACAAGGGTGACGGTTTTACTACAATCATGTAGTCACAAATAGTGACATTTATTTGAGACAAAATTATTTGTCACACATTTGTGACCTTTTAATATGAAGAATGTTCATTGTATTGTATTAAGGAAAATATAGATTAATAAGTAAAAAAAAAATATTCTTTTAAAGTAGAGAACTATTTTAACTTATAGTTAAACATTCATCTTAGGGTTGAAAAAAAAAAAGCATTCATCTTAGGCTTGCTTCATGTCCATCCATTTCATATTCACCTTTTTAATTCCTGAAACAGCATGAATATAAATAAAAGAATGTTAATCTCATGTCTATTGTCCAACAATTAATGATTTTCTAAATATAAACAAAATATATAGTCAACATAATGTACCTTCGATATCAAAGAGTTAATAAGATCATGCAATTTTTTTACTTCGTCTTCTAGGTAATTGACTCGGCTTTTCAAAGAAATCACTTCTCATTCAATGGTTGTTGTTGTAGTGCTATTCTGATTATCTGTTCTTATTCTATAATCTTGCTTCCTCGCAGGTTTTCGAAAAATACTTAACGTATTATTTTCCTCTATGTCACTCTCGTCAACTATAAGGTGATCTAGTTCTGTAATCTACAAGAAAAATAATATGTCAGCTGGATAGAGATAAAAATTGGTTCAAAAGTATTTAGCAATATTGTTGTAGGACAAACATCATATGCATTTTCAAATCTTGTGGTGTCTGTCTTCATTTCTGTTTCCTCTATACATTTACTTCTTTCAGGAATTAAAAAATCAAAACAAGGATCACTTGAATCCAACATTGGCGATTCATACACATAGTCTGGAAACCATATACGTATATCAGGAGGTTCTAAAAAAAAAATTGATCAACATAAATTAGTACCAAATAGATTAAAATAAGAAAACAAGGTCTACAAGAGGATAAGTGAACAAGTATTTACCAGAAAGTGGTTCAAGACTATTATGTGGAATCTGCATAGAAGTACTAAACAATAAAAGATAGGTTTTAACAAATCAAAAACTCAAAATCTACAATAGTGAGATAGAGTACCTGGTTCATCTTGTTACCCTTCAGTAAAAACAGAGGTGAAATTTGTATGGAAACATTAACATTAACATTAATTAATTATTAGTTAGTCAAATTATTAAGAGACTCACGAGAAGAAAACGAGAAACATGTTTAATTAATTATAAATTATAAAAACAGAGCACCATAAGATGTTAAAAAAAACAAAGCACCACCGAAAGCTTTGTAGCTACAATGAAAAAAAAAAATTTGCAACAACTTTTATGAAATTGCAGGAACAGAGCTTAACCAAATTTAAAACCTAACATTGACCAAATTTGCATGTAATTGCTTTTAAAAAGTTGATGATGAAATAACAAAAAAGTATTGTAGTTTGATAATTTTCATAAGAAAATGTCAGATTAAAATTAGTTTTTATGTTTTTTAATATCCGAAACAGAATTGTTTTTCTTGTTCCCTATTTGGTAAAGATATTAGTATTAAGTATATATAACCAAATCTAGTTTTTGCATGATTAAGAATATTTTTACAGAGGTGGTCAAAAACAGAATTGTCACTCTTTTCGGATAATCTAAAAAAAAAAAAAAAGAGAAAGATGAAAAGTCAATGTCTTTTACCAGATCCACCAAACTCTCTCTACAAACTAATCTCAACCGTCCATCTCACTCCCGCCTTTATCTATTTAACCTCACTCCCCCTACCTTCCCCTGTCTCCTCCTACATCACTCACAGAGATCCACACAGATCAAGAAAAAACTCAAAAAAAATGGCGTTGCTTGTTGAGAAAACCTCAAGTGGTCGTGAATACAAGGTCAAAGACATGTCTCAAGCCGACTTCGGCCGTCTCGAAATCGAGCTAGCCGAAGTCGAAATGCCTGGACTCGTCTCTTGCATTACCGAGTTCGGACCATCTCAGCCACTCAAAGGAGCAAGAATCACCGGATCACTCCACATGACGATCCAAACCGCCGTCTTGATCGAAACCTTAACCGCTCTCGGCGCTGAAGTCAGATGGTGTTCTTGCAACATCTTCTCAACACAAGACCACGCCGCTGCCGCCATCGCTCGTGACTCCGCCGCTGTGTTCGCTTGGAAAGGTGAGACTCTTCAAGAGTATTGGTGGTGTACGGAGAGAGCTCTTGACTGGGGTCCCGGTGGTGGTCCTGATCTAATCGTTGATGACGGTGGTGATGCTACTCTTTTGATCCATGAGGGTGTTAAAGCTGAAGAGATCTTTGAGAAAACTGGTACGCTCCCTGACCCGACGTCTACTGATAACCCCGAGTTTCAGATCGTGTTGGCGATTATCAAAGAAGGTCTTCAAGTTGATCCTAAGAAGTACCATAAGATGAAGGAGAGATTGGTTGGTGTCTCTGAGGAGACTACCACTGGTGTTAAGAGGCTTTATCAGATGCAGGAGACTGGAGCTCTCTTGTTCCCTGCCATTAACGTCAATGACTCTGTCACCAAGAGCAAGGTAATTCCTATTTTTGATCCATATGTGTCACATTAGAGCTTTAGAAGACTAGATCTGTGAATAATAATGTAATGCTTATATTACCAAAATGTGGATGACATTGTTAATAATATATCTTCTGTTTTTCCTCTGTTTCGCTGATGATGTGTTTGCTTTACAGTTTGACAACTTGTATGGATGCCGACACTCGCTACCGGACGGTCTCATGAGGGCTACTGATGTTATGATTGCCGGAAAGGTTGCTGTTATCTGTGGTTATGGTGATGTTGGAAAAGGTTGTGCTGCAGCCATGAAGACCGCTGGTGCTCGTGTCATTGTGACTGAGATTGATCCAATCTGTGCCCTTCAGGCTCTTATGGAAGGTCTTCAAGTTCTAACTCTTGAGGATGTTCTCTCAGAAGCTGATATCTTTGTTACCACAACTGGAAACAAAGATATTATTATGGTTGACCACATGAGGAAAATGAAGAACAATGCCATTGTCTGCAACATTGGTCATTTCGACAACGAAATCGACATGCTAGGGCTTGAGACTTACCCTGGTGTGAAACGTATCACCATCAAGCCGCAGACTGATAGGTGGGTGTTTCCAGACACCAAGTCAGGCATCATTGTTCTAGCTGAAGGTCGTTTGATGAACTTGGGATGCGCCACTGGACACCCTAGTTTCGTGATGTCGTGCTCGTTCACCAACCAAGTGATTGCACAGCTTGAGCTCTGGAACGAGAAGTCGAGCGGGAAGTACGAGAAGAAGGTGTATGTTTTGCCTAAGCACTTGGATGAGAAGGTAGCTGCACTTCACTTGGGCAAGCTAGGTGCAAGACTCACCAAGCTTAGCAAGGACCAATCTGACTATGTCAGCATACCCATTGAAGGTCCTTACAAGCCTGCTAACTACAGGTACTGAGAAGATTAAAGAGCCGAGCACTGATTGGTTCTTCTTACACCAAGGGTTTGTATGGTTTTATGATTAAGCCGTTTGTTGGCAATTGTTTGAGTCCGGTCGGATCTGGTTGGTCTGGTCGGGGTAATATGAGATATATTGGTCCTTTGATGAAGGTGACCAAGTATTGGTATGAATAAGGGGTTGTTCTTGGTTTGAAAGGCTGTTTTTATTTTATTTTTTTTGGTTTTCTTCCATTTCTACTTTTATATGTCTCAACTAAACTTAGCTTCGTTATACATTGTTAGGATTATTTATGCTTTGTTCTGTTTACTTTTCGAACAAGGGAGATAACAAAAATATGCAAAGCTATTTTCTACTTCATATTTTGCTCTTCAAATTGTATACTAACTAACAATGTTACCAATCCGAATCCAATCTGCTGCTAGCTGAGAAGCAAAAGAGTTACTTCCTATTGCACTCTTTCTATGGCGTTTTGATTAGCCTATTTCGTGGTGATATACCTATCCAAGATGATACTGATGCTTGCTTGTGAGCAGTTTTTAGATTGTTTTGAGGAAAGATATTGAAGACAGTTAGCCGGAGAATCCAAGAGTCAGGTTCTTGAACTTACAAGAATAAACCAAACTCAGCTTTCTTTACTAACTGATAACTCAGCATTGTATGAGTACCAAACTCCATACTAAAGATATAAATTTTCCCACTAAACCTACATAACAATCATGTCAATTCTTCACATACAATGCCATAAAAACTTCTAAATTTAGTTCTTAAGTACCCTGAACAAAGCTTAAAAACCCAAACTTTATCCTAAAATTCCCACAATATTCCATCTATATCACTCCAAAACCAAGAATTTAGATATCAATTATGACCAGATCATTCAAAATCACATATCACTATTAATCAACAACATTACAAAACAAAACACAGTAACAATAAGATTACATCTGCCTCATCCTTAGAGAGAGCATCATCTTCATAGCATCTGCATTTCAAACTCAGATATCCTCAAATAAAACAACAACAACAACTAAAAAAGAAACCTCCCCACCAATGTTATCAAGTCTTGATATCGTTAGTGTCTCTAGCACACCTAGTAATGATACTACATCCTCTGTTGTAAGAATTAGCCTGACCAGAGCGACAAGCGTAGTAAGAAGCACCTGGTTTCTGACAAGGAACCATGTCTCTCCTCAATGTTTCATAGCTTATGTACCGTTTCCGCATCATCATCACTCTCCGGCTTATCTCCGATGGCATCATCATCTCCTCTCCTTCCTCCTCTCCGATTACGCCGCCCCGGATCAGCATTGCGTCGATTCCTCCGTTCTCCGACGGAATCGGAACCGTGGTGGAGATAGAGAGATGGGTTTGAAAGCAAAGTATGGATAAGTAAACGAGAGCTAAGGATCTTGACGACATGTCGGTGTGTGAAAGTTTTGTGATGTCTTTGTGTTACGACAACTCCAAGTAAGTAACTCTTGTTGGAGTTAAACCGGGTCGGTTTAAGTTAGATAGAGTTAAACTGAATTGTAAACATCATGTATTAATTGAATCATTTTTTTTTTAATTTGATTTGCAATTAAAAATCTTTATTGTGGTCCACATGGTTCCTTTAAGAATTCATACAATTAATTTTTGCTTTTCTTTCCAACTGTAATTATTTTTTATTGTTTTTAATATCAGATTTCATTGTAATATTTACTAATCACAAAACTACGAAAGATTAACATTACTCAAAATGATACTATTTTTTTTTCTTCTACAGTGATACCATTTATTTGTTTCATCGTTATTTTCTTTTTTTTTTCTTTCAATTTTTTTTTCGTTTTCATTATTATATCTTTGACCGCTATGTGATACTAATCATAACTAAATTTAAAATTTGTTTTTTTTTAGTTTTATAAACAATATATTGTTTTAGATAAATAAAATTTTATAATTATCAATTTAAGATATATATATATGTATCTAATTTAATTGTCACCATTCAAACAATTATATTAAAATAAACATGTTTTTGTAGTGATCTGATTAAAATACTTTAAAGTTGTGTTTAGTTCATATGAAAAGAAAGTAAATAATTACGGCGGTCATTATGATTAAATGAGTGGGGTTAGGAGGTTAAAAATCACCATTAAAGGAGTTAGTGTAAATGCCACCAAACAAGTTCAACAACCCAACTACATCAGCTGAGCTGTTTCCATTGACCCACACGCTCTAACTTGTTTACTTCATTTTGCTTCACACCAAAGCATCATCAATAAATTCACATCATTGTTCAAAACAAAAGATAAAAGTTTTTAAAACCATAATAATAGCATCTGCTGAAAAAGAAACCAATTCTTCAAAGCTTATTTCTTTCATTTATGCCTTTAAATAGCATAAAAAAAAACCAAACAAATCATGGGATCATTTATTCCGATATAGCACGAAAGTTAGATAAAAAAGTTTGTTTTTCCTTTGCTGACAAAATGCAAATAAGAAAATGAAGTTAGTCATGTACTCTTCCTCTGCTTCACTGACTATAGTATTGAACTACAGTAGAACTTCTATAAATTAATTCTCGGTAAATTAATAACTTCTATAAATTAATAAATTTCTCCGGTCCTAAGTTGTGACTAGTATAATTTTAGACATTATTCGATAAAATAATAAATTAATAACTTTTTTAAAAATCTCATGTAAAAATATGGTCCCATCAATATCATAAATTAACAATCAAATAAACTAATATATATATATATATATATAAAGAAAATCTAGTGAAATATGGTCTATTGTTGTTTGTTTATTCTTGAATTTGAATTCTTGTCTGGGAGCATCTCTAATCTTTCTGACTGCATCAAAAACTTCTGGTGTTGTCTTCTCAAATCGCATCTAAAAATTGTAGAGAGTTCTTGACGCGATTATTGCTTCCTTACGTGTAATTGGTCTAAAGGTACCGTCATATCTTCTTCAACTTCATCATCACCTTGAAAAATAGTAGAAC
Source organism: Camelina sativa (assembly GCF_030686135.1). Lineage (NCBI taxonomy): Eukaryota > Viridiplantae > Streptophyta > Magnoliopsida > Brassicales > Brassicaceae > Camelina > Camelina sativa. The sequence goes on along the minus strand of NC_141880.1, from coordinate 11,527,038 downwards.
AGCAATTTATTCTAAACTCTGAATTTCTGATAAAAATTCTCTTCATAAATTAATATTTTATTAATTTATCGATAAATTAAAACCTCTATAAATCTATAAATTAATAAAATTTAATGGTCCCGACCTTATTAGTTTATAGAGGTTTTACTGTATCTCTTATTAGATTGTGGGCTTCCAACTCAAAACCAATTGACAATAAGTGGAGATGCCCATATCTTATTTATACTACTTAAGTTCTTACTCATCTTCCAATGTGGGATATTGTATCCCCTAATATCTATATAGTCTATTTGCTATGTCTAGTATGAGCTAAATCAAAGACCAACCGGATTTGCCCGCCAATAAATTATACAAACCCAAAAATTTGTACGTTTCATTAATCCAACCTCAAACTGACCGGTTCATATATAGGACCAAAAAAGGTTCATATGCTTATCGTTTATTAAGTGGTAGTAGCCAATCTAAATTCCAAAAGCCAAATCCAAACGAAAGAAGTACAAAAAAACATTAATCATCAGGACGATCGACACAAGCTACCATTATATTTATGTGAAATAATCTCTTAGGTCTTTTGAAAAATCTCACCACAGTCGACGATCACCACAGTCTTGGAAGGCTTCATGCTATATGTTTCAACCTCTTCCATAATACTCTTGAGTACATCTAACCCTTCAACAACTTGGCCGAACACGACGTGCACGTTGTCGAGTCCGCAATACTTCCTCATGCAGATCATGAATCGAGAATCGTTGGTGTCTTGACCACCATTGCTCATAGTCAGTATACCTGGACCGGTGTGCTGCTTGATGAAGTTCTCATCCTCGAATGTGTCACCGTAGATCGATTCGCCTCTGGATCCGTCTCCGACAATGAAGTCTCCTCCACATAACATTAATTTTGGGGACACAGAGTGGATGCATGATCCCTTGTAGTGGAGTGGCTTTCCAAACTTCCCTATGCCTTTCTCGCCGGTACATAGGGCTCGGAAGTTCTCGGCCGTCCGTGGTGTCGTGTCGGCGAAGAGCTCCATCACGATCCGACCAGCTGCCGGTTTGCCGTCGACGGTCATATCAAAGAAAACTTTAGGGTTAGCCATTTGCGGTAAGCGGAGATAAGTATTAGGGTTTTGTACAAGGATGGATTCATTTATATATAGAAGCGATTCTGATGATACATATCAAAACTGAAAGATATGCATCATGGATTAAGTAAGATATGCATTTCCATGGATTTTAGATTTATAGAAAAACATACTTTTAATTTATAAACCAAGATATATTTCTCTATATATTACCAACGACATTGCAACACAAAAGTTTCAAAATGAATAAGAAGAAACATAATAAAGAAGATGGAGATCGTTGGCGATTGAAGACATTGGAGTCTTCTTGATAAAGAGATTTGCTACACGTTACAATTTATAATATAGATAGATCATGGAGTCTTCTTCATGGAGTTTTCTCATTTTAAAAAACCAAACTGCTTTGTGTTCAAAGCACGAATTAAATCTTCCTTTTGAAGCATTTGACTTATACTGGGATATGTAGAACCAGAGATCAACCGAGATTGACGGTCGAGATGACAAACCCAAAAATATGTAAATTATGAAGATTGAGAAAAATCTAGAAGATATAGTTTAGAAATATTTACATTTATCTAAATATATTATTTACATTTACATTATCTTAGTTTAGGAAATACTTTGTGTATATAAGAGAACATATATTGTAACATTATAATCATGAGAATCTAATATAATTCTTCCTCTAACACATTATGTGTCTTTACTCTCATCAAATCTATCAACTTATAATATCTTAACAACATTTTCTCCCCTATAGTAAAAATTCTATGGAGAACCTAAAATAAAAAGCATAAGTATCACAAAAGTGAAGAAAACTAAATAATCTATGGAGATTCAACTTGAGACTCAGATGTATATATATATATATATCAGCACCTAAATATCCCTTGTTTGGTTGATCATGTGCTTGGAGAGCTTGTGCAGATTTGGGTATCATAGACTCATAGTATGGTTTACACCTTTAGCCTCAGAGTGATCTTTCTCACATTGGTCTTTGATTTTTGTATCTTCCGCATGTTTTATCAAAAAGGGCTTACCAGCAGCAGCAGAACCACGATCAGAAGCCATCAAAAACGTACGTACGTATCAATTTCTTAGATGAACGAAGCAAATACGCAAAAAGCTGAATCCCTAATTCGAAAATAACAAATCAGTTAGAGCAGAGCCTAAGCTTCCGTTACCCAAAAAACTACAAAGATCAGTTTGTGCCGTTTTAGGGTTTCTAGATAATTGAGAAAAAAGAAGAAGGGGGAATCTAATAAAAGGGGATCATTGGGGCCTCTCAAGTCATCCATGTAAGCAATTTAACATTTTGTATTAAGCTGGCACGTCGGCCTATTAAGTATTTAATAAAAATGTTACTTGTTGAGTTTTTGTGCGTTCCTATTGATTTTAAACTTTGTTTGACATGAACATGCATGTTTTTTTTTATAGTTGATTGTATGATGTAGTCATGGACCATTAATGTTTCACGAGCTATTGTCTTGATGGTTCACATATGTATCTGTTTTGTATCTCAAGTTGATACATTCTTCTTAATTAATTTATTGATAATCACACAAAACCATTATAAAAATATGCGCTCTGTTCCAGTTTCCATAGAAATGGTTTGTTTAGTGAAGCAAACTAAACCCAGATATCAGAGGTGCAGTCCCCGCCAGGATATCTCATCTCATGAGCGAGCGCAGGACCATCAGGTTCGGACCCAAAGTCGACTAAGAAGTCAGGGTTTATGGATAGACCACCTTTGTCTGTATCAACATCAATCTGCAACATGTGTGAGCCTTTCTCCACAAGTTCAGGGTAAAACTGTCTGTCCCAAACGCTAAACAGCGAGTTCGTCACGTACAGTCGCTTCCCATCTAGGCTCAGCTGAAACATCTGAGGACCTCCTCTCAGACGCTGACCCTTCACACAAGAAAAACACCAATTATTACAATAGCGTGTAGGACAAGTAACACGTTCTAGATTTTGTTCAACGGAACCTTGATCTTAGGGAGATCGAACTGAAACGTCTTTCCATCTTCTCCTAAGGCCAAGACATCGCTTCCCTTTTGGACTAGCCCACCTACGTATAGTTGACCGGTTAAAACAGGGTTTTCCGGGTCCTCGATGTTGTACTGGCGAATATCTCCATGAAACCAGTTGGAAAAATAGAGGAATCGGTCGTCGAGTGAGATTAGAAAGTCAGTGATAACCCCTCCCATTTCCGGGAGAATCCAGTTTTCAACTTTCAGAGGTTCCACTGATATAGCCACCTTAAAATTGGAGAGGTTGTTTGTAATTAGGAAGAAAAAAATCAAAAGAAATAAAGATTCATTATATACCTCATGGCTCCATGTTTCATCATCCTTCTTGAAAAATCTTACAATAGTACTCGACAACGCACATCCCACATATCCCATAGCTTTATCCGGGTTGTGCAAGAATCTTATCTGCAAAACAAAACAGAGGAGGATGATGTTGTTTCTTGTGGAAGAAGAAAGTAGTATAAGCTGAGATTTGCAAGACTAGAGTTTACCTCTAAGGGTACAAGTCCGGTATCACCGAGGTCAAGTATCTGTTTCAATTCTCCTTCGGGCCAACTATAGACATGTAGATGCCTTCCATACAAGCCATCAGAGACGTCCTTGGGGTCAAATCCTTTGGTAAACGCGGCTGGTGCTCCCCAAGAGGTACTAATCATCGTCTTGTGTCGAGGTTGGTACCAGAAATCATACCCAAACAAAGGACTGTTTCCATCCTTGTCCCACCTTTTAAAATTAATTTAAATTAGATAGCAATTAGGTCTGGTTCCTCTTTCTTGCCATCTAAGAAACAGTACAAATCCGTTATTCTCGAAGTTACCTTCCTTTGATGTTAAACTCGGAATCAAGTAAGAGAAACCCACTGCCTTTTGCGTTTCCATCTTCATCCCCAAGACAAGACACAAGAATGTCTCCGGAAGCTAAGCAATGAGGTTGATGCGGATAAGCCAATCCCGTCTTCTCCAAAACCTCCGCTGGCTCCACAAATTTGTGTAGAAATGGTTCCCTCGGGTTTGTTTTCGTATCGATGATGTAGATGCGACCAGACCTTTTTTCCGACATGTGTGAGATGAGATCAAAATACATGAGAACTTTTCAGATACAAAAGAAACATAGGAGAGATGTTGTTAAGTTTCTTACAGAAGAGAAGGCAAGATGATGTAACGTCTTTCACAAGCACGATCACCATAGCAAGAGCTACAAGAGTTCCAACCTGAATGATGAAGTTCGTCATCAAGAAAAGGCATTGGTAGTCTATGGATGACACTAGAGTATGTCGTTGAACTCGGTTCCACATCCACCGTCGCTACGTAATCTGGCTTTGCCGTCCCGGTTCCTGGACCAAACCAATTTCCAAAAACCTTTAGCCGACATAACAAAGTTTGAAACCGTCGCTACGTAATCTGGATTTGATGAGATTTTGAAAATTTGAAATTTTGATAGATTTTAGGGGAGTTGATATGATTTATGGTAAAATTCTTTCAAATCCCATCTAAAACCATGAGATTTGTATTTCTGTATTTTTAACTAAACAAATCCTCCAAAATCCTCCAAAATCCTCCAAAATCCTCCAGAATCCCTAAAACTCCACAAACTGTTTTGAATAACAGTGGATTTCAAAGTAGATTTTTAAATCATCAGTTGAATAACAGTGGATTTCATGAGACTTTTTAAAATCCATGATTGAATAACATAGGATTTATAACTTTTACACAAATCACTTAAAATGTCAAGTTGAATACACCCCCAAATCTTATACTCTTAATTCCATTCCATATATAAAGAGCTAGAAAATAGTTTACCGGTGTATAAGGCAGTGACATAGATGAGTTTCTCTCGTGGACCAGACATGGCAAGGAGAGGCGTAGCGTAACCCGGGCCGCTCTCACAGCAATCTTCACCCGCCGCTTCCATCTCAGTTTCTATATCTCTCTACTAAGCTGTCTTAGTCTACTTCTGCATATATTGGCTTTATATACTGTTATTTTCTGCAAGTTGGAAGTAAACTAATATATGTATTAAATTAAAAATTAAAACAACTTTATCATTTTAGTTGTGCGCTAATCATTTTGTTTTATAAATATGAAAAAAAAAAACAGAGAAAGACATAGCCTAAGAGTGTGACACAGGATGGTACGTACGTTCAGGTCGTATCTTATTTTAATAGACCTTCGACGAGAAACAAAAAAAAAACTCAGTTTGCTTACCTCATAGATAATATATATTATGTACAAATCATTGGTCACCTAATCAAATTTATAAGCAATTTGCAATATTCTATCAACAACTACTCATTCACCCAACAGGATAATCTCAAACCTCTCAGTAGTAATCTAGCATACATCTTTGGTTAATACTTGTTTAATCGGCTCATTCGATCTTCAAACAACATGCACAAACCCTTAATTAGGTGAGCTCTAACACATTTAACATACCTAAATTATACTAATCTAATCCTTAATATTGTAAAGTCACCAAATAGGGTATATTTTACATCTTATGACATAAGCATGGCCTCCATTTTAGAGCTATACTTATCATTTGTATTACATGAAATACAAAAGAAAGCATCACTTCCCATTACTCTCCTTTTGGCTTTGAAGTGATAATATAGTTAAATGTCAAAAGTTGTCACCTCCCAGTTTTGAGGCTAATTTAGCCCAGCTATACAAAATTTGTATCAACAACTACACATAGAAGGCAAGATATCGCTAATACTCAAACGTACAATTTGGTTTTCACTGGTTCTATGAATCGTACAAGAAGATCTAATAAGTATCTATAGTGCTGCAGAACTGGATAATTCATCATAGTCGAAGAACAAAAAGCTTATTAGTTTTCATGTAGTGGTATGCTTTATTATACTGCGCGTGAACCGATATTTCCAGCTTATATTAACAATGAAGTAAGAACTGGTAAACGTAAAGGAAGATGCTATAAGATCTCTAGTCTACTTGTAGAGTCTTTCTATTTCATTCTTGTATTGATCAACCACCTTGTCCCGTCTTATTTTCATTGTCGGTGTCATTAAACCGTTGTCTATCTGTAAAGATATTACATAGAACAAGTGAAGCGATTATGAATGAGATTGAACAAAAGAACTTACCGTGAAAGCCTCATCCACAATCAGAACAGGCCCAACTTGGAACGAGCATTGTGATGTCCTCATTATGGTTTATATATGTGTGATTGCTTGATTAAGGCAAGTATATATACGCTTAAATCATACGTTAGAGAGAGGGATCCATATGCTCAAAGAGTAACACTTGGTCTGATACATTACCATTTCCTCAGTTCTTCGTAGACCATGCTAGTTATCGTCTCCTTGCTAAGTTCATTGACTTCAGGATCTAGAGGTGAAATTTTCTGCTTTGCTGCTCCTTCTGCTGATTCTTTGTTTGGTATTATAATAGCTCCAAGGCGGCGTTGATCCTGAGAAGGAAAGATCAAGGACACATCGAATCCAAAGATTAAACCCGTAAAACATAATAAAGAAGATGATGAGATCATTGGCGATTGAAGAGATTTGTTCATTGGAGTTTTCTTGATAAAGAGATTGGCTACACGTTACAATTTATAATATAAATAGATCATGGAGTTTTCTCATTTTGGAAAACTAAACTGCTCTGTGTTTAAATTAAGAACTAAATCTTCCTTTTGAAGCATTTGACTTAGAGCTGCCAAATATCTGCCTAAGTTGTACAGCCGTAAGTCGTGGACTCATGTTGCTAACTTGGACAAATCTCTTCGATGCAACTCCTTTTTTCTGGAGAACCTAAAATAAGAAGCATAAGTATCACAAAAGTGAAGAAAATAACTAAAAAAATATCTATGGAGATTTAACTTGAGACACAAAAACAAAATAGAGGTATATATATATATAGAGAGAGAGAGAGACCCGCACCTAAATTTCCCTTGTTTGATTGATCATGTGCTAGTAGAACTTGGGCAGATTCAGGTCTACAGCTTTAAATGTAGCCTCAGAGTGACCTTTCTCACCTTGGTCTTTGATTTTTGCATCTTCCGTATGTTTCATCAAAAAGGGTTTACCATCAACAGCAGAACCACGATCAGAAGCCATCAAAATGTATGTACATATCAATTTTGTTAGATGAACGAGGCAAATACAGAAAAGCTAAATCCTAATTCGGAACTTACAAGTAAATAAGAGCAGAACCTAAGATTTCTATTAGATTAGTATATCCCTAGATTTAATATGATATGGTCTTATCACTTTTAGGCAACTCCTTTTGTATAAAATACTTCACATCTTTGATTGGAATACACCAAGAGATTATTTTCTATTACATGGTATCAGAGCAGAAACTCTTGTGACCTAGATTTTCTTTTCTCTCCTGTCGTTATTCTTAGCAACCGCCGCTTCTCTTCTCTTCTACTTTTCATTATACTTCTTTTCTTTAACTCGTCGTATCCGCACCACCATTACCATATCAATCCAATGCTTCTGACAATCCAAGAGCTTTGATCTCTTCTGTAATTTTGCAAGAAGACAACTATGTTGAATAGGGCAACTGAATTACAAAATTCTTTGCAGGCCAAACAAAAGCTTGGATTCATCAATGGTACTATCCCAAAACCAACCTCTGAACCTGAGTTAGCCATGTGGCGTGCCGCCAACTAATTAATCATTGGATGGATACAAACTTCCATTGATCCCAAGCTTCGTTCCATGGTTTTGTTTATTACTGATGCTTCTACATTATAGGACAGCCTTCGATCTCGTTTCTTGGCTGCGAACGGGGTTTGTAAACAGGTTCTCAAGGATGAGATAGCTGCTAGTAAGCAGAATGGTCAATCGGTGCTGGAATACTACAGTCGTCTCTCCAAACTGTGGGAAGAGCTGCAAAACTACAGAACAGGCCGTCAATGTACATGTGCTGCTACTCTGGATATTGCTAACGAGCGTGAAGAAGATGTGTTCATCAGTTTCTTTTTGGCTTGGATCTCCACGTTTCAGCAACATTCGCTCCACTATCAATGATGAAGATCCAATCGCACCTCTTACGCAAGTTTACTCTCGTGTTATTCGAGAGGAACAAAATTTCAACGTTGCAAGATCAAAGGAGATTGCCAAGACCGACGCTATTATTTTCTCTATAAAAAAAAGAGCAGCCTTCTCAAAATTGTTGTTGTTTCTAACCAACGTTTTTGCGATCGCTCCACCCTCTTTTGCACTCATTGTCGTCGTCAAGGCCATGAAATTTCAGAATGCTTTCTTCTTCATGGGTTTCCTGATTGGTATTACGAACAAAAGGGTGGAAATTGTTTCGACAACAAGGATACTTCTACTCGCTCAGTCAACGAGGGGGTCGCTCGTCCAGGTTCAATGGTCAGGACGTGGCTGAGCCAACAATGTTCATGTTACATCTCCTTCCGACAGTAGCAACAATCAGATAACACAGCTCATCAATCTTCTCGAAGCTCAACGCTCCAACAGTACTTCTGAAAAACTGTTGGGTAACACACGCTAAATTGATGTGATTTTTGGATACTTGTGTTTCGCACCACATGACCGGAGATTACTCGATTCTGGTTGATTGTGTTGATATCATTCCCTCACCTGTGACCCGGATGGTCATGCTTCCCGTGCTACTGATATGTATATATTTTACACCCTTTCATCATGCATTTGTCATTCATTTTGTTCTCTTAACTCATTGTTTTGTATTGTTTTTGGTCTCTTTTGCATAATGTGCATATCTAGGTAGTCTTTGCATTGGTCTTGCATGCATCTTGCATATTAGAGTTGTTTCAAGTGTTTTAGGGGATGTCCAAACCATCAAAAGCAAACAGGGAGCAGAAAAGCAATCCAACGACTCGATCAACACTACCCAGCGACCCAACCTTCCACGTCTTTGATCGAGTCGAGTGAAAGTTTTACGTCGAGATTCAGCTTTCGACGTTTTCCACAAAGTTGTAGTTAATTGACTCATCTTTCCACTGCCATTTATTTCAAGCCAATCGGAGTCGTGGTTCATGAGTTATCACCGTTTTAGTGGATGCACGTACGTTCTGAATTCCGACTCGACCTTCACGCAAAGGAGAGCTCCCACTCGATCGGATGTTAGCAGCGACTCGACCAAGACGTCCCAGTAGGGCTCCTGAGCACCCTCAAGATGCGACTCGATCAGCAGCTCTTAGACAACACTTTTAAAGCTGCCACTCGATCGACGATTTCAAGCTGCCTCTCGATCGACGATTTCAATCTGCCACTCGATCAACATTCTCAAGCTGCCACTCGATCGACGATCTCAAGCTGCCACTCGACTGACGATTGCAAGCTGCCACTCGACCGACGATTTTAAGCTGCCACTCGATCAACGATCTCAAGCCGCCAATCGATCAAACTTCCTAGACTCCGACTCGATTGACACTTTCACGACGCGACTCAATCGACGCTCTTAAACCAACGTCCTGGTTTTGTTCTGAAGACGCGTCCGAGAAGGGTTTCTAAACCAACGCTCTATCTTGTCGTTTTATGTTTTAGGGATTGTTAAGTTTTTACTCAGACATCTCGTTTTTTCCTGAAGGTTTACTTAGCCACCTAAAACGTTCTTTGATTTTGTAATCCAGATAACTTTGATTTCATTGAGTTTTTTTTTTTTTTTTTGCAATTGATTTCTTCTACAAAGTTGTTGTTCATCTCATTTTTGTCTATCTGATCATGCTTGATTCAATGATTTCTAGATTTGTATCTTTGGTGATGATGATTTCCGTATCTGAGTAGTGTGATAGTTCTTGAGGATGGGATAGATTAGTTGGAGGATGGTAGTATGTAGGGTGTTTAAGTTTAGATTCGTGTGATTCTTCTGGACTAGAGTTAGAAATACTAGTTTCTCTCTGATCAATTGGAACTAGTACTTAGACATTTCTGCACCCAAAAGGTGTTTGATGAAATATCTGGCCAACTAGTGCCAGAGACTTGCATTCCTAGCCTAAGATATTAGTTGTCTAGGGTGTTCATTGATTTGAATGAACTGGTTCGTCATGCCTGCTCGACCATGTTTCTCTAGCGAGAGCTAGGTTTGGAAGTGGTTGAGTCTGAGTAGCTTCTGTCAAGAGATTGGATCAGCTAAGTCGTGATGTTCATTGTCTAGGGATAGTTTGCTTGTGGCATGTTAAACACTCTATAGACTAGGAGACTCCACTGACATCAATTACTCACATCCTTAGGAGTCCTATCTTTCTTATTTTTATTGCATTCCTGAGATCGTTTCTATTTTTGCTATCTAGTTCATGCTTAGAATCGTTTTTGCTCATACTTATTCATGTTCGCTTCTTGCCATGCATTTTCGTTTCTAGTTCTGTAGTTCATTTCCGCTTTACATTCTGTTCATTCTAGGATTGTTAGATATAAATCCACTCTCTGAATTGGCTTGACTTGTGACACGTTGATTGCATCTTGATTGCTAGCAACATCCCATTCAGATTGACACTTTAAGTACTACAACTACATGCGGTTAATTTAACCTGCTAGGATAGACATACAAGAATCCTAGTATCAGCTACCAAGCGTGGCTTACTACCTTTGAGCTTCGCTTACTTGCTTACTGATATTTTGTTTGTTCCAGATTTTAATTGCAAATTAATTTCTGTTTCTAAAATTTTGAAACAAACTGGCTCTATTTGAATATTTACAGATACCTTGTGTTTCTTGCAAGACCGTTTTTCGAGGACTTTGATTGGGGCAGGGGAAGAGCATGAGGGATTGTACTATTTTACTGGAGTTTTGGCTGCTCCTTCTAACAAGGTCTCGACTGCTACTACAGTTTCTTCTGGAGTATTATGGCATCGTAAACTCGGTCATCCATCTTCTACTGTTTTACTTTCTTTACTTGAATGTGAACATTCTTCAAGTGGCCTTGGAGATATGAAAAATTGATGAATAATGCCATGTTCTTGTTCATTGTGATGTATAAAGGCCTTATCAGACTTCTTCTACGAGTGGTGTGGTATATTTTCTAACTCTCATTGATGATAATTCTCGAGCCATGTGGACATATTTAATGCCCGCTAAATCAGAGGTCTTAATTCTGATTCGCAATTTTTGTGCTATGGCCGAGAGACAATATGGCAAACAAGTGAAGTCTTTCCGCACAGACAATGGCACCTAATTCATGTAACTCACCTCATATGGTGTTTGTCTACCCTTCAATATTGAAGACGGTGTGTGGTTCATCAAATGTGTAGCAGTGAGAATACTTTCACCCAAAATTTTTACTGGCATATGATTTTGGACAAGACAAACACGAGCAACATTGAGAATATGACGGTGTTTGCGTTTGATACGACTGTTCTATTGAGGCGTATCCACACACGATGTTTGATGATAACGTAAACACCGTCATATGAAGTTCTATTTCGGCAACGCCCATCATACACCATACTTCGTATTTTTGGATGTCTTTGTTATACACACTCGATCTCTTGAAAAAAGATAAATTTAGGGCTCGGAGTCGTAAATGCGTTTTTGTGGGTTACCCCTATGGCAAAAAAGCTTGGCGCCAGTTTGACCTTGAATCAAAAAAAATTTCACCAGTCGCGATATCCAATTTCCTGATGATGTGTTTCCGTACATTGACAAACAAGAGGTCATATCCTCTTCTGTGCTGCCTGCTCTCATTGAAAATGATTGGTTTTTGCCAGTTCCTACCGCCTCGGTGGAGGTTATTTCTTCTACTCCTACACAGTATATTAAGGTTATGATGCCGCCTGCTCTGATGCTCACTCCTAAGACGTCTGTGTCGTCTAGTTCTACCCCTTCTACACTATTAATAGACTATTTTAAATGACACCATTGAGGTTTTCTAACCTGGTTTACCCGAGTTATAGGGAAAAGGCATCACAAAAAGATCTCTTCATGTACACTCTTCGTCTCACGCTCTTGCTCCCGGGTTCTCCGAATAAACTTCCTTGTCTACTATCTTTTTATCCTATTTCCATGTATTTATCTGACGCGGGTTTTTTGGTCAATCATATTGCCTACATGGTAGCCATCCTTGACAGCACGGAGCCAACACATTTGTAAGATGTTGTCTTAATCAAAGGATGGTGCAAGGCTATGCGGAAAGAGATTGATGCTCTTGAGGAAAACCATACTTGGGATATTATTGATTTACTTCCCAAGAAGAATGCTAAAAATAAGAAATGGGTCTACAAGTTGAAATTTAACTCTGATCCCACTTTGGAACATCGCATGGCTCGTCTAGTCGCCATGGGAAATCATCAAAAAGAGGGGACTGATTTTAAAGAAACGTTTGCTCCATTTGCCAAAATGACAACCGTTCGTTCTCTTCTCAGTGTTGTTGCTGCTAAGGGTTGGGAAGTCCACCAAATGGATGTTCACAATGCTTTCCTTCATTGTGATCTTGATGAAGAGGTTTACAATCTTTTTGTCACTTCAATCTTTTATCTTAAAAAGACCACACAACTACTGCAAGTGGACAATTAATCAGTTGGAGTATTTAAGGATCGATCCCACAGACAGAGAGTTGTTGTTTCGAGAATCTGTCGAAAGAGATGTAGGGCTAGAACTCAATAAAAATGGGGTTTTTGTTGTCACGGTCGTAGTAAGTAATAAACGAAAATAAAGCAAGTAAAATAAATAATAAAAGCGTTGGACATCAAGGGAAATCGCAAGGGATCGATGATCTATCTATCTAGGCAAGTTTATGATTAGGTTGTTCATCTAAGACTCGGACTACGAAACACGAATGAACCATTAACTTATAGATCACAAGCTAATAGTCTAAGATCCCTATACTCCATTACTCAACTATCGCATGCAACGACACATAGATCAAAGCATTTAAAACAGGTTCGATTCTAATCCATGAAGTTCCGTAGGTAAGTGGTATTAGCTTCCTATGACACGACACACATCTAAGCTAGGTCAAGCACATATTCAAGTTTTTAGCGACGCACACACACTTTAGATCATATATAGTTAGTTCATGAGGCTAACTTAAAGCATTAATCAAAGACTTAGAATTAAAGTATAGAATAAACAGAATATAAATCTAACAAACCTAAAAATTGCCACCTAAACTTAGATCATCTCCCCCTTTGATTATCCCTTTTAATCCAACTATAAAACTACTCTAGCATGTTTAAGGGAATCATCAAAGCAAGGTTTAATGAACTCATAAACATAAAAGAATAAATAGGGAAAAAGGTTTTAGATATAACTTCAATGGTTGTAAACAAAGTTGTAAGGATCTTCTTCCTTTAAAAAAACTAGAACAAAGCAAATAGAAAGAAAGAGTTGGTGAACTTCAAAGGCTTCAAGAGAGGAACGAGAGAGCTTCTGGTCGTCGGCTGCTCCTCCTCTGGTTGTCTCTTGGCTTCTCCAATGATTGCAGGCTTAGGGTTTAGATGAGTATTTATAGAGTTTTGAAGGCTTAGGGTTTTGTAAGGGTAGAAACATTTTTTCTTGTTGAGTGCAGAACAAGGGGAGCTAGTAAGGTTCTGGACCGTCGTGACTCCTCTGGACCGGGCCGCCGTGAAGGTTGACTTCAAACTTATCTTCTCGTCGGTTTAAGATACAATCTGGTAAATCGGGCATATTTTCCTATTGGCTGAACGAAATAACTTGATTCGACTTCGAGGAGAAAGATGACTCTTCCATCATTCCATAGAAACCAAGCACGTCAAAATTTGATTTCTGTAAGTTCTTCAAAAATATCCCGTCCTGTAAAGCTCTGATCTGTCCTAAAACGTGTTTTCCTTGCCTTTTGGTAATTTTGCTATAAAACATGTAAACCTTCTTGAAACCTAAAATACATGATAATAGACATTAAAGTCTTGAAATCATGTTAAAATCTTCCTAAATGCATACTAAAACTATAGCTAAAATGGGTAAAATAATGATGTTATCACTCTTGGTTTTAAAACGATGGATCCTAACAAAGTCTGTCGTCTTCGGAAATCTTTATACAACCTCAAACAAGTACCTCGTTGTTGGTTCTCTAAGCTCTCCAATTCTCTTCGAGAATTGGGTTTCACTCAAAGTTATCAAGATTACTCCTCGTTTATGTTGAAGCAAGGCAAGATGATTCTTCACGTTCTTGTTTACGTTGATGATTTTGTGGTTGCAGGAAATAATTTAGCTGCCATTAATAAGTTTAAGGTTCAACTCCATAAGTGTTTTCATATGAAAGATCTTGGACGGCTGAAATATTTTCTAGGCATCAAGGTATCTCGTTGCAAGGATGGTTTTTTTCCACTCAAAAAGTATGCACTTGACATAATCGATGGTTTGACAAAAAAAAAAAGACATAATCGATGAGGCTGGCCTTCCTGGTTGTCAGTCGTTCTCGGTACCTATCGAGGTTAATCATAAACTTGCTTCCGCCACTGGACCGGTTTTCGACAACCCTCAACAATATTGTCATTTGGTGGGTCGTTTTATCTACTTGACATTTACCTGGCCAGATTTAAGCTACGCAGTACACATTCTCTCTCAGTTCATTAAAGCACCTTTAGAAGTTCATTGGGATACAGCTCTCTGTCTTGTTCGTTATCTCAAAGGCTCTCATGCGCGAGGAACTCTTCTTCGATCAGATTGTGACCTCAAAGTTTTTGCTTACTACGACTCTAATTATAACTCATGTCCTATTACTCGACGTTCACTCTCCGCTTGTCTTTTATTTCGGAAAATCACCTATTTCTTGGAAGACAAAGAAGCAAAATAGGATTAGCTGTTCCATGGCCTACACACTCAAAGAAATCAAATGGTTGAAGGGTCTTCTCAAGGATTTGGGCGTTGATCATCCTTCTCCGATATCAATACATTGTGATAGTCAAGTTGCCATTTATATTGCAGCTAATCCTGTTTTTCATGAGCGGATGAAGCATATAAAATCCGACTGTCATCAAGTCCGGGATGCTATCTTCGCCAAGCTCATTACTACGGAACAGATTTCTACTAATGATCAGATTGCTGATCTTATGACCAAGGCTCTACTAGGACCAACATTTCAACGAGTTTTGTCCATGTTAGGTGTTACAGATTACGTACCATCAATGTGAGGGGATATTAGATTATGATATATGTTAATATACTATATCCCTAGATTTACTATGATACGGTCTTATCACTTTTAGGCAACTCCTTTTGTATAAATACTTTACATATTTGATAGGAATATTACCTTCTATTACACTTCCATTACCCAAAAACTACAAAGAGCAGTTTATACCGTTCTTGGGTTTTTTAGCTAATGGAGAAAAAAAAAACAATAATAGAAGAAAAAAAAAAGAAGAGGGAATCTAATAAAAGGGGCTCACTGAAGCCTCTCAAGCCATCCATATAAGCAATTTAACATTTTGTATTAAGCTGGCACGTCGGCCAGTAGGTGTCTAATGAATGTTACTTTTTGAGTTTTTTTTGTTCATTCTTATGGTTTCTTTAACTTTTTTTGACATGAACATATGTTTTTTTAGTTGATTGTATGATGAAGTCATGGACAGTTAATGTTACATTAGTTATTGTCTTGATCGTTAGTATATGCTTATGTGTTTGAACAAGGTTGAAACTGTAAAGAATCAATTAAATTGTATCTATTTTGCATTTGAAGTATCAACGTTTAATAATTTATTGATCACACGAACCCTTTATAAACAACTGCATTCTGTTCTAGGTGTAGAAGTTGAGTCTTATTCATATACAAGGTCTTTACATAAACATATATAGTTGTACAGAGGAGACACACTAGGTTAAAGACATAAACAGAATATTCTGTATACAGCATGATACGAGATATTGAGTAATGAAGAGTGTATCACTTGCGTATCAAGGTGTATCCTTAACACGCCCCCTCAAGATGGAGGGGCGGGAGACACTCCAATCTTAATCCGTAGGTGAAGAAACTGTGTGCGTGAATGAGGCTTGGTCAAAGCATCGGCTAACTGATATTTTGTGTTAACATGACAAACATGAAGCTGTCCTTGCAGAATCTACCTCGAACGAAGAATCTAGAGCAATGTGTTTCATGCGTGAGTGAAAGGCAGGGTTGGCGCAGAGGAAGGTGGCGCCAACGTTATCATAGTAGACAATCGGCACGACTTGTATATGTACGCCAAGCTCAGTTAAAAGGTTGCAAATCCAACGAAGCTCAGCAGAGGTATTGGCAACTGCTCTGTATTCTGCTTCAATGGAAGAGCGAGCAACAGTTTTCTGCTTCTTTGCTGACCAGGAGACAGGGTGAGTTCCCATGTAGACAAGATAGGCATTTGTGGAGACATAATCATCAGAGTCGCCGGCCCAATCAGCATCTGAGTAGGTGTGGAGTTGAAGACTATTCTTGGCGGCAAAGAAAATATTGTGGGTGGTTGTCCCTGCCAGATAACGAAGGACTCTTTTTGCTGCTTGCCAGTGTTCTTGAGTTGGGCGGTGCATGAATTGTGATAAGCGGTTCACCGTGTAGTTGATATCTAACCTCGTAAAGGCAAGATATTGTAAACTCCCAACAAGGCGCCGATAGTCAGTGCCATCGGGGAGGTGAACCAGATTTAAGGGTAATCTTTGGAGAGAAGGCTATTGGAGTTGCAACAGGCTTGGCATAGAGCATGTCGTAGCGTTGAAGTAGATCGAGGATATATTTGTGCTGAGAAAGATGCAACCGTTGAGCAGTACGATGAGCTTCGATTCCCAAATATAGTTAAGATCTTCCAGATCTTTAACAGAGAAGCGATCCGCAAGTGAGTGAAGGATTTGTTGTATGGAGGAGCGGTCATTGCTGGTGATAAGAATATCATCTACCTACGTACACTAAGAGATACACAAAAGTTTCCTCGCGCCGTAGAATGAACAGAGAGGTGTCCGCGAGGGAATTGAGAAACCCAACACTGAGAAGATAAGTGCGTAAGTCTGTGTACCAGGCACGAGGAGCCTGCTTGAGGTCGTAGATCGCTTTGCAGCGGCGACAAACGTATGATGGATGATCACTGAAGCCGAGTGGTTGCTCCATGTAGACCTACACCTTGAGAGTTCCCTGTAAAAACACGTTATTGACATTCAGTTGTAAAATTGGCCAAGAACGACTCACGACAACATCAAGAACCAAGCGGAGCGTTGTTGATTTGATCACTGGGCTAAAGGTCTTGGTGTAGTCACGGCCATACTGCTGGTTATAGCCCTTTGCGACAAGCCGAGCCTTTCACCTGTCAAGTTTGACATTCATTGAAAATGTATTCTTATAGACACACTTACAGGCAACGATATTGTGATTTGGTGGTCGTGGAATCAGGTCCATCGTCTGATTGTGAGCAAAGGCGTCAATTTCTCTGGACATGGCATCTCGCCAGATCTTGTCATTCAGCGCCTGGTTCACCATTAGAGGTTCGGTGGTAAAGGGAGTGGATAAGGCAGCAGAGAGATTGAGTTTGGGTTTGGGTTTGGTGATATTATTTTTACGTCTGGTCTGCATAGGGTGGATATTTTGGACTGGTGGTGGAGGAACGATAACAGGTTGGGAGGAGGGTAACGATGGTTCAGAGGTCGAGGGAGAGGTTGGTGTCGATGGTTAAGAGGAGGGTGTTGGACTTGGAACATAGTGGGCCGGGGAATTGTAATTTGGCCATAATGGAGAAGTTGGTTGATGGGCCGGACTAGGATTACTGGTTGGGCTGGACCGAATGTTATCTGGCACTGCAATGGCACGAGGTGAATTAGAGTCACTTACCGTGTTTTCGGGACTGATTTCCGGTGACGCAGTCCGGTGAGAAGCTGAGCTTAGGGGTCCAGTCGGAGGCACGAATGACGAGACGAGTGGTGGCGGTTGATAAGGGATGACACCGACGAATGATGTGGCGGAAGAAGGCGAGGATATGGGTGTTTCAGAGGAAGAGTCGCAAAGTGAATTGAACGGAAACCAGGTTTCATCAAATTTGACATGGCAGGAGACATAAATGTGGCCAGTGCTGAGTTAGAGACACAGGTAGGCGCTTTGGGTGAAAGAGTATCCTAAGAACACACACGGTGTTGAATGGTTCTCCAGCTTGTGAGTAGTGTATGGATGTAACCAGGGAAAGCAGAGACAGTCAAATACTCGAAGTTTGGAGTAATTGGGAGAGGTACGAAACAACTTCTGGAATGGAGACTCCATGACAATGACCGGTGTTGGAAGGCAATTGATGAGATAGACAGCTGCTGCAAAGGCGTACGACCAATAAGAAGAGAAAGGCAGTTTCGACAACGTGATGGTGCTTCTTTTTCAAAATTCCATTGTGCTCCGATGTGTGAGGCGGTGAGGTGAAATGAGAGATTTCTGAAACCGATAAGAAGAATTTGAGAGCGAAAAACTCTCCACCATTGTCCGAATATAAGGTGACGATTCTTAAACCAAATTTGTTCTCCACTAGCGCTTTGAATGGAATGAACGTGTCACGGACTTGAGATTTGGTTTTAAGTGGATATAACCAGGTATAGCAAGTGTAGTGATCAATGAGGACCAAATAATATTTGTAGTTGTCAACAGACACAACGGGGGAAGTCCAGACATCAGAAAAAATAAATTCAAGGGGTCGTGTGGAAGTGATAGAATTTTGAGAACATAACAAATTTTGAGAAGAAGAAGATTGAGAGTAAGGGAGGTAGAATTTAGAGACTAGGGATTTAAGAATAGGTGAAGCAGGGTGGCCTAAGCGATGGTGCCAGTCCGCTAAGGTTGGTTTGGAGGAGGATGAAGCAAAGAAAGCAGAGAGAGTGGTTGGTGATGTCGGCCACTCGTAAAGTTCGTCTCTAGTTTTGCCTTGGAGTAACAGGGCCCCCGAGCTCATATCCTTCACCTGAAAGGAAGCAGGTTAGAATGCAACAGACACTTGATTAGCATTGCAGAGCCGGTAAACAGAAATTAAATTTTTGTGGATATGAGAATCACAAAGAACAAAATTCAATATTAGGTTGCGGGAGGTGGAGGGTAGAGATAGTGAACCAGTTAATAGGGAGATCAGAAGCATCACCAATAAGAACAGAATCATCACCACGGTATGATTGGTGCATAGCAAGGTTGTGAAGATCACTTGTCATGTGATGAGATGCACCACTGTCCAAGAGCCATGTGTTGTTTGAAGGCGGAGCAGTGAGACCAAAATTGGCACGCGGCTGACATGGACGAGAAGGACTGTGAAGGAGACCATTGTGTGGAGCGACTTGATGAAGCTGGGGCAGCATTTGGCACTACGACCGAAGACACCACACAACTGATACTTTCCTTGATAACCGTTATTAGAACGGTTGTCCTGGATAGGTATTGGAGGTCCGATTGTTCCATTGTTGATGGTGATGTTGTGTGGATTTGTGTGGATAAGGAAGAGAGTGAGAGGTATCAATATTGGCAGAGAGAGGATCAGATGAAGGCGTAACAAGAGCAGCGGTCAACAACTGAGCTTCTTTGTTGAGAAGTTTTTCATGAACTTCAGTGATTTTGGGAGAGAATTCACGGTCTTCAACTTGATCAACAACATATTTGTAGTCTTCAGGGAGACCACGAAGAACAGCCTCAATCTGCTCATCAATATCAAAAGGCTTACCGAGGAGAGCCAATTTGTCAAAGCGAGTAGTTAAGCCTTGCATATACTCATTGATCGTTTTATCACCTTTGGAAAATTGTTGGAGTTGGAGGCGTAACTGCTGAATATGGCCCTTGCTATGTTTGGCAAAGATGTTGGCAACAGTATGCCACATCTCAGCAGCCGTTTTTGTGGTAGTAACCAGAGGTTGCACCGAGGGAGAGAGAGTGCCGAGAAGACCGTTGTAGATCAGCTTGTCCTGTCGCTTCCATTTGAGAAAGTCTGGATTCTGAATTGCGGCATTGTTGGAGACAGTTGTCTGAGCCGGAGAAGAAACAGATCCATCAACATATCCGACCAAGTCATAGCCATCAAGGAGAGAGTGTACTTTGAGGCTCCAAGTGATGTAGTTGAGAGAAGTAAGCTTAATAACATTACTCATGTTGATGTTGAGAAAGGGTTGGGCAGAATCAATTACTTCAGCAGTATTAGCCATGGAGACAGGAGAAAAAAAGTGAAAGAAAAAGCAAAGAAAAAGAAAATGAAGGAAGAAGTTGAAACAGAGAGAACAGAGAAGCGGCGGAAAAATTTAGAAATCTTTTACTGCTCTGCTCTGATACCATGTAGAATATGAGTCTTATTCATATACAAGGTTTTTACACACATATATATAGTTGTACAGAGGAGACACACTAGATAAAAGACATAAACAGAAGATTGTATGTAAAACATGATACGAGATATTGAGTAATGAAGAGCGTATCACTTGCGTATCAAGGTGTATCCTTAACACTATGTTCCATATAGAGGTTTGTTTTGTCATTTTGTGAATTAAACTAAACCCATATATCAGAGGTACAATCCCCGCCAGGATATCTCATTTCGTGAGCGAGCGCAGGACCATCTGGCTCGGACCCAAAGTCGACGAAGAAGTCAGGGTTTATGGATAAACCACCTTTGTCTGTATCTACATCAATTTGCAACATGTGTGAGCCTTTCTCCACAAGTTCAGGGTAAAACTGTCTATCCCATACGTTAAACAGCGAGTTCGTCACGTACAGTCGCTTCCCATCTAGGCTCAACTGAAACATTTGAGGACCTCCTCTCAGACGCTGACCCTTCACACAAGAAAAACACCAATAATTACAATAGCGTGTAGGACAAGGTAACATGATCTAGATTTTGTTGAACGGACCTTGATTTTGGTGACATCGAACTGAAACGTCTTTCCTTCTTCTCCTAAGGCTAAGACATCGCTTCCTTTTTGGACTAGCCCGCCTACGTGTAGTTGACCGGTTAAAACAGGGGTTTTCGGGTCCTCGATGTTGTACTGGCGAATATCTCCGTGAAGCCAGTTGGAAAAATAGAGGAATCGGTCGTCAAGTGAGATTAAAAAGTCAGTGATAAGCCCTGGCATTTCTGGGAGAATCCAGTTTTCAACTTTCAGAGGTTCCACTGATATAGCCACCTTAAAATTGGAGAGGTTGTTTGTATAGTTAGAAAGAAAAAAATCAAAAGAAATGAAGAATAATAAGTAGAGAAGATTCATTGTATACCTCATGGCTCCATGCTTCATCATCGTTCTTGAAAAATCTTACAATAGTACTCGACAACGCACACCCCGCATATCCCGTAGCTTTATCCGGGTTGTGCAAGAATCTTACCTGTAAAACAAAAACAGAGGAGGATAATGCAGTTTCTTGCGGAAGAAGAAACTAGTATAAGCTGAGGTTTTGCAAGATTAGAGTCAGTTTACCTCTAAGGGTAAAAGTCCGGTATCACCGAGGTCAAGTATCTGTTTCAATTCTCCGTCGGGCCAACTATAGACATGTAGATGCTTTCCATATAAGCCATCAGAGACGTCCTTGAGGTCAAATCCTTTGGTAAACGCGGCTGGTGCTCCCCAAGAGGTACTAATCATCGTCTTGTGCCGTGGTTGATACCAGAAATCATACCCAAACAAAGGACTGTTTCCATCCTTCTCCCACCTATTAAAATAAATGTAAATAGCTCTTACTCAACGACCCTTAAGCTAGCGAGATATTAGGTTTTGGTCTTCTTTCTTGGCGTCCAAGAAACAGTACAAATCCGTTCTTTTCGAAGTTACCTTCCTTTGATGTTAAACTCGGAATCAAGCAAGAGAAACCCACTGCCTTCTGCGTTTCCATCTTCATCCCCAAGACAAGACACAAGAACGTCTCCAGAAGCTAAGCAATGAGGTTGATGCGGATAAGCCAATCCCGTCTTCTCCAAAACCTCCGCTGGCTCCACAAATTTGTGCAGAAATGGTTCCCTCGGGTTTGTTTTCGTATCGATGATGTAGATGCGACCAGACCTTTTTTCCGACATGTGTGAGATGAGATCACAATACATGAGAACTTTTTAGATACAAAAGAAACAGAGAAGAGATGTTGTTAAGTTTCTTACAGAAGAGAAGGCAAGATGAGGTAACGTCTTTCACAAGAACGATCACCATAGCAAGAGCTACAAGAGTTCCAGCCTGAATGATGAAGTTCATCTCCAAGAAAAGGCATTGGTAATCTATGGATGACACTAGAGTATGTCGTTGAACTCGGTTCCACATCCACCGTCGCTACGTAATCTGGCTTCGCTTGCCCGGTTCCTGGACCAAACCAATTTCCAAAAACCTTTAGCCGACATAACAAAGTTTGAAACCAAAGCTTATAATGACATTAGTTGATCTTAATGACTCTTAACTCCACTCCATATATAAAGAGCTAGAAAATAGTTTACCGGTGTATAAGGCAGCGACATAGATGAGTTTCTCTCGTGGACCAGACATGGCAAGGAGAGGCGTGGCGTAACCCGGGCCGCTCTCACAGCAATCTTCACCCGCCGCTTCCATCTCAGTTTCTATATCTCTCTACTAAGCTGTCTTAGTAATGCAGCAGCTACTTCTGCATATATTGGCTTTATATACTGATATTTTCTGCAAGTTGGAACTTGGAAATAAACTAATAATATATGTATTAATTAAAACACCGTTATCATTTAATTCATCACTAATCATTTTGTTTTATAAATATGAAAAAAAAAAAAAACAAGAAAAAAACGAATACGTCGGCACGAGACATTTGCTAAGAGTGTGACACGGGATGGTAGGCAGGCTCAGGTCGTATCTATCCATTGGTGTCCCTTCTTGGCTTCGATCTTTTAGCATTGCTGAAGTTAGACAATATAATCGTTTTACTATTTCTTTGAACCTTTGCTCTATTCTTTATTTTATTTTAGTAGACCATCGACGAGAAAAAAAAAAAAAAAAAGACCATCACTTTGCTTACCTCATAGATAATATATAACTCATACACCCAATCTCAAACCTCTCAGTAGAAATCTAGCATACATCTTTGGTTTATACTTGTTTAATGAAAATTTGTTAGAAATTCCTTTTCTAAAAATATTTTTTCTCTGAACATTTTTATTTTTGTCATCTTTTACATAATTACAATATGTTAAATAAATTTTTAGAATTTTTTTTAGGTTTGAGTTCTCTATTTTAGATTTATGATATATAGTATTTAGGGTTTAGAGTTGAGAATTTTGTGAGAAATGTCATTTTCTTAATTAAAGTTGTGAGAAACGCTATTTTCATTTTTTTTTTTTCAATAATGTCATTTACTGTTTTTGTGCCATATGATCAAAAGACCATAATACCCTTCAAATTAAAGAAGGAAAAAAAATTAAAAAAAGTTATTAACTTTTAGGTAATCATTTTGAGACTAACAAAAATAGTGATGATATGACTGTTTCTTTTTTTAACTAAAACCTAAACACATCTAAAAATAAAAGAGATTGAAGTTGGTGGAGTTATCCAGGTCAGTAACATGGTTCTCCTCGGAAAATTCATCAGTTTCAGGCCGCGATAGACAACAAACATGTTAGTTTGATGGACATAATATTTTTTTTTAAAATTGGTCCATCTAAAATATAATAAACAATATGGGTTGGAAAGACAAAAGTAAGCCTACTATGGTCCACTAACATAGACATACCTTCTCTGTGTATCATTGTTATCCTCCGAGAGTTCACCAATGTTAGGTTGAACATCTTTCGACCTGTGCGATGGACAACACACATGTGAGTTCGATGGACTTAAGATTTTAAAATAAAAAATTTGTCCACCAGGAACTTAATAGACAACATGGTTGGATAGACAAAGTAAGTGGTCCAAAAATAAAAATGGAGTGGACTAAACAAAGATAAAACTGGTCCATAGAGGCATACCTTCAATGTGCAGTAACATTGTTGTCCTCTGAGAGTTCACAAATGTCAATATGAACGTCTTCAGACCTGTGTGATAGACAACAAATATGTTAGTGTGATGGACTTAAAGTTCTAAACTAAACAATGGTCCACCATAAACTTAACAGACAACATGGTTAGATAGACAAAAGGCAATCATATTGTTGTCCAGAATAAAAATGCAGTGCACTAAACCAAATATAAGACTGGTCTACAAAGACATACCTTCTTTGTGCAGTAACATTGTTGTCCTCCAGAAGTTCACCAATGTCAGCCTAAACGTTTTTAGAACTAAGTGATAGACAACAAACATGTTAGTATGATAGACTTAATGTTATATTTGGTCTATCAGGAACGTAATAGACAATATCGTTGGATAGACAAAAAGTAAGCATACTCTAGATCAAAAAGATAAAAACTGGTCCATAGAGATACCTTCTTTGGTCAATCATATTGTTACCCTCCGAGAGTTCTGCAATGTCAAACTGTCAATTGCAATAAATTTCATCCATCAGCGAAAGCGGATTTGGTCTGATATCAAAAGAAAATGTTTTTGCAAAAATGGCATCTCTCATATTTATACACTGTTCATGGCATATTTCTCTTTAGAGTTTATAATTTAGTCATTTCCTATACTAAAAAATGTATTTTTGAAAATGAACAAAAGTATTTTTAAAAAATTACATAGAAAAAAATATATTTTTGAAAATGCCCTTATTTAATCGACTAATACATATCTGGCTCATTCGATCTTCAAACGACATGCACGAACCCTTAGTTAGGTGAAGCTCTAACACATTTAACACACCTTAATATTGTCAAGTCACCAAAAAGGTATATTTTTACATCTTATGACGTAAGCATGGCCTCCATTTTAGAGCTATATATACTTATCATTTGTTTTACATGAAATACAAAAGAAAGCATCACTTCCCATCTTTTGGCTTTATAGTGATAATGAAGTGATATTGAAGTGATAATGAAGTGATATTGAAGTGATAATGAAGTGAAAAGTTGTCACTTTCGAGTTGAATGTTATCACTTTGAAGTGATAAATAGTTAAATGTCAAAAGTTGTCACTTTCGAGTTTTGAGGCTAATTTAACCCAGCTATACAAAATTTATATCAACAACTACAGATAGAAGTCAAGATATCGCTAAATACTTAAACGTACAATTTGGTTTTCACTGGTTCTATGAATCGTACAAGAAGATCTAATAAGTATCTATAGGGCTGCAGAACTGGATAATTCATCATAGTCGAAGAACAAAAAGCTTATTGTGTTTCATGGAGTGGTATGCTTTATTATACTGCGTGAACCGATATTTGCAGCTTATATTAACAATTGGAATAACTGGTCCAAATTTTCTAATGCTTAACAAGGTGAACGTAAAGGAGCATGCTAAAATTTCTAGTCTACTTGTAGAGTCTTTCTATTTCATTCTTGTATTGATCAACCACCTTGTCCCGTCTTATTTTCATCGTCGGTGTCATTAATCCGTTGTCTATCTGTAAAGATATTACATAGAACGTTAACATAAGGACTGAATATTTTGAGTCCCAAATGAAGAGATTATGAATGAGACCGAACAAAAGAACATACCGTGAAAGGCTCATCCACGATCAGAACAGGTCCAACTTGGAACGAGCATTGTGATGTCCTGCATTATGGTTTATATGAGTAATTGCATGATTAGGGCAAGCATACGCTTAAATCATACATTAGAGAGAGAGAGGGATCCAGATGCTCAAAGAGTAACACTTGGTCTGGATCAGTACCATTTCCTCAGTTCTTCATAGACCATGCTTGTTATCGTCTCCTTGCTAAGTTCATTGACTTCAGGATCTAGAGGTGAAATTTTCTGCTTTGATGCTCCTTCTGCTGCTTCTTTGTTTGGGATAATAATAGCTCCGAGGCGGCGTTGATCCTGAGAACGAAAGATTATGGCCACATCGAAATCCAAAGATTAAATCCGTAAAACATCCCATACCACTGTTCCTAAATCAAACTTTCCAACAAGTACCTGTCCAATAACCACTATCTGTTGAATCAAATTGCTTCTCATGGCTGCTTCTTCAATCTCCAATGGTTCCACATTTTCACCTACAACGATCAAGCTGTTATCATACGTTTTTAACAATACATGCGGTGTTTAAAATGTATGCTAATCATACAGACAGTTGGAAACAGAATTTTAATTCAAGAAAGTGTAAAACTATGATATACCTGTTAATAGTACAATTGTGTCCTTGGCACGGCCTTCAAGAACGATGACACCTCCACAGCTACGACTCCGTCCTGCTGAGTGCTGAGGAGTAATCCAACCCATATCTCCAGAATTGAACCATCCATCTTCATCTATAACTTGCTTGGTGGCCAGTGGATTCTGAGGTAATCAACAGAAAGATGAGTTAACCTGATCTAACCACCAAACCCAAAGCCTTCATCCAAATCACAAATAATGTTTCAGGAGTTCACACATTTAGCAAAAAAAAAGAAATGAATTGCAAGAAATCTAGATTCCAATGAGATGCTTTAGATGAGGAATGATGAGTTCAAGATGAAAAGAGTTATACATAGACTAATTAAGAGGTGTCCATTTCTTTCTGCATAAAATATGGGGTAGACAAGAAAACTCGATAGCCATCAACGTTTACGGAAAGCACAGCACAGATTATAACAAGTTTTCTAATAACAAACTAATCCGAGAAACAGGGGCACCATAGAAGCCAATATATATACTCACGAACAGAAGAATCATAAACAAAATCTTGACGGCTAAAATTCTGTAACTGTTGTGTCATCCATTCACAAATTTGTCGTAAACAAAGGGCAGAAAGTGTGTATCACCTTATAGTAACCTTTCATCACTGGTGGGCCTCTGACTTTGACAATGCCCTTTGAACCAGGTGGAAGAACAGAACCAGTCTCAGGATCTACAATTTTGAATTCCGTATCTTTAATAGGGTGCCCAACTGAGCCAAGAACCTTCATACAAGAGCAAAAACAAAAATACAATTTTAACAAATGTAACTGTGTAACATAACATAGACAGTAAAAGATATGAGACTTGTTATGTCTTCTTTTATAGCACTTTTGGACTGATTGTGACCCAAACATTTGGTGCAAGATGGGAGCTTATTTTCCCCATGATCACAAAAGAAAAGGTCATTTTGGTGAAAGTTTAAACTTACATTACAGTTAAGCCTCCGTGCAGAGACAACCGGTGAGGTTTCTGTCAAACCATACCCATTTTGTACATTCACACCGATGGCCTGCATAAAGAACTAAGCTGTTTACATATGGACAAAATAACTTGTTTAAATGCCAAAAACAAATAACATTAATCTCTAGAAGCAATATTGGCAGTCTAACCTCGAAAAACTTGTCAACATGCATAGGTAAACTACCACCTCCGCTAACACCAGCCTGGAGGAAACAAAGATTAGATTGCAAAGTCAGGTTAACAATCTTTCTGGTAAGATTAAGGAATCTTTCTTCGCCTAGAAACATAAAACTAGTAAAACAAAAGGAAGTAGATACTACCTTTGTTATTCCAACAGAGGAACGAATTTTTCTGTGGACAAGCTTTTCAGCCAACATATGCAATGGCAATAGAACAAACGCAACTACTCTCGCCCACAACCAATCCACCAACGAAGCAATATACATTGGAGGCTTTTGATTTTTTGTCAAACAAAGACCCTGCATACAAGAGCAGAGAACTTATCACAACTCTGTTACAACAAACTATTAGGCAGTACGAAATACTAAAGAGGACACATCTGGTTCGCAAACCTCAGAAATTCTTCTCATCTCCATATATGCAAGGCTGACTTTAATTAATGTAAGCGCCAAAAATTTACGAGCAGGGGAGCTTGTAGAAATTTGCTTTTGAATCCCGCTGCAATTCTCATAAAATAGAGAAAGATGTTTAGCAGCAGTTAACATGGTTCAGACTACTGCGAAAAAAATAATGATTAGAATCATGGAAGAAACAAATTCATTGTAAATCTCGAATGACCGACTAGATACAGCCATGAGGGAAATCTAATCTCTTATCATACGAACAGTGACTCATAATCTCTTATCAGTAAACTTCAGTAACAATAGAACCTATCTGAAAGTATTTGAATCTTATGCGCAAAAAATGCTTGTAAAGTTGCATACCTGTAGAGTGTCTCATATACTAAAGGAACTGAAATGAGATAGTGTGGTTGATACTGCTTGAGATCATCCTGTACCAAAAAACAAAAACAAAAAGTTTCAAATCCAAAGGGAAAAATATAAAATGAAATGCTCGACTCACTACAAAATTTCATCTTCTCACATTTTCTTTTAATTTGTCACTGTGTAACAATCTCTCTATACCTTTAAGAATCTTATAGACGTATACTTTTGCTCGACTCCACATGTAAATATGAAATATTCACAAGCCCGTTCATAGGCATGCCATGATGGCAGCATACTTAGAAATCTCTCCCCAGCTTCAGCAGGCACAAAGTCGGACAAATTTCTTATCTGTAGAGTAGTTCAAGATACCAAACAACCAAATTTTATTTCAGAACCCTAATGGCAAACTCAGTATTTTATAAAGGTGAACATAAATTGATGAGAAGTATTGGCCTTGAACCTGGTGTAACAAATTCTGATGGGTGAGCATAACACCTTTTGGATTTCCCGTGGTTCCACTGGTATACATAATTGTGGCTGTATCATCTGGATTGATGAATTCATATTCATACCTCTCTGCAGTCATTTATTTTTTAGCACTCCCAAAAACACTAAAGTGCTATATAAAGAAAGTAGATTTAGCACTTACCAGCATCATTAGATCTTGCAAATTTTGCACGTCTCTCTTGTCCAAATCTTTTAATTTCGTTGTAACTATAGACTGGTGTCTGCCTACCCACTGTAACCAACGAAGATTTGTCCCCCCACAGAAGAATCACAAATCTTGGAGGTGCCTTGTAAGAAAATGACGCGGCAATGCGGTTGAAAAACTCAGGGTTATCCACAACAAGAGCTACACTGCAAGACAAATCACAACTCTGTACTGTAAAAAAATTTCAAAACAAGGAACTGGAGACGCGCATAGTAGGTAATTCAAAAGACAACTAAAAACCATTAGCTGCACGAAATCAGACAGTAGACATCATATTGAAGGACCAAAGACTTCTGTCTCTGTCATTTACGAATCTCCTTGATTAACTACGCCTCGAATCTATAGAAAGTCACATAATGAAGAATTATAAGACAAATGTGATATCAAGATGTTGACGAAAATTACACCTAATCAAGACTGCGGATCACTATGAAACCAAATGAAATCTCTCTAAGCAAAACGGCAAAATGCTATCTGAAGTGACAGAAGTTCTAAAAATGGTTCATGAAAACAAGAAATTTTGATGACACAAGTGGTAAGTAAATGTGGTTGGTATGAATAAAGTAATTTGTTAACCTCTCACTCGAGTAAGATATTCAGTTGAAACAACAGAATAACAAAAAGGTCTAGATGTACCTTTCCGAATGACAGTATATTTGCAGTAACTCTTCAACAGAGGATCTAGATCCTCTAACAACATTGATTGCTCCTGTAGCAATTATACCTGGCATAAAGTAGTAAAGAGTAGGTAAACATACCAATACCTGCGGAGAAAAAGAAAAATCGAAGAACCAAACGACATAATTAGAATGACTGCAGTAAAGCAGGGCAGTTAAAACAACTTAACATGTGAGCATCAATTTATAAGGACGAAAAGCAAAGAGCAGAAACAGCCCAAAACATATCTCAACAGATAATTGGTAGTCCTGGAATGGAAATGACCGATAATTCATGTGTACGGCAAGCACTGACAAGCTCAGTATTCCAAGTTTAATGACATCATCCAATAACGGGTAAGCCTCAAGCTTTAAGAAAATTATGTAATAGACAGTAGTTAGTGAGTTTCCTACAGCGTTTCTCTATTAATAAACCACATACCTTGATCCGCAACAAGCCATCGACAAGAGTTATCAGCGAAAAGTGCAATCTTCTCATCTGCTTTCACTCCAACGACTCGCAAACCCTCAACAAAGTCCAAGATTTCTTGTTCCAACTGCAGTTTTAAGATGATTGAAATGAAAGCATCGAATTACTCATCCAAATTTAACATCACTGAAAACTTTAAAAGTTATTACCCACCTATTTATCAGGCAGATATACAGTTGTAATAAAAATAACAAACACAAAGGGACATGCCAGACAATAATCATTAAAAGTATGAATATAGTATGCTTCCAAACATACAAATATGGTTCATCTTCAGCACCTTCACTTATTAACAAGCAGATAAGATATGCAGCTTCAGAATGTCTATACATTACAGAACTAATAGATAAAGAAATAAAGCTGAAGGCCAATCAATTTTTAACTCTTGAGCTTCAGTTGTTTCCCTAAGTTCTGACTCCTGCTTAAAAATACCTCTGTTCCAAAAGTATGGAGATCTAAAGTGACGCAAGCAAAGCAGTTGTTACCTGTCTGTACGTGAACGTAGAAGGCGGGTCATGATACGGATCCACCACCGCAACTCTGTCACCATACTTCTCCACAGATGATCTCCAAATATCAGGAACCGCCTTCCATTCATTAGAGCGCAAAGCAGCCTCCTTTGGAAATGATGAGCGTTCCAAGAAAGGTGAACACCGCCTTAACTCCTTCTCCTGAATCTATAATAAAGATACACAACTGGTGTTACATTATTACATACCATTCACATCAAAGTTAGTTCAGCTTTCATAAGACTTAAAACAAGTATCGTAAACTAACA
The DNA here is from genome assembly GCF_030686135.1 of Camelina sativa. Taxonomy (NCBI): domain Eukaryota; kingdom Viridiplantae; phylum Streptophyta; class Magnoliopsida; order Brassicales; family Brassicaceae; genus Camelina; species Camelina sativa. Next base: position 11,496,321 of record NC_141880.1, on the reverse strand, counting down.
AGACTGAGCCACTCGTTGTTGTTCTGTTTTACTGCAACAGCTAAACTTAAACCAACCCTTCTTCAGATTACTTACTTCTAAAATCAAAGTCAAAGGAACAATTTTTAAAAGTCCACAAACCAAAAAGGAACAGTTTTTAATTTAGTTCGCAACAAAATAATCGAACCCATAAAAGAAAAGTTTCAAAGTGAGTGATTAAAAGAACTCGCCGTGGACTCGCAGCTAACTCGAAAACCCCGTCGTGAACTCGAAGCTCTTCTGCGGCCAAAACCCTTGTAACCAAACACCAACCTGATCCCAGAAACTTGAAATTGAGGAGCAGAGGAGCCGTGAGAAACAAGAATTGAAGGTCCCAGAGACGTTGACGCCATGGTTGAGGAGTAGAGGATGAAGAAAGGGTTATCGTGAGGTTGCTTGTAGCATAGAGATAGAGAGATGAGAGGAGAAAGAGAGAGAGATGAAGTAGCAAGAAAGGTAGAAGAAGAAAGAGACGAGAGAGCATGTCGATGTCGTGATTACGATTATATCACAAAGAAAAATAAGAAAGAAAGAAAGATCAGTTCCAAGTTGGTTGGCACCGCTACAGAAGCATGGCAACTTCAGAGTCTCAGAGATAATAAAAACAAAACAGAGTTGATGTACTTACACTAATATATGAATTTTTATTTATATGTATCTATATCAGTATATATGTATGTTTTTTTACATTAAATATTTACTAGATTTTTAATTTATTATTATTTATATTTTATATTGTATTTTTTTGTTTAAATATTAGATGTTTTGTAAATAGAGAATTAACTAAATTTTTTAGCAGTTTGTGTAATTAGATATTTATATTCATTTTTTAACTTGCAATACACTTCAAAACTGATTCATCTCTATCGAATTCAACATTCCTGAGATTAATTAAATATTTTCTTTCACCGTCAAATCTAAGTAGTCGAATATTCTAACAGTTTCTCTTTTTCGATAAAAATAATATTCTAAAAAATAAATAAAACAAAATAATAATGTCTAGCAAAAACGGAAAAGACGATTAAGAAGGCGATGGCAAAATTATGTTTTTGAATGATCTTGTCGATCTGGTTTCGGGTTCGTGTGGTCCTTTGGAATTCGGATTCATGTGATCTATCTTGCTATCTTTGGCATGCAAAGAGACGAATTAACGGTTTTAGCGACGATGTTTTAATCTCGATTCGGATTTATGGTATCAAGTTGGGGTTATGGATCTTTTGGAATGTGTGGATTCGAGATCGATGGTTCCGATCGGCTTTAATGGGATTAGTGTCCGAGATTGTCCAAATCTCTCACTCAACGCGATTTGTCGGATCTGTCAAATCTTCCATCGACGGCGATGGCGGAGGTTTGATCTGGGTAAGATCTGTGATCTCTTCTGGTATCAACTTGAGGGTTGATTCGCAATGGAATACTTCAAGGAGGTATCCGGATATGGTGTTGATACTAGAGTACCAAGAATCTATCTCCTGGCATTTATGTTTCCATTTGGAGGATTCTCTAGCTGTATGTCTTTGGAACGCAAAGGAATACATACAGGATCGTATCAGATCGAAGATTGATACGCACTGGAGCATATCAAGACTTCCCTCCCTATCGTCATCTGATCTACTATTGAGGTTGGTTACTTTGTCTATCGTAGAGGATCACAAGCATTTAGCTTGCCTTTTGTGGATCGTGACCAAAAGAAAGATACGTTTGGTGATCCTTGAAACACAATGGTCCTTGATTTGGTGTTTGATTTGGTGTCTTTATGTTTGGATTCGTCTTCTCATTCTGTTTCATTTTGGATCATTGTGTGAAGATCTATGGCGATTATGTTTGATCCCATTTCATTTTTGGTATGGATTCATGTTGAAGGAACAAGAGGCTATATTCTGGCATTTATGTAGTCAATCGAAGTCTCCTCTAGTTGTGTATTTTTGGAATGTATGGGAATGCATACAGGATCGTATCAGTCTGAAGATTGTTTCGATATGGAACATATCAAGGTTTTTCCCCCTATCTTTATTTGGTTTAATGATGATATGGGATTCCCTGTTTGCCTTGGTGGATCACATGGGTTTGGTTTGCTTTTTATGGACCGAGAGTACAAGGAGGATACACTTGGAAGATACTCAAGCACAATGGTCATTATCACGGTGCTTTTATGGGTGGATTCGAGGTCTTTCTCTGCCTTGAACTCGAATATTAAGTGTTGAACAGTGGCATTCACTATTGATTCTAATTTCCTTTTGGAATCGTTTCAGAGTGATCCGGGACATGATTGTGGCTCTAGCGAATCAAGAAATTATTTCCTGGCATTTATGTCTCGCATCGGTTGGCGTTATAGCTACTTATTTCTGGAATGATTGGAACTATATAAAGGATTGTGATGCAGCTCTCAGTACTCATCACACCTTTCTCTATTTCCTTGTTTCAATTCGTGTTTTCCCTGCATCATCTCTCGAGGGTTCTTTTTCTTATTCTGGTTGGTACCTGTGGGTTTGGGTGACAATTTTCAGTATGTCTCAGAGTAGCTTATTGGGAAAGAGTGCAGAGGGTAAGAGTGATGAGGTGGTGGCTCCTAAGCGTCGTATCAAAATCCCGTATTTCGATAACACAGCTCTGATTGCGGGTTATTCCAAAACAATGGTGGGCCGATGTATGAACCCTAAGGTGCAGGATATGAAATCCCTCCTGATCATGCTCCCTAAGTTCTGGCATGTTGAAGGAAGAGTTGTGGGAGCTGATCTCGGGCTAGGGAAGTTTCAATTCGACTTTGACAATGAGGAAGATATCCTGGAGGTTCTTCAGATGGGACCATTCCATTTCGATGGTTGGATGGTGTCTTTGGTTCGGTGGAGTCCAACAGTGGATCCTGCTTATCCTTCAGACTTAACGTTTTGGGTTAGAGTCCTGGATGTTCCTTTCCAGTTCTGGGCGGAACCAACCTTTCGTAGCATTGGCTCAGAACTTGGTCGAGTGGAGACGGTGGACATTGATGGAGGAAGAGTAAAGGTGACAGTTAATGGATTGAATCCCTTGTGCTTTGAAACGGTAATCGAGTTCTACAATGGTCAGGAGACTATTGTCAACCTTCGGTATGAGCGTCTTCATGGCTGCTGCAAGAAGTGCTCAAGTCTTTGTCATGATGAGAATCATTGCCCATTGTGGGCTACCAATAAGATTACTCCGGCGTTGCACGTTCCAGTAGATGATGACTCAGCTCGCCCGCTACAGAGTTACAAGGGGGCTGTCATGAATGACAAGAACAAAGGAAAGGCCAGAGAAGTGGATACTCGGGGTTTGCCTCAGTCTAGCCAGCGCCCTCCCAAGGGCAAGCAAGACGCAGGACCAAAGAATCGGTACTCTCGGGAAACGGGTGAGCCTTCATCCAAGCCACGCCGGTCCAACAATCCTGTACCTTTTAAGGATTACCGACAGAAGGCTAGAGTTGCCACGACCGTAGCACCTTCCTCGGCTGCAGCTCCGGTTGAGGTGTTAGAACCGGGACAGATTCCAGATCAGGTCGAACATGTGGTAGATCAGGGTGTAACCTTTGGGGTTCCACCACCGAAGCGGGTCCGGAGGCCTCTTTTTCAGGAGCCAGAGCTACCTCCACATTCCCGCTTGGAGGAGGAGGGGACTGTGGTTGATGCGAGTTCATCAGTCCCGGGTCTTGGGTTAGTGTCGAAGTTCCCTGGCTTTGGTTCTCTGCAGACTGACTCAACTGAGGGAGATACTGGCGAAACTCCGGCACTTGCGAGTGAGACAGGACCACTACCGGTGGCGCAGGGTTCGCCAACTACAGGGGTCACGGTGGAGGAGAGTTTCGATCAGTGGATGGATGAGGTTGTGACAGAGGAGATGGACAAAGCGGTTGATGTCCCACAGCAGCAGTCTGATGGCGATATGGATGCTTCGGTGGAAGATACTGTCTTGGATACACCTGTGAGCATTGCGGCCCCCGGAGGTGCACAAGTGGACTCAGGTGGCGTCCTCGTGGAAGCGAAACTTGCTTCAGATGCAGTTTCTACTGTGGCTCCGCCAGTGGAGAAGGCTAACAAAGGGAAACCCCCTTTGACTCTCAAAGGAGCTGCTTCCAGGAAATTGAATGTGTATCTACGTACAACACCAAGAAAATGCCCTGTCCTTAAAGAGGCTGGGGAAGGATCAAACCTGAAGTACCCGGAACAGGAAAAGGGTCCAGCTGGTGGTGCAAAGCCACCCAAACCAACAGTGGATAAATGAAGATTTTGAGCTGGAATTGTCAAGGGCTCGGGAATAAAGCAACCATTGGGTATCTCAGGGATTTGTGGGGAAAGCATAGACCTGACTTTTTATTTTTATCTGAAACCAGACAGCCTTTATCTGTTCTGGAACCTTTTGTTGGTCATTTTGGTTTTTCAAATTTAAAAACAGTTGATCCTATTGGATGTAGTGGCGGTTTAGCCTTATTTTATAATAATAATTATGGTGTTTCCATTCTATTTGAATCAAATCGTTTAATCGACTTGGAACTCACTTATAGAGGAAATGTTATTTATTTTACTTTTGTTTATGGTGATCCGGTTCCAACAAATCGAGACTTAGTGTGGGAACGATTGACACGGATTGGTTTGTCTCGGGACTCCCCTTGGTTTCTTATAGGTGATTTTAACGAGCTTAAAGGTAACCACGAAAAACGAGGCGGAAAACTCCATCATGCCTCTTCTTTTGTGAATTTTAACACAATGATCCGGTATTGTGGATTGTTAGAATTTCTGGCGGTTGGGGATAGCTTGTCTTGGCGCGGTTGGCGGGATAAGAAGCCAATTAGATGTCGTCTTGACCGCGCTCTAGCTAATGAGAAATTCCATGATTTGTTTCAGAATGCATTTACGGAATATCTACCAATGATAGCCTCGGATCATAAACCGGTATTAGCCTCTTTGGAGGACACAGTTCGGAGAGGAAGATACGCCTTCCGATTTGATCGAAGGTGGCTTGAAAAAGAGGGTCTTTTTGGAGCCATCTCCGAGGGCTGGGTCTCAGCAGAGACAGAGGTATCTGGAAATTTAATGGACAAAATAATAAAGTGCCGCCAAGCAATTTCCCGTTGGCGGAAAGCACAGGCTCCGTTTGGACGGGAGACAATTGAGGATTTAAAATCCCAATTAGCATCTGTTCAGGAGGATGACTCTGTTTCTGTGGAGGCTATTTCGGCATTAAATTGGAAACTACGTGAAGCATATCGGGATGAGGAGATCTACTGGTATCAGAAAAGTCGAAGTAGGTGGATGCGTTTTGGGGATCAAAATACAAGTTATTTTCATGCACAAACGAAATTAAGAAGAGCCAATAATCGGATTGTGGGGATGCATGATGCCTCCGGGCACTGAACTATGGAGGAGAACCGGGTTCAGGATATTGCGATTTCATACTTTCAAGAGGTATTCACGTCTACTGATCCCTCAGAAATTGAGGACTTGTTGGGTGAGATAAGCAAATCTATAACGGACGATACTAATGAGATGCTGACTAAACCAGTCACAGAACAGGAAATCAAAGAGGCTTTATTCATGATGCCCCCTGATAAAGCCCCGGGACCGGACGGTATGACGGCCCTATTCTATCAGCGTGCGTGGGATACGGTTAAGGCTGACTTAAAGATTTCGGTGGACTCTTTCTTTCGGGACGGCAGTTTTGACAAACGCCTAAATAAGACAAATATTTGTCTTATCCCGAAAGTAGAAAAACCGACCCGGATGACTGAATGGCGTCCCATTAGTTTATGCAATGTTGGGTACAAGATTATCTCGAAGATCCTATGTCAGCGGTTGCGCAAGTTTCTGCCAACATTGATCTCTGAGACACAATCGGCATTTGTAGAAGGACGATTAATTACGGATAATATTTTGATTGCTCAGGAAATGTTTCACGGACTCCGCACCAATCCCTCTTGTAAGGACAAGTTTATGGCCATCAAAACAGATATGAGTAATGCCTATGATCGGGTAGAATGGTCCTTTATTGAGTCATTACTGCGGAAATTTGGCTTTAGTAACAAATGGATCTCTTGGATCATGTGGTGTGTGACATCAGTTGAATATAGTGTTTTGTTAAATGGTCAACCCCGGGGGTCCATAGTACCGGCTAGAGGACTCCGGCAGGGAGATCCCTTGTCACCTTATCTTTTTATCCTCTGTACGGAGGTCCTTATTGCAAATCTACGGAAGGCGGAAAGGTCCAAACTTATCACGGGGATTAAAGTCTCCACTGCGTGCCCGGCGATTTCACATTTACTGTTTGCAGATGATAGCCTGTTTTTCTGTCGGGCCACAAAGGAGCAGTGTGAAGTAATTTTGGGGATTCTAAAGGAATATGAACGTATTTCTGGACAGAGGATAAACTTCCAGAAATCCTCAGTTCAATTTGGACATACAGTAGATACGGGAGTGCGTGAAGATTTAAAAGGTATTCTGGGCATTACTACTTTAGGTGGTATGAGCTCCTATTTGGGAATCCCGGAAAGTCTTGGTGGGTCGAAAACCAAAATATTCTCTTTCGTCCAAGATCGGATACAAAAACGGGCTGGTGGCTGGCCTGCCAGGTTACTATCCCGGGGAGGAAAAGAGGTGATGATCAAATCGGTTGCAACCGCTGTCCCGACCTTTGTCATGTCCTGTTTTAGAATTCCGAAAGCAGTTACACGGAAACTTACGAGTGCCATCTCTAATTTTTGGTGGAGCTCTTCGGGAGACACTCGGGGTTTACACTGGATTGCCTGGGACAGGCTGTGTGCTGACAAGACGGCCGGCGGTCTGGGTTTTAGGTGTCTGGATGATTTCAATACCGCCCTGTTGGCTAAGCAACTTTGGCGGTTGATCTCAGTTCCAGATTCCTTATTTGCAAAGGTCTTCAAAGGACGTTATTATAGGCATTCTGATCCATTGGATCCTATTAAATCTTATTCCCCATCTTATGGATGGCGTAGTATGATTTCTGCTCGCTCTCTGGTGAACAAAGGACTCATTAAACGGGTAGGAACTGGGGCCTCCATTTCAGTATGGTCCGACCCTTGGATACCTGCTCAATCCCCGAGACCAGCATTGTGTTCAGGATCGCCAGTTGATCCAACACTCCGAGTTGAAAATTTCATTGACAGGACTTCACGTTCCTGGGATTTGGCATTGCTTTCGGCTTCTTTCGAGGCGGAGGATGTAGCCCTTATTTCTGCATTACCCCTTGGCAATCTTTCCACACCGGATAGTTTGGGGTGGCATTTGACTAAAACCGGTGTTTATACTGTTAAATCAGGATATCAAGCTTTGCGACAGAAACCGGAAAGTGGTCTACCTATTTCCGGTCCCAATATTATCCCTCTACAGGCATTTGTTTGGCAAATTCGATGCCCACCAAAACTCAGACATTTTCTGTGGCAAGCAATTACAGGTTGCATGGCAACCACAGCTAATCTCCGACGCCGTGGATTAAGTTGTGATATGGAATGCACAATTTGTGGAGGGATGGAGGAGACAGTTAATCATGCTCTCTTTTTATGTCCTCCGGCTAGGCAGGTTTGGGGGCTGTCCCAGTTCCCGACCTCTTCGGGCTGCTTCCCATCAGACTCCGTATATGATAATATGGACTCCTTATTCTGGAGGTTTCAAGACATTCCCTCGGTGGACATGTTCCCATGGATTCTATGGTATATCTGGAAGGCCCGAAATGATAAATTATTCAGTAATTTGGATTCCAACCCGGTAGCAATTATACGGTTGGCAGAGGAAGAATCCAGACTTTGGTCTTCAGCTCAGGACGATCTGTCGGGATCCCTCCCTTCTGGTATCCCTCGGCCTCCATCTAGAGTTCTCACTCAGACTTGTAACACAGGTCATGGCTTTGGGTCTAGTCATCATTGCTTTGTAGATGGCTCTTGGAAGGCGACTGATCAGTTTATGGGTAGAGGATGGTATTGTATTTCTCCTGTGGGAGAATTTCCCACCATGGGTGCATCTAATTCTCGCCGTAGCTTGTCGCCACTACATGCAGAGGTAGATGCCCTTGTCTGGGCAATGCGATGTATGATTGGTGCTGACAACGAGAAAGTCGTCTTTCTCACAGACTGTTCTGATTTGGTGAAGATGGTTTCCTCGCCTTCTGAATGGCCTGCTTTCAAGACATACCTGGACGCTATCGAAGAAGATAAAGTGGAATTTTTGTCTTTCTCTCTAGTTCAGGTACCAAGATCACAAAATGGTAGAGCGGACAAACTGGCGCGTCGAGCTAGAGTGGAATCGCTTCCAATTAACTTCGTGAACAATTTCCCTTCTCATTGGCTCGTTTGAGTCAATCTTGTAATTTGTTGGCAAAAAAAAAAAAAAAAAAAAAACTTGCAATACACTTCATCACCATTTGTTTGTTATATTTAGTTTTGTTTTGTTTAATATTTAATATTCTATTTTAATTTTAGTTATTATAACAAAAGATAAGGGATCTAACAAATAAATATTCTAATATTTGTAGTGTTGAATATTGACAAATAATAAAATGAGGATTTAACCTGTGTTAGCACAAATTTAATGATATTTTATTAATTCCAACATGTACTTTTTATAACTCGTTTACTATATAACCATATTATATAGTATTTTAAACTTTTTTAATTTTACATATTCGTAATAATATTTTAAAACTTTATTCGTAATATGTAAATAAATGCAAATCGATGTTTTTCCTTGATTAATAATCAAAACTCACAAGTTTTAGAAAACAAAATGAGAATCAAATTGTTGTTTTCTTTGTTTGCAAAGGATTCAGAGATAAAATATATTCAAAACACAATAGAATGTGTGTTTAAATATATCATAGTTTATATTTCCATATTGATTGATGTATTTTTTTAGTTGGAGTGGGATGTAAAATATTTAGGAAACAAAATCTGATGTAATGTTATTTTTGAAAAAAATTTAGGAATTAACTTTGTAAATAAGTTTTTAAATATGTACAAATAAAAGGGTAGAACCCAAAATATATTTCAAAAATGTATATATAGATTTACAACTTTGATTCTAAAACTACTTGCATGTCATTCATAAATCAGTCTACCAAAAATATGATTCCTATATAATAATTTTGTTTATGATTATTGTCGAGGAACTGTTCAAAAGAGGAATTATAAAAAATATATTTTCCAAAATCACATTCAAAAAAATGTCCCTTTTAATTTTTTATTTAAAATACCACTAAAAATTTGATATTTATTCAAACTATGTGTGTATTTTATAAACATAAACTATCTTTATATTTATGTAAAACTATATATATATATATTAGAAATAGTTTATAACTATTTTTTGAAAATCTTATAAAAATTTGGATTGAGTATTCGAGTATTATTTACTATCCAAAAGTACATTGAAATCTTGTAAATTTTATAAATTTTCAGATTTGATAAAGAATATTTTTTTAATGAATAGATGAATATGATATTTTTAAAAAAGGATATTAAACAAAGTATTTGACTTTGTAATTGAGTGGGGTTGGAGATGCCCTAATATTTATTAACTGTTATTTTCAAGTCTAGAAGGTGAAAATTAAGTACATTTTGTTCCAAAAAAATGCATAAAATAGAATAAAAAAAACTACATAAAATTATCTTTGGCCTCTTCCATAGAAAAAAACTACATAAAGTTATCACATACACCAGTGGTTTTGGAGTATGGACACGCTTGTGCAAGAAAAATAAATGCCCAATTTTTCAAAGTCGATTGATCAAAATCAACTCAGGCTGCTAAAATAATAATAAAGTTAGTAGAATGAATTAAAAAAATTGAAAAAAAAACAAATTAATAACAACTAATATATTGATTTTATATCAAAGTTGTAAATCAATTTACCAAAAATAATAATAAGAGTTGATCATACTTACACTAATATATTGTTTTTTTTGTTATATATTTATTTTACTACTTTGATTTTATAGAACTACTTGTGTCTCTTTCTTTACTCTTTAGTCTTTTCCCTATAAGTTATAAATAAATTAACCAAAAATTATGATGTCCCAAATTTAATGATTTGTTTTATGAATATTTCTGAAGCATTATAAAATCATTTTTTTAATGTGAAATTTTAAATTGTGAGAAGACTACCTAATAGTATTTGTTATTTTCATGTTAGAATTATTATAAAAATAACATGGAAATATAGAAAAGACCCAAACAAGACCAAAAAAAAAGTGTAGCCACTAGCTAGTGCCGTAGTGCGGAACAGATGACTCATATTGTTCGATTCTAGGTAGTTACCTTTTATTTTAAAAACGAAATAAAACATCAAACACGTGTCATTTGAGTCAACTTTTGACTAATATTTGTTGATATTGACTTTGAAATTGGCACTATTTTAAAAAGTTGGATATAAAATTTGAATTTTATAGAGTATAGGTAAAAATTGACACCTAACGTTTGTATAGGTATAACCCTTTTCCCACTACTGGACTTTAATGATTCTTTTGTTTCACAATGCGATGGATCCGTCCGAATCCGATCGTTTGTGGTCATGAACGGATTACAAGAGAGATGAGTCTCCTCTTTGACTTTGTAACGTAAATTGAAACATTGTACTCTTTTTTTTATCTTCCTCTATTATGTGGTAAACAAGAACAATAAAGAAAACTATTGTAGATTGTATATGCTTTAATTTCATTAGACGCTGGGATTTGTTTTTCATATATAAAAATAATTTTAGTAGTCATTTTCTTTGACAAGAGAGACAATAGATTGTGCCCATCAAAAAAAAAAAGATGAGAGAACTTTTTTTGGTTAAAAGAACAAGAATACTATCTTCTTTCTTCATGTTCTTTAGGAAAACGTAAATCAAAAACTTAATTTTTTATGCGACACAGTTTGGCCTATTTCTCGTATAGTAATTGTGAGCAGACCATGTCGTCTTATAAACTTCTCATAATGCTCTTCATAAGACTAATAAACTACTAGGCACTAGATATACGAGACAAGATCAGGGGATTGCAAGCTTCGCATTAAAATATCAGTAACAAAATTTTTTTATAGATTATTCAATCTTTCCCAACAATAGGAAACAAGGATCATAAAAGCTTGGAATAAAAAGTAAATTAACAATAATTATCAAGAATTAGATTGACTTAATACGAAAGATCCAGCTTTTGTTCCTTTCTTCTCCACAACACGCCTAAGTCACACGAGGCAGCCCTCATCATCACAGGGTAACGCTAGGGAACTTGCAACGTTCATTCCCTATAATAAAAATAAGTAGTCATTACAAATAACAAATTAACAAACATAAGAGTATTATTTAATTAGTCAAGAAAAGGCATTGCTCCATATAGAAACTACAATTTGGAATAAAATTGCATTTACGTCTGTTTAGAGTTTTTCTTGTGAGAGACATGTTTAGAGAAACTCACCAGGGTTGGTCGTCGTTTCACGGGCCAAGCCATTAAAGTAGCATTGAGAGCTTTGGTTCCGGAACTGAGCCCAGTATGAGCTAAATGCATAGCTTGCATGCCAAGATACAGAGACCGGCGCGTAACACTCTCTCCCCGGCGCCAACGCTGCACAAGTTTCATTGCTTCTTCCGCAAGCAAAGTTGAGTGCCTGCCCTAACTCTGCCTCGCCTGCCCCATCTACCGCCACACACCACACATTTCCCTTGAACGGAACATTGTTACTCGGTTTAGGCAACTTATCAAAGCTTGAAACCGATCTTGTACCGCTGAAATCTATTTCGTAGATAGGTGTACCGTCATGATCCAAAATTCCCCAATGCCTCTCGGTTCCCGAACCGGGTTTCTGGTTTTCATTGAACAAGGAGAACAGAAACGTCGGTATAGGTGCACCACGCCTAGCTGGTGTACCGAGTGGTGGGTTAGCAGTCATCTTCTTGATCAAATTCCGGTTATATGTCGCGGCATTGAGAATATTGGCACCGGTTTCGTGGATATCACCGGCATTAGGCCACCCGGTTTCAGAAATTGCGAGCCGGACGTCCGGATAACCGAGCTTGGTCATTGCAAAGATAACCGAATCGAGCATCTGGTCTAGAAGATTGGTGTAAACCAAACCGGTTTGAGGATCGGTATAAGTCGAATTCGGTTCGAAAAGAGCGTAATCCAAATGGTTATTAACCGGATCAGTGGACCAAGGGAAGTAAGGGTAAACATCAAGAAAGAAGAAAGAGTTTGTTCCATTGAGAAACTTCAACAACGGTAACATCACCGGAACAGCTATATCTTCCCGGAACGCACCACTCGAGGGAGGAAAACTCGAACGAAGAGCGTCCATGGCTAGAGGAGTCCCGACTTTGATGTTGTGAATCCCACGAGCTCTAAGAGAATTCACAACTTTACGCATGGCAGGGACGAGATTGGCCCATATTTGCTTGTCTTGATCAGAACTGTAGCTGAGGATTTCGTTTCCAACGAGGACGAATCTGATTCGGGTTTGTGGGGAGAAAGGAAGGACGTTGGTGGCAATCCAGTTGTCAGCTGTGGCTTGATCAGCGCCAATTGAAATGATCTGGTCGTTAGGGACCATGATGGTGACGTAAAGATTGGTCTTAGAGAGTAGCTTTAGGGTTTCTGGATCAGCGTCGTAGAGCTTGACGTGGCCAGCTTTAAGGGATTTGATGAGGTTGATTGATTGGTAAGGAGAAGGAAGATTGTTGCCTAATTTCCCATAGTTGATCCCAATCCTGCTTGCAAGTGCTAACACTGTTCTGTTGCTTTGGGAACCAATAGCATAGCAACATGAATCTGTAAAAAAAAAACATTAGACAGTTATATAAAAAGAAAGATTGTGCTTTAAGTAATCTTAATGTATATGTATGTAATGAGACTTACTTGAAATGACAAGAAGAGTCAAGAGGAAGAGAGCAAAACGAGACATTGTATTTTTTTTCTTTTGTTGAAGAGGAGAGTGATTTGGAATGAAGGAGAAGAGACTTTGTTGAGGAGTATTTAAAAGGAGAGATTAATGGATTTGTGTTTAAGGATTAGATATAATCATTCATGCAAGAAAAGCTTTTTGGTTAACTATTACTAATTGTTTCTTGAATTCTCACGGTTCTTTTGGTGTTTCTTTCTATAATTTGTGTCTTAGTTAGTATATAAAAGAAGATTGGTTGGTTTGCTGGTTCAAAGGTTACCAACAACGCTTTGCCCAAATTGTTCACTCGAACTTTGTAAGACTTATTTGCTAATAGTAATGTTAAATTTATATCTCATCAACAAAAATGTTGTTACAACATGAAAAGAAAGAAATATTTAGTTTTTATTTTATTTTTAAAGGCATTTTTTCATCTAATATTTCATAGGATATTCCAGCGTGGAAAGATATCTTCTTAATAAAACGTTACTGTGACCGTAAAAGTGTTATTATCCATCTTGTCTGAAACAAGAACACACCAATCGACATGTACTCTTTCAGACCAATCTACTACTTCCTCATCGTTGTCTTCCTCGTTCAATCAGCCGCCGCTGGTGATGATGAGCCGGTTCCTGCGCCATGGCCGGAGCAGTTTCACGCGTTGATGTTGATGAATAAATCCGGATCCTTGGAAATTGTAGACCTTTGGTACGACTGGGTCAATGGACGTAACTTTAACATCATTCAGAAGCAGCTTGGCAGGCTCAAATATGACCTCGAATGGAACAATGGCACTTCTTTCTATTACTCCCTCGACGAATCCAGAACCTGCCGCACCGTTCATTTCGAGGTTAGAATCCTCTTTAATCTTTATTATCACTTCCTCTGTTTCAGGCACTTTATGTTAGTCTTGTGGTTTTTTTTTGGAGAATTTTCGTGTAATTGACTAATACATTGATCAAATTTGAAGAAAGAAGAAGAAACTTTAAGACCTTGTGAATTTTGATTGTGATAAACTTTAAGAGATTTACACTGTGAATTGCATAATGACCACTCTCTTAGTGTGAATTTCATAATGCATAGTGGCACATATGTGTATTTTCTTGCTGTTTATGTCGATTTTGAGGAGAATTTTGTAGTGTTTTGGCTAGAGAACTACCAAAATATATCACAGTTTGAACTTTGAAGCAAGAAGGCCAACTTTTGGATTCCTGTGAATTTTGTAGTGTTTCGAAATTGAAAAGAAACTTGAAGATCCTGTCCTAAGTTTCTGTCTTGACATTTCATTAAGTTGAGACTTTTTGAAGTTGCCTCTGGTCCTCCTTCATAACTTGGAGAGTATAGCCTACTACTCTTCCTTATTAGATATCAGTGTTTATTGCAAGCAAATGGGTGTTTTTGTGTCAACGTGAGCCCACAGTAATGCTTTGATTTTTTTCTTTGATTGAGAAAAACCTATCTTCATCTGAATATTTACAGTTCACTCAAGTGATGGTCATAATGAGCCACAATGGGAATCTAACTAAAAAATAATGAGGAGGACTTGAGAATATTTTTGGACTAACATTTTTAGAGATCTTAAGACTTTGGATGGGAAAATTTTGCTTATGATAGGAACATAAGGTTTCTCAGAGCATTGTTTTTTGATGATGCACTAAAGTTTATGCAATCGTCATGTAGAGTACAATTTGTAGATCTTCAATGTTTTTACTTTCAGAAACATAAACTGTATTCTAGTAAGTTGCTGAGACTTAGTCTTGGAAATGTGAATTGTCTAACTGGATTCAAGGTTGGAATCTTGAGGCCAAATTGGCTAGATGGAGCAAAGTATATGGGCCAACGACATGTAAATGGGTTTTTATGCAACGTATGGGAGAAGGTTGAGTTCTTATGGTATTATGAGGATGTTGTCACCAAGAGACCTGTACAATGGGTCTTCTATACAGGTTAAATGATTGATACTTTTGACTTTATGAGTCAGTCAACCAGTTTACTTGTCTTGATTAACCAAATTGTGAGAGATAATTGCAGGGAGGGAAGCTCATGTGATGACATTTGAGGTTGGAGCTGTCCTAGAAGACGAGAAATGGCAGGCTCCTGTCTATTGTTTCCACAATGAGAAGAAGAAGAAGCAAAGTGAGTAGTAAAAATTGAGTTTCATTGTACATGTAGAGTTTTGAGCATCTATCAACCGTTCAGTGAGGAAGTCATATAATCAAAAACTTGGTTTTATATTGGGCTTTCACTATTTCTTTTGTAATTACCTTCTTATCTAAGCTAAGGTCTACTAAGCACCTTCTTATTTGGTCCCCAAACGTATCTTACTTGTACTCTTCAACACCCATTTGCCCAAATTCTCTAAAATGTAAATTGTGGTTAGAAAATAATGTAAGACAAATTAGGATAGCAATTAGCAAGGGGACCAAGTAACCATAATAAGTTAAATAGTAGGTCCGACCACATTCAAAAGAGAATCTATGTGATGTCATGACATTAGCATTAACATAAGCATTACCATAGATGATAAAATAAGAGTATCAGAATAGTTTCATCTTTTTCATAACGCGTATCCAAATCCATTAGCTTAATACTAAGCAAATGCGTTTTTAAAATAAGTAAACCAATAGTTTAGCGTTGTGGAATCATTAGGGAGAGGATAAAGTCAAGAGACCAAATTACCAATGCACATGTGAATAGGTTCCTAAACATATATTAATTTAGACAGAAGACAGAACACAAAAAGGTTAGTTAGCCTTTGAACTTTCTGTCTTCTAATAAATAATTCAGATGTCCATTTTTTTTATTTTAGAAAAAGAAGCGTATATGAGTAGTGATATAGACATTTTAGAATTAAACATCTCAATCTTTTAGCTGTTTTGCAATTACTTTAGTAATATAACCTATCTTTTCCAAATATATGGCAAAAGTATAAAATGTTCCTTTTTTATAACCTATCTTTTACATGTTTTGCAAATTGCAATTAGAAACCATTTGGAATGTCGAGTAAAGATGAAAAGACAAATACTGTATGAAAAAAAAAACCTTAACACATAAACTGGGGTTTAAGGTTTAAAGTTAAAAAAAAAAAAAAAAATCTCCATCTTTTAGTATTATAAAAAAGAAACCATATAGAAATCGAACTTTTATTCCTTTTTTTTATAAAGAAAATTAAAGATAATGGGGAATATAGTAACATACTTCTTTCTCTTCTTATTCACTTTTAAAGTTGGATCTTTGCTTTTGACATTCTTTTTATCGTCACCCCATCATATGCTTCACCTAATGTTGTTGTCTCCAAATCAATTTCCAGCCCCGGTATGTGCTCTCTTTTCCCATCACTTATTTCTTTGTACTTGATTACTTTCTTCCCATTCTAACGTTAAATTGTATGATTACAAAATATACTATCTTTAGACAAAATATTTCAAAGTGCTTCTACTATTAACCTTTATCATATCGCGTTTTATATTAAGCTTCGATTCTAGTAGTATCTACATCAAAAATTAAAGGAAAAGAAGAGGTAGATAAGAATTAGTTAAACCAATTAACCAAATAAGAGATTGTGACTCAACAGTCAACATAACAACAAAAACAAACATCCTAAATATTGTCTCCAAAATTTGAGCCATAAAAGGTGGCAAATAAGTCTTTGGCTTTCTATAGCTCCTCAATTAAACACAGCCTGTAAAAAACTCATCAATGATTACGACGTTTACATTATAAAAAAGTCATATCCGTTTCACGCGGCAAAATTAAACTAACTAAATTAAATAAATAAATTTAAAAAAAAACAGAGACTTTGTTCACAAATTCATAACTAATTACATGATTCCTAGTTATGCACCACAGTTCAAACTTCAAACTAACATTAGTTGTTAAACCTTCTTTTTTCTTTTCTACAAAACCAAAGCTACGTAATACAAGTTTTCCTTAGAAAGAATGAACAAATGCAAAAGCTCAAAGTGGTCAGACGCAAATACAAGATACATATGTGCTTTAGTGCTTACAACATAGTATTACATATAATCATCATATCATTAAAAAAAAAAAGAGAGAAGCCAAAACCAGAACGAAAAAACTTAGTAACACCGATTTAACACAGATCGACACAAAGTTTGGTGTCACCGACCATCAGCTGAATCAAACGTGTTAGGAAAACCAGAGGTCTTTGGAGTAATACTAGTCTGTGTCTGAGAATAAGAGAAGTCTCCATGGAACATTGTCGATGATGATGTTCCTTCGTTTTGCCATCTCTGTAAAGCTTGAGGTAAACTCATGTTCACATCGATCCCGAAACTCTCTTCTTCTTCTTGGCACGACGGTTTCCATTTCTCTACTAGTGGACCTAGCACGTTTACCGCGTGGCCCATGTCTGGTCTTTGTTGAGGTTCTCGGGCTGTGCAGTGTCCTGCAAGCTCAGCAACTCTGTGAATGCTCTCCATTGTTTCCTCGTCGGCCTCTAAGGTTTGGTCGAGCGCCTTGGGGATGTTTTCTTTGTTGATTAGCGTTCTTCTAAACCATGTTACTAGATGAGATCGCTCGTCTGGTAATGAATCATCTAAAGCTCTCCTTCCAGTTAATATTTCCATAAGAACCACTCCAAATGCATACACATCCACTTTCGTCGTTACTCTTCCAGTAGCTGCAACCATATACAGGTATAAGATCAGTATCCAATGCAGATACTATAAGCACAAATAACACAAATGGCAGAATGTATTGCATAGAACCATAACACAGACTAGGCACATTGTGAAATTAACATGAGTAGAGATAAGAATAATGAACTTACCAGCATATTCTGGAGCTAGATAACCAAATGTGCCTGCTAATCTTGTTTCAAGAGAGTATTTCCCATCTGGTGCGTTCTTAACCAGTCCGAAATCAGCAACCTTTGCCCTCATGTCATCTCCTAGAAGGATGTTAGAGGGCTTTAAATCTCTGTGGATGAAGCTTTGCTGCGCCAAACTATGGAGATATTCCACACCTCTTGCCACGTCAAGAGCGATACTCACTCTCTGCTTCCATGTCAGAGGAGAGTATCCGAGTTCACGCCACTCAAACAAATGCTGACCAAGATTTCCCTGTGGCATGTACTCGTAGACAAGCAACCTCTCGTTCCCGTTCACACAGTAACCTAATAAAGCGACCAAGTGTCTATGCCTAACCTTAGTGAGTACCGCTATCTCAGCCTGAAACTCGCTCATTCCTTTATTACCCATTGCTGAACACTCCATCCTCTTGACTGCAGTCTTTGTTCCATCGTGTAATTCCCCAGCGTACACAACACCAAAACCACCTCTTCCCAATATGTTATCCTCACTGAAATTATTTGTAACCTGACGAAGAACCTCCATTGGAATGGTAACACTTCCACTTTCAAGAAGGAAACGATCACTATTGTCACCACTACTAGGACTGTTCAACGCATTGAAATTATTAGCTCCATGTCCATTAGCATATCCACCACTACCACCACCATTAGATATAGCATCACTAACCAAAACCTTCCCAGCCTTCTCAGGATCCGTCCTATTAAACTTCCCATACTTCCTTTTCATAACAAATTTGTAAACCACAAATCCTAAAATGGCAAGAGAAACTAAAACCGCCACAATAACACCAACGATCACCGGAGCCTTACTACCACCATGACCACCAGAAGACCCACCAGGACCACCACTAGTATCAGCACCAGTTCCAGGCGTTGAATCATCTCCACCTTTAGTTCCCAACAGAGAGTTCCCCGGTTTGTAATTAAACTTCACCGAAGCTGGAAACTTCGGTATCTCCCCTTTAAGATTGTTGTTGGAAACATCAATCAACTGCAAACTAGTCATCAACGTCAACTCCTTGGGGATAACACCACTTAAATTATTGTCATTAAGGTAAACACTCTTCAAAGAAGTGAGATTCGCAATCGCCGGAGATATAAAACCATTGAATCCATGTTTCCCAAGATTCAAAGTGATAACATTCTTCCCACCTGAATCACAAGAAACATAAGCCCAACCACTACAAGCATCATCACCTTTCCAAGACTCAGCCAGCATTGGAGGATATCCCAAACCTCCAGCCACAGCTAAAAGCGTCGTCACCTGAGGACTACAGCTCTGTCCTGGTACACTAGTACAGAATACGTTGCCTTTCGTGCTTAATTTAACATCCGGTGGGAAGAAAGGAAAAGGACCTTGCAACTTATTGTTATCAAAAGTAACGTTCTTCAAGCTTTTAAGTGAAAGAAGCGTCGGAGGTACAATCCCGGTTAACTGATTGTCCCGGAGCTGTAGATCGAAGAGATTCTCACTCTTGGAGAGATCTGGGATAGGTCCAGAGAACTGATTCTTCTGAAGCCAAGCTTGTGACAATGACGTCATACTCGAAAGCACTTCGATCGTTCCCGACATACCAGACTGTTGATTGTTGATCCAAAGGTTCTGAATCGAAGATTTCGCGAGCGACGGCGGCAAAACTCCGGTGATGTTGTTGTAAGATAAGCGGAGGTTTTGAAGAGAAGCGAAGGAATCGAAAACGTTAGGCAAAGCTCCGAAGATGTTTGTGCTGTCGAGGTAAATGGTAGTGAGGGAAGTCGAATCAACGAGCTCAGATGGAAAAACCCAAGGAGTAATGTTCTTGCAATCGCTCAAACTCAAGATCTGAAGAGAAGTGAGTCCGGCGAAAGCTCCGGTCTCAACTCCGAGGAAAAAATTCTCGTCTATGTAGATCTCTTGTAGAGAAGAGAGTTTAGCAAACGAAGGGATATTACCGGTGAGTCTATTACGCTGAAGAGCGACGGTTTTGAGCTCGGAGAGAGTCGAGATCTCAGGAGCTATAACGCCGGCGAGAGATTTATCAGCGAGGCTGATTGAAGTGACGCGGTTTGAGGTGCATCTTACGCCGCTCCATTGGCAGAATCCGGATGATGTTGTTGTTGACCAATCTGACGGCGGAGGATTGAATGATTTAGCTAAAGCGAGCATTGCGGATCCGTCGTCGGCGACGGATGTGGTTAGGAATGTGGTGAGGAGGAGGAGGAGGAGGAAGAGAAGATGGAGAGGCGTTGGAGCCTCCATTGGTTTGAAGTGAACACGCGCGGCGCGTTGGAAATGAAGAAGGAAAGAAGGAAGAAGATGATGATGATGAAGGAGGATTTGGTTTAGGGTTTGGTGATTTTTTTTCTTTTCTGTTTTTTTGATTTTTGGAAGAGGAGAGACAGAGAGAGAGAGAAGATGAATGGAAGCAAATGAAGAGTGAGGTGTCAAGACCTATTATAAACCTAACCGTTTAGTCCCCGTCCCGTTCCGTTTCAAAAAATATACTGTTTATATAAAATTCACTAAAAAACAAGGGGAAATTGATTTAAAAGAACATTTTTTCTTCAATTTGTCTCATTATACCTTCTATGCTAAATTTGCCACTATACCTAAATTACCCTTTAAAAAAAATGAAACTAACTTTTAAGCAATTTTAAAATTTCAATCACCTAAAAACAAATTCTACAAATAAGAAAGAGGTTGCCATAAGGTATTTTTGATGAAAATTTGATGTTTTAACATTGAAAAAAAATTATTCTGCAACATTTAGAATACATGTTCTACTAATTGTATATATTCTGAAGATATTAGATTATAAATTCTACATACTGTACATGTTCTAAAAAATGTAGATTACAAATTCTTCGCATTCTACTTGTTCTGAAAACTTTAGAATAAATATATCTTCTAAAACTTTTAGAAGTCGGATTTTGTATGTCTTCTACAGAAATTAGAATATATATTCTACACATAACTCTATATTCTACAAATTTTAGAATTTGTTTTCTTCACTTTATACATATTCTACTGAAGTCAGAATATGAAATCTACATTTTATCATGTGTCCTGCGAAAATTAGAACACTAATTCTACACTTTCCTCTATGTTCTTCATAATTTAGAAAGTATATTCTACAAAACTGAATCCAAAATTTAAGGAAACAAAATATTTACGTAATCCCGAAATTATGCTAATCAAATATATTCTTAAGATTACGTTCTAACATGTTTAGAAAACGTGTTCTGAAAACATTAAACCCCATTTTTAATCGATTTTGTTCAAGTTTTTTCAACATTTTCCAACCTAAATTTCATTCAAGAGTTCATTTTGCAGTATGTTGCAAATCTATGTAACATGTGGTGTATGGAGATGTATCGGCCAAAATGAATGGAGATTTATTATTGATGAAGAAAAACGTGGGAGACTTCTTACTTTTGAAGCCAATTCAACTCTTGAAGAGCTAAAGATGATGGTTTTGGAAGACTATGAAATACAACAAAATATGGTTGATGTGGAATTTAGTTATTTACCCTTTGATCTCAGTGTTGATTCTCCTCCGGTTGTTATGATGAATGATCGCCAAGTGAAAAAATTTGTTGCTTATTGGAAAATGAAGAATAACATACGGTTATGTGTGACGTTTAAAGCCACGGTGAATGATAGAAGCAATATTGATCTGAATAAGGAACCAAGCGATTCAAGTGAGGGAGGCGTTGACGTTCTTCTGCGTGAAAAGCTGCCAAAATTTGTGAGTAAAGCAAAACCGAATGATTCTAACTTCATAACTTCTAAGGACGCTGAAGTTGGTGCTAGATCTATGATGGTTGATTCTATGGTAAAGAAGGGACAATATTTCAAAAGCAAGGAAGCTTTACAGGCAAGTTTAGAAATTTTTGCGATGAAATATAACTTCGATTACAGAGTTACTAAATTTGGTAGAAGATTTTGGTGTATACGCTGTATTGATAATGTTTGCAAATGGCGTGTTCGTGCTGAGTGCTTCGAAGGGTCTACATGTTGGAAAATCAACAAGTATATGGGTAGCCATACTTGTGTTCCTTCAAGGAAAACGAAATTTGGTAGAACACCTTCAGCAAGAACAATCGGGAATCTCATCAAACATAATTATGAAGGTGTCAAGGAGGGACCTAAACCCAATGACATCATTAATATTATGCGTACTGAGAATGGATGTGAGCTAACTTATTCCCAAGCTTGGGAATCTCGTGAGTATGCAATTAACGAAGTAAGAGGAATCCCAGAGAAAAGTTTTGCTAAGATACCTAACTACTTGCACATGCTAAAAGAGGCGAATCCTGGTACGCATACAAATTATGATATTGATTGTGATGGTAGATTCAAGTATCTATTCATTTCATTTGGTCAATCAATAAGAGGGTTCTACAAGAAAATTCGGAAGGTCATTGTAGTTGATGGAACGTTTTTAAAGAACAAGTACAAAGGAGTTCTACTAGTTGCTACAGCCGTAGATGGTAACTCTAATTTGTATCCAATTGCATTTGGGATTGCTGATTCTGAGAATGATGCTTCATGGGAGTGGTTTTTAATGCAGCTTAAGGTTGTTATTGCGGATGACAAAGATTTAGCTTTTGTGTCAGATCGACATATATCTATTGGTAAAATGATTGGAAAAATCTGCCCATTGGCTAAACATGGTATTTGCATCCACCACTTGATAGGTAATGTGGTTACAAATTATAAAGGAAGAGGTGTGGCTGGTCGTCTTGCAAAAGCGTCAAAAGCTTATAGAGTTGCTGAGTTTGATAAACATTTTGCGGAAATTTGCAATATCAGTCCGGCGATTGGAGGTTATCTACAGGAGGCTGATGTGAAAAAATGGGCTAGATGTCATTTTCTTGGATATAGATATGACATAAACACCAACAACCCTGCTGAATCAATAAATTCAGCTTTGAGATCACCGAGAGAGTATCCAATCATTCCTTTGTTAGATAGCATTAGAGAAATGTTAACCCGCTGGTTTTATGAGCGTAGGGCACAAAGTGAGCAGCAGAACGACCCTTTAACCATTGACGTGGAGCAGAAGATTTCTAGAAGAATAGAGAAGGGTAAAAAGTTTAAAACTTATCCTATTTCTCAATTCATATTACAGATTAAAGGTAAAGGAGTAGATTTTATTGTTGATTTGGAGAAGAGGACTTGTTCATGTGGAAAGTTCGACATAGGAAAGCTTCCTTGTAGACATGCCATAAAAGCATGTTTTAGTATTGGGAAAAGTCTGTACCCATATGCTGATGATGTGTTCACTACTGCTGCATGGAGATCATTGTACGAGAAAAACATTAATCCTATAGGTGTTCCTGAAGATGAATGGTGTGTTCCCAAAACTGTTGGTGATGTAAAAATTGTACCACCTGAGACAAGAAGAGGAGCTGGTAGAAGAAGAAAAAGAAGATATGAATCAGTGGAAGACAAGATAAGATCGTCACAAGGAGCGAAGAGGCGTAAGTGTGGCCGTTGTGGTAAAGAAGGCCACAATAGATCGACATGTGAAAACACAATCTAATAATAGGTTTGTTCAGCAACTTTTACACATCATTTCAAATAGTTTCTTTAATTGAACAATGAATATTTTTTTTTTTTCATCTCAGGCTGGCTAAGTGTTAGTTTACATGGAGGTTTAGAAGCATGACATCCCAAATCTTCCAGAATTTATAATGTAGTCTTATGGAGGTTTATAGGTGTTAGCTTACATGGAGGTTTATAATGTTATTGGATTTCTTATGTTTTTTAATCTTCAATTGCTTATGTTTCAAATACACGTTATTGGATTTCTTATGTTTATGGTCAATGTTATTGGATTACTTATGTTTTTTAATCTTCAATTGCTTATGTTTCAAATACACGTTATTGGATTTCTTATGTTTATGGTTAATGTTATTGGATTGTGTGAATTTTAGAAGCATGACACCCCAAGTTATAGAAGATGTGTTTGAAATATTTGTGTGTGCCTCGATGGTGTTGAAAAACAAGATGATAATGCTAATAAGAACCAAATAAATAAGAACAAAATGTGATAAGAAATAAATAAATGATAATGCCAATAAGAACCAAATAAATAAAGAAATGATAATGCTCGTACGAAGACGTGATTTACAATAATAATCGTAGCACAATTAAAAATTTAACTAAGGATCATAATTCTACAATATGAGGCGATGAAGGTGGAGGCTCATATTTTTTCATTCGCTCAATGAACACATGATCAGATGCTGCTTCCCACAAGTCAACTGCAATCTTCGTACGAGCTTCTTTAATGTTGTCATCGTTTATCAAACTCAAATCCAGATTATGCATATGACACTCTATGTATTTAAGTGCATACACTCCGCAATCACAGCATGACTTATTAAGATTTTGTGGCACTGAAGCAAAAATAATAGAATATGGAGACAAATGAAGATATTTATCATAGCTTTTGGTCTGAACTTCCTTCACAAGTCGAGGGATGAGGATTGCAAATGGATCCACATGACTTCTGTGGGTCATACCAGAACAATCAAATACTTCAACAGTTCTTAGGGCAAAATTAATGCACACAGATATCCAATGCTTATTACTGATGTTCACAGGAGCGTAAACTCTGTCGAAGTCTAATGCCCATTTCTTCCCTGTCTTTCCATGATAAGGCAAGTCACCGTTTGCATAACCCAAGATCATAGAATTCCACTTGTGGCCTTTTTTATCTTCTCTAAACTTCAAATATTCGTTTTTGATTTGCATGCTAAATAAACAATTCATGAAGCCAACACGATTTGACTTCAGTCGGCCTAAAGATGTATTCTCCCGAAATATATACATCATAGCATCCATTTCCTGAAAAATATTTCATTGCAAAAAAAAAATTGCAATTAAAAAAAAATATAATAAAGTATTACATAGCGTTACTCCCTCCAAATATTGCAACGTACCGGATGCTGCTTCCCACAAGTCAACTGCAATCTTCGTACGAGCTTCTTTAATGTTGTCATCGTTTATCAAACTCAAATCCAGATTATGCATATGACACTCTATGTATTTAAGTGCATACACTCCACAATCACAGCATGACTTATTAAGATTTTGTGGCATTGAAGCAAAAATAATAGAATATGGAAACAAATGAAGATATTTACCATAGCTTTTGGTCTGAACTTCCTTCACAAGTCGAGGGATGAGGATTGCAAATGGATCCACATGACTTCTGTGGGTCATACCAGAACAATCAAATACTTCAACAGTTCTTAGGGCAAAATTAATGCACACAGATATCCAATGCTTATTACTGATGTTCACAGGAGCGTAAACTCTGTCGAAGTCTAATGCCCATTTCTTCCCTGTCTTTCCATGAGAAGGCAAGTCACCGTTTGCATAACCCAAGATCATAGAATTCCACTTGTGGCCTTTTTTATCTTCTCTAAACTTCAAATATTCGTTTTTGATTTGCATGCTAAATAAACAATTCATGAAGCCAACACGATTTGACTTCAGTCGGCCTAAAGATGTATTCTCCCGAAATATATACATCATAGCATCCATTTCCTGAAAAATATTTCATTGCAAAAAAAAAATTGCAATTAAAAAAAAATATAATAAAGTATTACATAGCGTTACTCCCTCCAAATATTGCAACGTACCGGATTATGAAGCCAAACGTTGCTTGTCATGACTCGCTTTAGTAATTCCTCGTTAACTAAACTTGGACCCAACTGAATCATTCTGCAAATACACAAAAGAAAACACTATGCATAAGCATCGAAAGAGCATAAAACTGTAACAATTATAGTAAAATATAATTGAACAACTTACCCCCTTGTTCTATGCCACTCTGCAAAAGCATCGAATCGATCATCAGAAACGAACACCAAAACAGAATCCATGTCAAATTCACCCGCGTTTGTAGTATTCAATCTCTGTATGTCATCTTTGCACAATACATTTTGTGTAGGATCAAACCCAAGTACATCTGCTTTTTGAGATAGGTGCCCTACTGATTTCTGTAAAAATTCTTGTGTATCCAAATTAAGATCTATTTCACTATGATGAGTGAAAAGATCATCAACTAAAACCGTTTCATCCTGTCCATACAAAAAGTTTAACAAAAATATTTACACTTATTATTACACCCACAAACATACATATCCGATTACATATTCTTTTAGAGTCTTAAAAAAAAACACAAACATACATAACATAGAGATTTAAGTCTTACGTACCACAGATTTACTCTTCTTTTCTGCTGGAATGGATGGTTCATCAACCATGGCTTGAGTGCTTATTGTAATTCCAGCTGAAGTTAAAGTATCCTTCAAGAGTGAGACATCCTTTTCTATTTTTTCCAATCGGCTGTCAACCTTCTTCTCAAAACTCTTGAAACAAGTCTCAAACACACTAATAAAGGACTTCATTTGTTCATCTGTTGCAGCTCGATGTGTTGTTGCTGCTCGCTCATAGAGCAGTTTCTTTTTCCTCCTCTCTGCACCATGATCAGGTTGTCTCTTCCTCTTGCAACCTGATTCTTCATCATTAGCAGCTTGCATACTCTCACCACTCTTTGTTGCACTAGACCCTTGATTTTCTTCACACACC
Source organism: Camelina sativa (assembly GCF_030686135.1). Taxonomy (NCBI): domain Eukaryota; kingdom Viridiplantae; phylum Streptophyta; class Magnoliopsida; order Brassicales; family Brassicaceae; genus Camelina; species Camelina sativa. Next base: position 11,470,013 of record NC_141880.1, on the reverse strand, counting down.
TCACTGCCAACATCATCTTTTAATTGAATATGTTCACCCTCCACATCATCAACTTGTACAGTTCCCCAAATATGGTCTCCAAAATCATTTCCAGAACTGATCTTATCTTTCAAATTATCGACTTCACCATCGCTTGTTTCGTCACGCCATAAAAACTCAATGGAGTCAACAACGTCGAAATCGCCAGTAATAGATATGTATGGATAAACAATATCCTAAAAAAAAAGAAAAAAAAAACAGGTAGGAGTTAAAGATTAAACAATGACATCAACTATTAACAAAAAAAAACATGTGATAAGAGTTGGGTTGGCAAAGAAAGTACCTTCGGTCCAAATGTACTTTCTAGTTGGATGATATCATCATATGATACTTTGGCTGCGCCTTTCCAGTTAGAACATCGAGGAGCTTCTCTAAACTCAGTGATAATCTTTTCTCCCAACAACTTTCCAATGTCTGGAATTGCCTCCATCACCCATATTTGAAATGCATATGAGAAACCATCTAATGCATAGCTATTGATCTTCTTCAAATCTTCTATTTTTTCTATGATAGACTTAGCAAGAATTTTAAAAGCTTTAAGACCCCAAGGATAAGTCCTCACCTTATCAAGATCCATTACCATCTGGATGTATTTGAGTGGAATATACTTTTTCTCATCCTTAGCCATAACCAACCCAGCTATCACAAGAAGATACACCAATCGGATCCTATCTACCTCATTCCATTTGTGAATTACAGGTAAGTGAACATCAACCAAGCTCTTAATGCTAATAGTTGGACCTTTTCTCTTCATCAATTTGCTCCAAAACCCACCATCATCTTTCCAATTCTCTAAATTACAACTAGAATCCGCAGTGCATTTGAGCCCAGTCACAGCATGAAACTCTTGCATTGAAAATCTGAGTGGCTTCCCTCCAAACACAAACCATATCTCTCTTTTTTTCTTTGTAACCAATTGCCTAGACATCATGCTGTGTATCAAACGTCCTGAATACCCTAAACCATTCTCGTAGAGTGCAAAGACATGTGAAAAGACTGGATCATTCTTCACCTTCTCATACTCTTTAGGTAATGCTTGTTTGACTTTGCCCAAGATAGAAATTCGACAGGAATTGTTAATCTTCTTCACTTGTGGCTCAAATCCATCTCTAAACAGTCGTTTAGGAAATTCTGTTTCTATAGCTACACAAAAAAAAATTAAGAAAATAATATTCATTAGTATGATGAACATGATCGATTAGCTATACTAACTGTAAGAAAAAACACAAAAACATGATCGATTAGCTATACTAATTAATTCAGGGCATACCACATAATCTGAGTAAAACATAGAAACCAAAAAAGCAACTTGACTAAAACTACGCATGAAAAGTAAGTAATTACCTCTCTAAGCTGAAGCAGTTGTTCAAGGGTGAACCTCAAAAGCTCACGACCTTCAAACCGTGTGTCTCCTCTCTATAAAACATATACAAGAGTCATTAAACTTCAACCTCAGAATTCAAAGCGACAGATGAAAAAAAAAGATTAGATTTTGAACGAGTGAGCTCAAAACAATAAAATGTATCCAAACTATAAAAATCCAAACTTTATCCATAAACCAATTCAATACCACAAGAACAAATCCAACCATCTCAAAATTTATAGCTCAACTAACTCAAAAGAACGTGGTAACATTGAAAAATCAACAGACAACAAAAGAAAAACAGATGATTTCAATTGATTAGTTATACTAACTATAAGAAAAAAACACAAATTTCAATCGATACATTATCAACTTTGGGGAAAAAAATTTGTCCCACAACAATCAAACACATATAGAAACTATATTGACTATATTGAAACAAATTTCAACCGATACATTATCACATTTGGGGAAAAAATCACATTTGGGGAAAAAAAACACAACCACAACAATCCAAACAAACAATTGCATGCATCGATTGAGAGAGAGAGAGAGAGAGAGAGAGAGAGAGAGAGAGAGAGAGAGAGAGAGAAATCGATTGGGTTCAATCAAAATTTTGGGGAAAATTTTTGAAATAGATTTGGGGAAAACCTCAATTGTGTCGAGAGAGAGAGAGAGAGAGAGAAATCGATTGGGTTCAATCAAAATTTTGGGGAAAATTTTTGAAATAGATTTGGGGAAAACCTCAATTGTGTCGAGAGAGAGAGAGAGAGAGAGAGAGAGAGAGAGAGAGAGAGAGAGAGAGAGAGAGAGAGAGAGAGAGAGAGAGAGAGAGAGAGAGAGAGAGAGAGAGAGAGAAGCTACCGGAGTCGTCGCCAGTGGGAGAAGCTGCCGGAATCGTCGATCCTCGCCGGTGGGAGAAGCTACCGGAGTCGATATCGTTTGAGAGAGAGAGATACTCGCCGGTGGGTATCGAGAGTCGATAATGTCGAGATTTTTTTCTTTTAGGTAGGTGAGTAGTAAAAAAAAGTAATACAAAAATCAGTAAAAAAAAGTATAAGGAAATGGATTATTAAAAAAAGGAAGTATTGTTTTGATTAAATATAGGAAGTATACAAAAGAAGAAATATAGAAAAAGTTTGATAAGGAAATTTTGGTTTTTTCTGTATTAAAGGTATAACTGAGTTTTTCTGTATTCTAAAACCTATTCTACCAAACTCCAAAAAAAAAAGCATAGTGGAACAAATTGAAGCAAAAATGTCATTTTAAATCAATTATCCCAAAAAACAAATTATGAAAACAGAAAAAAAAAACATACGCGTTTTTATTACAATATTTATTTTTTTTTTGTATAAAATGTAAATGTAATAATTAATGAGTAAAGAGATTCTGTTTTTTTTTTGTTGATTGTGATAAATGTTTATTATATGGATGATAATAATGGAAAAAGGGTAAATTGATTGAAATAATTATTGAAGGAAGGTGGTTGTAATAATGGAGATTAATTTTGGAATCATAATTCGTGTTTGGTGTAGTATGGTCGGTAATTAATAATTTTGAAGCTTAACTTAAGGAGGTAGTAATGGAGTTTTTTTGTTTTTTGGACAAAAATGGAATTTTATATATGTGTTAAGAAATGATTCTTTAAATGTGGTCGAACCTTGAACCTATTGGTGGCTGAGGACCACAAAGTTTCTATAGTGGTGGCTACTGGCTATAGCCTATAGATTGTGTTGACGGCCATTCATTGCACTGCTTTTTCATGCAGCTGCCTTCCCAGTTCCCACACCGTGATTCGAAGCTTGCGTGGAGCAAATTATTATATTTTCATAAATGGGAAATTCTTAATTTATGATGCAACTTGATCGGTTATTTATTAGAGAAATTGATAACATGCAATGTTGGGGTAATTTTAACCAAACTAACTTGCGTGATGCTCTAAAATTTACATACATTTTTTTATTATTAATTCATATTTCGTCTATTACATAATTCGAGCTAATATGCTGTCTAATTAGAATGACTATAAGCAAGTTTTTATGAGTGTATTTAGTTACTTCATGTTATGTATGAGTGAAACTTCTATATTTAAGTTATGAGAGATGGAGGCAATAGAAGGATCCATGGAAAGAACTCGCCCAATGTGAACAATGTTATAGTTAGTCTGAGTTCTTAGTCTTTTAATTTGTTCTACGTATTGTTTAAGGTGAATCTCTAAGCATTGTACATTTGTACTAGATGGAGCAATGATGGACTAAATTGAAGTTTAGCTTGGACTCATGTTTAGCAGCTAGATTGTTACACTTTCAATGGGCTTCTTTGATTGAGATTTTTTACATTAATTAATTATGTAGGTGTTGTATATGATCAGATGAGAGATAGAGTCACGGAGAAGTAGGATTCCATCATATTTCTTCTTCTTTCTCAAAAAATCTCTTATGTATTTTGTACACTCGTTTTGGTGATTTTCCAGTGATCGTGGATCTGTTTTGGGGCGACGGATCCCGCCAAGATCTAAGCTATATTACACACGGGGTGATTTACGAGAGCTTGATATACACCACGTAACTTTTATATTTAGCTTTCATTAGAAATTTTGTTTTTCCAAAATTTGTGATTGTTTTCAGTCAGATAAAAATTGGTAACTGAACACCAACAATTTCTTACTATAAGTCTATAATATAAACTAATATAGACTCTTAGAATGGTTTCATTTCTATGATAACAAATATTAATGAGAAAAAAAAATACATAAGCACATGCATGGAAGTGGAACTACTTGGGTATTTGGGCATTATAATTGCAAGCTCTCCTTTAGGTCTTTAAATTTTTCTATAATTCTCTTGTTTTTTTTCTATTTTTAAACAAAGATATAGTTTACTACATCAAAGATATATTACTTATATTTTAGTTTACCACCCTAGTTATTAAAATAGTAGACGAATGGAATTTGTTTAACATTTCCAAATATAAAATTAAGAGTCAATGGCTTATTAAAACCTCAAAAAACCTCTCCAAAGAGAGGCGGTCATTTTCTTTGACCAAATTTGTCAGAAAAATATATATTTTAAAAATAAAAGATGTAACGTGTATTTAATTTTATTGTAATACAACCGACCTAGCTAATCTGATATAGTTTGAAGCAAAAATGGAAAAGTAATTAATCTATCTACTTTTTAAAAAATCATCGCATATTTTCATTGATACACGTTACTTGATGTAAATCGAATCTGTGTTTACTACATAAAAATATTTGGTTAAAAATGATTAATAAACATGAATTGGCATGACAATATATGACATGGTCACAAGTCACAACCTTATACTTTTCTAAACGCCCAACATAACATTTTTGGTTTATTGAAAATTAACCTTTGTAATATAGGTTTACTTATCTACTTATTAATTTAGTTCGATTAGGCAACTTCCTAAAATGTTGACACAGGTATATTATACTTTTTCAAATTTTGTGACTTAATTACAACCACATAACCTTAATACATTTGCTTCTGGCTGTCGATTAAATCGATTACACATTTACGGTAACATTTCGGTGTATAGATTGAGAAGGGAGTTTATAATATGATACTAATTAATACTTGATTTTGGTTTCTTGGCATTACTAGACGTTTGATATGAGTTGAAATTATTTTGCATATATGGTTTATAGATAGTAGATACAAATGAATGAATGATGACATATTAGTAAAGTAGAGCACATAAAAGCATTCGATGAGCTGTGTGTGTTGTTTTATTTCCATTTAAAACATCGATGGTGAGCTGTGAGCCTGTCACTAAATCATTCTTACGAATCTTGGCGGCGCTGCTGTATTCGGAAGAAAAGAGAAAAATAATTTGTCCTAAATTCATGGTCTATCTATAGAGATTTTATATACAGTAGCGTTAGTATTTACATTGATGATATAAAATGATTAAAATGCGTTATCTCCTTTTTATATATATGTGGACGTGAGAAACTTTGGTGATGATCAGCATTAGCATGTGACAGTCTGTTCCTGTGTGGCTGTGTCTGCATGTCCTGTAAGAATTTTTCCCTTTTCGGGGTGTCCCAAACTAGTTATTGTTTTGTCGAGAATAGAAGTATTTGCCTTATATGCGTTTCCACTTTACACGAAGCTGTTTTTGTGTAACAGAGATTAATTTAAACAAATTACCGTAAGATTTTTTTAATTAAGAATAGTTAGATTTACATGGCACTACCAATTCCACCAAATGCAACAATATTTAAAAGAATATCCTTGCTACTTATATTTTCATTAAATAAATTATGTTTCAACGATTAAAGTGTAAATGTAATCTTTGATTACAACACAAAAATTAAATATTGCATATGCATAAAGCTTATATACGACAGATTAAATTTAAACCGGTTCATATAAAACAAAGCGAACAATAGTTTCGTAATATAATTGAACCGACCCACTGAAACCATCCGGTTTGGTTTTAGCAACACGATAAGATAGCAACAATCACAACTGTTTTTGACCATATCCATAATGGGCTACATGGGCCTATCTCAACAATATTCTGTAACGGCCTTTTATACTATTTCCCGCACAAATTCCACGCTTCCCGCCATCTAGTTTCCCGCCAAACATCTACAGCCTTTTCGTTATATCCCCGCCAAATAAAAATATTAAAAACTCTCTCTCTCTCTCTCTCTCTCTCTCTCTCTCTCTCTCTCTCCTGTAGACGAAGCTTCAAGGCTCAAGCTATGGCGGAACCAAATCAGATCCTACGGAAGAGGATGCGATTCTCGTCTCCTTCAGCTACAGAGATCCTCGCTACTAAAAAATCACTGCACCACCAGCGAATCGCATCTCAAACAGTGAACCGATCTCGCGTCCATCATCCATCACCATCACTCTCCGGAAAAATCGATCGAACGTATCCACGAGTCACCATCAAGGATCTGCGTCTCAGACGCGTCTTCTCTCCGAGTCCGAACTCCACCGACGACTGCGAGTTTAACGGCAAAGGGAGAAACCGAAACAAGGAAGAACAATACCATATATGTCGTTGCAACTGTCCGGATTCGAACAGTAAGTTTCTTTGATCTTTTAAGCATCTGTTAGAATTGGATCATAATTAAACAGTTATTGATAATGACTTTTTTGGTTTTTTGGTGAGAAGATGGAATTAAAGCTCATGCTTGTGGATTAGGAAATGTAGAAGCAGAGGAGTTACTTCAAACGACGTCGGCTGGTTCTGAATTGGTAAATGAAGAGGTCAATGTAGCAGCATCAGTGAAGAGAAGCGTTAATACTAATCTCGGGAGCAACAAATCGGTATGTGGATTTTTGTTGAGTTGTTACATTTTGAGGTACTATTGTTGGTTGCTTGATTTAATCCTCGTTTGATGTGTATATACGTACCAGGTTCTTCATCCATCTTCTATAGCGAAGATATTCAAGAACCCTAGATCTTTAAGTTATAAGAGATTGCTTCCTTACTTGATGCAAGCTGTAGATGGTAAGTCTTTGGTTTTATATATGTGCATCAACAGAGGAATTGAAATTGAAATAGAGATTGATATGCTAATTTGGCAATTGTCTCTCTACAGATGGAACGTCATCAAGCCGGTGCTCAAAACCTTTAAGCCAGAATCTTCCAGATATTAGTTTGTCCTGTAACAGAGAAGCTGGAGAAACTGGTGAAGTTATAGAAGAGGAAGTTAGTGAATTGATGACACCCAAGTGTCAACTTCCTGAAACCACCAAACCTGTTTCGCAGTCTGTTGACACGGTCTTAGTTAAAGATTCAGCTGGAAGCTTATCTAGAAACGCTAGTCCTTTGAAGAGGGTAATTGCGTCCAGCCCCAACAAGAAAGCTGTAAGCTTAAGTTTATGGTCACTTAGATAAAGATTCAGCTTTCTGCTTCTGTTTTACGTTTTTCTTCCAGCTATGTGACCAACATGAGATTGTTTTTGACATGAAACAGGCATGCTCTAGGCGCAAGTTATTCAAAACACCAGGTTCCGTTAATTACAGAAGAATGCTTCCATATCTCAGAGATAGTCAAGAGGATAATTCTTGTAAGCCTATTTCCTAATCCAATACAACTCTTAGTTATTTATATCCAGGGTTAGTAATAACAATGCATTGGTACAGTTAGTTGCTCAATGTATACTGGTGGCTAGTATCTGCCTGATTATTTTGTGTTGGAAGGAAAATAAACTTAACAGACTGATGGTTCTTTGTTGATTTATCTAGGCGTGCCTGAAACAGTTGATCATCCAGATCAGCAAAAGAACACAGAGGAGAGTACTCCATTGTCGACAATCTCTGAGAATGAAGGGATTCAGGAAATGGCGACATCAAATGCTGCTGGAGAATCAGATACAAGCTCTAACGAAAACGAAGAGTCAATTCCTTGTGAACATGTATCTGTATCTCCAGAACAGTCTGATCTTGACAAGGAACAAGAAACACAAGTTAAGCACGTCATCCCAGATACTGAAAAGAACTCAGAAACTCCTTTAGGCTCTGAGATCCCATTATCATCTCCTCTTGTTGGCTCGAGAAGTTCAAGTGAGGTTGCTTCATCTGCATTGCCCAAAACATTTGTCAACAATTTGGTGGGCGGAGAAAATATGAATGGTGCAGGGGAAACAGAAGCAAAAATCAGTGCAGACCAACTAACAGCTGAGCTGCTTGACTCTTCTGCTGTATTGGCAACTCCTCCCTCCATTTCTCCTTCAAAAGGGATTCTGAGAAGAAGTATGAGACGATGTAGAGGTTCATGCTCTTGTTTGAACTGCTCCTCTTTCCGTCTAAACGCTGAAAGAGCATTTGAGTTCTCAAGAAATCAGTTACAAGATACTGAAGTAATGGTGTTGGATCTAGTTGGAGAAATATCTCGTCTCAGGGACTTGTTGGAGAAATCAGCAGATCAAAATGAATCCTTCAAAAGTCAGGTGAGTGCAGAACAAAACTTCATAACAGTTCCTTTTAGTGGTAGATTCACACCAATCAATCTCTTTGGTTTATCAGTTTTGTTGGTTCAATATCTTCACTAAAGTAACTAAGATGAGAAGAAATATGTTTAACCACCCCATTAGAGACTTGTTAAATGGTCAATGGATTAGTGCAAGTGTGCAACTTTATCTTGGAGGCTTTTACTGAATCTGAATATTGTTCTGTAAACAGGCTGGTGAAGCTTCAAAGAGAGCTGGTGAGGCTGCAGAGCTAGCACAAAGCCGTCTCCACCAGATGAACGATGACCTTCAAGTTCACTGCAGAATACCCGTGAGTTATCCATAATCAATTGTCTCATTCTGCTTTATGTTAAGACTAGTTAGTTGAAGCAGTTTAAAACACATGATTCTCACTGCTCATATATTTGTCTCCAGAACGAACAACGAGCAAGAGTGAATTTTGCTCATTACATCCACGAGAAGACGATCGTTAAAGCATCCCAACCTAACAACGTGATCACTAGATCACCCTGAAGCAACTAGTATACATACTTTTTTCCTTAATGTCATTATCTGTCTCCAGAATATCCAAATTTCATGTTTTTAATTTTGAAAAGTGAGAAAGGTACAACTAGCTTTCTTTTTCTAACCAGGATAGAAGCATCATAGATCAAATTTGCGGTTATACATATAGTCCATGTGATCTTATTTATTATAAGGTTTCTTTTTCATTTTAAAAGTATGACCTCTTGTTGTACTATGTACATACTAAAAGACTGTAAAAGTAAACTTCCTGTGATCTCTTAGCAAGTTGCGTATAACAACCACATAGATGTTATTTATTTATGTTTGCCTTTGAATAGAAGTGTTAAAGCGGATTAAGCATCCCATCAAGATACAACCCATTGGACTCTCTGGCTGTGATCTTTGTGGCTTTTGATTTGGATTGGTTTTTATAGACAAAGTCATGTTTGTGTCCAACCCATTGAACTCTTGCTCCAAGTTGACGCCTCTACACGTGATCTTTGTACCTTCTAATTTGGAATTTGGTTTATTAGGTGAAGTCATGTTGGTGAACAAAAAAAAAAAAAAAAAGGGTGAAGTCATGTTTGTCAAGTGTTCATACTTAAATTATTTGTTTGTACTGGCGTCCGCAACTTCAAGAATCTACAGCTTCTTCTTTTTTAAAAATCGTTTTAGGACAGTATAGTGAGTCCCGTGACACATTTATTGACTCGTAGAATGAATATTGCATTGGAATAAGCAAAAGCCAGTGAAGTAATCAAATCAATTTTATTTTAAATAAACAACAAAGAGAATTTTTCACTAAACAACAACAAAACATTTAGACTCTAGACCTCCTACACTCTGGTGGGAATCCTTGAGAAAACCTTTTGACATCAGAACAATAATTATAAATCATGAAATACTTTTGAACCCATCTCAATCTTCTTCTTCCATAAGCATTAAGCTCATTAGCCACTTGAGACTCACCATTAGTAAACGTGCTCTTGAACTTAGGATCACAGTAAGATGATCCAGAAGAAACAGTACAAGCCGCAGCGTTGAATCCTCTGTAGTAAGCTGTGAAAGGAGCCTTAGACCAATCTGTCTTAACCAAACCACCTCTTGTAGCCCAGTCATCTGCATTCCATAAGCTCGAGTATATCTTCATTGGTTGTTTCTTGGGAAACGGAACACCAAGTTGCTCTGCATTGTTAAATACTCTGATCGGAACGTTATCCACCATAAATCTGTAAAACAGAACACACAAATGTCAAGAGACAATAAAAAGAAACATAAAAAAGTGTTGATCGTTAAATGTTTTTGATTAATTCTCATTACATGATGTGTTGAGGTCTCCAGACAAGAGAATAAGTGTGGAAGTTCTTGGTTGGGTCGAACCAGAGATAGAACTGTTGTTCTCTGTTTCCTTTGCCTTGTGCAAAGACATTAGTGTGAAGAACGTAAGGCTTTCCTGTTTCGTTACCAAGAAACTCAAAATCTATCTCGTCGTGTGTTGGTCCTTCTGAAGACAACTGCAAACACATCTTTTACATTAGTCTTCTGTTACCAAAAAAAACCAAAACAAAAGTGAGTGTTTCTTAAAGAAGAAGGCTTACGTAGTAGGCGGTGACGGTTCCGGCGGAGTTACCGGCGACGAGTTTAAGCTGCATGTCGATTCTTCCGAATAAATACTCTTTCTTGGATTTAAAACCAGAACCGGAAACCCGGTCTAGTGACAGTGACAACATCTTCCCTCCACTAAAGATTTTGCCTCTGTGTTCACCCCAAGTTAAGTCGAACTCTTCGTTGAAGTTACCGGAGTAAGCTGTTCCGACCAATGTCAGAACCAGAATGGTAAGTAACAAGGTAGGGTTCAAGATTTGACCCATTGGGGGGAAATATTGTATAAATGAAAGTTTAAGGGTTTATTTTGTTTGTTCGAGGAGAGTGTTGAAATGTGATGTGAGATGAGTTTTCAAAGAGGATAGGGTGTATATATATAGGTGAAGCAGCAGCAGCTTTGGGAAACCAACTACAGTTGTCTAAGTTAAGAATATTTTCACTTGTTTTTTAAAAGCATAGTTTTCTTCTTTTGTTGAATTTATAATTTTAATACTTATCATCCTTAAACCACAAATTAAAAGGGATTAAAAAATCACGTTAATGAATACTTTAACCTTTTATAATCCCATGCAGATTTGAAACTCTTATGTAAGTTAAGATGAACATTCATGAAGTATGTAAACCTTTAGAAGTAGTTTTGTTCTTTTTTTTTTTTTTGCCTCGTAGTAAAGAGATTATTTACTACATACATATACGTTTGATGTAAATCAGTAAATGAGATTTCAAAAAAAAGTTGAGAGAGAATCGGATGCATGGACGACACTCGCGGCGATTTTTCTCTCCCAAACTTTTTATTTTTCTGATCGCAACCTCTTGTACTGTCGATGGAGGTTCTCCGTCGATTCCAGCGACGAAGAGAGCCCCAAGGCTCATGGTGTTTCATCCGTAAACTGCAGCATCAACAAAATAAAGCTTTAAGATCGAAATCAAGGGAGCAGTGGAAGGGAGAAGTTTCCTCGATACACCGACGGTAGGAGCTCTATCGGCGGTGATGCGACGCAGAGAAGAAGAGGGAGATTCACGGCAAGGATCGAGAGAGTAAGGCGGTTAGATCTGAAAACTGGAGATTCTGGAGGCTTCTCACGGCTGTTGTTCGATGAGGGAGGTCGTCTATGGCTAGGAGGAGCTAAGCCACCGTCGAAGGTTCTCAGATCTACTCCCTACCGCCTGTCTTCTCTCACATATGAGCTTGAATCTCTTCGACAATCAAAGCTCGGATTGCTCTACGGTGGCGGGATGGCAACGGATCTTTGATCACCATCTCCGTTTGACTCACGTCGTCCAGGCTCACCGGAGGTCCTGTTCCAATGAGCATCTGCAATCTCATGGGCGGCGGCTCAAACTGAGTTCTTCAATTGAGATTAGGGTTACATAATGACCGGTTTGACTCCGGTTCGTTATTAGATAAACCCGGGTCAATTTCGATTTTAGTTTTACTTGGTATGATGTGTATGGTTTAGATCCTAAGAAGATTATTGTAAATGGGCTTAAATCCGGAAATAGCCTATTAGGCATTTATTTATAATATTGAATATCTTTTAACAAAAAGAAATTAGTAAATGAGAGTAAAATATTCAAATTTTAAAATGGAGGAGAATAAAAATGAAAGCTGTCGAAAAGAAAGAAACAAAAAAAGAGAGAAAGAGATAGTGCGGGACAGAGGAGGAGAGTGATCTATCAGTGAGAGAATAGCTGTTGCCAGCTCTCTCTTTCTTCTCCCATCTAACCTGGAGCATGCCTTTATCTTTCTTCACATTTGAATAAAGTTCTACTATTTCTTAATATATATTATATATATATATACATATATCTATATTTTTTTAATAATACATTAAATTCATCCATGAATATTTTTTAAATAATATTTTATTTATTGATGAATTTTGATTTATCATTCGTGTGATGAGATGACTATACATATATTGTTTAAAAACCTACCGAAGTATAGTTAAAGAGTTAATTCAACCTTTACATCGAAACTGCAGTGATTTATTGTGTTTGGGTAAATCCTATTTCCGTGTAAATACCCTTTTTAATTCCAATATTATTAATTTGTTCAGTTTACTCCTTTTTTTTCTTGAAAATTTGGATCCACATTTTCTTGATTTTGGGCAACCATAAGAAGGATATAACGGAAAAAAAACTTTGTACAAATCCTCCGAACCAAATTCGTAGTGAAGTTGGCTAATTTCACATCTGTGCACACTCATTTTTAATTATGCGACTTTAAAAGTTGTATCCACAATTTTTGGATTTTAAGGAAATATAAGTGAGGCGAAATCTATAAAAAAAATTTGCACAAACCCTAAAACTCAAATTCGGGGGAGAAGTGAAATCATCAACCATTTTTCCACAATGCATTTACAAAAACCAAATAATTACCGAAAAAGATAAATTCCTCAAAATGTATTGAGATTTATCCGGTCGATGAGTATAGATTTTTTTATCAAACAAACAAACAAACATTAAAAAAAAGTTATTTTTGCAAATTCTTCTCCAATCATCCTTCTCTTGTTGTTGGCTTCACGTGCGTCTCTCCCTTTTAACTCCCACCTCTTTTATTGAATATGAACAGTAGTGTACGTTTTAAATAGCACTAAAGATTCAAATGTTATACGCAACTCTTCCAAACACGACACTCTAAAGCCTAATCCATAAATGTAGAGATTTTTGGATCGAGTTTGGTTTCGTGTTCGGATTCAAAACGTTGGGATAAGAAAATCTTCCTTTGTACTCCTATATTTCATACATCTTCAGATTTAGTTCCACTTCGTTGGCGTCTTTAAAATAATTATATCAATAGATCAAATCTCAACAAATAATATATATATATATATATATTAGGTGATACTGCGTATTACACCACCCGATTAAATATTTTATTAGTTACTTTTTTTGTAATTTGTATTTTTGTAATGTAATTTTTTATTTTGACTTATTTTCTTTGTTATATAGTGTTTATTTGTATATTTGGGGTTATACAGTAAATTGGAAATCTTAATAGAGTAAGTAGTTTGTAGAATGTAGCTTTTCACGGAAACAGATAAACCGTAATATTGGATAGTAATTTTGTAAGATAACTAAATTTTAACCCGCGCATATAATTATATTTTATGTTGTATCTATTTGTTAAATATTGAATGTTTTGTAAATATAGGAATAACTAAATTTTCTAGTTGTTGTGTGGCTAAATATTTATATTATTTTTTTACCCGCATTATACTTCATAACTATTTGTTTGTTATATTTAGTTTGTTTTGTTTGTGTTTGAGATTCTATTTTGATTTTTAATTATTATAACAAAAAAATAAGGGATCTAAATACATAATCAGTAATTATACGTTGTGATTAAGTCACATTTTTCCTAATGATTTAATTATTTTATACAATCTTAGTTAAATCAACTTGATTTTATGTCAAATATTTTAATATTAGTAGTGTTGATAAATAATTAAATGAGGATTTAACCCGTGTTAACACAAATTTAATAATATTTTATTAATTTCAACATATTCTCTTTATAACTCATCTACTATATAACCACCTTATATAGTATTTTAGAATTTTTAATTTTACATATTCGTAATAATTAAAATTTTATTAAGTTTATATCTGTTAATTATAATATTTAAATAATTGTCAATCGAAGTTTTTCTTACGTTAAGAATCAAAGCTCACAGATTTTTAAAAACAAAATGGGAATTAAATTGTTTTTTCTTTTACGAAGTATTCAGATATAGAATATCTTCAAAACACAACATAATGTATGGTTAAATATATGATAGTTTCTATTTCCATATTGATTGTTGTTATTTTTTAATTGAAATGAAATATAAAATATTTAGGAAACAAAATCTGGAGTAATGTTAGTTTTGGAAATTTTTTAGGGATTAATGTTGTAAATAATTTTTTTAATAAACAAAACTAAAATGGCATAACACAAAATGTACTTCAAAAATGTTAATATAGATAGACACTCCGCAATATCGGATAATAGTTTTGTAAGAGGATAGACACACCGTAATATTGGATAGTAGTTTTGTAAGAGGATGAGTTTTTCTTTATTTTGGTTTGGCGTCAAAAAAGGATAAGTTGCTTATTAAATTTTAGTGTGAGATATTTCAATAGTTAGGAAACCATTGCTAGTGAGATTAGGTATATTTAGGTTATCATTTAGAATTTAATATTTAATATATAAAATCTCAGCAAAATTGTAAAAAAAACTAATTTAATTTATAGTTTGATAAAAATATCTGTTTTAGCGGGTTTAACTTAAACTTTTTTTATATTTTAAAAATTTTAAGAGTAAAAATATTAATATTACTTAAATATTTTATAGACTTAAATATATTATAATATTTTAAACTTTTGATGGAGTTCAAATATTTATAATAATTTAAACATCCTATAAAAATTTAAATATTTATAATCTCTTAAACTTTTTTAAAAACGTAAATATATTATAATATGTTTAGTTTTTAAAAGTTTAAATATGCTCAAATATAGAACCAAGTTAAAATGTTAAATTTGGATACCTGATAAATCAAGCTTCCTACTCATTTGTACTCAAACATATTAGTCATATATTTCGTTAAGGAAATATTGAAAAATCTAAACTAAATTATGATTTGTTTTTATTTAATTGTATTAAGTTGATTTGTTGTTTCCGTAAATATCTAACAATATAAAAGCAAATCAAATAAGTTTACATATATATACAATTTCATATTTAATCTATTGATTATTTTGGAAGCAACAAAATCATAATCCATAAGTATTAAAGATTTTTCATTATTATTAATATTCGTAATAATTATAGGGATTAAGTATGGTAGTAGTTAATATTTGATATTACTGAAGCCATTAAATACTTGGATACCAATTTGGTTGTGTGAATAATTATTATTGAATCAAAATACACGATCCGAATAGTATTAATCCGGATTACAAACGGATCCGCGCGTAGATTTTTGTTCTATTATTGGGTTAAACAGGATCCGCGTCCCGACCCGGTCATAAATAAGTGGTCGAGCAAGGGGTATAATGGTCATTTAGATAAATCGAAATTATAGATTAATTTAACTAAATTAAGTGATACTCTAATCATTTTTAATGAAAAACGTATCAAAACAAAGTCATGGTCCAATTTGAATCTAGTGAATACTCTTGCTTTAATAGTATAGATAAAAGAACAATTTGGATCAAACCATGATTAAGGTCTAATTACTTATGCTATGTGAGTGGATGACAATACTTAAATCATTTTTAATCTGTCGAAATTATAAATTTACATAAGACATGATGCTCTTATGCTAATCCATGTAAAGAAGATTACAAAAACCTTTCACTTTTAGGGGATATCTCCTATACATTAAAAGAGAAGCATTTTAGAGAAAAAGCTGATGTGTCGTCGCTAGAGAGCTCCAGAGCCAATTTATTATTCACCCTTAGTATTCCATAAAATTACATAAAACTGTCACTGCAATATATATTTTTTTTGTTAACTGCACTACAATTCAATTTATTTATATACACAATATTTTGCTCTTATAAATACTAAAATTGGTAAATATTATTCAAAAATTGATAAATATTATTCCTACATATTTTCAAAATTAAATAAATTTTATTATGTATTGTAATATAATAATATAACTATATTATGAGATGTAAGAAATATATATATTTAAAATCATATTTTCAGAAATAGAAATAATGTTATCTTTCTAATAATTTTGCCGCTTACAATATTGTAATTTTATTTCTCCATCAATTACAGATACATATACTACTTAAAAAAACTAATAATATCCAAATTAATTGAATTCTCCTTAATAATATACCTTATGGTATCTCTTATATAAAATACTTTATATCCCATTTTATTACTCGCCCTTCTCTTACTATATTATTTACATTAAATTGTCATTAATATAACTAAGGAATGTTTCATTCAATAATTGAAGGAAATCTATACTATTAATTGGGGAATACACTTAAGGGTTTTTAAAAAAATCATATCAAATATCCATGTTGTCAAACTGACTCAATTTACATATTAAGAAGAAGAAAAAAGATTAAACAACAGATTTATTATATTTTAGGAAATCGTTCAAATTAGATCCATAATAAGCAGGTTATGAGAATTTTGTGTGGGTATATTCATGTATAAGAAAACATGGGCGAGAATTTTGGGAACAAGAATTCAAGCATAATATATGCGTACATACTATTTAATCATGTGAATTACGAGAAATGAGATTTTTCGGGTCAAAAAAAATGTTGCAATTAGACATATTATACGGGTTTAATCACTTGAGAATTATATTTTTTAAAAAAAATATGCAAAAATAACTCGGAACCTAGTAAGTCATTATACTATTAAGGCTTTAGAGCAGATCACAATAATGTAGTATTAAATCTGTAACCAGATTTATCATTATTACTTCTCATGTTATCCATTACTCAATACTATTAATTAGCATTTGTTCTTCTTTTTTTCTTTTTGTGTGCACATGATGAAAAAATGAAAACACAGATAAATTTTGTCAGAAAGTTATTATACCACTCATACTAACTATTCCTCCACACTAAAATACTTTCTATCTGTGCACATGATGAAAAATAAAATCCAGTGATAAACTTGTCAGACATTTTATATAATACTATACACTATATAAAATCTCATCGTTATGTAAAACCTGAATCTGTTGTTTATCATCTGTGTAGAGAGAGATGTAAGTGTAACTAGTGAGTGTATTACAGTGGAGTATGGACTAAGTAAAATGAAAAGAATTTTTGATATATATATATATATATATATATATTAATCGATTTAGAAACTTAATTAAAAGTTAAACTGATATACACAATATCTGACATGAAGCAATACATAAACACGTGAATTTGAAAACATGCGCTTGCAGTTGCAGATTACATCTGACATTAGTCAATATAAATCTTGGGGTGTTTTTGTTACTAATTAATTATTGTACACATCTCAAAGTTCTATGTAGATCTTATCTGCTCTAGTGCGATCTAGCGATGGAGAGAATATACAATAAAGAAGACAATTTTTAATTGCTAAAACGAAAAAAGAAAAGAAAAATCATAAAGAAGAATATAATATTTTGCGTTTGCCTAATAATTTTATATTACTTCTATTAAAATATTAGTGAGTGTAGAAACTGGATTTCCACAATGAATTTGTTTATGAGGGAAAACAAATTCAGTAAAGAAAACTCTCTTAGAAAACTAATCTAGGCTTTGATATTAGAAGAATTAGGGTTTTTATTGCTAAGAACAAGAAGAGAACTCAATAATTGTATTCAATAATCGATGCCTTACAATGGAGAAGTCCTTCCCCCTTTATACATATTCATGAATCGTACAATATATTAACTTTCCTTATTAGACGAACTGAAATAAGGAAAGTTACTCTATCTCTTAGATCGGCCGCCGGGCGAAGTGGAAGTCGGTTCTTCATCCTCGAGGCTGGACTTCTTCTATCCGAAGTGGGCTTAAATGACCTAACTGAGCACCTAACCGGATTCCCAGTTAAATAACCAAATTGTCTTTCTGGTTTAGTTCGGTATGTGGGGGTGCTAAATCCCGCACCAACAGTGAGGTCATAGGTTAATCACTTAATCCTAGAGTAGATTTGTGAAGAAACTCCTCTATATTAATTATCAACACTATATCCATTTTTAGCACAAAACTATACATTGAATGTAATAAATGTAATAAGTTATATGTAATCCAGATGCTAATAATCTGTATAAGACCATCTCCAACCAATTATGCCAATTTGGAAGTTTTATTTATTTTTATAATTTAGAAAAAATATAAAACTAAAGTTTTGGTTCCAAACCCTTAGAATTGGTTCCAAAACCTCTATATTTAAAACCAACTCTATTTTTTTGTCGAGCATTTTGATTTAATTCTAATAGGTTTCTGTTTAGAAAAGTTGATTTAGAATTTCTTAGAATCACCATCTCCTATGGTCTATAAACTTATTATATTGTAGTAGCCCTTCGGGGAGAAGTCCACCTTGAAGTACTTCGGTATGTTTCTACCGAAGCTAACCGGATCATCCAATAAGGTTTATCAAAAAAATATATACTTCTATTTTATACTCCTTCTGTTTCTAATAGTTTGATATTTAGGATTTTTCACACATACTAAGACAATGGGGTATATGATTAATTTATTATTTACTTTTTTCTTTATGATTTTTATTTTTTATTTTTGTTTTCATGCATATGTGATGATTTATTTTTGTGACATTTTTCTCTACTTTTATACTTTCCACCTTTTTAGTATTAAAAATATTTAGAACATCAATTTTTTTGAGACAAGAAATTTTTTCTAATACATCAATTTATAAGGGACAGAGGGGTAGAATTCTAATGAAAAATACTTGTATGCATGTCTTTTTGCATTTTAGTTTTTTCCGGCATGTCTTAACAATTTCTCTTTAAATTATATGTTTTAAATATTATATCAAACATAATAAATAAAATCAATAAATGTCTTATCATTTTATACAATTAACAAAATTTATTGAAAATTTAAACTAAAATATAAAATAACATATATTTGAAATAAATTTTAAATTTGCAGTATATATTTTCATTTTATACAGTGTAACCTATACGTATATTGAAATCAATAAATGGAGTTATACGTTGACTTATGGTTTGGGCCAAACCGTTTGGCTTCTTTAATTTCTTCCAAAATACATTAAATAAGGAATGGTTATGGTGTGTTGTTGTGGTCCAATCATCCATTTCAATAAATTAATAAATTTTGTTTGACTAATATATAGTCACGAGTTCAATTCAATGCCATACTCTTTTTTATAGAAAAAAAAAACGTAATATCATATATGCCGTAACCGTATGCATGCAGATTCATGGAATTTGGAGTCGACACAACATCATCTGTCTTCCTCAGCAATGATATCAAATTATGCTACTCCTCGCACACCCATATCATCTATATATATGATATATACAATCCGCGTAAACCTCAAAAACGGTAATTACGGTAGTTTTTATCTATGTCGAAAATTTAGACAATTGTAAAACTCGCGTAAAAATACTAAGAATTATACTTAAGAATTTTGCTATAATAAGTGTAAATTTTTTTTATTAGATTTAAATATCTGATTGTTGATTGGATATATGATCGAAGATTGTATTTGCAATACTTGTAGGTTCCTTTTTTTTTTTTTTTTTTTGCTAAGTATTACTTGTAGGTTCTTACTTTCTTACACAACTGCCACACCAGTATTCTTTATACATCACTCTAATTTAGCTAAAGAGATAAGCAAACTCTAACAAAACTAACCTTAGCTAAACTAAGCTAACAACACAAACGCATTATTTGGATTTACTCGTTGGCCTTATACAATCCAATGACCCACTTATTACAAAACAACTCTTATTGGGCTTATTCGACGTGGTGCTTTCTTCACCGGCAACAATAAGTACTACTTCACCACCCTTTACGGCGGGTATCTCTCTCGACGCCGGTAATCATCTGAGACATCATGTTGATGTTGCGAATATCTTTGCCTTCTTTTAATTTGGCTGCTTGTCTTGGCAGTCTCCCTCATGTTTTGGTATATATACTCGTGAGATGATCGTTGAGTTTGTTTGGTTTATATTTGTATTTGGATTTATGATTGTTCGTCTTGCATGCAATTTTCAGGTTCGAGGAGAGCCGGAGAAGATGACTTGCATGTTTTCGTTGATTGGGGATCTTATTCATATATATGGCTTAATTACTATACATGGGTTGAGTAAGTAACATATAATCCGTATATTAATTATTTTTCAACAAATTTGGTGTTTCACTTCTTTTTCCATACCTCAGCAATTGCCAATTATGTACCATTACGCATGGATGAAAAAAAAAAAGGTAAGTAGTGTTCTTTTTCCTTATGAATATTCCGTCGCCCGTTCTCTGGTGAGAAACGGAGGGAGACGCCATCTATCTAATACATCGCTCAATAATATAAAATTTGGTAACCATCTCTCTGATTTGTGTATAGCGAAAGCACTGTTCCTTCTATATATATACTCTATGATTACTTATCAAACTCGTTGGTTTTGTTACGTTATAATTACTTATTCGGATGGTAGGTCGTCCACCCCTATCTCTTAATTATAAAATCAAGCTCTTTGACTAAATCAAGTCCGGTCGTCCCTTATCTCTTACTTTTGGCAAAAATATTATGGTTTTTACCTAATGATTGCAAGGAAGCGTCATATAACATGTGCAGCGATGGTGTTATTTCTTTCGCCATAAGGTGTTCTGACAGAGTCACAAAGCTTATATTTTACATTACGTTGATCCATTTCGCGGTAACAAAACGTGTTTGTGCTTCCACTTCTACTGTTTTCATTTTTCAAAAAACCAAAACTATTTTTTTTTAATAGTTTACCTTTAACATTGTTCAAAACAAGGATCATGAGAATACACAAAACTACGAACGAAGTAACACACCTCATGACTCCAAAACTTAATCAAAAGTTCTTTTTTTTTTAATGCATAAACTTTAGTATTTTTTAGATGAAATAAGTAATTTTTTTATTATTTGAAACTCATATTTATATATGTACTTTTTTTTTTGGTAAGGTAAGGGAAGGGGACTAGGTCCCCCTTTTATTAAACAAAAAACATAAATTAAGTACAAAATCGACGTGGAACTGCAACCCCCCGGACATCATCCGAGACAATCGACTCGATACCACTCGAAACAGTATCAAATGAATGAAAATCCAACGGCAAAGAAAAAACATAGTTTGCTAATCCGTCAGCAAGATGATTAGCCTCTCTATACGCGTGAGTAACACGGACAATCCAGTCTCGTGATATGAAGCCATGACACAGACGTACCAGGAACGAGAACGGATGAGCCTCACTAATCCCTATCACAAGAAAACCAACCACCTCTTTAGAATCTACCTCTAACTCCAATCGTCGAACCCGTCTTTCCCATGTTATTCTTAACCCATAATACACACCCCACAGTTCTGCCAGAGTTGCCGTACATATCCCGATATGTAAAGCAAACCCACAAATTCAACTGCCAAATCCATCTCGCAAAAATCCACCAGCCGTGGCCAGTCCCAGGTTCCCCCGAGAGGCACCATCTGTATTAAACTTACTCCAACCATCCCTTGGAGCAATCCAAGCAATCAGCGACCTCTTTAGCTATGTCCTTAAGCAATTTGACTCTATCTCGACACTTACCATTAGTACCAAACACGTTCCCGCACCTCCATTTCCACCCCCACCAGACTGCGATCCCAAATAAAGTCGACCAAGGCAATCCCATGAAACAAAGCTCACCACCTAAGTTCGCATATAACCATTCCAATAATGACAGCATAAAGAATCGTGGCTGATTTCTCACTGGAACCAACCTTCTCCACACACCCGCCATCGTCGGACAATCCCTCAATAGGTGAATGAGAGTCTCCTCCCCTCCTTTACACACAACACAGGTAACAGAATCACAAAGATGACGCCGAAAATGCTCTGCATTGGACATGACAGCCTGATGCCCCACTAACCACAAGAAGGTCCGTATTCTCTGTGGCACTTCGACACTCCATATCCGTGTCCAAAACATACCCATGTTAACCCCCTGACAGCCAGAACGAGTTATCAAGTGATAGGCTGAAGTCACAGTGAATGAACCATTAGCCGTCTCGCCCCAAGACAGTCTATCCTGAGCCCCTGTAACATTGTCCAGTACCACCGAGTATAGCTGTAAACACACCTCTTGAGAAACATAAGGTGCAATACAGTCTAGAATCCAACTTACTCCATCCCTCATTAAGTCTCGAACATGCTCATTCCTTCTCTCTTCCGGCAAATCTGTCACTAAACACTCCGCAAGTGGCATTTGTAGCAGCCACCTATCCTCCCAAAACCGAACGTCCCGACCATTACCAAGCACCCAATGCAGCCCCGAGACAACAACCTCCCGCATACTCAACCCCACATTACGCCAAGTCGAGGACCAGGTACTTTTAGGAACCAACCAATCCAGTTTCTGAATACCGCCCACTTTATACTTGCTTCGCAACACACGGGCCCAGAGACTCTCTTTATCATGCAGTAAGCGCCAACCCACTTTTGCCAATAACGCAAGGTTCATCTCCCATGCCCGTCTAATACCAACACCACCCTCCTGCTTAGATAAACAAACACGCTCCCAGACTATAAGATGTTGTTTCTTTTTCTCCCGTGTGCTACCCCAGAGAAACGAACGAGAAACCTTCTCAAGCTCATTTAGAAGAGACTTAGGCAGAGCAATCATACTCATAGTGTGGACAGGAATGGAAGTTAAAACTGCTTTTGTAAGTGTCATCCTACCAGCAAAACTCAGACACTAACTTTTCCAACCAGTCAGCTTTGACAAGACCCGTGCCAAGACCTCATTGAAGGTCTCTTTATTCATTCTCTTTTGTAGAACTGGCATTCCCAGATACTTGCCTAACTCTATTGTCGAATTGATACCACTCTCATCATGAATGCATTTAGCTAAATCTCGAGACACATTATGATGCGGACATAAACCCTACCGCCCAAACCGTTGAACCAGATCCGGTACCACACCCTGTAATAGAAGTACGAGAAGGCCCTGTGACACGATCAAAGGCTAAACAGCTAAGGAAGAGATTTAACCTAGCTGTTCAAAACATTGTAAGCTCCCTAGAGCTGAAGGATGTCAACTGGTCTGTACCACCATCTTGCCGCCACAACAGAGATGACCACATTGCTGAGGAAGAGTTTGCTGAAGCCTTCACCCAAATGAGCCTGGATCAAACCAGTTCCCCAGGTATGAAACCTCTTTTGGCAGGTCAAGGAACCTCAAGAATCCAAGAGAAGACATTGGATCTGCAAGAGACGCGTGATACAAGCTACACCTCCGATCAAGATAGTGAAGATCAAGACCAAGACATAGAGGACATGAACGAGCATCAAGAGGCTGATCAAGATACTCTAGAGGAACTCCAGGAAGACCTCTACTTCAGTAAACAAGCCAACAAGCCAGTACAAGACAAGAACCCTGAAGTAGTTCATCGAGTAGTACAAGAAGTGGTTCAGAGAACGTCTTATTGGACCTAGATCGCATCCAGGTAAGTTCTATTCAATATTTTCGATCCTTGCAGGTTCCATCAAGAGAGATCAAGTTTGCTTTATATTTTTCTTTAATTAGTTTATTTACTTTCCAAAAACAATGGTTTGTGTTTGATTTTATTTGCTTTCCTTTGTTGCATTATTTTGCATTTATTTTCGGCCTTAGGGCTAGCTGAAGGACTATTATAAAGTCCCCTAGCAGCAGTTGTACGAATTTTCACCTTTGATTATTAATAAAACACTGAATTTTCTTACTTCTTCTCTTTAATTGTTCTTAAGAGAATAATCTTGTTCTTTGTCTTGTGTGTGAGATTCCACAAGGCTTAGTTTGTGTACTGTATCAGAGACCAATCACATCTCTGTGATGTACTTCGCTCCGCCAACACTTCCCCTTTATCGATCCCACACGAGAGAAGCGACCGCCATCGTGTCAGATCTACATCATCGACCATCTTTCCTTCACAAGAGAGAAGCGACCGCCAGCTTGTGAAGCCATCATCTCTATCCGGTACAAGTCTCACCACCGAGTCTTGTATCATCTGGTATCAGAGCACAGTTCACGCTGTCCCTTGCTAGGTTTATCTTTTCCATTTACTCTCATTCGATTTGTAGCTTTTGTTTTATTTTATTTTTAAAAAAAAATCATAGTTTTTTTTCACACCCTTGTCTGTTGTATAGCTTTTTATTTACAAACCTTTAATCAAAAAAAAAGTCTTAATTAGTTTCCCTAAGTCATCTGTTTCAGTTTCTGTATTAGTTGTTGTACTAGTACATCTCGCATTTAAAAAAAAAAGAGTTTATTTCGTTTTTTTAGTCCCTTTTCAATTCCTGTGGTACGTTGATCCTTTGTTGTTTTTGTCTAAGCGCAGATCTGGTCTAGACACTCACTATGGGAGAAAACGCAGAAATACCCCAAGACGCCATGATGCAAATGATGAGAACCCTTACAGAGCAGTTGAGAGGACTTGGAGATAGGATAGGCCGTTTGGAGCAACCTCAAGCGAGGGTTGACGTTGGACCAGATCCAGAACAAAGGAATGTCCACGACGTGGAAGACGAATCCATTGACATGGATGATGATGATGGTGATCCACCACCAGATCCATTAAGGCGTCAACATCAGCGGAGAGAAGATCCTTTGATGCGGAACTGTGCTAGAGAGGTAGAACCACGAGAACAAAATCGAGATGTTAAACTAATACCTCCTACTTTTGTAGGAAAGTCTAATCCTGAGGTTTACATGGACTGGGAGAGACGTATGGAATACATATTCCAATGTTATGGCTATGGAGAAGCCCGAAAGGTAGCCCTTGCATTAGCGCAGCTCACTGACAATGCCTTGTCATGGTGGGATAGGACGGTAGCTGATAGAAGGAGGCAGCGGTTTGCTACCATCAGCAGTTGGGGCGACATGAAGTACCTCTTCAGGTTGAGGTATGTACCTGATCATTATCAACGAGACTTACAAAAACGTTTTAGAAAATTATCTCAGGGAACAAGGACTGTGGATGAGTATTTTGAGGAGTTTGAGAAGCTCATGAACTCATTGGAGCTGGAAGAATCGAGTGAGTCCCTAATGGCTCAATTCATTGACGGCTTGCAAGAGCATATAGCCCGAAAGGTGGAGACATCGAACTACAGCAGCCTACATGAACTACTTCACAAGGCTGTACAGTAGAGCAACAAATCCAGCGTAAGATGTCTTTAAGGAACCGTACTAGAAACAACACGCCTTGGAATGCAAGCAACAGCCGGAGCATGGACAAAAGCAAAACCGTGGAAAATGACTCTAGGTTTAAGAACAAGTCTAATGAGGCACCTAAAACCTCTAAACCCGAACCAGGTAAGTTCCCTAACACTAGTCAATCTCTTACTCGTGACATTACTTGTTTTAAATGTCAAGGTAGGGACACATGGCGAGAGAATGTCCGAACCAAAGGGTGATGATTGTCACACCTAGTGGAGACTATGAGTCTCAAGACGAGCAAGATGAGTACCATACTGATCCGGAGAATGACGTGGAGTATCCCGACACAGGAAAACTCCTTGTGATCCGACGTATGCTGAGTGTACTTGTCAACCCCGAGGAGAAAGTTCAAAGGGAAAATATTTTCCACACTCGATGCACAATCAAGAACAAGGTATGTAATTTGATTATTGATGGAGGTTCTTGTACTAATGTTGCTAGCAAGTATATGGTGGACAGGTTAGGTCTTCAGAAAACAAAGCACCCGAGGCCATACAAACTTAGGTGGCTGAACGATGACACCGAGCTGAAAATTGCTGAACAAGTTACTGTATCATTCAGCGTTGGGAAATACCAAGATCAAGTCATTTGCGATGTAGTTCCAATGAGAGCCATACATCTTCTTCTTGTAAGACCATGGCTGTTTGACCGAGCTACAACTCACGACGGTGGAACAAACCATTACACTTTCACGCACAATGACCGTAAGTTCAACCTTGCCCCTTTAAGTCTTTCTGAAGTTCATGAGTTGCAAAAACACATGAACAAAGAGGTCGAGGTAAGGACTTCTAACCCTTATTTGAGCTCCAATGAGGTTTGTAAAACCATGAGTGCCAAGGGCACCGTGCTATTAATGTTGTTCAAAGAATGTTTAAGTACATGTACAGGTGAGCTTGAACTATCCGCTGAAGTACAAGCTGTACTAGATCAATACAAAGACGTGTTTCCGGAGGAGATACCACCAGGATTACCCCCTATTCATGGCATTGAACATCAGATCAATCTTGTACCCGGTTCTGCTCTACCAAACAAACCAGCTTACCGAATGAATCTGGAGGAGTCTAAGGAGTTAGAGAAGCAAGTGCGTGACCTAATGGATAAGGGGTACATCAGAGAGAGCCTCAGCCCGTGTGCGATACCAGTTCTCTTAGTTCCAAGGAAGGATGGTACATGGAGAATGTGAGTAGGCTGTCGAGCAATCA
Organism: Camelina sativa; assembly: GCF_030686135.1. Lineage (NCBI taxonomy): Eukaryota > Viridiplantae > Streptophyta > Magnoliopsida > Brassicales > Brassicaceae > Camelina > Camelina sativa. The sequence goes on along the minus strand of NC_141880.1, from coordinate 11,443,433 downwards.
ACAATATCACCATCAAGTATCAACACCCCATTCCAAGACTAGACGACATGTTGGATGAGTTAAGTGGTGCAACCGTCTTCTCCAAAATTGACTTGAGGAGCGGCTATCACCAGGTCCGAATGAGGGAAGGAGACGAGTGGAAAACCGCATTTAAAACCAAGCAAGGTCTCTATGAGTGGCTTGTCATGCCATTTGGGTTAACCAACGCCCCAAGCACCTTCATGCGACTAATGAACCAGGTTCTAAGGTCATTTATTGGTAAATTTGTTGTTGTTTATTTTGATGACATACTTATTTACAGTAAGTGCCATTCTGATCACATTAAACATCTAGGGTTAATTTTGAAAACGCTTCGTAAGGAAGGCCTTTATGCTAACCTAAAGAAGTGCTCCTTTTGTACTGATAAGTGTGTGTTCTTAGGTTTTGTAGTGAGTTAACAGGGCCTACAGGTGGATGAGGAGAAGATTAAGGCAATAAGAGAATGGCCTACTCCAACTTCGATTGGACACGTTCGCAACTTTCATGGTCTCGCAAGCTTCTACAGGAGGTTCGTCAGGGATTTTAGTACAGTGGTTGCACCAATGACTGCCGTGATCAAGAAAAACGTGCCTTTCTCATGGGGAGAAGCTCAATAACAGTCCTTCAACACATTAAAACAAAGGCTCACACAAGCACCGGTCTAAACCTCCCAGATTTTGAAGTTACGTTTGAAGTAGAGTGTGATGCATCAGGCTTGGGAATTGGAGCTGTACTACATCAGAGAAAAAGACATGTGGCTTTCTTTAGTGAGAAGTTGGGTAGAGATACGTTGAACTATCCGACCTACGACAAGGAGCTTTATGCCTTAGTTCGAGCACTAGAAACATGGCAACATTACTTGTTATCCAAGGAATTCATCATTCACACCGATCATGACACCCTCAAGCATCTCAAGGGTCAGACTTCACTTAAGAGGAGACATGCAAAGTGGTTGGAGTTCATTGAGACGTTCCCATATGTGATAAAGTATAAGAAGGGCAAAGAGAATGTGGTTGCTGATGCTTTGTCAAGAAGATATGCTCTCATAGCTACTATGGAGGCTAAAGTAATGGGATTTGAGCATATCAAGGAGTTGTACAAAGATGACCCAGAATTTGGAGAGTTCTACAAGGAGTATGGCAAAGGAGCATACCAAGCATTCTACTTGCAGGATGGGTTTTTATTTAGAGACAAGCGGTTGTGTATTCCTCAAGGTTCCATGCGAGAATTGATACTCACTGAAGCACATGGTGGAGGTTTGATGGGTCACTTTGGTGTCGACAAAACCTTGGCCGTGGTAATGGAATACTTCTTTTGGCCCCATCTCAAGAAAGACGTTGAGAGATTTTGTGCTCGATGCATTGTTTGTCACAAAGTAAAATCCAGGTTACATCCTCATGGTCTTTACTTATCATTACCTATTCCTAACGCCCCTTGGGTAGATATTTTTATGGACTTTGTCTTAGGATTGCCAAAGGTTAAACACAAAAATTTAATCTTTGTTGTTGTGGACCGGCTCTCCAAGATGGCACACTTTATCCCGTGTGACAAGACCAATGATGCGACTCAAACCGAAAATTTGTTCTTCAAGGAAGTGGTGCGCCTCCATGGAATTCCAAGGACAATAGTCTCTGATCGTGACACCAAGTTCTTGAGTCACTTTTGGAAGACACTTTGGAGAAAGTTAGGAAATTCAGTTTTGAGGAAAAAACCTTCTGAAGAGGGAGGGAATGATGCGGACATCAACCCTACCGCCCAAACCGTTGAACCAGATCCTGTACCACACCCTGTACCAGAAGTACGAGAAGGCCCTGTGACACGATCAAAGGCTAAACAGCTAAGGAAGAGGTTTAACCTAGCTGTTCAAGACATTGTAAGCTCCCTAGAGCTAAAGGACGTCAACTGGTCTGTACCACCATCTTGCCGCCACAACAGAGATGACCACATTGCTGAGGAAGAGCTTGCTGAAGCTTTCACCCGAATGAGCCTGGATCAAACCAGTTCCCCAGGTATGAAACCTCTTTTGGCAGGTCAAGGAACCTCAAGAATCCAAGAGAAGACATTGGATCTGCAAGAGATGTGTGATACAAGCTACACCTCTGATCAAGATATTGAAGATCAAGACCAAGACATAGAGGACATGAACGAGCATCAATAGGCTGATCAAGATACTCTAGAGGAACTCCAGGAAGACTTATACTTCAGTAAACAAGCCAACAAGCCAGTACAAGACAAGAACCCTGAAGTAGTTTATCGAGTAGTACAAGAAGTGGTTCAGAGAACGTCTATTGGACCTAGATCGCATCCAGGTAAGTCCTATTCAATATTTTCGATCCTTGCAGGTTCCACCAACCCCAAAAACGGCTAGAAGGCGTGCTCATCAAGAGAGATCAAGTTTGCTTTATATTTTTCTTTAATTAGTTTATTTACTTTCCAAAAACAATGGTTTGTGTTTGATTTTATTTGATTTCCTTTGTTGCATTATTTTGCATTTATTTTCGGCCTTAGGGCTAGCTGAAGGACTATTATAAAGTTCCCCTGCAGCAGTTGTATGAATTTTTACCTTGGATTATTAATAAAACGCTGAATTTTCTTACTTCTTCTCTTTAAGTGTTCTTAAGAGAATAAGCTTGTTCTTTGTCTTGTGTGTGAGATTCCACAAGGCTTAGTTCGTGTACTGTATCAGAGACCAATCACATCTCTGTGGTGTACTTCGTTCCGCCAACACTTCCCCTTTATTGATCTCACAAGAGAGAAGCGACCACCATCGTGTCAGATCTACATCATCGACCATCTTTCCTTCACAAGAGAGAAGCAACCGCCAGCTTGTGAAGCCATCATCTCTATTCGGTACAAGTCTCACCATCGAGTCTTGTATCATATTAGCTGAGAAAAAGATTTTTGATTTCTGAAAACTCACTTTCTGTCCTAAAGCACAGCAAAACTTCTCCAATACTCGTCTTATTATGTACTTGATACACACTAAAAACAGATTTTTATACTAAATTTTAATAAAAATATTTGTAAAAAAAAATGTTAGTAAAAAAAAAACAGTAGTTACTTGCGGCTGGTACTTAAGGAATTTCTTATTGAACATGTCAACGTATTTCAGAAACAAGTGGTTGACAATAGTTATTGAAATACATTTCTACACATTGTCAACTGGTTGACAATCAACATATGAGAGACCAGAGGTCCAAGATGTATTGCTGCAGCATGTGGATATGTTGATGTATGCATGTACTTTGTCGCCGCCTTGGATCCTTGTCAATTTATATATTGACTTCCTTGAATGCATTGTGATCGTGGTCTTTCACTTCCAAATTTTTTAGGCCTATATACAAAATCATGTCACTCATTGAGTAGCTCTTAAAAAATCTCTACGTCTTCATCTTTAAAATTACTTTGCAGTCTTTGCTTATTTATGTTATGATATTCTTGACGAGGTTCTTGACTCTTGATTTATGTGTATAAGGTTCTCCTTAATAGCAACATTTGGAATACCATGTATTCTATTGATGGATTCCAAAGTGATATTGAGGAAATGAATGCTAATCCAAAAATTCTAATATAGAAGTCTAAGTTTTTGTAAGTGACATTAAATTTGTGGATTAGAAAAAAAAAATTGTGGGTTTGTTTTGGTTTTTTTTTCAATTAGTTTTTTAATGCAATTTAATTAAAGACTTATTATTACATTATTTTAGCAATTACATTTTTAATCATCGTCCCACGCATGGTGTGAATTTCTCTCTAATAATCATATAAATAAGTTGAGTATGTATGACTCTTTTCAATATATAATCAATAGTTTTATAATCCTATATTGATTTCTATTTCTGTTCTATATATACTTCTTATTATAAGATGAAACTTCACGAAGTTAATTCAATCCATTCATGATATTCACTGCATACATATGACGTCCTTTTAAGGTGTCTTATCTTCTACAATTACAACCCAATATAGAATCATGTAAAAGGTAAACCAATCACTAGAGTTTAATTTTATGAAACAAACTGTTAAAATAAACACAATAAAGAATGAGTAAACGATGATACTACACTGTAAGTATTTTTTATAATTTAATGTTATAACTCAACTAAAATGAGAAAAACTGAATAAGAATAAATTTTGATTAAAATAAAAGAACTACATTTGAGAATTAACTCATGATAATTCAATTAATTTGAAATACAAAAGTAAATTTGAAAGAAAGGATTGATATATATTGTCATTCAGATAACATACAAAAAGCTCACGGCTCTTATCTCTTATTTTAAGAAAGTACATTTTGGTATTTCAGAGCTAGTCGTTGCAAGGGAGTTTTGTATAACATGTGCATTGATGGTGGTCTTTCCCTCGCACTTTAGTGTTATGACAGTCGCAAGTCTTATATGTCCTCTCACGAGACGCCAAATTGCGATAGCACTCGTCGCTTACATCACGCATAGATATGGGACATTTTCCAGGTATTGGTCAACCAGTAAATTCACACAGAGGTTTCAGTCGTTGTGCTTTCACATCTACTGTGTTCAAACAACCACAAATAAAATATTTAACCAAACTATATTGATAAACAAAGAATTTCAAGGTTCTTTTAAAATAAAATAAAAAATTAATCAATATTTGAATAACTCAGTATGAATAAAAATATTACAATAGTTTACCTTTAACATTGTTCAAAACAAGGATCATGAGAATACACAAAACTACAAACGAAGTAACACACCTCATGACTCCAAACCTTAAATCAAAAGTTCTTTTTTTTTCAAGCTTTAACTTTTAAAAAAAATTTGGATGAAACAAGTAATTTTTTTTTAGCTGAACTCATGGTTATATATACTTGATACATACTAAAAATAGATTTTATATTAAATTTAATAATGAATTACAAATAATTGTAAAAAAAAATGTTGGTAGAAAATCCTGGTAGTTTATTGCGGGTACTTAGGAATTTCTTATTGAACGTGTCAATGTATTTCAAGAATTTTTTCCAAAAAAAGAAAGAAAATGTATTTCAATTCTTGTCCAAAATAATGCAACAATTGCTTGACAATCAATTATTAAAATAAATTTATTTTGACTGGTTGACCATTAGTTATTTAATTTTTTTCAAGATGTCTTTGCGCCACAAGCAACAACTGGTTGACAATCAACATATGAGACCACAGGTTCAAGATGTAGATATGTTGATGTATGCATGTACTTTGTCACCGGCTTGGATCCTTGCCAGTTGCCAATTTATTTATTGACTTCCTTGAATGTCTTCGAACAGATGTGTGAGCGTCCGGGTCAAGATCATCCTGATCGGAGGGAGCCGGTTTTGTATTGTGATTTGTGGTCTCGTCTTTCTCTTCCTATTTGTTTAGGTCTTCATACAAAATCATGTCACCCATTGAGTAGCTCTCAAAAAATCTTTACGTCTTCATCTTTCAAATTACTTTACAGTCTTTGCTTATTTATGTTATGATGTTCTTGACAAGGTTCTTGACTCTTGATCGTGTTATGTGTATATAAGGTTCTCGTGAATATCGACGTTTGGAATATCATGTATTCTGTTGACGGACTCCAAAATGATATTGTGGAAATAAAATTTAATCCAAAAATTGTAAAAATAGAAGTCTTAAGTTTTAGTACATGACACTAAATTTGGGGTTGTTTTTTTTTTTCTGTTATCTTTTAATACAATCTAATTTTTTTTGGGTCAAAAATACAATTTAACTAAAGACTTATTATTGCATTATTTTAGCAATTACATTTTTAATCATCGTCCCACGCATGGTGTTGATTTCTCTCTAATAATCATATAAATAAGTTGAGTATAAGTCAAATGGTGAAAAACATTAGGATGGCGTCTCTCCGCAGAGGCAACTTTTTTCGCGATTCACTTTTCTGGCTTCACCGGTCTTCATTTCCGACTAGGAGTGTCTTTCCGACCAACATAAATGTTGTTTCCTTTTTGCGCGTTTCAGTTGGCGGTTATACTCTATCGTTATGTAACGATAGTTATGTTTTCCCTGACAATTCGGATTTCAACCGCTACAAGAAACCGCCATGGCGATATCTATTTAAACAATCCTTTTCTACACAATTTCTCAATCCTTTCCCCTCTGATCTTATCCGTCTTCCCCTAACCCTCACAATGAGTGATTATCTCCGAAAATCTGTTCAAGATCTTGATCTGGGTATAGATGATCTTCCAATACCTCTCCCACCGGAATTCTGTGAACGGGCTGCGAACATTAATCGCTTCTCTTTGGTGGTGACCCCTGTGAACTCCCGGAAGCAGAATCTTCGTGCACTCATACGCCAATTGCCTCGAGTCTGGGGATTTGTTGATGGTTGTGTTGGGCGGTTAATTGATAATGGCCGTGTTCAATTCCGTTTCCAAACAGAAGAATCTCTCAATCTGGTGCTTAACCGTGGACCTTGGTCATTCAATGACTGGATGCTTACGACTCATCGTTGGTATGTAGAGTTAGGACCTAGGAACGCGTACCTTAGTCCGGCTGGAAGTGGTTTTAGCTCTACCTTTGGAGCTCTTAACTCGCTCCAAGGACCGTCCGCTGACTTTACCGGAGCATGTGCTCCGGAATCCGGAGCAGGTTCTCCCTCGGCGGATTCCTCCCCTGATCGGTTCTCATCGTTTAGGCTGGCGTAAGCTACCAGTTGCTGGAACCGTGTACCTGCATCCAAAATGCGTGTAAAACCATCAGCTTCCTCATTCAAGAATCCATACTTACCCTCTGCCTTTGTCAAGGCAACCTCCAACGGGTCGAGAGTGAGAACTTCATCGGTAACCTCATGTGCAACCTCTGAACCATCATCAACCACAAAAGCCTGACCATCTATCATAGGTTTCTTGAGCAGCTTATTCATCTCGAACCTTGCAATCATATCCCCCAGCTGGAGATCGATCGCTCCCACTTGCACATCTATAATCGCACCAGCCGTGCATAAGAATGATCTACCTAAAATCAGGGGGTCACGTGGTTCTTCTTCAACTTCCAGAACCACAAAGTCTGCTGGGATAAGCGTGTCCCCTATCTGGACATGTAAATCCTCCAACACTACTATGGGGCGCTTGGTGGATCTATCCGCGAATACTAACGAAATCCGTGTAGACTTGAACTTCGTGTATCCCAGCCTTTTAGCCACTGAATATGGCATAAGGTTCACACTGGAACCTAGATCACAGAGGGAGTTTGCAAAAATCGTTTTACCGATTCTCACGGATAAGACAAATCGCCCTGGATCATCTCTCTTCTTTAGCACTTTGTTTTGCAGCACAGCACTGCACTCTCTTGAAACCATCATCACGTTCTCTTCCACTGACACTCTCCCAGAAACTAACCCTTTCACATATCTCTTCAAAGCAGGTATCATCTGAACAGCATCAGCTAGGGGTCGTTTTACCGTCAATTCCCTCAACATCTCCTTGCACTTTGCATCCTCCAAATCCTTGCGAGATTTCTTAGGAGGAACAGGGTAAGGAACCCTAGGGGTGTACACGCGTGCAGGAGGTACCTCAGTAGCAGCGGTCTGATCGGGAGTCGGGAGCACGTGCTCGCTGGATGGGAGCACATGCTCGCCGGATGCTTCGGCTTCTTTTTGACTCAACGGTGGAGTCTCAGCAGCATGTTGAGGAAGGTATTCTTCAGCAATACCCTTGCCCTTGTCAATCCTAGCGGATGGTGCTTCTCTAGGGGGTAACTTCTTTCCTCCCCTTAGCTCAATCGCATTGACATACTCGTTCCGCGGGTTTGCTTCCCCTTTTCCGGGCAGAGTCCCAGGAGTTCTTTTCACGGCTTCAGCAGTCTGTGCAATCTGAACATCAAGCTTCTTCACATGTGACATTACTGCCTCATACTTCCCATTAAGGTCATTGTACATAGTATCGACCTTAGCGTTGATTTCCACTGAAGCTTTTTCTTGATTCACCAAGAATTGTTGCATCATGTTTTTCAGCTCATCCTGAGAGCTGCTAGCAGATGAAGGTCCCAACTGCTGGTTGGTGAAAGGCAGTGCTTGTTGAGCGCTTGTATATGCCTGCTGGTTCCCCCCTTGGAAGCAGTTTTGAGTGGGTACAAACTGTTTGCCTTGAAAGTTGTTTGAGAAGGTTTTCTGATAACCCATCTGATTCTGAGCTCCTTGCTGCAGATACACCTGATCCTGAGGGTTCTCCACGTTGGTGCTTCTATAGGACAAATTCGGATGGCTTCTGTAGTTCAGGTTGAAACCCCTGTTCTGCACAAAACCTTGCCCACTCACATAATTAACCTCCATCATTTCATCCTCTCCATCACAAATCTCCTGAGCGAGCGGCATGTCTCCGGTCTCATCGACAAAATGGACAGTTTTCTGGCTCCCCTTCAGAAGAAGGTTCACCTTGGCTGTCAACCCGTCAATCTTTTGCGTATCGACACTGTTGACCTTCACGGACCTGTCATACTCAGGAGCCTTGTTGCTGGAGCTTGCAGCTAGGTTCTCAATCAACTGATATGCTCCTTCCTTAGACTTTGTCATAAAATCCCCATTGCTGGCCGAGTTGAGAACGTTTCTGTAGTCCTTGTTAACTCCATCATAGAAAATGCCCAGGATCTGTTCATCACTGAATCCATGGTGTGGACACTCTCTACGGTACTCTTTGTACCTCTCCCAAGCCTCGCAGAAGGCTTCTCCAGTGTGCTGTTGGAATGATGAAATCTTGTTCCTCAGGGCAGCGGTCTTAGCTTTGGTGTAGAAATGGTCCAGAAACGCAGATCTACACTGTTCTCATGATGTCAGAGACCCAGGTGGCAATGACTTCAGCCAACGTGAAGCTCTATCCGCAAGAGAGAAGGGAAAGAGCTTGCACTTAAGAAAGCCTGTCGGTATCCCATTTGAACCAGTGTTGCTACATATCTCCTCAAAATTCTCGATGTGGTCCATCGGAATCTCAGCTGGGAGACCGTAAAATAGGTGCTGCTTCACTAGAGAGATCATCTGTGGCTTGATCTCAAAATCTTGGTTCGGGATGGTGGGAGGAACAATCGCCGCTCGGTTGGTGTAGGACACATGCGGGTTGTCCTTGTCCCCAATGGACGGTTGCGGCGGCGCGGCTCTTTCGTGTTGAGCACGGAGCAACTGCCCCAACTGTTGTCGAAGTTGCTGCAACTCGGCAGCCATATCCTCATTGTTTCTGTTGTCACCCATGTTGACGGATTGTAACTTTCTGTTCTTGCGGTTTGTTCTTTCTGCCAAAGAGAGCTCTGCGGCTGACAAAGCGACTAGTTCTTCGGTGTTGTTTCTTCTTGTAGATCTTCTTGACATGCACCTGAAACACACGCAAAGAAGAAGCAGAAAGACAAATCAGTAAGGTCTTAGTCTAGTAATTTCGCCGAAAACCAAAGGTAAAAATTTGGTCCCCGGCAACGGCGCCAAAAACTTGATACACAGAGTTTTAAACCCTATTTTCCTAATGCAAGTGCACAGCAAAGAAGTAGTACTTAGGGGGCGAATCCCACGAAGACCAAGTTTTACTCTATGGTTCTATTGGTTCAATTTCAAGCTAAGACAATTCAAAGTTGGATTTGTTTGGTAACAGTAACGCGATTAAAACGGTATAAAAAGGCAATAAGCAAAACACTAGATCAGGGGTAATTCTTGGGAATTTCAGAGATAACAACTAAACAACTATTCAGGGCATAGATTAAGTACCAGTCTAGAACTCAAACATAAATATAAACTGATCCACTATCGTGGTATCAATAACTCTATCTGATCGATTATGTGCGGAAACACGGAGCACATGCTCAGACATCCAGAGCACATGCTCGGCGGTCCATAAACCCTAAACTGTCGTTTGAGCCCAGAATCGCAGACAAACATTAAAGAACATGAATGATAAGTTCACAAATCACCTACACATCAACTTTCGCAGGTCTAGGATAATTTGCCCACTAATGTCTTTTCTAGCAACCTATTACACTTTTGATGAATAGATAAACCTAGAATCATAGATTGGGTGATCAAATCAACCTAAGCATTAAGTCTAACAATAGTGAAGACAATCGATTATCTAAAGCCCTATTTGTGTTCTGTTGCTAACCCATGAAACCCCTTTTTAAACCCCTAATCTAGCAAAGAAAACTACTCAGACATAGAGAAATGAATCATAGCAAAAGATGAGAAATTCAATGACATAAAAAAAAATAAAAAGGGTTCAAAGAATGCTTCACAAGGTAGCCGCTCTTCTCCTTCTCACAAAAACGTCGCTCCCCAAAAACAAAAGAAAAGGTATATTTTCTCTCCTAAAAACCCTAGGTTAAATGGCATACAAGTAGAGAAAAATAAGGAAAGAATCCAAATTCAAATCTTCCTATTAAAAAGCGATCTCAGCCCTCTTTCTCTCACAAAGGATCGCCTAAAATAAGGGGAATTAGGCAGGGAATCGGCGCCTAGATGCTTGCCACGTGTCGTCATGAATCCGTAGAGTTGGGAGCATGTGCTCGGAAATCGGGAGCATGTGCTCCTGGGTCTAAAATCAGCTTTTCTGCTCCAATTCAACTCTTTTCTGCTCTGATTGCTCCTGCTGTTCCAATCCTTGCTTTTAGCTTCCTAGCCTCTTATTATAACCTGAAAAGAACTCAAACAACTACAAAACTATCAAATAAACGGGGTCAAAGTGAGTCAAAACCGTAACATATCAATCGTCAAGGAGACTCGAGTGATAGTAGTGATGATGACAATCATTCGACTGGAGACAATAACATGTCTGAAGCGGATACATTACCGTCTATCGACCCTGCTACTCTTATACCGGGGATCCAGATGCCACCACCAACTGGTAACACGACTCAACCAGATAAGGGCTTCAGAGGTACAACACGAGTGCCGTTTGTGTTTCATGATGTGGATCTAAATGCAGAAAAGATACGCTACTTGCAGGCTAAACAGAAGACCAACGTTCGTGCTTCTAATTGTTACGAGAGTTTGTTTGAGGCATCTTCTGACAACGCCCTCTCCGATTTTGTCTTCATGAAGCGTAAAAGACTATCTTTTGAGGACGCTTTCAACAAAGCAGAGGCAGCAGATGAATTGGCGGTCCTGAGTCAATTCAAGAAGAAAAGCAAGACTACAGAGTCTTTTGGATCTTTCTCAGTCAACCAACGATTCAACGGAGGCACGGGGGGCCCGGTACCCCCAGATCCAATATGAGAGTCCTCTCCTGGAATTGCCAAGGCATAGGTCCACCATTAACACAATCACGACTCACTAGCCTATGTCGTATTACTAAGTGTGATGTTCTCTTTCATATTGAAACTCTTAATCAGTGTGATGTATTATATAAACTTAAGAATGCTCTAGGATTTGCTAATATACTTATCCAGCCCCCTCATGGAAGGAGTGGAGGCTTAGCTTTGATGTGGAAACAGAATGTAGCGCTCAGTCCAATTTCAATGGATGAGCGACTCATTGATGTCTCTGTAAACATTAATAACATAAGCTTTTATTTGTCTTGTGTGTATCGTCACCCTGTTCAAAATGAAAGATATCTTCTTTGGGAGAGACTGGAAAATATATCCTACCATCGCCATGATCCTTGGCTACTCATAGGAGATTTTAATGAAATTCTTAACAACTCAGAAAAACTTGGTGGTCCAATCAGGCCTGATTGGACTTTCCGTGACTTCAATCACATGGTGACAAGTTGTGATTTCAAAGATATTCGACACAGAGGTGATAGGATCTCTTGGGTGGGAGAAAGACATTCCCATACCGTTAAATGTTGTTTAGATAGAGCTTTTCAAAACGGTCCATGGGGAGCTGCTTTTCCTTATGTTGAAGTCGAATTCTTGGACTTTACAGGATCCGATCATAAACCACTACTAATAAATTTTAATTTCGGATCCTCATATAGAAGACGAGCCTTCTTCTTTGATAAACGTTTATGCGACGTTGATGGATTTAAAGAAGCGGTTAAACAAGGTTGGGACATACACACTCGAGAAGAGAATATCCCAATTTCGAATCGAATTGCCTCTTGCAGGAAAGCAATGGCAACACTAAAACATGAAAATCAACTGAATTCCCAATCTCGAATAAAGGCTTTACAATCTCAACTCAATACAGCTATGGAAAGTTTAAATCCTTGTATTCGAAGGCATATCCCAACCTTACAAAATGAGCTCACAAAGGCATATTTGGATGAAGAGAAACATTGGCAGCAACAAAGCAGAAATCAATGGATGTTGGAAGGAGATCGAAATACAAGTTTTTTTCAAGCCTGTGCTAATATCCGATTCACGAAAAATCAAATAAACTCGATCCAGGATACATATGGAAATATATTATATGGTAATAAAGCAATAGGAGCACATGCCCAAGATTTTTTTCATAATATATTTTCCACCAGTGGTCATCAAGTAACAAAAGATGTGTTCTCTGATTTTCAACCAAGAGTAACTTCGGATATGAATGCTGATCTTACTCGACCTTTCGATGCTCATGAAATCTATGAAGCAGTGTGTCAAATAGGTCCCGATGGCATAACAGCGCGTTTTTATAAAACATGCTAGGATATGTCGTAAAAGAAATACAACAATTCTTTGACATAGCACCAATGCCGCAACGATTGAACCATACCAATATATGCTTGATAGCAAAGATAGACAATCCAACCACATTTTCAGATTATCGACCGATAGCACTATGTAATGTTATGTATAAAATCATTTCAAAGTGCTTAGTATGTCGGCTAAAAAAACACTTGAATGGGATAATATCTGATGCACAAGCAGCTTTCATTCTGGGACGACTAATTCAAGATAATGTCATGTTAGCCCACGAAGTGTCTAAATCGTATATGGCGGTCAAAACTGATGTTAGCAAAGCTTATGACCGTGTTGAATGGAACTTCCTGAGATCAACTCTTCAGCTTTTTGGTTTTAGCGAGAAATGGATAACATGGATCATGGCCACTGTAGAATCAGTGAGTTACTCGGTCCTGATCAATGGTTCACCTTTTGGTAATATCAAACCAGAAAGAGGGATTAGACAAGGGGACCCCCTCTCCCCTTACCTTTTCATATTATGCTCAGACATACTAAGTCACCTTATACAATCAAGAGTAGCGGATAAGGATATCAAAGGTGTAAAAGTGGGAGATAATGTACCTAGAATAACTCACCTCCAATTTGCAGATGACTGCCTTTTCTTTTGCCATGCTAATGTGAAAAATTGTAGAGCATTGAAAGAAGTCTTTGATGTTTACGAATACTACTCCGGGCAACAAATCAACACGGCCAAATCCATGATAACTTTTGGTACACGCGTGTATGGTTCAACGCAAAACAGGTTAAAATCGATTCTAGATATCCCAAATCATGGAGGTGGAGGAAAATATTTGGGTTTACCGGAGCAGTTTGGCAAGAAAAAGAAAGAAATGTTTGAGTATATAATAACAAAAGTGAAACAGAGAACATCCAGTTGGAGTGCGAGGAAACTATCCCCAGCAGGCAAAGAAATAATGCTCAAATCAGTTGTTTTAGCTATGCCTGTATATGCTATGTCTTGCTTTAAACTCCCAAAGGGTGTTATAACGGGCATTGAATCTATACTTATGAAATACTGGTGGGAAAAAGATGCTCAACACAGAGGAATTCCCTGGATAGCTTGGAAAAAACTACAGTACTCAAAAAAAGAGGGGGGACTAGGCTTTCGGGATCTTGAAAAATTTAACGATGCTCTTCTAGCTAAACAAGCATGGCGTCTAATCCAATATCCAAACTCATTGTTTGCACAAATAATGAGGGCTTGCTATTATAGAGACACAGCGGTATTAGAAGCTAAACCAAGGAAAAATCAATCTTATGGCTGGTCATCTATTTTAGTTGGAATCTCTCTAATAAAAAAAGGATCAAGGTTTAACATTGGTGATGGAAAAACGATAAGATTAGGCATAGACAATGTTCTCGATTCACATCCTCCACGGCCAATCACTGCTATCAACGATGGAAACAACGATACTATAAATACTCTCATGTTAGTTTCGGGACAAGCAAGATCATGGGATATGGTTAAGCTTGGAACAACAATCAGACCAGAAGATATAGATGAAATCAAAAACATGTTTCTTTCACAAACTGATCAACCAGATTCTATCATATGGAATTACAGTCCTTTGGGTGACTACACTGTAAAATCAGGCTACTGGCTGTTAACACATGATCCTCTATCGTGTGATATCCCACCAGACATACCGCATGGTTCACCTGATCTTAAACGCAGAATCTGGAGATTACCTATCATCCCAAAGATAAAACACTTTCTTTGGCGAATTATCTCACGAAGTCTTCCAACCTTATCCCGGCTACGGTCCCGTGGTATGAACTTAGATACGTTATGTTCTAGATGTCATCAAGCGGAGGAAACTATCAACCATGCCTTATTTACATGTCCTTTTGCACTTATGGTCTGGCGCTTTTCGAGTACCCCTCCTATTAACAAAGAAAATCTAGCACATGAGGCGGAGGAGAACATTTTAACTCTTGTTACTTCAGTTCTCAATACAACAATCTTAAATGCTGCATCAATGCTACCCATTTGTTTATTATGGAGAATTTGGAAAGCAAGGAATAATGTGATTTTTAATAACATTAGGGAGAGTCCATCAAAAACTGTGTTATGGTCAAAATCAGATGCGAAACAATTCTATGATCTAACGCATCGCATAACACAACAGAATCAGAGAAGAGATGAAATAAATCTAGATAAGTGGAGACCACCGCCAACAGCTGACTATGTGAAATGCAATTTTGATGCGGGATATAACAACCAGAATCATGAAGCATCTGGCGGATGGATTATTCGAAACAATTTAGGTTCAGCTTTAGTTTGGGGTGCAATTCGTTTGCCACATACTTCCTCCCCACTGGAGGCAGAAGCAAAAGCTATGTTTGTAGCTTTACAACAGACTTGGATCAGAGGATACACATCGATAATATTAGAAGGAGATTGTGAAGTTCTAATAAACATCATCAATGGTGGAAAGAGACACAGACAGCTCATAAACATTCTTTTTGATTTAAAATTATGGATTTCTAAATTTCAATTCTGTACCTCTGTTTTTACAAGAAGATCCTGTAATAAATCAGCTCACTTGTTAGCACAGTTTGGATGTATTGATTCCCCTTTCTATGCTGAATCTGTAATCAAGCCTCTATAGCTCCATCAACAATTGTGTAATGATCAGCTTTAAATCAATATAAGTATATTTTGAAAAAAAAAAAAAAAAAGTTGAGTATACACACTGTTTTCAATATATAATCACTAGTTTTTATAAAATAAAAATATATATATAAATGAAATAAACATCATTACGAGATGAAAAGATACATCAAGGTCTTTCATCTTCTAGTATTATTATACCTCAAAAAAAAGAACTGGAAAATTTTGAGAAGATTGAGTAAGAATGTAAGATACTCAAAAGTACTCTTTTAACATATATCTTTTACCCCTCTACTATAACATATGCACTTATAAACGTGTCCTTGTTTTCCACCTTAGTGTCTCTACACGGCCGGCAACGGGTCATATTCTGGGTAATATTCTTAGAAAAATATTTAGTCTTTTTAAATTCATCCACACAAAACTGAATCTTGTTAGCCCCACATTTTCCCGGGTTCCTCAGGTCATATGGACATGCTGGTTTCGCTTCAATTCCTATTATCAATCAATTAAAAACAATAAGATGTTTTAGTTAAACAATTACGAAAAGATTGAAGCCTTTATTTTCAAACCATCTTGTATGATGACTAGTTAATTAATGTTTTCGTAGCTTGTAAAAAATGAATTTAAAATCTAAACGAAAATAATATATTACCTTTAACATTGTTCATAACGAGGAACATAAGAAAACATAAAAGTATAGATGAAATAAGATATCTCATGATTGATTCAAAACTATAGTGAAGGCTTGTGTGTATTTTTTTCCTGTTTTTTTTTGGACAAACAGTCTTGTGTGTATTATTTGCTAATATTTGTTGCTGTTTTTCTCAGTATATACACATAACACACACACACACACACACACTTAAATTAGTTTTTAAAAAAAAAATTAAATTAGGGGAAAAACTAAAATAAAAAATAGAAAAGAAATGTGGTGAGGCCAAGTCAACGAGATAAAAAAGAATCTGATGTTTATTTTTGGATGAATTCTTCTTGATAATGTTTACATGTTTAAATCTCACCCAAAAAAAAAAAAGTTTACATGTTTATTTTCAATTTTATTTGCATGTGTCAATATAAAGTTTTTTAAAAAATGATTGCAACGAAAACATGTTGTGGTTAGTAGAATAAGCTGTTTTCAACCAAATTAACTTTCATTTCAAAAGAGAGTTTTGATTATTTCAAAAGTTCTCATTTTTTTCTCATATTTAAAAATGAAATTTTGTTTTTCGCATATTTAATTTAATTTTCATTCAAAAAAGAGTTTTGAATATTATAAATAGAATTAGATCAAATTATGTAATAACAAGAAGCTCCACGGAATTTTCACCTCTTGGGTTTGCTCAGCTGGAACCTCAAAAACCAGGTCAACTTCATAGGAATATGTCGTCCGTGGATTAAAAATTTCGTCTTAGGAATAAATGTAAACAAATATTAGTACCAGCTGCTAATCTTACTTTGTTCTAGTACTATAAGAGTGAATTCAAAGCGAAATATGTCATTAGAAAAAAACTTATAAGGAGGCTAGAAATCATAGGACGACATAGAAGAAGCAACAATTTGAGAAGAATGTTAATGGAGGGGAACATCATCAACCCTATCTATTAACTCTCTGTCTTCATCCACGTTGTTGAATGATGAGATAGGAATGTGAAAAGGGAGAAGGATTGGGTTCGGGTTGACGCTCCAAGGATTTCCTCTACTCCTGGGTTTGTTCAGTTGAAACCTCAAAACCAGGCGGTATAAACACAATGTCGTCCCAGCTTGAACTTGTGCTTTCCTGCAATTTCGATACAAACCCATCATTCTTAAAGACAAATGCATTACTGAACGTCTGTAGTGTTTTCTCTTTGATTTTTTACCTTCATCTCCTTGACAATATCTTCGAATACTGCAACCTTTGGAATACAAAATTATGCAATTTTAATATGAGATGAGAAAATTATGGACTGACAAGATATATGAGATTCAAATTAAATAACAAGAAAACCTGAATATCGCCTGGTTTCAGAGCAGGGTTGAGTCGGTTCTGTTGGCTGGACGCTCGTCTTAGGGATTTTTCCAAATCCTCCTGTCAAAACTCAACCAAGATTCAATCTTGCTGACCATATATAACCAGTGTATGGACAAAGGTGAACTGGGTCTTATAAGTTGTAATTTTAAATAACCTTTCTGAAGAAAACAGGGCGATAACTCATGTTTTCACTTCGTAAAATCAAGCTCTTTGACTGAGAGACAACACAAGTCAGATTGTTAGAAAAACCAGATATTTGGAGAAAAACCTGTCTCATCTCAATTTTTTGCAATTTCCACGGATGATATGCAGCCGAAACAACTATAGTCTCAGAAACTAAATTATAGACAACTAGAGAGAGTAAAAACGAAAAAGCTGTCCAAAGTTCACAACCACTAAACGCATTGGTTCGTTTGCACATTACCTGGAAAACCGGAACACCATGGAAGTCATCATCATCGATACCAGCTGTTTTCCTTTCCTGTAAACACATATAGAAGAGACATGTAATTTACTTTTTCATCGTGTCTATCCAAATGCTACAGTCTGTTTTCAGAAAAACAATGGTACATCTAGGAAGACCTATATGCTGCAGAGAAACCCTAGTGTACTCCTAAAGAAAACCACTTGTTGGCGCAGGAAAGGTTGTCAATATCAATATCAACAAACAACATGGAAATTTCCTAGCCAGAAGAGGGATGCCAATACCATGACAGAAATCCAAAGAGTCACCTGAAGTCCTAACTCTTGCATCTCTATGGTCTAGGACTAAGGTTTACATTATTTACCCATATGCGCTATGTCAGATAATATCAGAAATGTGATATAGAGGAAGAGTCTGATAATAAAGAGAAAACAACTCTCTCTTTATTTACCCACTCTCTAAATCAACGTACAGAAGACAACTGAGAACAAACCAAATCAAAAAGCACCAATGATAGAACCCTAAGATGAATTCTAAAGCATCCAAAGCTCCCCTAAAACCCAAACAAAAGCTAGACGAATCAAGAATCCCCTCTCCTTCTGCCTCAACTTCCTTCTAATCAGTTACCACACTAGCTAACTGACTTAACTATTAAAAATTAACACAAAGGCTCCTCATTAAAGAATGATAACAGTCAATCATGTTCAGCAGCATCTCTAGAGTATCCAAAGACTATGGGAAAAATCCAACTCACCTTGAGAGCATTTTTCACTTGAGTAGACTCAGGAATCAACCTAAAAGCCACACCATTAACTTTTACCTGAAACACCTGCAACAACACCACACACCAAAGTGTCAGAGGAGACTAAGTATGAAAACAAAAAAAAAAAGAAAAGAACCCCAAATGAGTTAATTGAATCATCCTTAATAAAAATTACCTTGCTAAGAGCAAGAGTGACAACTTTAGAACCTTCTTTCCTCATACCAGGATCCATACTCTTCATCTGTCTAAGAAGCGTCTCCGCATCTTCCTCTTTACAAAACAACAAACCTAGAGACTTCCCAGTAGAAGTACCCGAAACCAAAACAAACTCACCATTCGAATTACTCAACGCGTAAACAGGAACTCCCGCTAATCTCTCCTCAATAGCATCACCTGATAACCCTTTCCCGCTACTACCACGAACCGGAGCCGTCACCTGAGTCCTCGCCCCACCGCCGCCGCCGTCGTTCTCAGAAATTCTCGCCCAGAGGGGTGCGTTACCAGAGCGAGAAACGGGAATGAAGCGAGAGAGTCCGGAATCTAAAGCTTGCTTAGCTTGATCTCGGAACGAATTGAGAGCAGAGAAGATATTTGGGTTAAGGCTTTGGGAAACGTTGTGGAGTAAATTGGAGCATTGGGATTGGAGATTAGAGAAAGATTGATGTATATTATTAAGCTGGTTCTCATGTTTCGATTGCGAGGGAATGTTCGAATTCATTATTACTTTTCACGGGAAAAATGAATGATGCTTTGATACTGATAAAACCAGCACAGAGTTGTCTGTTTATTATGAAAGGCTTTGCGAAGACGACAGACACTTGGGGATGGTTTGATCTCTTTTGCCTGAAGTAACGAGACTACAATTAAAAGTATTTTAATTTATAAAAATGACCCTCATAATATCCATAGTTTACAAAGTATCTCTCAAAAGTTTTTTAAAAATGAAAAAAATAACCCCATCTACACTAAAATATGCTGCAATTGCTCTTCTCATACAGTATCTCTTGGCTTTATTACTTTACAAAAAAAAAAACTAATTGATTAATTGATTTTATATCTGCTGTTTCGTCACCTTGTTTTCTTTTGCCTTGAGGGACCAAACTTGGAACATAATTAAGAATAAATGGCCAAACTCCTCTGCATCATGTCTATCCATCATACCAAAACCAATATCACAGCTGACTTTATTATTTTAAGACGCGGTTTGATTTCTCCGTAGCAAAAAAAGTAATTATTTCCCTTCAGAGACACAGAGTCACTAGCGCAGGGAGCTTTATACATGAGACACTTTTGTAATTGAATTTGAAATGCTTGAAATTTCAGACACAAGTCTTCTTCTTTTAGACACATGTTTTGATCATAAAACTTAAAAAAAAAAAAAAAAAAAAAAAACTGTTTTTAAAGCAAGGAGGTACGGTACCACACCTCTTATTGAGAGATATATAAATAAATAAGTTTTACAAGAGATTACATGTAGAGGTTAATTTAGTCTCCTCTTCTCATTTTGCCTCCAGCTCGCTCGATCAGAGGATTATTCAAAGAATATGAATATGATAAATTAAGAAAAAGACACAAAAAAAAAAACCAATATTTACATGTAGCTACAGCTTGTTTAGGCACCTCGTTTTCTTTTGCCTCCAGCAGGTGGCTCGATTTGGACCAAACTTGGAACGTAATTAAGAAGAACTGGCCAAGGTCCTGTCGCATATGAAACAATCCGATCAAAACAAAATTCACGGACTTGATTACCCTCCGCGAGAATGAATATCTTGTCGATGCAGTGGATGCCGACATCATCCATCCATCTCTCACAACACACGACGACTTTCTTATCCTCGTCAAGCACAAACCTTACCACATCAGTAATTTGAAGATGAGGGCTCAAATCGAATGCAAAGACCTTGTTCCAGGACTGCTAAGATGCGGTTTTGATTTCTCCTGAGCAAAAAAGTAAGTATTTCCCTTCAAAGACTCGAAGTCTTCAGTCATGATAGCGTCCCAGCCTGGTGGGGCGAGATCATCACCATCACGAGTCCTCCTCCACGAATCAGAGGATGAGTTAAGGTCGTAGATTTCTGCACCTTGGCCATCAGGATTAAAAACCAAAATTTTGTAGGAATTGTTCTTCTTCTTCTTCTTCTTCTTCTTCTTCTTGTAGTAGTACCCGAGAACAAATTTGTTGGTATTCCCCCAACAATCGTTGGCTTCGATCCACCTGGTTTGACCAGTAAAGGGGTTCCAAACCACTATATCATATTAGCATGGGGTGGGGCCGGTTTTGCATTCCCGGACGCATACCAATAAGCCGTCGCAGTGAAAGACGTCGGTCATATCGAATTGACGTGGTGAATTGTTAAAGGAACACGACGGACCTGGTAGGCTAAGCTCTCTTTTTACCTTTACATATGGAAGAAGAGGAGGAACATCATCACCATGGGGAAGATTGATGCTCAACGGACAAATCCTCTGCTTCTGTGTCATGATGAGAAATAGAAACTCCTTTGCGGCTGATAGGTACCAAAGTAGCCTACCAAGATAGATAACAGAAATAGAGAAGAGAAGCAGAAGAAATTGAAGTTAAGGTGAAGATTCAGAGGAAGAGAGAAGAAGATAGAGAGAGTATTAGGAAGAAGAAGATAAACATTGTTGTTGATTAATTGGATAATCGTTTCTACAAGACATTTGTTAACTTAAATATAACTCCTAAAAAGCTTAAAATGAACTCAAGTCCAGTCCCTTGTTTGATGAAGCCCACGAAGGCCCGATACTCTGATTCGAGTCCTAACAGCGGCTTTATCGCGGTGCTCACTCGCGAATATCCTATCTTCTTTGAACAAACGGTTCTATCGTTTGCTACTAGCTCGTAACCGTTTCAGGGATGTGGCCGGAACGCGACAGAGTATCTCATCTTCCACCAAATCGTTTAAAAGATCCGGTATCGTCATTGTATCTCTCTACAGAAACGGCGGCTCTGGATACAATGTAGGGTTTTGCTTTTCTGTTTTCCTTTTCCTCAATTGTAATATATCCAATGTAACGATTTGATCTCTTCTTGCTTGAAGAAACGAGACTACAATTAAAGTAGTCTTGAGCACATAGCAGGACTCGTCAGGCATCCTGTTTGCCTCCACCCGCATACTGAGAATCTGATCAACGTTGAAGTAGCCAAGGTCTATACTGTCATTGACCCGAGGATACCACTCCCTGAGGCAGTAAATGCTCGTTTTGAATCCGGGCTGATAAAACGGATACAAGTTTCTAGTCCCTGGTTGCCCTCTCTCTGTAGCCATTGCAAACAGGTAGGCCATACTGTATCTCGCTGCTCCAAAGCGCCTGCTACATGCACCACTTATGGCTCAGTCAAACATCTCACTGCAGACTGTCCTAGGGTGAAGAAAGACAAGCGACAGGGGAAACAACCTATTGCTAGCCAACTACCTATCGTTGGTACAAATCCTCCTGCACCTACACAAGGACAACACCAGGCTCTCCCCTCACCACAATCTACTCAACCACTTATTACAGCATCCTCTCCGCTGGACTCTGCTGTACCGACGGGTACAAACTTCCCTGCGGCAACCAATGCTACCTCAAGTACGGGGAACATACATCATGTCACCCTCCCAGCACCCTCAGTGGTAGGACACTCTACCCCGCATAGTACTTTGCGGCTTGATGAAGGGCAACTTTGCATTGACTTGAGGGATAACCTGTTCTCTCATCTATCACCGAAGAACGATGAAACTGCTGATGATCCCTCTCAAATCAAATCTGACAGCTCTGACAACCTATCCGAGGACGATGACAACCCTGAACCGGACGAGGACTGTTTTCTAAAGGTTGTGTCCAAACGGATGCAGAGGCAAAAGCTGCGTAAGGCAAGGGTCGGAGGTCCCATAAACCTCTAACCCCCATATCCATTTATGGATATTTTTTGTTGGAATGTAAGAGGTCTTAATGACCATGTAAAGCGGAAAAGCATTCGGAAATGGCTGAAACTACACCAGCCGCTTTTTGGTGGGATTCTTGAAACCCATGTAAGTCCCCTGAATGCGCAAGCTATAGTAACTAGCGTACTTCCAGGCTGGTCCTTTGTAAATAACTATGAGTTCTCAGAACTTGGGAGGATATGGATTGTCTGGCACCCTTCTGTTCAAGTTACTGTTATCCGCAAATCTATGCAGATGATCACTTGTCAGATTAAGCTGCCTTTTGTCTCTCACAACATTCTTGTCTCTATAGTCTATGCCTCATCTACTTGTGCCTCTGCCAGGAAGGATCTATGGGAGGAGATCATTGACACTGCAACTGCTAACCCTGCTATTCCCTGGACTGTTC
Organism: Camelina sativa; assembly: GCF_030686135.1. Lineage (NCBI taxonomy): Eukaryota > Viridiplantae > Streptophyta > Magnoliopsida > Brassicales > Brassicaceae > Camelina > Camelina sativa. The sequence goes on along the minus strand of NC_141880.1, from coordinate 11,420,666 downwards.
TAGGGGACTTCAATCAAACGCTGTTTCCACATGAGCACTCCTCGCAAGATGCAAACCTCACTACTCCGGGTATGTGTGCCCTCGAACAATGTCTAAGTATCTCCTCATTAGCGGATCTCCCCTACTGTGGTAACACTTACACGTGGACAAACAAACATACCGTTGGGCTGATCGCCAAAAAGCTGGATAGGATTCTTGTCAATGATGAATGGATCACTGCATTTCCCTCCTCTTTAGCCGTATTTGGGGAACCTGCATTCTCAGATCACAGCCCCTGCTGCTTATTCCTCGACAGTCATGCACCAAAGCGGAAAAAGCCATTCAAATTCCTGGTTATGTTGAATCAGCACCCTGATTTCGCCCCTCTCATCAAGCTTTGGTGGGATGCATTAGCTTTCGATGGAACCAAAATGTTTGTTATTGCCAAAAAGCTGAAAGCTCTTAAATCTGTGATAAGGGAGTTTAGTAAGACCACCTACTCAGGGATAGAGAAAAGGACTCAAGAGGCGTACCTTCAACTTCTTCACTGCCAAAATGAACTCATGCGACTACCTTCCACTGAATCGATCATCCAGGAGAAAAAGGCTCATAAAACCTGGTCCCTCCTTGCAAAAGCTGAGGAATCCTACCTGAAACAGAAATCACGCATCTGTTGGTTGGAGGATGGGGATACAAACTCAAGATTCTTCCATCGCTCCATTATTACTAGACAGGGCTTCAATGAAATTATCCTCCTCCTTGATAATAATGATCAGGTAGTAGACTCAAAGCAAGGTATCCAGTCTCTAGTGGTGGATTTCTACGAGAACCTTCTAGGCAACCAGACACAACTCACTACTGCCTCTGTCTTAGAAATTGCTGATTTGCTTCCTCAAAGATGCTCTCCAGCCGCTATACAAACTCTTTCGACCCATGTCACACCTGAGGAAATCCGTAGTGTTGTCTTCTCGTTGCCGAAGAACAAAGCTCCGGGCCCGAATGGCTTTTGTGTCGAATTCCTCACGTCACAATGGGACACGGTAGGGAACTCAGTGGTTGAGGCTGTTCTTGAATTCTTCAACACGGGGAAGATGCTTAAACAATGGAATGCAACAATTTTGACTCTTGTCCCTAAGATCCCGAACGCACAAAGGATTACTCAGTTCCGACCTATTGCTTGCTGTAACACCCTCTACAAAATTGCCTCTAAGATACTGGCCAATCGCTTGAAGAAGGTTCTACCTGATCTCATCTCAAACTCCCAATCAGCTTTCATTCAGGGCAGACTGCTGGTTGAAAATGTTCTGCTTGCAACTGAGCTGGTCCAGGGGTTCAACCAAAAGAACATATCTCCAAGAGGCATGCTAAAAATAGACCTTATGACGGCCTTTGATTCAGTCCATTGGGGTTTCCTAATCAACACTCTTACAGCAATGGGGTTCCCCGTAAGATTCATCTCCCTAATCGATCAATGTATATCTACAACAAGTTTTTCAGCCTGCATAAATGGTGAATTATGCGGGTACTTTCGAGGAGCAAGAGGACTGCGCCAAGGTGATCCTCTCTCGCCTTACCTATTCGTTCTGGCGATGGAGGTGTTCTCTCAGCTACTAACGCAACACTTCAGCGCAAACAAGATTGGTCCTCATCCTTCTGCTTTGTGTCCCCTTGTATCTCATTTGGCATTCGCAGACGACATCATGGTGTTCTTTGATGGCAAGACAAATTCTCTATCCCATATAGTGGCAGTCCTTCAAGAGTTCTCACGCATCTCGGGCCTCACTATGAATTTGTCCAAAACTGAACTGTTCTTAGCAGGAGTGACCCAAATTGAAGCCACACAGATGGCTTCTCTTGGCTTCAATATCGGTTCACTCCCAATAAGATATCTTGGCCTCCCTCTCATGCATCGGAAGCTAAGATTAGCAGAGTACAGACCCCTCCTTCAGAACTTAACCAACCGGTTCTCCTCTTGGTCGTCGCGTGCTTTATCCTATGCAGGTAGACAACAACTCATATCATCTGTGATATATGGCACAATAAATTTCTGGATGTCAGCTTTTATTCTGCCAAAGGGCTGCATCAAGAAAATTGAAACTCTCTGCGAGATCTTTGTCTCCCCAAAGCTGAAAGTGGTCTAGGTTTCAGATGCCTTTCCCACTGGAACAAAACATTGATACTCAAGCTTACATGGCGGTTGTTGCCTGCAAGGGACTCTCTATGGGCTCTCTGGCTGAAAAACAACAAAATAAAAGATGGATGTTTTTGGAAGCTTGACATCAAAAAGCAGAGTTCTGGGACCCTGAAATCTATGCTTAAGCTTCGACATATCACTTCTCAATTTATGAAAGCACATTTGGGGAATGGCTGTCACCTAAACTTTTGGTATGATCATTGGACTCCTTTTGGTCCTTTAATTGATTTCATGGGAGGCTCTGGACCAGCCCAAACTGGTATTTCTTTACACGGATCAATCGCTTCTGCAACCACTGAAACAGGGTGGAACCTCAGACCAGCCAGATCACCGCAAGCAGAATCCCTCCATATCTACCTCACATCGATTACCACCCCTCTCCCTGCGGCGATCTCAGACTCATACTCTTGGCGGATTGGGACAGAGGAATTGGTGAAATTCTCCACCTCCAAGACCTGGGAGGTTTTGAGGCCACGTGCAAACGCACCTATTTGGACTGCTCAGGTTTGGTTCAAGGGAGCAATCCCTCGTCATGCTTTCCTGTTTTGGCTGATGCATCAAGACAGACTCCCCATAAAGACGCGCCTGATTCGCTGGGGACTACAAGTTGATCCCAGTTGTTGCATATGTGGGCTTCTCCCTGAGACCCGAGAACACTTGTTCCTGCGATGTAAGCTCAGTAAGGATCTGTGGTCTGCAGTCATCCGTCGCCTAGGATACAGGCCATTCTCCTTCCACACATGGGATGCCTTCTCAGCATGGTTGGATCTGAAAGACAACACTGCACCAAGGAGTCTGCGCCGATTAGCTGCCCAAGCAACTCTTTATGCTATCTGGTCAGAGCGCAACAACCGCTATCACAATAACATATCCATGGAAGGCCCTCTTCTGCTCAAACGACTTGACCGGCAAATCCGTGACGCCATCTTGGCAAAGCAAAAAAGGCGAAACTTCAAAGACCTTCTCCTTATTTGGCTACAATATGACTAGGCTCCTACTCAAATTATGACTTTGTCTGCTCCTTCCTTGTTTTTATTTTTTTGAGCAAGGGACGATGCTTGTATCCCGCTTTTGTAACTTCAGCAAACATTATGTTTAATGAAATTCACATATTTTCAAAAAAAAAAAAAAAAAAAAGTATTTTTTATCTTATAAAGAGACCCTCATAATATCCATAGTGTACAAATTAGCTCTCGATGTTTTCAAATATGCCAAAAACAACCCCATATACACTAAACTTGGTCACTTCTATCTCTCCATCTCTTTGGGATGCTTATGAAATTGTGGTACAATATACTTTTACATGTAATCTCTAGGATGGTTTTGTTTGTTCTTATATAGAGCAACATTTGCTCCAATCCTACTCTATATTTTACTCTAAAATAGAGAAAATGATAGGATTGCTCTATATATATAGAGCAACTCTATTCTCACCTCTATTTTTTTACATTAACTCTATTTCCAACTCTAAAATAGAGTAATACATTGGAGTAATACAATGCCTTATTTTAGAGTTACTATATTTTAGAGAAAAAAATAGAGATATACATTGGAGATGGTCTTAGTTACACTAAATATTGATGTATATAAATGTAGCCACCAAATTATTACTATTTATTAAGATTTATAGCTAGTATATCATCAAAAAATAAATAAAGAGAAGGTAGTTTATTGTTAATAACAAAAGCTATTTTGAAAATATAGATGTAAAGTGTCATATTGTTATATATAAGTGACTACAAAAAAATATAAATTTAATTCAGGCGACAATAAAATAATCAAAGCTTTGGTGAAAGATTTTTTTTTTTGTTGTAATTCCTTATTACATTGATTTTTTTCCAAGAATGATGAGAGTGAACAGAAAATTTTATAAGCTAGTGGGGAAGGGATGGAGGAACACACCTAAGGAGAAGCATAATGTGGTTAACAACATATATATCATTATCCTTCTTATATATTATGAGGGGTTGTTCATTCTTATATTTACAGGCGAGGCATGTCAATTGATCATGAGTCCCAATGAATTGGTATGTCTTTAAGTTTTTTATGCAAATGACATTGAATGAATTGGTATTTTTTTTATGCAAATGATATTGGCTTTTTAGTTCTGTGTTATACTGAACCAAGTGTAGTTACAATTTACAACTCTCACATGAACAGTAGTCAAATCTATAGTTAAAGCTTTCACTTTTAAATGTATAACTAATTTACATGAACAAGAATGTATGTTTTTTTTGTTAACAAAAGATCAGCTCATATGAGCCAATTAGGTGGAAAATTGTTTACAAACAAAACATGATGCAGAGATGTACGCGCTTGGTGTGCCAAAGAATCCGCTTTTACATTTGCATTTCGAGAAACATGAATCAAAGAAAAAGAAGAAAACTCCTCCCTGTCAATCTTGATGTCGTCTAAGTATGTTGCAAAGGCCGGCCAGTCGTGAGGGGAAGACACTATCTTCACCAAATCTAAACTGTCTGTTAAAAAAATCACATCTCAGAAATCGTACCCAATCATACACCGCATTGCCTAGATAAAAGCTTCAACTTCTGCATGTAACAGAGACAGATTGCGCCGATAATTGGTAGCTCCAAGAATTGGTGATGATCCTTGTAAAGAAGTACAAAACCATCCTAAACCTGCAAAATCACTTAAGTGGGTTTATTTTGTTTGTGTACATATATCACTTAAGTGATATAAGCTAGTGGAGAAGGGAGAGAGGAACAGACCTAAAGAGAAGCATAGTGTGGTTACCAACATATATATCATTATCCTTCTTATATACTCTGAGGGTTGTTCATTCTTATATTTACAGGCGGGGCATGTCAATTGATCATGAGTCCAAATGAATTGGTATGTCTTTAAGTTTTTTATGCAAATGACATTGAATGAATTGGTATTTTTTTTAAAGCAAATGATATTGGCTTTTTAGTTCTGTTATACTGAACCAAGTGCAGTTACAATTTACTACTCTCACATGAACACTAGTCAAATCTATAGTTAAAGCTTTCACTTTTAAATGTATAACTAATTTACATGAACAAGAATTTATGTTTTTTTTTTGTTAATAAAAGATCAGCTCATGAGCCAATTAGGTGGAAAATTGTTTACAAAACATGATGCAGAGATGTACGCGCTTGGTGTGCCAAAGAATCCGCTTTTACATTTGCATTTCAAGAAACGTGAATCAAAGAAAAAGAAGAAAACTCCTCCATGTCAATCTTGATGTCGTCTAAGTATGTTGCGAAGGTCGGCCAGTCGTGAGGGAAGACACCATCTTCACCAAATCTAAACTGTCTGTTAAAAAAATCACATCTCAGAAATCGTACCCAATCATGCACCGCATTGCCTAGATAAAAGCTTCAACTTCTGCATGTAATGGAGACAGACTGCGCCGGTAATTGGTAGCTCCGAGAATTGGTGATGATCCTTGTAAAGAAGTACAAAACCATCTTAAACCTGCAAAATCACTTAAGTGGGTTTATTTTGTTTGTGTACATATATCACTTAAGTGATATAAGCTAGTGGAGAAGGGAGAGAGGAACAGACCTAAAGAGAAGCATAGTGTGGTTACCAACATATATATCATTATCCTTCTTATATACTCCAAGGATTGTTCATTCTTATATTTACAAGCGGGGCATGTCAATTGATCATGAGTCCAAATGAATTGGTATGTCTTTAAGTTTTTTATGCAAGTGACATTGAATGAATTGGTATTTTTTTAAAAGCAAATGATATTGGCTTTTTAGTTCTGTGTTATACTGAACCAAGTGCAGCTACAATTTACTACTCTCACATGAACACTAGTCAAATCTATAGTTAGAGTTTTCACTTTTAAATGTATAAGAGCATCTTTATTGGTAGGTTTGTATTTTTTGGGTTCTTTATTTTTTTAGTATTAAAAAGTATATTTTTATAAAATAAGAACTTTTTGTTTGTTAATTAAAATTGTACTCCTCCAATGGTAAACTCTTATAAGTGAGGTTCTTAGTTTTGAAAAAAAAAATATTAATGTTTAAATGTTTAAACAATGAAGATGATGTAATCTCTCACTCACACAATACCCACCAAGAACACACACACATATACACTTTAAAATCTCTCACTCACAGATTTTCTCCAACAACAACACCAACATTGATCTCTCAAAGTCAATGTAAAAGAATCACATTGCTGTAACTTACCAGAGAGCTGTAGAAATATCCATTGTGTCTGCACATGTTACCAAGAGCACTACAAGCTTTTGCGCGTATATTTTGATCTGAATGAGTAAGAAATTCTTTTAAAGGCTGCATAACAGAAGCCTCGCCGATGTATGTATAGAAACCCTGTATGGTTGACAACAATAAGAATTGACAACAATAAGAATTAGATAACATCGTTTAGTTCACTATCCTGTGTCTAAGCAAATATAACAAATACAATGCATCATGTGTTTATCCAGTGTCTGACCTTATCCATCCTCGATAGATCAGGATCATCAAAATATCAAGTATGACTTCTTTTGGACTCGAACCGTTGAGTAATTTTCTCATTCTGTTAGGATCCAACACACCTTCTTGACAAGAGCTGAAAGACAGTGGCATATGGACGAAATAGCCCATATAACACCAACGGGCGACAAGCCAATCCAGTTGGGTGTTTTCTTGATGTCATCTGGGGAAGCATTTGAAAGTTTGCCAGCTAACAGATTGATAAGAAGCAATGGTGTTCCACTAGCAATAAGCTGTTGCACAGTTAAAGGTCCTCCCCACTTCAATCTGGATTCTAATAAACCGATACATCCATCCAGAAGGCAGCATCTTGACAAGAGCTGAAACATTACATAAGCAGTTTCCAGTTAAGTTTAAAGAGCGGAAAGAAAAACAAATTCGAATATAGCTGTGGACGAAAATAACAAGTTATCATGTAACTTGGTGAATCCAGACAACCTAAAACAAGTTTCTTAGGATAGCCAAACAAGAAGATCAATGCTTGTCAATGTGCTACACAACTAACATCAGATATGAGAACTGATTAGTCAGATATGAGAACTGATTAACCTAGATTAAATCGATCCCTGCACCCAAAGAAATTTCAGAAAAAAACACATGGATTCTGGATCTAATTCATCATCTCTAATTCAGTAAAGAAAGACACAATCTTCGACTCTTTTATAACCAAAACAAACGGAAAAATTATAAACACGATCAAGAGCAAAATTAAAATTTTGGCAGATGTGGTGAACTTCTTTGTGGTGCAGGCAATAATCAAACCAAATTCTAATCTAATAACCAAATCGAGAACCAAAAGCAATAGATCTAGAGGGTCACCATGTTAGGTCTGAACTCCTTCATCTTCTCCTGCTAAGCGTCTCTGTCTCAAGCTCCTCCCCCTTCGTTCTGAAACTATATGCATCGCCAGAGGTCACAAGAAATTGAATCACTCATACCGAGCTTGGAATCGATTTTACAGAGATATCTCTTCTCATTTTTCAATTTCTTCGGAGACAAAGAGAGAAAGAGGAGAAAGAGAAAATAGTGGACAACTTTTTTTTCTCTTTTTTCATCCAACAGTTTTTGAACACGTCGACAGCACTTAGATGCTCTCAAACCTCTTAATTAAGAGGTACTTCTTAACAATATAATGATTTTTGATTTAATTTTAATCTGATAAAACCTAAGAATTATACCTAAGAGGTCCCGATAAAGAAGGTCTAAGAGCATGTCCATCAAAGAATGTAACGAAAGTATTTTAAAACAAATTTTATTCTTAATTTTGAAAAAGTGAAATTAAGAACTTCTTATGAAACTTTAATATTTCATAGTTAAATTTGAGGTTCTTAAAAATATTTTCTGGGTAGTCAGCCATGCCGAGCTCCTTGAGTTCATTAGCAACGGAGACAACATCATTGGTGCCAAAGTATTCCTCAACAATAATAGTGGCCTTCTTTTTGTACTGAGTTAAATCAGCGTCCAGGCTTGCTGGATCGAAATTTCCATTGCCCACCTCCTGATTCCATCAAGTTAGTATCTCTATCTCATGTTGTATATAGATTTAAAAAAAAAAGAAAAGAAAGAAGAATCATAAACACCATAAGTAGAGAGAGAAGAGAGTCACACACACCTCAGGTGTATCAAAATCAGGGTGAGTGAGGAGGGCATCATCATCTTCACTCCCTTGAGAAATGTAGGAAGGATCCGTTTTCTCCTCCATAAAAGAAGAAGAAACTTAAACTTGTTCTTGTTGTTGTTGCTGCTTGTTAAACTCCATTATGTTTTGAATCCTTTTTGCCAATTCCTCAATTTTGTTTTTTTTTTTGCCACACGAGAGCCCTTTAAACAAAAATCAAAATCACCATAGAGTCACTTAGTTTCTGCATTCTTCTTTCTAAACTGATCATTCACAAATTCAACAGATTCAATCAAATATATATATAACACACACCAAATCTTGGACTCACTGCAAGAAGAAAAAAAAACAAACCATGTGAAAACCAAAACAAAGTAAGAAAGGAGCGCTAGGAAAGCAAACCGAAACAAGAGTCATCTACCCAAATAAAGATCTTTTTGCGTATGATCCTAGCTAGTCGTTAGCGTAAGAATGAAAGAGGTAACAATCTGCGAACTTAAAGAATTATAATCGAATAGATAAAGGATTATACTTAATTTAGATGGTGAAAGAAGCATTATACTTAATTAGAGACTAACAGTGAAGCTATTGAGGATGTATATGCATGTTGGTTAGCCCTTTCCGTTGCCCGACGATTAAATTCCTACAACATTAAGAAATGAGATTCTATCACCTTCGAACTTTGCTAAAATCGATTCTAATTCCTAGAAACCTAATTTCTTCTCACATCCCTATAACTCTGATGCATGTCGATCCAAAGGAAATCAATAAGATTAGGACCAAGAAAAAAACTTACATAGCCTCATTGAACCACCCCGTTGGAAATTTAACCACTAAAATATCCGATTTGGTTAAACAAAGGGCTGCCGGATTGATGAACCGAGATCATCGATCTCGTCTCTAACGGTGGAGATGATGATACCGTCGGTGAAAATCCACTTTCCAATCGAATCACCCTTCAATTCTCTGCTTTTCTCTGTGGAGATCCTATCTCTTTCAAAAGCAACAAGAGAGACGAGATTGACGAGAGAGCGACGAGAGAGAAAATCGGGAACAAAAAAAATAAAATAGGCCTGGTGGTTGGTGTTTAGGAGATTCTGGTAAAAACAGCAGCTCATGGTCCGTCTGGGGTGACTCGGGCATTCTAAGGCCTGGTTCTGGTTCCGATAGGCTTGAGAGATGAATTGTTAAGTTATTGTCAAACGATTGGTTCAGATCGCACCAATGCATATCCGAATAAATCCTCAACGCACATTCGATAGAGTATACGTAGTTGTTTTATACGCGAAGAAGATAACGGGGTAGTGCACGCTTCTGAATCTGTAGAGAGTTCCAGTTCCACATTGTAATATGTGAGTTTGAGATAGGTGATTCATTGTTGTAACATCTCGAAGCTTTTTTATTCTACCTTCTTGTGTTGTCAGAAATGGAACGACTGACTGGTTTCATTGGATTTATTTGGTTGATTCTTCTTAACCGGTATAAATTTTTGTATTCATCTTGTAATATTTCAAAGTTGTATAGAAATGTTGGAACATACCGATGATCCGAGAAACAAACGTTACTCTTCTTTTCTAGTGCTACTGCTAGATTAGCTCAAGCCTCAAGGACTCAAGTCTTCAAATTGACGTAATTACCCTTTATGTTTGAAGAAATAAAGCACACTAAAGCGAGGGGCATAGCTGTTATTTCAACAAGGGACACTCCCCAATTTCTTCTTCACTCCTCTCCGACTGGGAAAACCATTGAAAACGTGAGCCAAGGGTTTTGATTTTCCAGTTCCGGCGACGTTTACTCATCTCTCCTCCGACACCGCCGTTTTACTCCACCGTGTCAGTTTCAGCAATCTAAGGTACTTATTATGCTTTTAAGCGTTGAAATTCCAGAGAATATATGATTTAGTTTCTTCTCTTCAAAAGCTTTAGCCTTTCGGTTTTGCATTTTTTTGTTCTTAGTTTACAAAGCTCTCCTTTTTTGCTTGTAGATAGTGTTGATTTCTTGATCTCTTCTTCACTATAGCTGTTGATTTCTCTAGATGCATTAACGTATGTGTCTGTGCTGTGCACGACAGGGTTTGGTTTACTAATCTGCTTTGACTCTTTGTTCTGAGTATGGCTTGTGAGTTGTAACACTAATGAAACGATTCTTGTATGTAAAAGTTTGAAACTTTCTCTTTTTTTTTTCTTTTTTTGTTCGTTCCCCTTTTACACTCATCTCATATAGCTCTTTTTGGTATGTAAATGGTCTATGATTCTTTTGTGATTAATCTGATTTTGTATGTTCTTAATGAATGTTTGTTGTTATATGGCTTGTATAGGGGTTGTGACACTATGAAAACGATTATTGCATGTAAGAGGTTCAAACTTTTGTCTTTGCATTTTCTTCTTCCCCTTAACTTTCATATAACTCTAATGATTAAGCTCTTTTGGTATGTAATTTTGTTATGAATATGGCTTGTACGAGTTGTGAGTTATGACACTACGAAGACGATTGTTTTGTGTAAAAGGTTCAAACTTTTCTCTTCATTCTTCCTCTTTTACTCTCATATACCTCTGAATTAACTCGCCTTTTTGGTATGTAATTGTCTATCGTTGTTCTGCGATAATCTGACCTTGTTTGTTCTGTGGTTTACTGGTTGTGCTTCTCTTCTGTTTGGGCGATGTTCATCACTTACCATTTGTATTTGGGGTTATTCATGATTGTTCTGTGGTTGTTTACTTGCGTCTTGATTAGCTTCACATATAATAAGTACTTAATTCTTCTTTAGTCTTGTTTTTGTGTTTGCTCTTCTGCTTAGAATGGAATTATGCTATGAAAAATCACATTAAGCATTTATTATTTTGAGTTTCTACATTGTTTCTTGTATAACAGATGATTTCTTAGTTTTTCTTTTTCTTTCTACAATTCTACTCATAACGCAAGGATGTTTTTAATTTATGCAGAGTAATCATTTCTTCAAAGCGTTGGTACCAGAGATGGACATTGATGATGAGATCGAGGCTGCTGGGGAGATCAATCTTTCTGAGCTAGGAGAAAGTTTTCTCCAGAGTTTTTGCAAAAAAGCTGCAACATCCTTCTTTGAAAACTATGGACTTATAAGTCATCAGCTCAACTCCTACGACTTCTTCATCAAACACGGGCTTCAGAATGTGTTTGATTCCTTTGGTGAGATGCTCGTTGAACCGTCTTTTGATATTACAAAGAAGAAGGCCGATGATTGGAGATACGCTATTGTTCGATTCGGACTAGTCACTGTCGAGATGCCCACATTCTTTTCTGATGACAAGGAGCTTCAGTTTCTCCCATGGCATGCCAGGCTTCAGAACATGACTTACTCAGCAAGGATCAAAGTAAATGTCCAAGTTGAGGTACCACCACAATCTTCTTTGTCTGGAAGTGAAGTAATCTTTTCTGGATTTGATGGAATGATGAAGTAATCGTACTGTCAAGCTTTTGATGATGTTTCTGTGTTGCTGTCCATGTATCTTATTCATCTTATTACGACTTTGTTTATTGTCTAACTGTCTCTTCACTTTATTAATGGAATTGACAAGCTGTTCACAAAAAGTGTTGTTAAAAGTGACAAATTCAAGACCGGACAAGACGAGTATGTCGAGAAGAAGATACTAGATGTTAAAAAGCAGGACATTCTAATTGGTAGAATACCTGTCATGGTGAAGTCTGTCCTTTGCAATACAAGCGTGAAAGGAAAGGAAAACTGCAATAAGGGGGATTGTGCCTTTGATCAGGGTGGATATTTTGTGATAAAGGGTGCTGAGAAGGTAAGTTACATCAGTTTTTTTTTCCTTCTCCTAATATATACTGGAAAAGGTATATTCAGGATGTTATACAACTTCCTAATGTGATTATATTGTGCTTTGCAGGTGTTTATAGCTCAGGAACAGATGTGCACAAAGAGACTGTGGATTTCTAATTCACCATGGACAGTCTCCTTCAGGTCCGAAACTAAAAGAAATCGATTCATTGTGCGTCTCGCAGAGAATCTGAAATCAGAAGACTATAAGAGAAGGGAGAAAGTACTGACAGTGTACTTCTTGTCGACTGAGATTCCAGTCTGGCTCATGTTCTTTGCGCTGGGTGTATCCTCAGACAAAGAAGCCATGGATTTAATTGCTTTCGATGGTGATGATGCAAACATTACCAACAGTCTCATAGCTTCTATCCATGAAGCTGATGCAATTTGTGAAGCTTTTCGCTGTGGGAACAATGCTCTAGCATATGTTGAACAGCAGATTAAAAGCACCAAGTTCCCTCCTCTTGAAAGTGTGGATGACTGCCTCCGCCTGTATTTGTTTCCAGGCCTCCAAGGTTTGAAGAAGAAAGCCCGTTTCCTGGGCTATATGGTGAAGTGCCTTCTCAGCGCATATGCGGGGAAAAGAAACTGTGAAAACAGGGATAGTTTCCGGAACAAGCGAATTGAGCTCGCTGGAGAACTGTTGGAGCGGGAGATAAGGGTGCATCTGGCACATGCCAGAAGAACCATGACCAAGAACATGCAGAAACACCTCGCAGGGGATGGTGATTTGAAGCCTATTGAGCATTATTTGGATGCTTCCATTATCTCAAATGGGCTTACTAGAGCCTTCTCCACTGGAGCATGGTCTCATCCTTTCAGGAAGATGGAAAGGGTTTCAGGTGTTGTAGCTAATCTGGGTCGTGCAAATCCTTTGCAGACTCTGATTGATCTGAGGAGAACGCGACAGCAAGTCCTATATACCGGCAAGGTTGGAGATGCTAGATATCCGTAAGTGAAAATTTCCACCTCCCCTCCTTTTTATATCCCACGTATTTTAACTAAGCTGTATGGTCTTCAATTACTCAAATTTACATGTTCGTTAGACTATTTTAGTGATGTTCTTATTCAATTACGTATATGATGGTGATACTGTTTCTGCAGATTCCCTTCTATGATCTGTGTATATTAGTGTTTTTGTATAGATGAAACTGATATTAAGAGATTCTGATTTTGTCTTTCTTGTTTCTTTGTCCCTTAGTCAATCTATCCATTTTGGTTGCTTTTTAATGTGAGCGGTTACACAATTGGTTCGTATTTGGAAACTGAACTATGGCTGCATTGTTTGTAATGTTGCCTACAGGCATCCGTCTCACTGGGGCAGAGTATGCTTTTTATCAACTCCAGATGGTGAAAATTGTGGTCTTGTGAAGAACATGTCTCTTCTTGGACTTGTTAGCACTCAAACTTTGGAGCCTGTGGTGGAAAATCTCTTTGATTGTGGAATGGAAGAGCTGATGGATGATACCAGCACACCATTGTGTGGCAAACATAAAGTTCTTTTCAATGGAGACTGGATTGGATTATGTTCAGATTCTGAATACTTTGTCGCGGAGTTAAAGAGCAGGCGGCGCCGAAGTGAATTACCTCGTGAGGTATCTTCTGTTTCATCAAATGTCTAGCGTTATTTCGATATGTCTTGTGCTGCTTTGGATTTTTCTGCTTTAAGAAATGTGTCTATTATGTCGTATATCATTTATATATATATTTATGTATCACAACTTTCTCATGCAGATGGAAATTAAACGAGATAAAGATGACAATGAGGTGAGAATTTTCACTGACGCTGGTAGACTACTCCGACCTCTCTTGGTTGTGGAAAATCTCCACAAGTTGAAGCAAGACAAACCGAGACAGTATTCTTTTGAGCATCTTCTTGACCAAGGGATTCTCGAGTTGATCGGGATTGAAGAAGAAGAAGACTGTAATACAGCATGGGGAATCAAACAGCTTCTGAAGGAACCAAAGAATTACACGCATTGCGAATTAGACTTGTCATTCCTGCTGGGTGTGAGCTGTGCAATTGTCCCATTTGCAAACCACGATCATGGGAGAAGAGTTCTCTACCAGTCCCAGAAGCATTGCCAACAAGCCATTGGTTTCTCATCAACGAACCCTAACACCCGCTGCGATACACTGTCCCAGCAGCTGTTCTATCCCCAGAAGCCACTTTTCAAGACATTGGCGTCGGAGTGTCTTAAAAAAGAAGTGCTGTTTAATGGCCAGAACGCAATTGTTGCTGTGAATGTTCATCTCGGGTACAACCAAGAGGATTCCATTGTGATGAACAAGGCTTCACTGGAACGTGGTATGTTCCGTTCAGAGCAGATTAGAAGCTACAAATCAGAGGTTGATAGCAAAGACTCGGAGAAGAGGAAGAAGATGGATGAGCTTGTTCAGTTTGGAAAGACGCACAGCAAAATCGGCAAAGTAGACAGCCTTGATGATGACGGGTTTCCTATCATTGGTGCTAACATGAGCACTGGCGATATTGTCATTGGCAGATGCACCGAGTCTGGGGCTGATCACAGTATAAAGCTCAAGCACACTGAGAGAGGAATTGTGCAAAAAGTGGTATTATCATCTAATGATGAGGGGAAGAATTTTGCTGCGGTTTCTCTGAGACAGGTAAGTTCCAGATCATACTGAATCGAGCTTTCTTTCAAAGAATGTGTTCCTCTGATGAATCTAATGTTCCATTTTGATTGCAGGTTCGTTCTCCATGCCTTGGAGATAAGTTTTCCAGTATGCATGGGCAGAAAGGTGTTTTAGGCTATGTAGAGGAACAGGAGAATTTTCCATTCACGATCCAAGGCATAGTTCCTGATATTGTGATAAACCCGCACGCTTTCCCTTCTAGGCAAACACCGGGTCAACTCTTGGAGGCTGCTCTCTCCAAAGGAATCGCTTGTCCTATACAAAAGAAGGAGGGTAGCTCTGCTGCATACACCAAATTGATACGTCATGCTACTCCTTTCTCCACTCCGAGTGTCAGTGAAATCACTGAGCAGCTTCACAGGTACATTCTTCACACTGTCACTTGGTTTTAGCTCGTTAAGCAAAAGATTGAATTATAGCAGATTGACAGTTGTTTCCTAGGGAGTAGTACAAATGGATGATATCATTACGGGTAGGAATGTTATAGAGGATTGATGCTGTGAGCCTTGTGATTGATTTTGCATAATTCATTGAACCTTTCTTTGATTATTGATGATTCTTGAGTCCTGATTGATTGCCAATGGTAAATATATTTTTTGGTTAGGGCTGGCTTTTCAAGATGGGGGAACGAAAGGGTATACAACGGTAGAACTGGTGAGATGATGCGTTCTCTGATATTCATGGGCCCAACGTTCTACCAGCGACTTGTCCACATGTCAGAGGACAAAGTCAAGTTCAGGAACACAGGACCAGTCCACCCGCTCACACGGCAACCAGTGGCGGATAGGAAGAGGTTCGGCGGAATAAAGTTTGGAGAAATGGAGCGAGACTGCCTAATAGCTCATGGTGCTTCCGCCAATTTGCATGAGCGTCTCTTCACTCTAAGTGACTCCTCTCAGATGCACATCTGCAGAAAATGCAAGACATATGCGAATGTGATCGAGAGGACTCCAAGCAGTGGAAGAAAGATCAGAGGGCCTTACTGCAGAGTGTGCGAATCCTCAGACCATGTGGTTAGGGTGTATGTTCCTTATGGAGCTAAGCTTCTGTGTCAGGAGCTGTTCAGCATGGGCATCACTCTCAACTTCGACACCAAGCTCTGCTAGCTGATTCCCTTGTCTTTATTATTGTCTATATTTTATTTAACGGTATAATAATGGCTTAGTGCCTTAAGACTCCCCCATGCTATTGTGTAGTTTGAACCACTGCACTGAACTAACCCGTAGTGGTTGCAGTTGCTTTTGTGAGATTTGACTCTTAACCGCTTATGATTATCGTATCTTAATAAATCGGTTTATATATTCCGGTTGATCCCGGTTTATCTTAGAATATATAATAAAATCCCGGTTTTTAGCCAAACCGTGTTTACTATATATTTTGAATCGTAATTGAGGACTGGTTAAGCAGAGAATGGAACCAAAACCAGAGCAAAACGAGTGGAGCTCAGGCGTGTGGGCTCACTTAACCGACGTCCGGCGACGATCGCCGCTGGTTCAGTGCATCACCAACTTCGTCTCCATGGATCTCGTAGCCAACACGCTTTTATCCGCCGGCGATGGTCCATTCAGTCGTCGAGATTCCTGATTTCACGCCTCATATTCACGCGCTTTGTATCAACGTCGGAACACTTACACCTGAATGGCTTCCCTCCATGAATGCTGCCGCCGAAGTCGCTTCTCAGCTCGGAAAGCCTTGGGTTCTTGATCCCGCCGCCGTGAGTTCCGATTAAAGTCGTGTTTGGAGCTTATCGGGTTAAAACATCGAAGGAAACGGTTCTGAAATTATTGCTCTCTCCTCTGCTTCACCGGATCAGACTAAGGTATATGATATAGAGAGATTGAGAGGTTTAGTGTCGGTGGCTGAAGAAATTGAATTGACTTGTAGTTAGTGAACTCTTGAGTGTTCAATTCAATTCGAAGTTTTAGTGAAGTTGTTTGCTAATGTTTATGAGTTGTTTGTTTGGATTCTTCATAGATTGTCTGGGGCTTGGGATTGGTTTCTTAATCTCAGCGTTGATGATTACCCTCTCGTTACTCAAGATGGTTTGGATTCTTCATTCTCTTTTTAAGTTTGTTTTTTTCAGTGTTTGTGTTACTAGTGATTCTGAGTTTGATTTTGTGTAGAGCTTCTTCACATTATGTCACATTTGCCTAAGGACTTGAACTTTGTGAACCACACTAGTTACATTGGCTGGAAAGAGTAAGATTGTGACTTAATTTGATTTCATATAGCTTAAGTTCAATGTAGTTTGGAGATTTTGAGCATTTTCTATTGGTTTCATGTAGGTCAAGGAGGTTGAAGCCAGTTATTGTTGATCCAGGGCTCTATCTTGTGGACAAAACTGATATGTTTTTCGCATCACAGAAGCGAGAGTTGCCTAAGGCTTTCAAGTTATTCTCAGGTATCTTTATTTTTCCCCAAGCTGCATTACTTGTTGTCTATTCTCTATCTTCTATCTTTTTTGCACTTCTCTGTGGACCAATCTTCTTGTTTGTCCTTAGCATATTGTGTGTGTTATGCAAGCATGATGTTCTGGATTCTTTTTCCCTATTCATGCTGTTCTGTAGGAAGTAATTCGTATTCACAATTCTGTAGGTGAAATACGTATAAGAAGATGCTAAAAATAGTTGATATGTGTAGGTGAAACCTCTCTATTACTGTAAACATGTTTGGAAGAAATTAGGCTACAGAACGTGTTTTTTTTCAGTAGTGTTGTTAGCTGCTTAAGAAGGTAGTGGGGAAAGGAAAGCCATAATCTAGGTATCACTTGGAATGGTTCTCCTTGCGACAATTTTCCTGATTGTTAGCAATTGACAGTTCCCCTCCATTAGTAATCTGTGGAACTTCTTTAATATGTTCTAGGGAACTTATAAACTGTGTGGAAAGAAGGGTCTGAGATAATGTTCTATGTCTTCAATGATCATACTAAATGCAATCATCTCTTTGTTGGCAGGTCCATCTTTCTCCATGTTAAGCCGTAGTTTTATAGAGCACTGTGTCTTGGCCACCGATAATTTCCCTCGGACTCTACTCATGTACTTGTCCAACACACCTGATTCCCTCTCCAACTACTTCCCAACTATTCTCTGCAACTCAAATCTCTTCAAAAAGACCATCATCAACAACAACGTACTTTACGTAGCTTCTTACAAGACTGTTAAAGAAAGATACCACCGGCTTGATCCTAAAGAGTTCACAGAAATGGTTGAAACCGGAGCAGCGTTTGCAAGAGGATTCAGGTCCGATGACTCAGTCCTTGATCGTATCGATCATGAACTTCTGGGACGCAAACATGGTGAAGTTGTGCCTGGTGGTTGGTGTTTGGGAGATTCTGGTAAAAACAGCAGCTCATGTTCCGTCTGGGGTGACTAGGGTATTCTAAGGCCTGGTTCTGGTTCTGATAGGCTTGAGAGAAGGATTGTTAAGTTATTGTCAAACGATTGGTTCAGATCGCACCAATGCATATCCGGATAAATCCTCAACGCACATTCGATAGAGTATACATAGTTGTCTAAGACGCGAGTGGTAGTGCACGCTTCTCTATCTGTAGAGAGTTCCAGTTCCACATGTAATCTGTGAGTTTGAGATAGGTGATTGATTGTTGTAACATCTCGAAGCTTTTTATTCTACCTTCGTTTGTAATTGTATTGTCAGAAATATAACGACTGACTGGTTTCATTGATTTATTTGGTCGAGTCTTCTTAACCGGTATAAATTTTTGTATTCATCTTGTAATATTTCAAAGTTGTATAGAAATGTTCGTAAAAATTACAGTAAAACCTCTATAAATTAATAATGTTGGGACCAAGACGTTTTATTAATTTATAGTGATATTAATTTATCTATAAATTAATAATTATTATTTTATAGTGTAAATTAATAATTATTAATTTATAGATATATTTTTAATTGTTTTTTTTAAATTATGAATTGGAACAATTATAGCAACATAAGATTAAACTTTCGGATGTTATAAATTTTATGGTTTAGGAATTGAACTTGTAATATTTATAAAGCATTATTGACAATAAATTACAAATACTATAAACAAAATGACTTATACACATGACATACATAAATTCAAATTTATGAATAATAATAATATCAATTCTCATATTTTAATAATCTGTCTAATTATCAAATTGTAAATGATGCATATCTAAAAATTAAAACTTTAAAATTTAATTATTTGTATGACATGTTATAAAATATTTTAGAGATATCATTATAGTTTGAAAATACAACATTACAATTGTTCTATAGAAATGAGTTTTAGGAGAAACATGCACTATTATATCAGTATATATATATATATATATAAATTTACATGATTATTAATTTATGATATTATTGGGACCATATTTTACATTGAGATTTTAAAAAAATTATTATCTTATTATCTTATCGAATATTGTTAATTTTTACACTGGCCCGACTTAGGACCAACAAAATTTATTAATTTATAATGATTATTAATTTATAGAGTATTAATTTATAGAGGTTTTACTGTAGTAATGTTGGAACATATTTTGTAGGTATGAACCGATGATCCGAGAAATAAACGTTACTCTTCTCTAGTGATAGCTAGCTCAAGGACTCAAGTATTACAGAGATTACTTAACATAGGATGAAATGAAATGCGACTGGGATTGTAATCATATCTCATCGTATCTTAATAAATCTGTTTATATAATCCGGTTGACTGTGTTAACAGCCGACAGTTTCCCTCCAAATGTGATATGTGGAACTAATGGATGCGAATCAAAATTTGGATGACATTGTGATAAGCTTTTGTATATTAACACTATGACTTTTAATACTTATCCAAGAAGAAATACTATATCAATAGCGATTATCCTTTTCCAAAATTACAATATACTCTGCATACACTTGACCTAGAGTGTATAATTCTTCTTGTGCTTAACATTGAACATGAAACTATCAGGGATCTGAAGACCACAGAGAGTCCATCAATCCATTGGCTGTAGAACTTAAAAACAATAGAACCGATGGAATCTATTGATGAGATGGTATGAACTAAGCTTGAAATCAAATTGTTTTCTTTTGATATTCAAGTGAGACTCTTACAAGATTTTGGTTCTAACTTTTACAGGGTACACTATCTGATTCTCTTTCCTTTGTTCTCCAGTTCGGATGCAGAGTATTCATCGCTTTTGCGGCAACAAATCAAGAACCAAGTCATTTTGGTTTATAATCAAACATCAAAGATAGCTGCACGGACCAATCTTACAGTGTTAATATCCGTACTTAAAAGCAGCGAAATGAATGAATGATAAAATGATAGGAGCTTTATGTTTGTGTAGTATCATGAAATGTATGCTTCATACAAAAGTATATCCAGAGAATGTATAGGTTTCTTGTGTGTGATTTGCTTCCTTAGAGCCCACGGCAACTGAGGAGATCCTCTGTTTTCTTCGGCTATATATCTTCATGTGCCTTGTATATATATAAATGGTGGTTTTGTGTTTACTATAAGTAAAAAGAAATTAGTACTAGCTACATTCAAATTGCAAACTTATAGACATATCACACGATTTCACCGGAGTTCTCACCGCTGCTTGCTTACTCCGTCAGTGCTATTTTCTGACGAGAACTGTATTATACTTCCACCGGTTGAATCCGAAACCTGTGAGATCCTTTTCCCGTAGATTTTTGCTCTTTCATCTGGAAAACCTCTTCCACATTCCGCTGGTTGATTTCGTCGCCGGCGTGACTCTCTTCTGGTATCATACATTTTTCATGTCTCGTATCAGAGGTGTCATGAGTCCCAACGAATCATCCTCCGCCTTCATAGCCGCCGGAATCGTTGACTCAATCAGATCCACCTCCATATCCGGCTCGAATCTCAGTTCCCGTCCACCTCGCTTAGTCTTTACCTCAAGCCTTACTACGCCAATTAAAATTTCATATCTCAGCCCCTCCCGCCTCCGCCTCCTTATCTGTCGCTTGGAAAATTACCTTCCTCGACGAGTCTTCTATGATACCGAACCTCCATGTTCACTGATGTGGAGAGTTGTTCCTTCAAACCGGAGTTGTACTCCGTCGGTCATCGTCTCGCCGCTGTCCAATGGCTGCCTCTTCCAAAGGACTAAAGCCGTGAAGTGGAAACTAGGGTTTCTTCAAGTGGGCCATATTTGGGCCCTTTTCCCATTAGATTTGGTGTATTGGGCTTGGTCCATTAGTTTTTGGTTGTGGTCCATTATTAGACCATTAAGAAGCTGGGCCTTATGGCCCAATTTTAATATCCATTTCTTATTTATTTCCTCCCAATTGGAGAGCAACTTCCTCTTCTACATAACAAAAGGAAGAGAGTGTGATTATCTAACAAGTAATGTCCTTTGGTATAATAAAACTACTAGTTCGCTTCCGGTTTTACCATGTAATAAGCGTTTGGTTTCCCATTATCGAATTACATGTGTAAGCCGAGACCTTTTTATCTTTGTCTATGACATTGTTTTGGTTTATAAAATGGGTCTTTTTTTGGCGCTTGTGATGCCTAATTCCTCCTTTGAGGAGAGCTCCTTCCTCTTCTATACCTCAAATGGGAGAGCGTGTGCACATCTTTTTAGGAAATACTTCAAGAAAGCCCCTCTAAAGGTAGGCATATGACTTTTACAACTAATTAAGGATTTTGTTTCCTCTCCTCTTTGATTGTGTCTTTTGGAAGGCATAGTAATGACAATTAAAGTTTTATGCAATACAACACCTTCTCCAAGTGTCCTTTTAGGTTCTTGGTTTTCAAGACTCTCGTCTTGTCCAGCGTGTGACCACCCTTTCCAGTGGTCGGTCATCCTTCACCACGAGTGGTCTCACTTTGTGTGGCAACTCTTTACCTCTAGGACTTGTTGTCCTCTTTATGTATTTTGTCACTTATATGGTTTCAAGTCAAGGTTTAAGGTTTGTTTTATGTACGTTTTAAGATTGTTGTTTGTAGTTTATTTTGTCCTCCTGTGTAAGTTTATTGGTGTATTTGGCTCCTCTTCAAAGGAAGCTTGTAAACCTTTAATCTAATATAATAGAGTGTTTGATTGGAAGAAAAAAAAAAGTAAAAAGAAATTAAAGAGGGTAAAAATCTGTTAAGCTAGGGACTTTATATTTTCTCACCTGGATATTGTTGTTGTAGTTTACCCATAAAGACATAAGTGTCAACTATATCACTTTGTTTTGCTTCATCTCTAAATCTAGAGACTCTAAACCATTTAATCTATCAAGTTTTGTTGAGTAGCCGTTTAAAACATTAAATATTGTTGATGAAGCCAAAAACAACATGCCGTTAAACAGCAAAGTAACGGTCGTTAGTTGCTCAATTATCTCATTTAACGATATCTATTTTGGCTTAGTCAACGATATTTGATGTTTTAAATGGCTAATCAACAGAACTTGATGTATTTATGGCCTCCCACAAAGTTCATGGTTTTTTGGCCTAAATTTGAAAGGTCATGTATTAATTGACATTTTTCCCGTTTTTAATTGCTCTTCTGATCCAGATCATCAAACATTTCTCAACTCCACCATACATCAAAACGACACAACAAAACTAATATCAGAAGCCCAAGCCCATGAAAACGTCGGCCCAAACTGGGACCACACACTAAACCATAATCTACCGTTATTTTTGTAACAAAATATGTTGTAATAAGATATATGATTACGTCCTTCGTTATAATGTTATGTCTTTTCACCGTATATATTGTTTATATTTTTTATCACTACTTTTCATTTAAATAGTTGTGTCTATTCAGTATTGATATCTTTCGAACTCTATATATATATTTTTCTCTTCTTCAATTACTAACAAATCGTTTTCCTGATTTATGTTGAATCAAAATATTAATATATTAATATCCAGTATCCAATGTTATTTTATAATCTAACTAGAGATTTTAGAAATGATTCTAGCAGTATAAAGTTTCAATTTTAAAATATAATTTAGAGTTGTGTCTATTTATCTTAACACTTTGTAGAATATGTATTTTGTTTTTAGAAGTTTTGTATTTTTACTATAATTTTCCTTGATACATTTTCACTAAAAATTAAATATATTTTATATTTATAATTATTTTATCAGAAATTTACATTTACTCATTACAAACATACGTTCGATATTCTCATTTAAGATCACTTTTTATTATATTTTTTTACTAATAATATAAATATTGATAATTGTTATAATAATTGCAAATCTTTATCATAATTCTTTACAAAATATCTTTTATTTATAATATATTAAATAATATTTTTGGCAAGATAACCTCGATTCAATATGACTTTTCACTATATAATTTTTTTTTAGAGTTATGTCTCTTTGCCAAAAGATTTTTTTTATCATAAACAATACTTTTAGTTTTCATTTTGATGGTTATGTTTTTACTAACACTTTATGTTTAACATTTGTGTATTTTTAGTACTACTTATTATTTTATCTTTTTAAGGATCACATACTCTTAAACTATTTTATTATTTTCAAATAAACTATTCTACTTAATGACAATAAGTATAATATTGCTGTGTCCTACTGTTTTGTTGCTCTTTTATAACTGATTCATATATTGTTGTGTCATGAACTAACTATTTTTGCTGTTTTGTTGCTCTTTGTTTGTAGAGAGGTCTGATATTAATGTTGTAATTGATTCATATATTGTTGTGTCCTGAACTAACTGTCGTTCTTACTACCTTGTTTCTCTTTGTTTACAGAGAAGTATGAGCTTTGATATGTCTATATTTTGCATCTCCTTAACATGCATTTGTCATACATTTAGCTAGGATAACTAGTCATTTTGCATCATTTTAGAACATATTTTATACACTTTGCATATTTAGGAAGTTTTTGCATCATCCTTGCATGCATTGTGCATTTTGAAGTATTTCAGGTGTTTAGGAGACGTCGGAGGCACACACAATCGAGCCAATCTCAACCTCAACAATCGAGCCACTCTCAACCTCCACAATCAAGCCACTCTCGACCTACGCAATCGAGCCACTCTCAGGGCACCAGTCGGACCACTCAATCGAGCCATCACTCGAGCCACCGGTCTAGGGAATCAGCCTTTGATGTCTTCATAAAAGTTGTAGAGAATTGAGTCATCTTTCCAATTCCGTTTATTTCAAGCCAATCGGAGGTGTGGTTCAAGAGTTATCATTGTTTTAGTAGATGCGTATACACCCAGCTCGAACCACTTTCACCGACCATGCTCGAGCCATTTTCACTCGCACGGCTCAAGCCATTTTCACTCGCACGGCTCGACCCACTCCTACTCACACCAATCGAGCCACTGGATGCAGACGGACGAAATCACGCATGCCAGGAAGACGCTCCGTCTGACACGCTTCAGGAGACTCCCGAACCGACGCTCCATCTTGTCGTTTTAAGTTTTAGGGATTCACACGTTTTTACTATATATACATTTTGTTAAGTCTTGGTTTATGACATCTTATCTTTTATTCTCGTATTTTTTTCTTTCCCAGAAGGTTTTGACGCTAGCCACCAAAAAAACGTTCTCAGACCTTGTATTCCGACACCTTTGAGTTTATTCAGTATTTTCATTTGATTTCTTTTACAAGTTGTTCTTTACTTTTTTATCTATCTTATTATGCTTGGTTCAATGTTTTCTGTGTTTGTATCTTGGATAATGATTTTCGGATCTGAGTAGTGTAGTAGTCCTTGAGGATGGGATAGATTAGGTAGAAGATCTTAGGATGCAGAGTGTTTAAGCTTTGATTTTATGATTCCCTTCTGGACTAGTGTTAGAAATGCTAGTTTCTCTCTGATCAATTGGAACTAGGTTCGAGACATTTCCACACCCAAAAGGTGTTTGATGCCAAGCTAGCGGTTCTATGGATACCACTAAGAAGTTTGCTGACCTTAGTCAAAGGATGGAATGTTCATATAATGATCTGAACGTCAAATTTGAAGCTCTGAATTTGAAGATAAGGTATATGGAAGGCCAATCCGCTTCCACTTCTACACCAAAGCCTGGCCAATTCCCTGGAAAAGCAGTTCAAAACTCCAAGGACTATGCTACTATCCATGCTATCACCACCCAAGCTGTAGATGTACGACTCACTGAGGACAATGAGAGTTTAGATGGGGATGATTTTCTTCAAAATGAAGTTCAGATAAAGGATCTCGTCAAGGTGCTCAAGGATCCAATTGAGTCAGCCAAGCAATCTGGTCCTCAAGCTACTAAAGAACCCGCTGCTCCCAAGGATAAACCTGTGATATTCACTCCTCCACCATACAAGCCACCCCTACCATTTCCAGTGAGGTTTAAGAATCAGCTTACTGAGAAGTATAAAACTCTGTTCGAAAAACAAGTCAAGGAGATTGAATTGAGGATGTCATTGCTGGATGCATTCGCACTTGTTCCTCACTACCAGAAATTCCTCAACGACTTAGTGATGGAGAGATCAAAAGAAGTTCAAGCCATGTCGGTACTAAGTCTTGAGTGCAGTGCAATCATTCAGAAGAAGATTGTACCCAAGAAGCTCAAAGATCCTGGATCATTCACTCTACCTTGCTCCCTTGGACCTATGTCTTTTGATAGGTGTCTATGTGATCTTGGCGCTTCAGTTAATCTTATGCCACTCTCTGTGGCTAAGAGGTTGAGTTTTACAAGGTTTAAAGGTTGCGACATCTCCATCATCCTTGGAGATAGAACAATGAGACTTCTACATGGTATCTTAGAAGATTTACCTGTCAGGATTAGAGATGTAGAAGTGCCAACCGACTTTGTGGTTCTTGAAATGGATGAAGAACCAAAAGATCCTATGATATTAGGAAGACCATTCCTGGCGACTGCTGGAGCCATCATTGATGTCAGAAATGGAATTGGGGGACGAATTCACTACGAAGTTTGACATCAAGGATACCTTAAAAAAACCAACAATAGGATGACAAATCTTCTATATTGAAGAGATGGATCAGTTGGCTGACGAGTTGTTAAGGAATTAGCTGAGGAGGTCCATCTCAAGACTGCTTTGACCAAGGAAGGAGAAGAAGGGTTCCTGCATGAGGAGACCACTTGCTGCAAGAATCTGCTAGACTCCCACAGAGAAATGAATGGACCAGAGGAGTTCGAGCAACTATCTGGTGCGGAGGAGGTATGTGCAGTTGAGGCAGAGACTTCAGAGCGTGAGACCTCCCACTCGACCGACATTTTATCTCACTCGCCGAACACCAATTCGAGCCGTGCACCGTCGTTTTTGTTCGAGACCTCCACCATTCATATCCGGTCGAGCCATCTCCGTTACTTCGGTCCTGTTGCCCCTGTGAAGATCCGCTAGAGTCACGCTCCAACATCCACTCTCGAGCCATTGCTGTTACTTCCACTCGAGCCAACACCCACTCTCGCTCGAGTCAGCAGCGTTGTCTCGACCAGAGCCTACCACCGTTGTTTCCTCACCTGTTCCGGTGAAGCCTCACTAGAGCCGTTTCCGCTGAACTCCATTCGACCTGTACGCTCGAGCCAATCTCTCTCCGTAGTCGTTCAACTCCAGTCTCACTCTGCACTCGCCCAACTGCCTCTCTCGAGCCACACTCGTCGTCGTCCTCGTGCCTGTCAATCGAGCTAATCTCACAATCACCAAATGAGCCACTGTCAAACCTGTGCGACTCGACCCACACGACGAAGATGTTCCGCTCGGTCCACCATCCCAAAACTGTCAACGTTCGGGC
This sequence comes from Camelina sativa, assembly GCF_030686135.1. Lineage (NCBI taxonomy): Eukaryota > Viridiplantae > Streptophyta > Magnoliopsida > Brassicales > Brassicaceae > Camelina > Camelina sativa. The sequence goes on along the minus strand of NC_141880.1, from coordinate 11,394,212 downwards.
CACTCTCGATTCCACTCGATCCGTCGTCCTGGAGCTGTCACCCACTCGATCATTTTATCCTCTCTATGCACTTTCAAGTTTTAAATTTCATAATTGCTCTTGCTACTTGCTCACTAACATATTAACGTTTAGCTTTGAGTTCATTATGTCTCAGAGAAGTAGGAAGAGTACCGAGCTCATACATGAGATGAGAGAGGCGTATGATTGTGTCGGTGGACAACGCTCATCGCCTAAATCCATGGCAAAGCGTTTCTTGGAAATGAAAAACTTTGTAGAAGAAACTGTTGAGGGTTTAGGACAAGCAGCAAGGTCAAGCAGCCCTGTCAAACCGCTCACCAAGAGCAAGAGTCAAGCGGAGAGACCAGTACCAGTTTCTAACTCAAGAGAGGAGGACAATGATTATGACCAGGAGGAACCTGAGTTGCATTCGGGACAAGCGCCCAGGAAATCTGTAAGAAGGAAGGCAAGAGACAGGGCGTTCAGCAGTTTCACGAAGACGTTCACGAACTTCATGCGTAAGTTCAGCTGTTCAACATCCACAACCGCCATCCCTAGGTTCATCCCCGACGACACCAGACCAATGACCGGACGTCCCTCCACGACCCTAGAGCGAACACCTTCTCTGATTCCCTCTCCAGCACGTCAATCTTCATATGAGCCTCGGGAGCGTCAGCCTTCACCCGTTCCTTCACGCCACTCGTCACACGAGTCTAGGGAGAGACAGAGACGCGGTTCGCGAGGCTTCTGAGCCTTTTCTAGTCATCGATCAGTGCGCCGTTCTGCAGATCGAGATGATCAGCGAGTTGAAGCTCAGGGTGATCATCAGGGTATGCACGGGGTTGAGCAACAAATCGAACATCAAGGTGATTATCAGCCTACGGAGGTTGTTGTATTTGTATCGGACCATGGTGAGTCCAGAGTCGATGACATGCAGTGTGACGAGCAGCCGAACATGTACCAGAACACGTAAGCGGTTGAGCAGCAAGTCGACCAACCAGCTGAAGTCACTCCCGCGGATCCCGAACAAGGCAAAGGACAGAGTTAGTTACACGCCCCTCCTTGGGCGAGCACGGACTCCTTCTTCTACTACTGAGGTACTCCAACCTTCCCTTTGTATTTACTATTTCATTCCTGCATTGTTTATGTTGTGATTCTTAAAACCTCCTGCAAATTTTTCTTACACAGGAGACTGTGTAATTTAAGTTTGGGGGAGGGTTTGAGATGATATATCTGATGTTGTGTTCTGTGATTCTTATTTCATATTTTTGTATCATATCATGTTTGAGTCTGAATTCATTTATTTGCATAGAAAAACCAAAAAAAAAATTGAAAAAAATTCGAAAATTTTGACAAAAACAGAGTGTGTTCATGTAGCTTTCACTTGCATATTAGGATTGAGTCTAGTGTCATTTATATAGGGTTGTTGCATTTAGCATAGGAGTTGATGATGATTGTAACCTTTGTAGCATGCTAAATTCAATAGGATAGGATCAATGCCCTTGTTATTAGTTCTTTGATGCATGTTGATTAAACTTGAAATTGTAAGATCGAAGCATGTTTTGAATTGATATCATTCCCTATCTACCTGAACCTAATCTAGACTTGCAATTATCCTGTTATGCATTGAAATTGAACTCATGGATACTACATACATACTTGCATTATCTTTCTCCTTTTTACCACCCTTGTTAATCCAAGTAGCTGATTCCCATCTTTGGAACAGTTCCCCGCACCCTTAACCAACCCTTCTTTCAAGTCAATTGTATTCTTGAGTGTGAGGCCTTTTTCCGAGTTGAGCTTGTTAGAAAGTGTTAGGTTTTAACCGACAAGAGTAGAATCGTGTGTAGTTCTAGTTCGCGTTATCCGGACTAGTAGGACTAGGTGAGAACTCGATCTTGGGCATTGGGTATGGATTTGTGCAGAAAAGAGAAGAGTAAAAAGAAAATAAAGGGTAGAAAGTCTTTAGGAGGGGGATGTCTTTTCAAGATTTACAAGTCTAGTAAAGGATTTGGGTTGAGCAAAATAATGAGTTACTGGTTCTGGGCATAAAATAAAAAGATTAGACAAAGAAAAGAAAGTAAAATGTTTAAGATGTCTAGAGTCCTTAGAAGAAAAGAAAAAGAAGAACCTTACTGATAATAAAGATTTCCCAATCCGCTAGAATGATAAGAATTGAGCTCCTCCTAAGACCGAGTCTAAAGAATGAAAGAATGGGTTTGAGATGAAGTTTCTGATGAAGGGTAGAGATAGGACCAACTTTGATTTGGAATGTTCTTTGGGTAGACATGGCGCTGCTCTTGTATGCATCAGTTGGTTTCAACCTTTAGCCTTCTCTTAAGCTCAACTCCTTTTCGTGAGAGAACCTTGTTCTCTACTGATAAAACCACTTGAGAAGGAGACCATCTATGTCTCTGACCTTTCGCCCTAGCCAAATGAGTTCAATGACATTGCTTAGCTTGATTCACGGTTCTCTATTAATGAATGTTAAAGGGAATGATTGATAGGATTGCATGTGTAGATTAAAGAATTAAAGTTCTTTCACCATGCATCATAGAACTAAAAACAAGGACCTTGATTCTAACTACTCTATCCAGCATGTTTTATGTTCTGAGACCCCATCTTCACACCTCTCTTCCATACTTTGTTCTTGATTATTTGCTTGAGGGCAAGCAAAGAATAAGTTTGGGGGAGTTGATATGTCTATATTTTGCTTATCCTTAGCATGCATTTGTCATACATTTAGCTAGGATAACTAGTCATTTTGCATCATTTTAGAACCTCTTTTATACACTTTGCATGTTTAGGAAGTTTTTGCATCATCCTTGCATGCATTGTGCACTTTGAAGTATTTCAGGTGTTTAGGAGACGTCGGAGACGCACACAATCAAGCCACTCTCAACCTCCACAATCGGGCCACTCTCAACCTCCACAATCGAGCCACTCTCGACCTACGCAATTGAGCCACTATCAGGGCACCAGTCGGACCACTCAATCGAGCCATCACTCGAGCCACCGGTCTAGGGATTCAGCTTTTGACGTCTTCATCAAAGTTGTATAGAATTGAGTCATTTTTCCAATGCTGTTTATTTCAAGCCAATCAGAGGTGTGGTTCAATAGTTATCATCGTTTTAGTAGATGCGTATACACCCAGCTCGAACCACTATCACCGACCATGCTCAAGCCATTTTCACTCGCACGGCTCGACCCACTCCTACTCACAGCAATCGAGCCACTGGACGCACACGGACGAAATCACGCATGCCAGGAAGACGCTCCGTCTGACACGCTTCAGGAGACTCCCGAACCGACGCTCCATCTTGTCGTTTTAAGTTTTAGGGATTCACACGTTTTTACTATATATACATTTTGTTAAGTCTTGGTTTAGGACATCTTATCTTTTATTCTCGTATTTTTTTCTTTCCCAGAAGGTTTTGACGCTAGCCACCAAAAAAACGTTCTCAGACCTTGTATTCCGACACCTTTGAGTTTATTCAGTATTTTCATTTGATTTCTTTTACAAGTTGTTCTTTACTTTTTTATCTATCTTATTATGCTTGGTTCAATGTTTTCTGTGTTTGTATCTTGGATAATGATTTTCGGATCTGAGTAGTGTAGTAGTCCTTGAGGATGGGATATATTAGGTAGAAGATCTTAGGATGCAGAGTGTTTAAGCTTTGATTTTATGATTCCCTTATGGACTAGTGTTAGAAATGCTAGTTTCTCTCTGATCAATTGGAACTAGGTTCGAGACATTTCCACACCCCAAAAGGTGTTTGATAAAATGTCTGACCAACTAGTGCCAAAGACTTACGTTCCTAGCCTAAGAGATTAGTTGTCTAGGATGTTTGTTGACATGAACGAACTTGTTTGTCATGCCTGCTCAACTATGTTTCTCTAGCGAGAGCTGGGTATGGAAGTGGTTGAGTCTGAGTAGCTTTTACCAAGAGATTGGAATAGCTAAGTTGTGATGTTCGTTGTCTAGGGTTAGATTGCTTGTGGCATGTTAAACACTTTGTAGACTAGGAGACTTCACCGACATCAATTACTCCCATCCTTAGGACCTCTTTCTTTCTGAATTTTATTACATTCCTGAGACTGTTTCATTTCTTGCCTTTTAGTTCATGCTTAGACTCGTTTTTGTTTTTATTCATTTTCGCTTCCTGTCATGCATTTTCGTTTCTAGTCCTAGAACACATTTCCGTTTTGCATTTTCATCATTCTAGGATTGTTAGATAAAAACACTCTCTTTGAATTGGCTTGACTTGTGAAATCTTGATTGCATCTTGAGTGACTAGCAACATCCCATTTGGATTGACACCTTAAGTACTACAACACATAAGGTTAATTGAACTTACTAGGCGACACAAAAATCCTTGTATCAAGCTTCAGTCCTTACTCTCAAAGGAGGAAAGCCACGTCGGACTGCAAGTCCCTAGTTATTGAAGACCTAGACTTTGGTTATCTCTTCCATGAGTACAAGACATCTGAGCTAGATGATGAAGAAACACTTGGGGAAAAAGAAGAAGAAGAAGCTGTTATTGTTGCTAGGATGCCATCTACTCCTCTGTCTGCTCCTCCGGCTGGTCCTCCTCCTGCTAAGATGGACGCTAGGTGGGGAGATCAGCACACGACTGCCTATAATGAGATTATAGCAGTGTCTTCTTACTTACCGCCAAGGAATATCCGTCCGTTAATGATGCAAAGGCTCCCAGCAGTAAATTTTAGCCCTTAGCAAATTATTGAGTATAGGAAGCGCGCTGGTAGATTGGTGAACCCCGCTGCAGAACCACTGGAATGAAAGTCTTATCTTTGGGAAGACTTAAGTTTATGACTTTTATGTAAAGAAGGCAAATGATGCCATTGGATATTTTGTTATGAGCCTCAAACTCATGTAATTAAGGTTAAGGCTGATAGGCCACGGTGTATATCCATATAACACTGAGTCTTTTACACTATTATAATCTTTTCCTACAATTTTTGTTTAATACCGAATCTTTTACACTATTAATCTATTATAATCTTTTTCCACGGTGTATATCCATATAACCCCACCCAAAAAACGCAAGCTTAGCTGTGATTTTAAATAGATGGTGGGTTGTGTTTTTGTGAATGGGTAGTTTTTGTACAACTTGTAGTTACTTAGGTGAAAAAGGAGGACTCGGAACAGGGAGCTTTGTATATGAGAGACACTTTTGTCATTGAATCATAGAAATGCTTGAAATGTTTTTTAGACATAACACACTTCTTTCTTTCTTTAGACACATGTTTTTATCATAAAACTTAAGTGTTTAAAAGCAAGCAATGAAAACTACAAAACCACACATCTTGCTGGGGCTGTTTCGTCACCTTGTTTTCTTTTGCCTTCAGGGACCAAACTTAGAACGTAATTAAGAATAACTGGCCAAACTCGTGCATCATGTGATTCATGTCTATCCATCAGACCAAAACCAATGTCACAGCTGACTTTATTATTTTAAGATGCGGTTTTGATTTCTCCGTAGCAAAAAAGTAATTATTTCCCTTCAGAGACACAGTCACTAGCGCAGGGAGCTTTATATATGAGACACTTTTGTAACTGAATTAGAAATGCTTGAAATTTCAGACACAAGTCTTATTCTATAGACACATGTTTTGATCATAAAACTTAAAAAACTGTATCTAAAGCAAGGAGGAACAATACTGACAATACCACACGTCTTATTGAGAGATATAAATAAGTTCAAAGATAAATTAAGAGAAACACAAAAAAAAAACAAAACAAAAGGAAGATGACCGAGATAATTAAAAAAAAAAAAAAATATGACCAAGAGAAATTACATGTAGTCTCTTCTTCTCATTTTGCCTCCAGCTCGCTCGATCAGAGAGAGGATTATACAAAGAATATGACCAAGAGAAATTAATAAAAAGACACAAAAACCAATATTACATGTAGCTACAGCTTGTTTAGTTACTTCGTTTTCTCACGGCGACTTTCTTATCCTCGTCAAGCACAAACTTTACCTCATCAGTAATGAAGATGAGGGCTCAAATCGAATGCAAAGACCTTGCTCCAGGACACAATAGTAAATCTGATAGTTAAAAAAAAAAATTAGAGGTCATTGCTTGAAGTTGGGTATTTTATAAAAAGACCCTCATAGTATCCATAGATTACAAATTAGCTCTCAAATTTTCAAAAATACAAAAATAGCCACATATACACTAAACTTGGTCACTTCTATCTCCATCTCTTTGACGATGCTTAGGAAATTGTAAAGCCTTTTTTTGCGGTATAATATACTTTTTACACGTAATCTCTAGGATGGTTTTGTTTGTTCTTATACTATACACTATGGCTCTCATTGGTAACCATATTTAAACGAGACGGTTAGGAAATTATAAGTGGTTATAAAGAAGACGGTTAAAAAGATAGCGGAGAGAAAATATGGTATGGTTAAAGAGAGCGGTTGAGTATTTAGTTTGATTGGTAACATTGTAGTGGTTGAAGAATATTAATTTTAATAAATAGGAAAAAAATTAAATAATTTAGTTGGAAAATAAAAAATTAGAGTAATAATTACTTTTGAATTTATAATAAGATATCTGAACATAGTGAAATTAAAAATGTTAAAATGCTAAAATGATCAGTTATTTCATTATGATAATAGATTATACTATTAAAATATTATAAATTATATAAAAATTGTAATAAATTATAAAAATGAAATTTATTCTTAAAACTTAAAAAATATTGAAATCATTATATAATTCATAATAAGAAAAATTAATATAGTTGAATGAGAATATTTATAACTAGAAAGTTACCCACACGATGCGTGGGTTCTAAAATCAAATATTTTGTATATAAAATATTTTTTTCATTAAATTATTTATGAAATGTACATGATATTATTTATATGTGCCTTGAAAAGAATTTAAATATATACATTTATAAGTTTATAATTATGAAGTGTGCATGTTAAAAAAAAAAAAAAAATTTCACAAATTGCATAAAAATTAACTTTTCGTTTTAAATTTAGCACATCATTTCTAAAATTCTAAAAATACTAAAATAACATCATGCTTTTAATCTTATACTGTAAATACTAAATCATATCTCTTCAAAATTATACGCTAAATGTAAAATAGAAAACTCAAACCAAAAACAGATATAGATAACCATTAGAAATGGTGTAAGTTGTTTTCGGTATAATGACGGATGTAGCAAGGGTTACAGGAAAATAGACATGAGGTATGATTGGTAACTCAAATAATACCAATACAATATAAAAAGTAATCTTCCTTTTGTACAGGTTAATCTACTTGTTATTTTATACAACTTTTAACGATTGACATATATCTATGATGAAAGTATTGAGATTACAATATGTAGATATATATATATATATTAAATATTTACAGTAGGTCTATGTAATGTTTTTCCATGTAATGCGAAAGGATGTTGTAAAGTTTGGGAAGTGATTCCAAAGACGCATAAAGAAGTATGTGATCTTTTGACCATGTATATATGCATTACACGGTAATGTTAGGCAAAGTAGAATATTTTTTTTGTAATGGGGATTAAAACTTTGAAAAACGAAAAACAAAGCAAATTTACAAAACATAAACTTAGAAATATATTGTAATTGAAGATCAGAGGCCTTAAGAGAAAAATCAAGGGACTTACAACTATAATATTATGAGTGAATGTTCAAAGGCAAAGATATTGTGTTTTAGGAGTCGAGCATTGGGCTCATCTTCATCACTCAAGATTTCCAACTATAGTTTGAAAGTAAAAAAAAAACACATTACAAAACAATGCAAAAACTTTAAATCACGACTATCATAAAACATAATTATTTGAAAGAGTTTAATAAATATTGACAAGTTTATGATACCAAAAAAAAAAAAAAAACTTTGACATTGCTTTGTAAATGATTGCTTCAAATAGTCATCGATATATTAATCTGTTAATCATCATACTGCAAGACATCATTTAAAAAAAAGGAACTTCATAAGAAAAAATAAAATAAAATACCATGGAAAATGATGGGAAAAGAAAGACATATAATGCATGGTCATTTTCTTCATTATTAGTCATGTGAGTATTGGATCTTATATAATACACTAAATACTTTATGAAGTTTGTAAGAAATTTTATTGACACACTATTTTGAGTAAACACATTCATGGCAATAAATACAGTTATAAAGCATATTAATTGTAATTAATTCTGTCATATTCATTATTGCAACATAAACAGTTTGAAAAAAAAATGTCCACCTATAATGTCTTAAAGGTAATTGATTGACCAAAGTAAATGCAATCTAAAGAAACTGAACAAATAAAATGTCTCAAATTAAAAAAATGTGTGTAGACAATTTAGTTATAGATTAGCAATAATGTGTCTTTTATTTCATTAAAATTGAAAAAAAAAACACATGTTAAAGAAATTGAGTGGTGCCAAATGACAATTTTTCAGAACTCCACTTTATTATAGTTTAATATACATATTGACATGTAAAACCGATAAAAATAGTTAATTAATAGAGTTACTGTTGTGATAAAAAAATGAGTGAAGAGTCTATAAATCATAATTTTTGCTATGAAATAATACTAAATAAAAAACTGAAAATAATTAAAGATTTGGTAAAAGAAGAGTAAAGTAATTTTAAAGAAAAATAGTGAGGAATTTTCAAATTGTATAAATTAAAATAGATATATTCTTGTAAAATGGATTTTTTTTTTTTTACCAAATTAAAGTATATAGAGTATTGATATGAAATAATACTAAATAATACAAACCTAAAATAATTAAAGATTTGGTAGAGGAAGATAAAAGAAATGAACACTTTTCTAAGTAAATAAATTTAAAGAATCAAACTTCAAATTAACGTGAAGTACACGTGTCGCAGAAATAAAACGCAAAATGTTGAATCCATAGGCAAAGTTAAAAAAAACCTTGTCATATCTTATAAGATGCCAAAATAAAAGCTGTATAGGTTTGAGACTTCACTAAACGTTGGTTTAATCCAGTGATTAAAACAGGTGTTTGCAACCACCAAAAACAACGTTTAACCACCTATTCCAATCGAGATCTCCAACGAAGATGGTAAACAGCTATATCCAAACGAGATGTTGATTGGGGATCATAAGAGCGGCTCGTTTGCAAACCATGTTAATTATTGAAACCAATCAGAACTACCGGATGCCGATAAAAGAAAAGTGGCCGTCAAGAAGATGAACAGGTCAGCAATGGATGATAAAGAAGCAGAAGATTTTGAGGCAGAGATAGCAGTACTCTTAAAGGCCAAGCACAAAAACTTGGTGGCTCTATTGGGTTACTGTGTGAACAAAAAAGAGAGGTTTCTCATTTACGAGTATATGCCACAGGGACATCTTGGACAACATTTGTTTGAGTGGCGTGAACTCGGATACTCTCCTCTGACATGGAAACAGAGAGTGAATATCGCTCTAGACGTGGCACATGGTTTGAATTATTTCCATAGCTTGGCTCAGCAATGCTTTATCCACAGGGATTTAAAGCCCGATAACATCCTCATAGGAGATGACATGAGAGCCAAAATTGCTGATTTTGGATTCGTTAAGAATGTTGCCGATGGGAAATACTCTGTTCAAACAAGAGTAGCAGGGACGTTTGGTTATCTAGCACCTGAATACACCCGTAAGTCCCATTATTCCTATCTCTACTCATTGATTTCACAATGTTCCTTTGTCTTATATGCAATTCAGAGGGTTTATACATTCTGTCAATACGCCTTCCTTTTATTTTTGGTGCAGTTGATGGGAGAATAAGGCCAAAAGTGGATGTGTATTCGTTTGGAGTAATTCTTATGGAATTGCTAACAGGAACAAAAGTATTAGATTATACATTACCAGTAGAGAGGACTCAGTTAGTCATATGGTTTAGAAAAATCATACCCAACAGAGAAAAGATCAGAGAGGCACGCGACAAAACCTTAGAGGTAGACGATGAAACAATGGAGAGCATTTACATAGTTGCTGAGCTTGCAGGACACTGCACGGCCCGCGAACCTCAACATAGACCAGACATGGGGCACGTCGTAAACGTGCTAAGCTCACTTGCAGATAAATGGACACCGACCCCGTTGTCCCAAGAAGAAGAAAAGAGTTTCCAGTTCGATGGGATCAGGAGTGTATCTCAACTTGTAAAGAGATTGGAAGACAATGAATCATACTCAGTTCCACTCTCAGACGAACAGGAACCGGGGAAGGATCACGCGGTTAACGTGCCGGATCCACTTGTAGAAAAGTGTAAACTGTCATGCGAAGAAGAAGAAGAAGAAGAAGAAGAAGAAGAAGAAGAAGACCCGCATGAAGATTTATGGAATCAACTAGTCGCAGAAGACTCAGAAGAATACCCAGACTCACTCTCAGGCGCAGACGCACTTCCCAACGCAGACTCACTCCCAGGGGCAAACACACTTTCCGAAGACGCAGACACATACACAAAAGCATACACAAACTTATTTGAAGGTATACGGCAACACGTAGTCTCAGAAGGATACCTAGAGGTCCTCGAGATGGATGCATACACACTTGAAGCTCTATGGATACAAGCTGTCTTACAAGAGTTCTCAGACACAGACATATTTTCCGACGCAGGCACAAACACATCCTCAGACAAACATCGACGAAACCTCGACCTTGTTGTTAAAATGACGGGCCCACTTTTAGAGAAGAATAAATCGTTGCGCCAAGAAAAAGAAAAGGGTTTCAAGATGGATGTGAACATGCATGTACCTCAAGCTCTTCAGAGACCATCGTGCAAAGAGGATGAAGAGAGTTTTGGGATCGATAAGAACATCGTTTTGAATCAGGTATGGAGATGGAGACGGGGACAGAGTTGTCTACTACCAGGAACAGACGCACTCTCAGACAGGGAATCACTTCAAGATACACTCTTAGACGCGGTTAACGTGCTGGGAAAACTAGCAGAAAAGTGTGACCCGTCGTGGGAAGAAAAAGACGAGAATCTCAGCATCGATGTGAACATGGGTGCACCTGAAGCTCAACGAGGACTTCTTGTCTCAGACACGGATACACTCTCAGACAAATACAGAGACACATTCTCGGACTCACTCTCAGACACACCCTGAGAGACCAATCATGGGTCACGAAGACGAAGTTGACGTGTTATGCCCTGAGAATCAGAAGACAGTTTTAGAAGACACACTCTCAAAAACATGTAAGGAACACCACTGGCAATGCTGAATGTTTTCATCGAGACAAGATCCTCAATCATTTCATTTTATTTTGATTTTAGAGGCAATATTTTTGGTTGTAAAATAAAAAAAAAAAACTGAAACAAAATAGATAAAGATTTGGATTTGGATTTGAAATATAGATAAATAGATAAATAGTATGTGACTATTTGAAATATAGAGATTTGGATTTCTACGGTAAAATGTGATTATACGATCCATTAATAGTTTATGTTTTTGGTTTACAATGATGCTATAATACATATCGAGTAAACATAAATAAGATTCAAAAAATCAAGGTATTAAGAAAAGAAAGATAAAGAAGGATTCCAAATCTTTATAATCGTTGTATGTAGTAGAGACATGATGATCTCAGTCCTTCGGTAATTTGTATTTGTGTATAAAAAATAGTTTTGTAAAATAATCTATCTAAAAATTAATTTTACAAATCAAATCAAAATTCTACAAATTTAACTGATATAAAATTTTAAATATTTTCTAATTTATATACACTATTAAATAAACTCATACTACCAAAAATATTTTAAGAGTTAACATATAGTAATAACTAATATCATACGTTTTATTCAATAAACTTGCAAAAACACAAACAATTAAACACTAACAACATCATCCACTTAAAATTAGCCACGTGTATAACCGACGACTTTTCCTCTTTAACTCCTGTGAGCTGACAAGTGCCACGTCACCTTCATCACCAGTCTCTCACTTTCTTATCCAAAATCCAATTATACCATTTACAAACTTCAACCTTTCAACCTCCGCGGCTTTTTTTTTTGTTCTGCCGCGCAACAATGGCGGTGTTCAGTGGCGCTACTACATTGGGTTCTGTTTCATTCTCCTCTCATCTCTTCGACCAACAATCTTGTTTCCTCTCTTGCCCACTTAGACTCCTCCCTTCCTCATCTTCTTCTCCATCACATAGAAGCTCTCTGCTCTGTATCGTCAAATCATTATCAAGCTCCGCCACCGCAGATACAGATAGAAACTCCGATCATTCACCCTCTTCCTCAGTCCTCTCCGCTTCCAATTCTCTTCTCCGTGATACCTCCGATGATGCTGTTGCAGGATCAAGCGATTGGAAAATAGCAAAGGCTTATAGTAAAAGTGGTGATACATTTGAAGGTCAAGTTGAAGGCTTTAATGGTGGTGGCTTACTTATTCGTTTTCATTCTCTTGTTGGGTTTCTTCCTTATCCACAACTAAGCCCTTCACGTTCTTGTAAAGGTAATCAAAACTCTCACAAGCTTTGCTTTTTTTAAGTTGTTAAAGTATTGATTTTTTACATTGATGGTTTGTGTTTTTGTTCTATGAAGAGCCTCAGAAGAGTATTCATGAGATATCTAAGACTTTGGTTGGTTCTAAACTTCCTGTGAAGGTAATAAAGTTTTTTCCTTTTGGCTTGTTTTGTAATCTATCTAGTGTGTATATGGTTATTGAGGGTGAATCTTTATATTAGGTTGTTCAAGCTGATGAGGAAAATAGAAAGTTGATTTTATCTGAGAAGTTAGCGTTATGGCCAAAGTATTCACAAAATGTGAATGTGGGGGATGTGTTTACTGGAAGAGTAGGTTCTGTTGAGGACTATGGTGCCTTTATCCACTTGCGTTTCGATGATGGTAGTATTTGCTTTTACTGAAATTTCTTGATTGAAACTTTTTTAGTTCTGAGCTTGTGACATTGATGATGAAATATGTGGTGGGTTGGTGTGTATAGGTCTTTATCATTTAACGGGATTAGTGCATGTCTCTGAAGTCTCGTGGGATTATGTTCAAGATGTTAGAGATGTACTACGTGATGGTGATGAGGTTCGGGTTATAGTCACAAATATTGACAAGTGAGTTTCTTTCTTTTGGTTACTGAAATTTATTAGTTATGATATAGTTTTTGATCAAGAGTTGTTCCGAATGCAGAGAGAAGTCAAGGATTACACTATCTATCAAACAACTGGAAGATGATCCTCTTTTAGAAACATTGGACAAAGTGATTTTGAAGGTAAACAATACAATGTGAATGAATGTGTTTCTGTCTCTTGTGGTGATTTGTAATAGATAATTGAATATTGTTACAGGACAGCTCTACTGGATCTCCTTCACTAAGCTCGAACATTGGGGATACAATTGAGCCTCTTCCAGGGTTAGAAACAATACTTGAAGAGCTACTAAAGGAAGACGGGTATACAGACAATATCATCTTATAGTTTACAAAGCAGTTATTTACTACTTAAGTCCTAATCAGCTCTCTGCATAACATCTCTAGTCTACTAAATTGGTCCACTCCTCGATTTGCAATTAAATCGTGACTAGGATCACCTTTAGTCTACTAAATTGGTTCACTCCTCGATTTGCAATTGAATATATAAATACCAATAGCTATGGCTGGTTTGATACTTTTTGTGAACGCATGATGAATTGGATATTGTTAATTGCATTAGTTTTTAGATACTATGTTTCAGGCTATTAGTTTTAGATCGAAAGATGGAAGACAATCTTGTTTTCATGTGTAACTACATCTTGATCAATCCTCCTTTTCATTTCTACATTGCAGAATAGAAGCTGTGAAAATCAACCGGCAAGGCTTTGAGAAAAGAGTAGTTTCACAAGACCTACAACTTTGGCTCTCAAATGTGAGTCCTGCTTCTCTTTAATATCCCTTAAGAATAAACAAACTATGCTAGTGAAAATTCTGATTCTATGCGCCTTTTCACGCAGACACCGCCTTCTGATGGGAAGTTCGTTCTTCTTGCTCGTGCTGGAAGACAGGTAATTCAGAAGCTATCCATTATTTATAGCCATGGATAGAGAGATGTTCTTGGTTTGATTTTTAAAAGTAAAATGTAAACACTTCAGGTGCAAGAGATACACTTGACAACATCTCTAGAACAAGGAGGAATCAAGAAAGCACTTCAGCATGTACTAGAACGTGTCCCCTAAAGAACCCTACGAAACTTTCCCTTCAGCCCTATGTCTAGCTCTATGCATCTCAACTGTTGCCAATGTTAAAGTCAAGTGGGAGCAGACTACTTCAGAATATGCTCAAAAGGCAAAAATGCAAATTCATTTGTGTAATCACTTGTATGTCACACATGACACAAACCAATGAAAATATATGTGTATACTCAAAAATATTATGGTTTCACATTACAAACTTAAGTAACATATACAACTCAGAATACAAACATCAATTTGCATCACTTGATTAATAAACAAAACAAATAATTCAAGATCTGAACCCCTTGCAAGTCAATTATTGACTTTTTGACACCATGTTTTGGTAAGTACTATCTGTTATTTTTTAAAATAGTCTGCTTAACCAAGAATAATTAAACATGATAATTAACAATCAATTTTATCCTTTTGTTTGTTTTCTCTCCCACAACTTTTCTGTCTCTGCCATGCACATGCTCTCTTCTCTCTCCCTCTCTCTTCTTCTCACTCCAATGATTACAGAGGCCAGCCTAAGCAGCCTACCCACTTTCACCATCTAATGTTCCCACATTAACATAAACACACGTAAGATTCTTCTCCTTTTGAACTGTAAAACTCTCTCTTTTTCAATTTCCTAAATTAATTAGAATTTTCCTTATCATTACTTTCATTTTTTGTCATTTTCTCTTAAACCTTCTCCTTCTTCTTCTTCTTCTTCCTCATCTTTTTTGATCAGTAAAAAAAGTCACCGCCTCTTCTTTCTCTCTTTCCTCTCTACTTTGATTGATCAACCATTCTTCTTCATTTCGTTCCTTTGACTCATTTCCTCATAGATCTTTCACAAAACCCCATAATTGGGGGAAAAAGCTTACATTTTTCTCAAAGAGTTCAAAGTTACAAAATTGTCAATTTGTTTAAGGAGAAACACACTTAAAGTTTCTATATTTACTTCACAATTTTAGTTGTTTCCACTTCAATCTTGCTTCCTGATTCAGATTCTGGGTCTTCTTCAGAATTCCCAGAGAAGTTGTTCTGGTCATCAAAGTTTTGGTCTTTTTATATAGATGAACATGGACAAGGAAACAGAGCAAACCCTAAATTACTTACCTTTGGGTCAGAGCGATCCCTTTGGCAATGGCAGTGACGGAAGCATCGGCGATTTCCTTGGAAGATACTGCAACCCTCAAGAGATTTCACCGTTAACTCTTCAATCTTTCTCTCTGAATTCTCAGATCTCTGAGAATTTCCCAATCTCCGGTGGAATCAGATTCCCTCCGTATCCAGGCCAATTCGGAACCGATCGAGAGTTTGGGGTTCTTGGGTCACAACCAACGACGCAGGAGAGTAACAAGAGCTCGTTGTTGGATCCAGATTCGGTTTCTGATCGAGTTCAAACCACCAAATCTAACTCCAGGAAGAGGAAATCGATACCTACTGGTAATGGCAAGGAGTCTCCAGCTTCTTCGTCTCTTACAGCTTCCAATTCCAAGGTTTTTTAATTCACAATCTCTCTCTCTCACACACTCTAATTCAAAGGTTTAGACTTTAAGAAACTGTAGCTTTCTTGATTTTGTGCTTTGTGGAGACTTATCTTATTGACTTTTTATTAGTGTGTTTCTTGATGGTCCGGAAATGTTTTCACTCTGACCAAAAAAGGGTTTGGTCTTGGAATTATGATTCAGGTTTCAGGAGAGAATGGTGGATCCAGGGCTGGGAAGAGAAGCAAGCAGGATGAAGCTGGGAGTAGTAAAAACGGAATAGAGAAGTGCGATAGTAAAGGCGACGATGCTAAGCCTCCTGAGGCGCCTAAAGATTATATTCATGTTAGAGCTAGAAGGGGTCAGGCAACAGATAGCCACAGTCTTGCTGAAAGAGTACTGAACACCTTTATATATTTTTGTCGATTTTGGGCTGTTATGATGTTTTACAATGTTGATGTTTATGCGGTGTGTTTGGTTTCAGGCAAGAAGAGAAAAGATTAGCGAGAGAATGACGTTGCTACAGGATCTGGTTCCTGGTTGCAACCGCATTACAGGGAAAGCGGTCATGCTTGATGAAATTATAAATTATGTGCAGTCCTTGCAGAGACAAGTTGAGGTAAGAAATGGTATTTCGTAAATGTTCTTGAAATTGGAGTTTGAATGTACTTTAAAAATCTGAAACTTGCGGTCTGTTTCTTCAGTTCTTGTCCATGAAGCTGGCTACTGTAAATCCAAGGATGGAGTTCAATGCTAATGCTGCTTTATCCACAGAGGTAAAATTCTGATTTTTGAAGCTGCAATAACATGTTGCTCTGATAGAATGTTCTGTATCTATAATGTATACATCTGTATGTGTAGATGATTCAACCAGGGGAGTCTTTAACGCAGTCTCTTTACGCAATCGCTTGCTCAGAGCAAAGACTTCCATCAGCATACTATTCCCTTGGCAAGAACATGCCCAGATTCTCAGACACACAATTCCCCTCAAACGATGGATTTGTTCAAGCTGAGGTAGCTAATGTTTGATTCTAGAAACTCGGTTGAGAGTATCGAAAACTCAATCCTTTTTGTGTGTGTTTGATTCATTTCAGACACCAGGATTCTGGGAAAACAATGACCTGCAAAGCATAGTTCAGATGGGTTTTGGAGATATCCAGCAACAGAGCAGCAACAACAACAACAACTGTAAGAAAAATTAGAACCAAAGTGTTCCATTGGAAACTTTAGAACAACATGTCTTATGCTAAATGAAATCTCTTTTATCTTTTATGTTTCAGGTTCTGAGCCAACGCTTCAGATGAAGCTTGAACCATAGCTCTGATGAAAGGTCTCTTTGTTATTATTATCTCTCTGTACATACAGAAAACCAAGTAGTGATGAGTACGGAGTGAAACATATGGGAAAGTTAAATGTTTACTGTCGTTTCTTCTTTGCTTGTGGGATCTGTTGATTTCTTCTGAACCTTAAACCAAAAAAAAAACAAGAAAACCTTTCATATTAAGTATGTAAAAATGACAAGAACCTTTCTGAAACATCTCTGTATTATTCACAATTGTTTATGTATTATTGTTCTTGCTCAGATTTGTAAGAAACGGGAATAAATTTGTTCACGTCTTATATTATAACATGCAAGTATACAAATCCAAATATGAGTTTTGTGTCATGGTGATACAATAAAACTCACGATCAATCAACCAAACCAATTCAATGCACCAACGAACCGTAACTGTAACCAACACCAATTCAGGGTTCATAAAACACATAATCGATCTTGTTAACTCTCAAGATGAGAGCTAAGCTCAGAGAAACTTTTTAGAGATTTTTTACTTTTTAACAAAATTCAGTTTCTTAGCATAAGGAAGAAGACGATGAACAGCTTGATCTTAAAGGTTTAGCAACTTCAGCTCACACCAATCGCATCTCTCCACGTATTTTCCCTTATTTCCACCAATCATCCAGCTCCACGTGTTCCTCAGACACTGCTACTAAATTCCCATATCAAATCTCCCCTGTTTGCAGAACCTTGACCTCAAGGTTCATGTAAACTTCCTTTGCACATTGACTTAACTCCCATGATGCCTTCTCCACATTCTTAAGAGTCCATTTGATTGAAACCATTGTAACAACTCTGTTTGAAATATGACTTCTTAAAGTCACGAGTGATGCAAGTCTGATTCCAGGGTCAAAGGTTCGGCTATGTGTGCCTTTAACCATTCGTTCTACTTTGGCACATTCCATTTGAACTACTGGAGCCACACACTGATACATCGCTGCAACCGTCTGGACCTTACTTCCAGGCTCATAAATAACCAACTTCATGTTGCATAAGAGCTTTGTCCACTTGTCACTCTGTTCCCAGAGTTTATATCGCCATTTTTGCCTGATTTTAAACCTCTGGAGCTGTTTCTTTGCTTCAGTGACATCAACATTACAAGCCTTTTTTCCCACATCCATCTGTACAGTCCATGTTGATGCATAATGTGAGGAACAACCTTCAGTTGAATTTGAGAAAAACAGTGTGCCTCTAGCTTGAATGTGAGCAGCAGGAAAATGCACACTATCTGTTGGAACCATCATACCAAAAGAACTCAGAAACAGTCCCTTCTTGCATGATGCTTTGTACTTGAACCACCACCGCTTGGAAAACGTTCTCTTTTTGTTTAGCATCACTTCTTGAATAAACACGCTGGTTTGCAACAACTGCTCCTTCACCATGATAATCTGATCATACACAGGTTCTCCATGACAATGATCAAGCCTCATGTTAAAGCCAAGATCTGAGACATAAAAAACTTGATTGTATTCTTGCTTGATGTCCTCTTTCTCAGATCTAAATTTAAACCTCCAACACTTAAAACCATTGTCTCTCTTCATCTTCTGCTGTACCACTAGAGAACATTGATCAAATAAGTGAGAAGCTATAGGCTTAGCCGCCCCACTTGTTGGTTGTTCAGAGCAGTCAGCCTTTCCAAGAGATAACATGTGATCTTTCTTCTTGCAGAACAAATATCCTCCGACAATTTCAGTTCTAAAACATCCTTTGTAACAGCAGTCCTTCTTCTGCTGTAGCTTTTAAACCCCTCTCCAATGTGATCTTGTAGCTTTCCCTCATGAGACTCATATTCAACCAATGGTTGAATCGTTTTTGCTACTTCTTTTTTTTTTGGAGGAACAACCATGTTCTTCTGCTCCTTATTGAGTTTAAAGCAACATTTGAAACCATCTGGAGCTTCATGAACTTCTCCAACATCAAATAGGCACACAAATGTTTTGACATCAATTCCACCCATCAACTTCCTCTTCCTTTTTGTTCGCAGCCTATCAATCTTATGGGCACACAAACTTGAGAAGTAGAACACCTTATTGTATAGTCTCCACCGTTTTTCATTCTCTTTTTTCATATTTAAACCTCCACGACTTCAAGCCTTTTCTCTTTTTCTTCACTTTCATTCTTTCTTTAACCTGAGAACTTTTACCAAACAGTTGGGGTGCAACCTGATTGTTTGTGACACTTGTTGATTTCTGAAGCAACACATCCCTTGTTTTGGCATATGAAGCTTTTAGTATAGTTTCTTGATGATTAAACAAATCAACAAAGCCAACAACAGGTTGGGAATCCTCACAAACAACCATTGATGCATTTAATTGAAGGCTACGTTCCAATGTAGAAATCGATACCTGAAATGGTGGAATTAGTTCTTCCTCCGAGGTCGCTACTAGAGACATGTGTTCAGTGGATTGTGTCTCCAGCTCAGAATAAATATCCACAATCGAAATGGTGTCGTGAAGCAACTCTTGTTGTGGAGTCACTTGAACCTTTGGGAACTGTGAAGCAATAACAGAATCTGAGAACGATTCTTTCTCAACATCAACCTCAATGTTCACCAATTCTTCACTATCCTCTTCGCCGTTGTATAATCGAAGCATTTTGAGCAGCGCAACAAAACACATCTCCCTCTCCACGTGTTGTTTCTCGAGTTTATCGTGAAGCCTGTCTAAGCGCAACACCAACGTCTTTTCACGATCCATAGCTTCGTTCATCTTCGTCTCAGCACGCGTCTCCTCCATAGATTCCGAGGATGACACAGCTCTCTGATACCTTTGATACAATAAAACTCACGATCAATCAACCGAACCAATTCAATGCACCAACGAACCGTAACTGTAACCAACACCAATTCAGTGTTCATAAAACACAGAATCGATCATGTTAACTCTCAAGATGAGAGCTAAGCTCAGAGAAACTTTTTAGAGATTTTTTAGTTTTTTACAAAATTCAGATTCTTAGCATAAGGAAGAAGACGATGAACAGCTTGATCTTAAAGCTTTAGCAACTTCAGCTCACACCAATCGCATCTCTCCACGTATTTTCCCTTATTTCCACCAATCATCCAGCTCCACGTGTTCCCTCATACAGTGCCCTGATCAGGATATATAACAAGCTTAGTAGAGCGTTAAATTACATCTTTTGGTGAACTATTTGACTCATACTTACATAAACGAGAGAAATAACTCTATCATGTTCATGGCAGTAGCCACAAATAGAGAGAGACGCATTTTGTGATAGACACGTTCCATTTAGTAGCAGGTTGCTTGAATTGCACTAAACTTGGAATATAAGAGTACACATGTGAATCACACAGTTGGTCTCCGAATTCTCCGACAAGATCCAATGTTCTAAAGTATCCAGCCTCCCCAATGATGATAATTGTATGGTGATGCAAGTCATTATCAAAACCAATGGCGACTTTCTTCTCCTCGTCAATGTAGAAATCACACCTTGTTATATTTGTAAATGGCACGTGACTACCAAATCTCAAGAACTTATTGATCCACGACACCTCTTCGCTCTCAATCTTAGTCGTAATCCATAAGTCATACTCGTGTAGAACTGTGTTGTTGTGCTGAACTAAAACAGCAAGCTTCTCTTCTCTAAAACAAGATAAATTCTCAGAGTCACTACATCCAGCATTAAACGGCAGACGCAGAAGCGGGCCAAATCTCTCACTTGTAAAATCAAACAAGATTGATTATGTGATCGTTGCGTCCGCGGTTTCTGCCCTCTTTTGCGTTCCTTTTGGAAGCACAAAAGTAAGCGTTTCCCTTAAAAGAAAGGCCACATTTACCATACGCTATACGCCAGTGTGGACTAGTGACATCATGAGTCGTCCATAAATCAGACTCAAAATCGTAGATTTCATACCAAAATAATTGCTTTCTGGGGACTTTGTAGTAAGAAAGTCTAAACCTCAATAACTTGTAGCTACGAAAAGATTCCTTATTCACGTATCCGAGAGCGTAACTAAAACTTTCCCCTACGTCTGGGCAGCGATGACTTATTGATTTGATCCACCTCGTTTGCCCTAAATACGGATTCCAAACCACAAACCTAGAATCGTCATCTTTCAAGATGCATAGCAATAAACCCTCGCAGGGAAATATCCGTGATAGGTTGACTTGTTCGTCAAGGCAAGTAAGTTTGCCTTTATGCTCTGCAGATGGATCTCCATTGAGAAAGATGCTCGTTAAGTAAAGATTGTTATCCATCATCACGATCATCTGACACTAACCTTCTTTTGCTGCTGCTTGATCAATGCGCATCTTCATCAAGCTCTCACTTTTGGATAAATCGTTCCAGTTTTTGCAATTTAATCGTATTGCTCTCATAGATGTCAATGGAACCCTAGAGAGAATCACTATCACCATATCCATTGGAAGATTAGAGATCATCATTGTCGTCGTCATTGTTTCAAAAACCCTTCTTTTGTTTCTTCTGATTTATTGCGGCTGAAGCTGAAGGAAGAAGGCACAGAAACCCTAAATGAAACAAATTAAAGCCATTTGTGGGCTTCAGAAACTAGTCGGGCTTTGTATGATTGCACGTATGAGAAGAAAAAAGCACATTTACGTAAGAGACGTACGGGGATAAAGTTTTTCATTTATTTTATCTTTTTTTTATAAAACAAGATTGAAAATAACCAATTAATTGACTGCGCATGATCAAAGACTATGGCAATGTTCTACCAAAAAAAAAAAAAAAATACTGTGGCATGTTAAATCTTGTTACATTCTATGGTAAAACAACAACTTTAAGAAAAATTAGAACCAAAGTAAAAACAACAAGCTTCTCTTCTCTAACACAAGATAAATTCACATAGTCATTATATCCAGCATTAAACGGCAGAGGCAGAAGCGGGCCAACTTGTAAAATCAAACAAGATTATGTGATCGTTGCATCTGCGGTTTCTGCCCTCTTTTGCGTTACTTTTGGCAGCACAAAAGTAAGCGTTTCCCTTCAAAAAAGGACACAGTTACCACCAGACGCATGCATATAGTGTTCTCATGTCCAACACAAAATCTCGCATCCTCTTCTTTTTCTTCTAAATATACATTTACGCTCCTTCTCTCTCTTTCATTGTGGTGCTCGTACTTGTTCTGCGATTCATTGTAACTCTTAAAGGTTCGAATTTTGTAGTAATTATGGGTACAGAGAAGCTAAGACATGGAGTTGCCATTAGTGTACAAGTAGTACAGAACTGAGAGCCTCTTTTTCGTTCAGGTTTCTTCTTTGTTATCTTTGTCCTTGGTTTATTTTAATTTTGTTGAAAGCAACTAGCTTTTCTAGTTTGAGGTTTCTTAGACCAATAGACAAATTTTGATTGGAGAAAGGAGGTTGTGAATTTGGATATGATAACTTCTGAAGGAGGCTGACTGAGCTATTATTGCTTGTACACAGCCAAGACGTTTAGCTTGTGTCTTTGTTAGATCTAACATGGCTTCTCCGCTTTTGATTCTTCTCTGATTTTGTGTCTTTTCAGGGAACCAAGTGAATCTCATGATCAAGATACCACAGATCTCGATAAATGCGTTTTGTATATTCGTGAATCGTGAATTTGCCTCCAATCAAGAGAGTTCTAGACTCATGCTCTTTTTTTTTTTTATATATATATATATATATATATATATATATATATATAACGTTTTGATCTTTTTCTTTATTTCCTCCTCGGCCAGTTCCAGATTCTTCATCGAGAAAGATTGGCCTCACGTAAAACCCTAGGTGAATACGATGAGTGTTAAAGAAGAAAACTCTGTAAATTCAGAGGAGCTCCTCCTCAAGATTGCCTTGCATGAGAAAACCGCAAGCAACAAGATCAGCAACAACAGAACAGTCACCTCTAACACTAGCATGGCCAAAAGAAAACGCTTTCCCACCAGGGGAGAACACAATCATCAAAATCTTTGCACCACACAATGTGCAAAGCTCACTGACTTTCTTGAAGAGACCAAACCTTCTTATGGAGGAAGTCACGTGAAGGTTGCTCTCGTTTTTTTTTTTTTTCATCTCTATCTTTTGACGATGCTTAAGAGTAGAACAACTTACTTTTATTTATACAGGCGTGTCTTTCACTTGGGATCATTTATCATTATAAGTCATTCTAAGTACTATATTTCCTACCAATCTTTATTTTTATCGAAATTGAATTTTTCCATTTGAGGTACATTTCATACTTATCTCTAAAATTTCTCAAGGATAAAAAAATTCATGGTAGTTCATTGTAGTAGTTTGACAAATGTATGCATCAACGCCCCCATAAGAGATACAATAAATTATTTACGAGCTATTTTATAAAGACTTATTCTATATGTTGGGGGAAAAATTATTCATTTTATTAATTAGAGCTATTTTTGGTCTTTTTTTATAGCTAATACAAGTAATATATACAGAAACAAATATTATCTATTTTTGAGACATTACAAGCATCGCCACATCACAATCAAGATAAAATATACTGTTTTAATTTTCATAATGATTGAAAAATAGAGATTAAATGAAAAATGCTTAAACTTTACCAAAACAAAAATATGAAAAATGCTTAATTAATTAAATTCAATGAAAAATTAACTAAAGGAAATTTACAATTTCATAAGTTTTGAGTTATGGGTCCAAAAGTTTCAAGATATATATGTACAATTTACTAAAGTTAATGTTCCTAATGATAGTGAATTATGTTTGTCAAAATCAACATTCATAAGATATAAATAATATTATTTCTACTCAAGTATTGTAGATTTTTCTCACTATCTTTGTTCTTTAATCGACAATGAATACAAGCAGCCAACATACTGAATGTAAAGGAAAAATAAACTCAAGTCTCATGACACAAGGAAAATTAGGATGATTTCAATATCAAAGCTGCTCTTCTAGCTTCAGACTCTAGTATCTCCCGTTGAAGTTGTAACTTGACATGTAGTTCATGTTGTATCCCAGACCAATAACTCCATCATTGTTGTATCCAAAAAATGGTCTCTGGTAAGGAAAATCCATGACTGGATTATAGCTGAATGTATTCACTCTTTGATCAAACAGATCAATGCCGCCAACATCAACATTACGACCACCACCAAAGACAAAACTTTCTCCCATGTAACTCTGATGAGAAACATTCAATTGAGGATAATCAGACATCTCAGTTACAACCTTCTTCTTCACATCTTGAAGAGCACATATCAGATTGTCGGTTTCATTCAGGTCGAGTTCTTTCACATCTTTTTCATACCAACTTTTTCCTCTTTCTTCTCTGGATTGTCTCACCATGTCCAATGCCATTCTATTATGTTTCGCCTTCTCCTGTCTGGCCAGCACCTGGGTTAATGAGATTCAATCATTATATGGTTTATGCATATGAACATTTTAAATAATAAAATATAATTATGTTTTACCTGAGTGAGCATCTCGTTGAGATATTGTATATTTCTATCCAGACAAGATTCAGCAAGCTGTAGATTGTAGTTTGGTTGGTGAGGAATGAGAGAATTGTGGGTAACGTTTAGAAAACCATGAATTAGTTCTTTAAGACCAGGATGGCCAAAAGAAAACGCTTTCCCACCGGGAGAGAACACAATCATCAAAATCTCTGCACCACACAATGTGCAAAGCTCACTGGCTTTCTTGAAGAGACCAAACCTTCTTTTGGAGAAAGTCACCTGAAGGTTGCTCTCGTTTTTTATTTTTTTCATCTCTATCTTTTGACGACCTTTGTTACTTCTCACCATTTTCTCAAAAGATTTCATTACCAAGAGATAAAACTGATGCTTAAGAGTAGAACATCTTCCTTTTATTTATACAGGCGTGTCATACAAATGGAATCATTTATCATTATAAGCCATTCTAAGTACTATATTTCCTACCAACCTTTATTTTTATCGAAATTGAATTTTTCCATTTGAGGAATATTTCATACTTATCTCTAAAATTTCTCAAGGATAAAAAAATTCATGGTAGTTCATTGTAGTAGTTTGACAAATGTATGCATCAACCCCCCCATAAGAGATACAATAAATTATTTACGAGCTATTTTATAAAGACTTATTCTATATGTTGGGGGAAAAATTATTCATTTTATTAATTAGAGCTATTTTTGGTCTTTTTTTATAGCTAATACAAGTAATATATACAGAAACAAATATTATATATTTTTGAGACATTACAAGCATCGCCACATCATAATCAAGATAAAATATACTGTTTTAATTTTCATAATGATTGAAAAATAGAGATTAAATGAAAAATGCTTAAACTTTACCAAAACAAAAATATGAAAAATGCTTAATTAATTAAATTCAATGAAAAATTAACTAAAGGAAATTTACAATTTCATAAGTTTTGAGTTATGGGTCCAAAAGTTTCAAGATATATATGTACAATTTACTAAAGTTAATGTTCCTAATGATAGTGAATTATGTTTGTCAAAATCAACATTCATAAGATATAAATAATATTATTTCTATTCAAGTATTGTAGATTTTCCTCACTATCTTTGTTCTTTAATCGACAATGAATACAAGCAGCCAACATACTGAATGTAAAGGAAAAATAAACTCAAGTCTCATGACACAAGGAAAATTAGGATGATTTCGATATCAAAGCTGCTCTTCTAGCTTCAGACTCTAGTATCTCCCGTTGAAGTTGTAACTTGACATGTAGTTCATGCTGTATCCCGGACCGATAACTCCATCATTGTTGTATCCAAAAAATGGTGTCTGGTAAGGAAAATCCATGACTGGATTATAGCTGAATGTATTCACTCTTTGATCAAACAGATCAATGCCGCCAACATCAACATTACGACCACCACCAAAGACAAAACTTTCTCCCATGTAACTCTGATGAGAAACATTCAATTGAGGATAATCAGACATCTCACTTACAAGCGTCCTCTTCACATCTTGAAGAGCACATATCAGATTGTCGGTTTCATTCAGGTCGAGTTCTTTCACATCTTTTTCATACCAACTTTTTCCTCTTTCTTCTCTGGATTGTCTCACCATGTCCAATGTCATTCTATTATGTTTCGCCTTCTCCTGTCTGGCCAGCACCTGGGTTAATGAGATTCAATCATTATATGGTTTATGCATATGAACATTTTAAATAATAAAATATAATTATGTTTTACCTGAGTGAGCATCTCGTTGAGATATTGTATATTTCTATCCAGACAAGATTCAGCAAGCTGTAGATTGTAGTTTGGTTGGTGAGGAATGAGAGAATTGTGGTTAACGTTTAGAAAACGATGAATTAGTTCTTTAACACCAGGATGGCCAAAAGAAAACGCTTTCCCACCGGGAGAGAACACAATCATCAAAATCTCTGCACCACACAATGTGCAAAGCTCACTGGCTTTCTTGAAGAGACCAAACCTTCTTTTGGAGAAAGTCACCTGAAGGTTGCTCTCGTTTTTTATTTTTTTCATCTCTATCTTTTGACGACCTTTGTTACTTCTCACCATTTTCTCAAAAGATTTCATTACCAAGAGATAAAACTGATGCTTAAGAGTAGAACATCTTCCTTTTATTTATACAGGCGTGTCATACAAATGGAATCATTTATCATTATAAGCCATTCTAAGTACTATATTTCCTACCAACCTTTATTTTTATCGAAATTGAATTTTTCCATTTGAGAAATATTTCATACTTATCTCTAAAATTTTTCAAGGATAAAAAAATTCATGGTAGTTCATTGTAGTAGTTTGACAAATGTATGCATCAACGCCCCCATAAGAGATACAATAAATTATTTACGAGCTATTTTATAAAGACTTATTCTATATATTGGGGGAAAAATTATTCATTTTATTAATTAGAGCTATTTTTGGTCTTTTTTTATAGCTAATACAAGTAATATATACAGAAACAAATATTATATATTTTTGAGACATTACAAGCATCGCCACATCATCATCAAGATAAAATATACTGTTTTAATTTTCATAATGATTGAAAAATAGAGATTAAATGAAAAATGCTTAAACTTTACCAAAACAAAAATATGAAAAGTGCTTAATTAATTAAATTCAATGAAAAATTAACCAAAGGAAATTTACAATTTCATAAGTTTTGAGTTATGGGTCCAAAAGTTTCAAGATATATATGTACAATTTACTAAAGTTAATGTTCCTAATGATAGTGAATTATGTTTGTCAAAATCAACATTCATAAGATATAAATAATATTATTTCTATTCAAGTATTGTAGATTTTTCTCACTATCTTTGTTCTTTAATCGACAATGAATACAAGCAGCCAACATACTGAATGTAAAGGAAAAATAAACTCAAGTCTCATGACACAAGGAAAATTAGGATGATTTCAATATCAAAGCTGCTCTTCTAGCTTCAGACTCTAGTATCTCCCGTTGAAGTTGTAACTTGACATGTAGTTCATGTTGTATCCCGGACCGATAACTCCATCATTGTTGTATCCAAAAAATGGTGTCTGGTAAGGAAAATCCATGACTGGATTATAGCTGAATGTATTCACTCTTTGATCAAACAGATCAATGCCGCCAACATCAACATTACGACCACCACCAAAGACAAAACTTTCTCCCATGTAACTCTGATGAGAAACATTCAATTGAGGATAATCAGACATCTCAGTTACAACCTTCTTCTTCACATCTTGAAGAGCACATATCAGATTGTCGGTTTCATTCAGGTCGAGTTCTTTCACATCTTTTTCATACCAACTTTTTCCTCTTTCTTCTCTGGATTGTCTCACCATGTCCAATGCCATTCTATTATGTTTCGCCTTCTCCTGTCTGGCCAGCACCTGGGTTAATGAGATTCAATCATTATATGGTTTATGCATATGAACATTTTAAATAATAAAATATAATTATGTTTTACCTGAGTGAGCATCTCGTTGAGATATTGTATATTTCTATCCAGACAAGATTCAGCAAGCTGTAGATTGTAGTTTGGTTGGTGAGGAATGAGAGAATTGTGGGTAACGTTTAGAAAACCATGAATTAGTTCTTTAAGACCAGGATGGCCAAAAGAAAACGCTTTCCCACCGGGAGAGAACACAATCATCAAAATCTCTGCACCACACAATGTGCAAAGCTCACTGGCTTTCTTGAAGAGACCAAACCTTCTTTTGGAGAAAGTCACCTGAAGGTTGCTCTCGTTTTTTATTTTTTTCATCTCTATCTTTTGACGACCTTTGTTACTTCTCACCATTTTCTCAAAAGATTTCATTACCAAGAGATAAAACTGATGCTTAAGAGTAGAACATCTTCCTTTTATTTATACAGGCGTGTCTTACAAATGGAATCATTTATCATTATAAGCCATTCTAAGTACTATATTTCCTACCAACCTTTATTTTTATCGAAATTGAATTTTTCCATTTGAGGAATATTTCATACTTATCTGTAAAATTTCTCAAGGATAAACAAATTCATGGTAGTTCATTGTAGTAGTTTGACAAATGTATGCATCAACGCCCCCATAAGAGATACAATAAATTATTTACGAGCTATTTTATAAAGACTTATTCTATATATTGGGGAAAAAATTATTCATTTTATTAATTAGAGCTATTTTTGGTCTTTTTTTATAGCTAATACAAGTAATATATACAGAAACAAATATTATATATTTTTGAGACATTACAAGCATCGCCACATCATAATCAAGATAAAATATACTGTTTTAATTTTCATAATGATTGAAAAATAGAGATTAAATGAAAAATGCTTAAACTTTACCAAAACAAAAATATGAAAAATGCTTAATTAATTAAATTCAATGAAAAATTAACTAAAGGAAATTTACAATTTCATAAGTTTTGAGTTATGGGTCCAAAAGTTTCAAGATATATATGTACAATTTACTAAAGTTAATGTTCCTAATGATAGTGAATTATGTTTGTCAAAATCAACATTCATAAGATATAAATAATATTATTTCTACTCAAGTATTGTAGATTTTTCTCACTATCTTTGTTCTTTAATCGACAATGAATACACGCAGCCAACATACTGAATGTAAAGGAAAAATAAACTCAAGTCTCATGACACAAGGAAAATTAGGATGATTTCAATATCAAAGCTGCTCTTCTAGCTTCAGACTCTAGTATCTCCCGTTGAAGTTGTAACTTGACATGTAGTTCATGTTGTATCCCGGACCGATAACTCCATCATTGTTGTATCCAAAAAATGGTGCAATTCTCTCTCTCTCTCTCCAATTCATTATAGGGAAAATTGGAAAAAATGATCTTTTTTGAAACATTTGCCTATCTACACTTTTTTTCCAAAAGTTTGGTCATATAGGTTTTAATAAGCTTTTTACCTAATTTTACCCTCATTTATAAAAAACCAAAATAGGAAAAATATAAATATATTTTAGAAGTTTATTTATTTCCAAAAATAAGAAAATAAAATAGGAAACCTACGTTTAACAACCATCAAAAGTCGTAAAAAAGAAACAAACATCGGAGGTGTCGATAGCCGCGACGACCATCAGAGTTGTCGCAATTCATCGACGGCGGTGAGTTTTTTTCCCTCCTTTGCTCATCGCGATTCATTGGCTGGTTCTTCTGAGTTTTTTTCCCTCCTTTGCTCATCGCGATTCATTGGCTGGTTCTTCTGAGTTTTTTTCCCTCCTTGTTGATTTGTCTTTCTCTTGTTCTTGTGATTCATCAATTTTTTTGTTTCCTCACTTTAATCGCTCAATGTCCTTTGCTTCTTTGATTTCTTATGCTCTTGATTTTACATTTCTTCTTCCTCTATTTCGATGATGTTATGATCTTTAATCGCTCAATTTCGATGAAAAGTATGAATTTTTAAATGGTCAATTTCTCAATTGTACCAAATCGGGAAAACAAAAATCAAACAATTTTTTTTTTGTTTGTTTAATCTCGATTCTCGATTTCAAGTTTGATTTTGATTTCCAAGTGAGTTTGAGTATTGAATTCCGATTTGAGCTTTTTTATTTGGAGCCCTTGTGATATGGAATGTGGAACTTGGAAAGGGATTCTGAATTTTTGCTTTATGATTCATGGTGTTTGTGTAAGAACCGTAGTGTTAGCTTTCCAGCTTTACAGTTTTTGTTTTCTCAAAGGAAAGTTTTCGTATTGGGAACCGACTATTATTACTCATTTGGATTTATAGTTTCTAGTTTAGTGGCATAAAGTCTCAGAAAAATGATTAGACCTAAGTTGAATTGAGTTGGTGATGCCATTAGCTTGGTGAACTGTTAACTCTTTTTCTATATATATCCTCTTCTTATCAACATCTAACTTCTTATGATTACTTCTTGCTTGTCAAGCTTCTCATGTGTTTTCCATTTACGTTTTCAGCATTCAAAAAAAGGGTACGGGTAGCACTCAGTCCAGTCCAAACACAGTAAATCCAACAAGAAAAAAGGTTTGATGCTTATCTTCTTTCTCTATTATTGTAATGAAAAGCTTTGTTTCACTAATTTGCAATCCCGTCGTTTGTTCTTTTTATGTTTTTTTCTAAATTCCTGTTTTGCATCTTAATAAATCATACTTCTAGTAATCTGTATTTTTTTTTGTTTTGCAAAATTGGAGTCTCATATGTTTGTTGATTTTTTTCAGTTGTGGCTAATTCATACTAATTCATCTTTTATTTTACTCGGCAGGAATGGAAAACAAGTATCCTAAGCGGCTTATGGAAGATGGAAGTGAGCCACAAGTTGGGCAGATAAATAACTCATGTCGAATGTCTATTTTGAACAAAATCAAAAGCGTATTACCAGAGGAGTATGAGATTGTGAAGGGTGATCCAGTTTTCGCAAGTATTTTTGCATTGTATGAGAATGGTCTTAGGTACTCAGCTCGGTTGATAAATAGCATAATGTGTAGGCAGTTGGTGACTAAGATAAGACATGAGCTGTGGTTTGTGTTTGGTAAGAAGCTGCTTAGATTCTCGATGCAAGAATTCAATGCAGTTACTAGACTTAAGTACAATGACGATTTCAGTGATGATTCAGAGAATTGGACATATGATAATGGGTTTTGGAGTAAATTGTTGAGGAGAGGTGGTATCATTACCATTCAAAGTTTGATGAAGACCCACCTTGAAGCAGCTCCATCGTGGGGGAAACAAGAAGATAGAATTCGGTTTGTGTATGTTTGTGTAATTGTTGGGTTGGTAATGGCTAAAGATGAGAAGAAGGCTATACCACATTCATACATCAAGCTGGTCATGGATCTTGAGAAGGTTAGGACCTATCCTTGGGGTCATGTAGCGTTTGACCATTTAGTTAATTCTATCATGGAAGCAAGAAAGAAACTGAAGAACCCCATAAGTTACATCCTCAATGGTTTCTCATATGCTCTTCAAGTTTGGGTTATGGAAGAAATTCCTGTCATTGGAGAACTGTTGGGAGAGAAGATTGACAAGGAGATTACAGCTACTCGATGTTCTAATTGGAAAGGTGCTGCAAAAGTATCCAATGATGAACTCCTCCTTGTAGAAAAATCAATTGGAAAAAAAGGTTAGTTGTATACTATTCTTTCTTTATTTATTTACAATAACTTTGAATATATTGAATTTTCTGGTTATTGGTTAATGAGTGTATGTATGTTGATTTGTATTATTATTTGGCAGGATGTAGTTTATCCATACATTTCCTCCACCGGAAACTATGATGTATTGGTGGCTGCAGAATTTATGAGGAGTGATGAAATTAAAGATTGTGAAGTGGACAACTTGGATGCTTTGATCAGAACTTGCTATGATTTTGGAGATCATATTTGGGAAAGTGTTGAAGGAGATGGTGTTGAAGATGACAATATTTAGAATGTTGAAGATCAATTTTCTGTTGGAGGGAACAAAGTTTTGTCTGTTAGTGATGTAGAAACTAGTGAGAAGCAAGCTAATACTCCAGAAGTGTCTAGCTTAAAGAAGAGGAAGAAAAGGCAAGCCGATCATGGAGCAGAGACACGGAAAAGGATGGTGCTAAGTCAGCGAGTATCAACCTCACATTGTTCTTGTGGAGAAGAGATGATGCGTTATTTTAAGGAACTGTTAGACTCTTCTTTTAAGAGCTTTACAAAATCATTTGGGGAACAATTGAGCACATTGGAGAATGATGTATCAGAAATCAAGGCCATGATATCTAGACCAGCAGAGGCGATTCCTAGACCAGCAGAAGCGAATCCCAGTCCATCGGAAGTGACTCACGGTCCACCACAAGTGAAGCCCAAAACTTCGGTACGTAAGAAATAGCTGCATGCTCCGTTGTTCTAGTTATATTGTAATATTCGACACCAATAGTGTCTGGTTCGACCAGATTGATTTAATTGTCGATTTTTGGTCGATTTGGTTTGGGGAAAACCATTGAATCGAGCTACTTAAAGGATTTGTCGACATAAAGGGTTTTGGGAAGTTTATTTTTTCGCAGCTTCCTTGTTTTGAGAGAAAAGGAGAGAAAACAAGTATTCTCGAGATTTTGGTGTTTTTTTTAGAAGATTGATTGTTGGCTGTTCTTGGGAGATCTGAGGCTAGGAGGGTGATAGAAGCTTGCTGGGAGTGTGGGATTCGTCATTATTGGTCAGAAACTTCCTGCAAAGAGGTGAGTGCATGACCATGGCTTATCTAAGCTAAGTACTCTAGTTTTTATGTGACGTGATGCTTATGTGATTGTTTCCTTTGAGTTTTAATGGTTTTTCGTGGCTGTTATGGCAGGGTTTTGATGCTGAGGATGCATGGAGAAGATTAAAGTAGTTTAGAGGCGAGATTCAGAATTTCATATCGAAGGAAATCGGTGTCGGTCGACACCAGTTGGGATGTCGATCAACAAAAACGCGAGAATGATTCGATAACTTTGGGGAGGGTCAATCGACACTGACGTATTGTGTTTTTGATTTCTTTTGTCCTTCATTTAATATTCGTTTTGAGTCATTTGTCGCATATTTGTCCGTCTTTTGTGTCTTTTTGGTCTTTTCTTGAGTTGTGATTAGGTGTGGAGACAATGTGCTAGATTTGGAGTCTTTTGGTTGGATTCGAGCTTAACTGGAATCAAGAAGCAGAAAGTGACTATTGGGCATCTTCAAGTTGAACTGAATCATGAAGTTTCGACAAGTCTAAACAAGTCTGGTGAAGTCTATAGACAAGTCTGGTGAAGTCTATAGACAAGTCTGGAGGAGTATGGTGAAGTCTGCAGACAAGTCTGGTGAAGTCTGCAGACAAGTCTAGTGAAGTCTGGTGAAATTTATGCACAAGTCTGATAACTCTCTAGTTTACATGTTTTTAGCATCCTTTTTTGTCCATATTTTGCATTGTTCATATCCTTAACTTAGCATTTTTAGGTCATTAATTGTAGGAATTTACTTTTAGGCCATTTAGGGTATTGCATTTTTGCATTTGCATATTTTGGATGAAAACAGGTGCTTAAGAGCCTAGAATGGGGAAAAACAAGGACAAACCCGAGCATGTACCCGAAGGAGCCATCAAGCTGGAAGAACAAGTCTGAACCCCAACACGATCGAGGAGGATCCAAGAGCCGGAAGAACAACCCGAAGATCTATCTGAGGAGTAACCCGACTTCATCCTCGTGTACCCCATCGAGTGGACCATCGGGCAGGTCTGGGAAGCTAGGTCAAAGGGGTTTCCATATATAAACCCCTCCTCTCCTTCCTTGCAAACGAGCATGCCGCAGACCCTCAAACCAGAGAACGAGAGCTTCTGTGAGAGAACTGAGCGACTCAAACACTTTTTCCTTTTTTTTTGGATTATATTTCATCACTTTTAATCATTTCTTTAGATTTCTTTCTTGTACTCTTATCCCTCTACTTTATCGTTTAATATAATGCAATTTTCCTTCATATTTGTTGTTATGTTTCTTGCTATGATTTCCGAGTAGTGAAGTAAAGTTTCTAGGGATGGGATAGATGATTTTGTGTTCTTGATCAGTTAGGATGTCTTAGTTGATTGAATATGTTTAATACATTTCCTTCTAG
This sequence comes from Camelina sativa, assembly GCF_030686135.1. Lineage (NCBI taxonomy): Eukaryota > Viridiplantae > Streptophyta > Magnoliopsida > Brassicales > Brassicaceae > Camelina > Camelina sativa. The sequence continues at coordinate 11,360,286 of NC_141880.1, read as the reverse complement.
ATTGGTGTTCTTAATGCTGTCAACAAACTGAGAGGGTGAGATTAGATCTAAGGTGTTTTACCACCGATAGGTGTAGATGAGATGCTTGAATCAACCAATGCTAGAGGTTTACTCACTTAGCCTAAGAGATTAGATGAGTAAAGGGTTTACTAACAATAATGAATCGAATCTTAATGCCTGCTTGGTCATGTTTCTCCAACGAGAGTTGGGTAGGGGAGTGATCAAGGTTGATTGTTTCTATCACGAGAGTGTTTTAAATAGATTTTAGAGATTCATTGTCTAGGAAATATTTGCTTGAGGCATGTAAGACATCTGTACTGGTTAGGAACACTTAGGATTCGATTACCCCATCCTTAGAAGCTTTCATATTTTAATTGCTTGCATTTTCATTCATCACTCGATCTCTTACCCGATCAGGTACACGATAACCTGCATCGAGTAACCCTTCGAGTTGTTTATACTTCATTTGCTTACTCGATCACCCCACCCGGTCCTGTACTCGAATGCTTGCATCGAGTGCTTAGGTCGTGTGGTTCTTTGTTTATATTCTTTTCTTTTATTATTTTAGGATTGTTAGATAAAACCCATAATTGCTTGGCTTGACTTGCATTGTTCTGATTGCATCCTTCCTGCTAGCATAAACAACCATTTGGATTGATAACCCTTTGTACTACAACTGGATAGGGAATTGATACCCTGGGTGAAAAACCTGCTATCAAAGTCTATTGAAGTCTGGTGAACTCTGTTTTGACTACAATCCAGACACTTATTTCATTTTTCTAAATTTTTCTATTCTCATTTTTTCTTTTTTATCTTTTATTTTTTATCTTTTATTTTAATAAGGGTAGCCAGAACCTGAGTCCTTTCATTGACAACATCTACATACCAAGGCTACTCAGACAACAACAAGTTCAACCGCAACCAGCAATCATTGAGGAGACAATGAACAATCAAAACGGTCCACCAGCTCCTCAAGCAAGGAACAACATAGGAGCAGGAGATGCTCCATCTACTCACACTAAAAGGAATGGAATTGTGCCACCTGCTGTCCAGAACAACAATTTTGAGATCAAGAGTAGTCTCATCCAGATGATACAGAGTAATAAGTTTCATGGATTGCCAATGGAGGACCCATTGGATCATCTGGATGAATTTGATATGGTCTGTAGCCTCACAAAGATAAATGGAGTTAGTCAGGATGGATTCATACTCAGGCTTTTCCCATTCTCTTTGGGAGACAAAGCACACATCTGGGAGAAATCACTCCCCAAGGAGTCCATCACCACTTGGGAAGCGTGCAAGAAGGCATTCCTGGCCAAATTCTTCTCCAACTCCAGAAACGCAAGGCTGCGAAATGACATTTCCAGGTTTGTTCAGAAGAACAATGAAACGTTCAGTGAAGCTTGGGAACGTTTCAAGGGATACACTACCAGATGTCCTCATCACGGCTTCAGCAATGCTTCATTGCTGAGTACACTTTACAGAGGAGTGGTCCCCAAGATACGGATGTTGCTGGACACCGCAAGCAATGGTAACTTCCTCAACAAGGATGTTGATGAACGTTGAGACCTAGTGGAGAACTTGGCTCAGTTTGATGGGAATTACAATGAGGAGTACGACCGCAATGTGCGATCTACAGGAGAGGAAGATGCCAGGTACAAGAGGGACATGGAAGCCCTCAATGACAAGCTCGACAAGCTCCTCAACCAGCAGCAGCATGTTCATGCAATATCAGAGGAAAAGCAGTTTTTACAACAAGATGGGGAGACTGTACAAATAGAGGATGTTAACTACATCAACAACCAAGGAGGATACAACAAAGGGTACAACAACTACAGGACGAATCTGAATCTGTCTTACCGAAACCCGAATGTTGCCACCCTCAGGACCAAACTTACCCATCTACAGTTCAAGGGAAACAGGTCCAACAAAAACCTTTTGTCCAGTACAATCACGACTATGCACCTAAGCAGAAGTACTCTGGAAACTACAACCAACCACCTGGATTCCAACAACATCACGGCCCGCAAAACCAATCACAAGAGGCTGAGTTACACGGCCTACTTCAGCAAATGATTCAGAAACAGGCCTCAGCAGCTATGGACATCGCAAAATGGTTTGCAGAGATGAGCAACAAGATCGACTCAGGATACAATGATTTGAACGCCAAGTACGAATCACTCAATACTAAGGTTAGATACCTAGAAGTCCACCACAACAACCAACTAGCTCCAAAGATCAACCAACTCCAAGGAAAAGCTGTTCAAAACCCTAAGGATTATGCCACTGCCCAAGCCATCTTCCTTGATGATGACTATGAGGATTACCTCACTAAGGATAGTGATGTTAAAGATGGGGAGGATATGGATCACTCAATGATAAATGAGGCCAAGTACTACATATCTGAGTATGAACCCGAGCCTGCACCCGAGGAGACTGATCGAGTTGATGATCGAGCACTGGTTGGGGGATCACAAATCGAAGAACCACCCGAAGCAGAACCCGATGACCTATTTGATGAGGGTGATCAGATGATTCATCGAGTAGATGTTGAAACGAGAGGTTAGCCTCAACCACCTGTAGCAGCAGAAGGGGAACTAGAGGAAAGGTTCAATGCTGCACTTGACATCCAACTGGAGACGCTTGCAGAGCGTATGGCCAAGTGTAGAACTCTACCTCCTAAGCTTTTGCCACCACACAAACTTTTAGAGGAATCCGCCAAGGAGGCAGCTCGGATGGAGAATGAGGTTAAGGAGGCTGTCAAGGAGATTGGGTTTGAAATTCTCAGGAGTGGAGTGTGCTTAGATCCTGAGCTGCAAATCGAGGAAAAATTGGAGGATCCTGGCTCCTTTACTTTGCCATGCTCGATAGGACTCCGGATTTTCAAGAATTGCTTGTGCGACCTTGGAGCTTCAGTTAGCATTATGCCACTGTCAGTTGCCAACAAGATGGGATTCACCAGTTTTAAACCAAGTAGTCTGTATTTGGTTCTAGCTGATAGAACAGTCAGACATCCTATTGGGATCCTAGAAGACTTGCCACTCAGAATTGGAAGGGTGGAAGTTCCTACTGATTTCATGATCCTTGATATGGATAAGGAACCAGACGATCCGCTGATCCTAGGAAGACCATTCTTGGCAACAGTAGGTGTTGTGATTGAGGTAAAGCAAGGCAAGATCAGAATAGAGCATGGGGAGCACTTCAAGATGGAGTTTGATGTGAAGAAGGGGATTAAGAGGCCAATCATTGATGGTCAAGCTTTTTTCACTAAGACAAAGCAGAGAAAAGTCAAACATGTTGAGGAAGTCAATACCACATTTGCCTTGGAACCTGGACAAAACCTAGAGAATCAGTTTAACCAACCTGCTACAGTGGAGAGGATTCCAAAACCTCTCCTTCAAGGATCCCATGCTTAAGGAGCATGAAGAGTCAAGCTTAGTGACTTTAAACAAGGTCACTTGGGAGGAAGTCCCAAAGGTATCTTCTATTTAATTTTCTTTTATTTTATTTGTTTTACATCTTGTTTTATATTTTTGCAAATTTATTTATTAAAGAAAAAAAAAGAAAGAGTGAAAAAGGAAAAATTGAGGAACCCGAGGGCCAACCCGACACCGTACTCAACGCGCCTGATCGTGTCCCTGCTCGGGTAGCGAGTGGAGTCCGAATTCCACAAGCCAAGCCCACTCTCGACGAAGCCCACCAACCAACCCTACTCTATTTAAGGGTTTCGAACCTTTCCTCCTCATCAGCACTGATAAGTCTCTCTACCCTAGAGCTTTTTGTTTTCCCTACTTTCTATTCTCTCTCAAACTCGAGTGACTTTCAATTTTTCTTTGGGAACTAACCCTATTAACCTCGAGGCTTAGTTGTTTTTTCTTCTTAAGGATTTGACAATGGAACACACACGAAAACTTACCAAAGGAAGGGGAGAAGATCGACCTCCACTGCTGCTACAACCGGAGGTGATCCCATCGAACCTCGAGAATCCCAAGGAAGAGGAAACGTTCCGCATTCCCAACCGCTGGCTGGACGTTTTGCTTCCCCAACCCGATGCTCTACCCGATCTTCCACCCGATCCGGTGCTCGAGCAACCGATCGTGTAGACCGTCGAGTTCGCTCACCTAGTCCGATGGCGAGTGCTGTTTGCCGATCTCCTCGACGTAGGGACCTGTCTACGTCCGAGAGAACCGTTACAGACCCCATGGAGGTCGATTCTGATGCTGGTGGAGAAGAGCCAGAGGAGATCCAAACGTCGCGGCTAAAGAGCAGAGCTGCGGTTGCAAGAGGAAAGAGACTGGCTTCTGAGAAGGCTGAAAAGGTAGCTGAGAGAGCAGCTCATGAAGAGGATCAAGATGCAGAGGAGGAGCAGAGAGAAAGAACACGCCAAGCCTCGCGGAGGCTGAAGCAGAAGGAGATGGAGACTCCGGCAAAACTCTTCAAGGTTTTTTGGAAGATGAGCTTCGTTGGTACCCGATACCCTCACCGTGAGACAATGAAGCAGGTTGGTATCGCTAGGGATGTCGAGTTCTTGTTCGACATGTGCCACCTGGGCCACATGATGCGAGCCCACCTTGAAGCTTATGAGGAGGAAACGGTCCACTTTCTCTCCACTCTTCGGTTGCATTATTTGAGGACCACCCGACCCTACTACCCGATGGGGGGATCGGGTTCATCACCTTCTCTGTGAGAAACAAGGAGTACCGGCTCACTTTCAAGGAGATGGAGAAGCTGTATGGTTTCAAAGCTGGTAATGGAGAAGGAATGGAGGTTAGCAAGGAGGAAATGAGGTCCTTTTGGCTGACAATAGGAGACAAGCTCCCCTACAAGTCCACAAGCTCCAAATCCGCTCAAATAAGGAGCCCTGTCTTGAGGTATTTTTACAAGTCCCTCGCATGCACTCTTCTTGCTATAGAGGAGACTGGGAATGTGAATGATCACGAGCTTCAGCTGCTGGATATTGCATTGTGTGGAGTTTTGGACAATGCTAGAGATGGTACACCGCTAGTTGGAGATGTTGCAGATACTAGCATAGTGTTTGTGCTGCTCGATCAGTTCCTCTACCTCAAGTCATGGGCCGTTAAGAGAAGAGAAGGAGGCGGAGAGATCTCCATTGGAGGATTGGTCACACCGATCTTGGTGGCATGCGATGTGCCCTTGAAGGGAGTGGTACACGATCCGAGATGGCTGCACGTAGACTACCTCGTGCTGGCGAGATTTTTGGCCTATGAGAGGCCTAACGACATGACGCTCTTCAAGTTCGTCCACCCAATCGCCGGAGCCGCCAAAATGATCCTACCCCATGTAATGTGCACCAAGGTTCGACTAGGAGACAACATCGACTTTGCACTGCCTTTGGAGGAGTTGTACAACCCGGAGGAGGAGTCCGAAGCTGAGAAGAGAGAGGAAACCGGTCAAAGACAGATAGATAGCAGATTTCAATTTTGAGGAGTATGTGTGCTCTCAAAAGCAACCGGTTGGGGGTGAGGGAAGCCCACAAGAGGATCGGATGGCTGAAGAGGATGAACAAGTATTTGGTGAGAAAGGTGAAGGATCTCACCGGTTAGGTGAAGACTATGGGAGGTCAGATCAAGGAGCTGCAAGATAGGGCAAGCTGTGCCTCAGCTCCTAACTCGGCATACGCACCAACTTGGATGGGGAGAAGCGGACCGCTAGGAGGAACTCGAGGACTGCCACCTCCAAAACCTTACCGAGCATCATCATACGAACCCCAAGCAGAGGGAGATGTCACCCAACCAGAAGCATCTCGGAGAAGCCATTCAGACGCCTATCCGACGCCTTACCAGATGCCATACACGATGCCTTACCCGATGCACCCATCGAGCACACAATCGGGTGATTACTCAGGACTCTTCCCTCCGCCTTACCAGATTCCATACACAATGCCTTATATGATGCACCCTGCGAGTGGCTATACGAGTGATCATTCTGGACCTCTTCCGCCATACCCATCATACTACCCGATGCCCTACCCGATGATCTACGCGATGCCCCCCTCTATCAACCCCTCGGATGCTGGTCCGAGTAAGTCATCCGTGCATATCACCCGAGCTCTCTGACGAGCAAACACCGGCACCTGCTGAAGCCGGAGACGACCCTGGCTACACGTTGGCGAGTATGGAGGCTGCTTCAACCTCCTTCTTCACCAACCCATGAGGTACCACTTTCATCCAATCTTCGTAAATAACATTGCATTTAGTTTATTTCATCTTGTGTGATTCTTGGATTCTTTTTCCAACTTTTATTTACACAGTGACTGTGTAATTTAAGTTTGGGGGAGGGTCCAAAATATTTTTAACTTTGTGTTTTATTTTCTTAATTTTCTTATTTTAAATTTTTGCATGCTAGTTTTATTCATTTGAGTCTGCATCTATGTGCATTGAAAAATCCAAAAACAAAAATTTGAAAAATTAAAAAAAAAAAAAAAAGCGTTCATGTAGTTGCATTCACATATTAGGATTGAGTCTAGTTTGTTTCATATAGGATTGTTGCATATGCATCTTAGGGGACAATGATTAAAATTACCTTGTTTAAAATCAAACCTTAGGATTGAAGCTATAGCCCTTAATCACAGTTCATTGTTGCTAGATCAATCTTTGGAAAAAAAATGAAAAATCTTTGCTTAGATCCTTGTGTCGTTTGAATGCTTCCTCCACTTGTTTGAACATTGGAACATCTCTATATTATTGCATTTAATTTGAACTTTAATTGTCTTGCTTATGGAACTTGAATATTTGCTCATGGTAACTCTAAATTCGGGTTAGCACTCCATTTTACCAATATTTTTCATTTGACCCGATTTATTTGTCCTACCCATTAACCCAAACCTTTCTTTCAAACCTTGTTGTGAATTGTTGAGCGAGGCCTTTTTCATTGTGTTATAGGTTGTGAAACCTTGAGAGTATTGAGAACGACAAAGAACTGCCTCTTGATTTAGCTAAGTTAGAATTTGAACTAGCTAATAGATTCGGTTTTGAAAGATAGGTGGTTAGTATGTTTATTTGGGGTTGGGTTGAGGAATATATATAAAAAAAAGAGAAGTCCCTAAGGTTAGAATCAATTAGCTCTAAGTCTCTAAGTAAAAAAAAAATAATAAGAGAAAAAGTGTTTGCTATAGTCTCCTAGAAAGAAAGAAAAAAAAATATATATATACATATTTATATTTAGTTTAGCAAAGAAAGAAAAGAAAAAAAAAAGAGAGAAGAGAGCTAGAAGTTTAAAGTTTAAACCTTAGGGAGTAAAAAAAAAAAAAAAAGAGTTAAAATCAAGGATGTGGGTAGTATAATTCTAGGGGTTTGATAAAAAAAAAAAAATGAATGAGAAAATGGTAGATTATCAAGAGTTAAGCTTTGTATGCCCAAATTGTTCTCAATCTTAGAGAGTTTTCACAACTGTCTAGCATTCCTTCTTTTGAGATAAAACCACCCAAATAATTTGTTTGAAACCACCTTACTAAAAAGTCTTACCCTTGAAACCGATTGAACTTGATTCACCTTCCATTTGTAAGAATTCGCCAAACACTTAATTGAATGTGAAAGAGATGTTCTTTACTTTTAGATGGAGGTTGAACTAGATCGATGCATGGTAATAAGCATAGAAAAATATTTGTAAGTACGTTGATTGATCTTAGCACCATTAAACTATCTTCAAGGACTATAGCTTGAATCCTTTGCTTAGCATATAAAGGTTATGAGTCCCCGTTTTCAAACCGCACCCTCCTACTTCCTTGCTAGAGGACTAGCAAGATTTAAGTTTGGGGGTCTGATAACTCTCTAGTTTACATGTTTTTAGCATCCTTTTTTGTCCAGATTTTGCATTGTTCATACCCTTAACTTAGCATTTTTAGGTCATTAATTGTAGGAATTCACTTTTAGGCCATTTAGGGTATTGCATTTTTGCATTTGCATATTTTGGATGAAAACAGGTGCTTAAGAGCCTAGAATGGGGAAAAACAAGGACAAACCCGAGCATGTACCCGAAGGAGCCATCAAGCTGGAAGAACAAGTCCGAACCCCAACACGATCGAGGAGGATCCAAGAGCCAGAAGAACAACCCGAAGATCTATCTGAGGAGTAACCCGACTTCATCCTCGTGTACCCCATCGAGTGGACCATTGGGCAGGTCTAGGAAGCTAGGTCAAAGGGGTTTCCATATATAAACCCCTCCTCTCCTTCCTCGCAAACGAGCATGCCGCAGACCCTCAAACCAGAGAGCGAGAGCTTCTGTGAGAGAACTGAGCGTTTCAAACACTTTTCCCTTTTTTTTGGATTATATTTCATCACTTTTAATCATTTCTTTAGATTTCTTTCTTGTACTCTTATCCCTCTACTTTATCGTTTAATATAATGCAATTTTCCTTCATATTTGTTGTTATGTTTCTTGCTATGATTTCCGAGTAGTGAAGTAAAGTTTCTAGGGATGGGATAGATGATTTTGCGTTCTTGATCGGTTAGGATGTCTTAGTTGATTGAATATGTTTAATACATTTCCTTCTAGATTGGTGTTCTTAATGTTGTCAACAAACCGAGAGGGTGAGATTAGATCTAAGGTGTTTTACCACCGATAGGTGTAGATGAGATGCTTGAATCAACCAATGCTATAGATTTACTCACTTAGCCTAAGAGATTAGATGAGTAAGGGGTTTACTGACAATAATGAATAGGATCTTAATGCCTGCTTGGTCATGTTTCTCCAACGAGAGTTGGGTAGGGGAGTGATCAAGGTTGATTGTTTCTATCACGAGAGTGTTTTAAATATATTTTAGAGATTCATTGTCTAGGAAATATTTGCTTGAGGCATGTAAGGCATCTGTACTGGTTAGGAACACTTAGGATTCGATTACCCCATCCTTAGAAGCTTTCATATTTTAATTGCTTGCATTTTCATTCATCACTCGATCTCTTGCCCGATCAGGTACAAGATAACCTGCATCAGGTAACCCCTCGAGTTGTTCATACTTCATTTGCTTACTTGATCACCCCACCCGATCCTGTACTCAAATGCTTGCATCGAGTGCTTAGGTCGTGTGGTTCTTTGTTTATATTCTTTTCTTTTATTATTTTAGGATTGTTAGATCAAACCCATAATTGCTTGGCTTGACTTGCATTGTTCTGATTGCATCCTTCCTGCTAGCATAAACAACCATTTGGATTGATAACCCTTTGTACTACAACTGCATAGGGAATTGATACCCTGTGTGAAAAACCTGCTATCAAAGGCTATTGAAGTCTGGTGAAGTTTGTTTTGACTACAATTCAGACACTTATTTCATTTTTCTAAATTTTTCTATTCTCATTTTTTATTTTTTTATCTTTTATTTTTTATCTTTTATTTTAATAAGGGTAAATACCCCCAAAACCTAATTAGCAACATATGCTATGATATATTCTATTTTTCTGAGTTTTTCTGCACCTTGAGACTTTTGTAAGCTATTTCTAGAGATTAGAGATTCATCCTCTTTAACAATTTGGAGAAGATTTCTAAACTCTTTCCTCACTTTATTTAATCAATTTAATTTTGTCTTCTTCCTCTCTTTGTGTTGTTGCTTTCAATATGTGTGAGTAGTCACCTAATTGGGTTTTAGGGTTCTAAGTAGGGGAACAAATGATTTAATGGTTTAATTGTTGCTTGGGAATTCTATTTTCTTTGTGGTTCTTTGATTCATATGTTCTTAATGCTAGAATAGGACTGATCACCTTGTTCTAGATTCTAGGTCTTTCTATGCATCACAAGTGTTCGATAGAATGCTTGAACCAATATGAATTGAGCAATATTTCTCTAACCTGCGAAAGTTGATGTTAGGGGATATTGTGAACTTACCGAACTTGTATGATAATGCAAATTTGATTAGGAGATTACAAATGAAAGTTTTGTAATTGAGTAGTCAACTTTAGTGATTAATACCTTGAAAGAGGGTTAGTCAAATCTTGTGTTCATGTTCTAGAACGGTTCTTAACTATTGAATTCCTTGTTTCATTTTCCATTGGTCATTGATCTCTGAAATACCCTATAGCCCAATGTTTTGATTCCATAAGTTCAATCATTTTATTTATTGCATTTTTATGTACAATTTCTAAAACCAAACAAACAAACTTTCGTTCGCTTTAGCTATTTACAAGTCTCGCAAATATTTAGTGTACCATTGGTCCTTGTGGATTCGACCCCGCATATACAGCCTTGCGGTTAAGTGTATCGGGTAAATACTCGAGCAATCAGACATGGCGCCGTTGCCGGGGACCAATTGCGTTACCTAGAGATTTATGATTAGTTTATAGTCTAGAGTATTTTTATTTACAGCTGGTAACCAAAGCTTTTTCTTTCTTTTTCGTGTTTTCCGGTGTATGACCCGCAAAGCAGGCTCTTCAAACCTAGAACAATATCACGAAGACTTGGGAAAGTTTGAAAGAGAGAATAGGAAAAAGAAAAGACTTGCTGAAATGGTTGATGGTTTAGCTGGTCGAAATGTTGGCAATGTGGATGATGAACATCATGGAGAGTTTGAGAATCCCCCTCCTCTTGGGAACGTTAATCCTCATGATGGTTGAGAGGCTGCCCATGTAGCTTCACAAAGAAAAGTTGTGCGCCGCGAAGCTGCCCGTTTAGCTGCTTTTAATCAAAGACCAGCAAATGTTCGACAGACTTTAAGGGAACATGATGCTCCCAACGCTGAGATATACCAGAGAGGTATCCAACATCCTCCAATCGTCATAAATGATTTTGAGATCAAACCGGCATTGTTGGGTTTAGTGAAGCAAAATCAGTTTCATGGTCTAACGTTAGAGAACCTAGTTTATCATTTGGAGTACTTTGAGGATATATGTGGCACGGCGCGAATGAAAGGGGTACCTGATAATGCTGTCAAATGCAGGTTGTTCTCATTTTCTCTGAGTGATAAAGCTCATCGCTGGTTTAAGTCGTTGAAGGGAGATACCATTCGAACATGGGATGAGTATAAGGCTGAGTTCTTGGGACAGTATTTTACTCAAGCAAGGACTACTCTTCTTAGGAATAAGATTTCAGGCTTCCATCAGCATGCTACTGAGTCATTCCATGAGGCTTGGGAAAGGTTCAAAGACTATAAGAGAGAATGTCCTCACCATGGATTCACACCAGAATCACTCATCAACACGTTCTATAGAGGGGTTGATGAGAAGTATAAGATGGCCCTGGATACAACTAATAATGGGGACTTCATGACCAAAACAGAAGGAGAAGCTGAGATTTTGATTGAGAACCTAGCTGTTAGCAACAGTAACCGTTGTGTTGACTATGATAAAACAGTGAGAAGTAATGAAGGAGGAAAATCAAAACAGATTGCTGAGTTGACTGCAAAAGTGGATCAAGTTTTGAGAAGAGATTAGAGGAGTTTGAATTTCTGTGATGATTCTGGTGATGGTATAACATCATAGTCTAATTTCAACTTGTTTTTGTAACAAATCAATTCATTGGAAAACGCTTGTCATAAATGAGTTTTGGAATAAATATAGTCGAATGAAAAGGTATTCGGAAATTTCTAACCCATGAAAAAGTAAGGTCAAAAAGTATAAACAAATTAAATTCCTAACACTTATATTATATATCTGTAAAATTGGATTTTCGCTTTAGGAAATTTAATAATGTTAATATAATTATGGAGATTATAACTTTTTTTTTGACAAATCTGTAATATATCATTTAAATTTTGAGACATTCTAACATCCATAAAAATAGTTTTTGAGATTTAATGGGTTAAAACTTTAATAGGTAGAGTTGTTTTTGGAAAAATCATAATGTATAGATGTTGTTAAGATTTTTTGACAATAAATGTAACAAATATTGGTCAATTTAAGAAAGTTTAGTATTTGAGTTTCTCTGCAATGTTATTTATGGAATTGTTTTAGGGGTTAATGTCGTAAAAAAATTAAATAAGTAAAACCAAAAGGGCATAAACAAAAATGTATTTCAATAATAATAATATAGATACTACAGAGTTACAAACCATTGTAGGTTTTTTTCAGTCCATTTCTATATCTTAGCATTGTGTAAACCATAATTTTCATGATTAATATCATTTCAAAAATTAAAAATCATATTTTTAACATTAAAAATATTTCAAAATTTGTAGAATAACATCCCTCCGCATCAGGCGGATCTAACCTGGTTAGTATAAAAGGTAATCGGAAATTTCTAACGCTTGTGAGCATGTATCTGTACAAATTTCTGATCAACTAGTTTATTAAATTAAAATATATTAACAAATTATACTCGTATTTACTAATTTTCAAGGCAATCTTAAAAACTAAAACACTCCACAACTCTTTTTTTCGCAGCCAGTTTTCCAAAATTCTCTCTGCACCAAATATCAAAACACATACTTTACAGTTTACAATTGAAACCCACAAGACACAAGACTTATGTAAATATAAGGGTTTATTTGTTGTTCTTGTTAGGAAACACAGTTTACCTATGATGAATCTAGATTCCATTGACCCAATCATGTTATAGGGGTTTATTGAAATTATGCGAATAACTGAACAAACCTTTGACTGACAGACTACTACACAAAAACTCCATACAAATACATGGCCCCCATAGTATTTCGAATACTATTATAGTCACTTAATTTTAGCTAGTGACGATTATCATTCATCGCTCTCGTGACATTTTTTAGGGTCCCAAGTTTTATTGGCTGCAAAAACGTTATATGAAAAAAAAATGGACCACTTCGACCTTATTACTAATATTTACAAATTTTTCAATTATGAAAGTAACACACAAATTAATTAGTGGAATCTGGGACAATAATGTTTTGCTTTTGGATCACGTGGGACAATGAGTTTTTTTCGGTTACAAACCAATAATTCTAATTCTAAATTTGTTACAAAGTCACGGAGTCCTTAGCGTGTCAAAGGTAATGATCTAGTTATTGCTGTTTCGGTATGTAACGACAATATAGATAAATAACATTTGAATCAAAATTGAATGTTGTTATATACTTATATATAATAAAGTTTGAAATAAAAAAACACACATGGAAGTGGTACATTACCAATTGGACTTTTATCACGTTACGATAAACTCATTACGGTAATAGAAATTGGATTTCTTTGTTTATATCATCATCATCAACTACATTTATAAATAATTTAGAGAATCATTACTAAAACTAATAATAATCACGCTAAAGAAGCCAACACCACTAAAATAATCACTAAAATAATCACTAAAATAATCAATATGAGTAACTTAAACTAGGGGTTGCATTACAACTGCGATCAGGAAGCTTGTTCATTCAACTGATTCTCGCTCACGAACGTTCCATGGAAACCGTAAGGTATACTGTAACGACCGGCTCTGATGTGACCCTAGGTCGTGACTAGTTCGCACAGATGTACGGACGTACGGTCGGACGTGGCGGACGGAGAGTCGACTGCTGCTCTGATCAACGGAACGGCGTACGGACGTGAACTGGGACGGCTTGGAACAAGGTCGGTCAAATAGAGGGGAATTTGATGAAATGCCGGATCCTCGGTCGTGGTACACGGACGGATGGACAGATGGTCAGATGCGGCGGACGCTGGCGATAAACGGACGTACGGACGCGGCAGATGGACGAGTGAGCGGGTTGAACGCAGATGGACTAGAGAGAGTCACGAGGAGGTACTCGACTCGTTCGGCTCTAGTTAGGAAGTCGATGGAAAAGGACGCTGCGTACGGACGGATGGACGGTGATTCGTACGGTCGGACGGACGCAGCGGATAAACGGACGGTGGATTGAGTCGACGACACACGGGAGATGGCACGGCCGTGATACGGTTGGACTAGAAGGTCTTGAACCCGGTTCTTGAGCCTTCTAGGGTTTCTCTAGAGCCAAGTCCCGGACTTGAGCGGAAGAGAGGAGTGAGACAAGAAACAAAGATCCAATCTTTGGGAAAATAATTTCTATTCAAGTCTCACCTTTTACAATGAGGGTTTAGGCCTTTATATAGGCAAGGCTTACATAAGAGGACACTTAACCCTAGAAAACGTGGCCAGAATCTGATCCATACACTTGGCCATAAAGTAAAAAGCAAAAGCAAAAGGGAACAAAGACCATCCAACGGTCATAAGAGAGTTCAAAGGAAATAAAGGAAAGGAAGGAAGGAGATAGGGTTTCCACGTCATTGGTGGGACGTGGATGGTAGGATATTCACTTCCTTGGCCCATTATCTCGTCAATGAAAGTTTCCAAGTCATGAGCCAAGCGGGAACGAAGTGGAGATGCACTAGAGCTCGCTGCCTCGTTAAAACCCCTTCGGTAAACCCATTGGGACAAACCCGAAGTAGGAAAAAGAGTACAGCTCCTTCTTATGACTTAGGGGTGTCTTCACGCTAGCGTGATGGTGAAGACACACAAATCAAGCTTCCCAAAGCTGTTCGCACCCAAGGCTCTTCATTGGTGATGCTAGCCATGAGCCATTGGTTTAAGGTTGGAGCTTGGCTTATCGAATAGATATCCTTGAGACGCATACTATCTGATCTTGCCTTGCTCCCCTTGATGATACTTGGGCCTTGTTGATACCATATTAATGTTCTGGACCGACTTTTATGCTCCTACGCGAGCTGCTAGACGATGGTACCACTGTACCGAATCTTACCGCGGTACGGACAGGACCCGGGTTCCATCATTCCCTCCCCCTTGAAAATGTTTTGACCTCAAAACTCTGCCCAAAACCTGGATCAAAAGGAAACCAAATCAGCAGCATCAAGAGTTCAACCAAGGTCTAATTTTACCGGGATCAAAAGGAAAAATTAAGGCCTTAAGAAAAAAGGATAAGACTTCCCCGGTAAGGCCAATGGCACTGGTCGTCCCTATCCCTTCATGAACCTTGGTTGCATGTTGAGGCTCCCCTGGATGCCACACAAACGTTTGGTCCGCACCAAAGTGGCAAACATGTCTCACCTTAGGATCTTGTGCGGTAACGGCCTTGGCGCTAATGATGGAGAAGGGTGGCACGGTATTGGTAACTCCCAGCTGGAGCATACTACTTGAAGTAGTCAAGAATAATACCGACTGAAAGGACCCTCAATGGCCATCTTCGGTTGCTCAACTTGCTTGAAACTCCCCATTATTGAGTCAGCACCGGATAGGGAACTGATCACACGGTCAGAATCTTCTTTGGCATCGCGCGCCCCGGGTGAAGATTCACGTACCCTGGTCTGCTCCGAACGTGGTGGTCGAGTGTTTGCTCGGACGTCAAAAGCGGTAAGTAGTTGACCTTGGTCCACATGATTGCCGAAACTTGTACCTCCGAGTGTGTGAGCTTGGTGATCTGGAGGCTCGGCTGGCGTCTCTATGATCCCTCCTGGGCCAATGAATCCTTCAGGACAGACTTGTTGATCGTGATCCGGTCCTAAGCTCAGCACACGGTCAGCTTGTTCCGTTAGGGCGTCGTCCTCAATCAAGTCGGTATCCAGCCTGTTCTGCGTCAAGTCACCTTGTTCCGGCCGGTGTTAAACTCGTGGGTCCGATGTTGGTGAAGACACAAGGGCCGAGTGTTGGTTCTGTGATGATTCTCCATGGGTGTAAGATGTCTCTACTTGGCCCAACATTTCTCCAAGGTGTTGGAGTTGAGATTGGATAGAGATCAACTCGTCCATGAAACTTGTTGCTCCGGGAGAATGCACCAGCGTCCTTGGGGCTTGTTCCCTTGACTTAACCCAAGGTCCCACAATGCTCGGCTTGGTTTTATCTCGCCCGCGGTGAACTTGTTGGCCGGTGATGCGCGTGGTGACCATCTCAGCAGATCTTATGTTCGGGTACGGTACGCACTTGACTTGCTGGATGATCCGCACAGTTACCAGGTAGGAATTTTGTGGGTGCATCTCGGGTACTCCTTCTGCAGATCTTGGTGATACCGCGGTGGTGCATAGTAAGACCCAAGTGTTCGCCATCGGAGTCTTCGTCACTAAACGGCCATGGCTCGCGATGAGGTGTAGCTTGTGGAGCTGACGGCCAATTTTGGTCCGGTGATCCATGCTCTTGTCCCAGACCTTCTTCATAGTCCTCTTCTTACCATGATGCGTCCACAATGTCTTCTTGTTCCGGATCAGTATCATGGTGTTCGTCATACCATGGTTTGTCCTCGGTAGCTTCGGCTTCCGGTTCGCTACCATGATGTTCTTCGTACCATGGTTCATCGTTGGAATAAGGATCTTCATGCTCCATACTTGATCAATGTAGAATCAAACATGGGCTATCGATCGCGGCCTTGGAACTAGGTACGGTCGACGGTACGGACGACTAACGGTGGTTGGCTTCGGTACGGCCGACGGTGTACGGACGGCTAGTACGGACGGCTGATGATGAGCGGACGACGGTACGGACAGAGGGTACAGACAGCCGGTACGGACGGCCGATGGTGATCAGACGGCAGTACGGACGGAGGGTACAGACGGCTGGTACGGACGACCAACAGTGGTCGGACGTCGGTACGGACGACTGATAAGGACGATGATACGCAGTATGCAATACGAGCGTTGGACGGTGATACACGGTACGCGATACGCTGATGCGGCTATGTGATTGGACGTCACGTGAGCGGTACGACCGATGGCTCGATCGATGGTTCGGTAAGGGGAGATGACTAAGTAAATGATCAAAGGAAAGTTAAACACAAACTTAAGACTAACAAAAAGAGAAACAAGACAAACAACTTTAACACATAGAGCCAAAAACAAGGAATAACCAATGATTGGTTAAGAGAGTCACTAAAGGCCAAGAAGACAACTCATCTATGGACCACAAGGTTTAAAGGTGGCTGTCCATGTCCACATATGGATGCCTTGACAAAAGAACTTGAAAGGTGGCTAATCTCTCAACACACAAAAGGAATCTAATCCTAGACCACACAAAATTTCAAACTTGGCTTTGACCAGTTTGAATTTCAAACACTTGGCTGAGATTTAAAGAGAAAAAAGCAAGTTGTAGAAACCAAATGGCTTTTACCTCAAATACTTACCAAGCAAAAAGGTAAAAACACTATAAAGCAACAAAGCAAAAGTAAAAGCGAATCTACACCCTATAAACAACAAAACGAAAAGCAACTCTACCTAAAACAGATCTAGCACAAACAAACTAAGAACAGTCAAGAACTCAAGCTACAACAAGCAAAAACAAAATATGAAGCTAGCAACCTAGAACATAATGAATGCAAAGGAAAATAAAAGATGCAAGAACAAAAGGTAAAGGATAGATACAACCTTGTAGGAACCTTTAGCTCTGATACCAGCTGATGTGACCCCAGGTCGTGACTAGTTCGCGCAGATGTACAGACGTACGGTCGGACGCGGAGAACGGACAGTCGGCTGCTGATCTGATCACGGAACGACGTACGGATACGAACTGGGACGGCTTGGAACAAAGTCGGTCAAATAGAGGGGGATTTGATGAAATCCCGGATCCTCGGTCGTTTTACATGGACGGATGGACAGATGGTCGGACACGGCGGACGCTGCCGATAAACAGACATACAGACGAGCGGATGGACGAGTGAGCGGGTTGACCGCGGATGGACTAGAGAGAGTCACGAGAAGGTACTTGACTCATTCGGCTCTAGTTAGGAAGCGGATGGAAAAGGACGCTGCGTACGGACGGACGGACGGTGATTCGTACGGTCGGACGGACGGTGGATTGAGTCGACGACACATGGGAGATGGCACGGCCTGTGATACGGTTGGACTAGAAGGTCTTGAACATGGTTCTTGAGCCTTTTAGGGTTTCTCTAGAGACAAGTCTTGAGCGGAAGAGAGGAGTGAGACAAGAAACAAAGATCCAATCTTTGGAAAAATAATTTCTATTCAAGTCTCACCTTTTACAATGAGGGTTTAGGCCTTTATATAGGCAAGGCTTACATAAGGAAACACTTAACCCTAGAAAATGTGGCCAGGATCTGATCCATACACTTGGCCATAAAGTAAAAAGCAAAAGCAAAAGGGAACAAAGAGCATCCAACGGTCATCAGAGAGTTCAAAGGAAATAAAGCAAAGGAAGGAAGGAGATAGGGTTGCCACGTCATTGGTGGGACGTGAATGGTAGGATCTTCACTTCCTTGGCCCATTATCTCGTCAATGAAAGTTTCCAAGTCATGAGCCAAGCGGGAACAAAGTGGAGATGCACTAGAGCTCGCTGCCTCGTTAAAATCCCTTCGGTAAACCCATTGGGACAAATCCGAAGTAGGAAAAAGGGTACAGCTCCTTCTAATGACTTAGGGGTGTCTTCACGCTAGCGTGATGGTGAAGACACACAAATCAAGCTTCCCAAAGCTGGTCGCACCCAAGGATCTTCATTGGTGATGCTATATGATCTTGCCTTGCTCCCCTTGATGATCCTTGGGCCTCGTTGACACCATATTGATTTTCTGGACCGACTTTTATGCTCCTATGCGAGCTGCTACACGATGGTACCACTGCACCGATTCTTACCGCGGTAAGGCCAGAACCCGGGTTCCATCAGGCTCCCTCGGTACTGACCGTACCTGAAATGGTACGTACGCGGTACGTGAGATGGTACGTACACGGTACGTAAGATGGTACGTACGCGGTACGTGAGATGGTATGTACGCGGTATGTGAGATGGTACGTACACGATACATGAGATGGTACGTTCACGGTACGTAAGATGGTACGTACGCAGTACGTAAGATGGTACGTACGCGGTACGTAAGATGGTAAGTACACGGTACGAGAGCAGTACGACAACCAGTGCCGAGAAGTGCCGAGAGCGGTACGGCAATCTGTGACGAGAAGTGCCAAGAGCGGTACGACAATCTGTGCCGAGTGGTGCCGATAGCAGTACGGCAACCAGTGCCGAGAGCGGTACGGCAATCTGTGCCAAGAAGTGCCAAGAGCGGTACGGGAATCTTTCCCGAGAAGTGCCGATAAAGATCAAAAGTGGAACGAACCTCGGGATAAAAATAGGACGAATCATGGTCCGAAAAGGACGATGGCCATGAATCGATAGTCGATGGGACTTGGAGAGAATGGAGAGTTCGACACTACTGAAGTAGTGAATAGATGTTTGAACTAGAGAAAAGGAAGTCCTTGGCTAACCTTGTAGATGATGCAGGCATGCAAGTTTCTGGATGAAAATGGGAAGATTTCGGTATTAAGTCTAAGTGACAGTCCGAGGGATAGTGGGAGTGAAAGTCCTAGTGATGGTGATAGTGATAGTGAGAGTGATAGTGAGAGTGATAGTGAAGTAGGACTATCCGGAAATGGTTGCATCGGTGAACGATAGATCGGGCCGATGGACGAGGATGGATCAATTAGATTATGGGCCAATGGGTGGCCCGGGGACTCAAGAATCTTGCGAAGATTTAAGCCGACTCACGGGAAAGGAAACCCGAGAGAAATGGAAACTCGCGGAAAAGGCAAAATTGGTCGGATAAGGATAGATGCGAAAAATATGGAAGTTGGTGAAAGATAGGGTTTATCGTTTTGGGGCAACTCAAGGCGGTTTAGTCGATCCTATATAAAGGATGGAACCCTTAGAGAAATTCTCTAGCATTCGCAAGAGAAAGAGAGGGAGAAAAGAGTTTCCATCGAGCTTGGCCGAGTTTTCCCAAAGTCTAGATCGAGAGAAGTACAGTAAGTCTTCTTCCACCTTGATCCGTCGATAGTATATGGTTCATACATCGGTGGTTAACGATGTAGATCAGTCCGTGTAGAGGCGGGGATCAGAATTGGGCATAGGAATCGAGAGTTTAACACCGTTGGTCAAAACCGAAGGTGAGTGCGTGACTATGGCCGAGTTCTATGGTCGATCTCTTGACCGATGGTTATTTAGTCTTGATTACTTGCTTGTCTTGTTAATGTTTTTATTGCAATAATTCGTAAATTGGTCTAAACGATTTGGACAGCTATCCCATGGTTCTTTGACATGCATGACTTGATTAAACTAACCTATGTTGGATTGAGATTATTAAACTGAGCCTAGTGAGACGGGATGACCACTCCACTAAGCAAACTTGTTTGCTTACGCCTCCTTTTATGGACGGAAACCGAAGGACATGGAACCCAAGGAGTCGGTACGGGAGCTACACCGACAGTGGGTACGGGCACTAATGCGAATGCAACCGTGAGGATGGGGCAAGTACTGAATACCTTGGTCACAGATACTGAACCGAATGACACCACAAGTCGCAAACCCGCCTGTACCACACGCGGTGCCAATGGGAATGGCAACTCCTACGTACTTGACTATCATGGACCACATGTTGAAGTTGGGTACACAGTACTTTGGTGGGGGAGCAAACCCGATTGAGTCCGATGAATGGAGAAGTCACCTTGAGAGGAATTTTGACTCCGTGCATTGTCCGATGGAGTATCGGAAGGACACCGCTACCCACTACCTGTTCGCAGAAGCCCATGCGTGGTGGACAGGCATGGTAAGCCGTATGGCCAACCCGAATTGCTCTTGGGAGACTTTTCGTGGGATGTTCCTTGCGAAGTATTTTCCGCGGGAAGCTCTTGACCGTCTTGGATCGGAGTTCTTGGACCTGAGACAAGAGAACCGGACCATGCGAGAGTTTTAGACCGAGTTCAACCGGCTCAAGAGGTATGGGGGTCATGAGATGGAGGATGAGCAAGTCCAGATTCGTCGGTTCTTGCGTGGCGTGAGAGTAGATGTCCACAACCGATGTATGATCCGGAATTATGGAAGTCTTGCTGAGTTGGTGGAGAAGGCAGCCATGTTAGAGGATGGGATGGCCGAGAAAATCTCAGAAACACTCTGGTGGAGTCACGGTGCAGCAGGCGCCGGTGACAAAAGCTGAATCGGGTAGTGTAACCAAGCAGACCACGAGTCGGAAACCTGTGGGTAAGGCTTCGGGCAGTGTACGTGTGTGTACGACGTGCCGCAAGAGACAATCAGGACAGTGCCGACGTTTACTCAGGACGTGTCTTGCAAGCAGAGGAAAGGACCACATGGCAAGTAACTGTCCGCACACAGGAAACGACCCAAGAGTGTGCTACTAATGTGGGCAGGCAGGGCACATCCGGCAAAACTCTCCGCAATTGGAAACGCAAGGGCAGAAACGGGTCAGCGAGGTGTTGTCGCTGCCACCACCGCCAAAACGACCGGCGATTATGCCTCGGGTGTTTTTGATCGCGGACGGGCAGGTGGAAGCGAGCACTTCATGGCAGATCACTGGTAAGTTGGAATATTCACCTCAGTGGAATTTTTGCGTGAACAATGTGTGTGTGTGTCTTGTGTGTGGTTAGGTTCTTAGCAAGCAGCATTGTGTAGGGACCTTACTTATGGGCGGTGGGGAAACGCATGTGATGTTTGACACCGGGGCTACGCATTGTTTCCTGAGTTCGAGTATGATTGGTAAGAAGCGGATTCCGGAAGGAGTCCGGAGATAATTTCGGACGGGTACAAGCAACGGGCGGCCAAGTGATGATGACGTACGAAGTAGTGCGGAACATCGCGTTCATGGTGTGCGGTATTGATATGCCAGCGGACATAGTCATATGTTGGGTGAAGGCACACGATATGATAATGGGCATGGATTGGCTAAGCAAACACATGGCTCACTTGGACTGCTACCGCGGGCGAGTACTGTTTGAGACAGCTAAGGGAATGGTCAAATATCAGGGCATCAGGCCATTGCCGGGAAATCTGTTAGTCTCGGCAGTTCAAGCCGAACAGTTGATCAGTAATGGGTGTGAAGCGTACCTAGCTTCGATCATGATAGAAGAAGTGGGTATGGGTACAGGGTTGCAAGATATAACGGTGGTACGGGAATATGAGAGCGTGTTCGGACCCCTGTCCGGACTACCACCAGCACAGTCGGATCCATTCACCATCGCACTGGAACTCGGTACCGCTCCAATATCAAAGGCTCCATACCGTATGGCACCGGCGGAGATGGCCGAGTTAAAGAAACAGTTGGGTGAACTGATGGAGAAAGGATTTGTGAGGCTAAGTAGCTCACCATGGGGTGCACCGGTACCAACTTTGCATCGACTACCGAGGATTGAATAAAGTGACGGTAAAGAATCGATATCCTTTGCCGAGAATTGACGAGTTGCTAGATCAACTCCGGGGAGCCACATACTTTTCGAAGATCGATTTGGCTTCGGGATATCACCAAATCCCGATAGAAGAATCGGACATTCGGAAGACGGCCTTTAGGACAAGGTACGGTCATTATGAATTTGTGGTTATGCCGTTCGGGTTAACCAACGCCCCCGCCGCATTCATGAAGCTTATGAATAATGTGTTCCGAGAATATTTGGACGAGTTTGTGATCGTGTTCATAGACAATATCTTGGTTTACTGGAAGAATGAAGTGGAGCATGCCGCACACTTGAGAAAAGTACTGGGAAGGTTGAAGGAGCAGAAACTATTCACCAAACTTAGTAAGTGCAGTTTTTGGAAAAGGGAGATCGGGTTCTTAGTACATGTGGTATCGGACAAGGGAGTGTCCGTGGACCAGGAGAAGATTCTGTCCATAACAGAATGGCCTAGACCGCAAAACGCCTCAGAGATCCAAAGTTTCCTAGGATTGGCCGGCTACGATCGGCGGTTCGTCAAAGGTTTTGCGAGTATGGCACAACCGCTGACCCAACTAACTGGAAAGAATGTACCGTATGTATGGACAGCCGATTGTGATACAGAGTTTTTCAAGGCTCAAGGACATGCCCACTAGTACACCAGTTTTAGCACTACCGAACCGGATGAGCCGTATGTTGTTTACACGGACGCGTCTTGATTTGACCCCGGACTACGGACGTGAACCATGGACGTACGGACGGAGCAAGCCAGCGGAGCAGATCGGAGATGCAATTCGTCTCAGGACGTGAATGGACGAGGAACGGCGGACGAAGCAACGTACGGATGGAGACGACACCAAGGACAATAAGAACGGATGGAAAGAGGTTCGCGAGGAGATGCTCGACTCGCTAATCTCTCAACAAACAGGGGATAGATATGGAACGAAGTAGCGACACACGAAGGATGGCTCTCCTTGTGATACGGCTAAGCTAGAAGTTTACGAACCTGGTTCGTGAAGCTTCTAGGGTTTCTTCTCAATCACTGAAAATGAGAGGAAAAAGATAACTTTCTTCTTTATTAATTATTGTCTACCTTTACATGATAAGTTCTAGGCCCTTTATATAGGGTGGCTTACATAAGGGAACTCTCAAAACCCTAAACACGTGGATAAAACTAAAACGCAGCGTCCAGAAAATAGTTTAAAAAGACGATGGTCATAAGCGAAACTAAACTAGTGATAGAATGGACACGTGGCCGAAGTGGTCCTAGGCCATGGCCATTCACTAGGGATTATAGCCTCATTAAAACCCCCTTGGTAAACCCATTGGGACAAACCCAAGGTGGGAAAAAGAGTACTACTTTCCCTAATGACTTGGAGGTCTTCACCCTTGTGTGATGGTGAAGACCGTTAGAAGAGCCTCGGTTGGCTGTACATCGGGTCGGTTGGGTCCGTGGTCGAGCTCCTCTTGTTCTTGGACGAAAGCTTGGACAAAAATGAGACACTTCTTCCTTTCGGTCCTTGCTGCTGTCCGACTTCTTGTTGTAGCTCCGGGCATCAAATTCGGTGCTTCGATTGATGGCCTTCTAGTTCCGGAAATAGCCGCGTTCTTGGTTCCTCGTCCGCTTTGGTCCTCGTTCGTGTCTGTATGCTGGCCATCGTACTGGGTTCCATCATCCCCTCCCCCTTGGAAAGGTTTTCCCTCAAAACATCGTCCTCGGTACCTACATCAAATGGGGCCAAGTCAGAAACATTGAATGAAGTCGAAGTTAAGTACTCACCGGGCAGTTCTAGGCGGTAGGAGTTGTCGTTGATCCTCTCGATGACTCGGAATGGTCCATCGCCGTGGGGGCTCAACTTGTCCTTCCTCTTTTGTGGAAACTGCTCTGGTCGTAGGTGCAACCAAACCCAGTCGCCCTCCTTGAAAACCATGGTCTTACGGCCCTAGTTAGCTGTCCGCACATAATGTTCGGTCCGCCGCTCTATGTTGGCCTTGACTTCCGCATGTAACTTCTTAATGAGCTCGGCCTTGCTCGCGCCATCTTGGTTCACTACTTCACCGGGTGGTAACGGTAACACGTCCATAGGAGTCAGCAGCTTGAATCCGTAAGCGATCTCAAATGGCAATTTTTTGGTGGTCGAGTGCGTGGCAAGGTTGTAGGCGAACTCCACAAATGGTAGGCATTCAACCGAAGACTTCCTGTTACTGCCTATGGTGGTCCGCAATAGTGCTCCAAGGGTGCGGTTGATGACCTTGGTTTTGCCGTCCGTCTGCGGATGACACGCGGTCGAGTACAATAGCCGCGTACCGAGTTTTCTCCATATTGTCCTCCATAAGTGGCCGAGGAATTTGGGCTCGCGATCGTACACAATGGTGCGGGGAAGGCCATGTAGCCGCACCACCTCACGGAAGAACGGGTTGGCGATGTGCATGGCATCGTTGGTCTTGTTGCACGGTATAAAATGGGCCATCTTGGAAAACGGTCCACTACCACGAAGATAGCGTCCTTCTTGTCGCATGGTGGTAGACCAAGGACAAAGTCCATAGATAAATCAACCCAAGGACTTGATGCGATTGGAAGTGGCGTGTATAGACCGTAGTGGACGAGACGACCGCAAAGATCAAGATTTTGAAGTTAAAGATGAAAGAATCCCAGGATAGACAGAAAAGTTATGCGGATAAACGCCAAAGAGAGCTAGAATTTCAGGTCAAAACCGTGACTTATAAGGGAAAAGATCGAGTGGCGTTGAACACCAAGTTGACACCGCGTTACATGGGAACGTATCAAATACTAGAAAGGATTGGTTTGATGGCGTATAAGTTGGAATTGTCGCCGGCCATGGCTTCTTTTCATCCGGTGTTTCACGTATCTATGCTAAGGAAATGCATAACGGGACGGGAGAATGTGATCTCCGAACCACCACCTGATCTACAGCTGAACATGACAATCATCGGACGACCAGTTCGGATAATTGGTACTAAGATGAGAGGTCCGCATAAGAAGAAAAAGCTGAAATTGATCAAAGTGGTATAGGATTGTGAAGGAGTAGAGGAAATAACTTGGGAACCGGAGGAAGTTATGAAAGTAAATTTCAAGAAGTGGTTCAAGAGGGAAGTTCCTGGGAAAGAGAGCAAAGATTCGAGGACGAATCGTCCTTAAGTAGGGGAGAAATCTAATGACCGGCTCCCTCGGTACTGACGGTACGTGAGATGGTACGTACGCGGTAAGTGAGATGGTACGTACGCGACACTTAAGATGGTATGTATGCGGTACGTAAGATGGTACATACGCGGTACGTGAGATGGTATGTACGCAGTACGTGAGATGGTACGTACGCGGTACGTGAGATGGTACGTACGCGGTACGTGAAATGATACGTACGTGGTATGTAAGATGGTACGTACGCGGTACAAGAGCGGTATGGCAACCAGTGCCGAGAGCAGTACGACAATCTGTGCCGAGAAGTGCCGAGAGCGGTACGGCAATCTGTGCCGAGAATTGCCGATAGCGGTACGGCAACCAATGCCGAGAAGTGTCGAGAGCAGTATGGCAATCTGTGCCGAAAAGTGCCGAGAGCGGTACGGCAATCTGTGCCGAGAAGTGCCGATAGCGGAACGGTAATCTGTGCCGATAGAGAACGAAAGTGGTACGAACCTCTGGACGAGAATAAGACTAATCATGGTCTGAAAAGGACGATGGCCATGAATCGATAGTTGATGGGACTTGGAGAGAATGGAGAGTTCGAGACTACTGAAGTAGTGAACAGATGTTTGAACTGAAGAAAAGGATGTCCTTGGCTTACCTTGTAGATGATGTAGGCATGCAAATTTCTGGATGAAAATGGGAATATTTCGGTATTAAGTCTAAGTGACAGTCCGAGGGATAGTGGGAGTGAAAGTCCTAGTGATGGTGATAGTGATAGTGAGAGTGATAGTGAGAGTGATAGTGAAGTAGGACTATCCGGAAATGGTTGCATCGGTGAATGATAGATCGGGCCGATGGACGAGGATGGATCAATTAGATTATGGGCCAATGGGTGGCCCGGGGACTCGAGAATCTTGCGAAGATTTAAGCCGACTCACGGGAAAGGAAACCCGAGAGAAATGGAAACTCGCGGAAAAGGCAAAATTGGTCGGATAAGGATAGATGCGAAAAATATGGAAGTTGGTGAAAGATAGGGTTTATCGTTTTGGGGCAACTCAAGGCGGTTTAGTCGATCCTATATAAAGGATGGAACCCTTAGAGAAATTCTCTAGCATTCGCATAAGACCTTTTGAGCCGCCGCAAGAGAAAGAGAGAGAGAAATGAGTTTCCATCGAGCCTGGCCGAGTTTTCCATAAGTCTAGATCGAGAGAAGTACGGTAAGTCTTCTTCCACCTTGATCCGTCGATAGTATATGGTTCATACATCGGTTGTTAACGATGTAGATATGTCAGTGTAGAGGCGGGGATCAGAATTGGGCATAGGAACCGAGAGTTTAACACCGTACGTCAAAACCGAAGGTGAGTGCGTGACTATGGCCGAGTTCTATGGTCGATCTCTTGACCGATGGTTATTTAGTCTTGATTACTTGCTTGTCTTGTTAATGTTTTTATTGCAATAATTTGGAAATTGGTCTAAACGATTTGGACAGCTATCCCATGGTTCTTTGAAATGCATGACTTGATTAAACTAACCTATGTTGGATTGAGATTATTAAAATGAGCCTAGTGAGACGGGATGACCGCTCCACTAAGCAAACTTGTTTGCTTACGCCTCCTTTTATGGACGCAGGAAAAGAAAGGTCTGACCAGCTTGTGTGACGGAGGCAAAGGAGGAAGAGGATGGTTGGCTTGGTTAGTTTTAATTATAGCTTGATATTTTATGGGTTGCACTTTTACCATGCATGGTTGTTAAGGATAATTGAACCTTTAAATTAATGAATTCGTATTATTAAGTTATTTGACCTGTTATACATATCCGCTGTTGCAAATTGTTAAACGAACAAGTAGAAAATTAATAGGCCCTAGAAAATTTTTTATCGGCCTGTACGGCCATGTACGGGATTTTAGGGTCGGGGTCTTACATATACCCTCTCCGGCAGACGCACCACGGCGACTTGCTTCATATCAGTTGCATCAACTACGACAAACTCCGACTCGTTTCTTTCTTCAGTCCCTCACAAACCCCAGTACATAACCTTCGTCCTCTCCATCTTTTTCTCAATATTTTCTAGAGCTATAAAAACTATAAACTGTAGTGTATGGAATTGTCCGACCAATCATAAAATCACAAGGCTTTTCTAATAAAATATAAAGCAGATCCAGAACCAAATTTCCCAAAGTTAGTGGAGGAAAAAGGTTAAAGTTTTAGATAATTTTCTGAGAAATTTTGCAATTATGCTGACCTATCGAAATCATAGGATCAGAGTTTTGTATATAAGCTATCATGACTATACAAAAATATGCATCTTCTTAAATTTGATTATTATTATTGATGTTTATTTTTAAAACTAATTAATTATAATCTACTCGTGTCGACAAAAAAATAGAATAAAAATATAATACTAATTATAATCTACTCGTTTGTATTAGTATTGTTATCGCTATATGACTATCCAAACTTAAACATGCATTTTATGTATGTTCTGATTCAAAGAGTTTCAGTTTCAGTTTTTGCCTTTAATTTTGATGTCTTTTTCTAAGAATTTTGATAGTTGTTGTTCTTTCTAAGAAAGGAATATTGATGCCGGCTTTATTAAAAAAAAGGTTTTGATTCTTACCAATGCTGAGAAACTTTTTGTTTAACTTTCCAATAGAAATTCATAAGTGAAAAAAAAGTAATTGTAGACTTGTAGTAGTCTATGCAGAATTATCAACATTAATCAAATGTCTCATTTACTAAAACAAGTCTCATTTTATTTGAATAGATGATGCTTATTCATATGAATTTTCAATTTTCAAATATTTGTTTCATGTACTTTTTCAGAATTTTGTTTGAGTTATCCGATTTTAAATTGGATGATCCGAGCGACCTCTTTCATTTATTGATGTATAATTAGTTTGAAGAGGCAAATCGATTTTCGGAGAGCCAGTTTATCGTATATTATGATATAGTTAATTTTTTTTTGTTTTATCCGCGAAATTCAGATCATATTGATATAAAATATAATAGAATTAAATGAAACAAAAATTACTGAATAAAAAAATTATTAGCGGTTTAATAAATTCTGAGAGCTAAAAACGAAAATAGATTATATCATTGTGTGACACCAAACAAACAGTTCTTCTAATCTTTGGTATATAAAATTTGAAAGAAAACGAAAAGTATATAAAACGTTGTACAAAGTCCACAGTTTTTTGCCATTTTACCATATATAAAATAACAAAAGAAGAAAAAGATAAAACATTGTTGATTCCACAAAATAAATTTGGTAGGGGAAAAGACCAAAGTTTTTTTTTATAAAAAAATGGTCATTTTCATGCTGCTTTATCTCGATGTCCAGAGATTGTGTGTTCAGATCAAAACCCCTATCCAATCCTGAGTTTGTGTCGTGACCTCCTGAGTGAGTTAACAAAATATGAATCTCGGCAAGACACAATCGTAAACCTAAAACAAAGACAATATTGAGCAGAAGAATCGCTCTCATCACTTTGTTTTTTTTTATAAGTTTCGTCACTATATATCATTAATTTCATCACCCGGCGGCTTCCTGACAAATAAAAAAAAATAGACCAGATTGGAACAAAATATTGAAAAATAAACCAATAATATGGAGCTAAGAAATGTTAATGAAGATTAAACTTCAATGTGCTGGTTTTTTATTTTATTTTTTTTATCTATTGTTAGATTATTTATACATGTAGCATATGGTTTAGGATTATGTTTGTGAGTAGAAAATCGTGAGCAAACTTTAAGTTTAGAAAATATAGTAATTTGAATATTTAATATTTATTGCATAAATAAATTACAGAAAACATAAGGCTTATTATCTAGATTTGGTACAAATAATTGTTGGAATGAACATAATTTGGTCCGATTGTTTTGGAAAGTCGCGAGCGATTAGGGGGAATAATTGTTAACAAAAAAAAGGAAACGTTACATTAATGTAATGATAATTTCGTAAATATGTTCTAACTCCAAGCCATGTGACTTGTATCGTAGAGTGTAAAAAGCCTGATTGGCCAAGCTTTGTTTAGTGTTTCTGTATCTTCTTTCAACCGCCATTATATAAATCAGAGGAAAAGTAAGAGGAGAGGTTTTGATTGCAAAACCCAAACAATGAGGACGAAGACGAGGATCTCTAATCTTCATGATGATTTGGTAAATGAAATTTTCATTAGGGTTCCTTTGACATCAATGAGAGCTGTTCGACTAACCTGCAAAAAGTGGAACGATCTAACCAAGTGTCAGAACTTTGCGAAGATGCACATCGGTAAAGCCTTAGCCGCAGCAAAGGAAGCTGACTCTCAGATGATCGTGAGCAGTAGTTCTTCTACTCTTGACTTGATGAGCATTGTCATCAACAGATATCCATCTATAAAGCATAAAGGCAAAATTACTTGCCTTGACGAACAAGTAATTATGTCTGACTTCTTTCACTGCGAGGGTTTAATGCTATGCATATTGAAAGGTGATTCTAAGTGTGTGGTTTGTAATCCGTATTTGGGGCAATCAAGGTGGATCGAGTTTAGATTTTATCATCACCCATATATAATATGGGACAGATTCTTTTACGCTCTTGGATATTTCGATAAGAAGAGCCAATCTTGCCGTAGGCACAAGCTCTTGAGGTTTACAGATAGTTACCACCAATATGATCCCGAAGAGCAGTTTTTTTGGTATGAGATTTATGATTTTGACTCTGGTTTATGGACGACTCTTGATGTCACTCCATATTGGCGTATATCGTTTGGTAACCGTGGCGTTTCTCTCAAGGGAAACACTTACTAGTGTACTGCTAAAAGGAACGACGAGAATTTTGAAGAAGTCATGGTCGATTGCATAATCTGTTTCGATTTTACGAGTGAGAGTTTTGGCCCGCTCTTGCCTCTGCCTGTTATTGGTGGGCATTATGACGTTACCACTTTATCTTGTGTTAGAGAAGAGAAGTGTTGCTTCTATAACCCCAAGAATCTTAGATCTACGATGATTACTCTCTCTCTCTCGATCTCTCGTTTGTGAATGTTTGAACAGAAAGCGTAAACGACACAGAGAATTTTATGAGTTCGAATTCTTAGGTAGGATCCTACGTCTCGCTGGAGATTATCCGGAATCCACTAGAACAAAGATGCTCAAGCTCGAGCCTTCTCTCTCTACAAGTGTTTCTTCTTCTCTCTTTCTTTCTCTCACTAGGATCTAACAAACTCTTTAATGAATACAATGAATGATATATCAAGAGGATAGAAACAAAGGAGAAGAGAGACGATTAACTTCCGTTAGTCGTAGACGGCTTCAATCAAACCACGTGTCACAATCTGAACCGTCTTTATTCAGCAAGCTGAAACCTTCTGAACCCAACAGAGTCTTTCCCTTACTTAGTATAAATGTCATAATCCCACAAAACCTCCCCTTGACATTTATACGACTTGTTCTAGCTTTCTTCTGGATTCCTACTCCGGAACCTGAACACACTCGTTCACCTTCCTCAGGTAAAACCCACCTGACTTCATATCTCCTAAGTAAACCCACTCAGCTGTTACAGGAGCTTCAGCTCCAAACTAATTCTTAGTAATCCTGAGTAGTTCCAAAGCTTCTTGGAACTTACCCACGGGCAATACCTTAGTGAAAATGTCCGCTGGATTGTATTCCATTGCAATCTTCACCACTTGTACTACTCTGTTACCAATCAACTCCCTGATAAAGTGATACTTCACGTCTATGTGCTTGGTTCTATCGTGATACATGGCATTCTTCGCCATAGCTATGGCACTCTGAGACTCACAATGGATCTTCACTGATCCTTGATCATAACCAAGCTCATTCATAAGTCCCTTGAGCAAAACCACTTCTTTCACAGCTTCTGCCAAGGGCATGTACTCAGCTTCTGTAGACGACAATGACACTACCTTCTGCAAAGACGACCTCCAGCTAATGGTGTTACCTCCCAGAGTAAACACCATTCCAGTAACATACCTTCTCCTGTCCTTATCCGTAGCTTGATCCAAGTCACAAAACCCTTGCAGTATAAACTCTCCTTCCTTTCTATAACACAATTTCCTTTCCAGAGCTCCACGAATATATCTCAAAATCCACTTTACTGCCAACCAATGATCCTTCAAAGGTTTACTCATAAACCTACATACCAAACAAACTGCATAAGCCAAATCCAGTCGAGTCCCAATCATTGAGTACAACAAACCCCTACTGCACTCTGATAAGGAACTTTCCTCATTGCATCTGCTTGCTCCAAGTACTCTTCCTCTATAGCTGCTTTCAATTTGAAGTGTGATCCCAGAGGCGTATCCACACAATTTGCTTGGTTCATTCTGTAGTTACCCAAAACTCTTGACAGATACCCTGCTTGCGAAATGTGAAGTGTGCCTCTCTATCTATTCCTCATGATTTCCATTCCCAGTATCTTCTTAGCATCTCCCAAATCCTTCATTTCAAACTCAGAACCCAAAAGAGCCTTAACCTTGCCAACTTGTTCCTTGTCCTTTGAAGCTATGAGTATATCATCCACGTACAGTAATAGATAGATATACTCACCACTTGACAGCTTCCTGAAGTAGATACAACAGTCGTGTTTGCTCCTTTCATACCCATTGCTCTGCATAAACTCATCAAACATGTTGTTCCACTGCCTTGGAGATTGCTTCAAGCCATACAATGATCTCTTCAGGAGACACACCTTCTCTGGATACTTGCTATCAACATAACCCTCTGGCTGTTCCATATAAATGGTTTCCTCCAAGTTACCATGTAAAAATGTTGTCTTTACGTCCATTTGTTGAAGCTCCATATCAAAGTGTACCACCATCGAAAGAACAAACCTTATCGATATGTGCTTAACAACCGGTGAAAAAGTCTTTTGTAGTCTATGCCCACCTTCTGTGAATACCCTTTCGCCACCAATCTCGCTTTAAACCTGGGACCTTCGACTCCTACGATTCCTGCTTTACGCTTGAAAACCCATTTACAACCTATCGGCTTCTGTGTCTCAACTCTGTCAACTAATACCCACGTATTATTCTTTAAAAGTGACTGCATCTCTTCATCTGAAGCCTCCAACCATTTATCGCTATCTGGATATTGACCGCATCTTGGAAAGACCTTGGTTCAGTGATCCCACCTTCCTCAGTAACCATATAAGCACAGCCTGTTGCCTCATTTAAAACCTGATCCAGAATCTCCTCGCTAATTTCATAATCTTGTAGTCTTTCCGGTGGTTTGGTCTGTCTTCTCACACAATCTCTCGCCAGTTGATAATTGTCTGTCACACCTTGACCACGACTAACCGGCTCATCTACCTCCCCTTGAACCACCGAGCCTTTGTCCCTGTTATTACCTGCACATTCAAAACTAGACACCTTGTTAGTAACAAACAAAGTTTCAGAGACCATACCTGGTAGTACCTCTGACATGAAATCCTTGTATAGAACGTCTTCTCTGAAAACCACATTACGACTGATAACACATTTCTCTTCTTCGAGAAGCCACACTCTAAACCCTTTTACTCCCTCAGGATATCCCGTAAACACCCCTTTCTTAGCTCGAGGATCTAACTTGCCATCAGTGGAATGAACATAGGCAACACACTCGAACCTTCTCAGACCAGAGTAGCTTACAGGTGATGAAGACCACAATTCTTCAGGAGTCTGAGAGAAAATAGCTGTTGATGGTGATCTGTTGATCAGATACACCGCAGTTGAGGCTGCTTCTGCCCAAAACTTCTTTTCCAACCCACTCTCATTAAGCATACTCCTAACCTTGTTCATGATGGTTCGATTAAGCCTCTCAGCAACCCCATTCTGTTGGGGTGTGTAAGTGCATGTCCTGTGTCGAACTATTCCTTCCTTTTTACAGAACTCATCAAATTTATGGTTGCAGTACTCTAACCCATTATCCGTCCTTAGTCGCTTTATTTTCCTTTCACTCTGAACTTCAACCATCTTTTTCCATTCAACAAACTTGTTGAAAGCCTCGTCTTTGGTCATCAGGAAATAGACCAAAACCTTTCACGACCAGTCATTAGTGAAGCTAATAAAATATTGACTTCTGCCTAAACTAAAAGGTACACTTAGTGACCCCCAGAGATCTGAATGAATATATTCCAGCTTCTCCTTGGTAACGTGATGTGCAGCACCAAAGCTTGATTTATGTGTTTTGCCTACAACACAGTCTTCGCAAAACCTGATCTCTGACATCTTGTCACTTCCGAAACAGCCCTTCTTAGCCAGTACCTCCAGAGCATGTTGACCAATATGACCCATCCTGCTGTGCCATAACTGAGTTCGGTCCAAACCATCTGTCATTACCATTAACGCTTCTGACTGCCTTGCACGCCCTTGAAGAATATAAAGAGATGACCTTCTATGTCCTCTCATAACTACTGTAGAACCTTTTACTACCTGTAAAACGCCATTTCCTCCTAAAAATTCACATCCCTTAGCTTCTAAGCTACCCATGGATATTAAGTTCCTCGTAATATCCGGCATATACCTGACCTCTCGCAACACAAACCCTGAGCCGTCTGCATTGTCAAACCTAACACTGCCAATTCCTTTTATCTCTACGTAGGAATTGTTCGCCATCCTTACTCTTCCAGAACTCATCTCCCTAAATTCTGTCAAGCAATCCCTCCTCGAGGTCATATGAAACGAACACCCTGTATCCATTATCCACTCATCCTGATCCGACTTATCCTCACTAATGTTAACTTCTGATGCCACCAGACCCAACGGGTCTTGATCATTATCCTTGACCAGAGCAGTCTCCCCCCTCTCGCTTGATTGAGACTGATTCTTGTTCCTCTCAAGCCACTTATAACATTGTCTCTTAAAGTGCCCTTCCTTCCCACAAATCCAGCAAATCTTCTTTCCATCTCTAGACTCAAATCTTGATCCACCACTGTTACTCTGACATGTCTGACTTATCGAGCGTCTTGTGAAATTCTTTCCTCGAACATATAAGCCTTCACCAGCTTGACTAGACAAAGCAGATTCATCACGCAACTCTAACTCCTTAGACTTGGCAGCACTGATGACATCCTCCATCTTTATCCCGTCTCGTCCATACTTCAGCGTCTCCTTCAACATATCATACTTCTCTGGAAGAGAACTCAAGATCAAAATCGCATGTACCTCATCCGGAACCTGGATTTGAAGATTATTCAGATCTGATATCATCTTCAAGAATTCGTCTATGTTCTCATCCAACGACTTTGAATCCTGCATCCGGTAGTTGTAAACCTTAAGCTGAAGGTAAACGCGATTGGGTAAAGATTTCACCAAATACAGACGCTCAAGCATAGACCATGCTTTCGCTGCTGTTGTACACTTGCTGATCTTCCTCAACACCTTATCTCCCACATTAAGAAAGATAATATCCATCGCCTTCTCGCTACGACTAACTCTCGCCTCTTCATCTTCGATCCGCTTCTTCTTTACCGCTGGATCCGCTTCGTCTTCCTTGAGCCCTGGAGCTACATCCTCTAGCTCCGTCAAGACATATTTCAAGCCTAGGATCCTTAGATGAGCAAACATTCGTGTCTTCCACAAAGAGAAATCGCCAGATCCATCGAACACTGAGATCTTGAGCTTCGTATTCGCCATGCTTCAATTAGATCTAGAACAAATACTCCAGGCGCCAAGCTCTGATACCAATTGTTGCTTCTATAACCTCAAAAATCTTAGATCTATGATGATTACTCTCTCTCTCTCTCTCTCGTTTGTGAATGTTTGAACAGAAAGCGTAAACGACACAGAGAATTTTATGAGTTCGGATCCTTAGGTAGGATCCTACGTCTCGCCGGAGATTATCCCGCATCCACTAGAACAAAGATGCTCAAGCTCGAGCCTTCTCTCTCTACAAGTGTTTCTTCTTCTCTCTTTCTTTCTCTCACTAGGATCTAACAAACTCTCTAATGAATACAATGAATGATATATCAAAAGGATAGAAACAAAGGAGAAGAGAGACGATTGACTTCCGTTAGTCGTAGACGGCTTCAATCAAACCAAATGTCACAATCTGAACCGTCTTTATTCAGCAAGCTGAAACCTTCTGAACCCAACAGAGTCTTTCCCTTACTTAGTATAAATGTCATAAGCCCACAAGAAGCTTGCGCTTTTACTTCAGCAATGTGATTCAATGCTACTTGATTTTTGGATTACTACTAAGATTGAGACTGAAGAGGTGCTGTGGAGCAAGTTCTTGAGAGTCGAAACTGCTGGATTTAATAAACATATTCCATTTATAAATGGAAGCTTCTTCATTGACGAGGAGAAGAAACTCACCTTTGGTTCTCCTGAAGATAAGCTCCACAGTGTTATTGTCATTGGAGAGGCTAATTACCGTAGGGTATTGGATTACGGGCGAAATTTTGGTAACAAAGATGGTTGGCTACATTTGTGTTCTTATGTTCCAAGTTCAGTGCAAATCAAGCAACCTGCAGAAGGGGAAAGAAAAATACAAAGCGATTCGGAAAAGCGTCGATATGATGAAAACATGTCGAGACTTGTCTCACTTGGATATTATAACCAATATTATATGCTGAAGGAAGGAGGCAAAAGGAGAAAACGAGATATGATTGAAACTTACAATGCCTATTGTGTATGTCTTCTCTTTGATTAAAACTATTGTGTGATCAAGCTTTTTATTAAAAACAAATTTTTGATTGATTCTAATTTTTATTTTATCAACAACAAATCTTCTTTCCATCTCTAGACTCAAATCTTGATCCACCACTGTTACTCTGACCTGTCTGACTTATCGAGCCTCTTGTGAAATTCTTTCCTCGAACATATAAGCCTTCACCAGCTTGACCAGACAAACCAGATTCATCACGCAACTCTAACTCCTTAGACTTGGCAGCACTGATGACATCCTCCATCTTTATCCCGTCTCGTCCATACTTCAGCGTCTCCTTCAACATATCATACTTCTCTGGAAGAGAACTCAAGATCAAGATCGCATGTACCTCATCCGGAACCTGGATTTGAAGATTATTCAGATCTGATATCATCTTCAAGAATTCGTCTATGTTCTCATCCAACGACTTTGAATCCTGCATCCGGTAGTTGTAAACCTTAAGCTGAAGGTAAACGCGATTGGGTAAAGATTTCACCAAATACAGACGCTCAAGCATAGACCATGCTTCCGCTGCTGTTGTACACTTGTCGATCTTCCTCAACACCTTATCTCCCACATTAAGAAAGATAATATCCATCGCCTTCTCGCTACGACTAACTCTCGCCTCTTCATCTTCGATCCGCTTCTTCTTTACCGCTGGATCCGCTTTGTCTTCCTTGAGCCCTGGAGCTACATCCTCTTGCTCCGTCAAGACATCCTTCAAGCCTAGGATCCTTAGATGAGCAAACATTCGTGTCTTCCACAAAGAGAAATTGCCGGATCCATCGAACACCGAGATCTTGAGCTTCGTATTCGCCATGTTTCAATTAGATCTAGAACAAATATTCCAGGCGCCAAGCTCTGATACCAATTGTTGCTTCTATAACCTCAAGAATCTTTGATCTACGATGATTACTCTCTCTCTCTCTCTCTCTCGATCTCTTGTTTGTGAATGTTTGAACAGAAAGCGTAAACGACACAGAGAATTTTACGAGTTCGGATCCTTAGGTAAGATCCTACGTCTCGCCGGAGATTATCCGGAATCCACTAGAACAAAGATGCTCAAGCTCGAGCATTCTCTCTCTACAAGTGTTTCTTCTTCTCTCTTTCTTTCTCTCACTAGGATCTAACAAACTCTCTAATGAATACAATGATGATATATCAAGAGGATAGAAACAAAGGAGAAAAGAGACGATTGACTTCCGTTAGTCGTAGACGGCTTCAATCAAACCACGTGTCACAATCTGAACCGTCTTTATTCAGCAAGCTGAAACCTTGTGAACCCAACAGAGTCTTTCCCTTACTTAGTATAAATGTCATAATCCCACAAGAAGCTTGCGCTTTTACTTCAGCAATGTGATTCAATGCTACTTGATTTTTGGATTACTACTAAGATTGAGACTGAAGAGGTGCTGTGGAGCAAGTTCTTGAGAGTCGAAACTGCTGGATTTAATAAACATATTCTATTTATAAATGGAAGCTTCTTAATTGACGAGGAGAAGAAATTTACCTTTGGTTCTCCTGAAGATAAGCTCCACAGTGTTATTGTCATTGGAGAGGCTAATTACCGTAGGGTATTGGATTACGGGCGAAATTTTGGTAACGAAGATGGTTGGCTACATTTGTGTTCTTATGTTCCAAGTTCAGTGCAAATCAAGCAACCTGCAGAAGGGGAAGGGAAAATACAAAGCGATTCGGAAAAGCGTCGATATGATGAAAACATGTCGAGACTTGTCTCACTTGGATATTATAACCAATATTATATGCTGGAGGAAGGAGGCAAAAGGAGAAAACGAGATATGATTGAAACTTACAATGCCTATTGTGTATGTCTTCTCTTTGATTAAAACTATTGTGTGATCAAGCTTTTTATTAAAAACAAATTTTTGATTAATTCTAATTTTTATTTTATCAACAACAAGTCTTGCTTTGCAAAAAACATGTTCCCTCTCATTGACGAAAGCTATGTCAACAACAAGTCAAGTTCTTTGAAGATAGATACTGATTAAAACTGAATTTACAATGCCTAACGTATGTCTTTCATTTACTCATTCTTTTCTTTGATCAAAGATTACTCTATTATAAGATTTTTATAAACAAAACAGTTACATTAATTTTCTCATATGGTACATCAAAATAGATATATTGGCTGCGATTGTTTTAAGGGAAGCATAAATAAAACCATAAAATTTGGGATTTACAGAGCTGATTGATTGCACAATTAGTAGTCACATATCTGAAGAATCTAGCAAACAGAACCAAAGGAAACCGAAGAGGAAGGAGAAATAAAGGGATCTTAGTCTTAGCTTGTCTTGGTCTTTGGCTTTGTGTCTTAGGCCTTTTCAGATTCTTTATCTCTACTAATGTGATCAATAAAATTCTCTTACAAGGAACATCGTTTACATGAGAGATGGACGAGTACAAAACAAATGTATGAATTGTTGTAGCACATAGGAAATACATGAAAAGAGTACAAGTAAGACAATGGTGCAAGTTTTAGATCTAAATCTCACAGAATCAGAGAAGAACCCCAACATGTCTTTCCTTTTTTCTATACACACATTACACGAAAAAAAAACAGTTGTGGAAACGAAATTATATGTTGCATCGGTCATACCCTGAGAACCAAGAGGGTTCCGCGAGCTTTGACAACTCTTCGTCTTTCTTGTAATATGGCTCGAATTCTTCTCTCCATTGGTGATCACCAGAACTTGGTGATGGCTCCATCGGTTCATCGTATTTGGCCATAGCATCGCCATTAAAAGAAGCTTGCAATGATTCCACGGGATTCTGTGGCTCTGCAATGTGTTGTTGGTTAATAGTGCTGATTTCGGTTTCGTATTTCCTCTTTAGTTTGTCCATCCTTTTATATGCTTCTGTTGCTTCATACTCTGCATCCATTGCCCGTTTCTGCGAATAAACAAGCCATAATGGTTAAAGTAAAGAGTAATGTGATGAGATTAATAACTGAAAAATGGCAGATGAGGGTGAGATTCTAGAAAAATAGTTTTATAATGTACCTGTGCAAGTGTCAATCCTTCTTCAGCTTCTTTAAGTCGAACAAGTAGCTCTCCTGCTGCTTGAACAGCTTCAGCTGTATCTCTTAATTGTGATTGGAGACTCTTGTTCTCATCCCTGAAGTATTGTGCCTCCTTCTCTCTTTGCACCTTCAAAGCTGAAATTTCTGCTGCAAGTGCGTTTATGAATCTAGACTCAACTCCCTTAACTCCTGCTCTGGCTGCCGCCTTTTTGACATCATCTATTCCTTCTCGGATCCTCCTATGCCTTGCAAGCAATTGGATATGCTTCTCTTCCAGGTCTGCATATTGTTCAATCATCCGTGCATGACCCTGCATCGCCATCTGCATTGCTTCCGTCAACTCCTCTGCACATCTTTTCTCGGTATCCAGTTCACGTTTCTGCTTTTCCATTAGCAACCTATTGGTATCAAGCTCAGTTCTTAATTCCTCAGCAAGAGAGATCCAGTTGCTCTCTGTTTCATTCCAACGAAGTCTTTCATGTTCTAGTGTCTTCTCAGGACTCTCATCTACTGACTCAGGAATGGTATTAAGTGGTGGAGCCTGATTAGGGTCACAAGCGTAACTTAGCTTAAGCAGGGAAGCTCTTTTCCGAGCTGATGTAAGAGTAGGGTCAATGTAACATTGTAGCTGCGCCTTTAAATCGTAAATCTCTTCTAATAATACTTCCCTTTCTCCCATGTCACCATAGAAGTTCTTGAAACTTTCGAGCTCTTCTTGCACTCGTTTCAACTCAATCCTCGTCTGCAATACTTCAGGGTGGTTCTCATACATGTCCTTCAGAAGCTGCAGCATTATATGTAAGAAAACATTTCTCCATTGATTCAATAATATTCTAAATAATGGAACACAAAAATTTACCTTATGCTCATGCATGAGAGATGCAAATTCTTCATCCAGGAAATCATCTTTAGATAACACGCCATCCATGAGGCTTTCAAGGCGAGCAATCTTGTCCTCCCTTGTTTGTCCTATTATGGCATTGCACTCTCTCTCATGCTTGTACTGTTGCACCTGTTTTCCAGAGACAATTAGAGATGTTTCCTATATACGTCGAAAGTAGAGAAGCTAACCAACAGAACAGAAGCAAGGATCATACCAGCCGATTAAGCTGTGATATTTCAGAGGCTTGCTTAGTGCAGAACTCTTCCATAGCCATTTCTCGTCTGATAGACCCTGCTAGCACCTTTTCCACTGCCTGTAAGGTGCAGAAAACTCCTATCATATTATTACACTATACAAATGCGGAAAGAAATGCTTTAAATGAAAGCCACAATTCTTACTTTAGGAACTTGGAAATTGGACTTTTCTGAATCTTCTGAGTTGTCAATAGGAACTAACTGAAGATTAGAAGTGTCACTTATATCTTGGGCCTCACATTCTGCGCTGCATTTACATTTACCGCACAGTGCTTCTTTGGGGTTCTCTTCCACTATTATATCAGCTTCGGGATAAGTCTGCACACCTACATCAGTCTTACTTAAAACGGTTGAAGGCTTGCATGCTAGAGCTTTGTGGGACAATCTGAATGTTGACCGTCTATGAGCTGTACTCTGGCGATAAGAGTCAAGAAGTTTCATGCCTCTGTGGAGGCTAGCTGCCAATTGCCTAGTTGGCACAGGAAAAGCTTCATTTTTCTTTGCAGACAAAGCACTATATAGGTTTAACATCTCTGTGGACATAGCCGGAGAAGGTTCCACAACTTCTGTAGTCGACTGGTTCGCTCTCTCAATATCCTTTTGGGATGCGGTGGACATTGACGTTGTCCTCAAGCTTTTCCTGCTATTTCTAATCTTAGGAGAAACGCTCTCAGTGGGAGGTATTAGTACAGGAGAAGCACTAACTGGATTAATGCTAAGGCAAGGCGACACAGGATTTACTGTGACCTGTTCTGTATCATTTGATGTATCAGCTACTGATACAATTGCGGAAACATCAGCTTCGAGAACCAAGTCTTGGCATAATGGAATGTTGTCCGCCTTGCTTGGTGAATTTCCCTGGTTTGTGTCGCTAATACAAGAGTGAAGAGAATTGGTTATGGAAGCAGGCTGTGCATTCGAACCATCATCCATAGTTTGCACGGGTGCTTTGATCTGATCTGTTGTGATGCTAGTTTCTGCCACAGTTAACGCATTCTCAGTCTCTGACCCACTGTTTTCAGTTTGGCAACACGCGTCCTCCATGTTAACATCTGTATCTTCAGGAAAATTCTTTCCAGTGGATTGGACATCAGATGATTTAAGGTGGGTGTTACTGTAAGATTCATCCTTTAGGGCCAATGATGAAACTATTTTCTCTACTCTGCTCATGTCCTGATTGTTTTCCTCGGTAGGTGGCGATAAACCCATTTGAGTACAAAGCCTTTCAACAGCCTCCTCATCAATTTCCATCTCAGTATCCCCATCATCATCTCCATTTGGTAATGACTTGGGATGGCCCAGGCCAAAGCTTCTTAACAAACTCAGACTTCTACGCGCATTCCAGGACGTGGTGTAAGATGCATTTGGGTTAGTTGGGTTGTTATTATTATCTTTCACCCTTTGCAGTTCATCCTGTGCGGTTTACATTAAATATTACATTAGATATTACATTAGTTGGGTTGTATCTATGTTTTATGAGATAAGCAAAAGAATGCATACCCTCAGCTGGCGTATCACTTCCCGCAAGAAATTTACATCATCCTGCATTACTTCATTGACAACAGCCTTGTTCTGTATCGCTTTTGCACGCTGAGCAAATCTTAAGGTACTGAAGGTTTCACTTCTACAACTGCAATATGTGATGCCATTTTTTTCAGAAAAAATGGAGGATAAAATAATTTCTGGAACACATATTTTTTACGTGATACTCGTATGGGTTCTTGATTTACCTTTGCGAGGGAGAAACTGCACAAACCATAGCTAACTTCGCGTTCCCACCAAGAGACTCTTGCAATAGAAATGTCAACCTGGAATCTCGGTAGGGTATATGCCTCTGCTTCCCTGTTTGTGAA
Organism: Camelina sativa; assembly: GCF_030686135.1. NCBI lineage: Eukaryota > Viridiplantae > Streptophyta > Magnoliopsida > Brassicales > Brassicaceae > Camelina > Camelina sativa. Next base: position 11,318,451 of record NC_141880.1, on the reverse strand, counting down.
ATTTCTGCGAGAATGTTGATCAAGTTCCTGCATGTAATTAAAAACTGTGTGGGTTACATTGATCTTAGTTTCAGACTGTACAGAATAACATCTGAAAAATGTCAAGGTAAAAGATCTGGCATAGATAGAAGTCAGAAATTACAACCATCATTTTCAAATTGTGTTCATATCAATAAAATCCAGATTCAAATGCATACTCTCGAGAGAAAGGAAACAAATGCAGGATTGACTGGTAAAGAAAAAGGAAACAAATGCAGGATTGACTGGTAAAGAAAATTAATAAGCAGCTATGTATATGGATTATTCTGATCTTACCCAAGTTGAGAAAGTGATCGATTTATATTCCCAGCTTCCTTTAAACGATCACCTGCTGCACCGGTTAACTTTTGCCTTTCTGAACCAGCCAGATCAACAAGATTTATTCTACTTGTTTTGAAGCTGCTTAGACCATCTGCAACACTCTGTTACATATTACATTAAAATACAGTTAGATATAGATTGACATTAACCCATAATAAAATTAACTAAATAATTGCTAAACTAACAAGCATCTGAGCATCATAGCCTAGTTTTAAAACCTTGCAGTTACCAAATAATATGACCAATGTAATAAAGAAGAACAGCCCACCTTGCAGTGGGACTCGACAACACAAGTAAATACACAATGTGACCTTGAACTCTCTGCATTTACACTTGTAGCCCCAGTCCTTCTGTTTGCCAAGCCCTGCGACAGTTTAAGACTCCAGCATTATTATTGAAGATAATCATTTCAAAAGCACGCAACAAAATAGTTCAGATTGTCTACACTGCAAGACTTTGACACACTTTGGCAGAATACACAGTATTGCAGTTCCTGTAGTGTAGACAATTTTTCTTTATAACAAACCAAAGTTATGCATCCCATCTTTTAAAAGTTTAGGAGAAATACAACTGATATCACACCTAGGAAACACAAGTGTGTACGTTTTTATCAATTACTCTAGAAATCTTTCAAAGTAGAAGGGGATTAATTACCCAAGAGGAACATGAAATGAAATGATATAACAAACCTTAACCAGAAGCTTTGACAAATCCTTCAAATTTTTCACGTATTCCTCAGTCAGATTTTCAACATAAACACCGGACTTGACATCTTCTCTAATCTGGTGCAATATTAATAAAAGAAAAAAAAAGATGAATCCAGGTTCTTTTTCTTTACAAAATGAAACAAGTTGAAGTTGCAAGCTCGTGTTACCATCAGGTTTTTTTGGCTCGGATCCAAAAGATCTGTTATTTGCTCGTTATATATCTGCCATAAAAAAATGGGAAAGGGACCCATGTCTATCAAGCTTTGAGAAATAAAAACATCATAAGCAGAAAATCTATAGTAGAATACACTCATCAAACCTCGAGAAACGAACAGCGGCATTGGTAATTGAGCTGCCTTTCAGCGTGCTTTGCTTGCTCCTGCAAACAAAAGAAATCAAGTTTTGAATGTGCTGCCTCTTTAGCAAAATGAAACGAAGTGAATGTAAACAACACCAAGGCATCATATCATCACCTCACTGATACGGGAGAAGAGCAACTCAAAGACACGTGGTGTCAATCCTCTTTGGTCACCACTAAGATGCTCTTCCAACAATCCATTTGCAGGACCCCACATGGTATACGTTTTCCCACTTCCAGTCTGAACAAATCAAATGTTAGAATTGCAATCAAACCTGGTTTAAAAAATTTCAATACAATCCCAAAGCAACACATTGAAAAAGGAAGGATGACTACCTGTCCGTAAGCAAAAACAGAACTGTTAAATCCAGCCAGACAGTTCTCTACAAGAGGGGCTCCCACAAGCTTAAAGATTTCATCCTGCAATGAACACAAGAAAATATACAAACATCTTAACCTATGTAAATCATGAGATAATTAACCCAATAATGAAAACTAAATACTTGCCTGAGTTGACTCCGGGTCAGCAATCGAGTCGAATGTGAAAGTCTGTTCATTGATAGTGAGGGCATCGTTGGAGATCTTTTTAACTATCATCTCCTCTTCCTCACCTTTGCTTGGAGGCTTCATTCTGACTATAACCTACAAAGCGAGACAAGAGCTCTAGTTGAGTAGCTTTAAACACTACTAAGACAAATCGAACTAACGGTAACTAATAGCAATCAAGAAATTAGGGATTTTAGAATCTGGAACTTAATTTTTGACCAAACTCATCCAACAAATTAGGGTTTTTTTTTTCCAATTTCTGGGCAAGAAAATCAAAAATTCAAAAGAATCAAACAACCTTGACACCAGAGTCTGAAACCCCAGCCGCTACTCCGTTATCCACGGCAGCTTCAGCAATTAGCTTCCGTTTAAGAGGATTAGAAGACGGCGGACGCGGAGGCAAAGGACACTTAAGTTTCGCCGGAGAAGACCTATGGTCAGGCATCAACGAGTTCAGATCCGGTGGTGGAGCATTCTCTTTAGCAGATCTCATCTTCGTTCGAGACTTCGATTTCGTCAAGCTAGGGTTGGGCGATTGCGATTGCGACTCTCCCATATCCCTCAAGATAGCGTTTCTTGGCATCATAAAGTGCTTCATTCTCTCTGTGGATTAACCGATTCAAATCCCTAAAAAAGAGAGGGAAGAGCAAGATCTGCTTCTGCAACAAATCAGTGTTTCGGGCAAAGTAACGAGGAAGAAGGGAAGAGAGAGAGAGAGAGAGAGAGAGAGAGAGAGAGAGAGAGTTTGAGAGAGCCGTTAATGGCGAGAATTTGAATTTCTAGATCGGAGAACGCATTCACATGTTTGTTTATTATTCATCTATCTCCGTTGATCGTGAGATTAAAATCCAACGGATGAGATCAAGTTAGGCCCCATGATTTTGTTCGACCGTTTGCAGATATAATACTGAAATCTCACGTGGCACGTGGCTTTTAGATTGTGTTGGGTTGGGCTTATAAACGAAGCCCAATGACGGTCCATTTCAAAATTTTAAACCGACTTCAAAAATTCCTAATAAGCAACCCACACAATTTTCATTTGTCACGAGTTCCTTATTAGACGTTTGCAAATATGAAACATAAATCAAATAAAAATATTTAGTCATGTCACGCTCCATGAGAGGCTTGTCTTAGCATGTCCAAATTAAAGTATTTTAGTTCGGTGTTTAGACGGTCGAAATTTTCTTTATTATATGAAAAATTTGGGCTATAATTGATAATGACGAACTAGAAAATGATAAAAGAGAAAGAACTGACGAACTGCGAGTTCGTCGAATTGATACTTCGAGAACCTGTCTCTTGCCCGTACGCCGTACAATCACTTTGTAGGTTACTGTATCGGTTCGTCCTCCGAAAAGACCAAAATAGCCCTTTTTGGCCTATTGATTTCTTTGGGTCTTTTCTGGGCCGGACCTATTGTAGGAATGAGATCCAGCCCTAACAGCGTATGACGGAATTATATTCGGTTGCTGCGTACTCAAACGAGTCATGTGGAGTTTGTAGGAAGGCTAATAATTGGGTCTACGGAGCTTATACATGCTGTCTCTTGGTCATAGTTATGCTGTTCATTCATTGTGTGCAACGAGGAATCAAGAGTTACTTAATTTTGCTAAGGTTTGGAACTTAAGAAAAGAGACAAATATACAAAGTTCAAAACTTAAATATATCAATTCATTTACAAAGAAAATTAAAATTATAAAATAAATAGGACTAAAATTACATAAATATTAAACATATATAACTATAGATTAAAAAAAGGTAATTTTGCTAAGTTTTGTAGTTACTTAAAAAAAAAAAGTTCAAAAGACAAACTTTTAAAATTATGATGAAACAAAAAAATTATAACAACTATTGAAACAAAAAATTGTGATGAAAAATGTGAACAGGTGAAAACACAACCCTAAAAATGTTAAGATAGTTACTTTTTATTTTTGTGATTTTAATTCGATCCTAATTCATAGGCTAACGATTTCAAGTAGGAAGTATTTTCGTTTTAAATCTTTTGGTACATCAATTTTTTTTTTTTTTTGACACAGGTAAATTGGAATAAAAGATTCTTCATATATATATTTAAAAATATTTACCAAAAAATGAAAAAGACAGTCAAATGAAAAGATTATAAACACCAAAAAAAAGAAATAAATTTCATACACAATCTTAACGTGAATAATAAGTTAATTAATAACAGAGTGTTTATTCAGTTGCTATAAACAAAACAAAACAAAAAAAACGTTAAAGCTGAGATTTTTAAGTTTCTTTGGTCAAACAAACCAAAAGAAAAAACAGAGAGAAAGAACTCGAATCCTCTGATCTGATCTGAATTTACAACAATGGCGGAGACAGCAAACACAGATCTGGAAGGAATCGATGGAGTTCGTATGACATGGAACGTCTGGCCACGTTCTAAAGTCGAAGCAAGCAAATGCGTGATCCCACTCGCCGCTTCCATTTCTCCGATCCGGCGACATTCCGATATCCCTACCCTTCCTTACGCTCCTCTCCGTTGCCGAACCTGCTCCGCGGCGTTGAACGCTTACGCGCAAGTCGATTTCACAGCGAAGCTCTGGATCTGTCCCTTTTGCTTTCAGCGTAATCATTTCCCGCCTCATTACCATGTGATCTCTGAGACTAATCTTCCTGGTGAGCTTTATCCTCAGTATACTACTGTTGAATACACGCTTCCTCCTCCGCATGATCATAGGAATGGGGAGGTTCCGTCTCAGGCTGTGTTTATGTTTGTTCTTGATACTTGTATGATTGAAGAGGAGCTTGAATTTGCTAAATCTGCGGTTAAGCAGGCGATTGGATTGCTTCCTGAGAAGGCTTTGGTTGGGTTTGTGTCGTTTGGTACTCAGGCTCATGTACATGAGTTGGGATTCTCTGAGATGTCTAAAGTTTTCGTTTTTAGAGGGGATAAAGAGATTTCGAAAGATCAGGTTTTGGATCAGTTGGGGCTTGGAGCTTCTTCGAGGAGAGGAGGTCCTGTTTCTGGATATCATCCTAAAGGAGCTCAAAATGGTTCTGGTTTGAATAGATTCTTGTTGCCTGCCTCGGATTGCGAATTCACTCTCAACTCTGTTAGTAAAGTTTGTTTTTTGAAGTTATTTATCATTTAGCTAGTGTTGATTGTCAAGTTGGAACTTTTTCATCTGATTGTATGGATGATGTTTGGTATGTAGCTTTTGGATGAGCTACAAAGTGATCAGTGGCCTGTTCAGCCAGGTCATCGTTCCCAACGATGCACAGGTGTGGCATTGAGTGTAGCTGCAGGATTGCTTGGAGCTTGCTTGCCTGGAACTGGGGCTAGAATTGTAGCTTTGATTGGAGGTCCATGTACAGAAGGCCCTGGAACTGTAAGTGCCTGTTGACGATTGTTGGCACTGTGAGCATTCATCACACCATGTTTATGAAGCATGTCTTTTTAATCTCTTTCTAATCTCTTTTGTACAGATTGTCTCAAAAGATTTGTCGGATCCTGTGCGTTCTCACAAAGATGTAGATAAAGATGCCGCTCCTTACTATAAGAAGGCTGTCAAGTTTTATGAGAGCATCGCAAAGCAACTAGTCACTCAGGGTCATGTGCTAGACCTTTTTGCTTCTGCACTTGATCAGGTATTACTGTGACGTGATTATAAATCATTGGTGCACAATGCTCTGAATTAGTTCTTCAAGTTTCATTTTGCATTTTGTATCAGTTGCTTTTGCAATTTGTATCAGTTGCTTTTGCAATACTGTTTTGTATTTTTTGTAGCTGGAAATCTAGAAAATGGAATGCATCTTTTATTCTTGTGTCTGGAAGTGTGGTCTTGATAATGCAATGAGTTTTACTTAACTGTTTGTCAAACTTAACATGGTCAATAGGATATAAAAAAATGTGAATCCTCTCACTTGTCCTCCATTTTGTTAACTAGCCTGTGATATCAATTTAACTAATCCTCTCAATTTCCTGTTTTTGATGATGTTTTTCTCTATTGTGTTTCTTCCAATAGTTTCTATCTTTAGTCAACATAAGGCATTGCTTGTTGTATATTGTCATGCTCTCATTTCTGATAACTATAATTTGATATCTAATTATAATTGTTTCTGCTGTTGCATTTTGGATATAGTTAGGTTGGGGTTGCTGAGATGAAAGTTGCAGTTGAAAGAACTGGTGGCCTTGTTGTTCTGTCTGAAAGTTTTGGCCATTCCGTATTCAAAGATTCCTTCAAGCGGGTATTTGAAGATGGCGATCCGGCTCTTGGCCTTTGCTTTAAGTAAGTTTCTACTTTGCTGATGCATCACTCTCTTTGATCTATTATTACATGGTAGAGAAAATTTTGGCGATGCAATAACCTTTCTTGTTTATTGAGTATCATACGTTTCAAGCATGTATGTAAGAAATAAAACTATGTGCGTACTTAAATATAAACTGACCTTAAATCGTTTATATCTAGTGGGATGCTTGAGATCTGTTGTTCACAGGACATCAAAATTCAAGGGGCTATTGGGCCATGCTCATCATTAGAGAAGGTTAAACATGGAGTCCTTGAATATACCCTTCTTTCAAAAATGAATTGATAGTAATTTGTGAGATGAACAAAGCTATCTCTTCTCAACTAAATTGAAGTTTTCTTTTATTTGAATCCTTTCAGAAAGGTACTTGTGTTGCTGACACGGTTATAGGAGAGGGGAATACTTCTTCTTGGAGGTTGTGTGGCCTTGATAAAAGTACGTGTTTGACAGTATTTTTTGACATATCTTCAACCGGGTCAAATTCTCCAGGAGCTGCGAATCCACAGTTTTATTTGCAGTTTCTCACAAGGTACTTTGGGCAGTGGTTTAGTCTTGTATTTATCTGTTTTCTTATTTTTGTTTTAAGTCCGTGCCTTTCTGCATTACATTGTGGGCTTCATTGTCGAAAGTATCATGTTGTTTACTTGTTTGCAGTTACCAAAACTCTGAAGGCCAAACATTGCTCCGGGTTACTACTGTATGCAGACAGTGGATAGACAGTGCTGTGAGTTCAGAGGTTTGTCCTGTTTTTGCTTTATTCATAAATTTATGACTTAAAGTTTCAATTGATAAGCAATTTGAATTTTTTCTTCATCATGACCTATTTTCTGAATCTATAGTAAAGGGTAGGCCAACTTTTTGGGGTTTTGCTCCATACAATTGAACTTTCTTGTACTCTTAGTATCACCGTTAGGACTAGAACATGCTTTGCATCTCACACTTTCTTTGACTGCAATTTTCAAATTAGTGCTATATAATTTACTACCACAGATTTTCATCAATTATTCTGTTACAGTTACTACTGATAGGCAGTAAGTCTTAGCTCTTGCATTCTTGTCAGTACTATTAGTCGTATATTTTGGCATTCCTTGTGGCTAATCAGAAACAATCCATCACTAATGTATCATCATAGATAATTTATATGGAATAATAAGCAAAGCTTCTGACAAACATTTTGATACACATACCAGCCTATCCATTTTCATTGTTTGTTTTTAGTTTCCATGAGATGAATTTTAGACATGGGCCCATGGTGTAGGATTATGCAAATAACCATCAAAAAATGCAATGCAGGATTTCTTATAGTCTAAAAGCTTCCTAGTGAGCTAACATTCTATTTTACCGATTGTTATGTATTTTTCAGGAACTTGTGCATGGGTTTGATCAAGAAACTGCTGCTGTGGTAATGGCTAGATTAGCTTCTTTGAAAATGGAGTCAGAGGTACGTCAGAGTAGACAGCGTCAGTTTGGTAGTTGCTTTGTTTTATTATTGTGCTGGCGTAACCTCTTAATGCTGGCAATGTTTTTAAATATGTGTCTTTCCTTGGGAAAATACTCACCAGGAAACCTAGGAGGTCAAATGTTCATCTATTTATACGAAAGACATTCAAAGTTTATTGTTCACACAGCTGTATAATTAATGTATAGTAATCTGAACTAGGAGGATCCAAATTGTTTCTTAGAAAATACTGCAGGGACTAGTTATCTAAGGCGCGCCTATCAGCAAGTCATGTCTGTTTATACATTTCATCATTTTTTGTTTCGCAGGAGGGATTTGATGCTACTCGGTGGTTAGATCGGAATCTGATTCGTCTTTGTTCAAAGTTTGGAGACTATAGAAAGGATGATCCAACCTCCTTCACGCTGAATCCCTATTTTTCGTTATTTCCTCAGTTTATATTTAATCTGCGGCGATCGCAGTTTGTTCAGGTACCACTGCTTTTACGTGTCATGGTTTGTGCTCATCATATCATTAGCTTAGTATCATGTTTTCTTTTGCGGGTTGTGATGATGGCAGGTATTTAACAATAGCCCTGATGAAACCGCATACTTCTGCATGTTGTTAAACCGGGAGAATATTTCGAATGCAACTGTCATGATCCAACCGTCGTTGACAATGTATTCATTCCATTCACCACCTCAACCAGCTTTGCTAGATGTGGCTTCCATTGCAGCCGATCGAATTCTTTTATTAGATGCATATTTTAGTGTTGTTGTCTTCCATGGAATGACTGTAGCACAATGGCGAAACATGGGTTATCATCATCAGTCTGAACACCAGGTACTTCTAACTAGCTGTGACAAATAGATTTTTTCATGATGCAGAACCATCTCATTGTGGTTGAATAACTTAATCTTCCAGTGACTGACTAGCTATTACGATTTTTGTGAGATAGGCTTTTGCTGAGTTATTGCAAGCTCCACAAGAGGATTCCCAGATGATAGTCCGGGAGCGTTTCCCTGTCCCAAGATTAGTTGTCTGTGATCAGCACGGCTCGCAGGTCATTTGTCTTTATCTATATGTCTTCAAGTAATTGTCAGATTCAATTTTGGTTTTTGCATCTCACTAGATTTGAATGGGAAAATGCAGGCGAGGTTTCTATTAGCTAAGCTGAATCCATCAGCGACATACAACAACGCAAACGAGATGTCAACAGGGTCAGATGTGATATTCACAGACGACGTGAGCCTTCGAGTCTTCTTTGAACATCTTCAGAAGCTCGCCGTGCAATCTTGAGTAGTCATTTGTTTTTCTTCTTTTTTTTTTGAACAAAGACTCTTTTTTTTTTTTTCTAAACTCATCAACTAACATTGAAAACTTTTAATTTTTGTCTTTATTAAAAAATTGTCTTGTAATATTATGTTTTTGTTCAAGAACTTTGGTATTATTCCTGATTTAATACTAAGTTTTGTACCATGCATATCTGAATCCTAATCAAATTGCGAACCTCGTATAGGTTGGATTACAGGACATGTTGTTTATTATGATACAGTTGCGCGCGCTGGATTTCGCTTAGGATTGCGCTGCTATGAGTTATATTGGAAATAGAGCGCGTTATAGTTTGCAATTGCATGAACCAAATGATATCATGTATAATGTTGTGAGTTGTGAGTCTGTCACAAAACCAAATTCTATTGCCAGCTGTTAGTTTCTGTTGACAAACATTGTCAAACGCGAAATATGAAGAGATAGAAAAACACAATACCGTTTGCACAAGTTAATATTAAATTACTCACTAATCCATGTATATGTCGGATTTTGCCGCTGCCTTTGTGATTATACAACTTATCACTCAAATCAATTACAAGATTGCAACATATCAAAAAAAGATAAGACAAACTATGACAAGTTGATAACAAATCCGGCAGAAACCTTTGGCATACATTTTTGATGGTTTCATTATATACATAAGAAGTTAAGAACTAATTAAATTTCATCGACTAACCAAAATACAAAATACGCGTGAGTTTTTATCCTAGTGTTACAGTGTACTCATATTATACTTGGATTTTTGTTTACATGTTTTTTTTTTTTTTATATAAATGGTGTAAAAGCAACTTAAATTTAAGTTAAACAGTGGACGCAGTGCCATGCCAGCCTTTCTAGGGGCTTAAGGCAAGTTTTAAAGTATAATTATTTGCTTAAGGCAAGTTTTAAAGTGTAATTATTTTTAAATAATTAGGAAGAAGTATACTTGATAATGGAGAAATTCATTTTGTACGTGGAAGTCTGGAAGGGGATGGAGTATATATATATAGACAAGCGGATGGAGTAAATACATATTATATATATATATTATATTATATATATTATTCATATTTAACTTACGTTTTGTTCATATTTTTCTTATGTTTTGCTTATATTTTTCTTATGTTTTTCTTATTTTTTTGCTACTTTTTCATTATTTAAATAACTATAACATTAAAAGTATAGTCACATTAAATTAGTTCAATAACTATAATATAATTTTACAGAATCAATAAAATATTACTTTCATTTTAACTGTCATTTTATGACTTAAGTTTGATTTCATAATCGTTATTTCAGATTTTTAATACATGTTTAAAAACATTCATATTCTATCCCAAATGCTTTATGTTTTGACCAATTAGAAATATAGGTAATGTATTGAAAATGGTAGAATAGAAAAAACTTAAAAAAAAAGTAATTTTAAAAGGAGAAAATATCATTTAATTTAAATTGAAAAATGAAAAATGAAAAGCACAAGAAGTTTAGTTTTGATTTTGGCTCTAATTCACAACACAATAAAGATAAATATGAAGTTTTAATTTGAGTTTTTTTAGTTTTTAATAAGAGTAGGATTTAAACTGATTTCTAGTTAAATACTTTCTTTTTTCTTTTTTTTTTTGAATAAAATGTTAAATTATATTCAAAGAAAAAATAACGTTTTACATCAGCTTTGTTTGAAAGAATAAAACTTAGACTGTTTTAACAAAATCCCTAAGTTATTAAAGCCAAGAAACTATCTCCTCAAAACCGGGTAGCTAGCCAAGCCTAGAGACCCATAGCATAGCATCGATCACCCTGTCTTTCAATGGCCAAAAGTTGAGCTCTTATTTGCTTGTCAAGCCAGCTAATAAGACTTGTCGCAGATGTAGGAGTCTCCCCATGGCGCCTTGCGTTATGCTCCCGCCAGACAGAGTACACCGTGAGTTGAAAGGTATATCTAGTTAAGAACCCGGACACCCGATCAGCTTGCGTTCCAGAAATAATGTCGAGTAGCTGTGACCAAGAGGTAGTAAAACGAGTCATATAAAGATTTTGTGCTATACCAGACCAAACTGCAGCGGTATAAGGACAAGAAAAGAACAAATGGTCTCTTGTCTCCACCGGAACAGAGCAGAACACACAGCTTACATCACCTCCATTTCTCCAAGTGACCATTTGATCCCCCGTCGACAACCGATTATGAACTGCAAGCCATGCGCAAAAAGAATATTTCGGAGTTGCATGAGCAAACCAAACACCCTTATGCCAAGCAACTTGATTTGAAGCTGTGCGTATATGGTTCCAGGTATCCTTTGTAGAAAATGTGTCCTTATAAACATCACCTTTACCGCGCCATAGTACACGATCTGCCTGAGAAGGAGTTCTAGACTGATACGCTTGATGCAAAACCTCTTCAATGTCATTCAACACGGGATTACGGTGAGTCCTTCGCCGTCTCTCGTACCATGCGTCATGGAGGGTCATATGTTCTCGGATACCCAAATCAATCATACCCCATGGACCCACTTTATCCAACAATCGCCCGTGCACCGACCAGTTATCATACCAGAAAGACGTAAGAGCTCCACTCTGCACTTCCACCTTAACAAAAGTTTTTGCCAAATCTCTGTATTTCAACAATTTTTGCCACATCCAGGAGCCAGATAGTGATGCAGGCGGTATCGACCAAAAGCAACCCTCTTTAAATAAATTCAGTTATGACCATTGAACCCATAATGATACTCCCCCAGAGACCAAACGCCATATCAGCTTTAAACAACTTACATCATTTGTCTGTTTCAAAGATCTCAGTCCTAATCCACCTTCACACTTCGGTTGACACACCACAGCCCAGGGTAACTTTGCCTTATTAGTATTCACAGTCGGACCAGACCATAAAAACGCAGAATATAAACTGTCCAGCTCGGTAATGGCTTCCCGTGGGAGTCGAAAAGCACTCATCCAAAAACTAACTATGCTCCAAAGGACCCAACGGATGAGGTCAAGGCGCCCTGCAAAAGAGAGGTGACATGCAGTCCACGTTTTTACTCTGCTGCAGATTTGGTCAAGTAAAGGGGCAAGAGTTCCGGTACCAAGTCATCGAGAAGTTAAAGGGTGACCAAGATATCTAACTGGGAGCTGTCCCAGACCAAAACCGTATCGTGCGCCCATTAACTCGTTAGTGTCCGGTGAGACTCCACCAAGATACAAAGTCGTTTTCTCCATACTAATCCTTAAGCCTGATCGCTTAGCAAAGAGATTCAATACTTGGACTATACCATCAACAGATCTAATTTTCCCATCAGACAATATCATGAGGTCGTCTGCAAAACAAAGGTGATTTAACCGCATATTCTTACAACGTGGGTGGTATCCAAACTCCTGTAAACCAGCTGCCTTGTCCAACATTTTGGAGAGCACATCCATACAGATGACAAAAAGGTAAGGTGAGAGCGAGCAGCCCTGACGCAGTCCTCTAGCACTTCGGAAATAACCTGCTAGCTCTCCGTTGACCTGAACCGAGAAAGAAGCCGTGGTAACCCATAGTGAGATCCAATGGATGAAAACAGGAGGAAGTTGCAGAGCGCGTAAGACATTAAACAAGAAAGACCACTGAACGGAGTCAAAAGCTTTCGAAATATCCACCTTCATCGCACACCTCGTGGAGACAGTATTCTTATGATAGTCCTTGACAGTATTCTGTTGCTAAGAGAACGTTTTCAATGAGTAATCTATCTGCCACAAACGCTGATTGGTTTCCGGCAATGAACTGAGGCAGTATACGTTTGAGTCGGTTAGCAACAACCTTCGAGATGACTTTGTACAACACATTACAACAGGAGATGGGTCTATAGTCTCGCATCACCCTAGCCTCTTTTTTCTTCGGTATGAGGGCCAGTATTGTAGAGTTGAGTCCCTTTGGGAGAAAACCTTTAGCAAAAAACGATTGGACCGCTACAACAAACTCTCCACCAATAGTATCCCAAGCTGCCTTATAGAATTCAGCAGTGTAGCCATCCGGCCCCGGCGACTTGTCACTTGGCATGGCAAACAAAACCTTTTTTATCTCCTCCCCCGTTACCGCCCTTGTGAGCCAGCGGCTATCCTCCTCTGAACAGCGGAAAGATAGCAACTCTGTGAGACAGTCCACTGACATTCCCTCATAATCCGCTGGTATAGTCTGCAGAAAATCTTGAAAGAAAGTCTCAACCTCCACTTTAATATCCTCTGTAGTTGTTAGTAAACGCCCATCCCGTGCTTCTATCTCTCGCATCGTATTCATAGCCTCCCGAGTGGCCGCTGCACGATAGAAAGCCTTATTATTCCGATCCCCCACTTGGAGCCAGTGGAGCTTGGATCTCTGTTTTAAAAACTTCTCTTCCAGTGCAGAGAGGCGATCCCATCGTTCATAAGCTTCTTTCTCCCGTTCCATAGCAACCACGGATGGGGAAGCCAGATTTGCCGCCTGCCTTTTACACAACTCCTCAAGGGCTTCCTTGGTTTCCTTAGATAAGTGACTCAACTTCTGCTTGGCTAAACACCTGATATGCGGCTTTAAAAGCTTTAATTTCTTGGAGAATCTGTATAGAGATGACGTAGATAAATAGATATCCTCTGTGTTATTCCAGTAGTCATGAACAAGCGGTTTAAATTCCTCCATCTCTGCTATGGCGTTAACAAACTTAAATGGTCGACGAGAAGGAGGTGTGCCTGCAGCTCTCTGCACATGAACACGACAGCGGAGGTGATCCGAGATGCCCCCTGCTTCGAATACACTATAGGATTGCATAAATGAAGCAGACCATTTGTCATTTACCAGAACTCTATCCAGCTTCTTCGATATTAAGTTACCATCCCGCTTATTACTCCACGTAAATAACGGACCATGGTAAGCCAAATCCTTCAAACGGCAATCATTTACCACTGAACGAAACTCTTGCATCCCGGGAGAGAGAACAGGTCTATTATCCACCCCCAAATGCTCATCTAGTTCTAACGTAACGTTAAAGTCTCCCATAACCAGCCAAGGTCTATTGCAAATGATTGGATATGCACGATGTGCTCTCAAATCTGTCCACAACTCCCTTCTACCTTCAACACTATTTGCCGTGTAAACAAACGTACAGAAAAACTCATCTGCGTGCTCATTGAGCTTGACCGAACATGTTATGAGCTGGCTACTTTTATAAAACGGTGTGAGGCGTACCTCATTCCTCCAGACCACCCAAATACGACCCAAATTATGATGCTCATAATTAGTCAATAAGGACCAATCCTGAAACATCTTATTCCCAATTCTCGAAACTTTCCCTTCTTTCACCTTAGTCTCCAATAAGCAGCCAAACTGAAACTTACCCTCATCCACCCATTTCTTTATCACGGAATGCTTTGTTGATTTATTAAGACCGCGCACATTCCAACAGAACATGGACATCTAATTTGTTTTTGTGGCATTCCTCTTTTTCTGATCCCTAGAAAGAATCCTAGTGGTCTGAGAAGAAGATTGCTGTATCACCTTGTGTGCCATTTTTGAGTCTCGTGCCTAGTTAAATAATTTCACAGTTAGAAATATCCTTTTTAGCTACCATAATAAACTCTTGCTTCGTATACATATTGATCAACCCGACTACAGACTTTGGTGTGGATAATGCTATTTAAAGATTAGATACAAAAAAAAAAAAAAAAATTATACCATAAATACTCAAATTAGATCAGACTAGATCATATATAACCTAAGTCATTTGATCAAATTAGATCAGATATGACCTAAGTCATTTGAACAAATTAGACAAAGTTTTCAATTTAGGGAAAATGTATATTATTCCATCTCGGTTCAGTGTCTCTTACGCATTTTTAGGCAAGAATTAATATCACCATTCATTTTATTCTAAAAACTACTTACACAACTGATATGGAACTCCTGCTTCTGTTGTTCTTTCTTTAATGAGCCAGCAACAAATGGGCAAACACATTTTTGCTTTAGTTATACCTAGCTAGGAGTACTAGTATCAAGTGTGTCTGATATGGAACTCCTGCTTCTGTTGTTCTTTGCTTTAATGAGCCAGCAACAAATGGATATCAACTCATTAATAGTAATTAACTAGATAGTTATCCATGCTGTACAACACAAGGAAATGTTTGTGTAAATTTTACTGTAAAATGCTAGTTATAAAATAATATTAGAAGTTTTATTTGATCTACTCTATACAATGTATAATTTTTTACATTTAATTTATTTGATCTACTCTATACTGTATAATTTTTAAACTGATATTCCGAATAACTTTAATTACCTAAATGAAACCCCATAGACGTTCCTTCTTCATCTTCAAGTTGATATCCTTAGAGATTCTAGATGCTATCATACTCCATACCGTCATCTTATTAGGATATGACAGAGTCCAATATTCCACAAGAGGAACAGACCCATTGTTGGTTTCATATTGAGCTCTATGGATATGCAGTATTCCGCCAACTTTGCAACCGTTTTAATGCTCTTCATTGTCTTCGTTGTTTGTACCAATGCTTTCGTCTAGTTTCTCCTAGAAATTTCGATTTCTTAACTTCAGGCGTAACCGCATGGCCAAATTTGATACCTCTTTTCCCAAAGTTTTATCAACAAAATTTCTCCCCCTAATTATCTATAGTAAAACTAAGATCACTCCAAATGCATAAACGTCTACTTAGTGTTTTTTTCTTTCTCAAATTACTATGAAACACAGATTCAACATGGATGTATGTACCTACAGCCAAGAGACTTCTTAGACTTTTCTCCTTGAAATAATTTGCACAATAATCAAAAGAAAAAAAGTAAGCAAAAACCATGAAAAATATAAGAAAAAAAAGAGTAAAACATAAGTTAAATATGACAAAATACAAAACTAAAGATCTAAAAATTGTGATACTAACATGTGGTTAGTAGTACTTTTTTTACATTTAATCTAAACAAAAGTACTACTAACCACATGAAAGAGTGATCTATAACTACATGTGGCTAATACTTTGTATTTTTTACATTTAATGTTTTATACTTTTCTAACATTAAATGCATATTCACTCATTCATTGTTTGTTTGCTCAACTCTTAATTCAGTTATACCTTTCATAACAATAGTTTAGAGAATTGCAAATGTGGAATTGATATGCTTAAATTATATTATATAGTTAAAACAAACAGAACTCTGTATTTTGGATGCTTTTACATTTTAATATATTAGTGTCTTTAGTCGGGTTTTTAAAAAGTCAGTAATTGGGTTAATATTTTCTTATGTAAAAAGAAAAATAATAATAAGAAAAATGTTTGCTAATAGAGAGTGTTAATTATGAAATAATACTAGAATATTTCCATTAAAAGAAAATTACATAAAATACTGTAATAATAAGTAAGAGGAACTGATCGAAGGAAATGAGGAAACAGACAGACTTATTACAACAAACCAGAATATAAATAAGCATATTGACAAAGTAATCCCTGGCCATTAATAAGACTATAAATCCTACGAAACACTTTCCGGTCGAATTATGTAGTGTTCTCATGATACACTTCATCGATGACGTCCATGATACACTTAACACTTCATGATAAAAATTTCACTCATTCATGTGGTTAGATCACTCATTTAATGTTAGCATCGTTAATACTTTTTTCTTATAAAGTTGGAATATATAAGTTGGCGATGAGTCATTCTTTTGAATGAAGGCATATGGTTTCAATTACGTAAGGTTTTGCCTTTTAATGCAATTTTGGAATGTCGTTTTTTCCAGAAATTTTTTTAAAGCCTCAGCACCCTTTCGGCTTCTTTTATGCTCCTTTTCGAATCCACGAAATATTCTTCCTTCATGTAAAAAAATACAAAGTAATAGCCAAAGGCTCGTTAGGTAACTGCACTGCATTAATACTGTTGAAACATATATAACAGAAGATGATGACCAATTTTGCATGTTAATTGGTTAATTGGTCAACTTTGGATAATTTTATAAGGAACTTTGGATGTTTTGGAATCAATTTTGAAATACATCAAATATTTGAAAACCAAAATCATAATACGGTAAGAAAATCAATATGATAAATGACCTGATAATATATAAATATTCATCTAGTTCGTCAGTGTCATTTATTTTATCATTTTGGATCCTTATGTTACTTGACAGTTTTTTTGTTCCTTTTCTAATTAGCATATTATCTTTTTACCTTTTTATAAACTTAACATATTATCAAAAATACATTTATCCCTAATAAATATGTTTTTGATTTTTCCCATAAAAAATTTAAACTTTAATTTCACTAGATTCCACTTAAAAAATTGTATCTACTAATATATTATATTGTATATGGTGTATCAAATGTAATAGTTCACAGTTTAATTTAATTCATGTTGTTTTTACACTATTTAAAAGAGAGAAAAAAAAAACAAGTAATAGCCCACGTTCTATATAGTACACTAGGCTGAACCCACACGTATTTTGTATTTTGGCTTGTAGATAAAATTTGATTACTTCTTATGTATACAATTAAATCATCAAAGAAAAGAAAATTTTTTCTCCACTTTCGAAGAACTTTGACACAAACTTTCCAATGAGATCTCCATGAATGAAGATCTTCCACTCTGTTGAAGTGACCATTTCTCAAAATTGCTATGGTATTATCTTCTCATCTATCATAGTTATTTCTTTTTACTGATTTATAGAATCCATAGAGGTGTGTGTCCACATGCTTAAAACTTTAGCAGTAACCATTGATTTTGAGATTTCTCAAAATACTCTTAATTACCAATGATAAAAATTTACAACAAATTACAAAAACAAATTTCTATGAAGTCTTGGAAAATAGTGAATATGTTGTAAAGCACTGGATGGTGGACTCCATAACTGATATGTTACGGTTTTGACTCACTTTGACCCCGTTTATTTGATAGTTTTGTAGTTGTTTGAATCCTTTTCAGGTTATAATAAGAGGCTAGGAAGCTAAAAGCAAGGATTGGAACAGCAGGAGCAATCGGAGCAGAAAGGAGTTGAATTGGAGCAGAAAAGCTGATTTTAGACCCAGGAGCACATGCTCCCGATTTCCGAGCACATGCTCCCAACTCTACGGTTTCATGACGACACGTGGCAAGCATCTAGGCGCCGATTCCCTGCCTAATTCCCCTTATTTTAGGCGATCCTTTGTGAGAGAAAGAGGGCTGAGATCGCTTTTTAATAGGGAGATTTGAATTTGGAATCTTTCCTTATTTTTCTCTACTTGTATGCTATTTAACCTAGGGTTTTTAGGAGAGATAGATATACCCTTTTCTTTTGTTTTTGAGCGATGTTTTTGTGAGAGGAAGAAGAGCGGCTACCTTGTGAAGCATTCTCTGAACCCTTTTTATTTTTATGTCATTGAATTTCTCATCTTTTGCTATGATTCATTTCTCTATGTCTGAGTAGTTTTCTTTGCTAGATTAGGGGTTTCAAAAGGGGTTTCATGGGTTAGCAACAAAACACAAATAGGGCTTTATATAATTGATTGTCTTCACTATTGTTAGACTTAATGCTTAGGTTGATTTGATCACCCAATCTATGATTCTAGGTTTATCTATTCATCAAAAGTGTAATAGGTTGCTAGAAAAGACATTAGTGGGCAAATTATCCTAGACCTGCGAAAGTTGATGTGTAGGTGATTTGTGAACTTATCATTCCTGTTCTTTAATGCTTGTCTGCGATTCTGGGCTCAAACGACAATTTAGGGTTTATGGACCGCCGAGCATGTGCTCCGGATGTCTGAGCACGTTCTGCGCGTTCCGCACAGAATCGATCAGATAGAGTTATTGATACCACGACAGTGGATCAGTTTATCTTTATGTTTGAGTTCTAGGCTGGTACTTAATCTATGCCCTGAATAGTTGTTTAGTTGTTATCTCTGAAATTCCCGAGAATTACCCCTGATCTAGTGTTTTGCTGATTGCCTTTTTATACCGTTTTTTAATCGCGTTACTGTTACCAAACAAACCCAACTTTGAATTGTCTTAGCTTGAAATTGAACCAATAGAACCATAGAGTAAAACTTGGTCTTCGTGGGATTCGACCCCTAAGTACTACTTATTTGATGTGCACTTGCAGTAGGAAAATAGGGTTTAAAACTCTGTCTATCAAGTTTTTTGGCGCCGTTGCCGGGGACCAAATTTTTACCTTTGGTTTTCGGCGAAATTACTAGACTAAGGCCTTACTGATTTGTCTATCTGCTTCTTCTTTGCGTGTGTTTCAGGTGCATGTCAAGAAGATCTACAAGAAGAAACAACACTGAAGAACTAGTTGCTTTGTCAGTCGCAGAGCTCTCTTTGGCAGAAAGAACAAACCGCAAGAACAGAAAGTTTCAATCCGTCAACATGGGTGACAACAGAAACAATGAGGATATGGCTGCCGAGTTGCAGCAACTACGACAACAGTTGGGGCAGTTGCTCCGTGCTCAACAAGAAAGAGCCGCGCCACCACAACCGTCCATTGGGGACAAGGACAACCCGCATGTGTTCTACACCAACCTAGCGGCGATTGTTCCTCCCACCATCCCGAGACAAGATTTTGAGATCAAGCCATAGATGATCTCTCTAGTGAAGCAGCACCTATTTCACGGTCTCTCAGCTGAGATTCCGATGGACCACATCGAGAATTTTGAGGAGATATGTAGCACCACTGGTTCAAATGGGATACCGCCAGACTATTTGAAGTGCAAGCTCTTTCCCTTCTCTCTTGCGGATAGAGCTTCACGTTGGCTGAAGTCATTGCCACCTGGGTCTCTGACATCATGGGAACAGTGTAGATCTGCGTTTCTGGACCATTTCTACACCAAGGCTAAGACCGCTGCCCTGAAGAACAAGATTTCATCGTTCCAACAGCACATTGGAGAAGCCTTCTGCGAGGCTTGGGAGAGGTACAAAGAGTACCGTAGAGAGTGTCCGCACCATGGATTCAGTGATGAACAGATTCTGGGCATTTTCTATGATGGAGTTAACTGGGACTACAGAAACGCTCTCAACTCGGCCAGCAATGGGGATTTTATGACAAAGTCTAAGGAAGGAGAATATCAGTTGATTGAGAGCCTAGCTGCAAGCTCCAGCAACAAGGCTCCTGAGTATGATAGGTCCGTGAAGGTCAACAGTGTCGATACGCAAAAGATTGACGAGTTGACAGCCAAGGTGAACCTTCTTCTGAAGGGGAGCCAGAAAACTGTCCATTTTGTCGATGAGACCGGAGACATGCCGCTAGCTCAGGAGATTTGTGATGGAGAGGATGAATCAATGGAGGTTAATTATGTGAGTGGGCAAGGTTTTGCGCAGAACAGGGGTTTCAACCCGAACTACAGAAGCCATCCGAATTTGTCCTACAAAAGCACCAACGTGGAGAATCCTCAGGATCAGGTGTATCCGCAGCAAGGAGCTCAGAATCAGATGAGTTATCAGAAAACCTTCTCAAACAACTTCCAAGGCAAACAATTTGTGCCCACTCAAAACCGTTTCCAAGGGGGGAACCAGCAGGCATATACAAGCGCTCAGCAAGCACTGCCTTTCACCAACCAGCAGTTGGGACCTTCATCTGCTAGCAGCTCTCAGGATGAGCTGAAAAACATGATGCAACAACTCTTGGTGAATCAACAAAAAGCTTCAGTGGAAATCAACGCTAAGGTCGATACCATGTACAATGACCTTAATGGGAAGTATGAGGCAGTAATGTCACATGTGAAGAAGCTCGATGTTCAAGTTGCACAGACTGCTGAAGCCGTGAAAAGAACTCCTGGGACTCTGCCCGGAAAAGGGGAAGCAAACCCGCGGAACGAGTATGTCAATGCGATTGAGCTAAGGGGAGGAAAGAAGTTACCCCCTAGAGAAGCACCATCCGCTAGGCTTGACAAGGGCAAGGGTATTGCTGAAGAATACCTTCCTCAACATGCTGCTGAGACTCCACCGTTGAGTCAAAAAGAAGCCGAAGCATCCGGCGAGCATGTGCTCCCATCCAGCGAGCACGTGCTCCCGACTCCCGATCAGACCGTTCCTACTGAGGTACCTCCTGCACGCGTGTACACCCCTAGGGTTCCTTACCCTGTTCCTCCTAAGAAATCTCGCAAGGATTTGGAGGATGCAAAGTGCAAGGAGATGTTGAGAGAATTGACGGTAAAACTACCCGTAGCTGATGTTGTTCAGATGATACCTGCTTTGAAGAGATATGTGAAAGGGTTAGTTTCTGGGAGAGTGTCAGAGGAAGAGAACGTGATGATGGTTTCAAGAGAGTGTAGTGATGTGCTGCAAAACAAAGTGCTAAAGAAGAGAGATGATCCAGGGCGATTTGTCTTATCCGTGAGAATCGGTAAAACGATTTTTGCAAACTCCCTCTGTGATCTAGGTTCCAGTGTGAACCTTATGCCATATTCAGTGGCTAAAAGGCTGGGATACACGAAGTTCAAGTCTACACGGATTTCGTTAGTATTCGCGGATAGATCCACCAAGCGCCCCATAGGAGTGTTGGAGGATTTACATGTCCATATAGGGGACACGCTTATACCAGCAGACTTTGTGATTCTGGAACTTGAAGAAGAACCACGTGGCCCCCTGATCTTAGGTAGATCATTCTTATGCACAGCTGGTGCGATTATAGATGTGCAAGGGGGAGCGATCGATCTCCAGCTGGGGGATATGATCGCAAGGTTTGAGATGAATAAGCTGCTCAAGAAACCTATGATAGATGGTCAGACTTTTGTGGTTGATGATGGTTCAGAGGTTGCACATGAGGTTACCGATGAAGTTCTCACTCTCGACCCGTTGGAGGTTGCCTTGACAAAGGCAGAGGGTAAGTATGGATTCTTGAATGAGGAAGCTGATGGTTTTACACGCATTTTGGATGCAGGTACACGGTTCCAGCAACTGGTAGCTTACGCCAGCCTATACGATGAGAACCAATCAGGGAAGGAATCCGCCGAGGGAGCACCTCCTCCGGATTCCGGAGCACATGCTCCGGTGAAGTCAGCGGACGGTCCTTGGAGCGAGTTAAGAGCTCCAAAGGTAGAGCTAAAACCACTTCCAGCCGGGCTAAGGTACGCGTTCCTAGGTCCTAACTCTACATACCCCGTGATAGTGAACTCTGAACTAAACAATGTAGAGACCGCTTTGCTCCTTTGTGAACTTAGGAAGTATAGAAATGCTCTAGGGTATTCACTAGATGACATCCCAGGAATCTCACCAGATCTTTGTATGCATAGGATACATCTAGAAGATGAATCAATGACTTCGGTAGAACATCAGAGGAGGTTGAACCCGAATCTAAAGGATGTTGTTAAGAAAGAGATAATGAAACTTCTAGATGCGGGTGTAATTTATGCTATTTCTGATAGTTCCTGGATTAGTCCAGTTCATGTAGTCCCTAAGAAAGGTGGAATTACAGTGGTTAAGAATGATAAGGATGAATTGATTCCTACTAGGACAATTACGGGACATCTCATGGCATAGACTATAGAAAACTTAATGCTGCGACCCATAAGGATCATTTTCCTTTGCCGTTTCTTGATCAAATGCTTGAGAGATTGGCTAATCATCCTTACTACTGTTTCTTAGATGGCTATTCAGGTTTCTTTCAGATCCCAATCCATCTCGATGATCAAGAGAAGACCACATTCACATGTCCTTACGGCACCTTTGCTTACCGCAGAATGCCGTTTGGCTTGTGCAATGCACCAGCGACCTTCCAACGATGCATGATGTCCATTTTCACTGACATGATTGAGGATATAATGGAAGTTTTCATGGACGATTTCTCCGTCTATGGGAGCTCCTTTTCCGTTTGTTTGTCTAATTTGTGCAGGGTGTTGCAGCGGTGTGAAGACAAACATCTGGTGCTGAATTGGGAGAAATGCCACTTCATGGTCAGAGATAGGATAGTGCTGGGACACAAGATTTCTGAAAAGGGGATTGAGGTTGACAAAGCCAAGGTTGAGGTGATGATGAGTTTACAACCGCCTAATTCGGTAAAAGGGATCCGCAGTTTCCTTGGCCACGCCGGTTTCTACAGACGGTTCATTAAGGATTTCTCCAAGATAGCAAGACCACTTACCCAGCTGTTGTGTAAGGAAGTGAAGTTTGATTTCGATTCTGCTTGCTTGGAAGCGTTTCACACGATCAAGGGAGCCTTGGTTAGCGCTCCGATTGTACAACCGCCAGATTGGGACCTTCCCTTTGAGGTCATGACTGATGCGAGTGATTTTGCCGTGGGAGCGGTTCTTGGACAGAGAAAAGACAAGAAGCTGCACGTGATATACTATGCCAGCCGCACCTTGGATGGGGCTCATTGCAAGTATGCTACAACCGAGAAAGAACTTTTAGCGGTTGTGTTTGCTTTTGAGAAGTTCCAATCATACCTTGTTGGTTCCAAAGTGGTTTTTCACACTGATCATGCAGCATTGAGGTATCTACTGACCAAGAAGGATGCAAAACCAAGGCTACTCCATTGGATTTTGTTGCTTCAAGAGTTTGACTTGGAGATTAAAGACAAGAAGGGTATTGAGAACGGAGTTGCAGATCACTTGTCAAGAATGAGGATAGAAGAAGAGCTACCCTTGGATGATAGCCTTCCTGAAGAACATGTTTACTCGATCGGCATCTTTGATCCCGCCGAGCACATGCTCCGCCTGGGAGCACATGCTCCGAAAACCCCGTGCAAGGCAATTGATTACAACAAACAGCCGAGTTTTCCTTGGTTTGGAGAATATGCAAACTACCTAGCAGCAGAGAAAGAACCTACTGAGTTTGTGGGGAACAAGAAGAAGAAGTTCCTAAAAGACATAAGGCGGTATTTTTGGGATGAGCCTTACCTCTATAGGCATTGCTCGGATGGTGTTTTCAGGAGGTGTGTGACTGAGGAGGAGGTTTCTGGAGTCTTGTTTCATTGCCATAGCTCACCCTATGCTGGACACTTTGCTACTTTCAAAACCGTGTCCAAAGCTCTTCAAGCGGGTTATTGGTGGTCTACCATGTTCAGAGATGCGCAGCGGTTCGTGTCTACTTGCGACACATGTCAGAGACAAGGGAACATCAGCAGGAGGAATGAAATGCCTCAGAATTTCATCTTGGAGGTTGAGGTATTTGATGTTTGGGGAAATGACTTCATGGGACCTTTCCCGAACTCATTCGGCAATGAGTACATATTGGTGGCTGTCGATTACGTGTCCAAGTGGGTAGAAGCTTTGGCCAGCCCCAATAATGATGCAAAGACCGTGCTCAAGATGTTCAAGTCGGTTATTTTCCCACGGTTTGGTGTCCCACGGGTAGTCATTAGCGATGGTGGATCGCATTTCATTAACAAGGTCTTTGAGAGTCTTCTCAAGAAGAATGGAGTGAGGCACAAGGTCGCCACCACCTACCACCCACAAACAAGCGGCCAAGTTGAGATCTCTAACCGGGAGATTAAGAGCATTTTGCAAAAAACAGTGAACACAACAAGGAAGGATTGGTCTCTGAAGCTAGATGAGGCTCTATGGGCTTATAGAACCGCCTACAAAACACCCCTGGGGACTACACCGTTTCACTTGGTGTATGGTAAGGCGTGTCACCTTCCTGTTGAGCTAGAGTACGAGGCTGCTTGGGCAGTGAAAATGCTGAACTTCGACACTAAGAGCGCCCATGAAAGGAGGAAGATGCAACTGCATGAGCTAGAGGAGATTAGGCACCTCGCCTATGAAAACTCAAAACTCTACAAGGAGCGTACCAAAGCCTACCATGACAAGCAGATCCTCACTAGGACCTTTGCTCCTAATGATCAAGTCTTGTTGTTCAACTCTAGGCTGAAACTGTTTCCCGGAAAGCTAAGATCATGATGGTCCGGACCCTTCACCATCAAGGAGATTAGACCATATGGGGCTGTTGTGTTGCTGGACACAAAAGGAGGAGAATTTGTGGTGAATGGACAGAGGCTGAAGCCATATCTTGCCGCCTCTGAGCACGAAAGGGGTGAAACCTTCGCCCTAGGCGACCCTCCTATTGCCTAAGGAGCTTTCGAGTCAAGCTAATGACTTAAAACAAGCGCTGGGTGGGAGGCAACCCACCAGGTATATATTGCTGAGTTTTTCTTTTTCTTTTTAGGATTTGTTTCTTCTCTTTTCGGTTTCAGGAATGTTGGAAGAAGACGCGGAGCACATGCTCGCAGGACGCGAGCAACCCGATGCACATGCTCGGCGAACTAAGAACAAAAGAAAAAAAGAGAGGAGCGATTGGGCCAGGTAAGTTCAATGCAATTCTTTGGCTCAGGCCCACCAGGCCCACCAGGCCCACTAGCCTACCAACTCGCAAAACCCTCCTCTCTTCTTCTTCTCCTTCTTCTTCTTGTCTAGGTCTCTCTTTGGCTTATTTTCACACCGGAGACGGTGTGAAGTAAGTCCGGGGGAGGGTCACCTATGACATTTGTTTTCTTTATTTTTCTTTTTATTGAGTCAGTTTGTCATGTGAGTCGAACCAACACTTGTGGGAATTAGGACCAAAATCTGTGATGTTTTTAACCATTTGTGAGTTTGACCGTTTTTCCTAGTGACCATTGTTGCAGAACTAAGAGTACAGAGACGAGCTAATACCTCTTCACATTCGGACCCTTCTCCTGGCCAGAAAAGCTTCATCCCATTAAGGTTTCACCGGAAAGACTTAGACTCTACTTTATTGGAACCTAACCGGATTTAAATTCTTCTCGTTTTGGGCATTAGGATAGGGAACATGTCACATATTCAGGACTTCTTATTCATTTTTCCAATCTTGTTGATCCTGAATAGCTAGCTCATTTTAAGTTAGTACCCACCCCGAGCCTAACCTCCTTTCAAACCACTTGCACTTGTATTTTTGTTTTCTAATTCTGTGTGCAAAACGGTCAGGGAGAGCAGGACTGACACAATCTCTAACTCGCTCTTGCTGGAGAACCAAAGAGGAAAAAGCTGGACAGACAGAGCACGTGCTCCAACCCAGCGAGCACCTGCTCCGAAATTATATACATCCGAGTATGCGAGTTGTTTTGAGCAGAGAGAGAGCCTAGGATACGGTCCGCATGCTCCTGGGGCAATATCAGAAGAAGATCCCCCATCATCTTTCATATGTTCATATATAAAAAATAAAATAAAATAAAATAAAAAAAACGTTTAAGGATGATGGAAAGGGACCAGAGCTAGTGTTACACACCCCCGAGCATGCGTTGTACCCTGAGGAGAAAAGAGAGGCTGAGTTTGAGAAGATAAGAAGAGGAGAGTGATTAGAGGTTGTGGACATCAATGAGTCCACTCTCCCTTACCATTTTGTGCGATATCCTGCATCTCTTTCGAAGTAATGGTAACCCCTAAACACTCTATAGCTCCACCATTAAAACAGCCTTTTATCTACCAAGCCTCGATTTCACTAGCTTAATGCCCTTAATGAGAAGCTCACGCCAATTTTAATTGAATGTAAAGAGTCTTTGTCTGGAAAGTGATCTTTTTCTGGGTTTGATTGCCAATTATGGTTCTGGTTTTGGAGATGTTTGCTGGAGAATTTTATCGGTATAGCTTGTTCTAACACATGTGGTCTGCAGGTCATGGTCTACTCACGGTTTCTGAGATTTTTGCGAGTTCCCACCTTGGCTCTCTTGGCGCTTGGTTTGAGTTTGTTTGAGGACAAACAAAGATCTAAGTCCGGGGGAGTTGATATGTTACGGTTTTGACTCACTTTGACCCTGTTTATTTGATAGTTTTGTAGTTGTTTGAATCCTTTTCAGGTTATAATAAGAGGCTAGGAAGCTAAAAGCAAGGATTGGAACAGCAGGAGCAATCGGAGCAGAAAGGAGTTGAATTGGAGCAGAAAAGCTGATTTTAGACCCAGGAGCACATGCTCCCGATTTCCGAGCACATGCTCCCAACTCTATGGTTTCATGACGACACGTGGCAAGCATCTAGGCGCCGATTCCCTGCCTAATTCCCCTTATTTTAGGCGATCCTTTGTGAGAGAAAGAGGGCTGAGATCGCTTTTTAATAGGGAGATTTGAATTTGGAATCTTTCCTTATTTTTCTCTACTTGTATGCTATTTAACCTAGGGGTTTTAGGAGAGATAGATATACCCTTTTCTTTTGTTTTTGAGCGACGTTTTTGTGAGAGGAAGAAGAGCGGCTACCTTGTGAAGCATTCTCTGAACCCTTTTTATTTTTATGTCATTGAATTTCTCATCTTTTGCTATGATTCATTTCTCTATGTATGAGTAGTTTTCTTTGCTAGATTAGGGATTTCAAAAGGGGTTTCATGGGTTAGCAACAGAACACAAATAGGGCTTTATATAATTGATTGTCTTCACTATTGTTAGACTTAATGCTTAGGTTGATTTGCTCACCCAATCTATGATTCTAGGTTTATCTATTCATCAAAAGTATAATAGGTTGCTAGAAAAGACATTAGTGGGCAAATTATCCTAGACCTGCGAAAGTTGATGTGTAGGTGATTTGTGAACTTATCATTCCTGTTCTTTAATGCTTGTCTGCGATTCTGGGCTCAAACGACAGTTTAGGGTTTATGGACCGCCGAGCATGTGCTCCGGATGTCTGAGCACGTGCTCCGCGTTCCGCACAGAATCGATCAGATAGAGTTATTGATACCACGACAGTGGATCAGTTTATATTTATGTTTGAGTTCTAGACTGGTACTTAATCTATGCCCTGAATAGTTGTTTAGTTGCTATCTCTGAAATTCCCGAGAATTACCCCTGATCTAGTGTTTTGCTTATTGCCTTTTTATACCGTTTTAATCGCGTTACTGTTACCAAACAAACCCAACTTTGAATTGTCTTAGCTTGAAATTGAACCAATAGAACCATAGAGTAAAACTTGGTCTTTGTGGGATTCCACCCCTAAGTACTACTTCTTTGTTGTGCACTTGCAGTAGGAAAATAGGGTTTAAAACTCTATCTATCAATAACCAGCCATATATGGCCCATGTACGTTTAGTGCCTTATGGTCCATCGGCCTATTCTATTTCCTAGTCGGTTATGGGCTTTAGCCCTTGTACTTTACTATATATATGTAACCTCATTCGATTATCAATAATAAGAACAAGAGATTTCAGCCTTTGAATCTTCTAGTTTATAACACGTTATCAGCACGATCGATTCTAAGATCCAGCTGAGTAAAACCCTAAAACCCTAACCGCCGCCGTTCATACTTCTCTTTTCACCAAACCCTAAAACCGTCGCCTCTTTCTTCCATTGTTCGTGGAAGCTCCTGTTCGGCAATCAGTTTGTGTTTAAGGGCAAGCAAGGTTCGTGATCAAAGTTCTTGTTGGAGTTCTGTTCGAGGTTCATGAGAGATATCTGAGGTGTTTAGCTCCCAGATCAAAACCGGTCAGACCCCTTTGGTGTTAAGGTAAAAATCGAAAACTTATGGGACCATATAATTGAACCTGACCTAGAAAACTATTGAACCCTAAAACTATAAATAAACAACAACAAACAAATTTATATGTTTAAGATCCCTAAACTATAAAACTTAAAACTTAAAATCGGATGGTTTGTTGCTTAGGGTTGCATAGATTGTTTGAGAATTAAACCAAATTATACTATGATTAAAACTTGGTTGATTGTTATTGCTTGTTTGTTTATTGCATGCATCATAAGTATAAAATCGGGTCATGTACAGAATATCATAGAATCGGTTATTGCATAAATTGTTTATTGATGCATGAACCCTAAAATCGAATTTGGTAGACTTGTTTTAGGGTTGCTAAAATTCAAACCTAGTTCCTATTAGGAGTAGGAAATTTTGCTAAGTTAAAAGAAAATTTAATCTAATAATTCTAAGAATTAAATTGATTTAAATGTTTGAGAAATTCAAACCCTAAACCCAAAAAGGTTTAAGAAAATTCAAAATTATTATGCATAAAATAAATTTGGATAATTTCTAAATTAATTATAATTATCAACTTAAAGGTTTAAGAAATATTTCCTAAAATTTGTCATTATCCAATTCTAAGAAAAAGGAAATTTCTAAAAACATCTAAGAAAATAAAATGTTGCATGCTAGTTTTTCTATTTAGATTTGTTTGTTTTCCATGCACACTAAAACCAAAAATAATAAGTGAAAAGGCAAGGCATGTTTCGGTCTTAAAAACCGCATGGCCTAAGGCATGGTTCAGTCTTAAATACCGCATGACCTATTAATTGATTGCATGGCTTGGTCTCAAATACCGCATGCTAATGATCGGTTATCTATTTCTGTTTAATGCAGATGGCAAGGTTGAACAACCTGGCCTATGCTGCTTTGAATGCTTTCGGAGACAACTATCTGCAATGGGCATTGGACACTAAGATCATGCTAAAGTCAAAGGACTTATTTGAGTGCATTGAGCAAGGTTTTGAACCATCTGACAAACAAAAGTACAAGGCCATAATGCATATGCGCCATAAACTTGCTGAGAGTCTTAAGAACCAGTACCTCATCATAGAAGATCCTTGTGACCTTTGGACAGAGCTTAAACGCAGATACGGACACCAAAAGACGGTGCTCCTACCAAAGGTTCAATTCGATTGGAAAAACCTAAGGATCTAGGATTACAAATCCGTGGATGAGTATAACTCAGAGCTTTTTAGGATTGTCTCACTCCTTAGGTTGTGTGGTACTAAGGTCACCGAGAAAGAGCTACTAGAAAAGACATTGTCTACTTTTAGCCCTAACAACATATTGCTTCAACAACAATACCGAGAAAAGGGTTTTGAAACCTATGGGGACCTAATCTCGTGTCTACTGCTAGCTGAGCAGAACAATGAATTGTTGTTGATGAACAGTGCTATGAGACCTCCTGGTACAGCCCCATTACCAGAAGCACACAAGGTGGATGTGGTAAAGCAAAATCTGAATGAGCCTAAGGAACCCAAAGAGACCAACTACGTCCACAGAGAAAGACACTATGGTCATGGCCGTGGTGGTAGAGGACGTGGTGGTCGTGGACAGTTCCAGGCCAGCCGCTTTGACGGTAATGGCCGTGGAGGCCGCGGACGTGGTGGTAAGGGCTGTGGGTCTTTTAAACCACAAAACAAGGCTAAATCCGTTTGTCACCGATGTGGTATGTCCAATCATTGCGCCAAGAATTGCAGAACCCCTAGACATCTTATTGATGCATATCAAGAAGTCTTGAAGAAGAACCCGGAAGCCAACTATGTGCATCTCGATGGTGAAAATGACTTCGACCATGAGAATGATGATTTACTAGAATATGAGACTTCCGATTGCCTTAAAGATGATGACTAAATTTCGGTTTTGTTTTGGTTTAGTTTTATGATTTTATGGTAATGTATTGGATAATTATTTTTGGTTTAAATTCAATGATTTTATTTCAATATTTATTTGCTTGTTTTATTAAACCTCATAATGAAAAATGTCAATGTTAGTACAATTGCGGGTATAGCAAGCTTAATAGAAGGCTACGGCCAAACTCATATATTATTACCTAATGGCACACATATTGAAGTAAGTGATGCCTTGTACTCACCCAGCTCTAAGAGAAGCTTACTGAGCTTTAAAGACATTTGGTTGAATGGTTATCATATTGAAACAAAGGGTGAAGGTAGCAAAGAATTTCTATACATTACCGAAATTGTAAATGGACATAAGAAGGTCTTAGAGACTATACCTGCATTAGCCACTGGTTTATACCATGCTAAGATTAACGTGATAGAAGCTAACTTGGCAAAGCACAAAATGTTCAAAGAACAGTTCACTCTATGGCATGACCGGCTTGGCCATCCGGGAACGAACATGATGCGTGTGTAGCACCCTTAAGGAAAGAAAAGTTATCCCTAAAAATCTCACGTGTGTAGCATGTACACAAGGGAAACTCATTATAAGGCCATCACTAGGCAAAGTAATTAAGACTATATGTCTTGATAATGCTGGTGAATTTACATCCCAAGCGTTTAATGAATGTTGTATGTCCATGGGGGGAAGTGTGGAACATCCCGTGGTACATGTCCATACATAAAATGGATTAGCTGAATCTTTCATTAAACGGATCAAATTGATTGCTTGACCATTACTCCTAAGGTCGAAGCTTCCTGTGTCGGCTTGGGGACACGCAGTAATACATGTAACAGAGTTTATACGCATCAGGCCATCTAGTGAGAATAAATATTCGCCATCCCAATTACTAATGGGTCATGAGCCAGACATTTCCCATCTAAAGACATTCGGGTGTCTCGTTTATGTACCGATTGCATCATCACAGAAAATAAAGATGGGACCTCACAGGAGGATGGGAATATTTGTTGGATATGAGTCTCCCACCATTATAAAGTATCTAGAGCCAACCACAGGAGATTTATTTAAGGCATGATACGCGGACTGTGAATTTACAGAATCTGAATTCCCTATGTTGGGTGGAGAGACTAGCAAGCTGATTAAAGAAATAACATGGAATCAAACATCCTTGAATTGGCAAGTTCCTCGGACTCTAGCCTGTGATACAGAGGTCCAGAAAATTATACATTTGCAAAAGCTAGTTATACAATTGCCAGATTCCTTTGCTGACCCAAAGAGAGTAACAAAATCGTACATACCAGCTTGTAATTCACCAGTACGTATTGATGTTCAGAAGGAACACAATAATCAAGTTGCTACAGAGTCTAAGCCACGTTTAAAACGAGGTAGACCATTAGGTTCCAAAGATAAGAACCCTCGGAAGTCTAAAGGTGCAAAACAGACCGAGGTTAAGGGAATTAAAGAAAATACAGACATGGCCGCGGCAAAGCCTAAGGTACCAAATGAGGTTTGGGACGCTGAACCTCAAGGACCTGAAGGTATTGATAATAATGAGATCTCAATAAATTATATGATGTCTGGAATTAAATGGAACCGTAAAGATGTCGACATCGATGAAATATTTGTATACAAGGTAGCACTTGAGATAAATGAGGATCATGAACCCACGTCTATATTAGAGTGCACTCAAAGTAAAGATTGGCTAAAGTGGAAAGAAGCCATTGACGTGGAGTTAAACTCTTTAAAGAAGAGAAGTGTGTTTGGTCCGATCTTAAGGATAACACCTGAAATTAAACATGTTGGACATAAGTGAGTCTTTGTAAGAAAGAGAAATGAGAAGAATGAAACCGTGAGATACAAAGCACGGCTTGTAGCACAAGGATTCTCTCAAAGACCAGGCATAGATTATGAGGAGACATACTCCCCTGGGATGGATGCAACAACATTTCGGTACTTAATAAGTTTGGCTATAAGAGAAAAACTGGATTTGCGGTTAATGGATGTTGTAACCACATACTTATATGATCCACTGGATAATGAAATATATATGAGATTACCAGAGGGTTTTGAGCTCAAAGATAAGAATGGTTCTCGAGAACAGTACTGCATTAGGATGAACAAATCCCTTTATGGACTGAAACAGAGTGGTCGAATATTTAGCTAAAGAAGGCTATAAGAATGACCCAATCAGTCCATGTCTATTTATAAAGAAGTTTGCAAACAAAGGGTTTGTAATTATAGCAGTTTATGTGGATGATTTAAACATCCTTGGGACCTCTGGGGAAATCGCCCAAACAGTCGAATATCTAAAGAAAGAATTTGAGATGAAAGACCTAGGCAAGACAAAATTCTGTTTGGGATTACAGCTTGAGTACATTGGTAATGGAATCCTTGTGCATCAAAAGGCATATACAGAAAAGGTACTCAAGAGGTTTAATATGGACCAAGCTCACCCATTGACCAGCCCAATGGTTGTTAGAAGCTTAGACTTGGATAAAGATCCATTTGGTCCAAAGAAGACCGATGAAGAAGTTCTCGGACCTGAAATGACATACCTCAGTGCTATAGGAGCGTTAATGTTCTTGGCTAGTCACACTAGACCAGACATATGTTTTGCCGTGAACCTCCTAGCAAGATTTAGTTCTTGTCCGACTTTAAGGCACTGGAACGGTGTTAAACATGTTCTGCGTTACCTACAAGGAACGACAGACTTTGGTTTATTTTATACTAACTATAACAGAGATGGTTTAGTTGGTTTTGCTGATGCAGGTTATCTATCTGATCCACACAATGGTAAGTCTCAAACAGGTTACGTGTTTACACACGGTGGTACGGCAATCTCGTGGCGTTCTATGAAGCAAAGCATTGTGGCCACTTCGTCTAACCACGCGGAAATCCTAGCAATTCATGAAGCCGGACGAGAGAGTGTATGGTTGAGATCGATGACTCAACACATTAGAGCAAATTGCGGTATGATCGAGGACAACGAACCAACCATAATCTATGAAGACAATACGGCCTGCATCGCACAGCTCAAGAAAGGTTACATCAAGGGAGATCGGACAAAGCACATCCTACCGAAGTTCTTCTTCACACACGAACTACAAAAGGTCGGAGAAGTTCATGTGTTGCAAGTGCAATCAAGCGACAACTCAGCCGATCTCTTCACTAAGGCATTACCGACAACAACGTTCAAGAAGCTCATGCACCAGATTGGAATGCGGAGGTTTAAGGACTTAGAGTGATGCTTGGAACAGGGGGAGTAATGCGTGCTGTACTCTTTTTCCTTCACCATGGTTTTGTCCCACTGGGTTTTCCTGGTAAGGTTTTAATGAGGCAGCATCCCCAAGCGTATTACAGAAATCCTCTCTTTGCATCGGCACGGTTATGCCATCCAAGGGGGAGTGTTGTAAAGCACTGGATGGTGGACTCCATAACCGGCCATGTATGGCCCATGTACGTTTAGTGCGTTACGGCCCATCGGCCTATTCTATTTCCTACTCGATTATGGGCTTTAGGCCTTGTACTTTAATATATATATGTAACATCATTCGATTATCAATAATAAGAGCAAGATATTTCAGCCTTTGAATCTTCTAGTTTATAACAGAATACGTTTTTTTTTTTAAATTCACTAGTTAATTAATTGGTTGAAATAACTTTTACAGAAAAAGCCCAAATAAAACAGAGCACCAGGAATTTGTTTGGCTCAATATTAGAAACAAGCACTAGGAATATAAAGCAAACACTAGACAAAAGGAATTTGTTCATTCGAGATTAAATATTCTTATTCTCAATTCATAAAAACCGAACACAAAAAAGTCTTATCTATGTCATCACCTTCCATACTTATCAAGCAGATGACTGCAACATACATATATATATATATATATATATATATATATATATATATATATATATATATATATATATACATATATATATACACATATATATATATTCATATTTAACTTAGCTAGGTTTTGCTTATATTTTTCTCATGTTTTGCTTATATTTTTCTTATGTTTTTCTTATTTTTTTGCTACTTTTCATTATTCAAATAACGATAACATTAGAATTGTAGTCACATTAAACTAGTTCAATAACTATAATATAAATGTACTGAATTAATAAAATATTACTTTCATTTTAACTATAATACTAGATTCGGACCTGCACGTACATGCTGGGTTGATTTCAAAACCGAATAATCTAAATTGTCAAGCGGGTCAAACCCCTCTCGATAGGCATGCATTTGAACCGGATTAGTGATGTGTTAACCTTGTATTAATATTATATATTATATAATAGCTATCTGAAAGTTAGGTATATAATTATATATTTTGTTTATTTCCAAAAGTTTGCAAATAACCTAAAAATATGTGACTGTTAAACCTTAATTTTTTTTAAAAAATCATAGAAGCCTTATTGGCAAATAAAATACTTTTAAGACTTTTAAATGCTTTTATTTAAAGCCTTAAAAGCCTTCAGCAATCAGGGGTTATGTGAATTTGATGACTGCACTCAAGCTATTTTAAAATGGTTTCGTACTTGCTTCTTGTGTGATCTTTGTTTTATGTTGAGTTGGATTTTTACATAATTTTCAGGTTTAGTAGTGATTTAGTCTCCGTTTATACCATAAAGTAACATAACTTAACTACAGAATGTAAATGACTAAATGACTAATAAATTAGAAATGAATAACTAATTGTTACGAAAACATAAGATATCTATTTTATTGTTGTGTCAATAACCTTTACACTTATAACTTGTACTTAGAAGGTTGTGACGATCATTTAAATATCCACTGGAAATGTTCTATTCTATTTTTAAAATATAAAGATTTATTAACATGAGATTGAGATTAGAAGACAGTTTTGTAAAATTCTTGACTATGTTGACCTTGAACCCTGCATAAACACACCCTAATTATTAGCTAATTTAAATAAAACATAACAAATACCAAATAATTAGATTCTTAATGTTAAGGTATGCGTAAAATATACCTATGACTTTGATTTCTGAGTCAAATATATCGATCCAAAGTTTGCTATCTACAAAAACAAAGCACACAAATTAATAAGACACAAAAATCACATTTAAAAAGTCGAGACAAAATTACAGCATTTAACATTATAATCTCGCAACAATGTTAAAATTTAGGAATGTTTAGTTGTTTGTATAAATTTATATCACCAACTATTATTTTGAAGAACTTCTAACGACTTAACAAATCCAAAGAATCAATAGCACCTTTTTGGTTCGGGTGGTTGACATTTAATCTCTGCAATACTTCTTTGTCCAAATCTTCCCTGCACAATCAAACCCAAATCCTCCCTGAAATAGCATTCCCCAACATCAAAACACTATATCCCCCAAATCTTTCTTTTTTGACATATTAACAAAGAATTTATAAGTGTGAAGATCGATTGGTGTAAATCATAATAGAAAGCAAAGAAACATAAGCATATGCATGCTCATGCCATTTTATACAAATAGAGGTGAGTAATATTAATCCTCTTAACTTCTCATCTGCTTTATAAATTGAACAGAAACTATTTAATCAAAAAACAGAAACAGAATAACATAGAAAATGATAACTCATACAGATTCTGGAATACTTTCATAATTAATTTTCTTATTCAAAAATAATCCATCCCTTCA
The DNA here is from genome assembly GCF_030686135.1 of Camelina sativa. Lineage (NCBI taxonomy): Eukaryota > Viridiplantae > Streptophyta > Magnoliopsida > Brassicales > Brassicaceae > Camelina > Camelina sativa. Next base: position 11,282,558 of record NC_141880.1, on the reverse strand, counting down.
TGCTCTTAAACCTATACTTAGATAATTGAGACCACACTGAAAATTTGCATATGTTATAATCTTTGTCTACAAAAGTTTAAACTTATACCCTTAAATTAGCAGACGGCTCCTTAGGCTTCTCAAGCTATGTTTACTGTAAAACCTATATAAACACATTGTAGTTGTTAGCTTATTTAAATAAAATCTAACAAAGAATAAATAATTATAAATAAAGAGAGACATAGATTAAACGGAACATGTTAACATGCATATAACAATCTGGAAAGAAAAAGATTTAACAAAGAACACAATAAGCTAATAGGTTTTGGTTTTAGAATAAAATAGATTTAAGATTTTTTGTTGAGTTGAAAATGATTTAATTACTGCAATATTTTATACAACAAAAGAGGTCGTTTAAAATGTAAGTTGCTAAGATTTGATAAGTTGCTAAGATTTTGTAAATTAGAATATTTCTAAATCGTTTAGCTTATGTTAACTTCCGAAATTTTGGTGTAAATTGTCAAATATGTTTTTTTAATTAACCGCATTTATATTTTTTGTAGAAGCTATTCTAAGATTGAACTTTCCTAATATTAGCAATATAACTTTAATGTTATAAGGAAAGAAATAAAGTATGATGTGTTAATTATGTGGGTTGATTTTCTTTTCTTAGTGTAGTACCTAATTTACGTGGGTAGATTTGTTTAGATTTAATGGCATATACAAACGAATATTGTGTTACCATATTTTTTATTTCCGATTTTTATGTGTTAATAATCATTTAATATTTGTTTGGCTACTACACTTAAATATTAATCTGTTTGGTTCCGATTTTTGTGGCTAAACGTATCACATATAATATTTGTTTGGTTCCATAGTTACTCTCATTAATTAAATCTGTTTGGCCTCAAGGATTATACATATCCTTCTTATTTGAATAGCATTTCATTGTAATAATTTCTAACTCTATGTCTATTTATTAAAAATGCTTCCTTTTAATAGTATAGATTACTTTCACATGACAGTTAAAATGGCACCTTGACAGCCCCTTGAGTTAACCATTACATTTGATACACCATTTAATAGATTAATTGATGCTCCACATTTAAGTGGAATCTTTGTGAGTTGTATTTGTAGGTAAAAGAGAAAGATATATTAGTTAGGAAGATGTCTTTTTTTAAGAGTGTTTGCAAGAGATAAAAATATGTTTTGCTCACTCAGATAACAAGAAAATTATGGATCTAATGTTAACGTTTATGTAGTTGATGTGAAGCTGCTTGAAAAAAGGCTAAGAGTAATATAAAAAAAAATTACATTAACAAGAAGTAATATTTATCATGAAAGCCAAAGACTTATAAAACATATTACGAATAAATAACTTGAGACGTGCATAGAGAATATTTGCAAACACAACATTGTACTAGCCTGACTGGTTTTGCCATCGTTTAACCTTGTCTTCAATGTGAACCTTGTTTTAAGGATTTTGTTTTTGTGGACATCTATACACTCTCAATTTCTAAAAGACTTGCCATTTGGATTTCCTGGAGATCACTTGTAGAATGACGTGTTTTTGCATCTTCATCACTTGAACCATTGTGGGTCTCCTACTGGCTATTGAGCTCTATATTTCATATTTATGCAGTTTTCTGCCAACTTTGCAACCGTTTTAATGCTCTTCATTGTTTCTTTGTTGTTTGTACCAATGCTTTCGTCTAGTTCCTCCCAGAACTTCCCATTTCTTAACTTCAGGCGTAACCACATCGCCAAATTTGATACCACTTCTCCCAAAGTTTTATCAACAAATTTTTCTCCCTCTGATCACTCCAAATGCATAAACGTCCACTTAGTGTTCATTTTTCAAATTACTATAAACACACAGATTCAACATGGATGTATATACCTGCAACAAAGAGACTTCTTAGACTTTTTCTCCTTGAAATAAGTTACACAATAATCAAAAAAAAATATTGATTAAAGGTAAGCAAAAACTATGAAAAATATAAGAAAAAACCGAGTAAAACATAAGTTAAATATATGACTAAATACATAATTAAAGATCTAAAACTTTTGATATTAAAAAAAAAAGTTAACGTTCAGTAATTACTAACCACACAATGTAGTTGCCGGCAAGAACAACATCAGCTCCAAACAACTGAACAAGTCAAAGACCTCAGTAATTTTCTCTAAACAGTTAATTTTTCTTTACTATTTTCACAATATCCGAAAAGATAGGCCAAAATCTTGTGCCTCAAACCGGTAAGCACATCGATTTGGTTTTGAATTCATTTATCCCTCTCTCTCATCAATTGTTTTCGAGATTATTCTCTTGATAGCAATTATGTTTCCTTGGGGATGTTCTCCTTTATAAACAATGCTGGAACCTCCTTTTCCTAAGACGTTTTCATTGCTGAAATCGTTAGTGGCTTTTTGAAGAATCTCTATTGTGTATGTATGACCACATTCACTTTCATCAATAATATCCTGGCGAATTAAAGGCTATCTCCTCTGTTTCCATAGGTTTCCTACACTTATAAATCCAAATTAATAAACCAATAATGGTTAGGATGAAAACCGAAACCAATTCCGTAGGTTGTACGGAACTCTCTAACTTTGGAACCGCTCCACTTAAGTTGGATACGTTGAGAATCCATAGAAAGGGAAGTGCAGCCAAGGATGACCGAATTTCTCCTTCGAGATTGTTTCTTTTGAGATAAACCACTTCTAAATTGGCTAGAAGTCCTACCGCAGGTGAGATTACGCCACCTAGAGCCAAGCCAGAGAGGTTAAGGGATATGACTTGATGGTTATCGAAGTTGCATATATCACCTTTCCATTTGCAATAAGTAAATGCAGATATCGTAAACCATCTCAAAACAAAAAAAATCTTATTATCTTTTTTTACTTTTTTCACAAAAAAACAATATATAAAAATGCAACAATAATGTTAAAAAAATAGTTGGACATCGAAAAGTAAATAACATACACGGCAAACAAATAGTTAATTTTTGCCAAGTATTTTAAAACAGAAATTCAACATGGATGTATATACCTGCAACAAAGAGAGATCTTACACTTTTTCTCCTTGAAATAAGTTACACAATAATCAAAAGACAAAAACTAAGTAATCAGAAACTATGAAAAATATAAGAAAAAAATGAGTAAAACAAAAGTTAAATTTGACAAAATACAAATTTAAGATATAAAATTTGTGATATTAAAAAAATATAAGCGTTTAGTAATTACTAACTTCATATAATAATGTTTTGTGGCTTCATGTCACGGTGAATTATACGGTTAGAATGCAAGTAATGCAATGCTTTGACCTGATTTTTTAGAGAAGCTTCGATATGGTCTTGAACTTGCTCTTCCCGAAGGCAATTGTCATCTTCCAGATGTATCACAAGAGAATAATTAGAACCATCTCAATTCTCATCTTTTGTAGACACTTTAGAGATGAAACCAATTTTAATAAATAAAAATTGTTGTGCTTATAGGTGATAAGCAATCTAGGGAAAATGTCTGAATAACCCAACATGGGAATTGAAGAAATGGAAGAGAAGAATTACAAATGCTCAGATGACGAAATGTCAAACAAAAAATTCGCTAAACCAAAAGAAACATCATAACACCCTAATTTTGCTAACATCAATTCTCAATTCATTGAACCCTAATTTCAATCATATCAGATAAGTCTAATTAATCACCATCTACAAGAGAGATTCTTACCAAGAGAAACAGATTGAAGCATGATTGAACCAAACTCTCCTATTTGGCCACTTGATTTGATGAACCAAAGTGGTTCTAACAGAAATCACCGATGGTGGCACGGGCGGTGGAGACGGTGATGAAAATGCACAAAGGCGATTTTCTGACTGTTTCACGCCAAGAGAGGTTTATATGAAACAGTCAAACATAAATTTGAAAGTTCATGGTTAACTACTTATATTTATCTCAGCTCATCCTTCCTCTTCTTCCAATCCAGAGTAAGAAGATACAATTCCATATCCTCACTAAACAATCTCCAAAAACGCACTGTTTTATCCCTCTCTTCTGCTCTCACCTCACAAGGCGACACACACATGACTCCACTAGAGGGAAAAGGCAATGATCCCAACTCTGCCTTTGACTTTAAGTCATATATAATTCTTAAGGCTGAGTTCGTAAGTGTCGTTCTCGACGTTTCAGTACCACTTTCGAAACCCCTCACAATCCAAGAGGCGGTGCGGTACTCTTTGCTAGCGGTGGAAAACGTGTCAGGCCTCTACTTTGCATTGCAGCCTGCGAGCTCGTGGGTGGCGGCAAGGCTATGTCAGCCGCTTGCGCAGTCAAGATGATCCACACAAGCTCTCTCGTTCATGATGACCTTCCCTCCATGGACAATGCTGACCTCCGCCGAGGCAAGCTCACCAACCACAAGGTATGTTTGTTAAATCATTAGAATTGAATCATTCATTGACGTTAATGTATGCTCACTTCTTCTGATTTAAAACAAGTTATTTGGAGAAGACATGGCGATTTTGGCGGGTGACGCACTCTTTGCTTTGGCGTTTAAGCACGTGACAGCCTGCACGTGACAGCCTTGTCAAGTGCGTTGGTTGTTTCCCCTGATAGGAAGATCCGTGCGGTAATTGAGCTGGCAAAGGCCATAGGGACAAAAGGTCTAGTTGCGGGGCAAGTGATCGACTTATGTAGGGAAGGGTTGAATCCAAGCGATGTCGGGTTGGAGCGTCTAGAGTTCATCCACCTCCAGAAAAAGCCGCTTTGTTGGAGGCAGTGGCGGTTGTAGGAGCCATATTGGGAGGTGGAACAGAGGACGAGATCGAAAAGCTAAGAAAGTATGCGAGATGTATTGGACTGTTGTTTCAGGTGGTTGATGATATACTTGACGTAACGAAATCTACTGATGAACTGGGTAAGAGCACCGAAAAAGACGTTATTGCTGGCAAACTTACATATCCGATGTTGATTGGTTTGGAGAAATCGAGGGAACTTGCACGGAAATTAAGCAAAAAAATCAGAGAAACAGCTTCTAGAGTTCGATTCGAATTAGGTGGCTCCTCTCGTGGCTCTTGCTAGAAGACACAACTGAATAACTGATCATAAATGTGTCTAAATGTCCAAAAAAGTCTGTTTCGTTGAATCTCTTTCCTCGTGTTGTGTTGTTTAAATTTCTTATGAACCAATTATATTAGGATCACTAGGTGTTTGTGGTGTAGTTGACACTTTTTTGTTTTTTTTTTTTTTATCTTTTTTGTTTTTTCTTTTGTATTATTTCGTTTTAATTAGACATATACGGACTTCGCAGTCACTTGTATTTATACACTATATGTTTATACCATTTCGTTTAGATGTGTACAATTGTGGCGTTTATTTTTATGAATTATGAGGATGTTGTTTCTTGCTTTTGAGGATCCAATCTTATCATTGACTGATATTGTTCCTAATACATTTATTGTACAGTATTTTAGATTTTCTAATTAACTGCTTATATAAACCCTTCATACGTTGATGTTGCAATAATAAGTTATTTTTTAAAAATAATTATCTTCCGTGTAAGTGATTATGTTTGTATGCACATGTTTTGGTCTAATATCAATAAGATCGTTTCTATTTTTCTTTAGCTGGCTTTGAAACCAATTTTGAGTTAAGCAAATAATGGATTGAATTATGATGTTAATAAGTAATATAAATTCTTATGTATATATATTTTATATATGTGACTATAATTTTAACTAACAAAAATATTCTGTAATATTTAAAGATAATCTTGAACATATATATATATATATATATGTGGGAGGAATGTATGGAATTATTGGATAGAAGTTATTTTTGAGTTAAATGACCTTTTATGCCTTTAAATTGAGTTAAATATTAATAAATTTTTATATGTGTTTTGACTTTTTTTAAAAAGAATACCAAGTGTTTCCTTCCAAATTTGAAGTGACATAGTATTTTAGTTTTCTTATATGATTTTATGAACTTCAATGTAAAGGTTTTTCAAAGTAATAAGTACACTCACACTGATTGAATTATAAAATTTGGAGAAATGTTTATTTCGATTAATCATCTGCTCTTTTAAATATATTAAATAAGTATGTTGCTGTTCCTACAAATAGGACAACATATATTATAGTCTAACCATGGAGTTAAGCAATGAAAATGGAACTTGTGATTTCAATACAAAATGCTTATATATATATATATATTATGTTACGCATTGATCGTTTAAAAATGAATAGGAACATCTAATTTTCAAATAAAGTTGATTTTTTTGTTAAAACCAACATATGTGAATTTAAATATAACTATGCAAATTTAAAAAATAAATATGAATAGATTAGAAAGGCAAGAAATATAAAAGAAATATTTTATTTATATATATATATATATATAAAATAAAAATTGAAAACAATGCTAAATATATATAATATTTCTAAATTAAAATATAGAATCAAACTCTTACAAGTTACAACACATATGAGATATAACAACATTTGATATTGGTGGGAGAGGAGGAGAGAATGATTACTATAAGATGGTAATCCAAATTAGATAATGGAGATGAATCTTTAAAAAAAGAACAATCTAAAATATATATCATTTAGTCTTTTCTAAATTAAAATATAGAATCAAACTCTTACAACATATATGAGATATAACAACATTTGATATTGGTGGGAGAGGAGGAGAGAATGATTACTTATAAGATAATAATCCAAATTAGATAGTGGAGATAAATCTTTTAAAATAAGAATAATGTAAAATATATATCATTTAGTCTCTAAAATTAATTTTGCATTAAAAATGTACAATGATATTTCATTTGTTTTTACAACCCATACAACAAAAATAAGAAATCAAAAATAAAAGAAAAACGAAAAATGATTTGAGGTATTGTAGAAGAGAATGAGAGAATGTGAAAATGAGATAGTAAAAGAATGCCAATATGAGAGAATGAGAGAATGCTTATTTATATGATAAGAAATGATGGAAGTTATATTTAGAATTATGGAGTTACAATAGTAATTTATTGTGTTTGAATAAATTGAGTGGTAGAATATGATTAATGCATAACTTATTTTATTTTCAGTTATAATTTTATTTTAATGTGTGAGTTAAATGTATTGTGTTTACTGGGTCTTAAATATTGTTTAAAGCAATTATAATGCAAATAAAAAAAAAGAAAAAAAATGAGAAAACATTAAATGAAAACCAACCAATAAGGAGAGACCAAAACCTTACTTTTATATATATGATATATTGCTTTAAACTTTGAAATGAGAAATATGTTATAAACAATAATTTTACATGAGAAATATATTAATTTAGCCAACCAAAATATGAATATAAGTATAGCCAACCAAAGTAATTAAAAAAATATTAAAATTTAACCAAAAATATTTTTTCTTGAAAGATAAATAAGTTAGTATGCGGAATTAATTTTTTATAACCTAAAATAAAAGGAATACCAAGTGGCCGAATCAAAATTCACATGATTTGATTGTTTCTTGATATAAACTCAACACTTACACATAATATTCCAAAATAAAAAAATATTATTTTTGAAGTGACAAACTAAATTAGTTTTCTTATAAAATTATATGAATTCTTCAATCTCGATGATTTTTAAAACCCCAAGGATAACTTATTTTTTTTGGTTTTTTTTTGTTTTTCGCTCATCAATTTAATTTATAGTGCTAGATTTCATACTAATGGTTTCATCTTTAAAGAATTTAGTTAAATGGTATTTTTAAAATTATATTTTATTTTTATATTTAAGTTCCAATTGAAGATGATTTTTTTTTGGATCATTTTTCATTTTGATTAAACACACAAAAACCTATTGTTTAATTATGTTCTTTTTGTTTTCAAAAACCTCAAATCATAAAATATATATATATATATATATATTATATTGATCTTTACAGATTTATCAATTGGATCACAAAACAACATAGTCTTTATAAATAGAGTTGATAGACTTTACAAAACAAAATAGACTTTATAAATGGATATTTATATTGATCTTTAAATATTATATTGATCTTTATAAATTATTAAAAATGATTATGTGAGATAACCAGAGACATATTAGATAATTAGATATGGATCATTTCAACTTCATGATCTTATTGTGTGGTGAATATTGTAAGAAAGTATGAAAATAATGACTTATAAGATGTTAATATAAAATAGAAAATAGAGATAAACCTTTTAAAAAATTAAAAAATATATATAAGATATACATATCATCCAAACCCTTGCTCAACAAATGTTCTAGCTGCTTCTTCAGTTCTGCTATCTCTGCTGGAGTCATCCTGTAAGGAGCCTTAGATAACGTTGTCATCCCTGGTTCCAGTTCAATCGTAAAAGGATCAGACCAAGATGGTGGTAATCCCTGCAATGACTGAAACACATCCTCAAACTCCCCCACAACCTGAATACCGCTAACCGTAGACTTCCCCACTGACTATGGCATAGATATAGTAACCAAATAAGCCTGATGTGCCCTGGCTCCCTGCAATGATAGTATACACAAGCTGCTGCCGTCGGAGCACTCCTCTTGGGACAGCCAGCAATCTTGTGATCCTTGCCCCCACACCCGAAGCAACTCGGACCACCCGGCCTCTGCGTAGCCTCCCATCTCCTCTTGGTTCCCTGCGTAGGCTTGCCGCCCTTGTTAGAACCTCCCTGATGTTGAGCCTTACCAGGCTGAACTGCTGGGCTAGTCGCCACTGACTATGCCCGAATATCCTCCTCGATCCCTGCTGTAGTCTCCACCAGCTCTGCACGCGTAGCATAACTCCGCCCTCTACAGTGAACCCTCAAATCATCACGTAGGGCCCTCAAAAACCTCATGATCTGAGTCTTCTCAGACTCCATATCCCGACCCCCATACCTCAAAAGTCGACTGAACTCCAAGTCAAGCTCCCGCACTGACTGACTCCCCTGAGCTAGCTGAAGGAACTGCACCTCCAACCTATCTAGTGCCTCTCTAGGGAAATACTTGCGGTTGAACTCCAAGACGAAGTCAGCCCAAGACATCTCCCTCTGCACTCTCCTAGCAGCCACATCACTCCACCACAACTGAGCATCACCAGTCAAATGGTGGACCCCAATGTCCACCCAAAACTCCACAAGACATCTCAGAGTATGGAAGTTACATTCCACATACGTCCTCCATGCATCCGCAACAGTAGGATCAGTACCTCCCGAGAACCGCTCGGTAAAAATACGGCTCATCTCTCTCAGCATGCTGACATAACGAGAATAAACCCCTACATCCACAACCATTGGCTGCTGCACCTACGCCGCCACTGGCGGCACTACTGATGCCTGAGTCGGTACCACAGCCGATAACCGCGCTAACAACTGTGTCAGCAAACCCGCAAGGTCAACACCCGGGACTCCACCCACTGGGACTCCACACACTGGGACCCTAACATCACCGGCTACTGGAGCATCAACACCGCCCCCTCCGGCCACACTCATGGAATCCCCCTGGACACCCTGCGACTCACCGACACCCTCTGCTGTCACACTCTGGTCCACAGTCTCACTAACCGCTAGAACTCTGCCCCTACCACGACCACGCCCGCGTCCACGACCATGCCCGCGTCCACAACCCGACCAGTAAAAGCATCCTCTCTAACCATCTGCACTACCATGAACAGAAAGCTAAGCACGCAATTACCATAACACAAAAACATAAACTCACCGACACTGTAGACTCGAATAGGATGTTCTAGGACCCCATGCCACACACAATTGATTAACTCACATAATCAATCAAGATATGCAATCCCAAACATCACAACAGAAACCTAGTGAACCCAAACCTAGAACCCTAAGGGCTCTGATACCAAACTGAAACGACCCTACCCATTTTTTTTTAAATAATAAATAATAATAATAATAAATAAACTACAACTAGTGGTCCCATATCCACTAGCCACCTAAACACAATTACAACCAACAACGGAAATAACCAATACCAACATCCAATAAATGTCAAATATTAAACCAATATTATAACATAAACAATATCCAATATTCAACGAACATGAAACATAGAACCAGCAACCTAGCAATGTTTCTAATGACCCAACTCTAGCAACCTAGCAATACCAGACAACAATCAATCGAGTCCCTAGAACATCCTCCTCTTCATTGCCTTGATTCCACGATCACACTTTGCCTTTACCTGCACCACAAACACAAATTGAGATGCATGAGTATTTGATAAACACTCAGTGAGGCAATCCCATATCTATTGGGCTATACACACAAGCAATAAGATCTCTCATGCCACAAACAACAACAATAAAACAAACCAGGAACATGCACAAGCGACCTCGTTACTGTTAGAAGGGTGTCGACCGATACCCGAAGGTGTCGACCGACACTGGACATCTGGTGTCGACCAACACCACTTGGGTGTCGACCGACACCTGCTCGACACTCCCAAAACCCTAACAGTGTCGACCGACACCTCCACATGGTGCCGACCGACGCTCGCTAAGTCCCCGAGTCGTCCTCGCGTTGGTGTCGACCGACACCACTGCCGAACAGTGATTTCCTATGAACATAACCTCCGAAACTCGCCTCCAAACTTCTCCTTTTCGTCCCCCATGATCCCAGGAACGAATCCAAGCCTCATGAACTACGAAAAACTCACAAACAACCAAAAGAAACAACCAAACAACACACAATATCACAGAAACAGAGATCTTAGCTTAGATAAGCCATGGTCATGCACTCTCTTTAGCCAAACAACAAGATCTAAGCCCAAACGATGAAGCAATCACCACAACAACCTTCCCACCACGTCCCTAGCCTTGGATCTTCACTCTCATAGTAAGATCTCACCCAAAAGGCCTTGAAATCTCACAAACTCTCACAAGAACCTTTAGAAACTGTTTTCTCCTCTTTCTCTCTCAAAAACAACAAACTGCGACACAAAAACACTTCCAAAACCCTTCTGTCGTCGAAAACCCACTTAAGTAACCCGGTTCAATGGTTTCTCAAAACCAAACCGAACCAAATCGACGATTAATTCAATTTGGCCGAACCATAAATAACTGATGTCGATCGACATCCACCTCCAAAACGCAGAGTTTTGGTCGCGGGTGTTACAATAATTATCTAACATTAGATGTGCTAGAGAAAATGTGATATTAGAGTACAACAAGAAAGTTACATTGTGGTAGTGTGAGTGGTTCTGAACGCCTCCAAGCTCATCATCTCCATTATGAATATTGTAACGGTCTCGGCATTGGAAAATAAATACACATGAAAAGTTGGATAAAGATGCTACCTAAAAAAACAAAAGATAATAGCAAAGTAGACCAAATTACGTTGAATACTGCTGGCTCATCCATATCGTTCCATATACCATCAACATCGTTTGACATAAAGTCCTTAACCAAATAAGCCCATCAAGAGCGAGCTTCAGAGTTTGTATAGTAAGAAACCAAACATAAATATCCAAAAAATTTGCATACATATCAAAATAACATAATAAGACGGCATAACAATCAGAACATTAAAGTGATAGATACCAATAAATGGCTTCCCGTCTGCTTGTCTAACCCAAACATTATTTTTAGTTCCGCTATCGTAAGTAGAATAACCTTCCTCCTGCTTTATCCCAGGGTCAAGCATCCACACCGCTTTGAAACCATTGTTATGGAGATATTTTGCCAAAGCACTAGGATCAGGGAAACGCTCCTGAACATAGTATTTCATAAATTTCTTATAATGTCAATACCTAAAACTTGTAAAATTTAGTCTACGTAAACCATGGTAAGCACTGATAAATTTTTACTTATTGATCTAAACGAATAAACATTCATGCCTTATCAAATGTAAAACAACGAAAGCCATCCATGTAGTCTATATCCATCCATATCACGTCAGAAGGAATCTTCTTATCACGAAATGTTTGAGCTATCTGTAATCATCAAGGTAATTGATCATAAAGTTGCATTCCTCTCTTTAGCTTTACTAAAGAGCCAGAATATATATATGGACAAAAACACTGATTGACCTCCGTTACTCTCTTGTCAGACATATAAAGGTGCTGTTCGTTTCGTGATCTAGACGCAATATTTGGATTTAGTATCTGGACGCAGTATCTAGACGCAGCATCCAGATACTGTTCGTTTGTGTTTTTGGTTTAATTCATCCAGAAATTTTATCTAGAACAAACTATGTTTGTTTTGTAATCTGGTATAGATATCTAGATACAATACATGAAAATGACCAAAATACCCTTCATTTTGTGGTTTAGTGATTTTGGTTATGTTTATAGTTAAATAATTTTCTTATAAAATTTAAATAAATATTTAAAAATGAAATCATCTTTTATGATTTAAAAATACACTATAAAAAATATTTTGGTTATATCAATTAACATTAAACATGTATTTTCTAAAATAACACAAAACACATTAAGCATGTATTTTGTTTCTAAAATAACACCAAAAATAACTTTAATAACTTTAATAGGATCCAACAAAAGCTTATAGTAATTTTCTAAAACATGAATTTATTCAAAATATGTTTTATGTTTAGAAGATAACAAATTCAAAAGTGGTCCATCGATTTGAACAAACACAACAATATGAGTGTGCTATCAATTTGAAAAATAAGTGTCCACTTCTCTCAATGTGCCATGGTTCCCCTGCAACAATCACAACTCATGTCTATGGACCCATGAGGGATGATCCTCCTCATTGAGACATCCTCCTCCTTGAGACAAGAGTGTCATGGTTCCCCTGCAACAATCAGAACTCATCATAAGCCATCAATTAGACATTCACATCTTTACCATGGTACGTGAACAATATCAAGTACTAGTGTCATAAAAAACTCTCCAATATTGACCAAACAAAGCCATAAAAACAATCAACGAGCCAAATCAACATAAGGCTAGTATTATGAATGCAAAAATCTCAAAACCAAACAAGAGTCACAACCAAAACCTCTCCAATATCTCTCTAATCCTAGCCGCTACATGAACAAACAAAACAAACACAAGAATCAATGAAAGGAGTGTCGTACCATAGTCTTTTGTGAAACTGTTGTGATGCTAATACGAAAGTTGACATCCTCTTCCTATCTTTTCAGTTATAACATCACGTAGAGCCTCCATTGCTCTATCACCAGTTGGAATGTAAGGAATATGTTCAATGTTACCTTCTTCTTCATTTTCTACAGCTTGGTCACCATGATTCTCATAATCATCTACCACCTCCCAATAAGCAAAATCACGGTCTTCATAGTGTGAATCTCGAATAAAGTTGTGAAGTGCCATAGTTGCTGTCACAATCTTTATCCACTTTTTCAGCTCATACTTAGGATGTTTCCTATCTAAAATCCTCCACTTTGCTTTCCAAACACCAAATGTTCTCTCTATCATAGAACGCAAACTAGCATGTCTACGGTTAAACAGCTCTCTAGTGCTAGTAGGTGGTCCTGTTCTTGCAAACAGATCAAGATGGTACCTAGCTCTACGATGAGCCCCTAGATAACCGGTTCTAGTTGGGTAACCTGAGTCTACTAGATAATACTTGCCATTTGGTGGATGAGGGAAGGAAGGTTCATGAGTAGCACAATGTGTTAACACTTTGGTGTCATGTGCTCTACCAGGAACTCCAACATAAGCAAATATAAATCTCATGCTGAAGTTACATATCGCTAGAACATTTATTGTTGGTTCTGATTTTCTACCTCTATATGCTTCTGCACTATTAGATTGAGGGCGAACAGATATATGGGTTCCATCCAAAGCACCAATGCGGTTTTCAAAAAAAGGCCAATACCTACCATCTTTAACTAGTTTAGGACTAGGTTTTGCAAACTCACCTCTGGATGGCTTCACTATATCTGCTGCAAGCTTCAAAAGAACCCCTAAAACATCATCTAACTTTCTTTTTACTGTATCCAAAGAATGCTGATATCGTTCAGCTAAGACCCGGACTGTTACATCTTGTGCCACCATTTCAATAAACATCGCTACACTCTCTTCAAGATAGACATGGCATGATTCTTCAAGTTTATATTTCTGTGATAGCACCTGACATAAACTCAGAAACGTACCTTGATTCATACGGAGGATATCAAAACATTGTTTCTCAGACTCATACATAAATCGTTGCACCCGACGCCAACCTCCTCCTCGATCTGTCCTTTGCATCTCTCTATTAGTATTAACTCCATAAACTTCTTGAATTGCAGAATACATACGTTCTTCTTCCTCTAATATCAAGTCCATGTCATCATCCTCAAATGATGGTCTAAATGTATCCTGCAATAAAAACAAAAGACACCAGATTGAACAAACCAAAGTCACAAAGTTCATATCATATCAAATATGCAGCCTGCAAAATCACACCGAGAGACAAACAATAAACATCTATTGATCGTGTCAAGAACAGAAACTCTAAAACTCTATTGATAAAGAACAGAAACTCATACAACTGATATTTTCAAAGACCACAAACTGATTGCAACACAAAACAAGAATAAACAAGGTTTGTGTCAAAGATTTGAATACTAAACCCTTTTCAAACCTAAATCAGCAGATTTCAAATCGATAAGAACACTAAACCCTTATCAAGCCTAAATCTACAGATCGATCAACTAAATCAAGTCGGAGGAGATAAACACATAAACATAGAGAGAGCGAGAGATCGTACATCGGAGGAGTTGCTGATGAGTTCACGAAGGAAGATCTCCGCCATCTCCAACAAAAAGAAAATAAAAAATAACATAGAAACTTATGGAAATAAGAAAGAAAATAAACTAGTGGACAAGAACAAATATGAACACTTATTTCATAAACAAGAACGAGATTCATAAACAAGAACACTTATTTCATAAACAAGAACGAGATTCATCAAAGTCATACACACATCAAACTACACACACACCAAACTACACACACACACACCAAACTACAGATTCTCTACACACCAAACTACATATTCTCTACTTTCACCAGTCTTTGCTTTATCCAGTCTCTGCTTTCACCAGTCTTTGCTTTCACCAATCTCAAACTCCAAGTAAAGAACTTTGTTCTCATCATCTTTAAAGCTTATGAACGTTTGACGGTTGGTAGAGTGTTCCTTGAGATGTTTCATAGTTGCTTTAAACAATGGAGACCACATTCTTATACTAGACAGTGAATTTAAAACCCTCATAGCCCTAAGCTGACTACAACTATAGTCAGGGTGACTCTCCATGAGTTGATTCTTGTAGGAAAGTATCTCATCACGTGATTGAATACTATCCCTTATCACATCTGCCACTGCTTGTCCTTCCACAGCTTTCCTGCACGTCTTGTCCGAGTAAACTTTGGTACATTGGAAGCTGCAGGAGCATTGGAAGCTGAGGGAGCATTGGAAGCTGCGGGAGCATCATGTTCTTGTCTTGATTCAGATGCAGCCTCATCGTCATCTAACATCATGTTGTTGTCTAAATGGCTTTCACCCTGTTGAGCACTCCAACCCTCGGCTCCTGGCACTGGTTTATCCTTTATCTTTCTAGCTCCAGGCCACTCCTAAAATAAAAAGGATACTTAATAAACTAGAGACCACAGAAGAAGAAGAAAACAAATTCTAAAGAGGAAGCTATATACCTTATAACTCTCATCCCACCAATCATCACTCATGTCTATGGACCCATTGGGATGATAGCTCATTCCAGTTCTATGAGTTAATTTCTTGAAACCTGAGTATTGCTTCTTACAAGTATTAAACTTGTTCCTAAATTTTATCCAAGTATGCTTCTCTCCAAATGTATCATAGAACTTGGATATAATCGTTTGTCTCCCAACTTCATTCACTATGCGTTTTCTTATATTGCCTTTTAGATTCTCTTCAAGTCAAAGTTCAAGGTACAATCGGGTTTGTTCATCACTCCATATTAGATTCTAGAAACACATAAAGCAAACAACACAGCTCATAAAGCAAATGATGATTTATGCACTCTCAATGGCATCAACACAGCTCATAAAGCAAACAAAGATTTATGCACTCTCAATGGCAAACAAACAAAGACTTATAAGCAAAGCCATATTACTTGGCCAATAACTAGACTAAGCGAGACTTCAACAACAAGCAAAGAAAATAGGCAATCAAACTAAACAAAAGCAAACACAGCTAAGATAGTAAGAGAGAATGCAGATAGAACCATAAAAAGCAAAGGCAGAAACAAAATAAATCAGATCACAAATCACAAATCACAAACATAAGTAGCAGAGAAATAGAAGATGATACTTACATCACTGCCCGGTATAGATGTCATAATTTCTCCTTGTGTCTGCGATTAAAATAAGTAAACCTTAGAACATAACCTTTGCTCATATAAAACTAGAATAGCTAGACTACAAACCTTTGCTTATCTAAACATTTAACAACCCATTTTAATAGAAGAGAATACAGAACATTTGCTCTCTCACCCTTGCTCTCTTATATACAACATCATTCTACTAAAAACCCCACAGAGATATTGAATAGATCATTCACAAACGTAAAGTCACAAAACCACAAACGTAAAGTCACAAAACCAACATAAAAACATGATAGAGAGATCCATTCAAATCAAAAACTAAAAGCTCACTAGAAGCTCACTAGAAGCTCAAATCAAAAACTAAAAGCTCACTCATATGAGCATCCAAAGCATCTAAAAGCTCACTAAAAGCTCACTTATTTCCCCAAATCTCAACTAAAAGTTGGAATCCATCACTAACAAAGAGAAGAACACAACTAAAAGAGATCGTTGAAGGGATGAAAGATTCAAAAAGTCTTACCTCTGAAATTCAAAAGAAGCAAGGTACGAGATGAACGATTCAGTGGGAGCAGCTCAATGAGAGATGCTTCGTTCTTCTTCCGAGACGAGACGTAGAAGGAGGAGAGAAAGCCCAATTCGTTACAGGTGCTATGGAGAAGGAGAAGAGGAGAGGAATGTGGAGAATCGTCAGAGATCCATCGAGCTTCTCCGATGGTGGCTGAAGAATTGGGGATTTTATGGTTATCTCTATATTAGAATTTTAGAGATATATTTGTAATTGTTTGATAAAAATAAGGGTATATTGGACTTTTAAAATGTTTGGATGAGTTTAATGTAGCCAAACTCTCATTTTTTTCTCATCCAGAAATTCAAATTTTTTTGGATGAGATTTTAAAATGTATCCAGATACTATATCCAGATGAGTTCCTAATTGTTACTAAACGAACAACAATGAGCATTTGCATCCAGATATTGCATCTGGTGCACCAAACGAACATGACCTAACTAAAACGGCATTGGTGGTAGCCTAAGGCCCACCTTGGAGGCATAAAGACAGTTCCTGATATGTAGACAATATAACTTAATTAAACAACAAATAGTATTAACCAAGGAGAAGTGAAATAAGAGAACAAAAGTAAAGACGAAACACTAGTCTCAAACCATACAACTTGCATAAACAATGATCTTTTTTCTTCAAAAACCCAAAGAAGGACAAATAAAAAATTACCAATGGCATGCGATAAGGACTCCAAGACAGCAATAGGTGAGGAGAATGGACCAAAGGTGATTATCGGATATGATGTTGGGGCGATAATTCTTATGAT
Source organism: Camelina sativa (assembly GCF_030686135.1). Taxonomy (NCBI): domain Eukaryota; kingdom Viridiplantae; phylum Streptophyta; class Magnoliopsida; order Brassicales; family Brassicaceae; genus Camelina; species Camelina sativa. The sequence continues at coordinate 11,264,955 of NC_141880.1, read as the reverse complement.
TCCCTCTTTCCTTAGATCAATCTAGACAAGAAAATATATATCAATACAATGAAAAAGATAGATATAGGTCCATAGAAATTAAATGAGTACACGAGCTACAATAATCATATATATATATACCTCACACTTTCGTGTTGTATCAGCAAGAACCCCTAGTGTTTCTCCAGTTGGAAGGACTACTAGTACCCATGGATGTGACTGGTACAGTGGAGTGGTTCCAGGGCCATATCCCCATGCATCAGTGTTCCATGTAAAAACCTGAACATTATACTCACCAAATTAATTAGGGTAACGAGTTGATGATGGTTTCTAAGTGAATGACTCACCCGTTTCCCTGTTCTTTCCAACTGCCCACTAACTTCTCCCGTTCCATAAAACGATGTGCCTGGATAAAACTGCATCACAACTCACAATTTAGCATTAAGACTTAGTAGTGACAACCTTTTTCTCATGGATCATGTCAAAATTGACATTGTAAGACCATTTTGAGAAAAAAAAAAAATACAAACCCTATATAACCTCAAAAGTGACAACTTGTTGCTCCTGAATACAATCACACGTTGGAATATATGTTGGAACATTTTGAGATACAATAGGCAATTCCCTGTCTTTGCTGTTCTTAAATGAAACACTAGGGAATGCGGCTTCCTTATGCTCCACGGAACAGTCAAACCGGAAAACTCTGTGCTCCAAGATTGGCTTATAAATCATATCGGTTGGAGCCATATCCCTATCTTTTGTTCTGATGACATTTCTCCAACCAAATAAGGCCATAAAGAAACAACTGGTCTCCATCTATATTTTAAATGCTATACTAAAACTTATTTACCATCATTCAAACTTCAAAGAAAGGTTCTACATATATTGTCATCTAAACCTGAACAAAATAGCAAAGCAACACACTCGCAGATCTTTTATTTGGTTTTGAATTCAACGTTCTAATAAAATCGATATTCACTTTACGATGGCAAAAAAGTTACCAAAATACTGTTGCAATAATCAAAAGTCAAACTCGCCATCGTAAATAATTTTCCAAAAATAGTTGTAATATCCAAAGTCAAAAAAAAAAAAAACAATTCTTCCAAATGAGAGAGATATGAATTGTGAAGGATGTGCGAAAAGCTAAAGCGAATAGAATGATCATTCTTTTCATCTGATAAAGCGAATAGAATGATCAGATGAAAAGAAACAACCTGACAGCGAAAAGAGTTGAATTTTCGATTTTACGAGATGAGTGGCAACCACACTTGATGGGAAATTCAAAGACAAGAGTTTTAGAACTCGAAACGAAACTACTATAGTTAAACGAAAGATGTTGACTACTTTAGACAGCCCTTAGTCAAACCAAGCTCCCATATCCGATTATTTTATGTAACGAAATATGCAATACACAAATACAACACAATGTCCAGCAGCCAGAAATAAAACCTCCTAGTAACTCACTAGCAACCTATTACACAACAGGATTACTATATACATATACTGGTTTTTCACTGTTCTACAAAGACTACTATAGTTATGTAACCATACAACTATATCATATCCCCCTGACTACTATAGTTGCATTCCTCTCTTTTTAGCTTCAAAAATAAACAGCCAGAATAATGAACAAAATCACTGATCACGGTAACTCTCTTGTGAGACATATAACTTGTAATATCCGTGTTTCGGAAATAGAATTTGGAATGTGTTGATTAAACAAAAGGAGTGGATATTAATTAATTTTGGTTTAATTAATTTCTGGTTTCATCTAATTTAGCCAAAAATCTTATTTGTTATTAAGAGGATGCCTCCTTGCTCGTGTTTTCGTGAACTGCTGAAATAAAAATAGAGCAAACTTTGTTTTGGTGTTTAAAGCAAAAGAATCAGAATAGTTAGGGTTTGGGAGGAAATGGATTCAACGTTTCAAATCATTCTCAAAGGTAACGAAATTTGGTAGAGTTATACCCAAGTCTTTCATCATGATTCTCCTTTTTACAGAAGTGGATTTGGGTTTAAACTCTTATGAGTTATTGGCAGTTTCATGAGACACGTTCTCTTAGTCGCGAATTGAGATCAACGAGTGTTGGAGGCTTGATTTCGGGTTCGTCTGAGATCTGATCATTACGAGATTTTGTGGGAAGCTTCAGGACTTCACCGAAGAATGTTAACGGTTCTTTTTTTGTTCCATGGTTTCATCTTTGAGATGCTTGTTTTCTGTTTTCCAGGCAGTTCGGTTTCAAGGGTGGTTTGTTGTTTTGTTTGGTTGTAGGAGCGAGTCTGATTGTTGTTGGCAAGTGGCGAACTTCTCTTTTGGGTTTTATTTGTTATTCGTGAATCACCTTGTTGAGGTGGGTGTGTGACCATGAGCTTATCTAAGTGATTGGTTAGTATGACTTTTTTTGTGTGATGATGTGTAGGTGTGGTGAAGGTGTTATTGGGTGTTCTATATAATGGCTGATTTGTTATGTTTTATTTGTGGTTTTGCTCTTGATTTGCTTATGTGTATAGCTCATAGATGGAAGGATCGCCTCAGAGTATTTATGGTAATACTCACGCATCTCATTGTGTTTGTGGTGCAGATAAAAGCAAAGTGTGAGCGTGTGATCATGGCAATGAAAAGGAGGCTGTTTTAGAGACTTAATTGTTATGTTTTGGTTTCAGCTAGGTTGCTAGAAATATTGTGTTAGAACTATTGTTTAAGTTGCTAGTTATTGGTTTTTGATTAGTTAATTGTTGGTTTATTGATATTGTTTTATTGGTTTATTATTATTGGTATTTTTCGCTGCTTATTTTTGTGATTTGAATTTCTGAATATTTAAGTGATAAGTAGAAGCCAAAGAGACAACTAAAGTAAAGACGAAACACTAGTCTCAAACCATACAAAGTGCATAAACATCGTTTCTACTGAGGTTAATTCCGAAGAGGAGCATGTCACTTTCAGTCATCCAAAAAGAAGTACAAAGAAGAAGTTACCTATGGCATAAGACAAGGGCTCCAAGACAGTAGTGGGTGAGGAGAATGGACCAATTCTATGATTTTTGGCAAAAAGCTTAGAGGTCGCTGGTTTGAGTGGCTCTTGGTACGAGACCATAGAACATACTCTGGTCTCAGACATGAGAGAATGTACGGAATTTTGACTTCGCGGCGGTTAATCTCTATATTCTCGCCGCCTTAGCGGCCACCATCGTCGAATTAGTCGCTAACCTCCGAATCATAAGAATTTCACTTGATTTAATATGTCTCTCAAAACACTCTTAACAGAATCTCTTTAAGACCAACTTGTAAACCGAAAAAACTTTTACATTGACGGCTTTCTTAGATCTAGGAGTCTTTGTAAAGCTTTTGTTGCAAAGAATCCAGTGACAGCTTGTTGCAACGAGTCATATGTTTTTTTTTTTTTTTTTTTTGACAACTGTCATATGTTTATTTATGGGTTTTCCAATACAGTTTTGTATTAAGTAAATTGGGACATGTGAACAATTAAAATGATTCAAAAATCTCTCAAAACTAGTTCAAACCTAACATTAAATTGGCTTTTAAATCGAATCCATCATCAGAAAAATATAAATAGTACAAAGATCAAAATACTCAACAAACCAAACTATAGATATATTTTCCGGTTCTTGAATGAAGTCCTTTAAATCTTCTCTAAAAAGCTCCGCCACCGATTATATGCATATTTGGTGTAATTCTTTTCTTTGCTCTTATGATATGAGCAATTTAATTTGTTTATATTTTTGATTATAATCCCTTATTTTAACTAATGACATGAAGTAAATAACACAAAAACTAAAAATTTTATTTTTGTTTTATTTTTTAAACTATAATAGCATGATTGTAAATAACAGTTTGACCTAAAACTTTAACAATTTTTTAAATTATATATATTATTTAAGTAGAAATTTGGTTGCAACTTGCAAGTGTTGTTTGAATATGTATTTTTTGCCTTTGAGTAATTTTCTCTAATTATAAATTCCCGAAATTCATGTGAAAAATAGTAAGTAATTTCCTTATTGGAGAACTTTGAGAAATAATTCTCGACAAATGTTATTTACTTACTTGCACATATATTAAAAATAAATAAGAAATGAAAATGTCTAATAAAAATTTTTTTTTTTGTTTTCTGAGAAACGTTTACTGTTCCTCTATTGTAGATGGTGTAGGTAACTGGGCTGCATTAATACTGTTGAAACATAATAGATGACGGTGACCACCAAAATTACATTATAAATTTATAATTGGTCAATATGAAACACATAGGAGCCTTCACATTAATATACAAAAGTAATTTGAACCGTTGATAAATTTAAAATTTGAATGTTATTGATAAATTTTGGTTAACTTTAAAAGGAACTTTAGATATATGTTTTGGAATAATTTTGGAATACATTATTAAAAAACCAAAATCATAATAAAACAAGAAATAAGAATATTTTACGTAATCGGTAAGAAAATCAATATGATAAATGACCTCATAATATATATTCATTTAGTTCGTCATTTATCTAAAATACTTTTAGCTCACTTACTCGATGTTAGGTAGGCATGATCATGGTTACGGTTATTACGGTTATGATTGATTGATTAATCACCAGTTATGACTAGATATTTTTTAACTTTAATCTTAACCGTTTAATAAATAGTTAAACGTTTACAGTTAAATATGATTCCGGTTAGATACGGTTATTAGATAACATGATACAGCTGATATTAAATAATTAATTATTGATATATTTATTATTTTATAAAAATAGTTAATGTTTGAATTTTATGTTTTATCTATGCGGTTAATCAACGATTTTGATATGGTTATGGTTAATATATTTAACCATATATTTACGGTTAAAAATTACGGTTTTTAACCGTTTTATACGATTACGGTCTGATTATGGTTTAGGTATGATCCAAAATACGGTAACGGTTTAGTTTTGGTCATACCTAAACCTAGTGTAGGTAGATCCTTATGTTACTTGACAGTTTTCTTCCTTTTATAATTAGCATATTATTTTTTTACCTTTTTATTAACTTAGCATATTATCTAAAATATAGTTTTTCCTAATTAATAATGTCTTTAATTTTCCCATAAAAAAATATAAATTCAACTTTCACCAGATTCCACTTAAACAAGGGTGTGTCTACTAATGTATTGTAATTTTATATATGGTGTATCAAATGTAATAGTTCACCATTTAATTTAATTCATGTTGTTTTTATACTATTTAAAAGAGAAAAAAAAAAAGAATAAGTAGCAACCCAAGTCCTATATGAATACACTAGTAGGCTGAACCCACACGTATTTTGTATTTTGGTTTGTAGATAAAATTTGATTACTTCTTTTATGTATATAATTTAATCATCAAAGATGTTTGTCAAATGTTTCTAGCGCGTTTGTTATCATGATTTGTTTTTTTTTTTTAATCTTTTTTAACATTTTGTAAACCTGTGATTATTTTGATTCGAGTGATATGTTATCTATGAATAAAGGAAAAAAATTGTAAGGTGGAGAATAAAGGAAAATGGAATATAAGAGACAGAATTTTATTGTGTTCGGTCATTATCTCAAATCAAAAAATTATTTGTGCCTGACATCTGTTTTATATTCTGAAGCTGAAGGTCAATACTATATTACATCATATCGCCCTATCGTTTACAACTTATAAATAAAGAAATTTTTTTTTGCGAAAATCCAAAATAAAAAAGGTTGAGAAACGTCTAAACAAAACGTACATTTTGTGTATGTGTAATGGTGTAAATGCAAGATAAATCATCTAATATTTGCATTCCATTATTTTATATTTAAATTTTTGATTCATTTTGTACATAATCCCATCAAAAAGTAAACGTTTCATAAATACAAAAAAAAGATCTATTATTTCCATTACACGCCAGAATTTCAGGGTGACAAACTCAAGCAACTATAAACAAAGATTTGATCAACACTTTTGATAGAAGATGAATAAAAAATCTTATCCACTTTTACTGTGTGCTACAATGATAGACGGTCGACAACGACTACCGTATCATTATTTTCAATGAAACGGTTATTGATAATTCAGAAGTAATCTCCACTAATACTTCATTGATTATCAAAGTGTCGACAAAGTTTTAGAAGGATGTCATGTTGTGAAAATTCTTTCGGGTGGTGACTAGAACTTACGGAACCTGAATCAATGAAGTGATTAGTGGAGATCAATTCTGAATTATCAATGACAGTTTTATTGAAAATAATGATATGGTAGTCGGTCCACTATTTTTAAACGTTTATTATTGTACCACACAGAGAAAGTGGATAAGATTTTCCATTCATCTTCATTAGTTTGATTATCAAAAGTGATGATCAAATCCTTTGTTTATAGTTGCTTGAATCTTGTCACCCTACAAATTAAAAGAGAAAGATATGGATTAGCTCAAACAAATAAGTTTGTTAAAAAATTTTTGCCAAATAGAAAGGAATTTGATATGAAATATGAACCATATTGGTTTAAGAACTTACAAAAACATCACACAAAGTCAGTTCTAACGTGTCATCAACTTCATCAACTTTCCTCCACTTTCTAAGGACTGATCTCATGAATGAAGATCTTTCACTCTGTGGAAGTGAACAATTTCTTGGAATTGCTATGGTGTATATAGAATAAGCTAATATAGGAGATATATAATTGTGATCATAATTAGGTTTGATTTTATAGGCAAAATGACAATAGAATATATGCTATTAGAATATATGCTATGAGAATATATGCTATAGAATATATGATATTGAAAACATCTTCTTGTACTTACATCTTTTCCTTTTACTATCTTATATAACCATATTATTTGGTGAAGATTACAATGAAGTTTATTTGAGATTTATCATCTTAGTGTAATATAGTAATCGAGCTAAATTTGAAATGTGTGATTTTTTTTAATTGAATGAAACTTGTAGAAAGGAAGATTAAATAAATAGAGTAATGACCATTACAACCCTTGAAAAGAGTTTTAGGTTAACTCAAACTATAACATAGTGAATTTATTTTTTGGTTAACCATTCTGAGACAACTTCACGGTTAAACATGTTAGAGCTAGAACAATTTTAAGATAGATGAATTTCCAGAAAGTGATTGTTGGAACCGTGTAAGTGAAGATAAAACACATAAAAAGAACACATATAAATTTGTAAAGACGGTAAACAAGTCTTTAAAACATCTCACAAACAGACAGAGAGTAAATGTGGGATCTATTAAAAAATGGCGGTGGGCGTAAAATTAACAAATCGTTGCATCAATTAACATTAAAAAAATTGTTACATCAATTTAATATTGCTATTAAATAGTTTCAAAATGAGTTTTCATACGGTCAATTAAAACCCATGTTTAAAAAATCTCCGCCTAGTACCGATTACACCTCGTAAAATCGCTAGACCCACCTTCTCCGCCTTGATTAATGACTAATTCCCGCCTAGCATTGATTATCTAATTATGTCTGTCTAATTTGATAATAACCCATCTAATCCGATTACTCTCCGCTTAATTTTTTGTATACAGATTATTTTGAAGCTAAATATAAATCAAATATTTTTTTATTATTATTTTAGACATTTAGATTAAGAGTTTGTGATGTTTTACGATAAACTAATGTATAAACTTATAATGAAAATCATAAAATTTTATTTTTAAATTATGTTTTTATGTGTTTATCATAATTTTAAATACAAAATTATAGTTTTCTATTTTTTTGATTTTTTTTCTTTTAACATAAATAAAATTATACATATATATAGTACTATATATTTTATTTTATTATTAATTTTATAAAATAACCCTAAAACTAGTCATTGATTAATTCTCTTATAATCTTTGTTTATAAAACATATAGTACTATAGCTCCTAGATATTTCTAAAACATGGATTAAAACCATGAACCTAACAAAGAAGTAAAAGCATAAAAATTAAAATTAAAATTTAATTGTCATCTACTAAGAATCAGTTCTTTTTCTGAACAAAAGAATCCACATGGAGCCTCCACATGCTTAAAAGTTAAAACTGTAACAGTAACCAATAATTTTGAGATTATTCCATCATCAAGATAAGCTCTTAATTATCACTGATCAACATTTACGACAAATATTATATTAATTTCTATGAAGTCATAGAAAATAGTTGAAATATGGGATTTTGTTTTTACTAGTAATTTGGTTGAAATAACTCTTAGATGAAAAAAATCCAAATAAAATATGACACAAAGAATTGTTTAATTCAATATTAGAAACAAACACAAGGAATATAAAACAAATACTAGACAACAGGAATTTTTTGATTCGAGATTAAAATATTCTTATTCTCCACTTATTGTCCATTCATAAAAATCGAATACAAAAAAAAACTTAACTATGTCATCACCTCACATACTTTTTTTTTTTTTTTTGTGAAACCACCTTACAACCTAACATATACCATTAGCATAGAAAATGTTCTACGAGTGAGTAACTCCGGCGTAATAACTAACTAATAACTCATGTAAAAGTAAGTTATTGGCTAATTAAGGCATGTTGGTATGAATGAGTTATATTTTCGATTTTACGAGATGAGTGGCAAACACTTGATGGGGAAATTCAAAGATATAGTTTAAATACTCGAAACGAAACTGTCTATTTCTCAAAAACGAAATTCAAAGACAGCCCCAAGTCAGACCAAAGCTCACATATCCGATTATTTAGGTAGTGAAATATGCAATATACAACAAAATGTCGCATACATTGAAAGTGTAAATCTTGATCACAACTGTCCATATATTCACTTATTTATGCACATATAATGGACAACCCAAGTAGTCAAACAGAACTTTGCGAATACATCTATGGGAAATTTGTGACTTCATATTCATGATCTATTTTCAGAGGAGATTCCTTGGAAACAGGTCGGTCTTCAGACCAGAGCTCCAAGTTAACGGTTCCACAGTCCCAATGGACGATACATTTGAAGACCTGACTAACATCAAACCTGTTTACCAGCCGTAGATTAAGACTCTTGTCCACCAGCATCCATTCACCTGAAAATAATAGAGAAGAAGATTGTTCGCACAAACGTTACATGATCCATATCATTAGGGAGGTTCTCTTCATCCAAAAGGTATCATAATTAAAGTTGATCAGTAAGGAAATATCTCCACAGGTTTAATTTAAAGTTGCTAAAGCCTCTGTTTCTGGGGTTTTTTTAGTAATTCTCTATTGTTAAGCTGAAGTATCATATTCTTCTTTCTGTTTCCGCTTTTGATTGAAATGAGAAAGATATGAAGGGTGTACAAGTACTTACCGTGTGGGAGGCTGTTCCCTGCATATAACTGGTCTCCAGAATCTGGCCAAACTTCATGCTTTGAACCATCAATTGACGTGAAGGAGACAAACGTTTCAGTTGGATGCATAAGATAGAAAGTTGGATGGACTCTTAAGCATACCAGCCTGCAGCGTTTAGTAAAGACAGGGAGTTTGAATCACAATCTCGACTTGAAAAGGATTCAAGCACCATATATCAGCTGCCAGAAATAAAACCTTCCTAGTGACTCACAACCAACCTATTACTTGCAAAGACTACTTGAATTACACAACAGGATTACCATATATATATATATTGGTTTTTCACTGTTCTACTATAGTTATGTAACCTTACAAATCGTCTTAGGGACTTTAGTGCGGAAATTTTCTCTGTTCCTTTTTCAGTCTCACTAAAAAGCATAGGCATGGTGGCAAAAAAGGAAAAAGTGAAGCATGTAGACAAACCTTGAAAATCCTCCAGAACCAGCACCAACACTACGGGCCTCAATGCTAGAGGCGATACGAAAAACTCGGGGATTATCTTTAGGTATACTTATTTTACGCCGAAGAATCAGTCCGCCGCCTATATCACCTTCTAGGATAAGAGACTCTTCCTCTCCTGCATGTTCCAAATCCCTCCTACACGAAATGAATCAAACAATTCAGTAACACACGTACATATAACACAAAGAGAGCTTTGTATTTATGTAAACAATTATCACATTCACATACATGAAAAAGGTGTATATGAGAAAAAAATCTTCAAAGTAAACTCACTCAATGACACTATATTCTTCAGTACATCCAGCTGACCGGTACTCCGCTCCACTGTACTCTTCATAGCCACTGATATCTATCCTGCTATGAAGCCACTGAACTCCTGCAAATTGTAAGCAACCAAAATAAAATATCTGGAAATTCTATAAAGCACCATGGACATAACCTGATCACAATTAACCATGATCTAATTCTTAGATCATTGTTATGTCTACAAAACCCAGCAATTTTACATTTGCTACGGTATGAAAAAAAATTGAGATGTTAGTCATGGCAGCAGAAGAAGTTTAGTTAAGAAGCTAATATGAAAACTTGACAATAGAGGGCTAAGAAACCGGTCGTTATTCTTGGCAATACACCATATGTATAGCATAGTAATATAGGAAGTTGTCTGGTTGATCATAGTAATATCGTGTCTCTTAATAGAGAGGCTGAGGTTAATTAGACAAAGAAACAGAACTTGCGTATGATCCTGAGTCTCCTCCACAATAAAAATATTTCAATTTATAAACGATCTGCAACTTTTTCAAGCTTAATAGTAGACCGAGAAACAGTTTGTCGGTATAATACCTGATGGAACATGTGTCATAGACAATATCCTTCCACCAATCCAAGGAACTACATTAAGTTTCCAATCGCCACTGCTTAACTCAACTGGCTCCCTTGAAAGTTCCATTCCCTTTTGTCCAAGGAGCACTTCCTTCTCAGATATCAATTTTGTTTATTCTACATTTTAATAATACACATTGAAGTCACTATGCAAGTAAACAACTATGATAACTAGAATTCGAGTACACTTCACAAATTCACTTTCAAATGGATATTTCATCAAACAAAATATAAAGGCGAAAGCTATAATTATGAGTAGCACATACTCAGAAAGAAGATAGCTGCTATACACTGACAATGTTTATTACAGTATGTATAGGTTCATGGAACTAACGATCTTATATGAAAGCAGGGGGCAATTCAGTTAAAACAGTAAATAATTTAAAATCAAAAAATAAAGCTGATGGATGTAACAAGGTATTTAGAGAACTTGAAGACTGCAGTTATAACCAGAAGAAATACATCCCAATAACTACAGAAGCTACAAACATATTTAGGAAATGAGATGTACCCATATGAAGTTTGAAGCGCTCATTGCTTGTGGATATTAACTCTGAAACTTCACTTTCTGAAGGCACCTTAATGTGGATAATCTCTCCATCCGTTCCCCAAGCATCAAGCTGTTCAACACTATCCAGATTTAGATGTTTTTGAAATTATAAATACACATTATCATTTTAAGAAGAGAGTGAGCAGTACCATCGCACCCCCTCCTAGTAATAACTGGACATGAACACGACGCGTTGGCCTCTGCCAGTCTCCTTCAGTTTTCAAAACCTTGACAGTGACAGTGGAAGAATGTCGCTCAGCAATGTAGTGTGTAACTAGAAATCTGCCTTTAATGTAGCCATATCCATCTCCATCATCCTCAAACAAGAGTCCTTTAGCTTTCCCTGACGGAGACAAACGAAGTATTATTCTGATTATTACGAGATTTACAATATGAACACTACAACAAGGACTTCCAAAAGTAAATGTGACATTATGATTTCTTCTCTTTCCACGAGTTTCAGTAACATGATACCTTGTTATTTGATAAACAAGTTGCAAAAAGACGAACAGATGCAGAGTGGAAAGAAATAATATTTTCAGATCATTGGTCTCCTCTGTCTGGATCGAAAGCTAAACTTACCATTTTCATCTAATGACACAAGTAGGGTCAAGTCATCTGACATACTAAACTCCCCAACGTGCAGATGTGGAGGAGCCAATGATATGATGGATCCACCTTGTAAATATAACGATGGCAAATCCTGACATCATGAAACGAACAACCAATATGTGAAAAATGTAAACAAAATATAAGTTCTTTCACAAAGAATATAAAGACGCAATCACAACTGTTAGCAACCATACCGGATGTGAATCTTCAAAATCAAACCTCAGCCAAGTTCCTCTTGGCAATATGTGCTGAAGCTCATGTGATCCTTGATTAGACAACGTGCTAGACAATGATGGAAACAAACCAAAGAAAACCTGATGAGTATCAGTGTTTGATAGATAAACTACAGAGCAACTTACAAGAATGACAAAATACATTTTTCCTGAAAGCATTTGCAGAAAATGACTGAAGAAGAATGAGACATTATAAGGTGAGAAATTTTATGATGAAAGTGCTGTATTCAGTTGTGATTATTAAAGATAAGTTTTACCACAAAACACTTGAAACACCATCGTGACCAAACATCATAAAATGTCAATAAGTGCTCGACAAATGGTTCTAATTACTTCAACATTCTAAAAGTCCTAAATCTTATCACTTGTTCTGAAAATCAACTCAAATAGCACTTCATCAAGTGGCCAAAATCAGACCACAAATAACAAAACAAAGCAGAGTCATAAAATCAGCAATCTGTAAGAAAAGAAAGCAAAGATTTTGAAAATCTTCGTACACGACTGCAAAATATATCGGGCAATGTCTGAATAGGAAGAAGAAAACCTTGCATATATGAGAAGCGGACCCAAAAGAAAGGCGTTTTCAACAGTCCTTAGCCGAGAATCTTTAGGATCTGCGTTTATGAAGACACGGATAAAAAAAAGAGAGAGTAAGTTTTTATTGCATTAGTTCAAGAGATGGAATATATTGTTATACGGCAACCCTACCAGCGAAAAATATTGGAGTTGCAACTGGAGCACCAGTTGTATGGGCGATGTAAAATAGGGTGTAAAAATGTGGTAGGAGTTGGTAGCGCCTCTTCAATGCGGCACGGCAGACTTCCTCGCACTAAATAAAAGACTACAATTCATAAGTGACAACAAATTCCTAAAACAAGAATCATTGACTTTCTTTATGAGATAACAATTTTACAAGTAGTTGCAGGTCATTAGTAGAAGAGGTAGTATTTTTGCCTGCATATCTTATATAAGTTATTTCAGGTGTCTATCATTCATCTTTTCAGTAATATAAAAATGATTTGTGAAGCAAAAGTAGCTCTTATAAGATTTGCAAGCAAAAAACTACCTCTTCTCCGAAGGACCACGGTTCATGGTCATCAGTGCCAGCCTCAGAATGGCCACGACAGAATGGAAACATAGCTCCAACACCCATCCAGCGTCCAAATAGCCGCGGAGTCGCATTGCCAGCAAAGCCACCGATATCTGGCCCAGATAAGGGCTGACCACTAAGCCCCTGTATATAATTTAATGTCTTATAGTTAATAGGTGTAACGGACACTTAACTGGAACGAGAAGAAAATTGTTTTATTCCACATAGTTTGTTGCCGAATCAAGATATACTACTGAATAACCATACTTTTCACTCATTTCTTCTGTTAGCTCTACCAAAGTAAGGGAATATGTATGCTATAAGAAACACCAAAGCTTAAAAGAACAGCAGACAATTCCATGCTTTAAACTTTTAGGTCTTCAGAGTTCAATTAGCACAAAATAAATTAACGTAAATGATAATACACTCCATGCTTTAATTTTGTAATAAGGATACTCTGAAATTCTTACCAGCTGAAGTACCATCGAGATAGACATATGTAAATGCTCCCAGTTTGAAAGATTATCTCCTGTCCAAGTTGCAGCATATCTTTGGCTACCTATGAATCCAGCCCTTGTCAATACAAACGGTCGCTTCTTCTTATCAGCGAGCTCCATCCCTTCATAAGTTGATCTTGCCATCAACATCCCATAGACCTAGACAACATGACATCTTGACTAAGTTATCTTGAAGTGTCTAAAATTGTACCTCCATCATGCAATGATGCACATACACAGCTATCGCAGGTACAAAAGGTTTTTTTTTTTTTAGCATTTATTTTCACTCTAGATGCACTTCAAATGTCCCATATGTTAAAAAGGGTGAAGGGAACCCTCAGCATAGAGATTCATAAAACACTTCTTGGAAGCTGCTACCGAAATTTTTAACAGCAGTAACATATAACCATGCAAAGACAAGTAGAACTATACAAAAGACAAGTAATAGTCGCATATGTCTATCACAATATATTTGTATCCAATCAACCACGACATATTTCCATAACTATGATAACATCAGACAAGCATAGAGGAAATTTGAGATTAGAGTAGAAAAAGAAAGTTACGTTGTGGTAATGTGAGTGGTTTTGAACACCTCCAAGCTCATCATCTCCACGGTGAATATTGTTCTCAGGCATCGTCTTTGTCACAACCTGGACGTTATCAAATATGACCATACGAAAACTGGATAAAGATTCTGCCTAGAAACTAATAAAGGATGAACATCGTAGACAAAATTTACTTTGAAAACTGCAGGCTCATTCATATCATTCCATATACCATCAACACCATTTGAAACGAAGTCCTTAACCAAATTAGCCCACCAAGTGCGAGTTTTTGAATTTGTATAGTCAGGAAAAGCGCAAGGCCCAGGCCAAACTTCACCTATAGAAACCAAATGTAAAATGTCAGGAATATATGCAGAATTATAAAATTAAGATGATAAGAAAGCATAAAAACGTGATAGGAAGTCAAATTACCAATAAATGGCTTCCCATCTGCTCGGCTAATCCAAACATCATTTTTACTCCCACTATCGTACACATAATAACCTTCCTCCTGTTTGACTCCAGGGTCAAGCATCCAGATTGCTTTGAAACCATTATTATGAAGATCTTTCGCCAGAGCACTAGGATCTGGGAAACGCTCCTGAACGTAGTATTACAAAAAAATTCTGTTAATGTCAATACAAAACTTCTAAGGCGTCTATATAAGCCATGGTGAGCAGTGTTACTAAAATCCACTTGGAATAATGATCTTTAAAGAGAAAAAACATGCCTTGTCGAATGTGAAACAACGAAAACCATCCATGTAATCAATGTCCATCCATATCACGTCAGAAGGAATTTTCTTGTCACGAAACATTTGAGCAATCTGCACTCACCAACACAATGATGAAAATATGACAACGAGGTCCAAAGAAACTGAACATAAAGTTTCATTCCTCTCATTAGCTTTTCACCAAACAGCCAAAATATGAACAAAAACACTGACCTCGGCTACTCGCTTGGCAGACATATAACTCCAACGGCATTGGTGGTAGCCTAAGGTCCACTCTGGAGGCATAAAAACAGTTCCTGAGAAGTAGAAAACGATAAATTATTCAAAAAAGAACAATCTTTACCAAGGAGAAATGATAGACAGGACAAAAGTAAGAGTAAACAATAGTCAACATACACATTACATAAACAAAGATCCTTTCTAGAGGGATTAATTCCTAAGAGAAACTTGTCACTTTTAGTCACTCAGCCAAATTAACAGATCACATATGAAACGTTTCAATGGCACGAAGAAGCACAATTAAGATGTTAAAAAAAGAAGAAGAAGCACTTTTAAGAAAATTACCAATGGCGTGTGACAGGGACTCCAAAACAGCAGTGGGGGAGGAGAATGGGCCAAATGTGATTATCGGATAAGATGTTGGGGCAATAATTCTTATACTTCCCTCTTTCCTTAGATCAATCTAGACAAGAAAAGTATGTTAATACAATGGAAATGATAGATTATATTGCAACGTGGATCCACAAAAGAGGGATATTCATATACCTCACACTTTCGTGTTGTATCAGCAAGAACTCCAAGTGTTTCTCCGGTTGGAAGGACAACTAGTACCCAAGGATGTGACTGGTATAACGAAGTGGTTCCAGGGCCATATCCCCATGCATCAGTGTTCCAAGTGAAAACCTGAACATTTTACTCACCAAATTAATTAGGCTAACCAACTGATGATGGTTGTTAAAGTGAATGACTAACCCGTTTCCCTGTTCTCTCCAACTGACCACTAACTTCTCCCGTTCCATAAAACGACGTACCAGGAGAAAACTGCATCGCAAGTTAAGCATTAAGTGAACTACCATTATCTTCCTGGATCATGTCAGCTCGAGATTAAAAAAAAAAACACAAACCTCAAAAGTGACAACTTGTTGGTCCTGAAGACAAGCACAAGTAGGAATACATGCTGGAACATTTTGAGATACAATAGGCACTTCCCTGTCTTTACTGTTTTTAAACGAAACACTAGGAGATGCAGCTTTCCTATGCTCAACAGAACAGTCAAACCGGAAAACTCCCTGCTCCAAAATCGGCTCGAAAACCATATCAGTCGAACCCATCTCTACAGTTTCAGAGCTATCTCCACTTAGAGTCATCCTAACTAAAGATTTTTTCTGGTTCCTTCTGCATGCAAGGTGGTTGTACTAGTGTGTAAGTTGTGTATGACATATCCTCCAAACAAAAGAAGGCATAAAGAAACAATTAGACGACAATACAAGTTAGTTATTAACCTAAACATAAGCAAAAGAGAAACCCAGAGAAAGAGAGAACAAGGAATTAAAAATTGGGAAAATATTCGATTTCAACAGCAATTGATTTTTGGAATTCAGCGTTCTAATAGAATTGATCCATTCACTTTCATATAGTCACCAGTAAAATCGTGGACCCAGAGAATCAAATTAATCCTTCGTATGAGAGATATGATCAGAAGAAATAAGCAAATAGAGAAATTGTAACGGAGCAAGAAACAAAACCTGACAGTGTTCTCGACGACGAGAGGGAAGGATCTAATCGCCGGAAGGAACAAACACGGAGCGATCGGATTCAGGGAGTGATGATGAGAGCAACCATTAAAGAAAAAGGAAGAAGCTCAAGTTTTGGTAGAGAGTGTCAGTAATAATCTCTCCATTGAGTTGATAGTTAGCTCAATTTTTTTTTTTTTTATATTATTTTTTTTTTTCCATGTTGTAATATAGAGAATTCGAGATAAGTCAACAAAAGAATTTTCATTTTGTTTGAAAAATGTTTTCTGACAATGAAAAAATACTTTTACTTACAGTATGATTTTATATAACACTTTTTTAAGGTTACAAAATATACACATGAATTTTTCTGAAAATAATTTGATTGTATATCCAAAATACAAAATTGGAAATTGGAAACCGAATCAATTTTTTGTTATTTTTTTTTATAACAGTTTGGTTTTGTTTCTTGATTTAAGTCAATAATAATGTGGTAACAACTAACTGAATCTATATTGAACAAAATAATTGAAGAGTTTGAAACCGAGTTACAAAGAAAATGAAATTTCTTCAACTTTGAATATGTATGGTTCAACATCTACAACTATAAGTTCAATAATTTATTTTCAATCGTGTTATTTTATTTTTATGTAGGTAAATAATGTTGTCGTCAAAACTAATTGAGCCTCTCTTGAACAAATTACTTGAAATGTTTGAAATTGAGTTACAATTGCGGTGAAATTCCTTGAATTTTAAGTACATATGGTTTAACATCTATGACTATCCGATTTTTTTATTTCGAATGACTAATTAGAATGGTATTTCCTTATAATAGTTTAAACTTCATTTTCTACAATACTTCCACGTAAAATATAATTTAACGGTCTTTCTAATTTTGTTAATCTCATAAATTGATAACGTCACATATAAGAATAGTGAATGAGTATAGGTTAAGTGAGCAAAATATTTTTTTTATATATTAATATATATATATATCTAGAGTTTCAAAATACTAGAGTATATATTTTTATCTTTTTGCACAAAATATCTAACTATATATTTAGGTATGTTTTAAAGAATTTTATATATTATTTGATTAAACTATTGATAAATGAACAGAATATGTGAAGTACATAATGTTGAGCCAACATCTAATTGAATTTTTGATGAGAAAGTAATAAAAAAAAATGAAAATCAAATTACAAATTATAATGAAATTTCTTCATCTTCGAGTGCATGGTTCATATATGGAAATACTTGCAGAAAGGAAATATATTCAAGAAATGATGTACCATATGCATTTGATTTTTTTTCATTTCAATAAATGATGATGAGAGCAACCATTAAAGAAGAAGGAAGAAGCTCCAGTTTTGGTAGAGAGTGTCAGTAATGATCTCTCCATTGAGTTGACACTTAGCTCATTTTTTTTTTCTTATTACTTTTTTTTTTCCCATGTTGTGATATAAAGAATTCGAGATAAGTCAATAAAAGAATTTTCATTTTGTTTGAAAAAATACTTTAACTCACAATATGATTTTATATAACACTTTTTTAAGGTTACAAAATATTCACATGAATTTTTCTGAAAATAATTTGATTGTATATCCAAAATACAAAATTGGAAATTGGAAACCGAATCAATTTTTTGTTATTTTATTAAAAAATTATTACTAAGGTGACTACTCTCTCTCATAAAGTTGATGTTTAGAAGCTTTTACACATTTTAAGAAAATAATGATTACTGAGTTTAAATATATATTTTTATTTGACTAAAGATATATTATTTAATTTTTGCACAAAATATCTAACTATATATTTAGGTATGTTTTAAAGAATTTTATATATTATTTGATTAAACTATTGATAAATGAACAGAATATGTGAAGTACATAATGTTGAGCCAACATCTAATTGAATTATTGATCAAAAAGTAAAAAAAAAAAATTGAAAATCAAATTACAAATTATAATGAAATTTCTTCATCTTCGAGTGCATGGTTCATATAATGGAAATACTTGCAGAAAAGAAATATATTCAAGAAATGATGTACCATATGCATTTGAGTTTTTTTCATTTCAATAAATGATGAAAAGTTTTAACAGCACTTTCATATTTTTACTATTTGTTAAACTTATTTTCAATACATTAACGTAAAATAAATTTTAATAGTCTTACTAATTTTGTTAATGTCGTTAAGTTGATGTTGTCAAACATAAGAATAGTGAATGATTATGAATATTTCAACTGATTTAGATATATTTCCTATATATTTTATCTAGAAAACTAAAAAACTTAGTGTCATTTATAAAAAAATCTAAATAATTGGTTATTTTAATAGAATTTTATACTTTTTGCTTTATGAAATCATTGATATGAATAGAAAAAAGTGGTGGAGCATTTTCCTTGTTTTATTATTGGTCTCATTTTAAGTCAATATTCAACATAATTTAACAAATACAAGGAATTATTAATCTAAATACCATGATTATCATATATATGGAAAAAAAATTATCTTCCACTCCGTAATTAAATATATATTTATGCCTATATAAGTGTTTTTATGTCATTTTCACTTGTATTCTTTTGAAAATATTTGTATTGAATCCTTTAATCAATTTATGCAATTATATGAAAGAACACAGATTCGTTCAATTAAAAGTGTAAAAATATACTGATTAAAATTTAAAAGCTAATATATTTGTACCCTACGTAGTATAGTTATCATTCCATTTTTTATTTGTTTGTTCCACATTGCATGCATTCCGCATGTTCGCATCAACACTACATATATCACTTAACTTTTATGAATTGTTTGTTAAGTACATTTTATAGTTATCATTTCGTTTTTTATTTCTTTGATGATTATCTATTTCTTGATATTTCATCCGTCCTCTATTAAAAGTGTGTGGTCAAAAAAAAGAAAAGAATATACATGCTAAAATATCAGTTTTCTTGCAAAATTTTGTCATAAGTAAGTTTTTTAAACTCTTTCATGCGTAATGACAACATTTGGTTTTTTAATCTTTTAACTGAACTAAATGTCACTTTATCCGCGCTCCGAACTCTCTTAATTTTTATTTTTAAGAATTTATAAATTAATATTGATACAATACAATTTTTGGTGGGTGGATTTTAAGGATATCACCACATTATTTCATATTTGTTTGTTATATCTTACATGCTTCATAATTATTTTTATATATTTCTGAATAATCTTTCTTACTTTCTCTATATATGCAATCTCTCAATATTATGAAACTCACTAACAAACGTGAATGCCACATTTTCATACTTCATTTGAGCTTCAAAACTTGAAGTAAAACTTTATTTTTTTAATTCAATTAATATTTTATCAAACTATATATTAATTTTGCATTTTGTCACAATTAATAGGAATAGATGTTCCTCGCTTACATTAGTATCACATGTATTAAGAATATCTTAAAAATTGAGTTAAGATTTTGATAAATCAGTATGATAAATATATTTATTTATGCTCGTCAATGTCTATATATAATTTTAACTTAATTAATATATATTATTATTTATTAAAGTATTAATTTATAAAAATAAGTTTTGGTTTGTCCAATTTGGTTACAAGTTGGATTCGATTTGGTTTATGTTGCTTACTTGAGTTAGATTTGGATAGATGAAGTATTTTATCATTTCATAGTAAGGTTAGTTTGTGTTGCTATTTTAATAAATTAATACTTTTAATATACAAAAGAATACATATCAAATATCAAAAAATTGATTTTTTTTGGTTGACAAAAAGGTTTTTGGTTTAAACTTGTACATTCTCTCAAATTGGAGATCACATCATATAATTTTAGTCTCCATCGATTTTTATAAGTTTTTTCTTTTAACACTTGATTTTTTCACCTTTTAATTTTTTTTTGGTACTTTCCAGTCGAGCTAATGACACTTAGTAAAAAAAAGAACTTACTATAATGGTAAATGAGTAAAGTGATACTATTATTATTATTGTATTTCTCTTTTGCGTTGTACATGAAGTTACCAAGTGTATTTAGGATTGATGAGTAATAAATATTATTTTGTATATTTTTATGAAATGACTAGTATTATTGTCTTGTACTTGAGAATCTTATATTTAACTTTTATTAACTAACTTTTTTTCATATCCATTCCTTTTTCTCTTCCAAATCTAATACCTTATTGACTTTTTGAAAATGATAAATAGGTAATATACATATGTTATTAAAAATTAATTTTATATACGATATAAAATATTCCTTATATAATAAATAAAAATTGATGATGATTTCAAGGACAATACGTCCTTTAAAAATGTAGTTTTTGAAATGTCAGTAGTGAGAAACGGTTTATGTTTCTCTAAATATATATATATATATATGTAGAATTATATATTATTAAAAAATAATTTGAACCATTAACTAAGTGATAGATGTGATTTGATTTTCTCGTAAGATTTTAAAGGGTTAATTGCACTCACGCCCACTTTGAGTTCAACTTGTTGCATCCATATCCACTTTACAAACTTGGTAGACTTTGTTAAGTTTTTAGCTTAGGTGTTATTGTTAGTCGGACAATTTTGCCCATCTCCTCTTTCTCTCTTCATTTTCTCTATTTTCTCTTTTTTGTTATTAACACTTTAAATGGTTATCATAAAACAAATTATATATACAATATGTTATGATTATATATTTTTTACATTTTAAGATACATATTGCTATATTTTTGACAAATAATGTATCCACAATATTGTATCCACAAATAGTTATCCATGTGGACAAATATCGAATCTACAAATTGCACTATAACCCCATATGTTTCGATATGGATATGTTGTCATAGTCACCTGAATTGATGTGTATTACTTCTATTATGTATGAAGAAACACAAGTAACTATCTATTAACAATACTGCAATTGACTATCCACTTATCATTGAACAAATGTTCAACGACAAATGGATACGATATTTGTCCACATGGATAACAATTTGTGGATACAATATTTGTGGATACATTATTTGTCAAACTTATCCAAATGGATAACCCAGATCGAATTTCATATAATCTAAAGTGATAAGGAAAAGATCTAAAGATTTCACCTTCTCTAGATTTCCACCATTATTGGAATAGTTTTTAAAAACTTTAGAAAATGAATGTGAGAGAGAAAGAGAGAGAAACATAAATAAGCTTTTCTCTTTCAATGGATGAGCAAAAGCAAAACAATGAAGAAGAAGATGTATTGTTTGGTTGAATAATTGAGAGAGAGAGATAGAAAGAAATAGAGAAAATAGAAGGGGTTATAAGGAGTGAGGGATAATATGTAATTAAACTTGAGAAAAGTATATGAGTAATAGAAAGTGGGTGTGAGTGTTAATACTTTTGGAGAAAGTGGGTATGAGTGCAAAATTCTCATTTTTAAACGAGATGCCCACTTAAAAAACGTGGTGGATGGTACGCTAGTAAAAAAAATGCAATATCTATTTAACTTTCTCAAGCATGCGGCATCAATCATACCACCTTCTAAAATTCTACAATTAATCAGATCTAAATCATATCAGTGTCCCTGGTGGTGATGAAATTAGAAGAGCATACAATATATAGGAATATATTATACCCAAATCTGTGAAATTCTTTACAACTCAATATATTTTCATTGCTTGATTGAGATGATTAGTTTAAGTTGTATTATATGCTTTATATCTTATATGGCTAAAATAATGACTAGATTTTTTCTCATAGGTTGGAGTTCTTATTATTTCTTTATTACGTTTATGTATAAGTTTTGGATTAAATCGATAGTTTCTATCGAGAAACCTCATGAAAGAAAAATGTGGTGCAGATTAATGAAAAAGAGATGCAAACTTATTTTGGAAGACAGGAAGATTATATGTTTTGTGCTGTGCACACGATATGAAACGGACAGCTTGTAGGGCTAATACAACCAATTGAAGCTAATAGTTAAAGATAAGTCATAGGCCTGAGACTTCGGTTATTTCGGTGAATTTGGTTCGGTTATTTCAGTTTTTCGGTTTTTTGAGTTTTGAAAATCTTACCGAATTGAACCGAAATATATTTCGGTTCGGTTATTTCGGTTTCTCGGTTAATTCGGTTTTAAAATTTCAAAACCAAAATTTGATTAAAAACATGAAAAATCGGATTTTTCGGTTATTTAGAGATAATTTCGGGTTTTTCGGTTTTATTTCAAATTTTTCGGTTTTTTCGGTTTCGGTTTTTTCGGTTATTTTAGGGTAAATTCGGTTATTTTAGGGTAAATTTCGGTTTTATTAGTTTTTTTCCTATAAAAATTAAAAAAAATCGGTTAACCGAAAACCGAACCGAAATAACCGAAACATTTCGGTTTTTTTGGAAAAAAAAAATTGTACTGATCGGTTCAGCCGCCATTACCGAAACCGAACCGAACACCAAAAATATCGGTTCGGTTCGGTTCGGTTATTTCGGTTCGGTTTAAAATCCCAGGACTAATAAGTCATAAACAGAAAAGGTGGTTGTCTTTTACTATCACTATTTAGTTTTTGTATGTGTGTCTGTTTGTTATCATTGTTATGGTTTATCCAAAATTAATTTTTTATTATTTTTAGTAAAAGGAATTCTTATTTTTCTTGACCATGCTATATTTAGCTCAATAAATAAATAAAATAACTGATCATGTTTACAGAGAACAACCTATAGGATTTTTTTTTTTTTGTGTGTCAACATCAACCTATAGGATTGTGAATATAACACAGACAAATGGAAGGTCTAATGTAGGTTGTATACATTAGCATTAATAAAAAGAAAAGGGGGAAAAAGATGATAAGAAGACAATTACATATAAAGAAATAAAACTAAAAACTATTACATATAAAGAAATAAAACTAAAAAAAAAGAGATAATGTTAATTAGTTGAGACAATCGAACCCAAATTGAAAAAGTTAAGAAATGACAAGTTAGTGGAGGAGGACAAAAGTAGAGTGAGAACATGGAGGATGAGTTTAAGAATGTGTATCTATGCAAATATTCAAAGAGTTAGTTGCATGACGATCAGCACGTAAACTTGCTTCACTCTCCTAGCTACAAGTGGACCATGTCCATCCATGCGCCAATCCATTATGCATGCTTTCATATGAATTGAGGTGTTGAGTACTGTTGACAAATAAAAAATGAGAAGATGAATATCATCAGCACGGATTATCTTTTAGTTCGAAAGAAAATAAAATTCATGTTTCTTTTAATATCATCATTAGATGTAATTTAAGATATATATCATATTTGGAGTAAATAAGAGGTTTTAAAATGATATTTTATTGTAGTGAGATTTTTTCAAAATGAATTTACTGCCATATTAGTTTTCAAATGATATTATATATTTGTATTTTTTTTGCTTTGGAAATTTCTTCTGTTTTATATATTATATATTTTTAGATTTAAAATGAGTGTAGAGTTATTTTTTGGGGAAAATTAAAATATTGGTTAATTTGCTTTATTATATGAATACTAGATGAAGACCCGCCCGATGTGTGGGTTTAAAGTTCTATAAATTAAATTAAATTCAATAAAAATATATTAAAATTTGTTGTACGTTATTTATAAATTTTATTTTTGTTATAATATACTGTATATTTAGGTGTACATAAAAATATACTTCCATTTACAAATCTTTTATGTATGTTATTATTAAAAGTATATTTTTTTACACCTAAATATATGTTATGTTAAAAATATATTCTTTATCACCACCTAGAAAATATCTATATGAACATATTAAGCCAACTATTTTACTTTGACTTATGTATAGTTTTTTAGTTACTAAAATTGATGGCTCAGAAAACATTTTGAATAAAAAATATATTACATAATATACTAATCAATGATGTATCATCACCACCATAGAGAAAACTTTGGCTCCGCACTCATCCCTTATAGAGAGAACCTTGCTTCCATCGTCCTCCATTATGGTGAGAACCTTGGCTCTGCCTTCCTCCCTTGGGGAGATAACCTTGCATCCAACCTCCTCCACCTTGATAACCTTGTATTCAACCTTTTTCACCGTAGAGAGAACCTCGGCTTTGCCCTCCTCCTGTGTGAAAAGAACATGTTCATGTCTTTTTGCGATCTCAAAATGGCTTGCTCCGACAACCAATGAAAGTAAAAACTTTTTTCTAACGTCACAAAATGTTTTAATTGTAAATAATGTTAAGTTTCCCAATGTATTCGTGGAAGTGCCTTTAACACACCATGATGTAGTCTCTATCTCTCTAACGCCTCAACCGCCATCTTGCTTAGTGAACTCGTATCCACTCTCAGTCCATGGGCTCACTTGGTAAGTGGACCCTATATCTATTCCCGAACTGTGGATCCTCCCATATTCGATGGCCGGTTTTTTATGTTTGGGAGACTTTAAAAACTTTTTTACCGACCCTACAAATCAACAAATGATCTTTTCATGTGTTTTGTCCTCATTCGCACAGTTTCGACAATCACTTCCACGAAGGCCACCCATCATGAAGTTCCTTGAGGATCCTTGACCAAAAAAATAAGTGCATTTTTGTCACATATGTAGTCAAATCAATTCTTTTAAATCTTTCCGCAAACTAGGGTGTCACAATCTTTGAGCTCCTATGGAACTATCAACAACGATTTATGTTTTTCCAGTCTATCTGTCTATGTTTGTTGTAAGCTTGTGTTTGATTAGTCAATTTTATTCATCCACTAGGTTGATGAGCTTTTTTTATTATATCCCTTTGGGATTGAATGAATAATGGTAACAATTATGTTTTCAAAAAAAAGAAGGGTTTATGACCAACCAATCAAGGTTGAGAAATTAGAAAAAACAAAAATTTGACATAATTAAATAAACAATACAAAATTATAAGCATGGTAATATATGAATTTCAAATAATTCAAAGATGAAAATATAAATTAAATAAAATATAGTATTAAGAAAAGAAGACGCATATATTAATCTTTTTGGGTCAATATATTAATCTTACCTATTCCAAACTGAAAAAGGAGAAAGTAGGAGAAAATTTTGGTTTAAAAGAAATATGAAAAAATTACCTTCCCATTGAAAAAACATTCCCGATTAAAAGAAGTTGAAAGCAGTGTTTTTGAATAAATTATTAAAAGATGAGATGATCTATATTTATATTGAAGTGAGTATTTACAAAATTTAGAATTAATATATAACTGTTTATTTTCTTTAATCCATTTTTCTATTTTTTGTAGAATTAATAACTTAAAATTAAAAATAAGTAAATAATATTATAATTTTGAATTTTATGAAATATATATATATATAATCTCCTTATAATTATTTTAAAAAACTTTGTATTTTTTATAAATTTCTGTAGTTTCTGATAATTATTTTTTTACATTATTAATATTTCTTAAAACAAAATATTTTATTTTTGTTGTATTGTAATCAAATTTCTCCTATTAAATATTAACTTTTATATATGTCAAAATCTGATATTGATAACTTGACACATGTTAATATTTTGTTAATGGCTAACTTTCAAAATCCAACTTTATATAATAAGATTTTGAGGAGTTATTACTTAATGGAAGGATAAGAATGTTTGATTATGAATTGATATATCATGTAAAGAGGTGGTGCTGTTTTTATATAGGGTTAGTTAGGCCTTGAATGTTTACTAGATTTTAAGTAGTTTTTGGATTCTGATTCTTTGAAAATCTATTTTTTTACCATTCAAGATTTTCAAAAAATAGATTCCCTTGAATTTAGAGAAACTAGTTTTTGGGTGGTTTCTTGCAATTTCAAAGAGAAACTAAAAACCATAATTTGTGGTTTTTGTAAAAAATAATTATTTTCAACGAGAACATTTTTAGTTTTTGAGTTTTTGATTTTTTATTTATTAATTTTAAATTCAATAGCAAAAACTAACAATTAAGAAATCAGAAACCAAAATTCAAAATCTAAAATCTAAAAACCAAAAACTATCTAAAAACTAATTACCATTCATGGCCTTAATATCTAGCTAGCTAGTTTAATTTTTGTATGAATAGTTGTACATCCACCCACAAACACAAAACTGTATGGTGTAAATCATATACTATAACACACACAAAAATAAGTATCTTAAGCACGTAGGATTCCGACAGAGTTTCATGGTGTTTGGACACTTTGTATATACAGTGTTGGTGGTTGTGCTCAAGTATATAGGTGTGGGATTGTCGCTTCTTCCTTTGTTCGTACGTGCAGGTGTTTGCACGTATATATATGTATGCGTGTCTATGGTAGATGTTGCCATGTTGGAATCCAACATATCTGGAAACTTGATGAGTCAGGATGATGGAAAAAATGAAAGAGAGGTTGGAGAAGATAAAGAGGACGATGAGGCAAAATAAAGCAAAGCTTCATATCATCAGAATCTGCATCACTATGCTTCTTTCTTCCGATGATAACTCTTAGCTAATCTTCTATGTCTGGTTAATTCAACATTTTCTTTTTAATTAGTTTTCTACCAAACGTCGGCCATTTATGGTATAAATTGGAGAATAGTATAGTACTGTGTAAATTTGAATTAAAAAAAAAAAAGTATAGTACTGTGTAAATCATTGGACTTGTACAAACCTACAAATCTCTTAAGCTTGAATTATACAGAAGAAATGTGTTTTAACTTCTTTGCAATTTTCAACGACATGATATCCTTAAAGATCTCATATCATAGTCTAGTATCACATTTTTCTTTTTTTTTGGAACAAACTTCATATATAGTCTATTATTATCACTAAAGTCTAAACTTACCAGAAAAAGTCTACAAAATATATTATGATATGTAGTAATTGTCTATATTTTAGGCTTCGACAAATTTAAACGCTACATATAAGTTTGTGATTTGATTGATAGAGTGACTATACGGATACACTTATCACTTCAGTTCATTCTGGACAAGTAAATATACTATCAAACAACAATATACGACTAGTTTATTTATTTTCCACCACATGTATTATTTCAATTCAAAGACTAAGACTTAAATTATGTACTTTATAATAATTTAAAAAAGAAAAACAAATAATGGTACTCGATCGATAACCCGACCAGTACCAGCACCAATGGGTAACAACTGCATGAAGATTACCTATCCATACATTATTATATTCGTTTATGCGTCGCATTATGAAACATCAACCAAGTAAAGCAGAAGGACGAAAGACACAACTGCTTAGTTTTAAGTTCGTTTTATGTCCCACACATCTTTACTTGTGAAAGTGATTAAACAAACGCATGATCCAAGACCCGACAATAAATTGAGTTGTGTTCATTATCTAGGGGTCTTAATTGGGACAGTCCAACCCGGTTTAGTTCCCAACCTGAATTATTATCTAAAATATATTGTGAGTCGAGAGTTTTTTTAAATGCTAGATTTTTGTCCAAATCAAAAACTAAAATGGTTTAGTTGGAAATATATCCAAAATCATAGAGCCAAAAAAAAATATGGTAGCATTGGTCAAAAGCCAAAAAGATAAGCGTATCTGACTGCCCTATTATAATTTCGAAACCTAAAAATCTATTGAAAGATAAGTTTCTTGAAAATTAACTCTATATTTTACTTTAAATTAAAGATAAGCCTATCTGACTTCCCTATTATAATCTCGAACCCTAAAAATCCTATTGAAAGATAAGCTTCTTGAGAAATTAACTCTAAGTTTTACTTTAAATTGTTGGAATATGAGTTTATAAGAGATTTGTGTATCACTACAAGAAAACATGCATTTTGGGACTACCGTTTGTGGCTACTTATTCAGTCGCAAAATATAGTGACGTTTTTGAGACCAATTTACGACGACTAAGCGACTACAAAACAATTAGAGAGAAAAACGTCGCTTATTAACGACGAAACATAAACGTTATAAAAGGGTCTCTAATAAGCGACTACATTAGAACTATTTTGCGTCGAAAACAAATTTGTCTCATAATGGTCACAATTTTGCAGACTACTCTGCGACCAGCTCTATAGTCGGTAAGTATAGTCGCAAAAGAGTCGCATATTGAGGATTTATTTGCGTCCACATGTTTTACCCCTAACAAGTAACAAAGTAGTCACAAATTGCGACTATATTGTGACGAATTTCTGAAGACTTTGCGACTAACACCTGATTTAGCTACTCTTTTAAGACAGTTTAGCCACTCTCTCTATTTTTTATTTTGAAATTTCACATTTGAGATTCATCTACATGTTTAGGTTGAAGTTTATGCTTTGTTTTGATCACCTTATCAATAATAACTTTCTCAAAGTATTAAATTTCAATGACTATAAACTAAGCATCCATAAGTTCAAAATTTATCCTAAGTGTTACATGTTCTTTTATAAGAATGTGTTCCAATGAAGAAAAATCACAAACTAAGTAATGTAAACATTGTTTAACTAAATTTTACTATTACAAATACTTCATACTACTACTATGAGTTCTCCTTAGTGTTTTATATTGTTCATAATGTGTAGAATTCAAGATTTTTAGTTTGTGACTTTAATAAGGTAGTCTTAAAATAGTCACATATTGCGACTATTTTGCCACGATGTTACGACTGAAGACTTTTGTCACTCGTTTGCTACTACTTTGAGACTTCTTTTGCGACTATATTGTGAAAAATATCTGAAGACTTTGTGACTAACACCTGATTTAGCTACTCTTTTAAGACTATTTAGCCACTCTCTTTATTTTTTATTTTGAAATTTCACATTTGAGATTCATCTACATGCTTAGGTTGAAGTTTATGCTTTGTTTTGCTCACCTTATCAATAATAACTTTCTCAAAGTATTAAATTTCAATGACTATAAACTAAGCATCCATAAGTTCAAAATTTATCCTAAGTGTTACATGTTCTTTTATAAGAATGTGTTCCAATGAAGAAAAATCACAAACTAAGTAATGTAAACATTGTTTAACTAAATTTTACTATTACAAATACTTCATACTACTACTATGAGTTCTCCTTAGTGTTTTATATTGTTCATAATGTGTAGAATTCAAGATTTTTAGTTTGTGACTTTAATAAGGTAGTCTTAAAATAGTCACATATTGCGACTATTTTGCCACGATGTTACGACTGAAGACTTTTGTCACTCGTTTGCTACTACTTTGAGACTTCTTTTGCGACTATATTGTGAAAAATATCTGAAGACTTTGTGACTAACACCTGATTTAGCTACTCTTTTAAGACTATTTAGCCACTCTCTTTATTTTTTATTTTGAAATTTCACATTTGAGATTCATCTACATGCTTAGGTTGAAGTTTATGCTTTGTTTTGCTCACCTTATCAATAATAACTTTCTCAAAGTATTAAATTTCAATGACTATAAACTAAGCATCCATAAGTTCAAAATTTATCCTAAGTGTTACATGTTCTTTTATAAGAATGTGTTCCAATGAAGAAAAATCACAAACTAAGTAATGTAAACATTGTTTAACTAAATTTTACTATTACAAATACTTCATACTACTACTATGAGTTCTCCTTAGTGTTTTATATTGTTCATAATGTGTAGAATTCAAGATTTGTAGTTTGTGACTTTAATAAGGTAGTCTTAAAATAGTCACATATTGCGACTATTTTGCCACGATGTTACGACTGAAGACTTTTGTCACTCGTTTGCTACTACTTTGAGACTTCTTTTGCGACTATATTGTGAAAAATATCTGAAGACTTTGTGACTAACACCTGATTTAGCTACTCTTTTAAGACAGTTTAGCCACTCTCTCTATTTTTTATTTTGAAATTTCACATTTGAGATTCATCTACATGTTTAGGTTGAAGTTTATGCTTTGTTTTGATCACCTTATCAATAATAACTTTCTCAAAGTATTAAATTTCAATGACTATAAACTAAGCATCCATAAGTTCAAAATTTATCCTAAGTGTTACATGTTCTTTTATAAGAATGTGTTCCAATGAAGAAAAATCACAAACTAAGTAATGTAAACATTGTTTAACTAAATTTTACTATTACAAATACTTCATACTACTACTATGAGTTCTCCTTAGTGTTTTATATTGTTCATAATGTGTAGAATTCAAGATTTTTAGTTTGTGACTTTAATAAGGTAGTCTTAAAATAGTCACATATTGCGACTATTTTGCCACGATGTTACGACTGAAGACTTTTGTCACTCGTTTGCTACTACTTTGAGACTTCTTTTGCGACTATATTGTGAAAAATATCTGAAGACTTTGTGACTAACACCTGATTTAGCTACTCTTTTAAGACTATTTAGCCACTCTCTTTATTTTTTATTTTGAAATTTCACATTTGAGATTCATCTACATGCTTAGGTTGAAGTTTATGCTTTGTTTTGCTCACCTTATCAATAATAACTTTCTCAAAGTATTAAATTTCAATGACTATAAACTAAGCATCCATAAGTTCAAAATTTATCCTAAGTGTTACATGTTCTTTTATAAGAATGTGTTCCAATGAAGAAAAATCACAAACTAAGTAATGTAAACATTGTTTAACTAAATTTTACTATTACAAATACTTCATACTACTACTATGAGTTCTCCTTAGTGTTTTATATTGTTCATAATGTGTAGAATTCAAGATTTTTAGTTTGTGACTTTAATAAGGTAGTCTTAAAATAGTCACATATTGCGACTATTTTGCCACGATGTTACGACTGAAGACTTTTGTCACTCGTTTGCTACTACTTTGAGACTTCTTTTGCGACTATATTGTGAAAAATATCTGAAGACTTTGTGACTAACACCTGATTTAGCTACTCTTTTAAGACTATTTAGCCACTCTCTTTATTTTTTATTTTGAAATTTCACATTTGAGATTCATCTACATGCTTAGGTTGAAGTTTATGCTTTGTTTTGCTCACCTTATCAATAATAACTTTCTCAAAGTATTAAATTTCAATGACTATAAACTAAGCATCCATAAGTTCAAAATTTATCCTAAGTGTTACATGTTCTTTTATAAGAATGTGTTCCAATGAAGAAAAATCACAAACTAAGTAATGTAAACATTGTTTAACTAAATTTTACTATTACAAATACTTCATACTACTACTATGAGTTCTCCTTAGTGTTTTATATTGTTCATAATGTGTAGAATTCAAGATTTGTAGTTTGTGACTTTAATAAGGTAGTCTTAAAATAGTCACATATTGCGACTATTTTGCCACGATGTTACGACTGAAGACTTTTGTCACTCGTTTGCTACTACTTTGAGACTTCTTTTGCGACTATATTGTGAAAAATATCTGAAGACTTTGTGACTAACACCTGATTTAGCTACTCTTTTAAGACTATTTAGCCACTCTCTTTATTTTTTATTTTGAAATTTCACATTTGAGATTTATCTACATGTTTAGGTTGAAGTTTATGCTTTGTTTTGCTCACCTTATCAATAATAACTTTCTCAAAGTATTAAATTTCAATGACTATAAACTAAACATCCATAAGTTCAAAATTTATCCTAAGTGTTACATGTTCTTTTAAAAGAATGTGTTCCAATGAAGAAAAATCACAAACTAAGTAATGTAAACATTGTTTAACTAAATTTTATTATTACAAATACTTCATACTACTACTATGAGTTCTCCTTAGTGTTTTATATTGTTCATAATGTGTAGAATTCAAGATTTTTAGTTTGTGACTTTAATAAGGTAGTCTTAAAATAGTCACACATTACGACTATTTTGCCACGATGTTACGACTGACGACTTTTGTCACTCGTTTGCTACTACTTTGAGACTTCTTTTGCGACTATATTGTGACGAATATTTGAAGACTTTGCGACTAACACCTGATTTAGCTACTCTTTTAAGACTGTTTAGCCACTCTCTCTATTTTTTATTTTGAAATTTCACATTTGAGACTCACCTACATGTTTAAGTTGAAGTTTATGCTTTGTTTTGCTCATCTTATCAATATTAACTTTCTCAAAGTATTAAATTTCCATACTATAAACAAAACATCAATAAGTTCAAAATTTATCTCAAGTGTTACATGTTCTTCTATATGAGAATATGTTGCAACGAAGAAAAATTCAAAACTAAAGGGGGTGTATTCAACTTGACATTTTAAGTGATTTGTGTAAAAGTTACAAATCCTATGTTATTCAATCATGGATTTTAAAAAGTCTCATGAAATCCACTGTTATTCAACTGATGATTTAAAAATCTAC